>NC_135615.1:42198519-43526019 GCF_053574225.1 Canis aureus
TTTGCTAATGACTAGCCTAGTCATGTGGGGGAACTATAACCAAATCCACACACAACTACTCATCAGTGCCTCCAGAGACTCACTATGCATTGAAGGGTTGCTTTTTCCAAGACACAGTGCCAAGGACCATGGAGGTGGAGGAATGTGTAAGGCAGAGGTGTAAAGGTGATTGGGGAGGTAAGAAATCAGTGAAAAAAATATGAATATATTACCAAGTAGGGAAGGGACATAGGAGAATAACAGACAAAGTGCAGAACAGGAAAATCTCACATGTAATTGGGACATTGGGTTGGAATCCACGAAGACTTCCTGAAGGTGGTAGCATCTGAGATAGGCTTTGGAGGGCAGGGAAGATTTGAATCGGTGGAGAGGTTAAGTGGGAAGAACATGCTGGCAGGAATTAAAAATTAGAGCAACAGTGTGAAGGTTGGGAATCTCAAGGATTATTTGGGGAATAGTGAGTATTTCTGTTTATTAGTCTATTAATACCGTAAAAGATGGTTTTTAATGCTACTTTGTGAACATGAAAATAGTAATATTATATTTCCTTAAAATCTAGTAAGCTACATAGCTATTTGCAACTCAAATTCACTCTATTTGTCCTAAATTAATGGAATTATGACACATTTTAAACATAAAGCAGATTCCAATTTCACTGTTTGGGCTATATACACTCACTAGCTCTCATTTGGAAATAAGAGACTTCAACCTCTCTATCCAAGCCGGACAAAGAACTGCCCAGTTCCTCAAAAGGACTTGCTTTGTCAGCTTCCCTCCTTCACACCTCTGGGCTTTAATTAAACTATGAACAAATGAAAAGGAATCAATAGGCTAAGACAGTATTTTTTAAGGATTTCTGTGGCTATGGTATCTGTGTTGGCCTCCTTCCCCAGTAGGAGGCGACACCAGTTCCTTCTGGACAGAAGAAAACACAAGAGAATTCTAAGGGAACCCAGCATATGGATCCAGGGGGCAAGCTCTTAGCTTTCTGACTCTTTAGTTACCCCCTCAGGCTTAATGTCTTCTGTAGAAAACACTTTAAACACAAGTTTTCCCTTGATGCTGGGAGGCCCTAATAGTAAATCTTTCGGGAGGCAGCAGAGGAGAAAATGCTCTATCTGGTGTCTATAAGGCATGGGGAAAAGACGCTCGTTCAGCAAAGACGCTCCTCTGGAAGTGCCACACTGTACATGCAGCCTGCACAAGAGTCCTGTGTGTCTTGCAGAGTATTTTAGTTTTTAATTCACATTTCATGTCTTTTAAGAGGCTACGCATTCACCAGTCTCCTGCATCTGGAGAGAGCTACACACTTAAACGTTGCTCTCTGTTTCAATCTATGAGTTTCGCTCTACAGCTGGGTTTATCTACATCAGCACTATTGATGTTTTGGCCTGGATAATTCTTTGTGGAGGGTGGGAGTGGGCCTGGAGGCAGGGGCTAGGGGGTCCTCTCCTGGGTACAATAGGATATTTAGCAACAACCCTAGCCTCGAGCCACGAAATGCCTGTAGCACCTCCTCACTTTGGTTGTGACAATCAAAAATATCTCCAGATGTTGTTAAATATCCCCTGGGGTGGGGGCAAGACTGTCTCACACATACACACACATCGAGAATCCTTGCTTTACAGTGACATGGCCTCAGAGAACGGGGCTGGGGCAGTGGCCGCGTTCACTATACACAAGGCAACATAGTGTCAGCAAATAATAATTTGAGGGGCAGTCAGCAAACTAAGTGCTTCCATAATTCTTCATGTCTTCGTTTCCTCACCTCACTCTCACACGTCTGCTGTGTAAATCCCATGAAACAATATTTGTAAAAGGGCTTTTGAAAATTTGAAAATAGAATGTGGTTGCCAGTTGGTTTATCTGGGTCTTTAGGCAACCACTGATGCTGCATGTTGGGAAACAACAGCTCTATTCTGCAATTATTTATTTATTTTTAGATTTTTTAAAAATTTAAATTCAATTTAATTAACATATACTATATTATTAGTTTCAGGGGTACAATTTAGTGAGTCATCAATTGCATATGACACCCAGTGTCATATTGCTCTTGCACCAGTTGCTCTTTACACCAAGGGCCCTCCTTAATGCCGCTCACCCAGTTACCCCATCCCCTCACCTTCTCCCTTCCAGCAAGGGGAGGGGTCAAGAGCCTCTTAAAGTTTGCCTCCGTCTCTATTTTCATCTTATTTAATTTTTCCTCCCCTTCTCCTCTGTTCATCTGTTTTGTTTCTTAAATTCCACATATGAATGAAATCATATGGTATTTATCTTTCTCTGACTGGCTTATTTTGCTCAGCATAATACCCTCTAGTTCATTCATATCATTGCAAAAAGCAAGATATTATTCTTTTTGATGGATGAGTAATATCCCATAGTATATATTTAAATTTAAAGGAATCCCATCAACCCAGTTTACAAACAGAGAGTTAAAGGCAACAGTAAAAATATAACACTCTTCCCACTAAAATGAGTATTATTAGAGTCCCCTGTCTTTATGGCCTTTGCTGATCAGAAAGCTGGTGTTAAATTATGCATGCATCCCACAGATTTGTTCAGTAGATATTTATTAAGTGACACTATGTGTCAGGCACTGTGCTGGGCACTAGTGATAGTTATACAACCTGTAGCTGTAGTAGACACATCAGATCTGGCCCCACTTTCATGGAGGTTATAAGCGAGGGGAGAAAACATACAAGGAGTAAAGAAACTATAATGCATTTGGCAAGTGCTATGAAGGGTAACAGCCTGGATGTCCTAGAAGGGCCCCCAAGCTTAGAGACAAGGGTTTAGGGAGGCTGGCTTGGGAAAGCAACACCAGAGCTGAGGTCTGAATGATGAGGAGGAGTTTGCAGGGAAAGAGAGAGTGAGCAATGTTTGTGACAAAGGGGAGAGCATGTGTGTAGTGCTGGAGGGGATAGACTATGGCATGGAAGGAAATACAAAGCACAGAGTACATGCAGGCAAGCAGTGAGCCAGGCTGACTGTACCCTAAAAACAATGAAGCCCTTTGAAAGCTTTAGGAAGGCAAGTCACATGTGTGCGCATGAAGAATACTACTATGGCTACAGTGTGATGAATAGAATGGAGGTGGTCAGGACAAGAAGGAAAATGACCAACCAAAGAGGCTGCTTCCACATCCAGAGAAGATAAGATGGCATCCAAAATAGAATAGTGACAATGTGGTCAAAGTCAAGAAATTTGAGAGATTATTTGAAATATTTAGGAGGAAGAATGA
The DNA here is from genome assembly GCF_053574225.1 of Canis aureus. Classification (NCBI taxonomy): domain Eukaryota; kingdom Metazoa; phylum Chordata; class Mammalia; order Carnivora; family Canidae; genus Canis; species Canis aureus. The sequence continues at coordinate 42,201,761 of NC_135615.1, forward strand.
CATAGGACTTAGGGAAGATGAGCATACAAATTGAGGGAAGCTAGAAAGGCGGGGTCAAGGATGACTCAGATATTTGGGCAGGTTTTTGGAGAAAGTAACTAAAGTTGACTATAGCCATTGCTACTAATAAAAAAAAAAGAAAGAATGTTTATGAGTTCCTGCTGAGTAGCAGTTCCCTATTGACAAGCACTGTCTCATTCAAGTCCTGCAACATCTCTATCATATAGGATCTGTCATTCTTAGTATGTCAAGGCTCAGAATAACCTGCTCAAGGGCATATATCTGTTAAAGACAGACCCAAGATTCAAATCCAACTTCCTGACCAGAGCCCACTCTGAGCCACCATATGTATTATTAAGTCATTTGAGTGTTTACCTTCTACATTTAAATCACATCTTCCAGTTATTAACAATACCTTTGAAGGAATCACCAAATCATGTAAGCTCTTTGAATTTTAATTTCTTTAGTCAAAATCAGTGTATTAGAATACTTCCTTTACAAAGTTGATATGATGATTAAATCAGTCCCAATACGGGTGAGAGAGCAAACATTTATTGAATGCTGACTATATCCACGCTATATTGTAGAATGTAGAACATTTTATATGTGATAGCTAACTTAATCCTCACAATAATGTTACAAATGAGGACAGTGAGACACAGATGCATTAAGCACCACACTTAGAGTTACACAGCTGGGATGCAAACCTGGGTTAGCGTTTCTGAAGCCTGTACTCTTCACCACTGGGTCATGCTGCCTCTACAGAGAAGTAAGATCTTAGGAAATCCCTCACACACCACGAGCCACATGCCTGGAATCCTGTATATGTTCAGTGATGGCTACAATTCTTATTCAATGTTAAGCTTATCATGTTTTGGTAAGTGCTAGGCACTGTGTTAGGCAAACAAGATAGATACGGCCCTTGTTCTAATGCCTTTCTTGGAATATTGGAAAGCCATTTCGAGTCATGATTATTTTTTTCCCCATCTGTCAAGCTGCCTGTGAGAACTCGGGACATGTCAGTCATTTATGTGAAAGGTTACAGAGGAGGCCAGGGAGGTGACTTCATCTGGAGGCAAATACTGAGCATTGAGGAAAGAGCTGCCGAACGTTGGCCAGAGGTCCCATAGAGGCCCTCAGAGGGGCTGCTGCCTCCCCCACTGGCCTCTCCATAGGCGAGGAGCATGGGGCTCAGGGTCAAGGTGAAAGAAAACAACTGGCTGATAAAACGGAGTCCAAAAAATTGATCTAACAGACATTTGGTGACCAGAGGTCAGGGAGCACAGGTTGTTGGTATTGTTTTTAATTAATTTATTTCTTTTTTAGCGAGAGAGAGAGAGAGAGAGAGCAAGGGAGAGAGGGACAATCAGACTCCACACTGAGAATGGAGCCCAACACAGGGCTCCATCTCATGACCCTGAGATCATGAACTGAACCAATAAAAAGAGTCAGACACTCAACTGACTGAGTCAACCAGGTGCCACAGGTTCATGGTATTTTTTAGCCGGAAGAACAATCAGAGAGCTAATCTAACCCCGTAATGTCACAGAGGAGCCTGAGCCAGGGAGACACGAAGTAGTTAGATGGCACTTGTGGCTTTGGTTGCATCCCTCTTCCTTTCTGCAGCCCATTTCCTCCCTCTGTAAAACAGGGAGATGAAAAGTGATCTTCCAACTTTCTTCAAAGTCCACTATGCTATGAATCTACATGTTTAAATCATATGGTTACCTATTCGCTCATTAAGAACATGTGGACAAATGATACTTTTATTAGGAATAACAACCATTTATTAATTCGTGTTTGTGGATGATGTAGGGGCAATTAACTACCTATCATTCTCTTTTTTTTTATTTTTTATTTTTTTAAAGCGATCTTCTTTTTTTTTTTAATTTCTTTTTTTAATTTTTATTTATTTATGATAGTCACAGAGAGAGAGAGAGAGAGAGAGAGAGAGAGAGAGGCAGAGACACAGGCAGAGGGAGAAGCAGGCTCCATGCACCGGGAGCCCGACGTGGGATTCGATCTCGGGTCTCCAGGATCACGCCCTGGGCCAAAGGCAGGCGCCAAACCGCTGCACCACCCAGAGATCCCCCCTTATCATTCTCTTTTAACTGCTTTGGCACTATCAACATATAGAGCCTGAGCCTAGAAACTTCCATAGATGTTTACTGTTCTTTCCAGAGAGAAGGCTTGATTTTTTTTGCAGCCACATATAAGTAATTCTTTCAGTGAACATGCGAGTGTGCTGGCCATTTCAAACTCATTTTGAAGCAAGTTTATCAAACTTATCAGATATTAAACGTTAAAAATAAATAATTATCTGGTGGCTGGGATGACAGATTTTTAATATTTTCTTGGGCTCTGCTTTCATGTGCAGAATAGCTAACATTTACTTAGCATTTACTCTGTGTCCTATTCTGTCCTTTACATGGATTGTTTGATTTATTCTCACAAAACCCTATGAAGGAGAAGCTATTACATTCTCCCATTTTACAGAGGAAAAACATAAAGTTAAATGAAGCTAAGGTTATGTAACCTATTCAAAGTGACACAGAAAGTGGTGGCATTGGGACTCAAACTCAACCTGTTCAGAGTTTATACTTATTATTCTTTTTTTGAGTGGAGTTGATAGACACAACGTTCATTAGTTTCAAATGTGCAACTTAGTGATTTGACAAGCGTATCCATCATGCTGTACTCATGCTTTTCACTATGGTAACTTCATTCTTCATGATGACCTCAGCTTTCATTAGGGACACAAAGAATATCACTTTCTGTGAAAAGAAATGCAAATATTTTAGAAATAATACCTGTTTTTTTTATTGGTTTTGGAGGGGTTTTTTTGGATAAAATTTATGAATTTTTTTAGTTTTAGTTTCATGAATTTAAGTTATGATTAAATAACAAATTTTTAAGAGACAGCTTATCTTCAGCAACCTATAAATTATGTATTAAAACACATTTGCTCTCAGGTACGTCTGATGAGAAGCTGTACTTTACATGAATCATAGACTCCTAAAGAGCAAGAATGTAAATTCTGAAGCATGTGTGAAGGGGGAAGTTGTAGAAAATTAACACCAGTTTTCCTTGGGAAATAGGCACTTAATATCAATATTTGGAAGTCATTACTGTTTGAATATCATTTATACAAACCTGTCAGCGTGGAAATTGCCTGGTAGGTGTGATGAATGGCATAGAGGACGATGCACACACTGAGAAATGACTTGTGCCATAATTTGGGGAAAGGTTGCTTTAAATTGTAATCAGGAGAATCATTCCTGAAACAATAGGTAGTAATGATTCTTTAAAAACAGCTGACGCAATTATGGAAATGTCATGCATAGTAAAGAGTAACATTTAAAAAAACAAAGGATCCTATGCTCCCCCAAGGTACAGAGTGAGAGGACACTAGCCTTTTATGAGCTTCCAAACTTAAGTGATCTCAACAATTCCTTGAAAATAAATTTCCGGCGGGCCTCTGGGTGGCTCGGTGGTCAAGAGTCTGCCTTTGGCTCAAGTGTGATCCCAGGATTCTGGGATCAAGTCCTGAATCAGGCTCCCTGGAGGGAGCCTGCTTCTCCCTCTGCCTGTGTCTCTGCCTCTCTCTGTGTGTCTCTCATAAATAAGTAAATAAATTTTTTTAAAAAGAGAGAAAATCAATTTCTGGGCACTAAAACTAACATTTTACAAATTCCTATTATGGTTCTGAGTGAAGATGTGAGCACCACAGTGAGCCCCACGCCACGGGCAGTTTTCCTGCTCTGAGAGGTGAGGTATGAAGACCTCCAGGTGGGAAGCACTAACAAAACAAATGATAAAAAGTTTGAGCTTAAAGGCAAGGTTGAAGGGCACCTGGGTGGCTCAGTCAGTTAGGCATCTGTCTTCAGCTCAGGTCATGATCTCAGGGTCCTGGTCCCAAGACTGTTAGGATTAGGGTTAGGATTAGGCTTGTGTCTAGGGCCTTTACACTCGCTCCCTGTGTTTAAATGCTATTCTAACAAGTCTTTTGAATCTGGCTTCTACTTATTATCTGGGTCTTAACTCAAATGCTGAAGAGCCTTTAGAAGAGCCTTCACAGAATGACTGTTTAATGGAACACCCCAACCCTCACATGGCCACTATGTTACCACATTTTATACCCTTTATAATACACATCACCATCTAAAATTATCTTATGTCTTTATAAGTCCACTTTTTTAAATTGTCTGTCTCACCACTAGAATGTGAGCTTCATAACACTGGAGAACATTGGAAAGTTTGAGTTCTACTGTGTTTCCAAAACCTAGTGCCCAATACATACTTACTGAATAAATGGTTGAATGAAATCCAATTTTCTTTTTTTTTTAAGATTTATTTATTTGGTTTGGAGAAAGAGAGGCAGAGAGAGTGTGTGTGAGCGGGGGGAGGGGCAGAGAGAGAGGGAGAGAAAGAATCCCAGGAAGACTCATTCCATGGTGAGTGGGGAGTCAGACACAGGGCTTGATCTCACAACCCTGAGATCACAACCTGAGCCCCAAACCAAAAGTTGGATGTTCAATGGCTGAACTACCCAGACACCCCTGAAATTCAATTTTCTTACCCTTAGCCATAGTATCATCAAGGTAACTACACTCTCAGAAAGAAAGAAAGAAAGAAAGAAAGAAAGAAAGAAAGAAAGAAAGAAAGAAAGAAAGAAAGAAAGAAAAGAAAGAAAGAAAATGCTACCTAATAAATGAAAAATAAGCATGCTAAGGAAAAAGGCTTGACGCTTATTTGAGCACAAGACCAAGAACCACCCCGCAGTGTTCATATGCTTAATTATTTATTCACAGCTCTTAAATTCCATTAACAAATAACATAGGCACTAAGTGGAATGATGCTGAGCCTGCTTAATTAGTAACTTAAAAATAAAACAAAAGGCAAGTAATCTCACACACCCCAGACCCCAGGTCCAAGGCAATCTAGGGAAGCTCGGCATTTAGGTTTGCCCAAACAGAATGTTCTGCAAAGAACAAGCCAATGAACCTCCACTCTTGGCCCAGTGGTAGCAAGAGAATCGGGAAAGCCACATCTTCCCCTTCTTCCCATAGTGGCCACTGTGCTGGGACCACCTATAACTGCACCCCCTTCCCTGCTGCACCCGAATTCTATTGTGGTGTCTTCCACTCAGCGATGGCAGCCCTATACTTGCTCAGATGCAAGCCTGATTCGTGAAGCCACTTAGGCTGATCCCATTCTCTGTGCCAGTGTTGGCTTAGAAGTGGGTGTGTGGGACACTGAGGCCAAGGGGATGTTAGAGAAATTTTCTGGGGACAGTTGGGGGACAAGTCCTTGCCGTTTTGTTTAAGCCAAATGACCTTTCATTAGATATTGTCGTGTCCATCTGAAAGTGACACCCAGAATGGCAGCAATTGTTTTAAGACAAAGCTGATATTCCAAGGGCACCCAGACAAGAAGACGGAGAAAATCTGAGTCCCCCATGCTGTACTTCAGCCAGGGAACTAATGAGCTGAGGGGGTTTCCTGCCTCAGGACTTAGGGGACAAACTGGACTACTGCAATACCACTGAACTGGATGGGCTCTTTGTTTTTGACCTTGGCCCCTAATGATTTAATACTGACCTGCTGCTAGACAGTGTGTGGTATAACCAATGGCTCTGCTCCACTTAGGCGGAAGTACAAGCCTTCACCATGATCTAGAAGGCCCCTGCTTGCGTCTACCTGCCATCCCTTCTGCTTCCATCTCTCACAGCTCCCTGCTTTGCTCACTCACCTTTAGCCATACCAGCCTCATGTTTAGTCCTTGAACTTACTAGAGAAGCTCTTGCCTCAGGGCATTTGCACTGACTGTTACCTCTTCCTGAAACTCCCATCCCAGATATCCACATGACTTCATCTCTTACCTTTTTCGTATCACTGGTCAAATGTTATTTTTTTGCACCAAAGCTTAACCCTCCTATATAAAAGAGAACATCCACACCCCTGCACCTCTACTGATTTATTTTCCTCTACTGTGCTTACAGTCTTATATTTCATATTCTATTTATTAATCTATTGTCTATCTCCTCTACTACTGAATATCCAGGGCCTCAAATGCCTAGCACACCATAGGTAAATATCTATTTGTGGTTATTTGGGGAACTAAGGAAGGGAAAATAATTCTTTTACTATCCTAGGCATTTTGAGATGCATTTTCTGTTGCAGCTGAAAGCATCTTGAGCGATGGATTTCCATTGCAGTGCCTTGTAAACAGTGCCCTGCATTTTGAAGACAGTCAACCATGTTTTAAATTCAGAGTCAGTTCTAGAACAGAGTTCTCCCCACCCAAAGCCATCAATCCATATTGTGTAGCAGAAGATGAAAAGTAGAAAAATAGTCTGTGTATGATTCAAAAGTTCGCTTTCTGGTTTCTATGAGACCTTGGGCAATTTAAAATTTATCTCCATCTGCCTTAATTTCTTCATCTCTATGAGGAATAACCTATCTACTATCTATAATACCTATATTATCTCTTTTATCTCTGTAATGTGGGATTATAAGACCTACTTTAGTTATCTCCCCTGGGGGTGATAAGAAATAAATGACCCATACATGTTAAAAGCAGAAAAATGCTGTGTGTATTTGTAATGGATTGTTTGAATGAGCTATTTTATTCTCCTGAAAGCATTCATTATTGTTGTGTTAATGGTAACACTGATTTTTTTCATTTGGTGACGTTTATTACTTACTGAAGACTATTCATTCAATAAATATTCACCGAGCCTCGACTTGGTGCCAGGCTGCTCCCCAGGAGCGCTTGAACACTAGCTGAGGTCAGACAGGTGCGTAACCAGGAAAAGTGCTTAAACTTTCTGAGCTTCAATTACCTCACTGCAAAAGGAGGGTAAGTTGCCTGGTATCTTATTGTTGCGACAAAGTTGAAATGGGATAATATACTGAAAGTTATTATTATAAAATCTGGCTTTGTGAAGTCTGATGAAATAGAATTATCTTTTTCATTACTCTACCACAGCCAAGCATTGTGTAGTATTTTCAAAAATCTTATTAACAAAGCCTCTCAACATCATATCAAGATAGCCCAGAAAAAAATGAGTAATGTATCCAAAGGAATCAATGAGCCCTACCTAAACTAGGGTCTGTATGCCTAAAAAAAGCCTGGCTAATTCCTATTCCTTCTTTAGGTCTCAGATTGGCTGCCAGGTACTCCAGTGAGCCTTTCCGGCTCTTTTCCTCTACCCCACTGTGGATTGGGTTGTGTGACTTAACTCTTTTTCTAGCACTTTCCACACTCACACTGGATTGTATTGACAACCGCTTGTTGATATCCCTCCAGGAAAGTATAAACTGCTTAAGCAAGTGGTGGGTGGGGGGCAACAGTGTCTTGTTCACTCAGCCTAGAGCCCTACACATAGTAGGTGCTCCATATATATTTGTTTTGTAAACACATTTCAGGTGATTGGCATTTGGGCATAGGTGAAAGGATCAGCCACAAAGCCTACTCTCTTGGTCTAGAACATGCTTAATTACCTAATGCTTACAAAGAGAAAAGGATGTTTGACCCAGGTCCTGGAGTCAGGAGAACTTGCTTCCTCTCCCCCACAGAGCCTTGTGAGCTTCCTGGGTGTCAACTTCTCAGCAGCCTGCCTTCAGAGTACCGCAAGCCTACAGCTCTCTGCATCAAGACATCCTCCGTCGCACCTGAGAAAAGTTATCTTGCAATAACTTGTTCATAATCAGACCATTTTTGCTTCTAGTGGACTGGAGCCCTGCACACAGTTAAGTTACTTAGGAAATCCCTTTGTGGAGTACAGATGCATAGTGGAGATCTGAACTTCCTTTTGACACATAGAGGAGCGGTTTTCACTCCCTCCAGCACCTGGGGCAGAGCTGGGCTGCACAGTCACCCTATATTTATTGGCATTCAAAAGCACTCAAAATATGATCAGATCTCTCTCTCTCTCTCTCTCCTCTGATGCAAGGAAAGAAGAAATAGAATTTCTCAGTGTCTCTTGAATCAACCCATGTTAGGATTGTCAGAGATGCCTGTGAGATTTGCAAGCTCTATGACTCCATCCCCGATGCTTGGAATCAGAATATCTAGAGGTAGTCAGTCACCAAAAGGTCACTAGCTAGATGGCTGGACCCAGTTTCTGATTAGTCCCTCATGAACAATCTGATGTTGGTGGCTTGGCCTTGGTGATCCAGAAAGCTTCTGTCCAAACCAACAGCTCTTTTTCCTGTAACTAGAGTTCTTACCACAGCCACCACTGCACCCTGTCTCCAGGAGCAGGAGAAGCAGGCAACCAAGGGCTTCATTTTCCATCTCATAGGCTAAGGTCTGTGGTGTAACATTATAATCACCCTGTGCTTTGTAGGATGCACAGACAGCTAAAGGTTGTTTGTCAGTCACTGACTTCTCTCTATAAAATGAGAAGGTCACAGTCTTTACTGCTTTAAGACAACCCAATCAGATTTATTTTTTATTTATTGGCAACAGCAAAAAGTCATCATCCCCAACGGGAAACCAAAAAGCCATTTCCCAAATTCTGCATTTCTCAGTGCAAAGATGAGAATTTCCTACCTGAATATGTCAGGTAGATGACTTCACTTTGCTAGGGAACCACTCAGAAGCATCAGCTTTTAGTGGAGGGTATATGGAACACAGCTCACATGGGCAGCCAAATTGTTATTTTTCTCTCATTAGGAAATAGAATCAACAGAATGCCTTACCCATTCCTCTACATGAGTTGTCTTTTCAGAAAGAGGGGAAGGAGAGAAGGCTATGCCCATGGAGCAAATCAGAATAAATATCATAGTTATCTCCCATCAATAAGATGGAGTGATCTGTATTGACAGATGTTGAGGAACTGAAGAATAAGGAACAAACAAAATACTCTCAAATTGTAACATCAGAAAGAAGATGGCCACAGAAATTCCCTCAGATAATTCTGATCTCTTCCTGTGCACAGAATCATACAGAAAATCTGAAGAAACTGACTCACATCCAGAGTGGGCAATTTCCACTGTGGAAAGTGCTCACGTGATGACATCTCATAGAATGTCATGTGATGAAATTGTACATGATGTGTGTGTGTGCTGCATAAATCAAATACAAAAATCACACAGGGTGAACCTTTCAATGTATAAGTGTTTTCCAAAGACTAAACTAAGTGAACAAAGCTTAGAAGTCATCCTAACCATAGCAGAAGAGTGGAAGCTTTGGGCCCTTGACAATTGTTTGTTGAGTGCATGTCAACAAGGTTGCATGATGTGAGACCATCCAGTACAATGGTTCCAAATACCACCAAATGTGCTGATACCTCCCTAATTTCAATTTCTGCCTCCAATGCGTATTCTCTCTCTGAAGAACCACACTCATGAATACAACCTTCTTCTTGGCATCTATACCTGAGTGTCTTATAAACATTTCACACTTAGTATGTGCAAAATGAAGCTCATAATTTTTCTCCCCGCCACTCTAAAATATGCTACTTTGGTCTATAGACTATTTTGAGCTAAAGGCACTTAAAAAAATAGCAAATGTAGGGAGTGGCTTTCTCAGAACTTCTGCTTATTTGCATTAAGACATAGTCTCCAAAAGGACCTCTGCTATCACAAATTCTCTCTCCAAGAGTTTCATCAACCAGAGAAGATTGACTCCTATCCCAGGAGAGACTAGAGGAGACACCCCCACTACCACCCAACAAACTGAGTCACAAACTATCACATCTGCCAACTGTTGTTCTTCTAAGGGCCCATTCCTCTTTCCTAAAAGTCATTTTCTTTTCTCGCAGAGGCTTACTTCCCTCCATCCTTCCTCTATTCAGATGGTACACAAACTCTCACATCTCAATGCCTTTTTGCATAGTCACTGTTTTTCCAGTGATGCCTCCATGCACATAATATTAACAATAAATCTGTATACCCTTTCTCCTGTTAATCTGCCTGTTGTCAGTTTATTTCAGATCTACCTATTGAATCTCAGAGAGGGGAGAGAATGTCTTTCTTCCTTTACCCCCCAAACATGTTTCCTTTCCAGGTTTCCCAGGCTTAGCAACTGGTGCCAGTAAACTATCCAGTCACTCAAGGCCCAAACCTGGAAGCCATCTTAATTCCGTATGATATCCCTCCCCTAAAATCCAGTCCATGACCTCCAAAATATGTCTGGAATCTCTTCTCATCATCTGTGCCTTCTCTTCTCTAACAAAGCCACACTGTCAGTAGAATTTCAAGAATTTATTAAAATGGTATAAATTTAAGTCCTTAAACTCCTTCAAGGACAAGGAGTCCCACTATTCTCAAAACAAAACCCGGACTCTGTGAGGTGACCTAACAGGTCCTGATCTAACCCTGTCCTACCTCTCTGGTAGGTAGCTCAAGACAACAGCTTTTTCTCACAGAGCCCCTGTCATACTGAGCTCCCCTTTATGTTTGGGAATATCATCTTTTAGATGGCGTCAGGCCCATACAAGTCCATGTTTTATTACTTCCTACAATGACCAAGGCCTGGTTCTTTGAACGCTGGCACATTCTCTTTCTTCAGACCTTGGCTCTAGTGCCCCTCATTGAAGTGATTTCCTCCCAGAGCTCTCTCATGGCACCCCATTTACCTCTTTCTTAGTGTTCATCAAAACCTCCGATGATCTTCTAGTTTTATACTTTTTTTTAATTGGCTAAATTTCTCATTATAAAATCTTTTTTTTTACTTGTACATCATATAATTAGTTTTTAAAACAGCACATAGAAAATGGAAGTATATCCCAATGATATCATCACAGTATCTAATCATAATCAGTGAACATTTTCTATGTGCTGTGTTGTTTAAAATATCTAATTATATTCTAATAACCATTCTTCAGGTTGACTTTATTATTCCAATTTTCCATATTAAGAAATAGAATAATGAAAAATTTGAGGTAACTTGCTCTTTGACAATAAATAGTAAGGCCAAATTTTTAATCAGGTATTTTATTGTAAAACATAGGCTCTTAATCAGTCTACCACATAGCTTTTCCTGCAAAATACAGGGTAGTTATTAGGCATGTTCATAGCAGTGATGTTATAAACCTTGATAATTGAAGTAAATAAATTAGGGCAAAAAAAAAAATTAGGGCATATCTATGTTCATAATATGAAAGATGGTCACTATATATTGTTAAGTGAAAATATCTATTAATAAAATAGTACTTAAATTATGACCCTTTTGGTAAAAAAAAAATGTTGATTTTGTTCGGTATAAGCTAACCAGTCTCTTTTGCAGTTTCTGGCACATGATTCCTGTTTGTTGACTGAATTAATTGATGAATATACATGATCTAGAGGTTAGAAAAAATATAACACAAACTTCAGCAGTATTTGTCTGTGGATTGTAAGATTATGAATGAAATTTGTTTTCTGATATTTTCTAAGTTTTATTTAAAATTCTCTAGACCAAGAACAAACATTTTAGTAATCAAAAAAGGAAAAGAATAAAAGTTTTATTTTAAAAACTGTTTAGATTCTGTCTTGAATGACTTCTTCCCATTCAGTCTATCTTTGTATCCCAAATATATGAGATTTCTACCTCTTTTGTACTCAAAGCACTCTAGTCTTGAGTCAAAGCAGGTTTTCTTTAGCTTACTTAGCCTCATATTGTTTTTACTGATGTAATGCCTTATTCTTATGTACCAATTCCTGTCTCCTCCCTAAATGGTGCATTCCTTGAGAACTTGGACTCTATTTATCTTTATAACCCTTTCTTTCTAGGGCAGTGCTATGGATCTCATAAGCACTCACTCAATGTTTACTGTTGGGCTCACAGTATTATTTATCCACTATCCTACTGAATAATTTGGGATGAGAAAAATTCTAGCCTATTAGCAGATACCTGATACACATTTAGTTAATTTAGCAATACCTGTCCCATGCTGAGCCATGTTAGAACCTGAAGTAAAGGAAAAATCAATCAGTAATATTGATGCTGTCTTTATGTAACATTTTGATATTTTGCTCATCATGAATTGTTTTAATTTTGGTTTTCAAAAAATATTGCATTAAAATCTTTATTTCTGTCGGTTTATCTGACCTCAGCCCTGCTTTTATAGTACAATATTAGCAGGTAATGCAATCTGAGCATCTTATAACAATCTAGATACTGTATATATTATATGTATATTTCTATTATATATAGAATTATATATAAATTATATATAAAAACATACATGATATGTATATCCTAATGGACATCTGTATTATCTCCATTTCTCATACAAAGAAACTTAAGCAGAGACATTAAGTGACTTGCCAAGGTTACCAGCTAGAAAGTGGTAGAAATGGAAGGGCAAGTTATTAGTAGGAATACATAAAGTTGAAGGGAAACTTGAAAGCTGAATTCTTTTTTTAAAAAGGTTTATTTATTTATTTTAGTCAGAGAGGGGGCTGGGGAAGGACAGAAGGAGAGAGAGAGAGAGAGAGAGAGTCTTAAGCAGACTCCACACTGAGCAAGGAGCATCACATGGCGCTCAATCTCACAACCCTGAGATCACTACCTGAGCTGACACCAAGAGTTGGATGCTTAACTGACTCCGGTGGCCCTGAAAGTTGAATAATTTTTAATGCCTTTTATCAGTGTAGGAAACCAACTTGGGTAGAGCAGCCCAATTAAAAAAAAAAGAAACTGTTAAGAACCATGATTTTTATCAAGTAAAAGTCATTATTAATTCACTCAACAAACACTCAACTGCCACGGAAGCAACTATTAGTGTGGGTTAAGTGACATCAAAGATATGGTGGCCAGGGAGCCCAGGCACAGTGGCAGTGTGCTAGTATCAAATCTGATTTCTCCTCTCAAAAAACATTTATCGCTTTTTCACCACATTGAAGTGGCTTTTCCAGACAAAAGTTGGTAGTGACTATCATTAATTTAAGTAAGCTACTTATTTATTATGGGCAGCAACCATATGACCACATGCTTGCTTCACCTGCATCCATGATGATCATCTAAGAGCAGTCATGTAAAATGAGACTCCTGGGCCTTCCTCCAAACTACCAAGTAAGAGCCTGCCTTTAAAACAATGTTTAAAGAGCTGAGGCCGTCCAATCCTAAGACTGAGCTGAAAGCTAGCTCACCCATTTATTACCTCTGAAGCCTTTGGCAAAGAACTCAGTCTTGTGTGTATGTTTGTTTAGCTTCAGTATCCTCATAAGTAAAGTGGGAATAAAAATACCTACCTCTCATAAGGGTTTCATGAGGACCAAATTAGAATGAAGGTCTAATTATAACAATATTTATAGCAGTTTACAAATAGAGAGTACTTTCGAACTGTCAGGGATTGTGGTAAATGCTGTACCTACATTATCTTATTAACTTCTCTTAAGCACTTAGCAGAGTCCTCACCACATAGTCAATACTCAATTGGTAAGAACCATAGCCTGAGTAGCCACCCAGATCATCGTAATTAATGGGGAGCCGGTCACAGACACAAGGGTTAGGTCCAGAGTCTGAGAGTGATGAATAACCTAGAACAGGTCAGCCAGGCTGGTGGTCCCCAAAGCCAGCCTATTGCCTCAGAGTCATCTGGGCGAGCTCATTAAAACACATTGTAACACTCTGGTCCTCAAACCTCTAACTCAGTAGCTCTTGGGAGGACCTAGAAGTCTCTATTGTTTAAAAAGCCCAGATAATTTTGAATTATGGTCGATATTTATTTTTTTTATGGCCAATATTTAAAGCAAGTGGATAACTTGAGTTACAGATTTCTTAAAATTTATCAAGTTAAGGAATAAGTCATTTTTTCCCCTTGCCTTTTTCAGCTCCAGGGCCTAGGACAATGCTGCCACACAGAAGTGCTCAGAAATATTTTGGATTTGATGAGCATAAAATGGGCCTAATAAAGCCTGTTTTGTCTGCTTCCCAGGGGCTTTATGAGAAGTGTTTAGAAAGCTCCAGTCTATAGTACACCTAAAAAACAGAAGATGCCATACAGTAGTGTAATTTTATAGATTTAGTTATTAACTTCTTTTACTGTGCCTTCTCTCTCCCTTTAAACATAAATCATTTGGTTTGGAGGTATCCACCGTTATATTGGATTTCTAAAAATAAATTACAGCAAAACTGCAGATAAAACATCTCCTCCAAATTACTCAAAATTATTTTTACTCAAATTATTTTTACTCAGAATTAAAATACTGTAGAATGACCCAAAATTTCACATTAAAGTTCAATCCTGTTAACTATTCAGTTCCTTATTCATTTCTATTAGCTTTAGACCTGTCTTATGGCACATCTGGTTATCTCTACCGACTGCCGACACAATACAGTCTATTGCAGGCACCCTTGCTGCATCCCACTAGAACAGCGAAGCCTTTAAGGACACTCAGCAGGGCCATTCTAGTTCCTTCCAGTTGCCTATCATTCAACTATTTTCAAATGCAGACATCCTTTGGGAGAGTCCTGGAAATCTCCGAGCTCAGGCTTATGAGAGAATTAGAAACAAGTTCTCCAGAATGAGGGAAATGAATGTGGTAGCTCAAGAAAATGGCCTGGAATAGGAAAATCTGAGAGCCAGAAAGGCAGTTATATGTTAATACTGGGGCTCAGTGCAGACATAGTTTATGAGACTAGACTTGAATTCTTCACTCTCCCTGGGTGCTGCATGTAGAGAGAAGCAAGTGATCCTCAACAGAAAATGGAAGGAGGATATTAATGTCTGACCACACAACCACATCTGGGCTTCCAATCCTCCAGAGCTGATAGATGGTCACCAAACACAACTTGCCCAAGGGTAACCTTTCTTTCTGTGCAAACCTATTTCACTGAAAGTTCATTTCAGTGCTACCTCATTGGTGGGAATAAAAGAAGCTTCCAAAGAATAAAAGGATAGAAAGAAATCACTAAATCTATTTCTAGCTCAGAAGGCCATTCCGGGATGTATGGGACCTCACATTCATGTACACAAAGGTGAATGTTTTCAACTCTGGAACCGGCATAGAACCCCAAGGAGGCAAGGAAAAGAGCAGAGGAAGCTTCTCCTACCTTCTGTGGCTCCGATCTCGATGGTGCCTTTCACTTGGCTGAAGCACCATAGTGTGTCCTGGGTGAGCGCCCCAATTCCTGAAAGCAACACAAGGAGACACTTCAGGTTAGGTGAGAGTTCCTTGTTATCCTTTAAAAGGCCAACCAGAAAGGAGGCACGTGGTGTAAGGCATGCATTTTAGAAGGAGACTTGCACACCAGGTATCATCCCGTTGGAGAGGAGACCCTAACCAGCGCTGGGAGAAGGTCTGGGCTGCAAGCAGTGTGTCCTGCTGTGAATTAGGGCTCTGTCCCCTCCATCTGACCACGCTGGGGCTCCTCTGAGCTGGAGCAATCGGAGTCCGTCCCTTCTGGTCCCCTGGCAGCGCCCTGGAGCGGGCCTGCCCTCACACCCTGTGTGACTGCCCCTTTTCATGGGAATACTAATGCTCTCGATTGTTTTCCTCCTGTGGTGTAGGGAGGAGAAAGAGGCAGTTCGTTAGAGGGAAGAGAGGAAAAGAAAGACAACTTCTTTTTTTTCTTTCTTTAAACTGGTTTCACTGCTTGAACGGCCAGTAAGGGGTCAGAATCTTAGAACTTGTGTCTCTCTTGTTCACTTCTTGACTGCTTGCCAAAGTCCGAGCTGACTGCAGAGGAGAGGAAAGCAAAAAACAGGTTGGGGATGGGGGCCGGAGGGGGGGGCCTGCTGACAGCCCTAGGGAGTCAGCGCTGACAAATGTGACCTATTTTGTGCCGTGGGGATTTGTGTCTCAAATGTGGACCCAACCTTTGAGGGGAGGGTTGCGTTTTCTGGCTTTTCTGGCTTCTGGTTTCTACAAATAAATGTATCTGGTATGAATGCATATACTAATATACCTACTAATATATTTATTAACAATAATATGTGTGTTCAAGTCAAAAAAAGTCATTTTCAAGGCACTTCTGAATAGCAGTGGTGCCAGTTTATGTCTTGACAGCCTGGCTGTTCCCTTCAACTCGACTAGGTTTTAAAATTAAGAGGAATGAAAATTAAGAGGAATATTTCATCGTCAATTTTAGGAGAGGCTATCATTTTCAGAATGGTTATATTAGTAAAAAAGAGAAAGCAAGTATCAAAACCAAAGTGACTTTCTAAAAATGCACACAAAACTCAATAGCCATCCTATCCTCAGTGTGCGTGATGGACTTTCACTGAACTCTATGGAAACCTTCACTCCCTCAGCCACGTGAAATAAAGGCTGGGCCCCACATGTTTTTCTCGTTGTTGGTGACCTCACATTTGAAGGAAGCTGCTTAGGGTCACTATTAAGGGCACACACTTGGCGCACAGGTGGCTCAGTCGGTTAAGCCTCTGCCTTTGGCTCAGGTCATGATTTCTGGATCCTGGGATCAAGCCGCACATCGGGTTCCCCACTCATCGGGGAGTCTGCTTCTCCCTCTGCCTCTGCCCTGCCCCCTCACTTATGTGCTCTCTCTTTGATATAATTAAAACACACACA
Source organism: Canis aureus (assembly GCF_053574225.1). Taxonomy (NCBI): domain Eukaryota; kingdom Metazoa; phylum Chordata; class Mammalia; order Carnivora; family Canidae; genus Canis; species Canis aureus. Next base: position 42,218,230 of record NC_135615.1, read on the forward strand.
CACACTTTACAGTCAGACTGGGTCTACAGTTTGGCTCAGACCTAGGACAAGTCCCCAAACTGAGGAGACTGTGTTTTTCTATTTTAAAAGTGGCAATAATAGTAATTGTACCCATCTCTCAGAGTTTTTATAGATATTACAAGTGCTTAGCACAAGGGCATCTGGGTGATGCAGTCAGGTAAGCATCCGACTCTTGATTTCAGCTCAGATCATGATTTCAGGGTTGAGATTGAGCCCCACGTTGTCAGGCTCCACGCTCAGCACAGAGTCTGCCTGAGATTCTCTCTTTCCCTCTTCTCTGCCCCTCCCCCAATGCTCGCGCTCTCTCTCTCTCAAATAAATAAATAAATCTTAAAAGAAAAGTGCCTAGTAGGGATCCCTGGGTGGCTCAGCGGTTTGGCGCCTGCCTTTGGCCCAGGGCGCGATCCTGGAGTCCCGGGATCGAGTCCCACATCAGGCTCCTGGCATGGAGCCTGCTTCTCCCTCTGCCCGTATCTCTGCCTCTCTCTATGTCTATCGTGAATAAATAAATAAAATCTTTAAAAACAAAAAAAAAAAAAAGAAAAGTGCCTAGCACAACCTAATAAAGTTATTATTTAACTTTAAAAGCAACCTAATAAAGGATGTTATTGCTATTATTGACACAGATTCTAAAAAGTTCGATAGTAAAAAAAACAAAAAACACCAGCTGAGAAATTTCCAGTGAGTTGCTATAAGGCAGGCACCATGTTCAGCACTTTATACAGAGGATCTAATTCTCATACAGATCACGAGGAGGGTACTTTTCGAACCCTCATTTTACAGTGAAGAAGCAAAGCCCCAGGAAGTGTTGGTAACTCATCCGAGCTCATACCTAGAACACGGCAGAGCTGGGATTTCCACGCAGGCTGTCTGAATCCCAGTCTCCCAATGCGCTGAAGTCAGCCTGCCCCTTAAACAGTTAGGGCTCTGAGACCCACAGAGCCTGCACAGCTTAAACTGCAGTCACATCTGGAGGGCTGAAAATTCCCCATGTTCATTATTAAAATCCCTATGTCTCCTTTAAGGTTACACAAGGTTAAAATTTCCTAATGAAATTAGCATTTGGGAGGGAGAAAGGGAGGTATTTGGCAGTATTTGTTAGAACAACCACATCCACCATCCTACTGCTGATCTTTCTTGTACGTCTAGTTCTGATCTTGGATTTCAGCATCAGACACTCTCTGGTAAGTTCTTACCCTTCCTGTGAGCTCTCACCGGCACTCTCTAAACTGCCAATCCTACTGTTGAGGCTGTGACTCCATCACTTCTTAAGGAACTTCAGCTATGGATGAGGGGTCTCCTGATTTTTGTCCTGGCACAGCTCCTATAGTTTCTATCTCACTAGGTATGACTCTAGGTATAGAGACTGTACTCATCACAAAGCCTGTAAAGTAAGCAGACCGACCACACACACACACACACACACACACCCCTAGGCAGATTGAGATGAGCCAATGTATAGGGATTCACATTGTTTCAGGGAATTTGAGCTTTAGAAGGAAACTCGCCTGTTGTGAAATCAACTTATTTCACATTTGAAAACTCAAGTTAAAAAAAAAAAAAAAACCTCAAGTTATAGAAAGTTACCAACTTGCTCTGAGTCACAAAGGAATCATGTGACCAATTTGCTGTCCATGACGATTCTGACCATCACCCCTAGATAGGTTGCCTGGGGCTATGAGTTCAGTTGATGAGAGTTCAATTGATTAGTATAAGAAATCAAGGCAGCCAGAGCTTTTGGCAGATTTCTTGTCTAGGGCAGTCTTTGACTGGACCCAGTTTCTCTCTTCCACCAAGATCATGGTCAAATGATGCCATCAGTGATCTAAAGACAGTTTGGGCCATGCCTTCTCTATCCTAAAAGTGACAAACAGCAGGTGAGAATGCAAATGCCAAGTGGGTTAGGACGTACATGTGAAAAGCTGGCCAGGAGTAGGATACTCAGAGGAGCAGACACTTGACGTGAGTCAATGATCAGCTCTGGAAGGGTAAGATGATGGACCCTGGAGAAACCAGGCCTTGTCTACAGGGGGCAGCAGCTACTCAGATCCAGCTGAGAGCTGCCATGAAGGATTCCAGCCTAGTGCTATCTAATTGGCTTTTTCCAAGAGAAGCCAGAAATCAGGATTATTATGTGAAAGCTCAAATTTTTTCAATAGTGTCAACCAACTCAAATTAGAATTCCATGTGGCTCATACAACATAGGACAAACACTTCACATCTGCAGGCTGAATACGGTCTTTGTGCCACCAATCTGCAAACCTCTGTGCAAAATATTTGAGCTGAAATCACCTTAGAGAATACACTGTCCATCTTCACCATTTGGCAGATCAGAAAGCAAAGCCCCAAAGCAAGAAAGAACTGGCAACATGGTGGAGTTACTTTATCTGCAGACTTAGGACGCTAAGGTGACAATCCTAATTCTTATACCAGATTTCCTTTTACCTCCAAGCTACCTCCCATAGTGATGGTTTGGTGAGATATCTGTCTGGATTTAATGAATGCTCTTCAGGGAAGTGTATTTGATTGCTAACGTGGATGACCGAGAGAATTAAGCTGACATAGTGAGGAAGGAAAAGTTGTTTCTCTTAAATTACAGACCTTGACAGCTTCCCTAAATGCCGGTGCCAAATGACACTCCAGTTGCTATGGTAACGGTGTCAATAAGCAACATTCTCTATCAGGAAGCTGATGCAAATACAGTAGCTAAACATCTTGGAAGATGCTCATTCCTCTCTCCCCACAACTATGGCTCAGAAAGGCCCTGAGTCTCATCTGATGAAAGGCTAGCAGGTCAACCCACTGAGGACATACACCTGTCTTCTTCCCAGGATCACATAACAGCTGATTTCTAAATCTGGTCAGACCTTGAAGATCGTTTGTTCCAATTGCCTCATTTGAAAGCAGAGGACACTGAGGCACAGAGGGGGCATGGCCATGCAGCGAGCTGGCAGGAGCTTTGGAGCCAGATCCCAGAGCTTCTATGCCCAGCACAGGCTCTTCTCCTTGTACTGCCCCAGCAGGGCCCTTCAGAGTTGAGGCTGGCCTCTGTGCTACCTCTTCTGTGCCAACTTGGCTGTGTGAATACAATGAACAGAGGGTGTGACACACAGCAAATAAAGCTCCTTATTGATTGGGAGGCCACTGTAAAGAGTTGTTTTCATGGACTTGGCATCAGCAGTGTGCTCCTCTCTGCAGAGAGGGAGAGGTGATCCTTGCCCAGAGAAATTTTTTCTGAGAAGAATGTGTTTTGAAATTGGCTATGATATAAGCTGTAGATGTGCATTTACCTACTTAGAAGGAGCCTACAATTATGCAATCCTCTCTAAGGGTGTTGTTTTGATACCATGAGAACTTAAGGCAGGCACTCAGGATGAATGGATATCTTGATAAAATACCAGCTCCAACTTGGTGTAAAAATCTTTCTATTGAAGATGCCAGGTTTCAAAGAGAAGAGACACAGCTGCACCAGAGGCATTTACAAACAAGGGCATTCCGTACTTAAAGTAATAAAAGAGAGACTTTCATTTTTTTTTACTCCCGACTTCAATGCCTCATATACTGCTTAATTTTAGCTGCTGCTGCTGCATTTAGTAAAGACCAGTTACTTCTACATCCCCAAATTGACAGTGAGCTCATGAAAAATACGGACAAGCAGAAAAAATAGGTCAGATTTTTCAACCAAATGTTTCCCTTTCTTTGCACCAAAATGAATCAACGATTAAAGACATTTCAGTAAAATCATAATTGAATTGAGCCTGCTGTATTTAATTCACTGGATGAATTCAAGTGACAGTCAAGCAAACTGTTAACTGGCTAAACTGACTATTTCAACTGTCCATGTGATGATGGAAGAAAGAGGAAGGAAGTGGAAGAAAGTGCCTACTTTGATTAATAAGAAAGTATAATCAAGAGGGACCCATGGAGGTGATTTAATTCATGAGTGAGGAAATCTTGGGCTGTCCGTGACACAGTACAACTCCTCATTTTTTATCACTTTCTTGATCCTGCATCCTCAGAATTCATTTGCTGAACAAAGAAAAGGAGTTTTACACTCTCAAATAACTAATAATGCTGCAAGATGCCTCACTGGAAACCTCACTCTATTTTTTTTTAAATTTAAACTCAAGTTAGCTAACATATAGTGTAATATTGGTTTCAGGAGTAAAATTTGGTGATTCATCACTTACGTATGTAACACCCAGTGCTCATCCCAACTAGTGCCCTCCTTAATACCCACCACTCATTTAGTCCATTCCCTCACCCATTTCCCCTCCAGAAACCCTCTGTTTGTTCTCTACAGTTAAGAGGAAAATAAGTCAGTCAGAGACAGACAAATATCATATGATTTCACTCATATGTGGAATTTTAAAAATAAAACAGATTAACATAGGAGAAGGGAAGGAAAAATAAAATAAAGACAGAGAAGGAGGCAAACCATAAGGCACATTTAAATATAGAGAAACCTCACTGTTTTACAAAACAAGTGGAGGTGTCTAATATCCTCAAGACAACTGATGCAAATGTTTGTATATTAGATGCTGAGAAAATAAGAAGATGGTTGTTACTTATCACCCAATGCATTGTAACCTGCCAACCTATTTGTGTCTGTATAGCTAAAGTGTGTTTCCCGTACACCACATATACTTGGATTTTTTTAATTCAATCTGAAAATCTCTGCCTTTCAATTGGAGTGTTTATAACATTCACAGTTATTGTGCTTACTGAAATAGGTTTAAATCTATTGTCTCGTTTCCTATTTGTTTTCTTCTGGGTTTTGTTTTCTTTCTCCACTTTTACTGTCTTTTTGGTTTATTGATATTTTCATAACATCATTCATCTAATTTTTTAGTATTGAGCTATACTTCTTAGTTTTGTTACTTTAATGTTTGTTACAGGCTTTATAGTATACCTAAATTATCAGTCTACCTTTTAGTGCTTTTATACTACTTCATACATAGTACAAAAACCTTAAATAGTATATTTCCATTTATTCTCCCCAATTTCCATGATATTATTCTTCCAAAGTCTACTTTTATGTTATAAGCCTCACTTTTTTTTTTATCATTTTGTTCAAATAGTCAATTATCCTTTAAAATGATTTAAATAATAATTTTAAAAAGCTTTCATTTTTACTATATGGTTACAACTCCTGGTGCCTTAAATGTCTTTCTGTCCTTCTGTATTTCCACCTGGTATCATTTTCCTTCTGCCTGAAAACTTCCTTTAATACTTCTTTTGGTGAAGATCTGCTGGATACAAATTCTTTCAGCTTTTATATGTCTGAAAATGTTTTTAAAGTGCATTTTCACTGGGTATGGAATTCTAAGTTGACAAAGTTTTCCTTTAGTACTTTAAAGATGATGCTTCATTGTTTTCAACAAGATAACTGCTGTTAGTTTTAACTTTGTTCTTCTATATATGTCTTTTTTCTTCTGGCTGCTTTTAAATTTTCCCTTTATCTCGGGTTTTGAGCAGTCTTTTATTTCTTCCATATTTCAAAAATTAATTTGAAAGCTTGTAACAGAATTATAATGACGGCCTTAAAGTCCTTGTCTGCTAATTCTAACATCTGTGTCAGTTCTGGATTAGTTCCAATTAATTCTCCTCCTCATTATGATCTCTATTCTCCTCCTTTTCATACCGGGTAATTTTTTATTGGATGACAGACACTGAATCTTACCTTGTTGTGTGCTGTATTTGTGTATTTTTGTTTTCCTTTAAATATATTTTTTATCTTTCTCCTGAGAGGCAATTAAGTTGGAAAGATGTGTGATCTCTTCAGGTCTTGCTTTTAAGATTTATTAACCAGCACTAGAGCTCAATTTAGTCTCAGGCTAATTATTCTCACTACTGAGGCCATACCTTTCTGAGTACTTTGCACAATATCATACGAATTGTGAGGTTGTGGTTTGGCAGTTGGGAACAGGCACTATTGCTGGTCCTATGTGGGCACTGGGTACTGATCAACCTAATCCTCTTGGGTGGCTCCTCCTGTTTCTTCACATGTATACACTGATCAGAACTCTGCTGAGTACTTGATGTGGAGCCTCTCAATATTCCTAGAATTCTCTTTCTGTGCACATTTCTTCTTTTCAGTTCCTTGTCCTATAAACTATACCTTTCTTAGTCTCTCAGACTTTCTGTTCCATCTCCTCAATTCAGAGAACATTCTGGGATCTGCCTGGGGTCCTCTTCTCTATGCCATAGTCTGGGAAATACCTCAAAGCAGGAAGCTGAAGCAATTATAGGGCTGATTTTTTTTCCCCTGAGAGACCACTATTCTTCATTGTCTAATATCTAAAATGACTCAAAAGCCATGGCTCCATGTATCTTCTTCTTTGGTTATTTGTCACAGAAAGGAGTGTACCAATAGTCCCTATTATTCCATCTTGGTCAGAAGCAGAAGTCCAACAAACTATAGTAATATTTTTTAAAGTGTTTCTCCAGAATTGAGGATCTTACTTTAGTAGATCTGCAACAAGCACTTACCTGATATTTGGACCAGGTTTATCTGTTCTTTTCTTATTCTTTTTTTTTTTTTTTTTTTTTTGCCATTGGATATTTTGTTTCATAGTCAGTCATTGGTGGAAAAAAAGAAGAGAATTATACCAGGCTGCATTAACCTTCCACAACTCTCTGCCTTTCTATCAGGTGCTTTCAGAATTATTTTGCCAGCCAATGTTTCCACCCAATCAAAATACTCTTTGGCATTAAGAAATTTCTGTGGCATCCTATCATCCCTGTGACCTCAGCTGTGTCTGTCCTACAGACTACTCCCTCAGACCATGTTTTCTGAAAAAGGTTATATTAACCAATGAAACCAATTGTTCTAAGCCATGGGTTACTGTTTTATTACTTATAACAAATAGCACTGTAAGCGAATCTTTAAAGAATTCTTACAGAATTCCTGAGAGCAAAAATTTAAGTCACCAGAGAAGACTATTTCTAGATACAATGAGTATTTTGGTTCTTATTCTATTATACTGGGCAGGTGATAAGAATCTTTACTCATATGAAACTAACTTTGAAATTACATGCACAATCAAAACCTTTTATGATATAGTTCTGGCTTCCAACAAGATCATTGTTACTATACCAAAACATACTTGCTGCAGCAGACTCGATCACTTCAGATGGTTTATCATCTCTCTTCCATCTGTATTCTTTCTTCATACTTATGGCAAAATGGTGTGGTGTCAGAAACTTGTCAATGTCATACCCATCCATTCCTTCTATGTATTAACAGATTCTCCTGTTTAAACAAAAAATCAAACAAAAACATTTGTAATCTCAGACTCCCTTGCAACTGCCTAGAGTTGCCCATGTAACTTTTAACTGCTTCTGCTAGGAGTATGTAGAAACATTTTTGGTTTCATGATACATCTGCTGCTTTTCTCCCATTTATCAGTGCCCTAGTTTTTCCTTTCTGAAATAGCGTGTGATGACAGGAGCTATTGCAGCCCTCTGGCATCCCAAAGACAGAGGATCAAAAAGACTTTGACCCTGGTATCTTCAAGCCATTGAACCAACATAGCAACTGTCTGCCTCCAGCTTTTCATGGCAGAAAAACAAAAGAAAACAAAAACTTGATTTGTGGGAGCTACTCTTTATTCAGTTACAGCTGAATCCAATCCTCCATACAGAAATGGGAAAGAGGATGTTACCTCTCCATAATTACACAATATTTTTATTTCTTTCATAACAAAAACTCAACAGTCATTTTTCAATTTTAAGAGGTAAATCAGTCCAGAACAATCTATTTTACTCATCTTCTGGCTCACTACTTTCAATGATTAGCCGAAATGTCAAGCATCAAAGCACAGATAGCTACATTATAACTCTCTATTTACACTTCTGTTTATAGACTCTGAATTCTTTAAGGGCAAGGCCTGCGTCTTATTTATCTTTTCACCCTTAGAACTTAAAACACCTCTTGGCACCTATTAAATGATCAGGAAGTGATTGTTTAATTGAATTAGAATAGAAGGAGAAGCTCTTCACTTTCATAGTGGAAGCTGTTTCCACAGAATAAAAACCAGAGCTCAGATACATAATATGAGATGCAAGCAAAAGAGAGCAAGAATATAGGGGCAGTGTTTTGTCATTGTACCAGTGTCATACCCCCTATAACACAGAGAACATCATCCCATCTACAAGGATGAAAGTATCTTCTAACATCCTGAAGAAAGAAGCCTTGAAAGATGATTTAGCGAATACTCCTCCATTTCCAGTATTTCCTGTCTATAATTACATTTCCCCAAAGAGGGTAACATATTTAAAAAAGAGCTGTCTTCTCCCTTCCCTTATATTCCCTTTCACTATTATTTATATTCCCCAAATGAATGAGAACATATAATGTTTGTCCTTCTCCGATTGAGAAGAAATGTGTGGGAAATATCAGAAAGGGAGACAGAATATAAAGACTCCTAACTCTGGGAAACGAACTAGGAGTGGTGGAAGAGGAGGAGGGTGGGGGGTGGGGGTGAATGGGTGATGGGCACTGAGAAGGGCACTTGATGGGATGAGCACTGGGTGTTATTCTGTATGTTGGTAAATTGAACACCAATAAAAAATAAATTTATTAAAAAAAATAAAAATAAAAAAGAGCTGTCATATTTGCTGCACTGTTTCCCTTAAGCTGGATAGTCAATTCTAAAGAACAAGTGGCAAAAAGCCAAACAATGCCTGCTCATTTAATTTTGTTTTCTCCTGTGCCAATTATTGACCCAACGACTGCCTTGGATCTGGCAGGAGTGGTTTTCTCAGGCCCGCAGGGTCTGAGACCAATTGCAGCCAATACCAGCTTAAACTGGATTTCTTCTCAGGCCTGTGAATAAAGGTTAGACAAGTTTTCAAGACATGAAACTCCTGAGTCTTGAGTCACTGACAAATGAAACTGTCTGAGTGTGAGATCATATCCCTGCTTCAAGGCTTCAAAGACCATTTTTGGATTCATATTGCTCTGATGGCAAGGACAGATAGAATGTGGCCCAATGGAAGCAGGAAATTTTGATGCTGAAAATTGTTTGTAATTTTATATATTGGACACCATTCTCTTCAAATCCACAGGACCACAAAGCTAAGAAAGATCACTCATAGTGTAGAGCCTTGCGTATTTTGAATTGATTCAGAAAAGCAGAGTTGAAAAGCCCAGTTTTCCTACAAGCTGGGGGGGATGGATATACAATGAGGATTTTTAAATGAAGGCTGAATTTGCAACCATTCATTTCAACAAGCACGCCTAGACCACCTGATAAATAATACATTTGTATTATGCTTATGAAACATGCAAATGGAGTCCAATTTGCAAATAAATGCCTTGAAGAATTTTTTACAACTTCAGAGGTAACTGAATCCTAGGGTTCTTTGCATTCTTATTTGTGAGGTTTTTATTTTATTTTGTGACAGCTGCCATAAATTCAATTAAACTCTATGGCAAATGAAATTTTGGTTGTTTTTTTTTTTCTTGCTGAAAGAAGAAAATGATCAAAAAGTTGGCAAGATGGGAAGCAATAAGCACATTTGCAAACAGGGAAATCAAACAGCGCCACATCAAAATGCGAAGGAAGGAAACCCAGTCAGCTAAGCAGGTACAGCCTTACTTATTATCCTTGTCCTTCACCACCCCCCACCATTCTCAACATTCATTCCTTGCTATGGAAAAAAGCAGATGCAATTAGAATCTGCCAAGTGAGAAACTACAATAATGCTCTGACAGCAAACGGAAATAGAAAGCAAAAACTCACAATCTGCAGCCATGGAAAATACTGCAGGGGATGGACATCTGAACATGTTCCAGGATCCTAGGGCAGCCCCTGGCAGCCACCCAGAGCACACGAGGTAAAGCATGTTCAATAATGGCTTCTAATATACTGAAGCGCCAATTCTGTCTGACATATTTACCCACCGAGGTACGCACATGTAACAGAAACACGCGTACAGAAATGGAAAAACATGGCCATTGAATTCCCTTTACACATGTCCTCTAGCCCTACAGCTATACCGTTGAGGCTCTGCTTCATGCTTAGCCCAAGAGAAACACGGATCACACAGTCCCCACAACAGCCCATGGGTTAAGTGATTATAAGTAAGAAAATTAAAGCATGGAGTGGTGAAGGGTCTTGTCCAAGGTCATATGGCTGAGTGTGACAAAGCTACAATCAAAAATCAGCCCGGTGAGCCTGAAATCAGGCTTCCCACCTCCTGTCTTCTCCAGCAGGTACCGATATTGTGAAAAAGAGATGGTATTTCTGCAACCCAAATTCTATCCTACGTGTAGACGAAAGCTTGCTGGTTAAAAAGCACCTCTGGGTGTTGGTAAATAAAGCATTCATTAGTAAAAGTAAATCAGTACATTCAGATTTTTCTTAAAACTACACATATACCAAGTACAGAAAGCAGCAGACAGAGGGGCATAAGAAAGTAAATACAGAAATGAACTATTGGGACTTCACCAACAGAAAAAGATGCCCAGCAAAGCAAACAGTTGACAAAACCAAAAGACAACCTACAGAATGGGGGAAGATATTTATGAATGTCTTATCTGATAAAGGATCCAAGAGCTATTAAGAATTTATCAGACTCAACACCCAAAAACCAAATAATCCGTCAAGAAATGGGCAGAAGACATAAACAAACATTTCCCCAAAGAAGACATACAAATGACCAAAAAACACATGAAAAAACACTCAACCTCACTTGGCATCAGGGAAATACAGATCAAAACCACAATGAGATACCATCTCACACCTATCAGAATGACTAAAATTAACAAGACAGGCAACAACAGATGTTGGCAAGGATGCAGAGAAAGGGGGACCCTCTTTTACTGCTGGTGGGAATGCAAGCTGGTGTAGCCACTCTGGAAAACAGCATGGAGGTTCCTCAAAAAGTTAAAAACAGAGCTACTCTATGACCCAGCAACTGCACTACTAGGTATTTACCCCAAAGATAAAAATGTAGTGATCTGAAGGGGCACCTGCACCCAGTGTTTATAGCAGGGACGTCCACAATAGCCAAACTATGGAAAGAGCCTAGATGTTCAATGACAGATAATGGAATATTACTCAGCCATTAAAATCTAAAATCTTACCATTTGCAACACCATGGATAGAACTAGAGAGTATTATGCTAAGTGAAGTAAGTCAATCAGAGAAAGACAATTATTATACAATCTCACTCATATGTGGAATTTAAGAAACAAAACAAAGGCTCATAGGGGAATGGAGGGAAAAATAAAATAAAATAAATCAGTGAAGCAGACAAACCATAAGAGACTCTTAACCATAGGAAACAAAGTGAGGGTTGCTGGAAGGGAGTGTTGGGGGGATGGAGTAACTGGATGATGGGCATTATGGAGGCATGTGTTGTAATGAGGACTGGGTGTTATATGCAACTGGTGAATCACTGAACTCTACCTCCAAAACTGATAATATACTATAGATTAATTAATTTAATTTAAATAAAATAAACTTTTTTAAAAAAAGAAAGGAAATAGTTTGCTTTTTGATGACCTGAATTTCCCCCTCATCCTTGTTCTTTCAGGTCATACAGCTCCCATGCATGGGAAGACTTCTTGTCTGATTGGAGCAGAGGCTGTTAGAAAGTGTCTCCTGAAGGAACTAGGTGCAGGGAGAGCCCCACAACAATAGAAAACATGGCTCACCTGCTGAAATGACCCCACTGAATCAGATTCAGGATGATCATCATGGAGGGGAGCTGTTGAGGGAGACATCACTCTGCAGGGCATAAGCTACTTTCTGTCTCCTATAGTTTTGTGCAAAAGAAGATGTCTGAATCATAAATCATGGGAAGAACAATTACAATGGCAGGAAAGATGAAGTGAGTAGAATGTCATTGGAATTGGGCCATTTCTCCAAGCTCTAGGGCTGGTACAATGCTATTTCTTATGGCATCATTATTCATATAAAAAGTGTTCAACAAATATTTACTGAGAACCTGCTATGTTCAAGGCTGTGGGGATATGAAAAGAGCAAGGTAGCTTTTCTCATGAAAACGACACTCCAGAAGATGGGATGATATACAACGAATGAAATAAATATATAATTGGTTAAGTTGTAGTAAATTCTGTAAAGTGGAAAGAAGCTGCTCAAAGAGGGTAAAATCTACAGGGAAACTAGTTTTTATAAGGTCAGGAAGCCACCTCCTCCCTCCCCCCCCAGCCTCAACAAAGTGACATCTGAACAAAGATCTTAAAAAAGTGAATGAGACAGACAGCTAGGAAAGGTCATTCCAGAAAAGTCTGCAAAATCCCTGAGACTGGTAAGCGCTCCACATGTTCAGGGAACACTAAGGAAATGCTGTGTGACCATAGAGGGAGCAGGAGGCCACAAGGACAGGCAGACCATGAGACAGGGCTGAAACACTCAGAACATTGTAAGGATGTTTACCTTAAGCTCTGAATGACATGGGAAGTCACTTTGGCTACTGTATAGAAAGTAAGAGTGAAAACAAACACAGTCCGTTAGGAGACTAGGGTAATCAATCAAGGGAGGGATAGACCAGAATGGGAACACTGCAGGTGGTGCGGAGAATTGCATGCTGGGTATACAAGAAAGACAGTGTCAAAGAGGGACACCAAGATATCTTGCACCTAAGCAACTGCAAGAGTTGAGTTATCATTAACTGAGATGGGGAAGGGGAGAATGGAGGCATTTTGTATATGTTCTGCTCTGATGCCCTCTAGATATTAAAATAGGCATTACGTACCATCACCTGCCATTGCCATGGAGCCATGGCTCCTAACTCTGTGACAAAGCTATCTTATTTAATAGGTTGTGTGAATTTTATCGACATTCATTTTCCCCACTGGAGTGTGGTTCCTTGAGAGCAGTGACTATGTCTGTCCCTCTCCACTGTGCTCCTAGCACCAAGCACAATGCCAGATTTGTAGCCAGCACTTAGTAACTAGTGAATGGGTGAATGGATGAAAGTGTGAAGGAATGAGTCCTCCCGACACCTATACGTGGTAGGAACTGGGCCAATGAAAACTTCTGGTCAGAGAGCCAAAGAACTGCACCAGCACAATGGCCTACTTGATTATGGTTGCAGTGCCTTCTCTTTTCCTTTGTCTCAAATCACACTTTCACTTCATTTTAAGATCATCAAATGCTGGGGTGCCTGCATGGCTTAGTCAGTTAAGGACCTGACTTTGGCTCAGGTCATGATCCCAGGGAGCCTGCTTTCCCCTCTCCCTCTGCTGTTCCCCTGCTGGTGCTCTCTCCCATCTCTCAAATAAATGAATAAAATCTTCAAAAAAAAAAAAAAGATTATCACATGCTGACTGTGTTTTTTATTTTCAGTATTACAGAATTTAGGAGAACACAAAACATATTTCCAAAATAAAATACTGTAGATTTATTTCCTTGATTTTAAATGGCACCATGGTGCCCTACACTCAAGTTTTCCATGCCCATCAACTTGAAAATTCATCCTGGGGTTTCTCCCTGGTCTCAGGCAACCCACCAGAAGATCTTGGTCATGCAGTTTTTTGCCTCTGACATAGCCACCCTGAAACACTCATCCAAGTGCTAGCTTTCTCTTCAGTCAGGACAGGCTGTGGCCCACACATTAGCACCCAGTCCCCAAGACAAGCTGACCTTCGTGCTTAAAATTCCACCACTAAGAGGCATTTCTCTGCACTCATTTTCCCTTTTCAAGAAGTCTTTAATCAGATGGGTTAAGAAATGAATCCATGGGGCAGCCCAGGTGGCTTAGCGGTTTAGCGCCGCCTTCAGCCCAGGGCCTGATCCTTGGAGACCTGGGATCGAGTCCCATGTCAGGATCCCTGCGTGGGGCCTGCTTCTCCCTCTGCCTGTGTCTCTCTCTCACTCTCTCTCTCTCTCTCTCTCTCCGTTTGTGTCTCTCATGAATAAATGAATAAAATCTTTAAAAAAAAGAATAAGAATTGAATCCATTATTTTCTAGTCATGGGTAATCAGGCTCGAATGATCTCTATGTGAATCAATGCACCTGGGAAGGATGGTTCACCATGGACATTGAAGACTGAACTTTGAGGTAGGGTCCAGAGGAGGCAGTGAGGGCAACTAAGAGAGATCTCACCACTTCCCCACTTGGCTGTTCGAGGAACGTAAGATTCGGGTATTTGGTGGTCAACAGTGTGAGTGCTGGTGTTTTAAAAACCCTCCATCCTGCTACACAGAGTCAAGGGTAAAGGAGCAAAGCCTAATCTGTGGTAGATACCACTGCCCAAACTTTATCTGAGAAAAACTGTTCCACAGTCAAGTAAGCTGGGGGCATTCTTCACATCATGTCCCTCCCTTGGGTGTTCCCAGTGGGCATCATGGGCAGATGAGATGCTGGAAGAAGTCTTAAATTTTAGAAATCTATTTAACCCTATTTAATACAGCATTTTTACAAGCTTCTTTTTATTTGTTTTTGGCATAATTTATAAGTGACGTTGCTGACTCACCTTGCCTGGAAGTTGACAGGTATGAAAGAAAGGAGGCTGCGAGCAGCTTCAACAGACCCAAGTTCAAATCGTCCACTAAACTATAGTTTAGGGCTGGCTTTGTGGTTCAGGGAGCTACTTAACTCCTCTGTGCCTCTGTAAATGGAGGCTTTAACTTGTTTTTATTTCTAATGCATGTAAAATATCATGATATGGAATAAATAATAACGTGGCTTTTATAACCAGGCTTTTATAACCTGGGCTCATCTTATTCTGCTTTCACCTTTGGTGAGCACTCTGGTTTAAGAATAGCCAATGGCACTGGCTAACAGCAAAGGCTCTGGATTAAGACAGATTGACTTCAAATCCTGGCTCGGCTATTTACTAACTGGTGGTCTTGGGTAAGTTACCTGACCTCACTGGGCCTCAGTTTCTTTATCCATGAAACAGAGCTATTGAGAGGACAAAAATAATAAAGCACAGACAAGGTCCAGCCAGGGGCAGTATGGAGTCAATGGCACAGTTAAAAAGCTGTTACAAGTGTTCTTGTCTCTATTTCCTATCTCCGTGCTTTCCATCTCTGGCCTGGCTATGATCTGTCTCCTTAACCTCTAAGCACACTCCATCCTGGCACCAACACTCTCTACAATGGGGTCTCCCAAATCGCTCCCCTCATCCCCACTCCTAAACTGTGGCTGTCTCCCTGGGGCAACTGGTGCTTGTAATTTACTTCCAGATCCCTGGCCCAGCTGTAGGGAAGGAGAACAATGATTCCTCTTGCCACAGCCTCCCACGCATTAGTTTTCCCTGCATGTCTGACGTTTGACTTCTAACTCCCCTCGGGCTGTGATTACTCAGGCAAAGTGAAGTGGACAGATGGAACAATTATTTGGAAAGCTCAGCCAATGGAAAACAAAATAAAAAGACAGAAAAAGAAAACCCTACACCAAACCTTGCAGTTGAGGGAAAAGAGTTTATTGGTTTAAATTATTCTTATTGCCTGCTGGCATCGATTGCATTTTCCAGGTGATTGCTCAGCTCTCCCATTAGTGGGTCCGTGTAGAGAAATGATATCTTCTTAGATATTGGCACGATGGGTAGCCCTCTCTGGAAACAGTAGCTGTGTTTGGGCAAGGCTTGTCTATACAGCAAATTTTTTTCAGGTGGCTCCAGTCAACTCATTAATTTTCCCAATAAACACAAGGCATATTGCCATATTGGGGAGAAAAGGGTCTCTGCATGTAATAACAGACATCACTCTAGAATAAAGTCAACTTTAAAAATCTTGAGGCTGACAACTTTCTAAGAAGACCAGAATTCACATTTCATAGATACGGCACCCAACAGCTCATGGGTTCAATCCCTGGCTCTCCCATACCTTTTGTGGGGCTGCCTAGTGCAAATTACTTAGCCTCCGAGTCTCCATTTCCTGGTCTCCCTACAGGAGAGAACAGCACTGACTCATAGTGTAATTACAGGAAATAGTGACTTCTACACGGGACTTAGCCTGGTGTCTGCCACACGGCAAGTCACTAATAAACAGTGGCTGTGATTAATGAATTATTAACAAATAGATTTGTTTTGAGTTACAAAATCTAAAGATGCAAAGCCTGGCACTCCAGATGATGGCAGCCCAGGCCTTTTACTCTATGGGTTCTGAGCTCTTACTTGTCTGGTTCAATTCATAGACTTTTCCAGTTTCCAAATCTTTGGTGCACATTCTTTTTCACTGAGAGGTATATATATATATATATATATATATATATATATATATATACCCATATACATATATATATGTGCAGATAGATGATGATAGATAGATAGATAGATAGATAGATAGATAGATAGATAGATAGATATCTGCACATACCTACATACAGGAGACTTTCATGTAGTGTTCCGAGTCAATTATTCCCAAATATAATGAGAATCTGGTTCAATCCCAACCCAACAGGGAGTATAGATTGGTTGGGGAAGCTACAGGCCTCAATCAGACTTTTAAGGTGGAAATGACCCTCTGGGCAAGAGAGCAGAGTACTCGCCTTGGCCTTCCCTGGACACTATCCTGCCTCAACTCAGACATGTCACATAATGTAAGGTCACAGACACTATGTTTCAGATTTTCTGCTATTCTAGAAGTGAAATCAAAGGCAAGCTTGGATGGCTTTAAGCCTAATTTTTTTTCATGTGTGTAACAGGGTCAGCCCAAGAGGTCCAAGAATTTTCCTGAAAGATTAAAAAAAAAAAAAAACTACTATATACTGAGTACTGAATATATCAGGCACCATTCTGGATGTTTTACAGGAATTGTCTTATTTAATTTTCTTATTTAATTCCTTCAACCATCTTCCTAGAAGGAAATCATTATGAAGTTTTATGTGTTAGGATTCTCTAGAGAAATATAATCAATATGAGAAAGAATGAAAGAGAAAGAAAGAGACAGAGATTGAGATTTATTATAGGAATTGGCACACATGGTGATGAAGCTGAGAGGTCCCATGATCTGCCATTTGCAAGTCGGAGACCCAAAAAGCTGGTGGTGTAATTCAGTCCAAAGACCTGAGACCTGAGGGGCCAACGTCAGTCTCAGTCTAGGGAGGAATGTCGAAGAACCAGGAGTGTCAGTGTCTGAGGGCAGGAGAAGATGAATGTCTCCATTCAAGCAGAGAGTGAATTCACCTTCCTTCACCTGTTCATTCTATTCAGGCCCTCTGTGGATTGGATGATGCCCATCTGCACTGGGGAGGGTGATCCTTACTTGGCCTACGGATGCACATGCTCCCCTCTTCCAGAGACACCTTCACAGACATGACCAGAAATAATGTTTCCCCCTGATGCGGGCACCCCCTTCACCCAGCCAAGGTGACATGCAAAATTAACCAACGCATAAGCTTACTTTGCCAATGAGCAAACGGGCACAGAGAGCTGAAGGGACTTGACCGGGTGACACAATTAGTAACTGGTAGCCTTCTGATTCCAGAACCAGAAGGCTTAATTGACTTCTCTATTACCTTTTGTGAGAAGTAGTTTCAGTTGGGTAAGAGGAGAAAACACTTCTTCCTAGAAAACACTTTGGTCTTAATTGGACCCACGCAACCAATCCACGGCCACCTGTAACGAAACCCACACTTGCATCCCAGGTCTGTCTTAAATAACAATGACAGAGACAATTGATACTAATTCAACTGCGATAAAAATAACCACTATAATTTAGTGAACAAACACTTTATGGCAGCTACCAATCTCAGCACTTTAAAATTAACATAACAAACCGTCACAAACACTGCAGCTCTGGTGTCTGATTCAGCCTGCATTTGTGTGTAACCCCGCATTTCCCAGCTGTGGGATTTTCAATAAGGCATTTAGTGTCTCTCCCTCCCCCCAGTTTGCCACACTATAAAAATAAAATTGGCTGTGAGAATTAAATGAGATAATGTACAGTACATACCACCTAGAAGGTGACAGGCCCCCACAAACGTTAGAACTACTGTCACCCCCTCCTCTACAAGATGAGGGCACAGTGTCTCAGA
Source organism: Canis aureus (assembly GCF_053574225.1). Taxonomy (NCBI): domain Eukaryota; kingdom Metazoa; phylum Chordata; class Mammalia; order Carnivora; family Canidae; genus Canis; species Canis aureus. The sequence continues at coordinate 42,236,215 of NC_135615.1, forward strand.
GGTGTGGATGAACCACCTCAGGCCACAAGACTGTGGAGTCTGTACTCTGGGTCAGTTCCAGCCTCCAGTCAGATGGCTCTTTCTACTTGAGCAGTGACTCTCCCACCATCAGACCTGGCCCCACACCCAAAGCAACTGATAGGCTTGTTTAAAAGCTGGCGTCTTGGGCAGCCCAGGTGGCTCAGCAGTTTAGCGCCGCCTTCAGCCCAGGGTGTGATCCTGGAGACCTGGGATTGAGTCCCACGTCAGGCTCCCTGCTTCTCCCTCTGCCTGTGTCTCTACCTCTGTGTGTGTGTGTCTCTCATGAATAAAAATCTTTATAAATAAATTATTAAAAAAAATCCGGGATCTTTCCCCCATCCTGGGGCTGGGCTGCTACAGGAGCGATCAGGACCCACTGCTCCAGCTCCTACACTGCCTCCTTTTCCAGGTCCGTCCCCTCTTTCCCTACCCATGTGGGGGATTATGACTGTGACTGCAGAGAACTGGCCTATCCTCACTGGGTGGGCCATAACAAAACACCACAGACAGAAACTTATTTTTCACAGTTCTGGAGGCTAGAAGTCCAAAATCCAAGTGCGAGCATCGGTGGGTTATGGTGAAGCTGTCTTCCTAAGTTGTAGGTGGCTGCTTTCTCACATGGTGGGGGCAGGATGGAGCAAGTTCTCTGCTCTCTCTTCTCATTGGGACACTAATCCCATCACAAAGGCTTCTACTCTGACAGCCTCATCTAAATCTAATTACCTCCCAAAGGCCGCATTTCTAAATAGATCACACTGGGGGTTAAGGCTTTAATACGTGAATTTTGGGGAGACATAATTCAGTCCAGAGCACCTTCCTAATTAACTTAAGATGTTTTTTTCTATCCCATTTCATTGGCAATAGTCTAATTGGCTGAGCACTTGTTTGCTGGGCACTGTACCCAAAGGACTATTTATTTATATATTCTATACATATATATGATTTATATACTTGGTCTGCTTTCAGAAAAAAGAAGAGATGCCTCCTGGAAGTTTCAAACCATCACAGGAAACACAAGGACACATCGGTTTGCAGGCTACAGAAAAGAGGGCAATCTTCCTGGTGGTGGTTAGCATCCCCCAGTTGGTATCATGATCCTCACGATGGTGGGCATCTGTCCCTCTAGTCATGTTTTCAGGCCCTCAGGCACCGTGGGTGCGAAGCTCCCCTGCACTCCCGGGTTTTTGCTGCTGGGGACAGTGCCTGAGTCATCAGTTGGCTCTGGCCTTCAGGTACCTCAGCAGGAGCAAAGGCAGCATCTTTGTCCTAAGTGATGACCTGAAAAACGTACATCTCCATGTTCCTGAAATAAAAATAACGCTGAGGATGGCAGAAGCTTATCTCTACTAATTGCTGACTGTGTGCCCAGCATTCACTTCATCCTCCCAGCAGCCCTAGGAGATGGGCACTATTCTACCCCTTTCTGCGGAAGTGGAAATCGAGGCCAGGTATATTGCTCAAGGTCACACGCAAGCCAATAAATTGGGGAGTCATAAAGCCACGCACAAACTGGCCTCAACCAGATTGTCTTCATTTCCTCAAATGTTCTCTCCTATTGACTTTCCTTAAACACCTTGGCTTAGAAATAGGGCATCCTATTGGCTGAATTTTTCACATCTGAAGCTGACGTGAATACACAAGGGCTGGGAGGGCATGTCAGTCAACACAAAAGACCTTGCCATCACCAGTCTGGAGAATCAAAAGTGTAAAACAGATTCCCAGACCCAAACCTCATTGCTGACAGTATTAAAACTAATTGCAAGAGACAGCCACCAAGATAGCTGGGCAATTTTACAAATCCAATTTAATGCATTCTCTCTGATTTTACTTGTCACGTACTAGATCTGGAAGCAGAACCTAAAAATCACACTGAAGTTGGAAATGCTCATTAAGCAGCAGATCGCAAATAAAGTAAAAAAGATGGAATTCAATTATATTTTGTCAGCATCACTTGGTAAGAGATGTTTGCAAACACAATTTCTCTGTTCAATGCCTATTTCTCAAGTAAAACACATAAACTGCGCTCCAGAAAGCATTCAAATTTAAAGGAAGGTGATGAGCCATTTCTCTGGCATTTGTGCCCAACTTTTGCAAAAACAATTCTCATGAAGTATTAAATGCATATATTAGGATGAAGGAATTAAGACTGAGAACCCATTCTCCAAAGTAGGCTGGGCAGCTTGTCACGAGCACGTCCCCATTCACACCGCCTGCGCCTGGTGTCCCCATGACCCAGATATGCATTCAGAAGCCATCTCAGGGGGATCCCTGGGTGGCTCAGTGGTTTAGCGCCTGCCTTTGGCCCAGGGTGTGATCCTGGAGTCCTGGGATCGAGTCCCATGTCAGGCTCCCTGCATGGAGCCTGCTTCTCCTCTGCCTGTGTCTCTACCTCTCTCTGTGTGTTTTTCATGAATAAATAAATAAAATCTTTAAAAAAAAAGCCATCTCAGGGGATTTCCAGTTGAAGCCTGGAACATTTGATGCACCTGTATAGGTATCTCTACACATGCTGGATATTGACTCTTTAGAATCAGAAAGGTGTAGTGGTTAAAGACACAAGTTCTGAGATTAGGTAGAGGTAGATTTAAACTGGGGGCTGTGATCTTGACCCCAGCATCTCACCTCTATGTCTTAGGCTTCAGACACAGAATGAAGATGTGGATGACAGCCACTTCCTAGGGCTACTGTGAGGATTATATAAGCCACCCAAGAAACAGAACTAAGTAAATAATGAGAATGAAACACTATTATTTCTACTACCACCACTACCACTCCTTCTATTTTACTCCTTCTATTTAAAATGGGGAACAAAATTGTTTTTCTTGTCAAGTGAGTAGCTTGAGAACTGGAACATTAATTTATTTGAACAGATGTGTGTCAGTACTGCTCTAAACAAAAGGTCTCAGTATGCTCTGCTGACATACTTTATATAAAAATGAAGTTTGGGGGGATCTGGCTGGCTCAGTCCGTACAGCATACATCTTTTAATCTTAGAGTCATGAGTTCAAGCCCCACACTGGAACTTCTTAAAGTTGTTTTTAAAAATGAAGTATGGGTTATACATAAAGTCATATTTCAGCTCACGTTCCACCTCTTCCCAAAGCCTTTGGCTCTCATTGATGTCTTCCTTCTCTGAAAGAGCCATCATCATATTCTCTAAGTCTTTCATGCTTGTAAGAGATGTCTTCCCACTTAATAAGCTTCCTGAAGTCAGACTTTAGTGCCATCAACATAGCAGGCATTCCAAAAATATTGATATTTGACGATGGTACTAAAAAACCCAAGATCCTAAATCCTATAAAGATATTTACTTGCTAATGTAGCCCAGATCTCTGGGTTAGGACAGGGACAGCTGGATCCAGGAGCTCAAAAGATAGATACCCTTTGGGTCCAGTCTCCATATCTCTCAGATCAGCTTCCCTCTCTGCTGTTCCCAGGTGAACTCATCACTGGTGCTCACATTGTCACAGCAACAAGTCCAAGGGAAAATAACCACCCTTCTCCAGCCACTCCTATATCTGTCCCAGGGTAGGTAGCTCTGCACTGAGTAGACTTTAGTCATGGAACTCCAAGTGTGTGGTCAGCCCCATCCAACCACCTGAGCCAAGTAAGAGGAGAAAAGATTTTCCCAAAGAAATTTTGAAATAAGAGAAATGGGCTATAGACAGGGAAAAGCCTTTATAAAGATGTCTTATCTTGTGTAACTACCTTAGTTCTAAAACCATATAAAACATAGTAGATATTCAATGTCACTTTTGAGATTGATAGATTTTTATGCATTGGTCCTTTAATCAAAATCCCAATCTGTTTTTCCTTCTGCCTGACTGACAATTTGTGGCCAGATCCTAAAAATGTGAAAATGGTTCACTCATAATCAACATCGCTACAAAGTTTGGATTAACTCAGGGGTAGCGAGTTCACAAGAACTAGTGTCACCTTCTCTCCTTACTATACAGCCCTTTTCCCCCATGTTCTGTGGGAAGTAATCCCTCCATCCCCTGAACTTTCGCTTTACTTAGCTCACATACTTGCTATGGCACTCACCGTATGGTGTCTCTGTTCTTAGGTATATTAGTCAAGATAGCTTGATAGAAATGATAGAAATACCAATTCAAAAAGGCTTCAGAAAAAAATCATCAGCTCACAAAACTGAACAGTTTAGGGATAGCTCTCCTTCAGAAATGGTTTAATTCAAGGTTCATATGATGTCAACAGGGTAGTTTTTCTCTGGTTCCTGACCTCATCCTTAATACAACATTCTCAATGCCACTGCTCACAGGCAGCTGCCACAGCTCCAGTCATTATCTATTGTTTCCCTCTAATGGAAAGAGGAAGAAGCTCTTTCTCATTTTTCCCATGGTAAGTTCATTGCTTTACACTGGCATTGGTTGGGGCTTATGCTTCTTATCGAATCAGTCACTGGCCAAAGCAATGGGGTCTGAGGTCTAGGTCACATGCTACATCTCAGGGCTGAGTGGAAAGTAAAAATCCAGTCTAAAAATGAGGAAAGGATCATTCTCAGAGGAATATCCAATTTGGGAACAGGAAGAAAACTCTATATGAGGACCATAGAAACAACGAAGGTGAAGTCTGGTTGTCCCTTTGGGTAATGTATTTATTCATGCTCTTGACCACAACGCCTGGTGTTGTGTGACACATGCTGATAGGGTGCTTAATAAATGTTTACTAGAGGCAGGGAGAGGAAGAGAGAAAGAAAAGGCTAGATGAACCCCTGATTAGATATTCCTGACATTTCATAATGCTTCCATCAGTACCATCTTCCCTGGGATAGGACATTTGAAATGGGATTTGGAATCTGAGAATCCAAAGTTACTCATCTGTTTAATTAGCTTTAGCCTGTGCCAACTAAAAGTTTTCCATAAGCATCAGCTGTTTGCTCCCTTACTTGAAATATTTCTTGGTAAAAGCATCAGGGAAAAAATAATTCATGTCTTAAGGGGACTGAATTCTTACCTTTTGGCCACTGGAATTACAAACTGGGCTATAGAGTTAAAGGATAGAAGCAATATTACCCATTTTGGAAAGAATTTTGAATTGCCACTGACAGAATTGGTAAACCAATTTAGGGAAGTCTGCCTTGATGAAGTAATTTACCTTACCTTCTGAGCTTCACTATATGTTTTGGCCCAATGAAAATTCAGCGGCAATAATAGTATCTCTGCACAGGGGTTAATCACAGGATGAGAATACAAACCAAACCAGGGTCAGTGTCACTTTTTCTAAGCAGATGTCACTGGTACAATATAGAAGCTCCTTCTTCTCTGACCTCAAAGACCAGATTCTCTGAGCACAAACACAGGAATTGGAAATTACAAATTCAGAATCATTGATTTTTTTTTTTAGGCCCCTGTTGAAGCTACTTAACCCTCCTTGGCTCTTCAGCACAGTGCTCATCTCTTCCATTAGCTACAAAGCAGAGGTGGGCTTGGGGTCCTGGAATGAGGATTAAGTACATCAATACCTGTAAATGCCTTCAAAGTCTGAATTCTCATTAGTTCAACTCTCTTTTCTTTTCTCTAAAGAGAAAATAACCCATGTTCAATACAGTTTTTATTTAAAATAACCTCAAATAAAATCTATCTACCTCAAGAAGCTAGAAGGTAGAAGAAAGCATATTATGGAAGATTGGGCAAAGGTGTGTCTTGGAATATAACATTATGAGTAGGTAAGATATTCTTGTATGATAAAAGCCAGACTGTAGAAACTCAGCCATGGGAATGTCAAACTTTCATGAAGTTTTATTTTAAGGTAACTATCAAATTATTATTAATCCCTAATAGCTTGCAGACAGGGTCCTGAGTAAAGAAGCCCCCCCCTTTTTTTAAGGAATTACACATTTTATTAGTGCTCTAGGTGGTGATTATAGGTATTATATTCTCTCTTTTACACTCTGTGTACTTTTCAATTTGTGAACAAAGAACTTATATTAATTTTTTATATAAATTTATTTTTATTGGTGTTCAATTTGCCAACATATAGAATAACACCCAATGCTCATCCCGTCAAATGCCCATCACCCAGTCACCCCCAACCCCTGCCCACCTCCCCTTCCACCACCCTTAGTTCGTTTCCCAGAGTTGGGAGTCTTTCATGTTCTGTCTCCCTTTCTGATATTTCCCACTCATTTTTCCTCCTTTCCCTTTTATTCCCTTTCACTATTTTTTATGTTCCCCAAATGAATGAGACCATATAATGATTGTCAAGAAGACCCTTTATTATGACCTGTTTATATCATAACAGAAGGGAAGCAGGTGGGAAGTGAGAGAAGGAAATGACACAGAAAGACTCAAAAGGAACTTGTTGGCTGTTCCTCTGGTCTTTAGATTCTTTGACTCCATTTTACTCAGGACATGGGGATGTGCAAATAAAATATTATTTGCCACTACCATTTTTGGAAAGATTTTAACTTCTTAATGTTAAGGGCAGAAGCTTGGATCAACAGCTGTAGTTAAATTTCAACAGATCTAAAGTTTATTTCTGGCTTGACGTGGAGAATTTAGGGGAATAGTAATGGGTACCATGAGATGCCTACTGAAACAAAAGAACTAGGAACAGATTTTGTATAAAAATTAAAAAAAAAGAATTTTTCAAAGAATAAGATTCTGAAGACTGCTATAAACTGCTATAGATCTATGGGAAAATAGAGACTAAAATCTGAATATAGTCTACAGGAACAATTTCGACATTTAAAACATATTCATTTTAGGTAAAAATAATCAATATTCATTGAAGAAATTTTGAAAAATTCCAAACATTTAAAAGAAGATTAAAATAATGTAGTCTCTTTGTCCATAAAGTTACTTTGAGTATTTCAGTACTTTTTCTTCTATTCTTATCTGCATTTCTTTTTTTGCTTTTTAAAACCCTTTCTAAGTCTAAAAGTAATTTATATTTGTTAGGAAATATTTGGAAATTAGAAAAATATAAAAAGCTGTATTAAGTTATTTATAAATCTATCAGCAAGCAGTAGCCACTATTAATATTTTAGGTATATTTGTTTCCAGTATTTTGCCACACATGTTAACAGAGTTTTCATATCCAGTTCTGCTGGGGGGTTTATGGTTAAAAGTATGACCATACAACACAGCAACTTCATCCTGGGGCAGTTATCCTAGAAAAATGAAACTTACATTCATCCAGAAACCTGTGCATAAATGTTCACAGTAGTTTTATGTGTAACAGCCAAAACCTGAGAACAGATAAATGTACCTCAGTGTCTGAGTGGTTAAACCAACTGGGGTACATCCATGTCACAGAATACTACTCAGCAATAAAAAGGAAGAACTAATTATACATGCAAACACTTTGAGGAATCTCAGGTTAGTTACATGGAGAGAAAAAGGCCAATCTTAAAGGTTGCATATCATACATATATATACAACATTCTTGAAATGATAAAATATCAGAGACGGAAGACATATCAGTGGTTGCCAGGAGATGAGGGGCAAGGGGGTGCCTCTGCCTGCGAAGAGGTAGCAGGAAGGATCCTTATGTCAGAAATGTTCTAAACCTTTACTGTGGTGGTGCTAACGTGAGCATACCCATGCTACGAAATTGCATAGAACTAAACTCACATTCATGCAAAATTGGTAAAATCCAAATGAGGTCAGCAGATCATGTCAGTATCAACTTCTCCGCTAGGATATTATACCCTAGTTGAGCACAAAATTGCTATTGAGCAAAGTGAGTGAAAGCAGATATCTCTTATATTATTTTTTACAACTGCATGTGAACCTACAATTATCTTAGAGAGTTAAGGCAAAACAAAGCAAAAACAAAAATATAGCACAAGAATCTTACCATGTAAACATAATTTTAGATAGGAAAACTCTCTGTAAAGATCATTTTAGGGGCTATATAACATCTTACAGGATCATTATTTACCCAACTACTTCTCTAATATTAGATATTTAATGTAGAGTTGTGTGCAACATTAACATATCACAAATGATAGTGCAACAAAGATTTTTATGCATAAGACACTCTCCCACTTCAGAGTATTTCCTTACAAAAATATTTCATGAAGTGAGTGCCATAGGATCTTAAGAATTGTAATACAAAAATAAGGTTCTTCATTCAAATATATTTGGGAAGTGTTTTTTTTTTTTTTCCATTCTGGGAATTCTCACAACCTTTAATAGGCAAATGTACACTGTGAGTCACCCAGAGGCAATAATGTAATCAATGTTTCTAAAGTGTATCTTCTCTGGAAAACCCCATGACAGATTAAAAATGACTGCTAATTTTTTGGCTCTACTCCCCTGCTCCCTGAATCTTGGTGAGCTCTGTGACTGCTTTGATCAGTAGAATAGAGTAGAAATGATGCTGTACCAGTTTATTGGCACAAATGAAGAAACTGGGAGATTCCACTTCTGATCTCTTCAAAGGTTCCCTTTGGGGAACCCAGCAGCCGCATCTGAATACCCTGTAATTGCTCTGTGAACCCAAACTAGCCATGCAGAGGCTCTATGAAGAGAGGGAGATCGTCAGCTATCCCCAGCTGTTCTAGCAATCCCAGCTCAGGCATTAGACACGTGAATAACATCATCTTGAAAATTTTAGCTTGAATAGAAGCAAGTGTAGTAAAACCAAGAAATCAAGCCAACAGCCAGAACTGAGACTCCAGATATACGGTACCAATGAAGCTTTCCCACACATCTCAAGCCATTTGAGAAACCTAGCTGAACTCTTTATAGGACACAGATAAACTATTCCCACTGTGCTCTGCCCAAATTCCCAAACCATTCATGCCACTATGCACAGGGCTGTTTGTTACACAGCAGTAGATAATCATTACACCTACTCTTTTTTTTGCCCTTAGTACTACACAGTGTTTAAGGTTATTTGGCTTTAGAATTAGAGTACCAAAACACTCTGTAATTTACTAATGGTGTGACCTTGGAAAACCAACCTCTTCAAAACTGAGTTCTTTCATTGGTACACTTACCTTAGTCATTTGAGAAGCTAAATGAGATTATGCCTGTATGGTGCTTGGTATCACACTTGGTGTGATCACACAGTAAGCACTCAAACGGAATTGCCTCCGCCCTATCACTGGTCAACCAGGGCTATGTTGTATGGGAGAAGAGTTATTACATTAAAAAGCACTTGCATTTTTACTTTCTTAGAAAGATGGTTTTTTTTTTTCTGTCTTCAGCAATACTTATTGGAAACAGAGATGCTTCCTGTGGTAAGAGGTTTATACATTAAGCGGTAAGATTTGCCTTTCACGCCACATAACCCACTACCACAGGTGGCATGTCCAAAGCAGCACATGAAACCTTGGAAGGAATCTGTACAGCTAGATAAATAGAACTCTGCATACCTAACAAGACTTCAGAACTGATACAAAGAGAGAGAGAGAGAGAAAGAGTGAGAGAAAGAAAGAAAGAAAGAAAGTAAGAAAGAAAGAAAACAACCCCCAAAACAAAAAACCACTCATAAACTTACACACAGCACTGTACACACAACATGAAGATGGAATAGAAGGGACAGAAAGAAAAGGTTTTGTTTTTCAGAAAGTGTACACCCATCTTACACTCATCACGGTATAATGTGAAAGTCGAAAAAAAAAATGTATTCCAAAGCAGGGCTTGACAAATTTTTTCTGTATTGGGCGAGACAGTAAGTATTTTAGGCTTTGTGGGCCATATGACTCCTGTCAGAATTGCTTAACTCAGCTGTTAAAGCATGAAAGCAGCTATGAGCAATTTGTAAACAAATGGGTGTGAGCGTTTGCAATAAAGCTTTATTTACAAATGTTGAGGTGGGCTGGGTTTGGTCTACAGGATTTACCTTGCCAGCCTGTTCTAGAGGTTGGATGCAAAGGATTTTTACCCTGGGGATATACTGATAAGTGTTGAGAAAATGAGGAGCTCTGTTCAGGATTTACTACCCTAGAGGCCTTGTGGGCTCTTCTCTTTCAAAACAAAATGGCTACTTTTCTAGAGCACCCAGAGGAGTGTAGCTTCAATTTTGCATCTTACTTCCTACAAGATTAGCTACATCAGCTGCTTTTACACACTTTAATTGGTAATGATCTATGCACAAGACATATATACTCTAGTACTTGGTTAAGCTTGCAATTAGGAAAGTCAGCTTTTTTCTTGAAGCAAAAATGATTTGGGTTCTTTTTTAAGCACGAAGTAGATATTCAAAGTTAACTAAGGCAATAAGCATAATCACTAAATATAGACACTGGGTTTTGATAGAAAAAAGGCCTTGGTGAGTGAAGAAAAGGCCTGAGTCCTACTTATAGTTTTAGCCACTAACTAGCTGTGTGACTTTGGGGAAGTCATACCTCTGGGCCTCAGTGTGTCATAAATTTATAAAATGGGACCAAAAATCACTTCCTTTACTGCCTTATATCATTTGAAAAAGTACAAAAGGCCACATGAAATTTCTAGATCTCACATTTTATCATAGTTTACTATCTATGCACCATTCCTCCAATTAGAAAATAAGCTCCTTGAGGCGATGTCTTATGCATTTTAAAATCCCCATTTCTTGATGTAGTACTTACATACTGAGTGCTCAGGAAGTGTTTACAAAATGAACAACTAAATGGATGGGTGGATGGAAGAGTTTGTGAACATCGCAACAATTAAGAGAAATTAAAATGAGATTATCATCAAGTAAATCAATACCTTTTGAAAAAATATTTGAAAAATAATAGAGTATCATTTATGCCAGGAATTTCACAGGACCATCTCCTAAATCCCTGAGATGTGAAGACTTTGTGTCTTTGTGTCTCAGGTGACTCACTCTGTACCAAGTCACCCATCAACTTTTGTTCAGAGAGTATGTATTAGGTATCAGTGATGGCCCTATTTTTAAAAATGACTACTTTGTCCAAAAGCCATCCATGTACACAAGTGTCATTTGCAGCCTTTGAAAAGCAAATAAGAGAAGAAAATATCACTGTTGTGCTATATTCTGTTATGATTAAAAGTAATATTGTTCCTGTAAGAAGCCTAAAGTGAAATTAAAACAGATGGGTTGGTTAAACAAGCACCTGTAAAGTTAATTGATGAATCCAATTGATGCTTTAAGGCAAAATCATTTCAAAGAGCACTATCATTTCAAGGAAATGTTTAGCTCTTTGTAGAGTGATACATTTCTTCTCCTTCACTGGTCAAGTTGGCCGTCCTTGAATGAAACTCTTAGAGCCCTAGAAGTCTTTGGGATTCTCCCCCTGGCAAACTCACAGGACTGAAGTACCTGCTGCCATCATATTTTATATCCACTCTGATGAACTGATCAACAACTTGCAAATGAGTGTTTCCTCCCAAAAATCTTTACAAGGAAAAATCTCCAAGAGTATGATGGTTGAGTAATGGATATTCTTGAAGGACTGGATGCTAATTTGCATTAGGTGAATGCTTTCCTTGGCAATACTGCAGATTTCTGCATCTTCATGTGAGAAGGAGATTGCATTTGCCTTCTGTACCAGGGCCATGGATGGCCATGTTGACCTGACAGCAGGAAGAGGAGATGGCCAGGATCTTAAATGATGATTGGAAGAGATAGCTGTGAATCAGGGTGACTGTTTCTCCCCCAAAAGTGTGGGAGAGGAGCCTTACTCCTTTTCAACACCTCTTTCATGTGATACAGCTACCCAGAGGAAAGAGGACTTGTGTAGAACTTTGCTTTCCTGGCCAGAATAATTCTCCATAATTCAGATTCGAGGTATCCAATTCTTTCCTCCTTTATCCTAAGACTGACTTGATAGTGCTGCTCTGGTGTGTCCATATACAGCCATGTCTCCAGGACAGTGAATTAAGGAAACTTGGTCTCCCCCATCCCTCATTATCTGAATGTACATAATTCTGATAGTATACTATAGCAAATAGACTATATTTGCTTTTTAAAATTTTTATTTATCTTCATTTATTATTATTATTTTTACCCAGATACATTTGACTTTCACAAAGATCCTTAAACCAAAAATGTAGAAAGAGTATGTATTATCCTAGAGTGGCTGAAGAGCAAAGGAAGCAAGTGAAGTGACTGGAAAGATCTATGATAATCATACTACTAGGAACTATAATTCTCTTATTTAAGTAAAAATCACTGAGTGACCTTGAAGGCATAAAACACAAGACTCATTATTGTATATACTAGCTCCTTGAGGGTCACATGTAGTCACTTTTCAACACTCCTTGCTTGACTACAAGAAAAGACCCTCCTATTTTATTAAGTCAACATAACAGTTACAGATCCAGGCAATGTTGTCACTACACTGAGGTCATTAAGAAGCTTGGCTTCTTAAAGGTAGAACAATTTTCAAGCACACAGGAAAGTTGAAGTAATTTTATAGTTAGCACCCAGTTATCCACCCACAGTACATCAATCTAATGCTATATTGGCTTTAATTTCCATCCTTCTATCTATTCATCAAACCATTTCATTTTTGACATGTTTAACAGTAAATTGTCAACACCAGAACACTTCTTCCTAAAGACTTCAGGATGCATAGCTTCAACTATAGTTCAGTATTTGTTTATGGTTTTTTTTTCTTTTGATGTAAAATTTGCACACTACAAAACACAAAAATCTTAACTATGCATTTGCTGAGTTTTGACAAAATCATACATTCTTATAACCCAAACTCCTATCAAGATACAGAGCACTGCCTTCACCCGAGTATTTCCTCAAACCGCTTTAGTCCATAGCTACTCTCAAGTCCCATTACCAGAGGTAACCACTATTCAGATTTTTTTTTTTCTCCATCTCAGAGTATTACTGTCTGGCCTAAAATTTCATTTAAATGTAATCACATAGGGATGCCTGGGTGGCGGTTGAACGTCTGCCTTTGACCCAGGGCATGATCCTGGGGTCCTGGGATTGGGTCCCACAACGGGGTCCCTGCATGGAGCCTGCTTCTCTCTCTGCCTATATCTCTGCCTCTCTCTCTCTCTTTCTCTCTCTGTCTCTCATGAACAATAGATTAAATCTATTGTTTTATAAAATCTATTGTTTTTTAAATCTATTTAGCATTTCTAAATTACATTAAAAAATGTAATCACATAGTACTTGCTCTGTTAGACAAGTCTTACTTCAGTCATGATACTGTTTCTGAGAGTCATCCATGCTGGTGTGTACCTGTGGTTTGTTTTTCTTTTAATTGTGGTGTAGCATTCTACTCCTGAGCACACCAACCTTCTATTCATGCTTTGATTGGCCCCAGGGCTGTTTCCAGTTTGGGCCATTAAGATTAAAGCTGCAAGGCGCCTGGGTGGCTCAGTCCATTAAGTGTCTGACTCTGAGATCATGACCTGCTGTAGGACATGCTCAGCACCTCATCTTAGTAGATGTTCTATATTCCTATCATTGTCAGGAACTCATCCTAGTTTTCTTTCTCTCTTCTTAGAATATTTTTTCTTTCTGGGGAACCTGGGTGGCTCCCTAGGCTAAGCATCCAACTCGTGCTTTAGGCTCAGGTCATGATCTCAGGGTTGTGGGATGGAGCCCAGAGATGAGCTCTGCGCTTAGCAGGGAGTTTGCTTGGGACTCTCTCCCTCAGCCCCTCCCCCTACTCTCTCTTTCTCCCTCATGCTCTCTGAAATAAATAAATAAATAAATAAATAAATAAATAAACAAACAAATAAATAAATAAATAAATGTATGTTTAAAAAATAAAAGAATAAAGTTTCTAAGATTCTAGTACCAGTCTTTGATAAACTTCTGTTTTCCTTTCTTATAAGTGTATATTTACTTATAAGAGGCAGTGCAAGCATTTCTAAGCTCATCATCCCATTTACATTCCTACCAGCAAACAAATAGCCCATTTGCTCCAGAACTATATCAACATTTGGTGTCAGTCCTTTTAATTTTAACCATTGTAGGAGGCTGTAGTCATTTCATTGGAGTTATAATTTGTATAATTTGTATTTCTCTGATGACAAATTATGTTGAGCACTTTCTTATGTATTCATATATCTTTCTCTGTGAAGTGTCTGTTCATGTCTTTTACCCAATTTTGGGGAGGGCATTTATCTTTTTATTATTGAGCTACAAGAATTATTTATAGAGCCTAGATACCAGTCTTTTACCAGACAGGCATTTTGTGAGTATTTTCTTCCAGTTTATAGCTTGCCTATTCATTTTTTAAATGCTGTCTTTTGACAGGCAGAAGTTTTTAATATTGAAGAACTCCAATTTATCTCTTATTTCTTTCATGGCATTCCTTTCTGTTATTTTTCTAAGGAATATTTTACTACCCTTAAGTCAAGAAGATACTCTACTATGTTTAACTCTAAAGTTTTATGCAATTTATACAGGGATCGAGCTTCATTATTTTCCTTATGGGTAAGCAGTTATTCTTATTTGATTTGTTGAAAAGACTTTTCTTTCTCCACTTGTTTCCTGTAATGACTTTACTGGGGAAAAAACCATGTGTGAACCTTTTTCTGCATCTTTGTTCTGCTCTATTGATCTATGTGCCAGCCTTTATATTAGCATCGCACTGCCTTGATTACTGTGCATTGATGATAAATCATAAATTCCAGTAGTGTGAGTTTCCCAACACTGCTTTATTTCAAGATTGCTTTGGATTATTTAGCTTCTTTGCTTTTCCATATGCATTTTAGAATCAGTTTATCAATTTTCTAAAAAATATCTACTGTGGTTATGATTTAGGATACATTAATCTGTAGATCCATTTGGAGAGAATTAACATTGTAACAATATGGAGTCTTTCTATCCATGAACATTTAGGCCTTTTTAATTTCTTCAACACCATTCTATCGTTTATATTATAGAGGTCATTTATTAAATTTATTCCTGTGTGTGTGTGTATGTGTGTGTGTGAGTGTATACATGTATACACATTTGATGTTACTATAAATAAAATTGCTTTTTTTTTTTTTTTGAAGTAAGCTCTAAGGTCAGCATGGGGCTTAAACTCATGACCCTGAGATCAGGAGTCCCCTGATCTCCCTCTTGAAACCCCTCTTGAAACAGACTCTGCCTCTTGATGGGTGGATCAACATGCACAGACAGGGATGGAAGGATTCATGGCAGCCAGTTTCTGAGTCCCATGCTCCACTGAATGAGCCAGCCAGAGGCCCCAGTGGAATTGCTTTTAAAATTTATTTCCAATATTTGCCACTAGTATATAAACATAAGACTGATTTAAATTCACATATTATTTCCTGTAGTTTATTTTCCTTTGAACTTTCAATATAAGCATTTACCTCAATTCTGAAGATAGTATTAATTCTTCCTTTGTAAATTTTATATCTTCTCTTTTCCTTGAACTATTGC
The DNA here is from genome assembly GCF_053574225.1 of Canis aureus. NCBI lineage: Eukaryota > Metazoa > Chordata > Mammalia > Carnivora > Canidae > Canis > Canis aureus. The sequence goes on from NC_135615.1 coordinate 42,251,524, forward strand.
AACAGCTAAGGCCTATACAACATTATATAGATATTGTAGTGGTTAGAAGGGCATCTTTCCATCCCTCTTGATCTAATATTGGTATTTCAGCAAAGAATGAAGTTAGCTATAGATTTTTTATAAATGCCCTTTGTAAGAATGAGGACGTTTCCTTCTATTGTTAATTTGCTAGTTTTTACAATGAGCAGATTTTTAATCTTGTCAAATACTTTTCTTCACATATTTGAAAGCAGCACAAGTCTAGAACTGGGAGGATATCACTTTTCCCAAACTTTTTTTCTTTCAAGATGCTATTTAAATTCTAGTTAAACAGCTAACATATAGTGTAGTATCAGTTTCAGGGGTAGAATTTAGTGATTCATTAGTTGCATAGAACACCCAGTGTTGATTATACCATGTGCCCTCCTTAATGCCCATCACCCAATTACCCCAACCCCTCAACCCCCCTCTGCTCCAGCAAACTTTAGTTTGTTCCCTACATTTAAGAGTCTCTTATGGTTTGTCTCTCTCTGTTTTTATCTTATTTTTCCTTCCCTACCTCTTTGTTCATCTGTTTTGTTTCTTAAATTCCACATATGAATGAAATTATATGGTATTTGTCTTTCTCTAACTGACTTATTTTGCCTAGAATAATACACTTTCATTCTATCTGTGTGGTTGCAAATGGCAAGAGTTCATTCCTTTTGATGGTTGAGTAATATTCCATTGTGTGTGTGTGTGTGTGTGTATATATATATATGTATATATATATATATACACACACACACACTCACACACACACACACACACACACACACACCACAACACCACATCTTATATCCATTCATCAGTCAATGGATATCTGGGCTCTTTCCATAGTTTGGTTGTTGTTCATAGTGCTGCTATAAACACTGGGGTGCATGTGTTCTTTCAAATCAGTATTTCTGTATCCTTTGGATAAATACCTAGCTGTGTGATTGCTAGGTTGTAGGATAATTCTATTTTTAGCTTTTTGAGGAACCTCCATTTTGTTCTCCAGAGTGGCTGTAGCAGTTTGCATTCCTACCAGCAGTTTAAGAGGGTTTCCCTTGCCAACATCTGTTGTTTCCAGAGTTGTTAGTTTTAGCCCTTCTGACTGGTGTGAGGTGGCATCTCACTGTGGTTTTGATTTGTATTTCAAGGTAAGTCACAAAGCAGTACAGCCCAGATTCAAGGGGAAGCGAAACAGACTCTCCCTCTTGATGGGTGGATCAACACGCACAAACAGGGATGGAAGGATTCATGGCAACAGTTTCTGACACTACCTACCACAGTTAGCATTATATGCTACAACCAGGATTCTAATCTGAGTCTATCATATCCCTAGAGCCAGAATCCTTCTTTTAGGCACTACTTAGGGGAAACGGGAACTCTTTACATGCGTTATCCTCATTAGTAACTCTCCTTAGCTCACTGTGGTCAGAAGGCATTGGTCTCACACATTGACTAAAGCCAAGTCTTGACCTTCTTCAAGTCACTGCAGATCCCAGACAACATGGGAGACTTTGGGGGTAAATCTGAGCTTTTGATTCAAGCTGCTCAATTAATTTGCAATCCAATAGATGAAGCCCTCTTTTCAATATTGTCTCCACTTGAGATACTAAGGCTAAAACATCCTGATCTTATTTATTGGCTTGGTTACTTGTATTAGACTGTCTCATCTCTCTAGAATCTATGCTCCTTCAGGGCAAAAAACTTGTCCCTTGTTCATCATTATATCTCTGTACATGGAATGGTGCTGGATACATGGTAGGTGCTCATGAAACCTTTGTTAAACAATTGATTCGACAAACAAAAAGTCTCACTTCTTTGCTTAACAACTCTATTTATGGCTTTCATGAGAAAAGTCTCAGTATTTTCATATAATCTATGAGACCTCCCATGATCTCATTCCTGCTTATTTCTACAGCCTCATCTGTCTCAAATTCTCCCTTAAGGGATCCCTGGGTGGCGCAGCGGTTTGGCGCCTGCCTTTGGCCCAGGGCGCGATCCTGGAGACCCGGGATCGAATCCCACGTCGGGCTCCCGGTGCATGGAGCCTGCTTCTCCCTCTGCCTGTGTCTCTGCCTCTCTCTCTCTCTCTCTCTTTCTGTGACTATCATAAATAAATAAAAATTATAAAAAAAAAAATTTTTTTTTAAAAAATTCTCCCTTAATAGTAAGCTTACTTTCTTTACACACCTACTAGGGGCCAAGAATGTTCAATACATTAGCTGATATAATCCTTGAAAGAATACATAAGGTAAATGGTGTTATTCTCATTTTGCAGAAGAGGAATTTAAAGTTTACAGAAGCACAGTCACTTGTCCAACTCACTGACAGAATCACGATTCAACTCCACATCCATTATCATCATGCCACAGAGCCTCTCCCTAGACCTCCAAATGCACTCAGCTATGTGCATTTCCTGAGTAGCCCATGCCTTCTCAAACTTTTACACAAAACCATTCCCTTTTTCCTGAAACACTTTATCTGACCTACTCCTACTCATCATTTGAGTCAGGTCAAATACCAGGTCCTCCAGAAGGCTTCCCTGTGCTTCCCCTTTGACAGGCCAGGTTATGGTCCCTCTTTGTGTCCTCTCAACATACCCTGTGCCTTCTCTGTGACTTTACTTTCCATATTGTGTTAAAATCATCACTGTCTTATCTGCCTCTTCCCCTGGTGTTTCCTTGAGAGTGGAAACCTAGTTATTCACCCTGCCCCAGCAAGTTTCCAGAGTTGTGCTCTCCAATGTGGTAGCCACTAGCTACGTGTGTCAACTGATCATCCGCAATGTGGCTACTTAAAATTGAGACATGCTGTAAAATATACACCGGATTTTAAAAACTTAGATGAATAATAAGAATATAAAATATATTGTTAATAGTTTTTATATGGGATGCATATCAAAATGATAATATTTTGAATCTATTAGTTTAAATAAAATATATTATTAAAATTTTCTGTATCTGCTTCTTACTTTTTTTAGTGTGGCCACTAAATGGCATATATTTCTTTTGGGCAGTGGTGTTCTTAGCATTCTATCAGAGAGAATTTCGAGCAAGCCTTGGCTAATAATGAAATGATCCAAAGGTATGTTCAAAACTAACTTTATAGTTTTGCTCTTTCTGATTGTTTGTTTTCGGTTTCGGTTTTTGGTTTTCTCTATTAACTTTGGATAGACCACCACTGGAGAAGAGGGAGATGAGGGGTATGGGTTTCTGTGTGTGCTTGTACTGTAGTTTAAGATATCAATGGGCAGCAGCTGGTTGGGTCAATGGGTAGATACCTTACCAGCTGTGTTGCCATAGGCGAGGTACTAACTAACCTCTCTGTGTCTCATTTTCTCAAGAATAAAATGAGGATGATAATAAAATCTACCTCATAGGAATGTTGAAAGGATGCAATGAGTTAATTTCATGAATCGTTTCACAGATCAATCTGCCTGGCAAGGAATAAATGTTCGACACACGTTAGCTTTATTACTCATGCCATAGCCATGTGGCTCCTGGTGGTGAAATGTAGAGAGAACACCTCACTCAATGCACTGCCACATTCCGTGGAAGCCCAGAGTAGAGAATTACTGTCTGTGTCCTTGACAGTCAGAAGCCCCTCGGTGTTAACGCTGTGGGGACAGCAGCAAGGTCTTAGGAGGCCAGGCCATCCTGCGGCTGAATAACAATCTGGTGACTCTTCCTGTCAGCTCTGGGGCCTTCACACACAGACAGCTTCCCTTCCTTGGGGCACTGGGAGCTGAGCATCTGGAGAGCAGCAAACTTAATTAACTTTAAGTGAAGGGGGGGTGGGCACAGCGGAAGAAATAATGGTCATAAGTCCCAAACTTCCTAATTAAAATGCAGAAGGCACTGTGGGTCACACATACAACTCAGCAAGCTTATTCATGGACTATGCCTTCCATTTGAGTTTCCACAGTGGGTCTATACAAAACTGATCCTTGACCCAAAAAGGGAGACAAAGGGAAAGGAGCTAGTTTGGGCTCCATTGGCATTTAATGCATCTTTAAACCCACGAGGGAACTCCTTCCTTCTTTGATCTCATGTAACGTGGGCTGGGCTTCCAAATTAAATGCCTTTCTATTCAGATCTATAAGGAGCTTTTCAAAGATCAAATATGTCTGCAGACTCAATTGTTCTGGGGACTGATGGGATTTTAATGATATTTTCTGGCACTCCTTGCTAGCTGAGACTAGCTGGGGATTGCAAGCAGCCCCCAGGCAGGTGAAAGAGTAGAGGAACTGGTATTTTTAGCCTTTCTGCCTTCCTAGCTCTGAATGCAAGCCTGGTGCAGAAAAGGTCTGGGTGACCTAGGGAGAAGGGCTATGACATTCCTGGAAAAAAACATGGGTTTCAAAGTCAGACAGACATGGTTTGGAAAGCCAGCCCTGTCACTTACCAGCTGTGTAAACTTGGAAACCACTGATCCTCTCTGACCCTCAGTTTTCTCACCTATAAAATGGTCATGATAATAACCTCATGGAGTCCAAGTGAGGACTAAATGAGGTAATCTGTAACACTCCCGGGACATGCTTGGGGCACAGTAGGAACTCAAACATCATAACTATTTTTTCTATTTGCCACTAACAATAATAAGCCAGCATGTTCCTATACTGTCCAGACCCTACAAAGAATCATAGAAAGCCTAGAATTGTTAAAGCTCTGCCAAACTGTTAAGACCTCATTACAAGTATTAAGATGATTTCTTTTATTTATTCAGTTATTCAGCTACAAAATTAATACCCCATATTTATACATTTATTAAGCCTCTTGTAAATGCAAAAAAAAAAATGTACCAGCCTCTAGATAAAGGGAAGAGAGATATTACTAGGCCTTCCTTATGGAATTTAAAATCCTATTGCTGAGCAAATGATGTGATCCTAATATTTTTTTAATATATTCTGAGCTATTAAAGCTTTTATAGTTGAGATATAAATTCTCAAGCCATTTGTTTAATTTTGAAATGCACAAAATGATACGTAAAAAAAAAAAAAAATCCCAGTCCTCACTCTTTAAAAATGTCACGTTACATAACTAATAAGGAAAACAGAGATGAGAGGATTCTCACATGTCATTTCATTCTATTCACAGTGGAAACAAATTTAGTCTGAGTGAGCCTAAACACAAATACAGAAGTGCTTCAGCCAAGAAGACTTTAACTGCTGGAAAGGGGGAAAACATGAGGTATTTTAGTTTACAGTGACCTAAACAATGACATTTGCCTAGCTTTGATGGTTTTTCCTTTCCTCCTCTCTAGGTTACATCCACATAGACACAGAAAGAGTGAGGACATATATGATACAATATCCATGTCCCGCTGATCTGCTTCCCATCCAATTTTTTCATAATTATAACAAAATAATGACATTAACAGCAGTTAAGACAGAGGTATTCCTATGGTCCAAGCGCTATCTATACATTTTCTTCTTGAAGCCCTGCAACAACATTATGGCTAAATAACTGTCAAAACCAAATGACCAGGAAGGGATGAAGGCAGGGGCAGGTGGGATTTTAACCTGTTGCATAAGATGCTTGTGCTTGGCTTTTCCAAAGTACCTACATGAGTATCAAAAATATGGGCAAATAAAAAGCAACCATTTTTTCAGATTCCTAAATATGATGAGGCTTAATAAATATTAGGGGTTTTTTTCCCATTTTTATTTTTGAGAGAGAGAGAGTGAGCAAGCCAAGGACTGGAGGAGATAGAAAAAGAGAGGGAGAGAGAGCATCTTAAGCAGACTCCATGCTGGGTACAGAGCCCAATGCACCTCAATTTCACAATTCTGACATCATGACCTGAGCTGAAGTCAAGAGCTGGGCAATCAAACAACTGGGCCACCCAGGCACCCCCCTGACAATGATTACTTGGGAGTCAGCTATGTGTCTCCTAGAATTTTAAATTTAGCTCAGGAATCAGTTTTCAGCAAATGCTAAATGTGATGCTGAGTGTTTTTACTGTCATTGTTTTTTGGTGTTTTTCTAAAACAGATCTAGTGACTATATGATCAGTAGTATTACTAGTATTGTTATTAGGTGTATAGATTATACCAATTATTGACAAATATGACAGAGGATGTATAGAATTCAGTATTTGGTATTGAATGGGTATCAAAATAAGCATGTGATATGGATGGTATCAGGTGAGTGTAACATTAGTAGTCAACATTTATTTAGTGTCTACTGTTTACAGACAAATCCTAAGAATTCTAAAAATGTCTTTACGTTACCTTATAATAAGGATATGATTATGCCCATTTGAGGATAGATAATCTGCCACTCAGAGAAGTGAAGGAACTCATTCAAGGCCCACATTGGTACATGAGCAAGTGGTCATTTGAAGCCACTTCTACTTGCTCAGAGTGAAGCAACCTGGAGCTATGTCCTGGCAACCTCTACCTAGGAAGATACAAGATTATATATGCATATGCAGTGGTCCTCTAGAAACTGGAGAATAAAGAAGTTTGAGATGCTATCATTACGCCTTCTATAATAGTCTCATAGAGAGGCTCTACTTCACTAAGAGAGCCCATGCTTCCCATGAACTAGGTTCAGCATTAAGGAAGTCTCGCGCAGTACATACTCATGAGAAAAACTGAGCTCCAGAAACAGCAGAATGGGACCTCAGGGAATAAGCTGACTCAAAGTCCACAAACAGCAGGAAGGGACCTTGTCTTTACTGCTATGTCACACTGATTCCTTTCATTGCCTGTCTGCAATCTGCAGAGTAGTAGCCACACTTAGTAACCCAGAACACAAGCTCTGAAGTTGGGCGGATCTGAGTTCCAATCCTGACACTTATAGAGCATATAATCTTGGCCCAGGGTTTAATTTCTCTGGGCCTCCATTTCCTTATCTGTAAAATGGAGCTAATGGTGTTTACTCCATAAGGGTTTGCCAGGATAAAAAGAAAAAGGTGGAGGTACTGGATAAACCATTGGTACCACCACCCCTGGACCATGACAAGCATGCAACAGGGGCAGCTATGACTGAGAGAAGTGGCTTTCACACAGGGATAGTGTCCCCTGAGATACCTAAACACAAATTCCTGATAAACACTTTTAAGGACAAAAATTGAAGGAGGAAAATGTCCAAAATGCTTTCTTTTTTCTGTTAGTTTTAGGCTTTGCTGAAAGCCTTTGAAGATTCCTAAGGAGGAAGGCCAGGGAGGAGTGGGGATCTATACTGGGAAAATGCATTTCCTTTAGTGGTGGGAGCACCTCCATGCCCAAAACCACACCCTGTCGGGGAAACCAGCTCAGGGGGGCTCATAAAGCCCCTGGATGTTCAGTAATTTTCCAAAGCATGACAACAAGCCTGAGAAAGGGATGCAACTGAAAATAGCCAAGGAGGAGGCCCAAGGGGCCGTAGAGTCTCCCCTAATGCTGAGCAGGTTTTCAGTCACCTCACCTGCAGTGGCCCTAGCAGCTTCTCCCAATAATAAGCTACGTGGCAAAAATAATGCTGTCAGCAGAATGTAAGGGAAGTAAGCCCAGGGTAAAATAATGATTCCATTCTTCTCCTAAAGGCACACAGTCCTTTACAGGCATCACATACCGTGTTCTTTTGAGGCTGGGAGTTGACAGGTAACTTCAGAGGGAAGAAAAGAAGAATTTGCTCAGTCTGTGAGACTGTGCATAGAGGAATAAGCCGTGGCTGGCAAACTGGCCTGTGGATCTAGTTCAGCTGCAAAAATCAAAATGTGACATGCGCAAGCCCCTCCACCTCTGAGTCATTGGTCTCAGTTTCTTGGAATTTGAGGTGAAGGGGTTCTGAGAAGAAGCTGAGCTCCAGGAAGGGGCAGACTGCTGAAACCTTTGTCCCCAGAGTAGCGCCTGACGTACAGTAGGTATTGAGAAATCAAATGTGGCCGTTGTTAAGCTAGAAGAGTTGGTAAGGTCCTTTGCTTTGCCAGAGACTCCATTCTATAAGCCGATCCAAGAAGCTGTGATTCCAAGACCAGCCATGTAATTCTTTCAAGGAAATGATGTTCCCTCCCCAAATCCAGGCTAATGGTACATGCTGCCTTCCCCCGACCCCTACCAGGCAAGGACACCCAGCCCAGAACTGAGTGACTGCCTCCCAGAATCCCAGGGCTGTGAGGGACAGTCAGACCTTTCCTTCTCTGAACTACCAGCATGGTATCTCCCCTGAATAAGGCAGGAGTGTTTGGAGGAAACCTGACAGTCTAGGGGATATGGTCCCACTCTCCTGTCCCTTGTTTACAAAGTTCCTTTCATCTATTGTCCAAACCAGTACCCCCGGGAGCCCTGTGGAAAGGGAACTGGGTGGCTTAACCAGTGTAGGATGGTGAACCCGAATCTCAGACAAGGTATCCACTCCATCAGAGCTCATTCACTGTAAGCCGACGTCCAGGAGCTGAGCCTGGAACTTCTAACTCTAAAGTCTGAGCTATTAACACCATTCTGTACTAAGAGACTGCGTAATCCACCTGTGCCCAAACAGGGCCTACCAATCCTGTGTCCTGCGCACAGTAGTATTAGTAATAAGCAGGACTAACTGCCACTCATATCACCAGCTTACTACCTTTAACCCTTGAACAATGTGTGGGTTAGGGGCACTGACCCCCAAAACTTAATGCTGAGAGCCTACTGGTGATCAGAAGTCTTACTGATAACACAGCCAATTAACTTATATTTTGTATGATTTATGTATTACATAGCATATTCTTAGAATAAAGTAAGCTAGGGAAAAGAAAATGTTATTATGAAAATCATTTGTTGTTATAAAAAACAACCCACTTTATAAGTGGATCCACATAGTTCAAACCCTTGTAGTTCAAGGGTCAATACTATATCCCAGGCACTGTTCTCAGCACATGGCACATGCTGAGAACACACTTAATCTACCACAACGATGCTGCGAGGCAGGACGACTCTGATCCCCAGGTGAAAAGTGAGTGAGCTCCCAGATCTGAGAGTAACTCACCCAGGTTTAGGAAGGGAAGGAGTGTGTAGACCATGAGGGTATTATTAAGTCCTTCTCTTACCCAAGGCCCAAGAGGTAGAAGATCAGGGGAGGTCATGGTTTACAAAGGGCTCCTCTGCCTTCGGCTCACCAGAGTGAGGCTGAGGAGCCCAAAGGCATTGGCCTGTGGTTGGGGATAGAAATGGGCCAGGTCCCCGTCATTCTGGGTTTGGGGCTGCCGACAGACACCACAGGGTTGGTTACCCTTTCCCCCTAGAGACCACAGGGTGCGTTCCCCTTTTCTATTTTCAGCAGCTGTGCCCTTTTATTTTGCCAAAAGGCATCTCACTGACGAAGGCAGGGCTGGGAACAGAGCTGCCTGGGTAGTTTGCAAGAGCCCTACTGTCACTAGTGTGTCTAAGGGAGGATAAGACCACCAATGGTGGGCAGGAGGAGACAGGGCCTTCAGAATAATCTCAGCCAGACTCAGACTTACTAGTGTTTAAGTGCCTATGAAGCACCAAACAGTGTAGTAGATCATCAACTCAATCAATTTACTGAGCACCTATTCTGTGCCAGGTGCCAACCTGGCTATTCAATATCTATCTATCTATCTATCTATCTATCTATCTATCTATCTATCTATTTATCTATCTATCTATCTTTTATTTATTCATGAGAGATACACAGAGAGAGAGGCAGAGACACAGGCAGAGGGAGAAGCAGGCTCCATGCAGGGAGCCCGACGTGGGATTCGATCCCAGGTCTCCAGGATCATGCTCTGGGCCAAAGGCAGGTGCTCAACTGCTGAGCCACCCAGGCATCAATGGTATTTTTAAAATACCATTGATCCTCTATAAATATTGGAACTATAAGAGGCATCATGAGCATGAATTGTACTGGTTATGATAAAAATAATATTGATTGAAAACTTTAAAAATTTTTTCTAAGCACATTATATTTAGTACCTCCTTGAAACCTCATGACTCTAACGAGATTGGTACTATCATTGTTTCCACTTGGCGGATCATAATAGTGATGCCCAGGGTGGTTCAGTAAATCAGCCAGAATCGAGTAAATGGCAACTACTAGACCCTGGATACAAAGCTAACTAAAAGTCAGCCCTGGCCTGAGGGAAGGTTCAGGAACTGTAAGTTATTCACCCCTTTGCAACAATCTTGTGTGAGATAAGTAGTATTACTGCTTCTATAGGGGCTCACATATGTTTAATCTCAATTTTAAGTGTTCAAGGGGCAAACCACATAGGAAACACACATTGTTTTATAAAGCAGGAACTGTATGGCACAGCAGTTTTTCATCAGCTGTTAACTGAAACAAGGACCTTTCCCAATGCCTGACTCATACATAAAAGCATATCTAATCCACTTAAAATGATTCCATTTCACTTGAAACTGAGAGCCAAAGTGATTGTTCAGGTCCCACTGCTAGCAAGTGGCAAACCCACTCCATGCTTCTTCTACCAAACTCCACTCGCAAGGAGACTTACGGGAAAGCTGCTTATCTTTTAAGTTATCTCTAACACTAATGGTAAGCCTGCTGCTGAGGACTCTTTGGGGAAGGCAATTATTGATCCTCCACAGCCTCAATGCGCATTTCAGAGTTGTCTGACCAAACCTGAAAACCTGCCAAAGCCAGGCCCTTGTTTTGGCTCCCTGTGCAAATACTGACAGAAGAAGGGTGTGTCTGTTGAAGGATGGAGATTTAGGATCTGTCTGTGGTGCGGTTTGGATGCCTGAGGTGGAGTATTCCACATATGATGGAGGAACCTGCGTCTGTGCTGTTATGTCCTTGCAAAGAAGGAAATGGAAACACTCCATGTGAGTGGGTTTCAGGCTAGCAAGTCACTGAGGAAGTTTGGAAAACTTCAGAGATGTTCTCATCTTTTGAGAGAGATTTAAATCCTGGATATACTCATGACCCACTCTCTAACTGCCTTAACAAAAGACACAAGTTTTGAGTGGATATACCTGTCCCCTGAGATATATGTGGCTGGCACTCAGAAAGCAGACGTCCATGTCAAGTTGTGACATCGGGCAAATCATTTTAGCTTTCTGGCTCTCAGTTCCCCAATTTTTTAAAAAAAGAAATACACAAAAATTAATCTTTCTGTAATCTTTTGTGGAGCCGTGGGCCCCTCTGAAGGTAAAATTTCTAGATCCTCTCCCCAGAAATATGTAAATTTTTGATACATAAGTTTGCAGATCCCCTAAAACCCAGGAGTGGGCCCCCAAATGTCTGTGGATCCCAAGTTTAAAGATTTTGGTCTAAATTACCTCTGCAATCAATTCCAAAAAAATGCCTTATTTTTAACAAGTATAAAGTTTGGGATTTCTTATCTACATAGGCAGCATCCACTCTTGCTCTTCCACTGTCAGTGACTGAGCAGCTTATGGCGGAGTCTAAAGGAAGTCTCTTGGATTAATAGACGTATGCCCAGAGCTAACAGCCTAGATCCTTCAGAACTTCCCTTAAATACTTACCTTTGTGGAAGGATAAGTGAGAAGAGCTGCTCCACCTGGCTCAGAGAGGGTGTAGGATTACTAAGCTAATAACTTCTAGGGGTAAGGGACTCTTTGATGCCAATTGATTGTTGCCAGGAGAATGTAATCACCTACTACCTCCCTATATTTCTGAAGCATTTACTTTTGATAATCTCTGCTACAGAAGCAGGTATCTGTTTGCCTCAGTCAACTAATATTGCTTGGGTAATTAAGATATGCATGTAATTGGGAAATACAAAGATGATTCTTTCAACTTTTTCTTTAAATATATTATATGGAGTTCTCTTATTTGCTTTATTAATAATCCCAAAATTATTTAGGTCTTTGCAAGTATTATCTGGCCACTTGCTGTTTCTTCTGATTCTTCTCATGTCGTCCTGTTTCCATGTGTATTTCACGTGTGCACATGTGTACATGTCTGTTTGCCTGTGAATTTGTGTTCCTTGCTAATGCAACTTGAGGTTGCATTCCCTCAGAGAATAAGTGTATTTCTTCTTGTAGTCACCTGGGGATATTAAAAATTGGGGACTCCTTTAATCAAAATCTCCTTTTGAAGCATTTTTTACCCTACAGACAAAGTGAATTCTGCTACAAACTACACAGAAGTGTTTGTGTATTCTGTTTATTTCATTTATTCAGTGGGTGTTCCATCCTGAGCAGTGGGTTTGTTTCTAATTCTTTCTTGGTTTGAAGCTATTGCCCTTTAGGGATCCCAGGAATGGAAATCTCATATTAGATCCCCATATGTAAATGAATTGTAGGCTCTATCACCTATCTCTCCTGCAATCCCAAAAATGGAAGCACAACATCACCATTTCTTCTGGAGATGCCTTCTGAGGTTACTTCTTATTGAGAAACTATCATGTGCCAGAAATGTTGTGGGACACAGTAAGCCCGTATTTCTTTAACTTTCACAAATTAGATGTTCACTGTCCACATTTTTCAGAGGAGCAAATGAGATTCATTACATGTAGATATCTATGAGGAATTCATCAGCAAGTCATTTCTTGGCTGCTCTGAACATGCCACTGCATCCCGTGTCCCCAGGTTTACCTTTGCTTTTCCTCTCTTCCTCTCTACAGCTTCCTCACCTCATATGGTCTTATTTCACTTATAATTACTTCAGCTTAGGAAGTGATATGTTGCGCACTTGCATGGGTGCCTAAGTTTTCACTGACACCTCCAAAAAGGTTATATCTCATTTTTAAAAATCCTCATGTTAAAACCATAATCCAGAATTAACTTCCCCCAACATTTTAAGTATTCCTGTAATCTATGCAAGCCTACCTGAATTTCCGTCTTGGACCAGGAGCATTACCATCAGCAGCAGCTTGTTAGAAATGCAAATTCTTGAGCCCGCTTCTGACCTACCAGATCAGAATTTCTCAGCCTGGAGTCCAGGAATCTGTGTTCTAACAAGCTCTCCAGGGAAAAAGAAAAGTCATGATAGGTGTAGAAAGAGTTTAAGTAAAGACCAAGGCTGGAAGAGGTGATGGGACATGAGAATAATAAGTCACTCAGTTTGGCAGGATCTTCTCCTTGGCAGGGCCAGATCATTTATGAGTTGACAATTCAATTACATTCTTCTTCAGTCTCTTCATGTTCCATCAGAAAATGGAAAGTAATGGAGACAGAACAGCCTTGGGGTAAGTAATGAGTTCTTTCCTAAGATCCATGGTAATAACACATAACACTGTCATTGTGCACTGCAAAAGGAATCAGGAGGATCCACAGAGGCAGATGCTAATATTAGCCCAAAGCTTGGAATCCTACTGATGCATTTTATGGCCCTGTGTTGGCAAGGAGGTTGTGGAAGTGAATTTTCACAATTCGATTCAGAAGACTGTGGGAGAAGCTTGCCAAGTGCACAGATGCAGGGGGTGTTAATTATTTTCATGGACAAAGCACCTGAGAACTTCATGTGAATTATTAAAATGCTGTGTTCACTTATTGTATTTGAATGTCAATTGACTGGATTTCATTGATCTTTACTTCAGGACTAAATAATAAAATTTCTACTTATTCCCTGTCTCACAAAGCTGCTCTTGCCGTTGCCTTTATTGAATTAGACAGTATGGAAATTTGGAACAGCAATATGTCTGCACAAATACAGACACTGAGGATTTTTAGAAATAGATGGTAGGGCAAAGAAGTGTTAAGTTTGTGTCAGTGACTGTTCCTTGAGGAAATAATGTCATCAATTTTCCCAAGAAATGCTATCCTGATGCACTACTTATATAACACCAAAGGAAAGCACTCGTGCAGGGACACCTGGTGGCTCAGTGGTTGGGCGCCTGTCTTTGGCTCAGGGTGTGATCCCGGGGTTCCGGGATCAAGTCCCGCATCGGGCTCCCTGTGGGGAGCCTACTTCTCCCTCTGCATAGGTCTCTGCCTCTCTCTCTGTCTCTCATGAATAAATAAATAAAATCTTAAAAAGAGAGAGAGAGAGAGAGAGAAAGAGAGAGAGAGAAGAGAAGCACTCATGCAGTTAAAAGAAGACTTTCCTGGAAGAAAGATGGGGACATGGGATGCTGTGGCATGTTCAGAGCTGCCAAGAAATGACTTGGGATGAATTCCTCATAGATATCTGCATGTAATGAATCTCATTTGCTCCTCTGAAATACATGGACAGTAAACATCTGATTGTGAAGATTAAAGAAATATGAGCTTAAAATATCCCACAAAATTTTTGGCACATGGCTCAATAAGTGGAAGCTTTTGTTTTTGTTAATGAATCAAATGTGACCAACCAGGGGCCAGACACAGACCATGGGGCCGATTGCCTACTGCTTTGATCTGCCCAGTGCCTGGTCCTCCTCCTGCTGATTATTTGTCAGCAATATTCCCGAAATGATTCCTTCTGAATTACACAGTTTTGGGTTGGGGGGAGATTTTCAGGTCCTTGTCTTTTCCCTGCTGAGAGGCCGCAAGACCAGGCTAGCCCAATGAGATGCTTACTTGCTAGTCAGTAAGGCCTGTGCATAAAATAGGCATGAGTTACTGCTCCCAGGTTCCAAGAGCATCTGTGACTTTTGTCCGTTCCAAGCAGTTTAAGTGGTTCAGCCTACTATTTGGGGTCCAAACATTCCTAGACAATTATCTCACAACATTGTAAAAGGATTAATGTATATCAAGTACTTAGCACGTGGCCTGGCATGCACTCAATAAATGTGAGTTACCCTATTTCTTCCATATTAAGGTACACCTTTTTCACATTTTAAATGTCTCTGAAAATAGAATGAAGTTTACAGTCGATGTAGACAATTAACGTGGTATTACTGTTTCCTTTTTTTCCGAGAGGATGTGATTAAACAGCTTTTTTTATAGTTAAGTATTTAAAATTTGACTTAATCTAGTACCACTATTAACCTACAGAATTAACAAGGATTCGCTCCATATTAATTAGTAAGTTTACCAAATTAGGCTTATAATACGTACCTTCCTTCAAAGGATTTTTCTTGCTTTGTTTTTGCATTTGTTTGTTAGTAACTGGAGTAAAAATAGCCTGCTTTTAATAAGAGACTATTTTATGCAGCTAACATTTTAGATCCACCGATAATGATAAAAATCAGAAATAAACCCTGTCAAACCCTTCAAAGTTTGAAGATTTGAGCCATTTATGCAGACACCAGCTATTACCTATGTGGGAATTAACAAAAATGCTCTTTTCATGTGTCTGATGTTAGGGAATCAGGGCTCAAGTTACTTTTCCAAGATATCTGGGCTTGCCCCTGTTAAGTCTCTCTGTGCCAACCAGATGGGGGGGAGGTACCTATGTCCCCAAAGCTTGCCATCCACCAGCAACACTTTTATTCTTTTCATTGGAAAATGGCTTCTCTAACAGAGTTAGTAGTGTATAATCATTTTCACAAACCTTCAACATCTATTGTTTGCCTAATATATTCCAGGAATTGTTCTCGGTCTGTGGTTTATAACCCATTAGAGGGTTATGGCCAACATTCTTTAAAAGAAATAGAATAAAATAGAATAGAAAATATCACAGCACATCACAGATAGTAAGAATGTTGTTTCATGAATTTTTTTTTCCCCCTGTAGGTTCAGGGTGTTGCTGTGGAGCGTGGTCAAAACATTTAAATGGCACCGTGGTTTCACCCTAATGGGAAAGGCAGATAGAAAACAACAAGCAAACAAAGCATAGGTCAGAAAGGGATAAAAATTGTGAAGAAATACTGCAGGATAAGGTGTAGAGTGATGGGGCTCAAGGCTCCAGTTCTAGATAATGGGAAGGAAGGGCTCTCTCATAAGGTGACATCTGAGCAGATTCTCAGAGAAGTGAGAGAGTAAACTGCTTAGATATGGAGGGCAAGTTGCTGCAGGCAAGGAGCAGCAAGTGCAAAGGTCCTGAGATAGAGGTAATCTAGGATTACTCTGTTTCTATTCTGAAAACAACAGGAAGGAGGCCAAGGTGGCTGGAATGGAGGGTGTATGGGGTAGGTGACATAGGTAGAAGAAGTCATAAAGGTCACCAAGTGCCCATAGTATAGATCTCACAGTCAACAGAAAGGACAGTGGCTTTATCACATGAGATGAGGAGGCTTCCAAAGGCTGCCGCCCAGCATGGTTGAGGATAAGAGCTACTCCAGACTCCTCTCTGCCTGAGACCCTAGATATCAACTCCCCTCACGTGATTCTTACTGCCTCCTCTTGGTCGCATCAGTCTCTCTCTGTCCAGGGTGTCAGTTCTTCGAAGGAAATTTAGGTCTGTGTGTCTGAGTGTGGCTATGGAGACAGATGTGGAAGCAGATGTTCACCCATCTTCACCACTGGGCCAAATTTAAATTAAGGCCACCAGCAAGCATCTGGATTCTCTGCATTTCTCTGCTCGCCTGCCTGTTGCTGGGTCTCTACCCTTATGGCCTTCTTCCCTCAGCCTCTAAAATGTCCATCGTGTTGGACCCGGCAATCCAGCTCTTCCCCTTAGGTTTCATACTCCATTCAAACAACAAAAACCCAACAGTGAACCTACAGAATTTTCCTTCTAAGTCACAACTGATTATAGGCCACTTACAGGGTTGTCCCTACAGGGTTGGCCTCAGTATCCACCAGGATGCAGAGAATGTGGGAGGCATGGCAGGGCTGCTACAAGGAAGTGGCACAGCTAAGGTCTAACTGCACCTTGTTCCCTCTCCTGTGCTCCAGGCATTAGGTGTGCCTCTCTAGATGCATCTCTGTTGCGGAGTGGGCAAGTAGATGGTTCCAGGCACTGAGGAACGTTCAGATAAGTGGCTCACACAGCACTCTTCACTCCAGAAGCCATGGTTTTCTCTTCTGGGACCCAGTGATTTGCCAGACCTTGTGCAAGTCATTTCTCTTCTGAATTTTCCATCTAGGACAGCTGGACTTTGCCCAGACATTTGAGATGAACTATCAAATGATTAAAAAGTCGGCCTTACAGAACAACACAATTGAAGCATGTGTTTTCACTCCCTGATCCCAATACTACAGAGCAGATTTCCCTCTTCCCTTCTTCCTTCTCTCCTAAACTCCACAGCTCCGCTCTCCTCCCTCAGGGCATTTTCCCTCGTGGCTCTGGGGATGCTTGTGTAAAAATAACAAAGGCATGCGAAGCATGTGGGCCGCCCAGGTGTGAAGTCACCAGTGTTGTGCGCAGGTATGACTGCTGATGAGCGGCCAGGAGTAGCATAGCCGCACTCCTGAAGCTCAGGCGCTGGCCCACACTGAAACCACGATAGAATAGCCCACGGAGGGGGGACGGAAGTCGGAATCCCTCACTCAACCACTGACTGCAAAATCTGCAAGTGAAGGATGCCCAGGGCAGTGTGTGTGGGGGGGTCCACCTGGCCTCAGTGGATCTCTCTAAAATAGAAGGAGAAACCAGAGGAAGAAGAGACTTGCCTTTGTGGAGTATTTCTTGCCTCCTGAACTACTCTTTCAAGTGCCTCGCTTATCATTAAACATTAATTTCCCTAGAAACTGGAGCTTTCACTTCTTGGAGCAGCAGCAATCAAGGGCAGCTCTGGCTGGGCGGCTCCGACTTCCCAGCACGCCTCTGTGGGCTCTGTGGCCTTTCCTCAACAGACAGCCTTGCTCATTTACAAGGCACGTTATTTTTCTGGGAAACACAAGCTGAATCCTGCCCCAGTGCAAGAACCTGGGTCAGACCCGTAAACGGGATTCTAGTAATAAACAAACTGGAATTGTTGAGAGGAAACTACATTATTGATGAAGCCCCCCCCCCCCCCCCGGTGATCTCCAAGGAGAGCATCTCATTCTCCCCAGGAGTGTGCTTTTTGTTTTGTTTTGTTCTGTTTTGTTTTTTTATAGCTCTCCGAGCTGTCCTGCAGGTGTGGAGCACAGGGACAAGTGATACTTCCTTCTCCACAGCATTAAAACTCCAAAGGGCCACCTATACCTCAGAAGCCCGGTCTCCTTCGTAGCAGCCACCTGTCTGTCTCTCTCAGGAAGGGACCAGGTGTCACACATGACAGGCACAGAACAGAACGGTGACTTCACTGAAGTCAGAGTGAACCAGGTGTCTAGGCTCAGAACACAAGCTCTCTTCCTTATTCTTGTTTTATCTGGCAATCTCCATGATCATCACCAATTCATGTTTTATAATAAACCAAACACTGAAGGCTTTGTGATCTTACATGTCACTTGCGGCTCTGAAAGATTATGAACCTGCCAGAGATAACCCGGGACAGGTGGAATGAGTACCCTCGGTGAGAGATTGTC
Organism: Canis aureus; assembly: GCF_053574225.1. Classification (NCBI taxonomy): domain Eukaryota; kingdom Metazoa; phylum Chordata; class Mammalia; order Carnivora; family Canidae; genus Canis; species Canis aureus. The sequence continues at coordinate 42,269,702 of NC_135615.1, forward strand.
TTTGCCTCCGTGAAGGCTGCTCTGTTGATTCTCAATTACCCCTGTAAATAGAGGGGAAGGGATAATAAAAACACGAGATAATCAGAAAGTCATTAATAGCGTACAAGGATTAGTCTCCACGGATATTTGCTGCAGCATTTTCACAAGGAAAGCCTTATCTCTTTTCTCTCCAGGGATTCCAGAACTTAATAGAAAGGCAGCTAGTCTTAAAAAAAAAAAAAAAAAAAAAAAAAAAAAAAAAGACTAGAGCTGCCAAATATTCCTCACTGCAAAAGAACACCAGAGATAGAAGATAGAAGCTGACAAAAGATGACACTGTTACAAATTGTTTGACTTGAGGAAGGATGGCCCTTTGTGACCGCCTGGCTGGGCGGGAAGGCCCGGCTGACTTCCAAGCCATGTCGACGGGCCCCAGGGCTGGTGGGACCAAGGCTCACCCTCGGATACCTGAGAGGCCCCATCAGAAGCACCAGAGGCCTGGAGAGTAGACAAGGACACGCACCAAACCCAGATGCAAACCTAGTTACTGAGAACATATGAGACTCTGATTCATTGGGTAGAAAATGCCAGACTGGACAGATCAGAAATCCCACTGAGAGCAGCAGGGAGCCAATCAGAGATGTTTGCATCTGAGACTCAGCCTTTGCAATTCCTATCTGGGTGACATTGGGTGACACTGGGCAGGTCACTTCTCCAAGCTTTGGCTTCTCCTCATGGCTGTTACGAGGATGCAGTGGGTTAATTTATTAATTAATTTATTACGGAAGAACAATTTATTTTTTTAAAAGATTTTATTTATTCATGAGAGACACACACAGAGAGAGAGAGGGAGAGAGAGAGACAGAGAAGGGAGGGGGGCAGAGACACAGTCAGAGGGAGAAGCAGGCTCCATGCAGGGTCTCCAGGATCACGCCCTCGGCTGAAGGCGGCGCTAAACCACTGAGCCACCCGGGCTGCCCTGGAAGAACAATTTAACGTAACCATTGGCACATAATATGCCCTTAATAGACATTCCCAAATATTCTTTGTTCTGTCAATATTACTGCCATCTTATGGCAAAAGGTGATTTTCCCATTCTTTGAGTGTGGACTACACTCGGGGACTTTCTCCTGAAGAGTACAAGGTGGAAAGAGGAATAGTAGCCTTATAGTAAAGAAACTTGATGACCACTGTCTCAGCCAGATGCTCGGCGGTAAGCCACGTTGGTGGTATGTACACTCCTTATGATGTGACGCTATGGCTCTGAATCTCTGTGCTTCTCCTCCAAAAATTCCCTGACTCCAATCCTACCATGAGCAAAACATCAAACAACTCCCAGGGAAAGGGACATTCTATTAAATATCAGACCAGTCTTCCTCAAAACGAGATAAAAAAATAAGGAAAGGCTGAGAAACAGTCACAACCCAGAGGAGCCTAAGAAGACCTGACAACTAAGTGTAATGCAGTGTCCTGAATGGGATCCCAGACCCAGAAAAGGACATTAGGGAAAAAAAACTAATAAGATCCAATTAAAGTATGATGTCTAGTTAACAGTAACATCAGTACTGGTTCATTGGCTGTGATTAAGGAGCTGTGCTAAAGTAAAATGCTAACAGTGGGGGAAATTGAGTGCAAAGTGTACTGTGCTCACAATCTTTCTATAAACTTATTATTTTTTTAAAAAAAAAGGTTATTTAATCAAAAAGCAGAATCAGACCTCTAAATACAGAGAAAGAATGTGCTTGCCAGATGGGTGGGGGTGGGGTATAGGCAAAATGGGTGAAGGGGAGTGGGAGACACAGGCTTCCGGCACAGGGAATGGTGATACGGTAACAGCATGGTGTGGTGGCAGGTGGGAGCCACACGGGTGGTCAGCACAGCATAACACCCAGCGGTGGCGGTCACTATTGCTGTACACCTGAAATTATAGTAACACCGTGCATCAACTACGCTCAAAGGGGAAAAAAAATTAAGGTTACTTAAATAAAGAGGCTACAATGCCACTTGGCACAAGGGGTGTTTCGAGTAGCTCTTTACACATCAAAAGGGAGAAGGGGCACAGAGTAGACTTTACAGTCTCTGAGATCCAACACTAAACCAATGTAGGGCCACTTTGCCACTTGAAAAGCCCTCCCAGCCACTTTTTTTTGACATATCTGCTTTCTTAATGGTTGCCATCCTACCCCTTCTGGCCCTACAGGCCATCCTCCCAATACCAGCTTTCTCTTCCTTGCTCCTTTCTCCTCCTTGCTAGGCCACCTGCATAACTCACCTCTTTTTCTTTTCTTTTCTTTTCTTTTTTTTTTAAGATTTTATTTATTTATGTTAGTCACAGAGAGAGAGAGGCAGAGACACAGGCAGAGGGAGAAGCAGGCTCCATGCACCAGGAGCCCGACGTGGGACCCGATCCAGGGTCTCCAGGATCGCGCCCTGGGCCAAAGGCAGGCGCCAAACCGCTGTGCCACCCAGGGATCCCACCTCTTTTCTTTTTAAATGTTTGGCAGGGAAGCAGCAAACAGGTAATCAATGCAACCCACAGGGAACTTTACACAGGCTTATACGAAAGCTCTGTTACCTTCCCGAGACAGCAACTTGGAAAATTGACCTACTATTTATTGACCACGTACTCAATGCCAGACAACAGTCTACTCATTTTGCAAAGCAATTTCATTAAATCCTCTCCAACAGGGCACAAACAAGTTACTATTAATATCCCCATTTTGCAGACAAATAAACTGAGGCACAAATTATTTAAGCGACTTACGCAAGATCACACATGAATAACATATTGAAACATTATAAAGATAGAATAAAATTCAAAACCAGGGACAATTGGGTGGCTCTGTGGCTGAGTGTCTACCTTCAGCTCAGGGCGTGATCCCAGAGTCCTAGGATCGAGCCCCACATGAGGGTCCCTGCATGGAGCCTGCTTCTCCCTCTACCTATGTCTCTGCCTCTCTCTCTCTCTCTGTCTCTCATGAATAAATAAATAAAATCTTTTTTAAAAACCCTCAAAACCAATCCGTTGTGTATCCACAACCCAATAAGAATGAAACTCAGCAAATGTCCCCATCTCTGCATAGAAAGTTGGACCTAAAATTCAACAATCATAGAATGATAGGTTTCCAATCAGTTGTCCCCTCACCTCCAATGTGGGATTCATAATTTAGAGCCTTTTTGAAAAAGTCAGGAGGCAGCCACTTCAAAGGGGAAAGATGCATCTTCACTAATTGATCATTTTTTTAGCAACGTATTAGTAATTTACGACAAATATTTCTGACCTTCACCTCATCTCTGAATCTCGGTCACCAACTGCCCTATTTCTGTCTTTCACTTTGGGCCCAGCCTGGGTTTGAGACTGAAGAAAGACCAGCAATGGGCTGTAGGAACCTGCCACCTCCATCACCTTCTTGCTCAAAATCGCTAAACACTTAATGGATTGATTTTCACACTTTGTCAAAATCTCCCCAGTTTCAAAACAGCCTTTTGACAATGTTAGGAATCCCTCCAGGTTGGGTAATCCTCATTCAAGCTGTCTGATTCCACAGGTAAAATGTCTACCGGGAGGCTTGCTTGAAAATAACAACTACAGCAATAATCATACGTAGGTTTACTGCACTAAGTTACACTAAGGAACCGAACTGGATTGGAACTTTATAAAACATGTATTTTGTGCTAACAATAATGATCAAATAAGGGTTCCTTTTCTCCATCTCAGAGTTGAAAAAAATACGCTGAGAGAGGTTAACTACTTATGCAGAGTCACACAGGTGGTAAGCGCAGGAGGGGTTATTTGACTACAACTTCACCTTATCCAAAGCCTGAGGATTTTCCCCTTGTGATCTTTCCTCATGGCCCGTGGCCTCTCGGCTGTTCTCTCTTCCCAGCCTCATATGTGGCTTCTCTCCTGGTGCCTTGAAATGGCCCCTTCTTCTACACATCCTCTCAAATTCAGGGTGTCCTCTTTCTCAGGTGATGAAAACCCCATGTGAGGTCAAGTAGGCCACAGGGGGAGCTGCCCGTGCAGCTGCCCCTCTAGCTCCTCAACACCTGCACTTCTACCCGGAGTCTCAGGAAAAGATCCCCACGAGTGATCCCCACTAGTGTCCTTCATTAGCTCAGCAACGGCTTGCAAGCCATTGAACTTCTGTGAGCCCTAGTTATTTCTTCTTCAAATGAACAGAATGCTGGCTTGGCCTGTCTACCTAACGTCTATGAAATCAATAGTGATCATTTTGGCAGAAGTTTGCCAAGTGTAATTGCGTTTTTTAAAAGATTTTATTTATTTATTCATGAGAGACACAGAGAGGGAGAGAGAGAGGCAGAAACACAGGCAGAGGGAGAAGCAGGTTCTTGTGGGGAGCCTGATGCAGGACTCCATCGCAGGACCCCGGGATCAGGCCCTGAGCCAAAGACAGACGCTCAACCTCTGAGCCCCCCCTGCCACGTGCCCCTGTAACTGCATTTTAAAATAAGTTTTATGGGGTGGAGGTGACTGGGTGGCGGGCACTGAGAGGGGTACTTGACGGGATGAGCACTGGGTGTTATTCTGTATGTTGGCAAATTGAACACCAATAAAAATAAATTTATTATTAAAAAAATAATAAATTTTATGGCCAGCAAATATCAACTGTGCAGATTCCATGTAACAAGCACTAGGCTGAGCGCATCACGTCATGATTTTAACATTCATAGCAATCCTCGGATGCCAAGTATTACTGATGAGATCACTGTGGCTCAAAGAGGACAAAAGACTTAAAAAATATAACCAGGAAGAAGCAGATATATCTGTATATAAAATATGCTAAGGTGGTTTTTAGATTGTGAAGAATGAGACCAAGAAATCTAAAGTAGAATATATGGGTGGGTTTCAGATTCATAAATTCCTGTAAGAACCAACTATTATGCTAGGCGTGTACCTAAAAATAGCTCATTATTCTTCTGGGTTGCATAAATAGCTTTCAACCTAGGATTATGACATGTGATCACCTCTCTATTACCTGGTTTACTCCCCACTGTGAGTTTCTGCAGCATAAAACGCATAGCTTGTTTCCTGTTCTCTCCTTAGCACCTAACATAGTACTTAAGTGGAATCTTGTTGGGCAACAATAAAGACAATATAGTCATTAAAATTTTACTCATTCTTTTTAAGTTTTTTATTTTAATTCCAGTGTAGTGAAATAGGTGATGGGGATTAATAGGTGATGGGGATGCTCATGATGAGCATTAAGTGATATATAGAATTGTTGAATCACTATATATTACACCTGAAAATTTCACCGGTTCTATACTACAGACACAAGAGAAAATATCCAAAGTAGAGAATCCATGTGATTAATCTCTGAAGAGGACGATATTAACATTCCTGATGTTATGATTAATATCAGTATTGATGAAATAAAAATGAAATTATGATCTGGGAAGCAAGAGACATTTGTTAAGGTAATTAATAAGGATAAAGATGCTGAACATAATACTAACACCTAATATTTATTAGCCAAAGAATCATACAAAGAATTTTTTTAGTGTGTATTTTTTTTTTTCATTTTCTCTCTACTCTTGTCCTAAGGGGATAATAACATCCAGCTCTGGTCATCACTACTGGGCAGATTATATGAGACTTATGTTATTGCTCTCTACATATCATACTTGAGAAAAATGAGCCTTAAGAGACTTGAAACCATTAGCCAAAGTTTATACATCTAGCGAATTGCAGACCTAGAAACCTAGAATGAGAATTCATGTCAAGTTCAAGTTTAGAGTCTGAACTTTGACCACCATGAACTCAGCCTCCCTGTGAGGGGGAAGCCCAACTCAAGGCAGGCGGGCCTGAGCTCCACCCCTAGCAGCAAAGATAAGCCTGGACACCAGCATCCACCACTCAGCTTGCTGCCACTCCTTCCCTGGTGCCTTTTCCATCAAGTTCAAAATATTCTCTTCCTACTGCCTTTAACCTAAATTGGCCTGCTTTCTTCTTTCTTTTTTTAATGAGGCCTTTACTCCCACTCAAGCACCCTTTTACTACCTGCCTTTCTTCTGCGTTGTAGCTGTTGAAAAGTCACACCCAAGCAGCTGGAACATAGCCAGTGCCAGTGCCATAGGGTGACAGATGGTAGCGACACTTGTGGTGAGCATATGCACTTATCAAATCACTGTGTTGTACACCTGAAACTAATATAAATTGAATGTCCATTATACTCAAAAAAGGGAAAGAAAGAAAAACAGGGAAAGAAAAAAAGGGAAGAGGAGAAAAGAAAAAAAAAAGAAAATTCACATCCTTTGGTCTTTAGTACCAATCAATAATCCATTTTAGGGAATAGATGTTCTCTCCCTTCATGCTTCTACACCTGTAATCAGCCTCCGAAGCTGGAATGCAGAAAGGCCAAAACCAAGTCATCCGTACCTTTCACAAACACTGCTAAGTCAGCCACGGCAGCCTGAGTGCTACGAATGCCCCACTGCAGACATTTGGTTTGGCAGCCAAACAGATAGTATAAGGGACCCCAAAATAAACCATTTGTGAAATCAGCTTCCTCCTGACGTTGCTGACCAACAAGCAGCCCCAGGCACTTCATTTGCCAGGACCACAATGCCCATGGCACTCTCAACACAGGGCGTGGCCTGGTATAACTGAAAGGGCAGCAATCTTAAAGCCCGAAGACCAGGCTGGCTGTGTCTCTTACTGGGTACACAATCTTGGGCGGGTCATTTAACATCTCTGAGTCTCAGTGTCCTCAGACAGGTAATGAAACATATTCTTCCTTTTTTTTTTAAGATTTCATTTATTTATTCATGAGAGACAGAGAGAGAGAGAGAGAGAGAGAGAGAGAGAGAGAGAGAGGCAGAGACATAGGCAGAGGGAGAAGCAGGCTCCACACAGGGAGCCCGACATGGGACTCGATCCTGGGTCTCCAGGATCAGGCCCTGGGCTGAAGGCGGCGCTAAACCACTGGGCTGCCAGGGCTGCCCGAAACATCTTCTTCCTAATGTTACATCAGATGAGCCAGAAACCTAAAACCCATCCTTGTTTCTTCCCTCTTCCCCATCCCCACACCCAATCTGTCTCTGAATTCTGTTGATTCCATGTCTTAAATAGCTTTCAGATCGCCTTGTCTCCATCCTCACCAGCTAGGTTAGTTCAGGCATCATGAGTCCTCACTAGACTCACACTAGGTCCTCCTAGCCCATCTTCCTGTTCCTAGCCTAGCACCACCATCAATCCTTTCTTCTCATTGAAGATGGTTATCCTGCTAAAGTGCACATCTCATCATGTTGATCCTCATTAAAATCATTATATGACTCTCCATCATCATCAGAATAAAGTACAAAATTACCAGCCTAGGATACAAAGTCCTCCATGACCTTGATCTTACCTACTTATAACAGCAGGAATCTTTCAGATGCTCATTCATTGAAACACCCTTCCCATAGTCTTACTCAAAAGGCAGAACTTTGCTTCTGAAACAACAGTGAAACCCTGGGCAAACCAGAAACACCTAGACCTAAAGGCTCACATCTCATTGGGAAGCAAATTCTCTCCATCTTCTGCTTTGCTTTCATCCATAGTGACTTTATTCTCAATTAGACTCTTCCTAGTCAATAAAAAAAAACCCTGCTCAACATTTTAGGCTTACCTGTTAATTATTTTGCAACCTCTTTGGAAGGGAGCGCCTTTCTCACAAATTTCAACACAAGGCAAAATCACAATGGTACGCCTTGGGTCACTGGCCCATCCTTTTACCGAACACTGTTCCTAACAGGAATATGGTGATGAGGCAGGCACATTCAGGAAGAAATGGACAGGGCCAGACACACCTGAACTACATGGCTTAATAATAGGGTCACCTACAAAAATCAGATTGTTACCATCAAAATAAGAAGAAAGGAATGCTAGAATGGCAAAAACAACTCCTATTTTATAACTTTTACCTACAAGAATTTCTCTCCTATTCCAGGCTTCAAAATCTAGTGACTTAAAACTACCACTTTATTCTGTTCCCTCTATTTATTTTGTTGGTTTTTGAGAGGTCAGGAATTCAGAAAGGGGCCAACTAGGCATTTCTTGGTTGGATTGTCATGTGGTTGCAGTGAGATGTCAACAGGGCTCAAGTGGGCTAGGTGTCACAGATGGCTCCCTCATATGGTGACCACTCATGCTGTCTGACGAGAGCTCAGCGGAGCTGTCAACCGAATGCCTACACGTAGCTTCCTCAGCATGACCATCTCAAAACAGATGGGCTTCTTACATGGCAGTGCACAACTACATGGACTGGCATTCCAGCAAAAAGGGGGAAGCCACCTCACCTTTTTGGACCCAACCTGAGAAGTCATCTGGTGTCACTTTTCTGCATTTTCTTCATTACAAGGCTTGCCAGGTTGCACCTTTGCACAAGAGGGGTATCAAATGATTTGTCACTTCCAAAAAAAAAAAACAAATGATTTGTCACTACTAATCATTTCCTTTGTTCCATGAACACATTGCCACCATTTATACAGCTTTTGCCTTTGTGAATGCATTTCTCTCTGTGTCGAGGGTCCTTTTTCTCTTTTTTGTGTGCCACACTCTACAGACCCTGCATGACCGACCCATTCCCACCGCAAAGCTTCCATTCTCCTCCCTACCAGTCATGTACATCGCCTCCTTTGGGCCTACCACATAACTTCTTTTATAATGTCTTTTCCTGATCTGACTGTTGACTTCATTTCTATGGCTGCTGTAAGCTCCTCAAAGGCAGGAACAGCCTGATTTCCCTCTGTAATGCTTCACATTGTAATTGTCACTCAGGGCCCTCAGTACCTGCTCGCTGGATGACACGATCACATTACATGGCTAAAGAGCTTTTCAAATGTTTCAGTGCTATTCTAAGAAAAGCTGTTATTATTTACAAAACAAGAGTGAGCCTTTTATTGAGGAAAATGAATAACATCTCGTGGTAGCTTTCTGCCTGACAAATGCTAAATGGATAATCTATTTTACTGTCAAAAAAAGTTATTTAAGTGTTTTTTTTTCTTTCCTTCTCTTGATTAAATTCTAACGATACCTAGTTATTTGTCCTTTATACTTTATCTGTTATTTGGATCACTGTTCCCAGTTTTTATCAGTAAGTCACCTTTCCGTTAACCTGCTTTATAAGGCCAATCCTTTACATTTTTCATAGTTTTGGACCTAATTTTTTTATCATCTAATTTTCCTGCACCACTATTTCTTATCTTTGATTAGTCTTTTATTTATTCAGTATAATTTTTTTGAGGATTTGAGGGCCTACTATGTGCCAGGCATTATAATGAGCCCTGAAGAATCAGTGCGAATCAAGTTGCAATCTATCTTCACAAGAAATTCAGTGCTCGGTGGAAAAAGAAGATGTGGGAGATGTTAAGTCAGAGACCTGCAGAGAAGAGTATGGGGTTGGGTACCTGTCCTGTCTGCAGTGAGGAGGAAAAACTCTGCAGAAGGAAACAGCAACCCACCTATAAAAATGAAAAGAAATCAGACTAATAAAGAAGGGGAAACTTCAACAAGAGAGAACCTCCTGGCCACAGGTATGGAGATAGGAAAGAAGAGATGTGGGAAGAATAGCAAGCAGTCATGTTCTTGGTGTGTAAAGTCTACATAGAAAATGGCAAGTTTCTGGAACCTCGAGCTAGCAAAATTGTAGACTGTCTTGGTGTTCAAGTAGTATAGTTTCTGGAAATCTCTGACTAGCTGGGAAGCTGGTTATTTACCAAAAGAATTCAAGAAACAATTATGGGCATTTGGACTCAAGGGAATTTAAAGAATTGTAATGCTGCCGTGTATCCAAGCCAAGTGGAATTGGCTGCGTCAGGGCCCATCCAGCCAATCGTCCTCTGCCACACGGTGAGGTACCATGTGAAGGTGCTGGCTGGCAGGGGCTTCAGCCTGGAGGAGCTCTGGGTGGCCAGCATCCACCAGAAGGTGGCGTGGACCTCTGGCATCTCGGTGGACCCATGGTGGCGTAACAAGACCACGGAGTCCCTGCAGGCCCACATGCAGCGGCTCAAGGACTACCACTCCAATCTCATCCTCTGCCCCAGGAAGTCTTTGGCCTCCAAGAAGGGCGACAGCTCTGCTGAAGAACTCAAACTGGCGACACAGCTGACAGGACTGGTCATGCCCATACGGAATGTCTACAAGGAGAAAGCCAGAGTCATCACAGAGGAGGAGAAGAACTTCAAGGCATTTGCCAGCCTCCACATGGCCTGTGCCAATGCCCGGCTCTTTGGCATCCAGGCAAAAAGGGCCAAGGAAGCTGCAGAACAGGATGTTGAAAAGAAAAAATAAAGTGCTACTGGCAACTCAAAAAATGGGATATATATATTCCATTCCAATTCTACCTTTTACCACCTTGAGAGACTTGGGGAGCAATTTATTTATAGATCTTCCTTTATCAAACAAGAATACATGATATGTCTGCCTATCTCAAAAAGATGGTGGCAAGACCACAAATGATGTAAGGAGAAGTTCCTTTTGTGGAAGAGGGTTACTTTTTCCCAGCCAGCTTCTCTGCCATTTCTAGTGGTGAGAAAATACTTAACCTTTCATTCTCTTTTGGGGACCAACTTCCTTTACCTCACTCCATGTGTGAGCATGTGACCCCTGTCAAGCCAGTCAGAACTATTTACCTGTGTCCATATTGAACCATGCAGGACTAAGCACACATCCCAATTTGGTCCACAGAAAACCAAGTAGCTCCACCTTGTTCAATCAGGATAAATCTTATAATTCAGAAATAATTTGGTAAGAAGTTTTATTTCCAATGGAGCTATTGAGTCATTTTAGTTCAAACCAAAAACCACTAAAGGGCCATAACTAGTAAGGAAATGCCCAACAAAGAAGACCACAGAGGAAAATAGAGCAGAGCAAAGAGATGGAACTATCATGTGAATGTCTGGCTACAGCTATCCTTAAAATACACTGCAGCTATTAATTAATTTCCATTTGTAAGTGACTTTTACTTTTGTTTCTGCATCTTAAAACATAAGGAGTACAAATTTATGAAGTTCTGCATATGATTTATGGTAATATAATATCTATAGATCCCCCTCCTATATCTGAATATATCCTTTACTTTTAATATTACATTCTGACTTTCATTTTCAAAACAATATCCAAAAGCTATAATTCAAGGAAACTTTCCGGGAAACAAATTAATTAGACATATTATATAATGGAGAAAATTGACTGATAATAATTATCACCAAGATATGTAATTTCTGTCTTAACAGCTTTATTGAGCTATAATTTGCATATCATCAATTCATCCGCTTAAAGTGTACAATTCAATGTGCTTTGGATGTCATAGCCAAGAAATCATTACCAGATCCACTGTCATGAAGACTTTCCCCTGCGTTTTCTTCTAAGAGTTTTATATTTTTAGTACTTACACTTATTTTCCTGATTCACTTACAGTTCAGTTTTGTGTATGGCATGTGGTAGGGGTCCAATTTCATTTTTTTAACATGTGGATATTTCCATTTGTAGCATCATTTGTTGAGAAGACTAATCTTTCCCCATTGAATTGGCTTGGCACCTTTACTGAAAACTGGTTGATTATAGATGTAAGAGTTTATTTCTGGACTCCCAATTCAATTCCATTGTTCTCTATCTATTCTTAGTCCAGAACTGTATAGTTTTGATTATTATAGTTTTGTAGCAAGTTTTGAAATTGGAAAATCGAAGTCCTACAATTTTGTTCTACTTATTCAAGATAATTTTAGCTAGCTATTCTGGATTTCTATATTTCCAAGAATGATTTGCAATTTTTGCAAAAAATAAAGCTGTTTCCTGATCAAGATTACATTGAATCTATAGATCAATTTGGCAAGTACTAATGTCTAACAATATTATATCTCCTGACCATGAACATAGGATGTCTTTCATTTATTTATATCTTTAACTTTTTTCAACAATGATTTCTAGCTTTCAGTGTACAACTCTTGAATTCCTTTGACTGAATTTATAGTCTAGTATTTTTGATGCATTTGCAAATGTACTGTAAAAGTAAAAAATTAATTTGGAATATCCATTGGAATTCATCTGGAATATTCATTAGTATATAGAAACACAATCAATTATTTTCTAAAAAAAATTTATTTTTAATTAATCTCTCCACCCAACATGGGGCTTGAACTTACAACTCTGAGATCAACAATCACATGCTCTACTGACTGAGCAATCCAGGTGCCCCCACAATCAATCTTTACATATTCATTTTGCAACCTGCCACCTTGCTGAGCTTCTTTATTACTTATAATAACTTTTTAGTAGATCCCTTAGAATTTTCAATATATGAGGATCATGTAATCTGCAATAGAGATAGTTTTACTTCTTCCTTTCTGACCTAGAAGTCTTTATTTCTTTTTCTTGCCTAATTGCTCTGGCAAGAATCTCCAATACAATATTGAATAGAAATTATGAGAATAGTCATTTTTTTCTTATTCCTGATCTTAAGGGGAAAGAATTAAGTCTTTTATAGATATGGATTTTTTGGTAGAGATTTTTTATCAGAGTGAGGAGGTTCTATTTTATTTCTTATTTGTTGAGAATATTTTTTAATCATGAAAAATTATTAGATTTTATTTTATTTTTTTTTTATTTTTATTTATTTATGATAGTCACAGAGAGAGAGAGAGGCAGAGACACAGGCAGAGGGAGAAGCAGGCTCCATGCACTGGGAGCCCGATGTGGGATTCGATCCCGGGTCTCCAGGATCGCGCCCTAGGCCGAAGGCAGGCGCCAAACCGCTGCGCCACCTAGGGATCCCAAATTATTAGATTTTAGCAAATGCTTTTTCTGTGTTTACTGAATGAGATATATTCCTGACAGAATTATTAACTTCAAAGAGAAAAAAGTTCCTTGAGCATATAAGCAAGACAAAGTCACTATAAAGAAAGAAAAATCAAATCACCATGAGAAGTCTCAATATCAGTGTTTTATATCAGAAGAAAATGGAGTAACATATTTAACATACTCAAGGAAAGTAAATGTGAGCCACAGATTTTATATCTAGACAAACTGACTTTCAAGCATAAAGGCAAATGGCTATCAAAATACAAGAACTCAGAGTATAATGTTACTATAAGCCCACATAAGCTTTGACTGTAATTAAAGCATAGACTTTAAAAATTATAACAAATCAATTTTAAATAAATTTTAAAAGTGCATAATTTTAGAATTTAAAAACTCACCAAAACTAACTCTAGAAGAATCACAAATTACAAGGAGACCTTTACCCATTAAGGAAAGTAAACCTGTAATTAATAATTTATTCCTATACACACAGAAAATACCAGACTTCCAGAGAAGAAAAAAGCAGTTCCCAACTCATTTCATGAAGGTAGGATAACCTTGAGATGAGGACAGTGAGAACAAGGAAAAGTAACAGCTAAATGAGCTTATGAATATAAATGTAAATGCCCTAAGAAAATATTAGCAGTATGTAACTCTGGCACAAAAAAAAAAAAAAAAGAAAAAAAACTAGGGCACCTGGCTGGCTCAGTCAAAAGAGCATATGACTCTTGATCTCAGAGTCCTGAGTTCAAGCCCCAAGGTGGGTATAGAGATTACTTAAATAAATAACATTTTAAAAACTGCCTAATTGTGAGCAAGTTGTGTTTGTTTCCAGTAATATAGCAATAGTTTAATAGAAAATTAATCAATATATTTTATAATATTAAGAGATTAATAGGGAACAAAATAATTCATCTCAATACATGCAGCAGAAACATTAAATACAATTTGATTCAATATCAATTCATGATAAAGCAATTAGCACAGAAGGAGTAGAGGAGAAGTTTCTTAATCTGATTACGGACATCCCTGTAAATACACTTTCTTGTTATTTAGTGTTAAAAGGAAAAAGCAAAGCACTAATTGTTTAGATAAGATAGGATTATCTAGATTAAAAAAGAAATGATAATATACAAATGTGTTTGTCAATTAAGAAGAGGGTTAATTGCACTTCTATTATTTATTATTATTTTACTCCTATTATTTAACTAGGAATAGTTAGCAAATACAATTTTTAACAGTGTAATATACTATTTTAGAAAGATTTAATTAAAGATATGTAATATTTCTAAAGAAAAATCCTAAAACTTTATTAAAAGATTAAATAAGATTTAAATAAGCATAGAAATAACTGAGAAGAATCCACACAGTAAAAATGTCAATTTTTCCAAAATTAATTTATAAATTCAATTCCACTTGAAACACCAATATTTTTTATGGATTTTGGCAAGTCAGGTTATTTTGTAGATTCCACTTATGAGTGAAATCATATGGTATTTGTCTTTCTCAGCCTGACTTATTTCACTTAGCATAATACCCTCTAAGTTTAGCCATGTTATTACAAATAACATCATCTCATCCCTTTTTGTGACTATATAATATTCCTCTGTGTGTGTGTGTGTGTGTGTGTGTGTGTGTGTGTGTGTATGCACGCGCACATGCACAGCATCTTCCTTATCCATTCATCTATTGTTGGACACTTAGGCTGCCTCCATATCTTGGCTATTGTAAATAATGCTGCAATAAACATAGGGGTGCATGTATCTTTTTGAATCAGTGCTTTTGTTTTCTTTCAGTTAATAAGTCAGTTTTTTTCTTTAATAAGTCTGTTTTAAAATTATTTTGTAATGCAAAGTTCCAGGAATAGCTCAGAGAATTTTAAGAAAACTCAAGCTTGAAGGCAGTGAAAAACATGAGAAAAAAAATGAACTTTGGAAATTTTTACTACCAGATACCAAAACTGCAAAGTTATAGTTAATTAAGATAACGTAGCATTGGTAGATTTAGACAACATGGACCAATGGAACAAAAATAGAAAGTTCAGAAACAAACCCATACATATGCAGAAACTGATATAAGTCAGAGAAGGTTGTTGAAGGTCAGTGGGAAACTGATAAACTATCTACACATGATACTAGGACATATATCGGTGACTAATAACTGGATCTTTACTACATACTGAACCAAAAATCAATTCTTGATTTGATAAGGATCTAAATATGAAGAGCAAATACCTCAGAATTTTGAGAGAAGTGCACCAACTTTGTGACATTGGGGTGTTATTAAGCAAAATACAAAATGCATTAAGAAAAATTAGTACATTTAACTATATTAAAATTAAAACCTTCTGTCCATCAAAAGACAGCAAAAACATATACAATATATATCAAAATCTGAAGATTTTTGTTAATAATATGACAAAAGATTGTCATATATGTGTGTATGTATCCCCCCCCCAACAGATGTATGTTTTCTACAGACCTATAAATTTGAAATATTGGTAAGGTATATGAAGTTAATATCATAGAGGAAACTCAAATATATAAAAAAATGTTCACTTTCACTAATCAACATAAAAGTCATCATTAAAACCATAACAGAAAACCATTTCACACCTGTACAATAGGCAAAAATATTTAAAGAATTGGGGAAGATTTGAAAAAATAGGATATTTCATATACTGATGAGTATAAATTGATACAACCCCTTCCAGAACAATTTGATATTTAATTAAGTTGAGCAAGGTTCTACCCTACAAGCATTCAATTCCACTTCCAGATACATAGAGCTACTTTCACCCATATGAAGAAGGAGAGCTATATAACCATATCCATCATCTCATGAGTGAACAAATAATTTGTGGAATATTTATAAAATGAAATGTTACACAATAGTAAAAATTATCAAAGCTACAAATTATCAAGTATCAACATGAATGAATCTGGGAAAAATTACACTGAGAATAAAAGCCAAGTTAACAGAAACATTACCATTTGACACAACATATCATAAACCAGATAAAACAAAACTAAAAATCCTAAAGCTGCATAAACGTGTAATAAAAATATAGAGAGCTGATGGAAATAATAAATAACAAAACAGGATCTGTATTATCTTTGAGGGTGCAAGAAGAAATTTAACTGGATTGGTCATGACTGGTGGTGGATACTTAGCATGAGGTATACTATTCCTTATACCTTTCTATGTCCAAAATATTTCAAATAATTAATAATTTTAAAGAGAGAAAAATCTCACACTATGTTGGGAAGATGTTTAGATAGTAAATAAACAGAGTGAAAATATATCAACACCCCCACATATGCACTGCCCATTTAAAAACAAAAATTTGGGATCCCTGGGTGGCGCAGCAGTTTAGCACCTGCCTTCGGCCCAGGGCGTGATCCTGGAGTCCTGGGATCGAGTCCCATATCGGGCTCCCTGCATGGAGCCTGCTTCTCTCTCTGCCTGTGTCTCTGCCTCTCTCTCTCTCTCTCTGTGTGTCTCTTGTGAATAAATAAATAAAATCTTAAAAAAAAACTCAATGGAAACATACATGGAAAATAAAAGAGTAGAAAGATATATGCTATACTATAACAGTACATTAGCTGTTGACAATAGTTAATATTTGTGTTAGGATTATGATCGTTTTTAGTTTTGTGTTGTCTGCTTCATTTTCTTTAGTGAGCATAATTAGCTCTTAATCTGTTGAATCAATTAACAAACATTTTTTAATGTCACAGGTGTAACAGTAACAATTGATGCACTTGTGCTGAAATGTCTTTAAGAAGCAAACATCATCAGAAAAAAGCTTCAGAGCTCCACCTCTACATACAACATTTTATGTGACCTAGTTGAGAAAATAGGTTTAAAGCAGGACAATGCCCCAGTCCTCCATGAGCTTCCCAATTGAAAGCAGATGGTTAAAAAAGTAGAAGAGTCCCCTAAGTTCGGCGTAAAAGAATTGCACTTGAATTTCAGTGCTCTCTGACATTTTAGACAAGCGGATGGTCCCCACTCTGCCTTTCTGGCTCCAGAGAAGAGCTAATGTCTTTCACAGCAGTGTGAAATAGCTGTCAAACATGTCTTTTTTGTCACTGCCTTTTTCGCACCAAATGTTCTACTTTCTTTTTCAAACAAGGAAAAGATAGCACTGCAGCCTTCCCCCACTATAGGAAATGGATATAATTGAAGCATAATTTGTGCTGGGGTTTTGTTTTTAACTCACCTCCTTAGTGAAGATGCCTGCTCTCAGAGCAGCCAGTTCCGCATGGGTGGCCAGGACTTCCATACTTGTTCTCTGGCCCAGCTTGTGGGAAAACAGCAACAACAAAAACAGTGTACATTTCTCTGCAGAAGTTGACTTCTAACAAATATATATATATCCCAGATTATAAAAAGGAAAGGGTTTCAGAAATGTAGGAAGAGTTGGTTAGTCATTTTACAAATATTAGGACGTACTGATGATCATGTGATGCACAGCACCTGTGTTGAGAATCCTGGTTAACTTAGGACCAAACTATAATACCGTGAGCTTATCCGGTGTTTGCCTGTGCTTAATATACTGCATTAAATGCTTGGCACTCATCATTTCAATGAACCCTCCTGGCAACTCTAGTAAGTAGATTCTCCCTTAAGAGCTCCAGGTTAGAAATGAGAAAACTGAACTTCAAGAGAAGTTACATGGCTTGCCAAACCCTAAAACTAGTAAATGATGTAACTGGGATGTGAACCTTCAGAGCCTGTCTTAACCTCTATACCTTTAGAGGTATGGCTTCAGAGTCATTGAGTCAGTTTTTTCACCTATAGCATCCCCCCTTCATGCTCCTTCTGTAACAACTAGTGGTGGATATTTTAATCTGTTTCCTGATAAAGTCACTGAATCTCTGACCGACCAAATCATTTGCCCAAACAACCAGAGCCACCTAACTTAAAAACCTATACATTTAGCAGTAGGTCACATTCCCTAACAGAGATCCACCACCCAAATACAGTTCCTCTTCCTCCCTCCTTTTCTCCATCTGCCAAAGAAAGGGGATCATATTTTTATCCCTTGAAAACTTCAAAGGTTTTTGTGAGGATCAAATGAGATTCAATGTAAAAGAACTGTGAAAGGTATAAAGACACAAAGAATTCAAGTTTCAATATTTCACTCCAGAAACCAATACTGCACTTCTATGTTAACTAACAAAATTTAAATTAAAAAAAAGAAGAAGAATTCAAACCACCACCCATATTTCAGCTAAGTTCCCTTATCAGGCACCGATTAATAGAAAATGCTAAATCTCTCTCGTTTATGTTTATAAAGCTGCAAGCAATGATACGTTCCCTATTCTCTATCTGTAGCAAGGCACAGATAATTATTCCATTAGCCCACCTTTTCCTATATAGCTGTGTGCTTTGAAGTTATCTCACTCATGTTCAAATCCAAAGTTGGACCCAACAAGCCTAAATCAAACAAAGTCATCCTAGTTCCCCCAGACAATGTGATTCCTTCAGGTACCTTTGACTTAATACAAACAACATATTCATTCCCCTTATAGGGAGGTTTAACTAAATTTGGGCCAGGGATATGCGTACTGATGGTATGTGCATATGAAGCCAGAAACCACGTAGATATTGTCTACCATACCGGATGTTGGTCACTGGATGATAGCGACACCATCAAAATGGGTAAGAACTTCCTAAATGTTATTTGTTACTACACTAAAATTTTTGGCCATTTCTGTTCCAACTTTGATGGTGCTATTCCTTCCCATGGGTAATTATTTTTAGGACATTCTCATTCCAACTTGCACGTCCCATCTCCAGCTCATCTCTGCTACCACAGTTGCCAACATCATTTTACTGGACTCATTTGTATGAAAAGGCAATGTCCTCTTTTCTCTGTTATTCTCTCATTTTCTAAGGCACTGACCTTTTGTGCCCATTTCAGGTAGTGGGGAGATAGGAAGGCATTTCCCGGCACTGATAATGAGCTTCTAGTTCTGTTTCTTTCTCCTTGGAAAAGGCACCTCAATCACAGGTGAGCAACTAGTATGAATTTTGCCAGTTAAAATTTGTTAAGCGTAATTCCTTGATAGACTTATTCTACATTTCATCTTTGTGAATTTGAAGCATCTTTCCCTTCACTGCCAAATGCCACTGACTGTTCAAGCCTCTGTTATTTTTCCCATGTAAAACTAATGAATATTACCAAAATCAGATAAATAGCTTTAATACTAAAATAGATTTTTAGTATTAAAATGCTATTGTCAAAGACATGTGCACCAACACCCACAAAAGAACATTTCTTGAATATCCTTCAGAGAGGAGCTTTGAATATTTTTTTTAATATTTTATTTATTTATTTATGATAGTCACACACAGAGAGAAAGAGAGGCAGAGACACAGGCAGAGGGAGAAGCAGGCTCCACGCACCGGGAGCCCGACATGGGATTCGATCCAGGGTCTCCAGGATCGCACCCTGGGCCAAAGGCAGGCGCCAAACCGCTGCACCACCCAGGGATCCCATAGAGAGGAGCTTTGAGATGGTAACTCATGATAACTGGGAATGGTTTACTCCACCCCAGGAGTGAATCTCATATATGGACATTGCATTTCTGCATTTGCATCCCTTTCACTTTTGCTTTTCCAGGTGGCCAATTTCTTACAGCCAGGAAAAAGCTAATTTGCATTAAATAGCTCCCAGCAAATTTCTGTCCTTAAGTACTCTCAAATCCACCCAGTCTTGTATCCATGCCAGTGGCTACTGCACCATTTCAAGGCTCTCACCTGGATTATTACTCCAACAGATTTCTCAACATTTGTCCCTTTTCCTGTTTCTACACCTTACTGCTCCAGAACTTTCTCTTGAAAGGCCCATCTGATGATCACACCACTTTCCTATGCAAAGCCTCTTGTGGCTGTCCACTATCCCCAAAATAAAATTCCAGCACCATGGCCTCATGTTCAAGACCCTTTATAATCTGGCCCTGACACAGGGACAACCATATTCCTGAGCACTCCTGTCTTGTACCTCCGCTGCACTACACTTAGTCGTGGCACTTATAGTATTGAGCTTTGACAAAATAGAGTAGGGCCACATTTTAAAAGAAAAACTTTTTTTTAAAGGTGTTACCTATTTATTTTAGAGAGAGAGTGTGTGAGCTGGAGTTGGGGAGGGACAGAGGGAGAGAGAGAATCACAAGCAGATTCCCTACTGAGCACAGAGCCCAACTCAGGGCTCTATCCCACGACACTGATCTAATGACCTGAACAAAAATCAAGAATCAGACATTCAATTGACTGAGTCACCCAGAAGCCCCTGAAAGAAAAACTTTTTAATAAAATCAGTTAGTTCTTCCTTATATTTTAAAAAAGTTTTTCTTTTCATATACAGTGCTTTAAAGACCCCAGCATAGCTTCTAGTATGATATGAGGTAGAAATCTAACTGCATTGTCTTTCATATGATTAACTAGTTGAACAAATGGCATTTAACCAACCAATATCCTTATGGTGGTCATTGCCAATCTCTGGAATTTATATGTGTAGAGAGCTTAGAAATGTTTTTTGGGGATATGCAAAAGCTCTTTAAAATTTTATTCCACCTGGGGCACCTGGGTGGCTCAGTGGTTGAGCATCTGCCTTCGGCTCTGGTTGTGATACCAGGGTCCTGAGATCAAGTCCTCTGTCAGGCTCCCTGCATGGAGCCTGCTTCTCCCTCTGCCTATGTCTCTGCCTCTCTCTCTGTACCTCTCATGAATAAATAAATCAAATCTCTTTTTTATTTTTTAAATTGAAGTTCAATTTGCCAACATATAACATAACACCCAGTGCTCATTCTGTCAAGTTCCCCCCTCAGTGCCCATCACCCAGTTACCCTGTCCCCCCGCCCACCTCCCTTTCCACCACCCCTTGTTCGTTTCCCAGAGTTAGATGTCTCCCATGTTCTGTCAACCTCACTGATACTTCCCACTCATTTTCTCTCCTATCCCCTTTATTCCCTTTCACTATATTTTATATTCCCTAAATGAATGAGACCATATAATTGTTTGTCCTTCTCCGATTGACTTACTTCACTCAGCATAATACCCTCCAGTTCCATCCACGTCGAAGCAAATGGTGGATATTTGTCATTTCTAAAGGCTGAGGAATATTCCATTGTATACATAGACCACAGCTTCTTTATCCATTCATCTTTCGATGGACACTGAGGCTCCTTCCACAGTTTGGCTATTGTGGACTTTGCTGCTATAAACATTGGGGTGCAGGTGTCTCAGTCTTTCCCTGCATCTGTATCTTTGGGGTAAATCCCCAGCAGTGTAATTGCTGTGTCGTAGGGCAGATCTATTTTTAACTGTTTGAGGAACCTCCACACAGTTTTCCAGAGTGGCTGCACCAGTTCACATTCCCACCAACAGTGCAAGAGGGTTCCCCTGTCTCACATCCTCTCCAACATTTGTTGTTTCCTGTCTTGTTAATTTTCCCCATTCTCACTGGTGTGAGGTGGTATCTCATTGTGGTTTTGATCTGTATTTCCTTGATGGCAAGTGATGCAGAGCATTTTCTCATGTGCTTGTTGGCCATGTCTGTGTCTTCCTCTGTGAAATTTCAGTTCATGTCTTTTGCCCATTTCATGACTGGATTGTTTGTTTCTTTGCTGTTGAGTTTAATAAGTTCTTTATAGATCTTGGATACTAGCCCTTTATCTGATAGGTCATTTGCAAATATCTTCTCCCATTCTGTAGGTTGTCTTTTAGTTTTGTTGACTTTTTTTTGCTGTGCAGAAGCTTTTTATCTTGATTAAGTCCCAATAATTCATTTTTGCTTTTGTTTCCCTTGCCTTCATAGATGTATCTTGCAAGAAGTTGCTGTGGCCAAGTTCAAAAAGAGTGTTGCCTGTGTTCTCCTCTAGGATTTTGATCAAATCTTTTTTAAAATAAAATTTGACTCCACCCAGTTTTTCTGTGTATACAGGATTTCTCAAGATGCAAAAAGTATAATTCAAAAAGAAAAAATTGATAGATTTACCAAACTTCATCAACAGGACCAATAAACAAAATGAAAAGATCAGCTAGAGACTGGAAATATACATTGATCACACATATGTTCATTTGACACACAGCAAATATCTAGGCTACATAAAGAACTCAATCAATTGAAAAAGACACAATAAACCAGAAATGTGGGGAAAAGCTTTTGAACAGCCTATTCACAGTAGAGAAAATCTAATAAATATGCTAAAAGTGCTAAATTTTCTTAGTAATCAGAATATCCCAATAAAAACACAATAAAACTATACTGTACACTTAACATTTTAAGGGGCTAGACTTTACATTATGTGTGTTGTTGCTGTTTACCAAAATTAACAACAACCAAAAACAATGAAAAGCAACACCACACTCACCAGAATAGCAAATAATAAATCTGACACCAAAGGTTGGTGAGGACAGGGCAGTGGTAATACTTGTTACCCCCATTGCTTATGGGAATGTAGATTGGAACAGCTACTTTGGTACAAAGACCTTTGTACCATGGGCCATTTCTGGGGCCCTGGGACTGTGAATCTAGCTTAGGGTTTTTGAATCTGGAGTAAGATCTCAGTTTATGGAATGAGCTATGCATGGAATGGAACAGGCTATCTCCAGAGGTAAAGCAGGAATCCAGGAGAAAGACTTCCCAGAAGACTATCAACCCAGAGGGCTCTACAGAAGGTCCCAGACTGGCTATAGGTCAAAATGTCTGGACAGGTGGACTGAGGGACAAAGCTAGGAGGTTCTCAGCAAAGGAGAAGAGAATTCCCAAGGCTTTCTCATGCAAAACTGTTCATGCAGGATTCCATGAACGTGTCTGCAGCCTCCCCCAGTGGTGGCGATTATGAAGCCCCTGTCAAGCAATCAGCAAATTCCTCTACACCAGATCCAGAACTTACCTACCTCCATGTTGGGGAAGGAAGAGTCACTATTTTCCAAGGTCCCACAGCCAGGAAGCAGTGGAGCCAGGGTCACAGCCATGCCTAGGTCATCATTTAAATACTCATCATTTTGTTTCAAAAACTAATCCTGTCCATTTTTCTTTTCCAGACTGAAGAAGAAAAGTAAGCACTCATATATTCATGGAATAACTCCTTAGTGCCAGCACGTAGAGAATACAATCTAGCCCAAGACACTGTCCCCTCCTGCTCTCAAGGCTCTGGTCCTATGGAGCTCAGGAGACTATTTACTTCAATATTAACATGACTTCTGGGATCCCTAGGTGGCGCAGCGGTTTGGCGCCTGCCTTTGGCCTAGGACATGATCCTGGAGACCCAGGATCGAATCCCACATCGGGCTCCCGGTGCATGGAGCCTGCTTCTCTCTCTGCCTCTCTCTCTCTCTCTCTCTCTCTCTCTCTCTCTCTCTCTGTGACTATCATAAATAAATAAAAAAAAAAAAAAAAAAACAGAAAATTCCTTTCCTTGGAGAAGGGGGAAAAATCTGTTAAAAAAAAAAACAAAAACATGATTTCTTTCTGTTATGGCTTCCCTCCCACTTTCCATGAAAATAGCCAGATCCTTTGGATTTCTTCTTCCCAGGATGTTTTGCAGAAGTGAAGTAGTGAGTTGCTGGAGGACAGATCCCCACTTCTCCCTCCTTCTCCATTCTCCCTTGCTCCCTCTTGCTCCTTTGAGTGAAAACATTTATGATAGGAAAAGAGGAACCAGGACAGCACCTTTGCAAGCAGCCAGAGAAAGGCTTCAATCAGTAACACATCTTTCTTGTTGTTGGTCAAAGTCTTTTTGACCCCAAGGCCTACTCGGAGGAGTGAGACGCTAGATCCCCAGTTTCTTCAAGCAAGAAACGCAAGCAGCAGGTGCTTGACCTCAGGAGGCCAGTGGGGACAGAAAACCCAAGAACAGGCACCTCCTTGACACTTGACACTCTCTAAGACCCATGAGACTGTTAGGCAATCGGGGGCAGTGAGAGCTGCAGGGAGCCCCAAGAATGACAGTCTGGTGGGGTGGGGGCTCAGTCATATTTAATCCAATTCATAAACAGCAATGACAACAAATGGGATATTCTTTACAAACCCTTGTTTGCATACTGTTAAGACTATTCCTTACAAACCCTTTTTTGCACACTGTTAAGACTCATATCATCTTCTACATTTGAAATCAGAGAACGGGAGGTGCATCTGGGCGGCTCAGTGGTTGAGGGTCTGCCTTTGGCTCAGGGCGTGATCTGGGGGTCCTGGGATTGAGTGTCTCGCATGGGGGCTCCCCACAGGGAGCCTGCTTCTCCCTCTACCTATGTCTCTGCTTCTACTTGTGTCTCATGAATAAATACATAAAATCTTAAAAAAAAAAAAAAAGAAATCAGAGAACATGGGAGCTGGAGTGATTTTCTTTCTAAAGATTTTATGTATTTATTCATGAGAGACACACAGAAAGAGGCAGAGACACAGGCAGAGGGAGAAAGCAGGCTCCATGCAGGGAGCCTGATGTGGGACTCGATCCCAGGTCTCCAGGATCACACCCTGAGAAGAAGGCAGATGCTCAACCGCTGAGCCATCCAGGCGGCCCTGGATTGATCTTTAAAACTCATCCAACCCTCATCTTGCCATCACATCAATGAACCTGACCCAGCAAACCCAGGGATTGCCAAAGATTAGGGAATTGCAAACGCAGGATCACAAGTAAACTACAACTCAGGCAATTTATCCAGCACTATTTCCACAGACTCACA
Source organism: Canis aureus (assembly GCF_053574225.1). Lineage (NCBI taxonomy): Eukaryota > Metazoa > Chordata > Mammalia > Carnivora > Canidae > Canis > Canis aureus. Next base: position 42,294,192 of record NC_135615.1, read on the forward strand.
CCACTTAGTTGGAAAAGAAGGGTGCTCTGAAAAAGCTGGGACATCCTAAGCATTTTAAAGCAAGGAAACAACAAGCAGATGGAGAGGCGAGTGAGGATCCCCAGGTAAGGCTGCAGGAGCGGTCAGAAGGCCCGCGGACTCCAGAAGCAAACTCTGCCTCATACTGCCCTCTGGTGGATTGGAATAAAAACTGCTGTGCTGGGGTCAAGGAGATTTTGAAACTTGAATTTAAAGGATGGTTGGTGGGCAAGCCCTCTGTTCAAATTCAGATCGTCTCTGGAGAGCTTAATAGATCTAAACCCTCTGATCACTCTGACTATTGCCCCAAGAAAAATGGTAACATGTTGGACATAAGTAACAGGAGCTCGTAACAGAACGGCAGGTTGGGGCCCAGCTCTGGGACCCTGGAGATATTGTCCAGTGTCTCTAAGGCTCATTTTACGCATCTGTAAAATGGACATAACAGTAGGACGTCCCTTATAGGGGATTGTGAATATTAGAGAAGAAAATCTACGTAAGAATCCTTACAGGGCAGCCCGGGTGGCTCAGCGGTTTAGCGCTGCCTTCACCCCAGGGCGTGATCCTGGAGTCCTGGGATCCGGTCCCGCATCCGGCTCCCTGCATGGAGCCTGCTTCTCCCTCGCCTGTGTCTCTGCCTCTCTCTGTGTGTGTCTCTCATGAATAAATAAATAAAATCTTTAAAAAAAGAGAAAAAGAATCCTTACAAAGGTGCTCAGTATGTAAGAGTTCACTATAGAAGCTATTCTTATTTTTCTTCTTTCTGTTACATTTATTATGACCATCTTGATAAAGTTCCAAAAAAAGAAACTCTTATGCACATGCATAATATCTTGATCTTAGAAAAGTTATCAAGGAATTATCTTAGAATGGTATGATTGTGCTTATTTTATTTACATATTCTAGGACTTCTGTAAGCTGGTTGAATTACCTTTACCTCGGTTTTTGGTATATTTATCTTAAAGTTCACGCCTCACATTAATTAATTAATTCATTCATTCATTTTTTCATTTCTCATGCCTCACTTTTAAAAACACCCTAAAAATTTTCCCACTATTGATTTTTCACTGCTGTCCTTTCTCATTCCGTGACAGCTAAAGCAGAGGAGTCACTGGCTTTCGCCTAATTTGAAGACCCTCAGGAGAATCACAGTTTCTACTGCTGGATCTGTCCTGTGGGGGGCACTCTAAGCCTTTGCCTCCTTGGTTAGCTGTTGGATAAAGGCCAACCCACACTAAAACAATTCTGATTTCTTACTTCCCCCGAGTTGGGGGTTGGCTGAGAATTTCACCTGAGGCATAGGCCTAGAGTGAGTGGCCTTGCTCGCCTGGCTGAGCCCCTCCCTCTGCATGTCACTCATCTGCTAATTGGTGTTTGTGGGCCACTTGGAGGGGACAGCCCCCAGCGTACAAGCACTTTTCAAGTCTCTGCTCTTGGCACAGTTGCTAATGCCCATTAGCCAAAGCTAATCACATGGGCACACTCAGATTCATGGGGTAGAGAGATGGGGTCTTCATCTTGATCAGAGGAATGGCACAGCCATACTGCAAAGGGATGTACGTGCAAGCACTGTGGTCGCTTTTTTGCCATCTACCATAATTGACGCTCAAAAACCTGCCAGTCAACAACAACCAAACCGCCTCAGTGATGGTAGCTGACATCTATCGAGTGCCTTCCACGTGTCACACTTCAATGCCTATGGAAACCAGGCTAATACTGAAGACGAGAGGAGATTTGAGGCAGGAGACTATGGCAGCATGTAGCTCATATGCCCATTTTGCTGCTCAGATCCACTCAATAGCTATCAATGGAAATGTAGGCTCAATGTTTCTGGATATTCTGATTTTTCAGGAGATGGCAGTAACCTGGACTGTTATATAAAATCTCCTAATATTGGGGCCCCTGGGTGGCTCAGTCAGTTAAGTATCCAACTCTGGATTTCAGCTTGGGTCATGATCTCAGGGTCATAGGATTGAGCCCTGTGTTGGGAGCCTGCTTGGGATTCTCTATCTCCCCCATCCCTCCCCCACTCATGCTCACTTGCTCAGTCTCTCAAAGCAAATAAATAAAATATTTTTTTAAATCTCCTGATACTTAAATGCTGACAACTAATTCACTTTCTTAAACTTTGTGCAGGAAAAAGCAGACTCTTTGGGCTTTGCATTGGGGAGATTGCCATGCGTGGAAGACAATTTGAGTCCTCTGGCTCACCCATGCTGGAATGAAGTGATTGCCATCAATATGGACACAGGAGCACTATCTTCCTTTTAAAATGTGTCACATGTAAAGTGGGAGGAATCCCAGAGCAACAGCTGCATTTTCTGGGAGGAGGGAGAAAAAGTGCCCAGGACTGAATGGAGCTTTTTAAATTCAAGCTTCTGTGGCATTTGCTAGAGGAGGCAGTAGGTCACAGTGCATACGTGTGGTTATTTTAGAGTGAGATGGACAGGCTCTGCTGATGACCAATGTTCCTCTCTCTTTACTTGTTAACTTTGAGCCTCTCTCAAGAACTCCAAAGCACATCCCAGGGAGCCAGACTGCCAGGTTTCCATCCTAGCTTTGCCACTTCCCAGCTGTGCGAATGTGCTATTCTCACTGCCTTATCCACGTTAAAAGAGCACTTTGTGTATAGAGATACAAAGCAATTGTTCCCTGCGTTATGTGAGTTATATGTCTATCTGCAATCTTCAACACATCATGATCACCTAATAATATTAACAATACTAGAAATTATTCATAGAGCTTTTAAGCAATTTATGTGCACTGTATCAATGAACACTCCCAACTATAGGACAGCATTCTTTTCTTTTCCATTATACAGATGGAGAAACAGAGCCCAGAGGATTAAGTAGCTTGTACCCAGTTCACACAGTAAATCATCATTTGAACCCAGAAAGACTGTGGACAGAGTTACTCAAACAAGGATCTATGGACCTCTGGTGGTGTCTGGGGCCATACTTTTAGGTCTTAAATTCATCTCTAAATTTTTTTAATTGCATTTCTTTTATGCAATATCTTAAAACACTATCAGCACTTCTGGAATATTTGGATGACTGCTTTGTAAGCAAGTAGTAGTGCATGAATTCAGTGCCTGCTTTCACATCTGTGCTAATGCTCACATTGGCACTTGGTGGCATACTTCAATCATCACAGGCCAATGGGAAAAGGGCAAAGCAAGGCAATATGTCAATGCCATGCTCAAGCTATGTGAAGACCAAGTGATCATCACAAACAAAGGTGTCATGGAATTTTTAATTGAGAAAAGTGGTGGCGGTGGCGAGGCATCATGGCCCAGAGGACCAGAGGCATGCCCAATCAAAAAGAATTCCACCAGAGAAGCACCACCAGATCCCTGCTGTGAGTGGCAGTTTTATTTCAATAAAGCAAGATTCATTTTCTCCATTAAATTGTGTTCATTTGAATTTTTTTGGTCTTATTCTTTGTTTAATCTACAAACATATTTGATTTTTACAGTTTTATATGAACTGTGAGTATAGAAACATATACCTAGATTTATGTTTTGACTTATAATAAGCAATATTACAATAAAAATAAATTAAGCAAAATAGCTGACTGTTAAGTTTCTTGGTTTAGTTTGGTTTGGTTTTCATTTAAAGAGAATACATTCCTCAAATGTGAGAACATGGTATTACAGAGCAGTATGCTTAAGGGTAGAGTCTAATGCAATGGTTTAGAGCCTGGGCTCAAATCATACTGGATGGGGCTGAAGCTCAATCTAACACCTGTTAGCTGTGTGACCTTGGTCAAGTCATTTCTCTAAGATTCAATTTCATAATGGATGAAATAGGAAAAATAGGTTGTCTATGAGAACAAAATGAGATAATGTAAGAAACAGTTGGCAGTGTACTTGGCATAAGAGAACTGACTAGAGCTGGTACTATGAACAAGAGGATACATGAAGACAATTCTTGCCCAATGAATAAATGGATTCATCTGTAGACTTGATACACGGCTTGTCTGGCTATGATTCTGAGCCGAGAATTTTACTAGATGGAGGGAAAGAATTCTCCTCTGATACAACAGAGCTTATAGTTCCTGAGATGAGAGGTACAATCACTGTGGTAGATATGCAGCTATTTAATTTCTGAGAGCATCTTCCTTTTATTTTAAAGAGAAACTTTCAAAAATCTGGGACAGCTTCTAATCAGGCAATTAGACTGGTTTCCCAGAATTCATTTCTGATTTCCAACTGAATGCATTTTTTTAAATCTATCTTCTCTTAACATGCCTGTGGTCCAGAATATGGGAAATTTACTGCAGATGTTGCTTTATTTCACTAGTGAGTTAGCATCCTTCTGACCCATGGTTTGGCAAGTCACTTGGAATAATTTCAGCGGAAGAAAGGTAATATTTATAAGAAAGAATGTGGTTCTTAAACATGATAAATATTCAATTGACTTTTTTTATGATGACATTTTAAATAATTATGTAATAACATTTACCGCTATGCCATTAGACAATGCCATAAGTGAAAGAAAGCTGGCCATTTGTGGCCAGTGCTATTCAGTAAAGAAACCATGCATTTCAGTATCCGTATTAGTTTTGAATTCTAGCTTGACTGTTAATAGAGTGAACCTGAAAAATTGTTTTTACTTCTCTTTCTCTTAATAGCCTCTACTTCCAACTGAGAAAGAATATTATTTTGATAGCATGAGTTTTAGCAATTTCTACTTCTTTTATTTCTATCTTCCCAGCAGGGTCTTCTAACCTAAAAGCCTGTTATAATTACTATAATTACTGTCATGGTACATTTCATTCATTCATTGATTCACTCAGCAAATAATTATTGAGTGACTACTATCTGCCATGTACTCTAATAGCTACTGGGGATTCAGTGGTAGGAAAAGAAGACAAGTTGTCTGTTCTTGAAGAGTTTATCTTTCATTGGAAAAGTTAGAAAATAAATGCAGAAACAAATAAGCAAAATAGTCTCGAGTGTGAATGAATGTTAAACATGGTGCTATGATGGTAATAAAGCAAGTCCATAGATGGAGAATGGGGCTTCTGCTAGAGGGCTACTTTTTTTAAGATTTTATTTATTTATTCATGAGAGAAAGAGAGATAAAGAAGCAGAGACACAGGCAGAGGGAGAAGCAGGCTCCATTCAGGGAGCCTGATGCAGGACTCAATCCCGGGATCCCAGGATCATGACCTGAGCCAAAGCAGGCTTTCAACCACTGAGCCACCCAAGTGTTTCTAGAGGGCTACTTTAATCAGGATGGCCAGGGAAGTTCTTCCTAATTAAGGGAGTCAAGTGCTGAAGAATGAGAGGCAGTTGGCCATTTGAGGATCTGAGGAAAGAGATCCTAGAGGGAACCATTAAAAAAATGCTGTGAATGATGAAGGAAGTTAGGCAGACTCAAGGATCAGTCCACAGGTCAGTGTGACTGTAACACATTAAGCAGAGGAGCAAGTAGGAGAACACACCAGTGAGCCAGAGTATTTCAAATCTAATAAGCCACAGTAAATTTGGATTTCATTCCAGGTGAGGTAGGAAGACACTGAAGGATTCTAATTAGAGGAGTGATAGGATTTGGTTGCTGCGTAGGGAACATAATGTAAGGAATCCAGAGAGGGAAGCCAGGGAGTAGGCTATAATTGTAGCCCAGATGACATATGCTGATGGCTTGGACTGAAGTTACACAAAAGGACATGGAGAGAACAGAGGGGAGTGGATGGATTCAGTACACATTTTAGAAGTAGAATGGAGAAAGCTATTATGAGTTATTGTCTCTTCAGTGCCTTTAGTGTTAATATTTTTAAATGGAAGCCAGGATTATGATGCCCTGTTGTTTTCACCTACTTTGTTGAGACCCAAAAGAGTTGTAATAAATTGTCTGACCCTCTTGGGACAGAGTGCTAAAACCTACATCATTCAACAAACTAGTACTTCTGTCCAGAGTTCTGAAACTTGCTCCTGCTCTCAAGGAGCTTGCAGGCTATAACAGAGTACATTCAGAGGAAAAAAAAAAAAAGAGGAATGTGAATATGTTGGTCACATAAAGTTTGCAGAACTTTTTTTCCCATACAGAAAAAGGGTAAGGGGCTATAAACTAAACGAGGAGCTGTATTTATTCAGGTTTTGCTGTGTGAAGTTTGTGGATGATATCTTTTAGGGCAATTATATTGATAGAAATTGCCTTCTGTTTACTGACCCTGAAAGATTCCAGTTCCTTGTTTGTTTGTGTGTAGTGTGTGTGTGTGTGTGTGTGTGTGTGTGTGTGTGTGTTTTGAATCAGTACACTAGGTAAATACTGGTAAACTGTTGGAGCCTGAACTGGTCTGTTAGGAAGGCAAAGTATTGGGTTGAAAGCATAAAATGAGATAATACGTGATAGTTGTACCCAAAAAAAAATATGAATCACAAAAGACATTCTTGTGAATTTTCTCAAAAGAGCCTCAGACCTACCCTGTATGTCAGTTGCTCCCAATCTTTTCTCATCATGAAACATAGAAAATCAAGATATTTATATAGGATACTGGAGTAAACTGGGAGAGATTTGAGAGTATCTATAAGAGCTGACACAATTTTTATTACACCTTATTTATATTGTTATAAAAATAAAATACGAGGACACCTGGGTGGCTCAGTGTTTGAGTGTCTGCCTTTGGCTCAGGCTGTGATCCGGGGGTCCCAGGATCAAGCACCCTGGATCCGGGGGTCCCAGGATCAAGTCCTGGCATCAGGATCCCCACAGGGAGCCTGCTTCTCCCTCTGCCTGTATCTCTGCCTCTCGCTCTGTGTCTCTCATGAATAAATAAAAATAAAATATTAAAAAAATAATAAAATACAAAGTATTACAGGTTTGTCTAAATATTTACTTTGTAGAAGTTCCAAATAGTAGCTTGATACAATTCTTAATCAAATCTTCTTGAATGATGAGCTCTTCAAATTCAGGTTAGACATTATCCGTAAAAACACCTATTTACTCAACTCTGTAATTTAAAAACAAACAATTTTAAGCAAATATTTGCAAAAATTAGCTTTAGGTAAAAGTTCTAGGAGTTCCTGTATCTTTTTTGACAAGTACTGTGATAATAAAAGCAGACTGTAAGTAGATTTTTCAAATCAAATGTTTCCAACGAGTGATGGAATTTCCATTTGTCAAATTCACATGCTTGGCTACAGGAATTCTGAAGTCAGTTTGTGTAACACTAAAGGAGCACACTCTACTATAAAAGGATAGACATACCTCATAAATAGAAAGACAGATTTTGGCATTCAATTGCAACTGCACCAACCAGATGGCCTTGTCCAACTTTCCAGTACTGGTCACATTTTGGGCATTGTGGCATGCTCCTTGGACAACCAGAACATGAAAATGTCTGGCAATTCTATTTGGTCTTTGTCCGCAATGTGAAGTTGTGCCAAGAGAAGGCAGCCACTAGTGAGAGAAAACAAATCTTGAGGTTTCATCTGCCCCAGAGCTGATTTAGCTGCCTTGAAGAGTAGGAGTGGGGATGGGAATACATTTTGTTGGAATCAAAAACTGTATGGCTATATTCAGAGTGTCACAGAGCACTGGTTGGAACATGAGGCAGTAAAGTATATAAGGAAGATCTTGATGCACATGAAGAAGCAGAAGAGTGACATGCCTTGCTAACTGCCCCAAAGTTAGAATGTAGAAGGTCAGGGACAAAATCACTTTTATAACTGCACATTCTTTCCACTACAGCTCATTCCCTCTCTTGATGCAATAAGCTCTGTGGGAGGAGAATTAGAAAACCCAGAGCACAGATTCCAAATGGTCTTTGGGGATTCACATTTATAAGGTCATGTTTTCAGGTTTTACATGATGAATGAGAATCTATAAGGTTATGTATTGCAAAAAAAATATGCAAAACAGTTTACCTCTTCCCTTTTCAAATGATCCATTTATCCTGCACTGATGGAGTGGGAATTAATTATACTTTAGCTATTGGTTTTATAAAGTGAAGCAATGGGTAAGTTTGCCACTATTCAGAAACCAAATGACTATAAGCTGTCTATTTTAGTCATTGTTATGGTTTCATAATAATAAACTATTCCTAGGGTGCCTGGATGGCTAAGTCAGTTGAGCATCTGCTTTCCATCCAGGTCATGATCCCACAGTCCTACTCAGTGGGGGAGCCTCCTTGCTTCTCCCTCTCCCTCTGCTGCTCCCCCTGCTTGTACTTTCTCTCCATCTTTATTTTTCTGTCAACTAAATAAATACAATTTTTAAAAATAAACCATTCTGGGGCACCTGGGGGCCTCATTGGTTGGCATCTGCCTTTGGCCCAGGGCATGATCCCAGGGTCCTGGGATTGAGTCCTGTATCAGGCTCCTCACAGGGACCCTGCTTCTCCCTCTGCCTATGTCTTTGCCCCTCTCTGTGTGTCCCTCATGAATAAATAAATAATTTTTAAAAAACTATTCCCCTTCAGCTGACAGCCTTGCAAAGTCAGACTGTCATGGTGGGAATGTGCCAGCTGCCTCCATACTTGGCTCTTATACAATCAGGAGATAGAAACTCCTAAGTATTTGCTAGTGCCTTAGAGATAGCTGGGACAACAGAGCTGATAAATAGATTTCAGGTGACTCCAGTGTTGTGCACAGGCAGAGACTCCGGTCCTTTCAACAGCAAAATGCATGAGACTCCTGAAACTGAAGGAAGTATGGTAAGAGTGGCATGTGAGCATCCCTCATCACCACAATAAGTGCTATTGCCCAGAAGCAGCTATTGGTCACCTGTTACCAACCCCTCAGCAGCCTATCTCCCATGTGAATCTGCCTTCATAGAATTATGCATAATCCCAAATCATCCCAGGATATAGGAAACCTGCAGATGAGGAGTGGCATCAGGAGAATATCAGAAGAGTCCCACACTTTGGGAAAGTTCCGGGGGGTGGGGGGTGTTGCATGCTGATAATCAGCCTGTACATACCAGTATGGCCACCATGATTATTAATGACCAGTGACCACTCTGGTGAATACCAGTGCCAGACAAATGCTAAATATTTTCAGCATTGCCCATAATAATATGTATTCAGATGATGCCAAGAGCCATGAAACACACAGAAGATAATTTCCTTGTGAAACGGTTCTTTCATTACTACTATTACCATCATGGAAATGTCTCAGTTGGGGCTTGTACTTATTTGTCATATATGTCATTTCGTTTATCACCTAAAATTCTCACAATAGGACCATAAGGCAAGTATTGAATTACTGTAATTTTAAAGGTGTAGAAACAGAGGAACAGGGAGATTAAGTAAGTTTTTCAGTCACACAGAATATTAGTAGAGATATCAGGGCTCAAACCCAGTCAGTCTAACTCCAGAACAAAATGTATTGGTGTGTGTGTGTGTGTGTGTGTGTGCGTGTGTATGAATGAGACTGTGTGTGTGTGTGTGTGTGTGTGTGTGTGTGTGTTTTAGGTAGACAAGGAACTATAAAACGATAATAAATATATATAAATCAAAAAAGGAAGTATGGAAGCCACTGAAATGCCCACCCCACTAGAGATAGCCCTGATCAACAAAGAATAGATAGATTACTTTTTTTGGAGACATAGGTTAATGCTATGGTCTGAATATTTGTGTTCCCCCAAAATTCATATGCCATAATTCCAAATTCTAATGCCATGTGATGATACTAGTTAGGTGGGGCCTTTGGGAAGTGCTAAACTCATGAGGGTGGAACCCTCAAGAATGGGATTAGTGCCTTATTAAAGAGTCTCTGGAGGGATCCCTAGCCCATTCCACCTGTGAGGACATAGCAAGAAGGCTCTGCTATAAGCCCAGAAGAAGACTCTCACCAGAACACAACCATGGTGGCACCTTGATCTTGGACTTCCCAGACTCCAGAACTGTAAATAATAAATTTCTGCTGTTCATAAGCTACCCTGTCCATGGTACATTTTTATAGAATCCCAAATGAACTAAGACTGTTAATATTCATACTTGTTGCCTAAGGGAAAGGCTCAATGTATACTGTGGATTTCAGTAACTGCTTGTTTAGTATAACGACTAAGCAGAGCACATTCACTGAGTGTCTCATTCAATAAGTATTCATTATTAAGTACCTTCTGTGTTCAAAGTGTTGTGGTCAACATTGGGGATATAAAAATTGGACCATGCTCTTAAGGAATAGTCTAGAGGGGGAATTAAATTCCTAGGGATTATCATACCCTGAAGCAGCATATAACATTAAATGTTCCCTTCATTTGTCCTTTGGTGGACCATTTCGGAGGAATATTCTACAAGCTTCTCAGAGGGATCCTACAAGGAGTAACCTCAGTGGACCACAGTTAAGAACAGCTCAATAATCCCCTCTTCTGTTACCTTTCCCCTTTTCCCAGTTATGGTCTTCTGAGTCTTCCCCTCCCCTATTCCTATTCCCTAGGATCACTTACTTCCCAAAGTAAACCGACTTGTCTTATATTCTGCTTTAGAGGGGAACCTAGGTTAGGCAGTAGATATGAGAAATGGCCCTAGAAATCAGACCCTAGACATGAGGATAGGATTCTAGAACTAGATAATCTGTCAGAAAATAGTCAGGACTCTTGCTAGTAGTGAGTAGATACAGAGAACCCCTGCTAGTGGCTATCTCCCTGTTACTAAGACTTTCACCAATGATGGACTAAGATAACCTAGAGGTGAAGCACTGCCTCTTGTAGTAGTAGTACAGGTGAATGATAGAGGGACAGTGGTAATCATAAGTATTATGGAGTTAGCTACTTTTTACTAATGCCTTTAGAAGCTTTGAAGAAAAAATTGACAGACTCAAATTAACTATCAACTCAAGAAACACCATGACAGTCATTTGGGGTCCATGATGGGATTTCATAAGATTCTTATCTCCTGCAGCCACAGGACAGACAGTGCTGAAAATCAGACCTAGGACTTAATAATAAGTGTAGCAGAGCTACAAAGGAGATTGTATATATGACAACCGGTGGGCTATCAGTGCTGTCTTCTAAAATACCATGTGTGCATTGAACTAAAAAGTCCACCATATGTTACTGTGTCCCTAAGAACTAGAATATATGATCTGGGAACCAAAGATTGGAAATAGGATTATTCTTACCCAGACTGCTAGAGATCTACTTGGATAAACTATGTTTTCCATCCCTAAAAATTTAGGATTTTTTTTTTATCTGAACTTCAAATCTGTGATTTAGGAACATTTCAACCACACTGTTCAGAGAAGGTTACACCAAACTTGAAGCTACAACCACCATCTGGTTATTTAGGACTTCTTATGTCAAGTAGGCAGGTAAGGGAGTTGCAAGGTTAATTATTATAACCCTATAGGTTATAATTTATAACAACTATAAATATATACATACCCAATATCGGAGCACCGAAATATGTGAAGCAAACATTGATAGAACTGAAGGGGGAAATAGACAGCAACACAGTAGAAAATTTTAATACCTCCATTTGTAATAATGGAATAGACCATCCGGACAAAAGGCTGATAAGGAAACAAAGGACTTGAACAACACTACAGACTAAATGGACTTATGAGGCATATACAGAACACTCAACCCAACAGCAGTAGAATACATATTCTTTTCAAGTACACACAGAACATTCTCCTGGATAGATCACATGTTTGGTCACAAAACAAATAACTAATTTAAGAAGAGTGAAATCTACCACATGTATTTTCTGATCACAGTAGAATGAAACTAGAAATCAACAACAGAAGAAAAACTGGAAAATTCAAACTCATGGAAATGAGAAAACATGCTCTTGAATAATCAATGGGTCAAACAAGAAATCAAAAAATAAATTAGAAAATATCTTGAAATAAATGAAAATGAAACACAACATACCCAAACTTATGGGATGCAGCAAAAGCATCACTAAGAAGGAAGTTTATAGTTATAAAAGTCTACATTTAAAAAGAAGAAAGATCTCGTGGGCGCCTAGGTGGATGCTTAGTCAGTTAAACATCTTACTCCTGTTTTTGGCTCAGGTCATGATCTCAGGGTTGTGAGATCAAGCTTCATATCAGGCTCTGTGCTGGGCATGGAGCCTGCTTAAAATTCTCTCTCCTGGTCTCCCTCTGCCCCTCTCCACCTCTCTCTCATGCTCTCTAAAAACAAAAAAGAAGAAAGATCTCAAATAAACAAACTGACTTTATACCTTAAGGAACTAGAAAAAGAACACACTAAGCCCAAAATTAGCAGAAGGAAGGAAATAATACAGATTAGAGCAGAAATTTTTTTAAATAGGTATTAGAAAAACAATAGAAAAATCAGCAAAAATGAAAATAGTTTTTTTAAAAAAGATTAACAAAATTGACAAACCCTTAGCTAGACTAAGAAAAAAGTGAGAAGGCTCAAGAAAATAAAATTTAAAATGAATGAGGAGACATTACAACTGAGACTAAAGAAATTAAAAAGATTATAAGAAACTACTATGAACAATTATGTATCAACAAATTGGATAACCTAGAAGAAATGCATACATTCCTAGAAATTTACAAACTGCCAAGATTGAATCATGAAGAAAAGGAAAATGTGAACAGACCTATGATAAGGAGATTGGATTGGTAATATGATTTACTAATCAGCAGGAATTCTACAAAACATGTAAAGAAAGATCAACAACAATCTTTTTCAAACACATCTAAACTTATTTTATGAAGCCTATATTACCCTGATACCAAAGAGAAAAAGATGTTACAAAAAAAGAGTCACTGGCCCATATCACTGATGAAGACAGATGCAAAAATCCTCAGGAAAATATTAGAAAACAGAATTTTATAGCACATTAAAAGGGTCATGCACCATGACCAAGGGGGATCTAGGCCTGGATGCAAGGATGGTTCAACCTATACATATCAATCGATGCAATACACCACAGTAACAGAAGGAGGGATAAAAATCATGTGACCATCTCAATAGAGAAAAAGCATTTCATAAAATGCAATACCCTTCCATAATAAAAATATTACAGAAACTAGAAATAGAAATAAATTATCTCAACATAATAAAGTCCATATGAAAAACCCATAACTAACACTATACTCGGTAATGAAAAACTTCAAGCTTTTCTTTAAAATCAACAACAGACAGGATGCCCACTCTCAACACTTCCATTCAGCCAGTACTGGAAGTATAGTACCTGCTAGTACAATTAGGTAAGAAAAGGAAAGAAAAATCATCTAAATCAGAAATATAGGTGTAAAATTATCATTGTTCACAGATGCCATGATTTTATATATATATAACCCTAGGGACTTTACATACACACTCACATAACTTGGGCCTGATAACTAAATGCAGCAGGACTACAGAGTATACAATCAAGACACAAAAATCAGCTGCATTTCTAACAGTAACACCAAACAACATGAGAAGGAAAGCAAGGAAACAATTCCATTTACAATAGCATCACAAAGAATGAAATATTTAGGAATAAAACAAGGTGGCAAATGACTTACAAACTGAAAATTTTGAAATGCTGCTGAAAGAAATTGAAGAGGGCACCAATGTGTTTAGGACTGGAAGACTTAATATTGTTACAATGGCCATATTTCCCAAAGTGATCTACAGATGCAGTGAAATCCCTATCGAAATCCTAACATCATTTTTCCACATACATTTATACTTTCAAAGAAATAAAAAGACCAATCCTAAAAGTATCATGGAACCCCAAAGATCCTGAATAGACACTACAATGAGAAAGAAAAAAGTTGGAGGCTTTACACTTTCTCATTTTGAAAATTAAGAAGCCACCGTCATCCCAACAAAATGATACTGACAAAAATACAGACATACAAACGGATGGAACAGAATAGACAGCTCAAATATAAACCTCTGCATATACAATGGTGCCAATATGACATAAGGGGGAAAGAAAAATCTCTTCAACAAAAGGTACTGGGGGGCACCTGGTGGGCTCATTCAGTTGGGGATCTGTCTTCAACTCCAGTCATGATCCCAGAGTCCTGGGATAGAGCCCCGTGTGGAGCTCCCTGCTCAGGTAGGGGAGACCTGCCTCTCCCCACACTCATGCTCTCTCTATTCATATCTCTCTGTTTCATAAATAAATAAATAAATAAATAAATAAATAATAAATAAATAAATAAATAAATAAATAAATAAAATATTTTTAAAAAACTAAAAGCTGCTGGGAAAAAGTGGATATCTGCATGCAAAGAATAAAAGTAGATGATAATCTTACACTATAGACAAAATAGATTAAAAAATGTAAGACTTGAAACTATAAAACTCCCAGAAGAACACATAGGGAAAAGCTTCATGACATTGGTCTTGGCAATGGTTTCTTGCTTAGGATACCAAAACCTCAGACAACAAAAGCAAAAATAAACGAGTGGGACATCAAATTTAAAAGCTTCCACACAGAAACAGAAGTATGATTCAACAATTCCAATTGTGGGTATTTATCCAAAGGAGTTGAGATCAGGGTCTTGAGGTGATGTTTGCACTCTTGTGTTCAGGGTAGCATTACTCATAGTAGGTAAGAACTAAATCTACCCTAAATGTCTAGCAACAGATGGATACATAAAGAAAATGTGGTATATACACACCATGGAATATTAGTTAGCCATAAAAAGGAAATCTTATCATTGGGTACAACATGGGTGAACTTTGAGGACATTATGTTAAGAGAAATAAGAACAAAGAAAGATTCTTTTGAATGATTCCACTCAAATAAAATATCTAAAGTAGTTGAAGACATAGAAGCAGGAGGTGAAATAGTGGTTGCCATGTGCTAAGGGAGGGGGAAATGGGGAGTTGCTATTCAATGGGTACAGAATTGCAGTCATGCAAATAAAAAAAGTTCTGGGGGTCTGATGTACAGCACTGTACTTATAGCTATAAATATTGCACCTATACAGTTAAATATTTAAGAGGGTAGATCTCGGGCAGCCCGGGTGGCTCAGCAGTTTAGTGCCACCTTCAGCCTAGGGCTGGTCCTAGAGACAGACCCGGGATTGAGTCCCACGTCAGGCTCCCTGCATGGAGCCTGCTTCTCCCTCTGCCTGTGTCTCTGCCTCTCTCTCTCTCTCTCTCTCTCTCTGTCTGTCTCTTATGAATAAATAAATAAAATCTTTTTAAAAAAAGATCATTTAAAAAAATTTTTAAAAAAGAGGGTAGATCTCATGTTATGTGTTTTTACCACAATTAAAAAAAAAAACTAAATTAAAACTAAGATTCTAAAAAGATATTTCCCTTGACCCATATAGCATTAACTTTCCAGAGGACAAAATCAGAAATGACTAAAATTTCAGGTTTCTAAAGAACAGCTGTAATGTCTCTTTATTGCCAGAAAAATGTAACCTTTCACATGTTACCAAATCACCGTGGAAAATTATCAGAGCTGTATAATTAGGCAGTGCCGGTGGAAGTCAGGAAAGAGGGGGGAAAATTAAACACTGGCAGTACTGTGTTCCCTCCAGAAAATGGAAAGAATGCTTCTCTTCATCTATAACATTATTTTCTTTGACTTTCTAGTTGCATCTGGAGTGAAAGGAAACTATTTATAACACAAAGATTATTTGTGCCATATCATCTAGTTGATATACAGCCAGGGCAATGGATTTTTTGTTCTTACCCAACCAATAATTTGGAAGAGTGTATTTAGCAGATAGTTACAGGCTGTAAGAAGAAAAGGGTATCTGCTGGGTAAATTAGAACTAATTGGTGCAAATAAGCCTATCTGTCATAAACCACAAATAATCATCATGATTAAGCAATAATTGTATTATCATAATTTTTACATAGTATACCAATTAATTAAGGAATTATACTGAAGCACCGTATATCATTTATTCTTGCAGCCCTCTTGTGCCAAAAGAGACAGATACAATACTCTCTTTGTGCCACAGATAAGAATATTGAACATAATCAGCACATAAGGCAAAAATTGAATAAAGCCAGGTCTTTCTAATCTGTGATTAAAACTGCAATTTTTACCTGGATATTCTGCTTCTGTACTTTCCCAAGGCTTTATATAAATATTTAAAACTGGGATCAAGGGATCCCTGGGTGGCGCAGCGGTTTGGCGCCTGCCTTTGGCCTAGGGCGCGATCCTGGAGACCCAGGATCGATTCCCACGTCGGGCTCCCGGTGCATGGAGCCTGCTTCTCCCTCTGCCTGTGTCTCTGCCTCTCTTTCTCTCTCTGTGACTATCATAAATAAATAAAAATTAAAAATATATATATAAAAAAACTGGGATCAAGAAGGGGAATGATATTTTGAATTTATATCTGTCTTTATATGAGTTCCATATCTGTTGGGTAACCAACTTCCCTATGACAGAAACTGTGCTGAGCAAGACAAAATGGCAATGTAACTTGTATCTATATAAGTTGTGATCAGTACAGGCATCGGCCAAAAACCGGGTGTAGACTGACATTGACCCTGGGCAAGGACCTCAACTTCTACTACTGGAGTTCAGGATTGTCAGTTGAGCTTCTGTTTGTCTGGTCCCATTTCTTCCTAGGGTGGCTACAAGGGCAAATACTTAGCACAGACATTTTAATGACTAAGGCAAGCTAATGGTTTGAACATCAATTAAGTTATCAGAAAGGTAAAGAATACTCTTTCGCCCTGCTGACTATTCCTTTACTCCAAATATCAAAGTCTGAGAAAAAAAAGAATAAGTAAAGACATCATTATAGAAAGTCTTTCTGGAACTTCAGAGGAATGGAATAAATTGATTCAATTTCTTCTAGATGTGACAAATGAAGCATCCTTCCTTAACCATTTGACATAGTCTTCAATCTTTGTGTCCTGTGGGTGAGGCTACTAAGTAAAGTTGAAACTGAGTTTTTTTTTTAATTTTTTTTGAAGTTTTTATTTATTTATGATAGTCACAGAGAGAGAGAGAGAGAGGCAGAGACACAGGCAGAGGGAGAAGCAGGCTCCATGCACCAGGAGCCCGATGTGGGATTCGATCCTGGGTCTCCAGGATCACACCCTGGGCCAAAGGCAGGCGCCAAACTGCTGCGCCACCCAAGGATCCCGAAGCTGAGTTTTTAAAGCCCAATGCTACCTTGGGCTTGCTAGAGGATGTCAAATTTGTGACCTAGTGTAGAGACACATCTTTCATCAGGGAGGGGTCTAAGTACATCACATAAGGTAAAAATGCATCAAGTTGAATTGCTCTTAGGAAAGCTCCAGATGAGAACCACTATAATATGTTTCAAAATATCCAACAAAGCCAAATTTCTTTCCCTTATGAAAACATACTGCTTTGGGGGCACCTGGGTGGCTCAGTCAGTTAAATGACCAATTCTTGGTTTTAGCTCAGGTCATGAGCTTAGGATTGTGGGATTAAGCCCTGTGTTGGGCTCTGCACTCAGCACAGAGTCTGCTTAAGATTCTCCCCCACAGCCTCTTTCAAATAAATAAATAAAATCTAAACACACACACACACACACACACACACACACACACACACTACATTAAGTGGGCGTCTTGCCTCTAAGATTTACTGCAATTAAAAAAATGGTATTTTAAAGCCTAGACTCACTCTCCATATGGAGTTATGTTTAAGGGAACAAGATACTCCTATCCAGCTTTTCACACTTAAGGAATATACTCATAGAGTGGAATGGCAATCAGAAAAGCCTGCAGTATTGCAGTTATTTATTCACTTATTCACTTTCTTATTCTGAAACTCCCATTCATATAGTCTTGCTGCTTCTTGTCCTTCCCTTTAACCAATTCCCCCTCTTTAGCAGAGCATAAATAAGTGAATTTACATAGGTTAAATATCCACTCACTGTGATTCCACTGTAGCACTCAAGGCAGACATCAATCAATCACAACACGATTTTTCTCCCAAGAGGTCTGAATTGGACTTGACATTCCTTCCCAACACAGTACTGCAGTCAGTCACTATTAGTTGACCAGGGCAGACTCTCTGACATTCCATATAATTTCTTTAAACCATTTAGGGTTCTTTGCTATTTTTAGGCTTCATTTCTATATATAATTAAAGAAAGAAAGCATTAGATAAGATGCTCTCCAGATATTATTCTGAAATTTTGTAATTTCATGATTCTTCAGATGACAGTATGGGTCAGCAAACTGACCACATCCACCTCATCACCTGTTTGGTATGGCCTGTGAACTAAAACTGGATTTCACATTTTTAAATCATTGGGAAAATTCAAAAAATAAAAATATTTTGTGATATGTAAAAACTATAAGAAATTTAAATTTCACCAAAAAAAAAGAAATTTAAATTTTACTGTCCATAAATAAAGTTTTATTGGAAAATATTCACTCATTTGTTTATATACTTACATGTCTGTGGGTATTTATATACTACATAGAGTTGAATAGTTGTGTCAGAGACCATACACCCCATGAAGTCTAAAATATTTACTAGTTGACCATTTACAGAAAAAGTATGGACTACAGAATGATGAAAAAACTGTAGATTGAATGCCAGGTCAAGAGAACTGGTATCTACCACAGAGGTGTAAAGGATAAAAACAACTAACAGAACATGAATTCATATATTTGTCAAAAATTCATCAAATGACAAATTTTAAAAAGCTGAATGGAAAGACATTCCATGTTCATGGATTGGAAGAGCAAATATTGCTAAAATGTCTATACTATTGAATACAGTCTACATATTTAATACAATCCCTATAAAATACCAAAAGCACTTTCCACAAACTAGAACAAAAAAATCCTAAAATTTATATGAAACCATAAAAAAAACTCAAATTACCAAAGCGATTTTGAAAAAGAAAAGCAAATCTGGAGATATCACAATTCTAGACCTCAAGTTATATTAAAAAGTTTTAGTAATTAAAACAGTATGGAATAAAACTTTATACTGGCATAAAAATAGACATAGAACAAGGGAACAGAATAGGAAACCCAGAAATAAACCCACAATCATATAGTCAATTAATTTTCAACAATGGGGGAAAGAATATTCAATGCAAAAAAGACAGATTCTTCTGTAAATGGTGTTGGGAAAACTGGACAGGTACATGCAAAAGAATGAAACTTGACCACTTTCTTACACCATACAGAAAAATAAATTCAAAATGGATTAAAGATCTAAATATGAGTCCTGAAACCATAAAAATCCTAGAAGAGACCACAGCAATAAGATTTCTAACTTTGACCATAGTAACATTTTTCTACATACATCTTCTGAGACAAAGGAAATAAAAGCAAAAATAAACTATTGGGACAACATCAAAATAAATAGCTTCTGCATAGCAAAGGAAACAGTCAATAAAACTAAAAGGCAACCTACTGAATGGTAGAAAATATTTGCAAATGATATATTTGATAAAGGGTTACTATCCAAAACATACAAAGAACTGATACAACTCAATACCCAAAATACAAATAATCCAATTAAAAAATGGGCAGAAGATATGAACAGACATTTCTTCAAAGAAGACGTCCAGATGGCCAACAAACACATGAAAAGATACTCAACATCAGTCATCATCAGGAAAATGCAAATTAAAACCACCATGAGCTATCAACTCACACCTGTCAGAATGCTTAAAACCAAAAACACAAGAAACAACAAATGTTAGCAAGGATATGGAGAAAAAGGAACCCTTTTGACTCTTGGTGGGAAAGCAAACGGGTGCAGCCACTCTGGAAAACAGTATGGACATTCCTCAAATAGTTAAAAATAGAACTACCCTCATGATTCAGTAATCAAGCTAAAAAATACAAAAAAAAAAAAAAAAAAAAACCACTAATTCAAAGGGATATATGCACTCCTATGTTTATAACAGCATTATTTACAATAGCCAAATGTGGAAGAAACCTAAGTGTCCATCCATAGATGAATAAATGAAGAAGAGTGTGTGTGTATATATGGAGATAGATACAGATATAGATATATAGATATAGATATAATGGATATATGCAATGGATTATTAATCAGCCATAAAAAATAATGAAATCTGGCCATTTACAATGACATAGATGGAACTAGAGAGGATGATGCTAAGTAAGTTAGAGCAAGACAACAGGATTTCACTCACATGTGGAATTTAAGAAACAAAACAAAGGAGCAGAGGAAATAAAAGACAATGACAGGTCAAGAAACAAATTCTTTTTTTTTAAAGATTTTATTTATTTATTCATAGAGACACAGAGTGGGGGGGGGGGGCAGAGGCACAGGCAGAGGGAGAAGCAGGCTCCAAGCAGGGACTCGATCCAGGGTCCCTAGGATCACACCCCGGGGCTGTAGGCGGCGCTAAACCGCTGCGCCACTGGGGCTGCCCAAGAAACAAATTCTTAACTTGAGAACAAACTGAGGGTTACCAGAGGGGAGGTTGAGATTGGGGGGTTGGGTGAAATAGGTGATGGGGATTAAGATGTGCACTTGTCATGATGAGCACTGGGTAATGTATGGAAGTGTTGAATCACTACATCGTATAACCAAGACTAATATCACACTGTGTGTTAACTATACTAGAATTAAAATAATAAATAAATATTTTTAAAAGGTGAATTCTATTATATAATGTATATTATCATTATTCTCCTAAAAATGTATTATAAAAAAGTAGTGACAAATATAAAAATTAAAAAGGAACCAAGAATTTATGGAGAGATATAAAGAACTGGACCTAAATGTAGGGTCTCTGTGATAGAGGCCACTCTAAAATATAAATATAACATGAAATTTGTCAATACTTCATAATTCAGCTGAGAAATAAGCTCAATGAATGCTGTGTCTTGGGAAGATGTGCTCCAGACTATTTTTCAATTTTTCAATTTACTAATTACAATTTTTTACAGTTATTAAAAAGCAAGTAATTTAATCTCTCTAACTTCTATCTCAGAAGTTGGAATAAGTCCCTCCTTCTCTCGTAGGAATGGTGGAAGGAATTATTAATGAAAATATTCTAGATCAAAGTACGATTATTGATATTTATGTTTATGCTAGTATGATGATCCTTTTAAAATGGTAATAGTATGCATACCCATACTTTTACAAGTATTTGAATCTGCTATAAATTATGCAAACTTAACTATAATTATGTTTCTGATTAAATTTTTATTTATGCAAAATAAAAACTGTTTAATACTAACCAGCAAATTAACTACCAATAATTTGAATAGTCTAGAACCGAACTGGTTTCTTTTCTTGTTTAAAAGGATTTGAGAATTATCAATGACTCCATATATGTGGAAGAAACCAGACCTCATTAGCTGATATATAATGTGCTACTTCTTCAACACTCGTTACTGTTTGGGTGACACTCAGTTCTTTTAATGCAAAAGAACAACATAGAAAGAGAGAATAACTGGGCAGCAGAGGATACATAAGTGTCTAGTGAGAGTAAAATATTAAATCACATAATTAATTAAGAAGAAAAAGTTTATCTAACTCTCTGTAGTTGGAAGAAAGATGACTTTCTGACAAATAAGTTGGAAATAGAGATCGTATTTACCATAATACCCAAATAAAGGTAGGAAAATTGAACTGATAATCCAGTTTTCAAACTCCTAAGTATTGCATATCATACCCAAGTAGCATCAGATTGACCAAAGTTCCAATATGGTCTCTGAAATCTTCCCCCATGGTTCTTAGTCACATAATTTAATCTGGCTAAACTTTAGATTCTGTATTCTGTTTCTGCAAGGATTAAATTCACATAGTAAGCATACAGTAAATGTTTGCCATATTTCCATAATTTTGTAGTTTTGTTTTTAGGCACTGTGGAAACAGTGTCATTACACTGTTTAAAATGTAATTACTCATTACATTTTTTTAAATTTTTATTTATTTATGATAGTCACAGAGAGAGAGAGAGAGAGAGAGGCAGAGACACAGGCAGAGGGAGAAGCAGGCTCCATGCACCGGGGGCCCGACGTGGGATTCGATCCCGGGTCTCCAGGATGGCACCCTGGGCCAAAGGCAGGCGCTAAACTGCTGTGCCACCCAGGGATCCCTCATTACATTTTTAAAATAAGCTTTGCGCGTATTGTTTTTACTTGGAGTTAAAGATTTTCTAATATATACTGGATATAAACAGGTGCATTTTGTAGTTTATGTTATTTAAAATTGTGGTTTCATATGTACATTTTGTTACATGCTGAAATTCATTGAAATGTTCTTTCTTGCTGCCTCAAGTGCCCAGACTGATGGAAATAGTTCAGGTTCCTGATCCTTAAAGTGTGGATAATAATAGCTACCCAGAATCCCTGCTGTCAACATTCAGTTCGCATATACGCAGTGCCTTTACACAAGTAGGTGTTCAATAAAAAGAAGTTATCTTTATTACATAACCATTCCCTTCAATCAGTGGAGGTAATTTCAAATGGATTACAACTGCTGTCATCTTGTCAGCATGCGTTCCACAAGTATTGATGAAAAGGCAAGTTTGACAAAACAAACTAGCCCACTATTTTGTTTTTTTGTTTTGTTTTGTTTTGCTTTGTTTTTTGTTTTGTTTTGTTTTTTTTTTTTAGCTCACTATTTTGAAGAGAAAGGAAAGGTAGGTGAAACTATCCCAACATATTTTGTCGAGAATAACATGCATGGGGAGGGAAAAGCATGCCCAAGTCCCTTCAAATATTATATCCTATGCTCTAGTTCTGCAAGACTTTATCTAAGAAACATAAAGCCCCAGTCAAAGGAATTCAAAGAACTCTCCTACAAATGCCCACAGTAATGAAGTAAATGTATCAGGTATTATAGTAGGTGACCCAGTCCAGGTTTGGCCTTGGACTGTCTCCATGTTTGCACTGAAAGTCCCCATTTCAGTAACCCTTTCAACTGTCGACACACAGAGATGGTTGGTCACCCTTACCATACGTCATACAACAGTATCCATGGTCATAGAACAGCAGCACTGGACAGAAGCATGGGAACTACCCTGTCCCATCTCTAACAGCTGGCAAGTCCAATCCCCAGGAAGAGCTAATGACATCTTCACAGGTGCAGAGCTAAACCCAGAGAGTGTGTCAGATGACAAATGAACTCCACTATCCTAATTCCAGATTTGTGACTGTCCTATAGGATCAAGAATTGTGTAGTGGCCAAAGGCCCAGACCTTGATGCCACACTACTTGGGCTTCTGTCCTGTGACTCTGGGCCAAATGTCTGATCTCTGTAAGTTCCACTACTCTGGACTGAAAAATTAGCATTTTTAAGTGTTGAACGAGAGGGTGCAAATAAAGTGTTGGGCTCAGTGCCTGGCACATAGAAAGCACTAAATAAATACCTGTTATTATTATTGGTAGTTTTAGTCTCTTGTTCCTCTTTCAACTACTATTATTACTATCATTTTTAATTGTTTGCTACTTAGAGCAAGGGAGATACAACCAATGATTTTCACTAAAATCATGTGGACTTTAAGTACATCAGGGTACACTGTTTCACACTTGAAATTTTCTTAAGTCATTGTGAACTCTGTCATGCTGATCTGAACAATTTACAGAGTTTTTGAAAAGAGACCTCTTTGACTACGACAAATAGACTCAAATTGCTTTAGTAATTCAACTTCAGGACACTCTATTTGGTCCTTCTAAAAGGCTCCTTTCAAAATGCTGGATCTTTACCACCACCCCCTAGGTTCTGAACCATTCTCTAGAGAAGCCAAATGACTAACAGCACTCATCGCAGGTTGGGCACCCTAAAATAAAGATGAAGTATATCTGAAATGACTGCTAACCATACAACGAAAGAGTCTGCAAAGCAAAATTCTGATTTAGAAGTAATGCTTCATGAATATAACTAATTTTGAGGTGTGGCCTACTTTGGGATCTATCAAAAGCAAAATGTGCAATTTCTCTTTTATAGTTTAATGTTGTAATCTGTTACAAGTCACTCCCAGAAATGTACAGAATGAAGAATTAAACATAACTTTAGAAAAACAAAGCAGGCGCCTATGGAGGACCACAGCACCCTTTCTTGGGTATGCGCTGAAAGGAGATGTGCTTTGAGAGAAGGATGGCATTTTACCCTTAATTTCAGGGACACTTAAAGATACCTCATAATTTCCTACTATGACTAGTATCCTGAATTGTTTCATATTTGCCTTTTCTAAACTTCTCAGTGAAATAGCCTCCAAACTATAAAAATTCGTGAAATCCTAGGAGAAAATATCTCTAATTACAGCGTGGCTAGGCTAGATGGAGAAACAGTTTGCATCTAAAAAGGTCAATCTCACTAGGGGAAAAACTCTATTCCCCAAACTCTGCAAATTCAGGTACAAGATTTCAGGGCAAAATACATACATTAATCCAATGAAACTTAACATTCATCCTAAAGATGAAAAAGTATATTTACCCATTCATATATTTTTAAATATTGCCCTAGACAATTAAAAAAAAAGAAATATAATTTCATCAGACGTATTTTCCAGTGTTAGAGCACAGTTTCATATCCTTCCCTTAGCTTCCCGGTCAGATGTAAGGGCAGCTCATTGCAAAGACAACCCTATTAGAAAAGCACTACCAGAAAGGAAGGTGAAGGAATTGACAGATAAGCACTTGTTCATTTGCTCTGTTCTCTAAGTAAATATCAAGTCTGCTGCTTGTTCCGCCCACCTGCTCTGGGCTATGCTAACACATGTGCTGTGTGTGTGCAAGTTGGGGTCCAATTAAATTGTTCATAGGTGAATAAGATCACTCCTTCCCCTCCCTGCCACAACTTTATCTGATCCCTCATAAGGATAAGGCGCAAACTCATGATGTAGAGAACAAAGTCAAGATGCGACTGT
This sequence comes from Canis aureus, assembly GCF_053574225.1. Taxonomy (NCBI): domain Eukaryota; kingdom Metazoa; phylum Chordata; class Mammalia; order Carnivora; family Canidae; genus Canis; species Canis aureus. The sequence continues at coordinate 42,318,913 of NC_135615.1, forward strand.
CTGATTGCTTTTTTATTTTTTTTAAAGATTTTATTTTATTTATTCATGAGAGACAGAGAGAGAGGCAGAGACACGGGCAGAGAGAGAAGGAGGCTCCCTGCAAGGAGCCCGATGTGGGACTCGATCCGAAGGATCATAGCGTGAGCCAATGGCAGAGGCTCAACCACTGAGCCACCCAAGTGTCCCTGTTTTCTTTTTTTATAATACACAGAAACTACTTAAGAAATCAAATGATTTGTATATTATGAGCTGTCGTTCACAGATGGTTTTCTCAAATCATCTGAGGAGCTGATATTAGATAAGCCAGGTTTGAATCTTGTGGCTTCAAAACAACTTTATGGGAATGTCCTTTCTTTGAAGTTGTATTTTTAATCATTATGATATAGAAGGGATTAAAGTTGCATCATACAGGGCACCTGGGTGGCTCAGCTCTTGGTTTTGGCTTAGGACATGATCTCAGGGTCATGTAATCAAGCCCCACATCAGGGTCCACGCTCAGAGTGGAGTCTGCTTGTCTTGCTTCCCCTGCTCCCCTCCTCCACTCTCTGTCTCTCTAGAATAAATAAATAAAATCTATTTAAAAATTGCATCACACATATGCATACACCATACAGAGAGGAAGCCTATAGCTTAATGGAAAGGATACTGACTCTGTAGTAAACCAGAGATGGAAGTTTGGGAAACTTATCTAAATCACTTGAGTTTCTGCATTCTGTTCTGAAAACAGAGGATAAAACCACATAATTTATGGATTTGTTATGCAGATGATATAAAATGGCATTGTCTCTGTTGTATACAGAATTTGGCACTTTCTATTTGCTCTGTGTAGTGTCTTCCTCTTCCACAACCTTCCATACTAAAGCTTCCTGGTTTCCTTTAATAGAACTTGCTCTCTCTCACCTTTGCACATGCTGTTCCCTCAGGTTGGAACACTCTCTTCCCCTTCCCTTTGCACAACATACTTATACTCCACCTTCAGGACGGAGCTTGGCTATTATTCTTCTGTGACCTGTTTGTTGACACCCCTAGACTAGACTGTGTACTTCATTTATGTGCTCATGGAGCATCCTAACTTCTCATATCATACCCCTATCACCCTGTATTCAAATTGCCAGCTAACCTGACTGCATCTTTAGTAGGATGAGCTCCTTAAAATAAGTATCTACCTTGTTCAGTGTTGTAACCATATCCTGCAGCAGTGATCTTTCAAGAGTCAGTGCTGATGAGGGAATATTTCACACTTTTTTTGTACAAAAGAGAGATATTCATTGTAATAATAACAATAATAATATGATTATTAGGTACTCCTCTGTACTGAGCATTGCACTAAGCGCTTTCATGCATCATCTCATTTAATCATTGCAGCATTCCTTGGGAGCAGATACTGCTATCATCCATATTGTACTGACTAAGAAAAAAACTCTCAGAGTCTCCATGGCTTGCCCAAGGGCATGAAGCTCTAGGTGGTGGAGTCAGGAAACAAACTCAGGTCTGTATGACACTGGTGATATTTTTCTCAACGACAATGTTCTACTCTGCCTGTTTTCTGGAAAGCAATTATATTATTCACACCTCACTGAATGTTGTGGAATAAATTAGCACATTGATGTGTATACACAGTAGGAGCCATAAATGTTCATCTCTTCTCTGATTTAATTCATACCCATTTTTCCTCTCTCTCTCTTCTTCAGTTAATTATTTTCTAGTGAGTATGTAAGAGGGGTAATTTTATATTAGATCTACCCTTTATTTTGGACACCAGAAATTAAATATTCCCGTTACATCTTAGGATGTTTTCCTCTCAATTACATTATGTCATGGTCAGAGGCTGAATGGTGAAGACGGTGTTAATATGTACTGTACACGCATCAGAACACTTGCACCTCAAGAGCAGGGATGGGTTTGTCTATCCTTGTGCCTCCCGGCATGGTGCTATCCCCACTGTAGACAAGTGACAAATACTGCAGCAACAGGTTATTAAGTAAATCATGAACTTGAGTTTACAGAATTTGTAAAGGCAGTTTATAAACCCTAAATAACATCCATCCAATAAAATTGAAAAATAAAATAGAAGGTCTTTCTAAAGATAATATCTAGAAGAATGCTTCAGGAATCTGTGGCAAACAGTAAAAGTGACTTGCTGGCACAAGTGCAAGCCAGGTAAAACTGGACACTGACTTGAATTCAACAAATAATCGGGAACTTTCTAAATATGAGACATTGTATTTGGATCTGATTATTTTATAACTAAGAAGAATTTTCTTGTCACAAGAGAACTCATCTTTCTAGTAACAGAATAATTTGCATATCAGATCACTAGAAAATAAAGTTTTGTCTTATGTAAAGAGTACAGAGTAGCCTTCAACTCTAATGAGATCCACCTCCCTGCCTAACACATCCGAGGGCTTCCCATTACCACCATGTTTAAACTTTGAACTACTTTCCACAGTATATGTGGTTCTTCAGATCTTTTTCCCCATCCTCTCTCACTCCCATTATCTCCTCATGCTTCAGTCCCACTAAACTTAATGTTTCTCCCCAAGTATTATGTTTTTATATGCCTCCAATCGCCAAACCTGGACTGCCTTACTCTCTAACCAGTAACCCTCCATTCACCCTTCAAAACACAGATCAAATGTTACTGAAGCTTCTGGCACCTTCTAGCAGAACTAACTGAGTCAGCCAGTGCTCTCCAATGGCTGCCATTTGGGTATCTATCAATCTCAGGCTGTAGTCATGCTTCCACCCGAACCACAAAATCCTCCTGCCCAGCCATCTTTTGTCACCTGTCTTTTTACCCTTTAAACATCCCAGTAAAGGCCCATCATGTCACAGGAATGTTAGCTGCTTTGAGGTATAATGCAGCTTCTTTGTATTTTCCTCCTGTACTAAGCAATGCAGAGAATGATGGGAAAGGAGAAATGTTTCTTCATTTAATTGAACACTTACTATATACCAAACACCAGTTTCACACTGTATATATAATGGTGGATAAAGCAGTTGCCATTCCCACCTTCACAGAGCCTGCATTCAATGGGCAAACCATAGCAAAGAAGTTACAAAAGCAAATTAATTCTAGCTCATGGTGAGTGATGAGATGGAAAAAGCAAGAGTGCGTAGGGGAGAAGTGGGGAAGAAACAACTGGAAGTGAAGAGTTGAAGGAAGTTCTGTCTGAGATAAAGAAATATGAGCTGGTGTCTGAATGGTGAGGAGTTCATGCATGAAGAAGGCTCACTCACATGCCCTGGGATGTGGACAGGCTCAGCATGAGCTTCAAAGAGCACAAAACCAGGGTGGCTAGACTTGAGTGAGCAAAGGAAACAGTGATTCTAGATGAAGCTGGACAAACTGGCAGTGAATGGACAGTATACGGGATTGTCTGCTCAGGTAAAGAGCATCACTTTATTCTAAATGCCGTGGAACCCAGTGGACAACTTCAAGGGCAACTCTTCCTCTCTGGTTTACTTTTCCCTTCATTCTCCTCTCCACTGGGGGGCTCCAGAGATTGTCAGAAGGGTCCGGCCTGCTTTGTCTCCCAAGTAACTTCTTTGTGTGGCAGCCTCCTTAGTGTCTCCGACAGCTGACAGCTACGTTTGAGATAGGAACTCAGGCAAGAGAGGCTAAATCACTGAATAAATAAATAAAGGATTAAAACAAAGTCGGCTCTTTGAAACAGGTCTGCATTTGCTAGACCACATATGAGATGGTAACGAGAATCACTATTTTCCCACAAAACCTGTGGTATGCCCAGCCTCTACAGGACTAGATACATTAGGACTGATGAGTAGTTTATTTTAAGCAAAAGTGACTGTACCATCAGAAGAAAGATTTCTAGAACAGATCTGAGAAGCACTGGGGCAGAACCTGCTAGCTTGCTAATTAAAATGACAATCTTAAAAGTTACCAGTCTCTAAGGGCTCCCTCTTTGCTGTCTAGCACCATGGTAAGTGCATTAACCTATACATTATCTCATTTAATCCTCCACCGGTCATGGCTGATATGAATGCCCATTGCCCGCTTTACTGAAATTGGGAGACTGAGGTTCAGGGGAGCTTGTCTAATATCTCGGTGACTTGTCTAGATCACAGAAATATTAAGGGGTGGAGATGGCTTTTGGATAAAAGACTGCCCGACTCCAAAGCCCTTTATACTAACCAGGACACTAAAATGAAGAGGTTTCCAGAGACTTCAGTTCTAGTCTCAGCCTACACTCTTGCAATGTCAGTTTTCTTGGTAATAAAATGGCTATCATTAACTCCCAGGAAGAGGTAATAATACCAGTCCAACAAATCTGTAGGGAATCTCCGTGCCATGAAGATAACTCAAGTGTTTTGTAAACTTCCACATTCCAAACAACAACATTGTATTTTCAGCTGGGTGCCTGATTTTTTTTTTTTTTCCTTAAAGAGAATACCCTCTCCAGGAAATTAATTCCTTAAGATTTTTTTTTTTTTTTCTGAATGTGGTTGCCCTCTTTCAGATCCTGACTTCAATTCCACATTAAATGTGCATTTAAAGCATCTGTTCCTCTCTCCGGTTCTTCAAAAGGTGTTGACAACATAAAGTAAGTTCCTACCTGGCTCTGCCACCAACTCACTGTGCAGCTTTGGGCAAATCCCTTCCTCAAGACTCCAAGTGCAAATGAGAGAACAGGTTCGATGAAGTTCAAGGTTATTCCAATTTTCAAAGGAGGATGGGGCCGACGCCTGAGATAAGAACAAGAAGAGAAAAGGGGCTGGGGATCCCTGGGTGGCGCAGCGGTTTGGTGCCTGCCTTTGGCCCAGGGCAGGATCCTGGAGACCTGGGATCGAATCCCATGTCGGGCTCCCAGTGCATGGAGCCTGCTTCTCCCTCTGCCTGTGTCTCTGCCTCTCTCTCTCTCTCTTTCTCTGTGTGTGTGTGTGTGTGTGACTATCATAAATAAATAAAATTTAAAAAAAATTAAAAAAAAAAAAAGAAAAGGGGCTGGCTCATAATAGGATACAGAGCCACTCTGAAATCTTTGTTTCATGAGTAAATTATGGGGCTCTTGACCATAAGGGGACCACTGACTTGTTCAAAAATTTCAGCAGCTATTTTAAGATGCAGCAGACACCATTCTAAGAGCTGCTACCAAAAACGGTGAACAAAGCCAATATGCTTCCGGCACTCCCTGCTACTCTACAACTAGATAGACCAAAACAGGAATCTGGAAGAGACATTTCAGCCACAGATGCATTTTGTTTGACCAACACAGTCTTTTAACATTTTCTAAACTTGCCAATGTTTTTAAATAATGGGAGATTTCACACAGAAGTTCTCGTTGCTAGCTTCTCTTTTAAAATCTGAATATTTGGCAACACTGAGCTGGCATTTCCACATGGCAGGGAAATGCTGGAGCTGCAGAGCAGCTGTCTCCATCCCACCCCCGCCTGGACCTACACACTCCGTCTCCGCGGGCTCCACAACTGCCCACCACTCCCACCACCACCCCCAGGACAGAAAGGCGCCAGATGCCAGTTCTCTGGTGTCTTCCATGCGTGACTCGGGTTGGTGAGAAAACAATAAAAAGTTATTTCGACCATGTGGATCTTTACAAAGGGGAAGTACGGAGAGCAGCAAGGGAAAAGAACACAAGAGTTCCAGGGAGGGCCACCTGGGGGGCTCAGTGATTGAGCGTCTGTCTGCCTTTGGCTTCCATCGTGATCCCGGGGTTCCCGGGATCGAGTCCCGCATGGGGCTCCCCGCAGGGGGCCAGCTTCTCCCCCTGCCCGTGTCTCTCACGAATAAATAAATAAAATTTTTTAAGAAGAAGAAGGAGGAGGAGGAGGAGGAGGTTGCAGTGGGCTTGCCTTCATGTCTGTGCCCAGGCCCTGTCCCCACCTCCACACGCAGACGTCCAGGGTGACAAAGGTGCGTGGAACAAAACGGGGGGCTGGGAGGCGAACCTAGGTCTGGAAAAAGTTCTCTCCATTAACTGCGCGTTAAACTCCGCGAGCATCCTCGCTGCCCCTGCCTCAGTTTGCCCGGCAGCTAAACAAGGAACTCGGCGACACCCTGGACGGAAAGACCCGTCCTCGGGCTCCAGAGAGCTTCTCGGCCTCGGGGTCCCCGCTGCCCGCGTGGGTCGGACACAAAGTCTTGCCTCCCCACGCCGCGCCTGCGGGCCGCGACCGCTACCCCCGAGGCCCCGCCACGGCCTGGGCGGGGAGGGGGTCACTCGGGGCAGGCGGGGCCTCGGCGGGGAGGGGGTCACTCGGGGCGGGGAAGGGGGTCACGCGGGGCAGGCGGGGCCTCGGCGGGGAGGGGGTCACTCGGGGCAGGCGGGGCCTCGGCGGGGAGGGGGTCACTCGGGGCAGGCGGGGAAGGGGGTCACTCGGGGCAGGCGGGGTCCCTCGGGGCAGGCGGGGCCTCGGTGGGGAGGGGGTCACTCGGGGCAGGCGGGGCCTCGGCGGGGAGGAGGTCACTCGGAGCAGGCGGGGAAGGGGGTCACTCGGGGCAGGCGGGGCCCCTCGGCGGGGAGGGGGTCACTCGGGGCAGGCGGGGCCTCGGCGGGGAGGGGGTCTCTCGGGGCAGGAAGGGGGTCACTCGGGGCAGCCGCGGCCTCTGCGGGCGGCGGCTCCGGCCCGAGCCCCGGCGCCGCGGGATCCCCGCCCTCGGCCCGGAGCCGCGCCCGCCGCGCCGTCCTCCCCGCGCCGTCCTCCCGCCCGCCCTCCCCCGGCGACGCGCCCACCCCGGGGACCATCGCTCTCCCAGGCGACTGCCCGGCGGCCTCTGGGGAGCGCGGCGGGGGACACCCGCTGCCGTTCGCTCCCGGGGCAGCGCGCTCGGCTCGGAAGCCCCGGCGGCCGCAGGTGCCACCGCCCCGCCCCGCCCGCCCCGCGCAGCCCCGCGCAGCCCCGCGCCCGCCGCCGGACAGGTGGGCGCCCCGCGTGGCGGTCCCCGCGGCTCGGGAGTCCCTCGCGAGCGCCCGGCCCGGGCGGAAGCCCCGGGGCCACCTCTCGGCGGAGACGACGGGCCACGGGGATAGGATCGAGGTGAGTGGGGGTCTGCATCCGCTTCCTTTTCAATAAACCTGCCTGCTCCTGCTCCGGGCGCCGCGGGGAAGCTAGGAAGTTAAAGGGGAAGAGAGAAGGCGAGGGCGGGCGGCCGGGAGGACCCGCCGCGACCGGGGAGGGCCGGGGTGGACCCCGCTTGCCCCTGCGGGCGCCCCCGCCCCGCCCCGCCCCGCCCGCCTGCGGGCGCAGGTGCGGACCCCACCGACTTCGGCCGTCACCTGCTGGGGGAGGTGAGCGCGCAAGGTGGTTCTGGCAGTTGCTCTTCCGCGGCTTCCGAACCAGCAAAACTGCCTCGGATGGTTGGCTTCGTCTCCACTAGGATGTTTTCCCCAAAGCTGAAGGAGTTGAACATTTTTACACAGGAAAATAAAACGTGGTGTGTTCACTCCGGGGACTGCTATGCGGCGCTTAACAAGCAGACGTCGGAGCTTCAGAGAGCAGGGTGCCTGGCTCGCAGACTTGTAACCGTAAATGATCCCAAGAAGGGTGCCTGCCCAGTGTCCCTACTCATCCCTGTCATTTGGGTGGCTTAATTTAAAACACACGTCGTGGTGTAAAATCATAGAAAGGGGACTGTAACACATATACTAGACTCATGATTGTGTCTTGTCTCTGGGAACTATGAAAGGGGAATGAATTGGGCCTGAGGGTTCACAGGGAAATAATGTTAACTTGTAATGCTTAATATAGAAAGATGAGGAAGCGAGGTGGGTGAAATGTAAACAGTGCAACAGAGTGGTGTTTTTCATGACATTTTCTTTCTTGCCATCTTTCTATGTGTTTCTCAGTTTAAGAAGTTCTGTGTTTCAAATGCCGACTAAGTTCTATGCACAAGCTGTGGCAATGAACCTGAGCAGTTCCTCAGAGGGGCAACTTTCTCACATGACAGCGTAGGTTCTTCAGTTCCTAAAGACGATGCCTCTTTACCTAGGGGGCCTTAGCTGCTTAGAAAAGCTCACCTGAAAAAAAAAAAAAAAAGAAAAGAAAAAGAAAAAGTGGCCTACACTTTTGGGGACCTGTGGACAGCCCCCAAAAGTGTAGGCCAGAGGTCAAACGCTGGCATGAGAGAATGAGTCTGCTGTGAATAATCTGATAACTGGCCAGGTCAGAGTAGAAGCTAAATATTTTTTGGTGTTCTTATATGGCACATTTCTTTTTCCCTTAGATTTTCTACGTTTAGGATGTTCGTTTGCATGCGTAGTCACTGCCCTCTAGACATCTTAAGATGATGCTCCTGTAACCCTGCAGACTTTAGTGCCAGGAGGTCAGGGTGGCTTGGGGTTTGGCAGAGGAGAGTCTTATAGCTCATCTGGGCCCTATGCAGCAGAATGGGAAAGATATGTCTCCATTTTCCTGCCAGAGATGGTTTCTTCTGCATAGGAGGGAGACTTACCTAAGTTGGTTATCCTCTTGGGGAGAAAGAGGGAAAGACTGTTCTAAACAAGAAAGGGTGTCTTAGGTCCAATGGAGAAGCCATCACATCCACCTCCCCCCCTTCCACAAACAGACACAAAAGTGGTTTCCTATTGACATCTTTTCTTCCTGCTAAAAATCGCTGGATCTTTGGTGAACAAAATCATCTGCACATCAAGATGGAACTCTGAAATGTGGCAAACTGTTATATTTCTCTTTTCTTTCTCTGTCTTGACAACTTGCAAGGTCAATGCTTGGTACATCTTATGCTACAGGAACACAGGCTACTTGAGAAGAGCCTGAGGAGTGAAGAAAAATATAAGAATGACAGGATTAGGGCGTGGTGTGAAAATTATGTGTCCTGGGGGTTTTATGCACAAAATAAAAGAGAATGTGATCCCAGTCTATGGTGTTAAAAATCTCAACTCGTTAAAATCAATGTTCTCTTTAGGACCAATCTTCTCTAATGTGATCTGTGGTTCTGCCCTCCCAGTATTCCCCACTTATTCTCAGCTCTCAATGGAATATAAAACAGAGAGCACCTCATTCGCTTCTCCTTGGCCCCTATTGAAACACTGAGGGCATCCCACTTGCTTCTTCCTCACCCCCTTTTGTACTAAAATTAAAGGCTGTTTGTTTTTGGAGCCTGCATATAGAGTTGAGGGCTTTCTGTCTTCCTGATGTCAATAGTCCCCTTGGGCTTGCTCCAGCCACCTGTTACCACCTGCCTCCCCCCACCATTTAATTGGTTGCTTCCTAATTGCTGACTCTTTCTTTGCTCTCCATTTAATGATTCTTTTTAAAGTCCATAAGGCACTTTGCCAGCAGTTGGCTTTTAGTATGAAAAGTAGCATTTCCTTAATGAGTCTGCCTTCCAAATGAAGGCTTTACTTACATTTTCCTAATGGAAAAATGAGCTTTTCTTCTAGACTTGCCTAGGAGCTTCTCAAGTTCTTTTTTAATAACTCATCCTTCCCCCAGGTTTGCTTGGGACACTTTCTTCAATTCTATCTCTAAACTGTAAAAAGTGTAAAAACTCCAAGAGGAAATCCATGAACAGATGTTCAAAATAATATGTAAGGCAATACAGACACTATTAAAATTAGTGTTCTATTCTTTGCAATTTATGTGCCAGGCATTGTGTTAATTGCCTTGTAGACATTATCCCATTAACTATATCCCTCGAGCCACATTTGTCCCATGCTTGAGATCTGCATAGGCCATATAGCTGAAGTGAATTTTTAAATACTGCTTTGTATAAAATCTGAATCTTTACCACACACACACACACACACACACACACACACCCTTTTTTTTTTTTTAAATCAAATTTGAAGATCTGGCCCCTGGTCCCATAGTGACAAACTTCTAGATCTGAGAGTAATGACTTCTTTTAGATGGAGCCTGGGTTCTCCAGGTCACCAGGATCTCCACGAGGCACTGATGGCCAGTGCACTGGTCCAGTGCACTCGCCTGCATTTCTGCCTGGCTCTTGTAGGCATGTGAGCTTGTGATTCTTGAGGAAGGCACTATTGTTTCTTCCATTTTAGACACAACGGGTCAAGTAACTGGCCCAAAGCCATTATTAGTGTCAGTTTTAAAACCAGAACTCTGGATGCTGCCTCTCCTTACCAATTTCAGGGAAAGTATTTAAAATGAACAAAGCCATAAATGTACTTTTTTTTTTTTCAGGGGGTTTTTAGCTCTTACTTACATCCTTTAATTTGAGCTTCAGAGTGGCCAAAAATCATGAAACACTTACACTGTGAAAATACTTTTATGTATTGAACTCAAATCACATTTAATTTGCCTTTGAAGAGAGGACCATCATCATTTTCAAGTTCAGGGGAAGGGGAAAAAAAGAAACATGTTCAGTGAAATTTAGCAGTTTGCTGGTGTGGTAAAGCCAAACTCAGAGCTTGTTCTTTTTACATTGTAGTACCTTCCAGAGTAGGAGGAAGGAGGTGGGAAATGTATTTTTATGACCAAAAAGGAATAAAGTTGTCAAACATCAAAAAAAAATTTTAAACAAATACATTTTCTCAAAAATACAGAGTCGCAGTAAAGTATTACTTTTATTATATACACGTTAAAATGTGGTTCACCACATTTTAAACTTGTTTTCATATTTAGAGAAATATTTTACTCTCTTCCTTCTTCCTAAGTCCAGGACCACTCCCAACAAGACCATGTGGTGGTTCTCCCAGATGCCCAATGTTATTTATGAAGTTTTCATTTTCAATCACAAAAAATTCTGCTCTCAGAGTACAGATTAGGTTAATATTGCAGCCACAGTTCTGTGCTCCGAGTTCCTGACCGTATTGTAAGGATACCACTTCTTTTTCTCTCCCAGCTATCGACCTAAGGCTTCCAGATCTCTTTTGAGTGAAAATGAATGTTTCTGCCAGGATACTGTAACCGGAGGATCCGGGTCTGGGCAGACTTGACCATGGGAGCCAACACCTCAAGCAAACCACCTGTGTTTGATGAAAATGAGGATGGTAAGAAATATGTGATAACTGGAAGTAAAATACAAAATTTTGCAGAATTCAAATATAAATACCTTGTTTCATAAGTAAATCGCAGTCAAGACTTAAAAAAGAAAACTGCAAGAGTAAGCCTGAGGATCTCATATGCTTATATGGATTTTACCTTGCACCTTCCAGGGGACTTTGGGCAGTTTTCTTAATTAGGACTATACCAATACCCTTTGTCAAAGGGAGCTGTGGTCAGGCACCTGGTGGATAGACCTTGAAACTAAATGATTTGTTGTTCTCTGTGCTGTCTCCCTGACAGCTGGAGTTACCCGCGTTGCTAGTTGTTATAGAAGATTTTTTCTATTACCAAATTACATCTGAAAAATAATCAATACTCATTATGTTATGGTGTGGAATCATGCAAGTAGGTGCCTTCTGAGCTTCTAACTGACATGCATCAGGGTCCTAGACAAGTTTCACAATGCTAGGTCATAGGAAAATGAATTAGTGTTATTGGAGGAAAGGGAAACTTTCAAGGTCAGGCTCAGCAAGAAAAGAATGAAAAGCAAGAGTTTTCCCGATTCTCCTGCCATCCCACAGTGAGGCTTGCCAGAAGAGGGCCTGTGCCACCCCATAGCAACCGTCCTTCCTAGAGTGGAAGCCAGAGCAGCCTTGTTGGTATATATGTGGGGCCAGCTACTTATAGGTTGACGGGAAAAAGGCAGTCCCGTGCAGCTAATAAGTTGTCCAGGCCTCTCAGAGGGAGAGAGTCCTGCTAATTAGACCACGAAGGAAAAGAACAATGAACTGAAATTCAGGAGTTCTAAGCCCTGGTCCTATTCCAAGCTACCTGTGGGGCTCAAGAAGTTTATGCACCCACTTGATCTTCAATTTCCTCATCAGTTAAATGAGGGGATAGGGTCATCCTCAAAGGTTGTTTTCAACTCAAAAAGTTTAGTTTTGCAAAAGCCACTTTGCAAAACTTATGAGGCAGCATGGAAATCAGCAAGTAAAGCTTACTATGTCAGAAAGCAAATTTGTTTATTGCAACAGAAACCGCAAATAAGCCACTAAGGGTGGCTTAACAAGATGCACAGGTTTTACTTTCTCGTGTAACAAAATAGGCAGAGTAATGCAGGAAATGTGTGGCTCCAGAGGGCTCGGAACTCCGGCTCCCACAAGCCTGCTTCTCCCCTTCTCTTCCTTTCACTAGAGTCACTGTCCTCCCCCCTGCCTCGGGATGCTCCCCGCTGCATCCACCCTGCACCCACAGGGGAGGGGTAGAGTAGGGAGGTGGAGCCCACTGCCTTGAAGCATATGAAGCATATGAAATGGCTGTTGCTCATCACTCCAGAGTACACACTCATGCTTGGTTACAAGGGAAACTGGGAAATTGAGTTTGTTTTCTTATGTGGCCGTGAACCGTCTAAAAAGAAATTCTGTTTGGTTACAAGAGAAGGGGAGAACTAGCTGTTTGCCATGGTCAGGGGCAACCAGAAGCTTACCACCATCTCAGTTTTTGGTTCTTTGGGTAGACCCCCCGTTTTTTTTTCTTTAAAGATTTTATTTATTTATTCATGAGAGACACAGCAAGAGGCAGAGACACAGGCAGAGGGAGAAGGCTCCCTGCAGGGAGCCTGATGCAGAACTCGATCCCAGGACCTGGGATCCCCTGAGCCACCAAAATGCCCTGGATGGACCCTTTTTAACACAAATATTTGCTCACAATGCCCTGCTCTCATTCTCTATCAATTCAAAGGTGCATTATTATTACTTGTACATAGTATCTCATGGGAACTCTGAATTACACGTTGAGAAAATAGTCTTAGTAAACTTCTTCCCACCCTTATTTCAGTTGCTTTGCTTCACTTTATCCAACAGTAAAGGCAAAGATCTAAAGACCAGTGATGTTACATGATTTTTCCATCTCTCAAATGAAAAGACAAGTGGGCTTGTGTTTCATGTGTTTGGTTCTCTGTGCTCCCTGGGATTCAGAGCTAATGTTGTGCATAAGGCCCCAGAGAAGAGAGCAGAAAAGAGAGGCCAGATTCATGTTCATAACTTGGGAGAGATATGTGTCACTTTAAGGTATTAGGATAGTGTGATAATGAGAAAAAAACAGAGCTATCTAAATTTTCTTTAGTTCAGCCAGCCTTTCTTCTCATGGGGTGCACAAGAAATCTAGAGACCCAAAGGACTGAGGCAAAATGGAAATAAGGTACCATTTATGAGTACCTTTGGGGGACTCTAGAGTAACTAAATTCAGGTAAAGTTAGGCCTGAGGAGCCAGCAGGTCCTTTTTTCTTTTCTTTTCTTTTAATAAGATTTATTTGTTTGTTTGAGAGAGAGAGAGAGAAAACACACATGATTGGGGGTGGGGCAGAGAGAGAATCTCAAACAGACTGTGCGCTGAACATGGAGCCCCATGCGGGGATCGTTCACATGACCCTGAGATCATAACTTGATCCAAAATCAAAAGTCAGACACCCATCCATCTGAGCCAACCAGATGCCCTGCAGATCCTTTGTAACCCCTGGTAGGTCACCACCTTTTAGTTGTCCAGCCTGTAGCCTGCTGAGATCAGCCTACCACAGCACCCATAAAGAGAATGTCTACACAAAGAGATGCAAGGCAGAAAGAAAAAGGCAAATCTACCTACTACGAGCCTGTCACTCTGCTAGATAGGATGAAAAAAGCGCAGGGAAAGATTGGCCCTGGCCCTGTGGAGCTCATGTTCTGATGGGGGAAGGCAAACAATGAACAAGTAAACAAACACATAAACCAGACAACTTGAGACAGTGTTAAAGTGCCCCCAAGGAAATGACTCCATGATCTTATGGAGAGGGATAGGGTGATGGTAGAGAGACCACCTGAGAGAGAGTGTGGTCAGGGGGGGGCCTTTCTGAGGAGGTGACATCTGAGGTGAAGCCTGAAAGGTAAAAAGAAGCCACTCATGTAATGACTTGAGAAGAACAGTTCAAGCACAGGGAACCCAAATCCAATGTCCAAATAATGACAAAACAGAAATGAATAATTGACTGTTTCTTAACATTCTCATGGATTGGAGTTTATGATTTATAAAAAGGGACCATATTTAATTACCATATTCACTTGTTTGTTTATAAGATCACTGAGTTTTGGGAGAGAGAGTATGACATTCTGAGCAATTACATTTTTTTTAATCAGTAAATCCTATAAAGTTGATATAACTCCTTTCATAGCTCTAGATTGATCACAAGGTATAATTTTATTTGACTGCTTATAAAGCTTCCGACCAAGAAACAAAAACAACAAAAAGCACTGACTAATCAAAGAACATTAATGCCTACATCATTTTCTATCTCATTTTTATTTAAATAATCACACTGGGCCAGAATCTAGGACACTTAAGTGAGCCAATTTCATTATTTTAAAAATATTGCTGAAAAGAATCCCAATATATGATGAAAAAATGTTTAATATTTCCTTCAAAGTGTTTGCTGTTCCCAGTATATAGATTGGAGAAGGAAATCTGAACCAATTTTCGCAAGTAATATTTCAAGATTTCTTCTAGAAAAGTGTCTAATTTACTTTAAAGGTAATTAAGGAATAAGATGTTACCAGACATCCAGTAAAATAAGCTGTTCGTGGTGGAATTCACCAATACTTTGTATTTCGTGTTGTTCCATCTGATAGTGATCTTGAAAGGACCATTCTATTAGCTATCTATGGTGATCTTTGTATAATGAGACCAAAGTAAAAAAGATTTATAGTCCTATTGAGTAGAATAAGATCTACTTATCTGATTACTGTTACCTTTTACAAAGTAGATCTTGAATTATACAATTTTGTTTTGCTTTGTGGCCTACCTTTTATATTTTAGTGCAAACCTAAGTCCTAACTACTTTTTTTGTTTTGATAAAATATGCATAATAAAATGTACCATTTTAATCATTTTAAGTGTACGTACATACAGTTCAGTGGCATTAAGTATATTCACATTTTGGGCAACGATTACCCTCATGTATCTCTGGAATTTTCTCATCTTCCCAAACTGAAATCTGGTACCCATTACACAGTAACTCCCCTTTCCCTCTTCCCTGACCCCCTACCAACCCAGTCCTTGGCAAAAATCTTTCTACTTTATGATTCTATGAATCTGACTATTCCAGGTACCTTAATAAGTGGGATCATGTAATATTTGTCCTTTTGTGTCTGGCTTATTTCAGTTAGCATAATGTTTCCAAGGTTTATCCGTATCATAGCATTTATCAGAATTCCATTCCTTTTTAAGGTTGAATAATATTCCATTACAAGTATATATCACATTTTGTTTATTCTTTTTTATCAGTGGACATTCGGTTGTTTCTACCTTCGACTATTGTAAATAACACTGCTATAAACATAAGTGTACAAATATCTGTTCAACTCCCTGTTCTCCATTCTTTCAGGTATATACTTAAATGTAAAATTACTGGATCATATGGTAATTCTTTAATTTTTTAAGGAAACATTACACTGTCTTCCACCTAATTAGGGAAGACGGTTTTGTGTTTCATAACGGAAGACTACTTAGCATAGTGGATAAAACCATGGGCTCTGCTAGTAGACACACTATACACAGGTTTAAATCTCAGCAGCACCACAGACTAGCGATCTAGGTGTTTCTACAAGAAAAGTAAATCAAAGGAGACATGTTCTGATCACCCATCATCAAACACAAGAGTCAACTTGACTAATTATAAAGTGTTTTGAGGGAACTTGAAATGCACCATGGAAGAAAAAGTTCCCAAACCTAAGTATTTACTAGTGAATCAATGTGGAAAAACAAAACAAAACAGAATGAAACCAAAAAACAAAAAAAAACAAAAAACACCCAACTTTCTATTCTGCAAGTTACTAAACCTCTGTAAAGCCTCAGTTATTTCCTATATAAAATGCAAATGATAATCAGGCATCCTTCCTTGGGTCATTGTGAGGTTACAGTAAAAACAAGACAAGTAAAACAGTGAGGTGTCTCAAATAAGGTAATTGCCCAATTAATGCTAGTTACACTATTATTACTAGGAAAGTCACTTAGCATGAACTTTGCTGTACTTCAACCTCGAAAGACACAAAATTGATTAGATGCAGCTCTTGTAGATGCCATAGTTAATATGACCTATTCACAATTCTGTCAATGAAATTGAACTGACAGGATGGCAGATTGTATGGATTCTGTGAAAACCTATATAAAAGTCCTTTAAAAAGAAGCCAAGTTAATGATTTCACAAAAACATAATTTCATCTGGTTTCTTCTTTCATCCTTCCCCTGGGGTGACTGTATTTTCATTTCAGGCAAAATCAAAAACCCAGTAGGCTGAAAAATCAATAAACTGTACTTTTTCTGATTTAAGCCCAAAGCTGACTATTTAAGTAAACCCGTTTGATCAACAGACACAGTGACAAATGCGCTCCCCCATACCCAACTACCATATAGATACTCTGAGAAATAATTAAGGATATGAAAAGACATTGTAAGTTTTCTGAAAGTAAAGAATAAGCTTGTTAAATGATATTTTTTAATGATTGTAACTTTTTCTTTAAATCTGCTTTATTTCCTCTGAACAAAGTGTTTTTGTTTTGTTTTGCTTGGTCTTTTTTTTTTTTTTTTTTTTGGCTTGTTTTATTAAAAAAAAAAATCAACATTTGAAAAGCCTGCTCATTGAGGTTTTCAAGGTGATTTAAAAAAGAAAAACTCAAAAAAAAAAAAAAAGAAAAGAAAAACTCTTGAATATCAGGAGAAGGTAGACTTGTTTGTAATTCAGGGTCTAGGCAACAGGAGAGGGTCGTGCAATCATTGTAAGTAATATGTGTTTCTAAGCATACACACAGAATGTAGAGGTGATAAAATTGGTTTAGTCAAACCCAGGGACAATTTTCTTCTGGAGTGTTAAAGCTAAGAAAAATTGGCTTTAGGTTAAAAGCTGCTGAAAAAGTTCATCAATGCCCTGAGTTTGCAGAGAGAGCCAAATTATTGCATTATTCTTTGGAGTTGCTGAAAACTTACTGTTCTACTTTCATTTGGCAACACTTGTGTCCTAGGCTCTGTGACTGGTTCCAGTTTTCCTACATCTTTGGTGGCAGAGGCAATGGGTCCTTCAAAATGTTGGGCCAAAAAAATTGACCACAGATTTGCAATGCAAAAGAAATGGGAAGTTACTGAATTGATTCCAAGAAGGAAGGACTTTGAAAATCTCCTCTGTTATTTTAATGTCTACGCACTGCATTTTGTACCCACTTGGAGAGGCAAATGAATTTCAGACTTTCCCCCCTCAAATGTGAATCAGGTTGTCTCATATCATTTAGTATTTTGGATTAAAATTATTGGGAAGGGGATCCCTGAGTGGCGCAGTGGTTTGGCACCTGCCTTTGGCCCAGGGCGCGATCCTGGAGACCTGGGATCGAATCCCACATTGGGCTCCCAGTGCATGGAACCTGCTTCTCCCTCTGCCTGTGTCTCTGCCCCTCTCTCTCTCTCTCTCTCTGTGACTATCATAAATAAATAAATTGAAAAAAAAATTAAAAATAAATAAATAAATAAAATGATTGGGAAGGTAGAAGGAAAATTTCTCTAGTGAGAAGTGGCTTCTTAAAAAATTAAGGCACCTTGGACGGTCTAACATTGAGTTAACACATTTGTCATAAATAACCTTAGCTCTGCCAGTTTATAAGAACAGGCACTTATGAGGGCTTTATTTCAGACAGCCAAGAAAACAGACCGAAAGGCAGAGCTAGTGATTTTGATTTGCTGGTTTCCTGAGCAGTGAGTTACGAATACATGTTTAGGAGAATCCATTCATGCTAATGTAATAAAGCTACATCCTGCCTTCATAGATTTACAGTGCTTACTAGCATGTTAAAGACTCTGAAAAGTCCTACAATATTGAAATCTCAGGATTCTGATTTTTCTGACTTACTTCAAAATGAAATCGTTTCTGTAGGAAATCTTTTAATATATTGTACCACATAATATTCTGGAGATCTCAGCTTGGGAAAGGAAAAGTCGTGATTGCATCTCTTCTTTCTCTGTTGGAAAAATGGTTTGTTCCCATGGATGTTTTTTCCCCTCTAGTTTCATGGCAGCAGATTATGACATGTCAAATCTCTACTGCTAAAGAGTGGTTATATTCTGTAAGGTTTTCTCACCATGAGTTCTTCTTGGAGCACAATTCATGTTTACTCAGGTTAATGAGTTAAACACTAGGTATCTCTATTTAATTCTGAAATGTTGATGTTACTGGTCCAAGTAGGAATTAGATTTATTTATTTATTTTAAAGATTTTATTTATTTATTCATAGAGACAGAGAGAGAGAGAGAGGCAGAGACACAGGCAGAGGTTGAAGCAGGCATCATACAGAGAGCCTGACGTGGGACTTGATCCAGGGTCTCCAGGATCACGCCCTGGGCTAAAGGCGGCGCTAAACCGCTGCGCCACCGGGCTGCCCCAGGAATTAGATTTTAGAGACCGTTTATTTCTTCTTTATTGCTTTTTTAAACAAAGAACATTTTAGTTCTTTCCTAATTTATGAAGAAATTGTGGTGAGTTGTTTAGTATCAAATAACATTCAAGGTCTACTAATTTCTCATTTTGTCCAAAGCTATAGATATTTTTCAGTTTTCATCTTGAAACTACCTAGGTTGAAAAATAGATCTGTAAGCTGGTTTCAGTGTTCAGACCATGAGATTGGTACTCCAAGCCTACTGTCTGCAATGAGAAGGGCAGGGAAGGAGGATCCAGCTCAATGACATTAATTCAGGTTGTATGCATTATACAAGGGCTTCAACTACGCATTGCTATGTGACCCGTCATGGAAATTTCATTTGGAAACAGACACAAAAAGCCAATGATGGAATAATATTCTTGTTAAATTGGGACAGCGAGCCCTGTTTCTATGGTGAAAAACTGAAAAACATATGGTTATAGATTTTGAATTCAATAGACCAGCACTTGCTTTATTTTTTTTCTCTTAAACTATCTCTTCTTCCCTTTCTGGAGTCATTTGTCCAGTAAAATAAGTCATGTTAACCTTGCTTTATACTCGAGTAGCCTGTATTTTTTATTTCTGATTATTACTTCACATAGAGGTTGGCATACTTTTTGTGTGATGGGCCAAATAGTAAGTATCTTATGGTTTGCAGTTCAGTCTCTGCCACAACTACTCAACTCTGCCTTCATAGCATGGAAGTAGCCACAGATAATGAGAAAACAAATGAAGGTGGCTCTCTTCCAGTAACATTTCCTTTATGGGCACTGTAATTTGAATTTCACATCATTTTCACTTGTCACAAAATATTCTTTTTATTGTTTTCCAAGCATATTAAAAATACAAAAGCCATTCTTAGCTTACAAGCCATGTAAAAATAGATGGTGGGATGGATTTGGCCTGCGGGGCATATTGTGCTAAGCCTCAATCCACAGCATCCTGCAGACATTGCTTCACATATTCAGGGACCCCTCTGATACCCATCCATAGCCCTCTAGGCCTTAAACTGAGAGGCCAGGCAGGGAGACTGGTATCTGTTCTCCATAGAGGCTTAAAGTCACTCTTTACCGACTCTCTTTTGGTTGATCAGTGTGAGCCAATGGAAGGATTTGGGCCAAAAAAATCTACTGTTTTAATGGATAAAATGTATTATATTTGTATATCATTTAACTGTCATACAGATTGGGTTCAAATAAATGGGTAACAGCCTGTGATTCATCTGAATTGTCATGAGGCAGAATTTATTTCCTAGTGGGGGCATTTATTCAACAGAAGGGGCATCAAGCAATTGGAGGTATTGATCACCCCTGTTCTACCCCCACTGTTCTACTTTCTGATTTATTCTAAGGAAATAGCCAGTATATTTTTGACTTCTGAATTGGGGTTCAGGCAGCAGGAAAAGAAGCTGTTGGTGACCATTGCTTGATCTTGGCACCAGGAATGGGTGTCAGTAAATCCCAGACGCCCTGGGGCACAGAGTTTCATAAAAAGGAAGTGCTGACTATGCAAACAGATGCCATCAATTGGCCTCAGAGGCTGCTTCTCTGGAGAAGGTCCAAATACATCCTTAAAGGACTTGCCAGGCTCTACATGTATTAGTGGCCACCATTTGCTGCCAACCATTTGGAATGATTAAAGGTTAGTGAGCCAGCCAAATAATTTTTCTTCAGGGGATCAAGTGATATGCTCTAGAGCTGACCTTCAACTTTAGCTAGTATCATGGTGTCAGTTATAGGGTAAACCAGTGCTTCCCAGACACCCTCTGTGGACAAATGCCAACCTATGGCTGGCAACGCTGTCCTTTGTCTGTGGTGAAAGGAGAAAAATGAAGGCAATCCAATAAGCTTCTCAAAAAGCTAATACTACTAAAAATTTCAGTCTTAAGATTGCATGCTTTTTTGTGTATATGTGTGTTTAGTATTTAAGGATTGTGGAAATAGATATATTTTCATAGAGAGAACTTGGTGAAGTGACTTGCCTCTCTGATCCCCAGTTTTCTTGTCTGTAAATGGGGGCTAATAATTATATCTGCTTCATACAATTTTTGTGGGAATAGAAAATGATTATTCAGGGGTGCCTGGATGGCTAGGTCAGTTGAGCATCTAACTCCTGGTTTTGGCTCAGGTTGTGATCTCAGAGTCATGAGATTGAGCCTGGTGTCAGGCTCCACACTCAGTGGAGAATCTGCTTGGGATTCTCTCTCCCTCTCCCTCTGCCCCTCTCCCCCTGGCTCATGCTCACTCTCACTCCTCCTCCCCTCAAACCAATCAATCAATCAATCTTTTTTTAAAAAGTGATTATCCATAAAAAGTATATACCATAGGGCCTGGCACATAGTAATTGCTCAATAAATGTTAGTAAAGCATTATCACATTATCATAATCACCTTAATTTTTAATGCTCTTACACCATGGCAAGTAAAAAAACAAAAGCTACCCAGTGCTGGTTTTCCTTTTCTCCTCTAGCCCTTTTTTAGGGCAATGGAATTTTCTGATCTGTAAAACTCAAATGTATAATTGTAATTTTCATTGGGTTCTATGTAGATAACTTACTTAAGTGGCTGAGATAAAAAAAAAAAAAAACTGACCTATATCCATCAGGACAATGCTACTTAAGTGAAGGATGGTGCCTGGGCTAGCAGTGTGGGAAGGGAGATGGGAAGCTGAGAATTTATTCAACATTTATTTTCAGTATAAAATAATTGAAAGTCACTGGTGGTGTGAATGTGGGATGAGAAGGAAAAAACAAAATCAAGAGTGAATTCTAGGTGTTTACCTGAATTGGCAGGAAGATGGCTGTGACACTTGGCTGACACGAAGGTGGGGCACTGAGAGGCTGGGGACATATTTAGGCATTGCCGAGAGTTCTTGTTTGGGGGCACAAAGTGACCAAAACTCTAAATCATAGTGTCAGTTAGGACATTGGGACCAAGCCTTCAGAGGTGAGTGGGAAGGCTCGGGCTAGTGAGCTGAAGATGTGGTTCTTAATTCTATGGGGATTGATGAGTCTGGGCTGGGAGAGTATGTGGAAACTGAAAAGGAGAGGAACCCCATTATTGAGAAGTCAGGCAGAGGAAAGCCATCAAGCTAAGAAAAGTGAGAAGCAGCAGCCAATGAGGAACGAAAAACCATTTATCCTGAAATTTAAGAGAGAAGAGTATTTCAAGAAAGAATGAGGGAGTAGTCACTTTTATTGAATGTTCCTATGGGGTTGAAGCCAGTGAGAAATACCTATGGGATTAGGCAACCAAGAAGAGACTGGGGACATGGATGAAAGCAGTCCAGTGGGGACGGGCAGGCATGAGGCAGATTCTGGGGAGTTGGGGGCACAGGAGAAGTGAGGCCATAGACACAGTAAGTGTCATCAACTCTTTCTTTTCAAAAAAGAAAAATTTTATTTATTTATTTATTTATTTATTTATTTATTTATTTATTTCAGAGAGAGAGAGAGAGAGTGAGAGCACAAGTAGGGTAAGGGGCAGAAGAAGGGAGCCCCACACAGGACTCGATCCCAGGACCCTGGGATCATGACATGAGCCAAAGGCAGATGCTTAACTGACTGAGCCAGCCAGGCACCCCCATCAACTCTTTCAACAAGTTTGGTCTAAAGGGAACGGAGAGGGCAGCCCGGGTGGCTCAGCGGTTTAGCGCCGCCTTGGGTCCAGGGCCTGATCCTGGAGACCCGGGATCGAGTCCCACATCAGGCTCCCTGCACGGAGCCTGCTTCTCCCTCTGCCTGTGTCTCTGCCTTCTCTCTCTCTCTCTCTCTCTCTCTCTCTCTGTCTCATGAATAAATAAATAAAATCTTTAAAAAAAATAAAGGGAGTGGAGAAATAAGCCAATAGCTGAAACTGAATATGAAATTAAGGCAGAAATTGTTTTTTAAGAGGGGATCCTGATCTGAGACTACATGTCCAAGCTGCCTACCAATATAAAGGGAAGAAACTAGGAAATCGTGTGAGCAGGAACCAGGGCAGGCTGCACCCATGTGGGACCAGTACAGGTATACAGGGTCTTGCCTTCAGAAGCTCCTGCACTTGGGCTGGAATGCCCTGCAGCTGCTGCCTCTGAACTCTTGCTGATTTTATATTTGAATTTGTATTTGTGAGGTCTGATGAGATCATGGGTGATACCACAGGGGCTTGAGGGCTAGGTGCTCATGCTGCCCCCTCCCCAGGAATAGTTCTAGGTCAGTTGATCCTGGTGCCACCTTCACCCCAGCCATCCTCCATCTAGGGCAGAAGTCTGGGTGCTGATGCAGAGATGGGTGGGACGAGCATCCCCGTGACATACCCAGATGGGGCATGGTGGTGGCTGTCGTTGCCCCAGGCTGGCAGTTTGTCTGGGAGGGGGGCAGCTAGAAACTGTCTCTTAGACTCTCACCCACTCCCATCTTCCTATCAAGATACTGAGTATGTCACAGAGTTCAATTTGGAAGTAAGTGATGTGAAAGGCACTCACCACCCAGTAACATTCTTGTTAGAAGAAACAGCAGAGACCGACACCTTTATCATTGGGAGGCGCAAGAAGATGAAAGCACTGACCTGAAATCACCTAGCCACACAGCTAGATCCTGAATCTTTTCAAGGAAGCTCTAGGCCCACCGTGGAGCCTGAATCATCACCCCGAGATCAATGCTCTACCCTCTACTGACTGGGTCAGCCAGGCACCCCTAGATCTTGAATCCTGATGTCAAATGAATCTCATTTCTTTCGGTTATAGATATCCACCTAGGATGGCCAGCCAGAATGAATGTATAAAATTAAATGAGCAAACATAAGGGGATTGCTTCTCAATAAAAACATTCAATATTCAGAGATGCCTGTATAGCTTGGTTGGTTAGCGATTGCCTTCAGCTCAGGTCATGATCTTGAAGTTCTGGGATCAAGCCCCATGTCAGGCTCCCTGCTAAATAGAGAGCTGGCTTCTCCCTCTTCCTCTGCCTTTCCTCCCATTCATGCTTGCTCTCACTCACTCTCCTTCTCTCCCTCAAATAAATAAAATCATAAAAAACAAAAACAGCAAATGTCCTTTATGTGTCTCCTACTGAATCCTGCTTTCAGAGAGCTGAATCATTGTACTTCACAGTGACCTCTGTCTTCACCCCTGCTTCAACTCACACATTTATCCTTTAGACCACATGGTTCCTGAAGTGTTAAGGGTTCCATACAGTATACCTTTCCTTGTCTGGCATGAATTATGCAGTTCATCACTACTCTTGATCTTTGCTTGTCTTCCTTTATTCATCATAGATAGCAATTACTGTGACATTCATGTTTTTCCCAATTCATGATACCATCATCATCACTCATTTTTCAACCTGTATATATGAACCTAATTTGTTTGACACCTGGTGGGATAATTTTTATTTACTTTCATAAAATACTGAAGTCATTGACACTTCGATAACTTCTTCATTTTCTGTCCAGGGTATGTGTAAATAACTAGGAAAAATATTCTAAACTCAGGCATTGTTATGCATTAACAAGAATGTGTTTAATTCTTATGCTCCTAATTGGTAACTGGAATTGGCTTGCTTGCTTCCCTCAGTGGGTTTCCATCGAAGACTATGGTGCCAATATTCTCTATGATTCACCTTTTGTGAGGGTATCTAATATAAAGGTAGAGGAACTTTACTACAGCTGTTTTTAGGACATGCATATTAAATGTGTATTTAAAAGCAAGGTTTATAACTATAAATAACTATAAATAAAATTAGGAATAAAAAGTTACCTATAATGCCTCAACCCATTGATTACCACTGATAACATTTTGGGGTATTTCCCTTTGCCATCTCCATGCTGCATCCTTTCTGGCACTCCTCATCCCTCTTGCCCACCGCACTTGTTTTCCTATTTCTTGTTTAATTGACTTATTTACTTTGCTAATTGTTTTTTCCTTTCACTAGGAAAAAAAAAAAAAACTCCATGAGGAGATTTTTTTTTCTCTTTTGTTCATTTTCTATCTTCAATACTTCCTTATTGAATAAATGAATCCATGAATAGTCCTAGTCCTGTCTTTCTTACCTATATGTATAAAAGGTTTCTGATATATTTGGGATGATGCACTATACACTTCTGTATCTTCATTTTCTCTTATATCATGAGTAGTTTAATCCCGGTTTTGTAAAATTTGTTGATTTCTTGAAAATATAATTTAGTGTCCATGAAATGGACATGCAACATAGACATATTATAATTTATGTAAATATATGGTTTTAAATATACCTAAGTTCTAAAATACAAAGGAATTATCTTAGAGTGCAGTTGCTTTTTTGTGATGCTGAATAATTGTTTAATCCTGAAATATATTTGGGCGGTCATAGGGAAAAGGTACATATTGCTTATTTTGGAGTATTAAATCATTATTATATAAAATAATATTCAAAGCATCTTGGTTGGTCTATTTAGACAGGATTAAGTATGAATATTATGTAATAAGTAAACTTGAATAATAATAAATAAACAAATAATAAATAAACAAACTTGGATGAGGCATGAAGGGCTTTGCAGCATTTCCTGAAAGCTGACTTTTTTAAAGCATTTTTTAATGGTGGAAAATATATATTACATAAAATGTGTCATTTTAAACACCTTTAAGCATACAACTCAGTGGCATTAAGTACATTCACAAGAAGCACAATCACCACTGTCATTTCCAGAACTTTTTAATGATCCCAAACATAAACTCTGTACCCATGAAATACTGACTTCCCTGTCTCCACTCCTTCTCACCCCTGGTAACTCTATTCTACTTTCTGACTTTATGAAGTCAGTCAAAGTACCTCATGTAACTGTAATCATACAATATTTGTCATTTTGAGCCTGGCTCATTTCCTTGAGGTTCATCTTTGCGGTCTTTGAGGTTCATCCATGTTGCAGCATGTGTTAGAACATCATCCATCACTTTTTGTGGCCATATATTATTCCGCAGTACATGTACACCACATTCTGTTTATCCATTTATCTGTTGATGAACACTTGGGTTATTTCTACCTCTGGGCTCTTGTGGATAATGCTACATGAACACTGGTGTACACATATCTGTTTGAGTCCCTGTCTTCGGTTCTTTGGTGTATATTCCTAGGAGTGGATTTGCTGAGAGATATAAGTCTTTGAGTTCAACCATTACAGGTATCTGCCACATGGGGCTGCACTTACCCTTATGTGATGGTGGAAAATAAACCTTCTGAAGTATTCCCTTCAGAATACATTTCATATATTTTTTTAAGATTTTATTTATTTATTCATGAGGAGGGAGGCACAGAGACACAGGCAGAGGGAGAAGCGGGCTCCTTGCATGGAGCCCAATGTGAGACTCGATCCCGGGTCCGCAGGATCACGCCCCGGGCTGAGGGTGGCAGGAAACTGCTGAGCCACCCGGGCCACCCCAGAATACTTTTCAAGAACGAACTCTGTAGCCATCTCAGGACTACGTACCTGAGGCCTTAACCCATATATCACTGCTGGACATACTAGAGCTTTCGCTTATCCATACTGAAGGAGGAGGTAGCTTAGCAGACCAGGACCTATTATTTTATTTTCGTTCAAAATGTACTGACAACAGGTAATTTCAATAGTCAGCAGATTCTGATTCTGCACAGCTGAACTCATTCCCCTTGGTCTCCTTCTTTGAGTGCCAAGCTTGGCACCAGGGAGATACCAGACAGTTACAGAATCTCTCTTCAAGGATCTTCAGAACTGTTCTCTTGCCCTCCTCAATTAAGCTTCTCATATTTACTT
The DNA here is from genome assembly GCF_053574225.1 of Canis aureus. Lineage (NCBI taxonomy): Eukaryota > Metazoa > Chordata > Mammalia > Carnivora > Canidae > Canis > Canis aureus. The sequence continues at coordinate 42,345,088 of NC_135615.1, forward strand.
CTTGAACTGTAGGAATACACTTCCATCTATTCATCAAGTTCTTGGAATATGTAAATCGAGTTAGAATAAGCCAGTCTTTCTGCTGTCTTAATATGTCATCACATTTTCTCTCCCTGAGTTTGGAGATGGACATGGAGAGCTCGTGCTACTGCCCAGTGATAACAAGCTTAGATTTTAGAGTCAGAAGCTCCAAATTAGTTTCCCATTATTACTTTCCTAGGGCTACTGTAACAAGTACCACAAGCTGGATGGCTTCAAACAATAGAAATTCCCATTGTTCTAGAAGCTAGAAGTCTTAAATCAAGGTATTGGCAGGGCCATGGCCCACTGAATCTTCTAGGTGAGGATACGTCTGGTAGCATCGTTCCAATCTCTGTGTGTGTGCAAATTTCCCTCTTCTCTTCTACCCAGACACCAGGCATATTGGATTAAGGGCTCACTCCATACTGGGTTCAATATAACCTCATCTTAACTTAACCAGTTATATCTGCAACAACATCATTCCCAAGGAAGATCACATTCTAAGGTACTAAGGTAATGACTTCAACAAATCATTTTGGGGTTGCTCAACTTGTAACCAATACCCTTGATTTGACTGCTAACTCCAGCTGTTACTAGCTCCTTGACCATGAGCAAATTATCCACTCTGTTTAAGTCTCAGGGTTTTATTTGTGTTTTGGGGCTAATAAGGATTATATGAAATAATGCAAGTAAAATGCCTAGTACAGTACTTCATATACTAAGCATTGGAAAGTGCTAACAGATTATCATTAGATTTGTGATGGGGATTTCTACATAGGGCTGTATGTTAGGATTCTGGTTTAAAGTTAACATCTTTCATTTAAAAGAGATCTGTTGTTGTTGTTTTTAAAGACTTTGCTTATTTATTTGACACACACACAGAGGGAGAGAGAGAACAAGCAGAGGGAGCTGCAGGCAGAGGAAGAGGGAGAAGCAGACTCCCTGCTCAACAGGGAGCTCAATGCAGGGCTCAATCCCAGGACCTCAGGATCATGACCTGAGCTGAAGGCAGATGCCTAACAAACTGAGCCACCCAGGCACCCCAAAAGAGACCTAACTGTTAACATGGGATCCACAAATAGGATTCTGAGGAACTCTGTAATTTATACCAACATTAGTTTGTGTATTTGCTTTATTTTCTTTCCTGTAAAAGGGTCCATGTATTCACCAAAGCAGTCCATGCCATCCCCTCACATCTAAGAATGTGGTTGCATTCGTGGTGCTCTTGGGGCAGGAAGTTTATAGGGAATTTTGAGTATAGGAAACTTAGAGCAAAGTCAGAGAGATAGGGCTACCAGGTGGGGTAAGAGAGACCCGGGCTTCAGAGTGCTTCTCCAGTGTGGTACTTCTCTTAGGTTATCCCAATCCATCTTCATCACAAATGGAGACCAAAATATCACCACACTTATTTACAGAGCAGAGACCTGAAACTCAGCATAGTTAGAAAATTTGCCCAAGTTCACGCATCATGGAAGAGGCAGACCTGAAGCATCACCTCGCTTCTGCCTGTATCCGACGGACAGTATTTGACATTTGCAGTGTAGTTGCTCATCCTCTCCTAATGTGACTTTTAAAGTGATTCTGAGATACTAGTAAGAAAGTGATCATCATCCCCTTATTAGGTTAAGAATATGAGTCTTAAAAAAAAAAAGAATATGTCTTAAAATGGTTTTTAAAAAACACTAGCCCAAGTCACCAAGCCAGTAAGTAGTAAAGAGATGGCTGTTTCTTGTTCCTAGTGTTAAGTTCTTTTTTTGGAAAAAAACAAAATAAAACAAAAAAACTCCAAACCCTTCTTTATTGAGTGCCCATTATATTCTTATATATTCTCAGTATACATTATCACATTATCTCATTTAATCCCAACCACAGCCCAATGTAATAGGATGAGAAAATGCTAGCAAGGCTCTAGGAGAAGATGATGAGTCAAACATTTTCCTCTACTTTCATCCCCTAAGAACTGGCAGTGTCACGTGCCTCTAGAAGGACCTGTGAAGGGGATAGCTGTGCATATCTTGCATAGCTGTGTAAAAACTGATCCTGTCCTTTCTACCACTAGAAAAGAAGAAAGAAAGAAAGATACTAGTCCTCTCCACCCCTGCACCATGGTTTATCCTCTGGAGAAGAGGGTCTCCTAACTGGGAAGAGCTGGCACACCAAAGGCAGGGGTGCCTTATGGAAATGGAAGGATCAGTGAGGTACATGGGTGCAGGCTGGCTGCTTGGGACTTCCACCCTCTTTCCCAATTTGGCTCTGTAACACCGGCAGCTGGGGTCTCCTCTCCTCTGACAAGAGGGTAATAGAAAGTTTTTTTTCTGGAGATTTTGGCCAACCAAAGAAGGAAGATCTACAGTTATAGATATGGGAGTGTTTTGAACATCCTAGCCATCACTCTCTAGAGTGAAGCTTGCTATTGACAAGACTCACCCACAGTCTCAGAACTTCCCAACAGTACTTTAGGACTGAGCAGACAACTGAGGGTTTTCAGACACATGGGAAAGACTTCTAATGGGACAGATAAAGATTAAATTTTGAACAGAAGAAAACACAACTTAAGGAAAACTGTCAGGGATATTAAGAAATAACAACTCTTGAGGCACCTGAGTGGATCCGTCGGTTGAGGATCTGAACTCTTGATTTTGGCTTAGACCATGATCTCAGGGTGGTGGGATTGAAGCCTGTGTGGGGCTCCGTGCTGAGTGAGGAGCCTGCTTAAGATTCTCTCTCTCCCTCTTCCTTTGCCCCTCCCCCACCCCACTCCTGCTCATGTGCATATGCACTCTCTCCCTCTCTCTCTAAAAAAAAAAAGAACTGATTTTTTTTTAAGATTTTATTTATTTATTCATGAGAGACACAGAGAAAGGGAGGCAGAGAAATAGAAGGAGAAGCAGGCTCCGTGCAGGAAGACCAAAGTGGGACTCGATCCCGGGACTCCAGGATCACACCCTGAGCCAAAGGCAGATGCTCAACCGCTGAGCCACCCAGGCATCCCCTGATTTTTTTTAATAGAAAAAAAATAGGATATCAAGAAAGCAACATTCAGAGAACAAAAGTTAGTATTAGGGGAAAAAATTATAGCACACAAGATTGAAAAGTTTTAAAATAAATTTAAGGAAATTTTCCAGAATGAGTAAACAGAGATAGAAAAAAGCAGGGTAAATAAAAGAAAATTTAAAGTCCAGTCTAAGAGTTCTAGTTTCTAAATAATAGAAGGTTCAAAAAAATGGAAAGAAATGAGGAAACCATCACCACTTAATTTAAAGGAAAAAAGAAAAGCCTGGAACTTAAGAACACATGTTTCAAGAATGAATAAGCCAATTCAATGCCCAGCAAAATGAATAAAAAAGCTGTATCGTTATGAACTTTCAAAGCATCCTATACAAATATACAATCCTGTGTGGTTCCAGAAAGAAGACTGTTGCATCAAAGGATCTGGCATCAAAATAGCTTTAGACTTCTCAGCAGTGACACAAAAAGCTAGAAATTAAGGAGAGCAGTGCCTTCAAAATTCTGAAGGAAGATGATTTCCAACTTAGAATTCAATAGTCAGCTGAGTTCTCAATTGAGTGTGAGTAGAATAAAATATTTTTCATATATGCAAGTATTCAAAAATTAACCTCCCATGCAGTCTTTCTTACAAAGCTATTAGAGGATTCACTCCACAAAAACAATGGAGTAAAACAAGAAGGTGGAAGATGGTGCATGCAATAAGCAGGCAATCCATCACTGTAGAGGAGCGAAGGAGATCCCTAAGATGATGGTCAAGGGGAGCCCACCATGACAGCCATGCAGTAAGATCACCAGCCCAGATGCAGTTAGGTCAGAGGGCTCTGGGAGAGCCATTTTCAGGACGCTGGCAATGGGATCAATGCTCATGAACACATTGAAGGGGAATTTAAACAACTGGAGAAGAGTTGGAAATTGATTTAGGGAAAAGGATATAGGAAAATGAGTATGTGTGTAAACAACACTATTATTAACTACAGGGAAAGCAAAAACTGTGCAAGAAAGGAAAATTAATCATGGAGTTTATGATCTAGATGCTAGGTACCATTTCCATACTCATGATAATGGAAATACTGAATGGTGATCTAATTGAAATTATTCTATCAAATATAGCTACATTGGAAAGATGGGCTCATGTTGGGGTGAGACCCCCAAGAGCTGGAAGGGGAGCTAATCCTCACCTGCCATCTTGGAGATTTAATAAGCAATGCCTAAAACTGAAAAGGAAAAAAAAATATGCCATTTAGAAGGTAAGGTAAGAACTAGCAAATTTATTAGCTCAAAGAGGTATAAGTGTTAGCTCTTGGCCAGGAGAGATTGCAGAGTGAGACAAGGGTGTCAGAGGACTAAAATCAGTGGTTTATAATAAACCTTTAGAACTCATTGACTCCCCAAACTGTAGAAATGGAGAGAGAGAGAGAGAGAGAGAGAGAGAGAGAGAAATTCCTAATTTTGATAAAATTATAAGTTTTTTAAAGAAAAATTAATAAAAATATTACTTCATGATTATCTTTAAATTATTTTTTCTTCTTTCCACTTGGTTCTGTGATTAGTTCTGTGTTTTTAATACCAAAATCACATTAGTTTTATATAAAAATAATTTTCTTTGTGAACAGAGAACTCAAGTTCAGAAATGTCAGGTGAACTTCCAAATTCCGTTCATCTTGTAAGTGGTGGAGCTAGGATTCCAATGCAGTTCTGACTCAAATAGTTTTTTTATCATTGATCAAAATATCCATTAAAAACCAAGCAGCGGCACCTGGGTCACTCAGTTGGTTAAGCATCTGCCTCCGGCTCAGATCATGGTCTCAAGGTCCTGGGATAGAGTCTGGCATCAGGCTCCCTGCTCAGCAGTGAGTGTGCTTCTCCCTCTGCCTCCTGCCCCCCACGCCTACCCCTACTTGTGCTCTCGTTCTTGCTCGCCCTCTCTCTTTCAAAAAAATAAATGAAATCTTAAAAAAATAAAAAGGAGCAAAACTGCCATGCCGCAATATTCTCTTCCCTCTCTGAAGATCCACCAAGCTTCTTTCCACACCAAACATCAACACTGGATCACTTTCATCTGTGTACATTATTTGCCTATCTATTTATTTATGCCCATCTAACTCAAGAAAGGTGCAAGACTGGATTCCTAAGGTACTATAGGAAAATAAAATGCAAATGAGATGAGGGGTATTTGATTACACAGGATTTCTGTTCTCACGAATGCTGCTGAGTGAGTCATACTCCAGTTCCTGAGGGTATGATTTAATTTTTCCAAGGACCTAGCGGAGTCCTGGGCACATAGATGCTCAACAGGTCATTGTTGATATGACTTGCTAACAGCTCCAGCTTCTGGAGAAGTGACTTTAGCTTCTTTCCCACTTTGCTGCGCCTGAGTGAAAAGGGTACACGTGACCTTTTCTTTGTGACTGCCTCCATCTGGGAACATAGCGTGATGACTAAACATTCATCTGATTAATGGAAGACTGCAAAATAAACTGGAAGAACCCAGAGGTTCCATTTTTTTCTGTCTTTTTACTTCCTTTCTTGGCAGACCATGCAGTATCCACTCTAAAAAATGGGCATAGTGACAGCAGAATTTAGAAGAGGGACTGGTCCCTTCTGTGTTCTGAGGATGATGTGGGAGTCTGTAGTTTTGTGTGGGCCCCTTGCTGGTACCATAGTGAGACACTTGTACTTCTGTTCAAGGATCACGCAGGTAGCCTCTGACTCCTGCTGTTAATTATCGTCCAGCTGCTGGGAGGTTACCAACCACGTCCTCACTTAGGACAGTCGGTTGTTGTAAAGTTGACAAGGTGGAGAATGGCAGGTCTCAGTACTTCTGAGCTCAAAGACTGAGGAAGTCAGTTCTTGAGGTTTAACATGTAAATCCAATGTCTGCAGAGAGACCTCAACATTCAAGTGGAGACTGACTTTACTGCCTGTCTCATTAAAAAGCATTTTGATAATAAGTTGCTGGTAAGACATTTCTAGGAGTTACCTACTGTAAATGATGATGTGTTAGGAAATCAACATAAAGGAAAAGATATTTAAATTTTTTCTTCTAAAGCCATCCACATTTTATAAAACATTGATGATGGCACATCATTGCCCCCTTCTTCCCCTTAGTAAATATTCATAACACACCTGCTACAGGCCCAGCATAGGTCTAGGCAATGTGCATATAATGACAAACGTGTCTGCTTTCACAGAGGTTACATTCTTGGCACTGTTTGTCCCATGTGAATTCTCAACATCATTTTGCCTAACGTTGTGGCAAAAAAACCAATGCTCTGGGCTGGTATCAAAGTAGCTTATCTAGTAACCGTAACAAAACCAGCAACAATAATGCTACATTTATTGAACTTATACTCTCTACTAAAGTACTTGATAAGCACCTTTGATATGGCTTATTTCACCTAGTCCTCATAGGACTCTTAGAAAGGGTACTATATATGATCACAATTTTATACAGGAGAAATAAAGACCAGAGAGGTAAACTAATTTACTAACAAGTTCACAGCTAGTATGTAGTACACCCAAACCCAAACCCACAGTTTTATGCTCTTTACCACTGGACAGGATCATAAAATTTTGAGGACTTACCTGTAAGATTCAAATTATGAAACTTGGATCCGCAAAAAAGACAAGTTCAAGTCTAAGCCCCAACCCTGGGAGATCACTTTCTCAGGTCTCTGTAACTCATCCGTAAAGTAGCAATAATATTACCACTTCACAGGTTTTGGTGGTAAAGTGTCTGGACTGTGCCTGAACATGCATACACAGAACAGATAATCCATTTAATTATCAACTTTGGCCTAAGATGTGGTACAGTGCAGGAAACAAAGGCCTATTAATTATTTAGAGACACCATTTTTTATTTGCTTCACATTCATGGGGTTGGGGGCAAAGGAAGTTTAAGGCCACTAAAACAAAATTAATTAATCAACACCTACCTATGGAGAACCTCCTCACCCTCCTTGGGAAGTGCAGTGTCCCAGTCCTCCAATGCTTGGTGGGCTGTTGAACTCCTACCCATTCTGCAAGGCCCAGCTAAAACGGTGTCCCTCCCCGAAGCTCTCTTATCTTCTACTGTTTGAAGATGCTGCTCCCCGCCCTCCCTTAGAACTCCTGTGGCTTTTATTGTACAGAGTAGCAGTTCTAAATAAGGACCCACAGCCTGGCTCCAGGCAGTTTCCATCAAAACTCCCAGGGAAGCCACATCAAAATACAAATTCCCGGGGTCAGCCCCCAGAGTCTGATTCAGCTGAGGCTCCTGAATTTGCATTTTTTAACTTATATATTTTATTTAAATTCAATTTGCCAACATACAGTATAACAACCAGTGAATCTACATTTTTAGAAGTGTGTTTTAGGTGATACTGACGGGCAGACGCACCTGGGAAATGCTGTGGAACCATACATGGCTCTCAATACATATATATTTCTTTATACTGCAATTATGTATGTATGTATTTCATTTCTTTTCCTGGGAAATTATCTTTCTGAGACTCCAATTCAATGTAGGCATAACCATGAAGAAAATCTATAGGCAAGAATACTAAGGGGCACCTGGGTGGTTCAGTCAGTTGAGCACCTGCCTTTGGCTCAGGGTGTGATCCCGGGGTCTTGGGATTGAGCCCCACATGGGGCTCCCTGCTTAACAGGGAGTCTGCTTCTCCCTCTCCCTCTGCCCATCCTCCTGCTTGTGCCCATGTGCATTCTCTCTCTTAAATAAATAAATTGGAAGTCTCTTTAAAAAAAAAAGAAAAAAAGTATTAAGAGTAAGTCCTTTTGCAACACGTTTCTCTTTTTAATCATGTCCTCTAGGATGTCTCACTTCATCCGCTGGACTAAGTTAGCTGTTCCTGCTGCACATCCCATGACACGAGGATCTCCTTACAGTAGTAGTACTTGTTTTAGTTGGAACTTTATAAGTTTTGCTAAAAAAGTAAAAATGAAAAATTGAATTATTGGCCATATATTTGGGAAGCCTAATCAGTAACCAAAGTAGGACCTGTATAAATACCGAACCACACACTTTAATGCCACCAGGGTTCCCCATTTATCCTGTGTGACTACTTTATTCTGTGTCATCTTTATTCCCTTGGGCCTACTGCCTACTGACCTGCCTTTTTTTTTGTTTGTTTGTTTGTTTTTTTTTACATTCGGCAAATTTTGTTCTTGTGTTGGGAAAGCCTTGTGATACAGGCAGAAGCATGCTTTTCCACATCAGAAAGTTCTACATTAATGTAAATATGTAGATTACAACTATGCTGGTCCTGTCCCATCTCCCAGACTGAACTTTCTGGCTAGGGGTGTGGCACAGGATGGGTGACAGATATGTGACCCACGTGTTTGGTGAGGCCGGTGTTGGGAGATGGAATCTGTGAAAAAGAGAGATCTCACCTAAAAAGAGAAGTAGGGGTGTGGACATTGTGGAGAACCTAACTGTGTGCTATCCATCCTCCTTTCTTGGGCACAATTTTTTATGTTTCATGGGCCTCTGTAATGGAGAATGTTTGAGGACATCTCCGGAGTCCACTTGAGTGGGACTTCCACCATGCTCCCCTTGCCTACTCTGTGCCTTCGGCAAAATTGTGTAATTGTTCTGCACTGTAGTTTGCTCATCTTTAAAAAATGGCAATAATAGTACTACTGTTTCATAGCACTGTTGGAAAATTGAGATAGTGTAGGCAACATGCTTAGAATAATGCCTGATATTCCTTACATAAATGTTAGAGATTAGCATTTATTAATGATTCTGTTGTGTCACTAGACCATAGGCCCCATAAAGGAAGGCAGCCTTGGCTTCTCTCCCCAGCATTTAGTACAATGCCTGGCTTCAATTGAGTCAGCCATCGGTAAATGTCAGTGAACGCAGAGTTGAGGTTAGTGAGCAATTTCTGTTTGCATCTTTACTCCCCCTAAGTGTCCCTTCTGCTATACTGGAGGAGAAAATCAAATCTATATGTTCTTCCTGGACTGGAGGGAAGAAGGGGGACAGGTAGCCAGTTACGCAGTAACTGCTTTCATATTGAGTTACCTTTGCTTTTAGAGAATCAGAGCCTGAAGCAGTGACATGTTGAAGCAGCACATTTATATATCAAATTAACATACCAAAAAAGCAGGCCTGATTTGGGCTTGACTTTTTTTCTTTAGATACATATAGTCTTATTCTCTGAAGAATTTTTCTTGGTACTCTGGGACTTATTGAGACTGTACTGGTTTAATTTGCTATCAGCTAGGGCCAAACAGCACTGGAATCTAACATTGTGCTATATATGAAAGACATTAACTAGATAAATAATCAGCATAAGCAAGATATAGAGAGGCTGCTTTATGAGGATATTCTCCAAAATCCCTTTAAAGACATTCACTTGGGGGGATCCCTGGATGGCTCAGTGGTTTAGCGCCGCCTTTGGCCCAGGATGTGATTCTGGAGACCAGGATAGAGTCCCATGTCAGGCTCTCTGCGTGGAGCCTGCTTCTCCCTCTGCCTGTGTCTCTGCCTCCCTCTCTCTCTGTGTCTCCCATGAATAAATAAAATAAAATCTTTAAAAAAAATAAAAATAAAGGCATTCACTTCTTTTTTTTTTTTAATTTTTATTTATTTATGATAGTCACATAGAGAGAGAGAGAGAGAGAGGCAGAGACATAGGCAGAGGGAGAAGCAGGCTCCATGCACTGGGAGCCCGATGTGGGATTCGATCCTAGGTCTCCAGGATCGCGCCCTGGGCCAAAGGCAGGCGCCAAACCGCTGCGCCACCCAGGGATCCCAAGGCATTCACTTCTTAATAATCACACTGGCATGGCTGCAAACAAGGAAATTATCAATTGTTTTAGCTTTCAATTTAAGAAGTACTTTTTGGAAACCTCATTATTTGGGAACCTTCAAATTCTATGTACCTTAAATAGTACAACATTATTTATTCTAAAAAAAAAAAACGTTGCAAAAACTAAAACAGCAGGATAACAATGCTTGGTCCAAATATAATACATGCCTTTAACAGTCTTGAAGAAAAAAATGCCTTTCTTGTAAAGACATAAACCCAGAGGGACACAAAAGAAAAGATTGATACATTTGACCATATAAAATTTGAATACATAATATACAAACTTAACACTTCAGCTTCTACACTATTATAAATATTTTAAAGTCAAAAGCCAGATGGAGAGCCTGGATAAAATATTCCTGAGATTTGTTAAAGGGAGACTTAACATATATAACATTTTAAGCACACTAAGCAAAAAGACAAATAACTTATTAAAAACTGGCAAATATCTATGAATAGGCAGTTCTGTGGAAACAGTACACATACAATGACATGAGGCCTTATTCATCATTAAAGAAATATAAAGTAAATCAATAATTCAAGTTTTTCTTCACCTGTCAGGTCAAAGACTGTTGGCATGAGAGTATTGGCAAGGTGGTGGACAGAATGTATTTGTACACACTATTGGCTTGGAGGAGATTTGGTGCAACATATCTGAAGGGCTAGTGTACAGTGTCTGTTAAACTAGAAATTTCACATACTCTTTGTTAGCAGCATTTCTGCTTTTATGAAGGTAGCTTACAAGCCTCTGCACAAAAGCTGATCAAGGATGTTTGGGCCAGAATTGTAGGTAACACCAGATAATTAAACCATCTCTGAAATCCATCAAAAAGCCAAATATTTTATGGGACATTCTACACAATGTAATGAAAAAGAGTTGTTTAAAATAATTAGATCTAGATCTGCATGTGATGTATGAAGGAACAGTGAGAATATAATTATATAGAAAGAGCTTATATATTTTTTTTTGTGACTCTGTCTTCACAGAGAGAAAGAGCTTATAATCTCTGTTCCTATAGGAATGATGGTATGCTGCAACTGCTATCAAAAGGGAATACATACAGAAATACAGAAAAATTATCTTAAAGGATACACAGAATTTGTTAAAAAGAAGCTGCCTTCTGGGAATGCAGCTAAAAATTCAGAATGGCAAGAACTTTCAACCTTCTTCGAATAATTGTCCTTTACCATTTGTAATTTTTAGTTTTGAGTGAGCCGGCCACTATACTTCTGCATCACAGGTGCATCACACCTCAGCCTCTAAACCACCTGTGATTCCAGTTTGATCAGCACCATTTTGCAGATGGGGACACACAGCTGATGCCCTTGTTTCCTCATCAATAGAAGGATTTACATGAACATCAAGAAGTGCAGTTCTCCATAGTTGCGCATAGGGTCATGATTTGGTATTTACTTAGGCTGGAATCATCTTTTTTAGTAGGAAAAAGATAAAATATTTTCCAAATATTTTGACCTCAATCATAGAAAAAAAGGAGAGGAGTTCTGCTTTACCTCCTATTCTCTCAAATGCCTAGTGTCAGGATGGTATAAAAAGCCCTAAGGAAGAGTCTTGCCTTTCCTTCTGTTTACTGCACGGAATGTTGAGACAGGAGAGATGATAAGAGAAGTAAAACGAAGGAAAGAAAAAGCATCAAACACCGGATTCTATCATCAGCATGCCTAATTTTTGGGAAAGACTTGGGGAAAGCTGACTTGACCCCTGTGATTCTAAAAGGAGAGACAAATCCCTCCTTGCTTCCCCTGCTTCTGCCTATGGGATGGGTGTATACATGGTAATAACGTTAAAACGACTATAGAAATAGTGGCTAAGAGCTTAGGTCCAGAATCAGAGAGGTGTGTACTGAGTTTACGTGAAGCCACTGAGCAGACTCAGATGGCTGATTCTGCCCACTTCTGCACTCAAGCATCGGGTGTGGTTTTGTGACAGCAGTCAGCCAGCTGTCCCCTCGGGTGTCTTACTATCCAAGTGACTAATAAATTTGAGTCTGCGAATGAGCTGAGTGTGGTTTTAGTGTCTAAATGTTTCCTATACAAAAACACCGAAATGCAATTTATGTGCTTCATCTGGTGCTCACGCAAGAGATGACTATGTTGGACTTTTTGAAAGACTCCTTTGGTTTCCAAAGCAGTACATTTCTGGAGGACTTTCACGTGCAGTTTTGACTAACCAAGGTTCCATCCCACTCTCTGTCTTCAGAACCTAATGCCAGGGTCATTTAGTCACTCTACTAGTGACACCCACAGCAAATTATTTAATCTCTCTGATCCGAGCATCCCTAGCTACATAGGCTGTGAGGTTGTTGTGAGGATAAAATGAGACATAAAAATGAAAGCTACACCAGGCTCCTGGGTGGCTCAGTTGGTTAAGTGTCTGCCTTCAGTTTAGGTCATGATGCCAGGGTCCTGGGATTGAGCCCTGCATCCAGCTTCCTGCTCAGCAGGGAGTCTGCTTCTCCCTCTCCTTCTCCCTCTGCCCTTCCCTTGGCTCATGTTCTCTCTCTCTCTCTCTCTGTCTCTCATTCTCTATGTCACATAAGTAGTCTTTAAAAAAATGAAATGCACACCAGGCCACACATAAACAGATCCCTCAAGCGCATAGAATTTCTGTGTCTGGGGATCCCTGGGTGGCTCAGCGGTTTAGCGCCTGCCTTTGGCCCAGGGCGCGATCCTGGAGTCTCGGGATCGAGTCCCACGTCAGGCTCCTGGCATGGAGCCTGCTTCTCCCTCTGCCTGTGTCTCTGCCTCTCTCTCTCTTTCTCCCTCTATGTCTATCATAAATAAATAATAAATCTTAAAAAAAAAAAAAAAGAATTTCTGTGTCTGGTTGATTTGTGGAGAATGTGACCTACCCCAAAGAAAAACTAAAAAATACGCCTTTTATAATATTTAGTACTTTTATTTTTTTTAAGATTTTATTTATTTATTCACAAGAGACACAGAGAGAGAGAGAAGCAGGCAGAGACACAGGCAGAGGGAGGAGCAGGCTCCATGCAGGGAGCCTGACATGGGACTCGATCCCCGGACCCAAGATCACACCCTGAGCCAAAGGCAGACACTTAATCTCTGAGCCACCCAGGTGTCCCTAGTACTTTTATTTTTTAAAAAATATTTTATTGATTTATTCATGAGAGACACACAGAGAGAGGCAGAGATATAGGCAAAGGGAGCCCGATGCAGGACTCAATCCCGGGACCTGAGGATCACAACCTGAGCCAAAGGCAGATGCTCAATCATTGAGCCACCCAGGTGCCCCAATATTTAGTATTTTTAAAACTATCTGAAGTATCATAACATTAGGAGCCATTCAACTCAGGCTATTAACCTGATACACCTCTAGGCAACCTTAGGGACACTGTACTGACATGATGTTTGCTAAGACTGGGGTGAGCAGCCATGTGAAGGCAAGACTCCACAGCAGATAAGAAAGATATTGAAGGTTTCAGCTTTGCAGCTTGTCTGTCCTTCCTTCGGCCACATGCATAGGCCAGCTCTGTCAGTGGAAGTGAGAACCAGGCTGTATAGTATTCTAAATAGAAAAATCTAAAAGTCAGGGTACTTGGGTGGCTCAGTGGTTGAGCATCTGCCTTTGGTTCAGGTCACGATGCCAGGGTCCTGGGATCAAGTTCCATATTGGGCTCCCCGCAGGGAGCCTGCTTCTCCCTCTGCCTATGTCTCTGCCTCTCTGTGTGTGTCTCTCATGAATAAATAAATAATTTTTTTTAATGTAGACACAATAAAGGTTAACTTTGCTTCAGAGATTGGAGGAAACACTGCAAGAACACCACACCACTGACTACAAAAATGGCAAATGTGTAGAAGTGACACTGACAAGTGCCATTTTCTTCCATGCTGACTGGTAATACCCGTGTGCTGTGACAGCAACTTAACTGCGGTATCGGCTGGGAGGGTCTGAATTATGCTATCCCCTAAGAAGTGCTATTAGGAATACTAGCCAAAAGTAGTCAGTTCCAGTTCATATTCTAAGTACTTTCTGTATGGTAACTCATTTCATCTTCCTCTAAACCTGTTGAGATATTTATTATTTCCATACCCACTTCACAGATGAAGAAACAAAGCATAGAAATAAACTGCCAAGATTATACAACTATCAATTGTAGGAGCTGGGATGTGAACTCAGGAGATCTGTCTCCAAAGACTCATCTCAGAGGCTGGCACACTTTTCTGTAAAAAGCCAGCTGGTAAATATTACAGATTTTCATATGGTTGTATATTTTTTATCTTGGCTCATAGGCAAAACAACAACGGCTGCAGACCCATTTTGACCTGTGGCCATAAATAATCTGCTGGTTAATATTATACATGTTGATCATAGGTTTAAGTGTACAGAGGATATGCTATTTGATACCCAGCCCCTTTGGTAAATCCTATACACGTATAATACAAATGGGTTTCTGTTGATAAAATAATCCATAATTCTGACTTCACCTCTTTCTCCTTTTTATCTGAGTCATGAAGTCTCACTGCCTCTTCCATGAGCCTCCCTCTTAACTACTACTCCTGTTGCTGGACACTTAGGAAGGGCCAATAAGTGAGGCCAGTATCTCTGATGAAAATAGATGCAGAAATCCTCAACAAAATATTAGCAAACTGAATCCAAGGATATATTTTAAAATTTCATTCACCACAATCAAGTAGGATTTATTCCCTGGATACAAGGGTGGCTCAATATTCACAAATCAATATGATATATCACATCAATAAGAGAAAGGATAAGAACCATATGATTGCTTCAACAGTTGCAGAACAAACTGACATGATATTGACAAAGTATAATATCCATTTGTGATAAAAACCCTCAACAAAGTAAGTTTACAGGCAACATATCTGAACATAATCAAGAAAAACCCACAGCTAACATTATACTCAATGGGGAAAAACTGAGAGCTTCTCCTCTAAGATCAGGAGAAAGACAAAGATGTCCATTCTTACCTCCCTTATTCAATGCAGTACCAGAAATCCTAGCCACAGCAATCAGACAAGAATAAGAAATAAAAGGCATCCAAGGTAAGCAAGAAGTAAAACTTTCACTATTTGCAGATGGCATGATGCTATATATAGAAAACCCCGAGGACTCCACCATAAAAACTACTAGAACTGATAATTAAATTTGGTAAGGCCACAGGATACAAAATCAATGTACAGAAATCCATTGCATTTCTATACATTTATAATGAAGCGCAGAAAGAGATATTGAAAAAATCCCATTACAATTGCAAAAAAAATAATAAAATACTAGGAATAAACTTAACCAAAGAGATGAGAAAGACACTAATTCAAAGGGATAACATGCACCCCTATGCTTACTGCAGCATTATTTATGATAGCCAAACTATGAAAGCAGCCCAAGAGCCCAATGATAGATGAATGGATAAAGAATATGTGGTGTATATGTATACAATGGATTATTACTCAGCCATATAAAGGAATGAATTATTGCAAGGGACACCTGGGTGGCTCAATGGTTGAGTGTCTGCCTTCAACGCAGGGCACGATCCTGGGGTCCTGGGATTGAGTCCCACATCAGGCTCCCCATAGGGAGCCTGCTTCTGCCTCTGCCTATATCTCTGCTTCTCTGTGTGTATGTCTCATGAATAAATAAAATCTTGAAAAGAAAAAAAAAAGAATGAAATATTGCCCTTTGCAACAACATGGATGGATCTAAAGAGCATAATGTTAAGTGACATAAGCCAGTCAGAGAAAGACAAATACCATATGATTTCACTCATATGTGGAATTTTAGGAATAAAACAAATGAACAAGAGAAAAAAGAGAGAAACAAACCTTAACCTTAAGAGAGACAAAGTCTTAACTTTAGTGAATAAACTGATGGCTACCATGGGGGGAATGGGTGAAATAGGCGAAGGGGATGAGCATTAAGTAGGAATTTTGAATCACTAAATTGTACACCTGAAATGAATATAACCCTGTATGTTAACTGCCCAGGAATTAAAAGATAAATAAAGGATGGAATGAGAGGTTTTTTTTCTAGCCACTTTTAATCTGTCATTGGCTTTCTCCCCATGCTGATTATTATATTCAGAAGTGATTTTAGACAGTTTGTTATTGAACTGGAGTCTGCTTTCTTTTTTGACTGACTAGAAATAAAGGCATAAGATGCATTCTTTCTAAAGCTTTAGTCCTATTGCGTTTCTGGGACCAGACACTAATTAAGACAGTTATCCTAGTAGAACTAGCAACCTGGCATCTAATCTTTTATCATTTTCATTAAAGCCTAAAATGGCTTATAAAGAGAGATTAATCATGAAATGGATTAATATCACAAAGGAACTTCATGCTTTCTAGGTACTTGCTGTATGCTTGAAGATTCAAAATGTCGTCACAGCGTTCTAGGCGAGGCTACTAGTGGAGAAATCACTGTGTTAATGTTACCAGGTCTGCTCAAGATTAAATCTTGGACTTGCAAATAAATCCTGGTCAATTTTTTGACACCTTTATGGTGCATAATGTAGAACTGTGCCTCCTGTAATAAGTGTGAGGAAATCATTGGTTAGGTTATATCAGTTTGAATGTTAAGAGAAAATTGATAGAAGTGTCTTTCAAGTTATTTTGACTACAACCTATGAAAAAAAAATACCAAAAACTTCTTATCATGATCCAATCCATATCTACCTGCACACATATGTAAAACTAACACAGGGTTTCAAAGCAATACTACTTTTACTCTACGTTTGAGACATTTCTGATTAATTTTCTAACTTTTTCTACTTTGTTTAAATTTTGGATAATTCTCATACCACCCAATTACTTTTATAACTCCTTAATGGGGAGTTATAGTTGACCCCATTCGGACAACACTTTCTTAGAAGATCCTCATGTTCACACTGCTCATATTTACAAGAAGCAACTGTTTTGAGGTTCCTGTGTATCTTTACAGCTTTGTTTGATTTATTTGCTGAGAAGCAACTATGTGGAAATCACTGTGTGAGGCTCTGTGGGAAGTGTTAAGAGTTTTGCTTTCAACCACCTCGAGCCAGGAATTTTCTGAGTTGCGAGGGAAACCAGGATGAACAAAAGGACCTATTATCTCTGCCCTCATTGAGTTTATAATCTAATAGATTAAAGAAACTCCAACTGCAAGAATTTTGGAAAATAAGTCATTCACTTGACTTCGTTTACTAAATAAACAACTTTATTAGCACTTTCTGGGTAGAAGGTATGTTTTTCTTATCTAGGAGGGTCAGTCTTGTTTCTGTGGGACCAGATCTCTCTGTAATCATCGGTGTTCAGTGATGCTCCTCCTGACTGTCACCTGCGAGAAATCCATCGTTACATGCTCTTAGAGCCCCATGACTTCTCACTTTAACATTCAGTGAGTTTTAATTGTCCATTAATTTATGATTATTTATAAGTGTCTCTCTATATATGGATCCTGTACTAGATTACAGTCTCCATAAAGGCAGAGATTCTATTTTTACTTTGCTATTACTATATTCCCCAGTACTAAGCACTATGATTAATGAATAAGAAGTGTTTAAGAAATATTTTTTGAATGAATGAATGAATGAATGGGCATCCTTTTTTCAATCAGGAAATTTTATTTATTATTTTTTTTCTTTTTTGAATGAATGGACATCTTAAAGTCATCTGGAATGTTGTTTTAAACAAGGCACTCTGGTTTCACCCAATCTTTATTAATTCATTAGCAACTTAAAAGCAACTGATAATCCTTCACATTGTTCTTTGTTTGTTTTACAGTCAACTTTGACCACTTCGAAATTTTGCGAGCCATTGGGAAAGGCAGTTTTGGGAAGGTGAGAACCAAAATGATTAACCACTAGCAGGGTTATGTAGCTCAGGGAACAGCATCATAATGTTCAGATTATTCTGTTCCTGGGACCACAAGGAATGATGGTAATTCAGAGAGGATTTTGTAAAATCTTCACTACAGTTTGAGGTGTGTGATGTAATGAACACCTGTTATTCTCAGAATTATTTCAATGTCATGCCTACTTATTCCCACTAGATTTTAAGACTTTCTCTCTACTCTAGAATTTTGGACTCAGTTGTCAATTGTGCCCATACCTTCAATAACTGTTATGCTGTCAATTTAAGACTTAGCTCTTAAAAAAAAAAGACTACTTATTTATTTGAGAGAGAAAAAGATAGAGCACAAGCAAGGAAGGGGTAGAGGGAGAGGCAGACTCCCTGCTGAGCAGGGATCCCAGTACCCTGGGATCATGACCTGAGTCAAAGGCAGACACTTAACTGAGACACACAGGCGCCCCAACAGTTAACTCTTTTTATGTGCAAAAGAAGCTTCCTGATATATGATTTTCCATCAGTTATGCTATGTTTTTATTTTCAAAAATCTACCATGAAAGATCCAGCCTCATTTTTTTGCAAGAAACTTCTGGATTCAAATCCTAATCATTAGTTTCTTGGTAGTGACATACTTTGAGAACATTTCTTATTTCACATTGAACTTGCATTATAAAATCATCTGCTGTCCATTTTATCAGACATATAGAACCTCTAAAAGAATTTCAAAAACATGGACATCATGTTCAGTGCTATAAGTCCTTTTAGGTCCTATCAACTTTGGTGTAAACAGAAATTGTTCACACAGTATTGTTCTACTCGGCAGTTTAGCTGCGCCAATACCAATCACTCAAAGCAGAATAAGGATGTCATTTGCTATTGGAAGATTCCTGACAAGAAAGCAGCTATTTTCTCCAAAATGCTGTCTAAACAAAACCCAAGGAGCAAAAAACAGGCTGACTTGTTTGAGAAAGCAGAGATTTGCAAAATGACCCAGTACAGGGGAAGAAAATTACATTTTCTCCTCTGAAATCAGAGCTAAGTGGCAACTTGAGTATCAAAGAATGTGCCAGTGAGGCCTCCAGGCCAGGCTGTTGAATAGGTCTTGTTCTGTCTCCCACAGCCATGATCCGTTAACTTCCTGACCGCTTTCTCACTCTGGTTTGTGCCATTAGGTCTGCATCGTGCAGAAGAATGATACCAAGAAGATGTATGCAATGAAATACATGAACAAACAAAAGTGCGTGGAGCGCAACGAAGTGAGAAATGTCTTCAAGGAACTCCAGATCATGCAGGGTCTGGAGCATCCTTTCCTGGTTAATTTGTGGTAAGTGGTTTTATGGGATCTCTGAATGGAGACATTCCCGCTTTCACCCCCAAACACTGTTCGATAAACCCATCTTGATTGCTGGGTGTGCATTTGCAAAATCTTCAGTAGGCTCTTCCTCAAGACCTTTGTTTCCCCTTGATTTCTTTGAATTTAAATGAAACAAATTATTGGTTTATTGTCACCAATAAATACTGCTTGGCTGTTTTG
The DNA here is from genome assembly GCF_053574225.1 of Canis aureus. Lineage (NCBI taxonomy): Eukaryota > Metazoa > Chordata > Mammalia > Carnivora > Canidae > Canis > Canis aureus. The sequence continues at coordinate 42,364,291 of NC_135615.1, forward strand.
TTTTGTTTTGTTTTGTTTTGTCACGGTTCCCCGGTCGTTGAAGACAATATATTTTTTTTAAAACACTGTAGCTAAACAGGCTGACAAAGAAGTTCAGGTGTCTTGTCATTCGGTAGATACTTTTTCCCCATTAATTGTTGGGTGGCGACGTAGCATACTAAGTAAGTCATCAATGTCTGGTGGCAGGTTGATCTTTAGAACTTGCACAAAAAAGCACTTTCTCTCTACAATGACTGGCAGTAGATATCATTTCCTTGCAGCATCCTTCTCGAGCAGCCACGTATGTATATATCTGTGAGTTGGAAAAGAACAGGTGCTACCTTTCTTACCAAATAGCTTTTAACAGAGCTGGAGCTAACTTAGATCAGTGGCTAGACATGAGGTAACTGTGATCTCTTCCCAAAGCCAGGATCATAATCCAAGGTTTAGAAAGTGTCTATTACTCCCTGCTCTTTTCTTATGCATGAAGGTCTGTATGCAGCTCTCATTTTTTTCTACATTTTAATGCATCCATTATATTAAAAGCCTGTTCTTAAAGCTAATTCAGTGTGACTGTTATTTAAATATGCATACCAAGCAGTTTCTACTAGCAAAGGCAAAAAAAAAGTCTTTATTCAGAGAATACTAATGGAAAAATAATTGAAATGTCACCGTGTGTTTAGGGACATTTCTCTGGAGGAATGAATGCATAAAACCTGTCTCGCTCCATCTTTAATTAATACAGTTCACTTAATATACAATTTGCTCCAAGACTCTACATCATAGTTGAAAAAATGGTTCTGCGTGACTTGGAAATAGGTCCCTTTGGCTCATGCACTACTCAGACACGGTGGAGTCTAATCCTGCCCACGCTCAGTGTATTTATTTATTTTTATTTTTCCAAATATTTTATTTAAATCCAATTTGCCAACATATAGTATAACACCTGGTGCCCATCCCATCAAGTGCCCTCCTTTGTGCCTACCACCCAGTTTTACCCCATCCCCCCAACCTCCTCTCCTTCTGCAGCCCTTTGTTTTCCAGAGTTAGGATCATCTCATGGTTTGTCTGCCTCCCTAATTTTTCCCCACTCAGTTTCCCTCCTTCCCCTTACAGTCTCTTTCACTATTTCTTATAACTCTCAGTGTATATAATCAGTAGCTCAGAGTGGCCCATTCACAGCACTGCCACACAGCGTTCTGTGGACATGGCTCTTTCTTTCCCATTTTTAGCAATCACCAGATTGCCTCCCCCCCCACCCCCCACCACCCCCGACAATGACAAGGTGCTCTCAATTCACATTCTCCTTTTGTTCAAAGTTATATTTTCCTTTTTCCAAAGTTCAGCCAACTCTCTTCTTTTAAGACCAGGAACCCTTCAGAAGTTTTAGTAAGTCCCCCTTTCAGGCCAGTCCCTCATCACTGAATAAGCAAAATGGATCAGTCTGTTCCTATCTTTTTTATAAGGTGGGTGTTAGGAGACTCAAAGCTGGCCAAAGTTTACTGATTTTGCCATTTGCTAACTTGGTGTCATGGCAGGCAACAGTCTGTTCTTCACGCATGCAGACTCCGTGGTAATATGACAAAGAGCCTAGTCTTCCCCTCTTTGCATACTGAACCTCAAAGGGCAGCGGGCACCATTAGTGGTGAGAAAGGAGAAAGAAGAAACCACCCCCCACCTTAATTCTAGTACCACATTCAGAACTGAAGACTGGGGGGAGGGGGCCATCCTTCAAGTATAGCAGAAAACTTTCAATCTCTCAAATCTTGAGATACAAATCATCAGAAAGCAGATTTATTCCTCCTTACTAAGGCGGAAATGTAAGTGATTCTCCAACTATTAAGCACATTGCAGTACTTCTGGAGGTGTGACCTGCGAACAAAATGTATCATTTTTTAAAAAGATTTTATTTATTTATTTGAGAGAGAGCACTAGCAGTGGGGAAGAGGGAGAGGGACAAGCAGGCTCCCCACTGAGCAGGGAGCCCCCGACATGGGGCTCGATCCCAGGACCCAGAGATCATGACCTGAGCTGAAGGCAGATGTTTAACCGACTGAGCCACCCAGACACTCCAGTCTTTATAATCTTTAAGTCACGTGGTTATAAGACAGGGTAATGCATGTAACTTGGGTTGTTTTTGTGAACAAGGTGACATAAAGTGCTATGCCCAGCACAGAGTCAGCATTGTATAAATGGGAGTTCTTTTCCTTCCTTACTCCACTAAGGGGTAGCATTCCGAATAATCCGTCACTGCAGGGCCACTCTGGGCATCCCAGACACAAATGCCGATGGCACTCGGCCTCAGGACATCATGGATCACACTGTGTGTGTGATGGGAGAGGGATGGGTCTTCAACCCATTCTCTGTAAGAGTATATGTTCATTTTGTTTTCCACCCTCATTCTGCAAATCAAAGAATAAAAATTCCCAAGTTCCCCCATTACCAAGGATTTAATGAGGATTTTGTGTCCTGGGTTTAACTAGATGGATCTTTATATCCCCAAAGCTTCAGGAGCCAGTTTTCTTAAGAAAGCAGCATCTGCTTTCTTAATAATGTAACAGCAATAGTTTGTAATTCCTGTGTACCTCTTGTGTACTCTATGGTACTGGTAAGCCATGTAGGCCTCTCAGTATTGCTTTCAGTGATCTTCTCATGGATCCTGAAAATGCCTCTAACCACTAGGGATGTGTTCAGATCTGGTTTTCAGGCTGAGGAAAAACACAGTTTCTTTTAAGCAGCTTTTACACTAATGCTAAGAAGTTTGTGTGTGTGTGTGTGTGTGTAGGTATAAATACATACAGATGTGATCTGTGAAAACTGTGCACATTGTGGTCAACTTGAAGAACAGAAAAATCACACAGAAAAATGAAAATTCTCCAATAATCCTACCTTGAAACAACCACTTCTAACCCATTGGTGTGTACCTGCCAGTGAAATGTCTGCATTTGGTTCTCTGCTTTTGATCATGCATTAGCCCCATTAATTCCCCCTCTTCATGGATCTCTTTATGGAGTAACACAAACAAACTGTAATTATGGTTGCCAGATAAAATACAGGGTGCCCAGTTAGATTTGAATTGCAGATAAATAACCAATCATTTTTAGTATATGTCCCAAATCATTACCTGCAAATCATTCATTTTTCCAAATTTCTGATGCATCTTGTATTTGTATTTATTAAATTTGGCAACCCTAATCGCAACATAGACCCAGAGTGGGGGGATGTAGTGGCGGCAAGAATGGATGGAGCCCCTGGTTGACTCCACATTTCCTTCCAGTAACCATGGGAGGCTCCTATTAATCAAATGACACATAAATATATCAACTGAGAAAAGTGCACAAATGACTGAGAGAAGAGTGTGTGTGTGTGTGTGTGTGTGTCTGTGTGTGTGTCCTAGTCTAGGGCAACAGAGTTAAGGGTGAAAACACATTTTGAATTAAAATTCAACCTTCCCAGCCCCACGGCCCTGACCCCACTCGGGAACACAGCCGTCAGATGTAGGCCACGTTATAAAGCGAAGGCTGCCTGACGGGGCTGGCATCCAGGAAAAGCAAATAAAATCTCGCTGCGAGTCCCTCCCTGAGGGCTGCTCACACAGCCCTGGCAACCCAGAGCCTGCAAACAAATGGGCCCCAGTGCTGCCCAGCAGAGCCCCGTTCCCCAGGTGGCTTTTGTTAATTGAGATTAGGCCTGCAGCTGCACACAGCTCCTGGGGCTCCTCTCTGCCCTCACCCTTGTCTCTTGTTCTGGGCACAGAAGGGGCCTACGTGTGGTTTCAGGAAATTAGGAGACAAGAGCGTCTTTTTTAAGTGGAAAGGACCACCTGTACCGGGGCTGTGAAAAGGGGGTCCTGTCAGATAGCTGAACGCAGCCAAACAAATAGGCCCCCTGGACTCAACCTCCATTATTTCTGACTTAGCACCAGTGTTTCATCACAGAATCATAAGCTGTGAGAACTCAAGGTAGCCTTCAGAGCCACAGAATCAGAATGAGCCTTCCCTGTCAATGGGAATTTGTTACTTAAGAGTTTTACCTATGTTATCTCATTTACACATCCTAAAACTTTAGGTTGATAGGGATTAATTAGTCCCATTTTACACCAGAGAAACTGAGGCTCAGAGAAGTTGAGTGATTTTCCCAGAGCTCCACAGCCAGGAACTGGCCACACCAGGACTCAAACCCAGGAATTCTGGCTTCAAAAACCCTGCATTTCCTGCTACACTATACCATCCCCTATGGACATCTCGTAGGATGTCCATAGATAAAGGAAATGGAATTTATTTTCTTTATTTTGTGTCTCTTATTTATGTGTCTCTCACATCCCACAAAATTACAAACTCCCTGAGGCAGGTATGTTTGTGGATTTTGTTCGCTGCTCCTACAATAATGCCTCACACACACAGTAAGTGTTCAACAAATCTCTGCTGAATGAATGAATGAATGAATGAATGATGGAGTTAGTGATGGCTCCAGGCTTCTGGTTTTTGCTCTTTTCCCATTATACCACAGCCACTTCCTGCACACTCACACACATCCCCGCATTCCATCAGGTCCACCTCAGGTTCTTGGCAGGCCCTGGAGTCAGAGGGATGTGAGTTTGAATCCTTGCTCCACTACTTGGTAACTGTGTGAACTGACCCAATTTACATTGTGTATTTTGTTTGGTTTCCTCCTCCACAACTGGAGATATTAGCAGTATCCAGAGCAGAAGGCATGGCTATGACTAAGGATATGTTTATAAAGCACCTCACACATAGTAGGTGCTTTATCAATGAGGACTTGAAACAAAAACTCAGTGAGGCCCCACCCCAAATGGAACGTCCCCTCCACCCCCAGAGCAGATTATTGAGTAGACACATGCCCCTGCATGTAAGCTGGCCCAGCTATTAGAAAGTCTTCGGGTTTTTGCTAAATTTTTAAAAAGTAAATTTTTAAAAAAATATAAAATATATATTTTTGGATAAAATATGGAAATGCAGACATTCTAAGGAAAATGATAAATACTCATATTACATTATGCAGAAATAGCTGCTGTATTAGATTCCTATTGCTTCTGGATCAAATTACCATAAGCTTAGGAGCCTCAATTCGAACTGGAGTACTTGGGGTTAAGGCTATTTTCATAATGTAATTAACCTGTTATGTCCTTTTGTCCTGCCTTTCTTTCCCTTTGTCCTGCAAGTTCACTGACAGACAGAAGGAATCAGAATGATGAGCTGTGGGCTGCAGAGTTGCCCGAGAACGCAGCATGCGGGACACTTTGGGAGCACCTGAAATACTCTCCTTACTGCCGTGCTGCTTGTATCAGGGCATAGATTTGTAAACGTTTATTAGTTCTACGCTTAATATCTGTGCATTTCACTGTAAATACATTTTACCTATTTCATAGTGAAAGAATATGAAACAACTTAAAAACCACGACTCAGTATCGTACAATTCTGGGGGGCAGAAGGGCAAAGTCAGTCTCATTAGGCTGAAATGAAGCTGTCTGCCGGGCGATGTTCCCTCTGGAGGTCTAGGGAAGAATGTTCTCTGACCTTCTCCTGCTTCTTGAGGCTGCCTGCACTCCTGAGCTCAAGGCACCTTTCCCTTCCTTCAAGACCAGCCACACAGCTTCTTCCAACCTCTCTCTCACTCTGACTCTCTGCCTCTCTCGTCCACCTTTGAAGGACCCATCTGATTACATTGGGCCTCCCTCTTGACCAAATTCTCGCCAGGCTCTCCTGAACCATTTTCTTTCTTTTTTTTTGTTTTTAAGATTTAATTTATTTATTCATGAGAGCCACAGAGAGAGAGAGACAGAGATACAGGCAGAGGGAAAAGCAGGCTCCATGCAGAGAGCCCGATGTGGGACTCAATTCTGAGACTCCAGGACTGCGCCCTGGGCCGAAGGCAGGCACTAAACTGCTGAGCCATCCAGGGATCCCCCTGAACCATCTTCTTGACTAGACCCTAACCTTGGTCTACAAAGACTTGAACAAAATGCTAACATCATGTCTAACAGCTCAGGGCCACATCCCTAGGACATCAGCTCCCCTTAAACTGCCTGCCTGAGAAAGTGCACAGCTGCCAAAAGGATTTACTGATTGTTCCAGCCAACACTTGAAGACAGGGCCCATCTCCCAGCCTCTGGGGGAGGGGAGGGGGCTAACTTTGGTAAAGTGCCAGTTAACAAACCAGACGCGTTTCATGTAGGCCACGTTCTCAGCTCTTTGTAACTTCCACTCCGCTGCTTTGCCCTCTCCATCCTCTCATCCTCCCTGCCAATCACTTCTGTGCACATCAAACTGGAGTCCAGTTCACACTGGAATTCCTATTGTAATAGTATAGCACTGACTAAACTCTGCTCTTCTTGCTTTAGTGTCCAACGGTGTTATCTTAGGAAGAGACATGATCAAGTGAAGGATCTTTGGAAGGGAGGTTATCCTGAATTATCCAGTGCCATCACTGGAAGATGTCCTTGGGGATGACCCTGATGAGCTTGGATAAGTGGAGAATAAGGGACAGCAGTCCCTGAAGAACTTAGTAGAGGACAGTGTTAATTGTGTGTCCTGTACATAGTAATGGCTGCATACATGGTTGTTGACTGACTCACTGATGGACTAGTAGGAAACTGAGTCTGTAACACAGACATTGCCTTACTCATTTCCTCATCAATATTACAAAGGATTTCTTTATGGCAAACCACACAAGAAGCTATTAAAAAAGAGCTTCTTTTGGGGCAGCCCTGGTGGCTCAGTAGTTTAGCACCGCCTTCAGCCCAGGGCCTGATCCTGGAGTCCAGGGATCAAGTCCCACATCAGACTCCCTGCATGGAGCCTGCTTCTCCCTCTGCCTGTGTCTCTGCCTCTCTCTCTCTCTCTCTCTCTCTCTCTCTCTCTCTGTCTCTCATGAATAAATAAATTTTTTAAAGTCTTAATAAAAAAAAGAAGAACTTCTTTGGGAGGACGTAGAGTAACTTAGAGCCTCAGACCTAAAGCTGAAGAAACAGGTCTCGAGAAAGCATGGGACAAAGGCAGTTCTGGGAATCTCGGTAGCAGAAACTAAAGGACGGGCACCGAAAGCTGTCTCCACTGGATGAATCAGCTCCAACCAATTTTCCAACCTTTTGTCACCCACTCAAGGTTCAAAGTCCTGGGAGAGAGTCCAACTGGCCTTGCTCAGAAAACATGCCTGCCTCTTGGCTAGAAGAAAGAGCAAAATAACTAATGACTCCCAGACTGTTGACCTGAGCCACAGAGTGAATGATTGTGTCATTCACTAAGATGGGGAGATCTGAGAAGGATCAGACTCATTGTAAAAGTCAAGAAATCTCTTTTAGCTGAACAACATGTGAGCTGCCTCTTAGTCATCCGAACAGAGCTGCTGCATAGGTGGGAAGTCTAAAGCTCAAAAGAGAAATCCAGGGTCCAAGGAGAAGTCCACAAAACACAAATGCAGGAAACATTGGCTTGTAGGTGCTATTTCAGTCAGGGGCTTGAAGGGAACATCTCTGGAGAGAAGTGAAATAGGAGAAAAGGACCAAGGATTAAAGACCTAGAGCACCATTATAGTTCTGATAGAAGACGAAGATTCAGGATGCTCGACAAAGCAGCAACAGCCTGGAAGCTAGCCTACAAGCTAGGGGTGAGCCAGGCAAGAGTGGGAGCCTAGAATCTAGAGGCTGTTTCACAAAGAAAAGAGTGCAGACCATGGCAAGTGCTGTGGAGAGGTCAGGAATAAGGAGACAACTGACTTCAGACTTACAAAGATGCACCCACTGTGACCTTAATAAGAGCCAAGTCCAGGGGCACCTGGGTGGCTCAGCGGGTGAGCATCTGCTTTCAGCTCAGGTCATGATCCCTGAGTCCTGGGATCGGGTCCCACTTCAGGCTCCCCGCAGGGAACCTACTTCTCCCTCTGCCTGTGTCTCTGCCTCTCTCTCTGTGTGTGTCTTATGAATAAATAAATAAAATCTTAAAAAAAAAGGCCAAGTCCAAATGATAGGACAAAGGATCAAAGGCAATGGCTTGATGAAAACACAGGAAGTGAGTGGTGTTATTTTGGAGGGTGGTGTGCAAAGCAGCTTTGTTGTGTTTTGAGACTCAGCCATATTGTCACAGGTAGCAAATCCTACATTGTCATTTCTCTATCATATTCCATTGTATGAATATCCCATGAGTTATTTACACATCTTACTACTGGTGGATATTTGGGTTGTTTCCAGCATGAGACTTTTACAGAGTCCTGCTATTAACATTCTTGTTTCTATCTTCTGGGAAGCAGAGCACATATATCTCGGGATGCAAACCTAGGAATTAAATCATTAGATCCTAGGATTTAAAAAAAATCATTAGATCCTAGGATTTATGTGGGTTTAGCTGGCATACGGTTTTCCACAGGAGTTGTGCCAGTTTATGCTCACATCAGCAACGTCTGAGAATTTAGGTTACTGGAAAACCTCACCAACATTGGGTATTGCCAGTTTCTTTACATAGAGGCATTCCAGTAAATGTATAATGGCTTCTCATTTGGGTTTTAGTTTGAATTTCCCTGGTGACTCAAGAGTTGGGACGCATTTTCATATGATTCCCGGCCCTTTGGAATCTTCTTTTATGAAGTGCTTGAGTCTTGCACATCTTTCTATTGGTTGTCTTTTTCTTTCCCACTGGTCCAGTTTTAAATATAAATAATTTTCCCGATCTGTGACTTACGTCTACACTCCAGAAGGATATGATTTTTTTTGGAACACTCAAAAAGCTGGAATGTAAGTGTGGTATAGTTTATTCATCTTTTCCCTTATGGGTAGCACCTTCTGTGTCTGGTTAGGAAATCTTAGCCCATACCAAGGTGAAGATATTCCACCCTGTTTCCTAGTAGCATTGCTGTTTTAGCTTTGACATGGAGAGCTGTAATCCAGGGTCAAGATTCATTTTCCCCATATGGAAATTGAATTAGCCCAACACCATTCACTGAAAAGTTTCTCCTTTTCTTATTGCACTGCAGTAACACATTTGCTGATAGTCTTGCCACCAAATACATGTGATTTGCAGACTTTGTTCTATTGATCTACTTGTGTGCATTTACACATGTATCATGCTACTTTAATTTACTGCAGCTTTCTACTGGTAGCAGAATTCAGTAACATAATTCTTCTGGATTATCTTGACTGTAGTGGGCCCTTTGCAATTCCATACAAATTTCACAATCATCTTGTCAACTTATATTTTAAAGTTGCTGGTATTTGTTTTTGTTTTTTTTTTTTAAAAGATTTATTTTATTTAAGAGGGAGAGCATGAGAGAGAGCATGTGCGTGAGCAGGGAAGAGAGACAGAGGGAGAGAGAGGCAGACTCTCCTCTGAGCAGGGAGGGACCTGGTGTGGGACTCGATTCCAGGATCCAGAGATCATGACCTGAACTGAAGGCAGATGCTTAACCTACTAAACCACCTAGGTGCCCTGAAGCTGCTGGTATTTATAGTGGCCTACAGTGTAACTAATTCAGGGAGAATTAAGGCCTTTTTAAAATACTCAACCTTCCAATTTATGAAACCTTCCAATATATATATATATATATATATATATATATTCCTGTATATTTAGGTATCACCTAATTTCTCTCTCTGGTTTCACTTTTTAGTGTAGAGATCTAGCATATCTGTATTTAGATTTATTCCTAGGTATTTAATGTTTTTAATATGATGACAAATGGTAATTACTTATCCAAATTTTTTTCTCCAGTAGTTTGTTGCTTGTTGAGGAAAATACAGTTGATTTTTAATATTGACTTTGTGTCCAGTGAACCTGCCAAACTCTCTGATTAATTCTACTGGTTGGCCTTATTATTGTGGTAATAAGGAAGTTCTCTTTCAGCCCTGGTTTGCTGGAAATTTTTATTACGAATGGGTATTATATTTCATCAAATGCATTTTTTTACCGAGATAATTTCTATTATGTAGTGAAGTAAATTAATGGATTTGCAGATTTTATAATGAGCTTCTTAAAATCAACCCTGCTTGGTCATGTTCTATGAAAATAAATGCTGGTTGGTTATGTTCTATTACCTTTTTGTACATATTATCAGATACTATAATATAGAATTTGAACATTTATTTTATGTATTTTCTTATTTATAAACTGTTATTTAATTTATATTCTTATTTATATATTATTTATTGATACTGTTATTGAATATATTCTTAACTTTTAATTATGAAATATATATATACATTTAGATGTGCATACACAAGTTTGAGTGCAAGGAGTAGGAGCCCATTGAGAAGAATCAGTAATGTAGGATAGCATGGGGAGGATTACCAGAGTGAGCCCCTGAAAATGGCAAATGGCTGTGAACAGGGGCTCAGATAATGAGCTGGCCTCAGGTGGAAGCAGCGCACTGCTTTCACTGTGCTGGGAGAGAAGGCAGCGTATGTAAGTGCACAGATTTGTAAGGTGGTGGATCTCTTGGCGGGCAGATGCAGGAGTCTCGTTCAATCCCACTGTGAAACATGAGGTCATCCACCGAGAATGAGGAACTGGGCAGAGAAGCTGCTGGGTGAATGAATGTGTGAAACTAATAGAGAATTAGAACAGGATTTTCTAAGTATCTAAGTGAGACCAGTGGTTATAAATTTAAAGTGAATCCCATCAGCACAGCTTTGCATTTTTTCTCCTGAGAGTGCACGTTATAGATGTTAATTTGTTGCTGTTTTGATACAGGTTTGTTTAATCAGGATTGGGGTGTAGTTGGGGGAGGTATCCTCACTATAACACAGCTTAATGAACTGAAAAGTAGATTTTCGGGATGTAGGCTCCAGAGATAGATTGCTGGGGGAAACTTACGAAAATCGTGCATATGTGGAGTCATTTTTCTAGACAGCTAATCTTTTTGAGGACTTATTTTTAAGGTGGCATGCTAAAATATTACATATATTATCTTATATATCTTTAAATACTAGATGCTTGAAGATTAGTATTTGCCCCATTGTAAAGATGAGTAAGCTGAAGATGAGAGATTTGAGTCCTTGCCCAAACCACAAACCAGAAAGTGATGATAAATCTGGGTTCCAAATCCCATCCCCCAAATTCTCTAAGACCTTTGGTGTTAATGTATATTTTATTAGAATGTTGTTTCTATATGCATCACTACTTCTAAAGCTCTAAAACCAAAAACTTTTAAAAATTATGTGCACCTGCAAATCAATAAAAAAATTTAAAGAGCCATTCAACCTGACCAATGATAGCGTTGTAGTGGAACCAAATTGCTAATTATAACAGAATAACATAAGTCCTTCCCTGCTTCCCTGGAAGAGTTCCAACCACTGGATATCAGAAATAGATATGGACAAAAGAGCCCCATGAGATCAGGGTCAAGGCAGAAAGATCAAAACATGTCTGAAGACGCAGTTGGGCTGGTTAGACTCTAAACGCTAGTCAGGTGAAGGAAGTGGGAAGCATTACAGATGGAGAGGTTAAAAGGGGGGCATGAAAGACACAGGGAAGACTCTTTGCTGAGTAGGATTGCTGGGAAGCGCTCCCCTTACCCTGGAATTCTGAGACTTAGGGAACCTGCTCAGTGATGAAACACTGATTTTCTGGCTAGACAGGAACAGGGTAGACCATACCCTGTCTCTCTACTTCATCCCCTCTGGAGAAACAGCCAATCAAACTGTGTGACTCAGCACCTCCTGGCCCTCTCAGCACCCTTGGGGCCTCCCCAGCCACTTTCTGGATCACAAGTGGCCACTTGTCCTCCCTTTAATAACCCAAAGTCATCCCACTTGACTGTCTCTCTGCAGGTGGTCTCCAATTCCCATGATGTGCAAAAAGTTTTCACTTCTAACACTTTTTTCCTCTGGACCCCTGATAAATCGGGTAAGAGTTTGATGTAATTGTTCCTCATTATCATCTGAGCTTGTGTCTTGGCTTTTCCTTTTATGTAAGTAGCAAGATGGTGTTATTCCCCTTGTCTGCTTACTGGCTCTGTTATTCTCCTGAGGTAACTGTCTCAGGAGATTCTGTAGAAAATAATAATGGTCAAAATTTCCCGAGAGAAGCTTCATAAATAACATCTCCAGAGCCAGTACTGGCAGATCACAAAATTGCATTCAAATCTCTGTCCAGAGAAAGGTCAGGGCTTGAGGAAAATCAAGTACTGCATCAGAACATCAGGAAAATTGTCTGCAAGCTGTTATGTGTGATTTTTAAAAACCACCCACAATCTTTTTCATTGTGTAGATTTTAGATTTTTGCTCATTTTATTGGAGGCTGTAGTTGGTGATTGGAAGCAGGCAGGTATGTGTGTTACATTGTCTGAGGCTTTCCTGGCCCCTCCCCCGTCCTCCTTAGCACCCTCCCACACTCTAACCCCACCCCCACCCCCCACAATATATAAAGGACTCCTACAATTCAATAATAAAAAAGAGAAATAACTCAATTTAAAAATGGACAAAGGGTCTAAAGAGATATTTTTCCAAAGAAGATAAACAAATGGTCAATAAACCCATGAAAGAGTGTTTAACATCACTAGGCACTAAGGAAACATAAATTAAGACCAAAATGATATACTGCTTCACACTGATTGGAAAGGCCACTATTTTTTTTAATGGAAAATAAAAGATATTGGTAAGGTTGTGAAGAAAATGGAAGCACTGTGCATTGCTGGTAGAAATGTAAAATGGTGAAGCCACTGTGGAAAACATTCTGGTGGTTCCTCAGAAAGTTAAATGTACAATTACCATGTGATCCAGGAATTCCACTTCTAAGCACATTCTAAAATAATTGAAAGCAGGGACTGAAACAGATACTTGTACACCAGTGTTCATAACAGCATTATTACAACAATCAAAAGGTAGAAACAAGTCATATGTCCATCAAAGGATGAATGGATCAACAAAATGTGGCATATGCATACACTGCAATCTCATTTAGCCCAAAACAGAATGAAATTCTGGCACATGCTACAGCACGAATAAACCTAGAAAACATTTTGCTAAGTGAGATAAACCAAATGGACAAACATGATATGATCGCACTTAACATGAGGTGCCTAGAATACACAAATTCAGAGAGACAGAAAATAGAGATGGGGGGAGAAGGAAGAATGAGGAGTTATTTAACAGGTACAGTGTCTGTTTGGGATGAGGAAAAAGTTCTGAAAGTACATAGTGGTGATGTTTGCATAACATTGTCAATGCATTTAATGCCGCTGAATTGTACACTTAAAGTGGTTAAAATAATAAATTTTATACTATATATTTTACCACAATAAAAATCTTTTTAAAGAAGTTACAAGTGAAATGGAGGGATTACAAGAAATGGAGATAGAAGCTCAACTTTTCTCAGTATACCTTGTTTTGCAGATTCCACTTTTAGCCTCAGTATATATCCGGTTTGTGGCATAACCACACAGAAATGTGCTATTCCAAGCAACTTTCAAGCAGTAACTTTACTGTACATCATTGGTGAAACATACCTCAATGACAAAAAAGGATAGCAAAAATATCTTAAAATGTTTGTAGTAATGGTGTTGTCAGAGAGTGTTCATGTTGCTATTCTGAGAGTGTTTTTTTTATATATAATGGGATAAAGCAAACAGAATGAAGGATTATTTGGTGAAACCTCCTTGAGAGACCTCAAAATCCTTGAGAACCAGGATTTTCAGTAAGGGAGAGAGGAATTACTGGTATTATAATGAGAAAATTAAGAATTTCCATTGTCTTGAGTGTCAATAGGAAAGTATCATTATGATCTTCCAATGGACTTACCTTAAAATACATTTGTATGCGCCTGTACATATTATACCTATGCCTATACCAAATATCTACATCTGTGCCCAGCGTTCACCACTGAAAAGACCTAGTAACAATGACAACCCATTTTCAAGGAACATTTCTATCATTCAAATAGTTTGGAGGAGGAATTGTACAAGATAGGAGTATTTTTTCTAATCAGAAGATCAAAAAGCTGTCAAAGCCTACTAGGGTCACATCAAAATAACACATGATCCAACTTGACTATGTTTCTGTTGGCCAAAGAATGGACATAATGAATGAAACATCAATAAGTGTGGTAATATCAAACCTGTGAGCTTATTACATCTAAAAAATAAACGAAATTTGTTGCTTGCTTTGGGAGGCTTCTGTGAAACCAAGTCATTTTGAAAAATGATAAATAAAAGAAAGATGTAAGCATTGGTTTTACCTTTCTAATGTGAATTCTACCTCAGAGTAACCAAATAACTGGTCAGAGGCAATTTTATTTTATGTAAAAGTACTCCAGATAAACTATAAAGAGGAGATGATAGAATTCATATATCACAACCCCTAAGGAATTCTTGGAGATAACCATTCCAGAGATTAATAGCTGATAACACCTTGAAAACATAAACTTCTTAATTATATACCCTCTGATCAGAGTATACGACGCCATTTATAAAAAGGTCTTGCCCCTTCAAAATCAAACCTGAGGGATTCCCTGAGTGGCTCGGCAGTTTAGCGCCTTCCTTCAGCCCAGGGTGTGATCCTGGAGACCCGGGATCGAGTCCCTGCATGGAGCCTGCTTCTCCCTCTGCCTATGTCTCTGCCTCTCTCTCTCTCTCTCTCTCTCTCTCATGAATAAATAAAATAAAATATTAAAAAAATCAAACCTGAGCAAATTATGAGATCTAACCACCAATTTTTATGAAGTACAGAAAGTTGTAGAACATGTAGAAAGACATAACAGAAATGCAGTCAGAAAAATTTAGACTACAGAAATGCTACAGCAAAAATGAATTTTTTTTTCAATAAAAAATTACTAGGAGCCAGTCAGGGAAGCAATAGAATAGATTTGAAGACCCATAAACTAAGGACAAAGTATGGACCTTGTTTGCATCCATTTATAGGACCTAAATAATTCTATAAAAGTTTTTTTAAGTAACATTTCTAGAACAATTAGAGAATGTTAACCTTGAATATTTGATAAAAACTACTAGTCATTTTATATAGGAGCTGATGCAAATGGGTTAGTCTTTTTCCTGATGAGATGACATCAATTATTTTTTCCTTTTTTTGCCTTTTTTAATTGAAATGTATTTGGCATATAACATTGTACAAATTTTAAGGTGTACCATGTTAATTTGATACATTTGTAGGTAATAATATGATTACCATTATAGCGATAATTAGCACCCCTATCTTGTTGTGCAATGATCCTTTCTTTTTCATGGTTAGAATCACTACCTTCTAGTCTCTTAGCAAATTTGATGACTATAATATTGTTGTCTATATCCACTTGCACTAGATGTCTAGGGCTTTTTTACTACTTGTTGCAAGGAAACAATATATATTGGACATATCAGGGTAGAAAAATATTTTTGTTATATTTGTTAGGCCTTTCAAATATAAAAATATAATTTAAAAATAAAAGGTAAAGAAAATGTAAAATAAAGCATAAATGAAAATAAAATGACTTATCACCATTTAGGTAGCTGGTTATCATATTCTCAGGAAATGTTATGCATATACCAGCATATGCATGTAATATCTTTATTTTCCTTTTGTGGTTATGTGTATATATATCCTTTTGAAACAATATATATATATATATATATATTTGGATTTATTTCAAAGAGAGAGAGAGAGAGAGAGCATGGGGTGGAGGGGAGGGAAAGAGGGAGAGGGAGAGAGAGAATCTCAGGCAGACTCCCTGCTAAGCACAGAGCCTGTTAGTGGGGCTCCATCTCACCACCCTGAGATCAGGACCTGAGCCAAAACCAACAGTCAGATGCTTAACTGACTGAACCACCCAGGTACTGCTGAAATATATCCTTCTATGTACCCTAAACATCTACCCTATAATACATATTATAACACTGTTCTTTCCCTCACCTTGTCTTCAGAATATAATATCTTAGAAACCTTTTATTATTTCAGAATGTAGATCTGCCTCATTTTTTACATTGTTGTACTATGAATTTACCATAATTTATTCACATGCTTCCCTATTGCATGCAAACTGTTTTTTATTTTATAAGATATAATGAGTATCCTCATAAGTACATCTTATTATGATTTTTCAAGTGTATCCTTAGCAAAAGTTCTTGGCAATGAAATTACAGGGTTAAGAACCATGTGGGTTGTTTTGTTTCATTTTGTTTTTGAAGATCTATTTCTCAGTTGTCTTCAAAGGAACTTTCACCAAATTACCCTTCATCAGGGAATCAGAGAGTGTCCATTTCTCCATGTCCTTACCAACCGCGGCTCTCATCAAACCTTGATGGAAGTGTTCTCACTCTGATACATTAATGAATAGAAGTCATACGTGCTTATTTGGATGGTAAATTCACTCCCTCTAAATTTATAGAAGAGAGAATTTAGATAGTTATCTCAAATTGGTGCCAGTGTTATCCAAGCCATTAATCTTTCTTTACCTCAGCTTGTCATTCATGCTGTGGCATTTCAGTTAAACACACACACACACAATAGCTGGATATAGTTTTTGTAAATTATTGAAATCAGATTTTTGCAAACCTTGGGTTTTCTGTGTTGTCATGGCAAATGAATTAGGTGAAATAATACTGTTTATGTTTTTTTTTTTTATGAATTTCACACTGGCTGTACTTTGGAAAATTACTACAGAGCCGCAAGAGGAGAAACATGATGGGCCACTGCTCCAAAGACAGGTTTTAAAATTCAGATCTGTACTTAACAATTGGGACAGTATACCCTAACCTCCTCTTGACCCATTCCTGAGGGATCTCTTCTCACAAGAGCTAGTGCTTTTCCTAAACTGTGAAAAGCCTGCTGTGAGCACTTCCTGTTCAGAGTCTGAAAAACATAGATTAAATTTTCTATCCTTTGAGTGCATAGGACAACATTGGTTCTTAAAGATTCTTCTATGGAGCTGCCTGGCCAGTAATCGGAAATGTCCCACCATTGGAATGAGAATACCATGGAGGCATACAAATTGAATTTTAAGAGTTGACTTGAAGGGCATTTAAATAATTATTCTATTCCCTGGCAGGGTTTTATTAAAGTTTTAGATGATTTTGTTTTGTAAACTATACTAGTCATGGTTCACACAGCATGTGTGTTAACCGTGTGGTTCTTGAACAAATATATAGCCTCTTTATACCATAATCCTTTCTTCCCCTACTCACTGTCCTTTTTTAAAAAAATGTTTTTTAAAATTGTTATTTATTCATTTGAGACAGAGAGCTACAGAGAGAGAGCATGAGCAAGGGGAGAGGCAGAAGGAGAGGGAGAGCAGATTCCATGCCAAGCAGAGAGCCCCATGTGGGGCTCCATCCCAGGACCCAGAGATCATGACCTGAGCCAGAGGCGCCCCTCACTGTCCTTTTTTTCTTTTTTCTTTTCCTATTTATTTATTTATTTATTGTCCTTTTTTTCAATAACAACTTTATTGACGTATATTTTACATATCACTTAATTCAAGGAAACAATTCAGTGATCCTTAGTAATTTTATGGAGTGGTGCACTAATCCCTATAAATCAATTTATAGATCTTTTCATCCTCTCAATAAGATTGCTTTTACTCCTTTAGAGTTAATCCCCATTCCCACCCTGACCCCCAGGCAACTATTAATCTAGTTTCTATATCTCTACAATTGCCCTTTCTGGCAATTAAATTACAAATAAGTCATCTCCTGTGTCTGGTTTCTTTTCACATAGTGTAATGTTGAAGAGCTTCATCCATGTTGTAATCTGTGCTAGTAGTTCATTCCTCTCTGGTGCTCAGTCGTATTTACTGTACGAATATACCACATTTTGTCCATTCAGCAGTTAATAGACATTTAGCCCTTCTCCGGTTTTTGGCAATCCTGAATAATGTTGCAGTGAATATTTGTGTACAAGTCCTTCCATGGAAATATGTTTTTATTTCTCTTGGCTAGATACCCAGGAGTGGAATTGCTAGTGAAATAGTAATATTATGTTTGACTTTTTTTTTTTAAGATTTATTTATTTATTTATTTACTTACTTATTTATTTATTTATGATAGACATATTGAGAGAGAGAGAGAGAGGCAGAGACACAGGAGGAGGGAGAAGCAGGCTCCATGCCAGGAGTCTGACGTGAGACTCGATCCCGGGACTCCAGGATCACGCCCTGGGCCAAAGGCAGGCGCTAAACCTCTGAGCTACCCAGGGATCCCCTGATATGTTTGACTTTTTGAGAGACTCACAAACTGTTTTCCAAAGTGATTGTACAATATGTATTTTCACCAACAATATATCAGAGTTCCCTTTTCTCAGCATCCTAAACCAACACTTCTTACCTCTTATCTGTTATAGCTACTCAGATAGATTTGACATTTGTGATTTTAATTTCCACTTTTCTAATTTCTAATGATGCTGACCATCTTTTCATGTGTATTTTCCTTAGTGAAATATCTATTTGTGTCTCTGTCCATGTTTTGATTGGGTTCTTTTATTATTGAGCTGTAATAGTCCTTTGTAAATTCTGGATATAATTCTTTATTGACTATATATTTTGCAAATATTTTCCCTTACTCTGCTGCTTGCATTTTTATTTTTTTACTGATGTCTTTTGAGGTGCAAAAGTTTTGAATTTTGATAATGTCTAGTTCAGCATTTAACGGACTTTCTTTCATATTGTATCTAGAAAACTTTTGCCTTTCGATGTCTCAAAGATTTTATCCTATGTCTTACTCTAAAAGTTTTACTGTGTTTGTGCTTACATTTTTTTTAAATTTTTTTTATTTATTTATGATAGCCACAGAGAGAGAGAGAGAGGCAGAGACACAGGCAGAGGGAGAAGCAGGCTCCATGCACCGGGAGCCTGACATGGGATTCGATCCCAGGTCTCCAGGATCGTGCCCTGGGCCAAAGGCAGGCGCCAAACCGCTGCGCCACCCAGGGATCCCCTGTGCTTACATTTATGTCTAGGACCCATTTGAGTTAATTGTTGTATATGGTGTGGTCTAAGTTCATCATTTTTCAAAGTGAAAAAAAAATCAAGTGACTATGAAGCTTCATCTTTGGACTCTTAATTCTGTTCCATTGACATGTAGGTCAATATGCTTTATAGGACATTTAGAAATTGGAAAGTTAAAGTCTTCCCATTTTTTTCCTCTTCAAAATTATTTTGGTTATTCTAAATGTTTTGCACTTCCTTATAAATTTTAGGAGTTACTTGTCAATATATGCAAAAACAAAAAGCCTGTTGGGAATTTAATAGAGATTGTATTGATTCTGTAGATCAATTTGGGCATAAATGGCATCTTAACAATATTTGAGTCTTCCAATCCATGAACATGGAGTATTCTTTTTTTTTTAATTTTTTTTATTTTTACATATTTTTTAAATTGGAGTTCAGTTTGCCAACATATAGCATAACACCCAGTGCTCATCCCATCAAGTGCCCCCCTCAGTGCCCATCACCCAGTCACCCCCAATCCCCACCCAACTCCCTTTCCGCCACCCCTTGTTCATTTCCCAGAGTTAGGAGTCTCTCATGTTGCGTCAACCTCACTGATACTTCCCATTCATTTTCTTTCCTTTCCCCTTTATTCCCTTTCACTATTTTTTATATTCCCCAAATGAATGAGACCATATAATGTTTGTCCTTCTCCGATTGACTTATTTCACTCAGCAAAATACCCTCCAGTTCCATCCACATTGAAGCAAATGGTGGGTATTTTTCATTTCTAATGGCTGAGTAATATTTCATTGTGTACATAGACCACATATTCTTTATCCATTCATCTTTCGATGGACACTGAGGCTCCTTCCACAGTTTGGCTATTTTTGGACATTGCTGCTATAAACATTGGGGTGCAGGTGTCCCGGAGTTTCACTGCATCTGTATCTTTGGGGTAAATCCCCAGCAGTGCAATTGCTGGGTCGTAGGGCAGATCTATTTTTAACTCTGAGGAACCTCCACACAGTTTTCCAGAGTGGCTGCACCAGTTCACATTCCCACCAACAGTGCAAGAGGGTTCCCCTTTCTCACATCCTCTCCAAAATTTGTTGTTTCCTGACTTGTTAATTTCCCCCATTCTCACTGGTGTGAGGTGGTATCTCATTGTGGTTTTGATCTGTATTTCCTTGATGGCAAGTGATGTGGAGCATTTTCTCATGTGCTTCTTGGCCATGTCTATGTCTTCCTCTGTGAGATTTCTGTTCATGTCTTTTGAACATGGAGTATTCTTTAGTTATTTAGATCTTCTTTAATTTTCCTAAGCAAAGAAAATTTTCTTTGTGATTTTCTGTGTAGAAGTCTTGCACAAGTTTCCTAAATTTATTCTTAAGCATTTTATTCTTTTTGAAACTTTAGCAAATGCAACCATATTCTTAATTTCATTTTCACATTGTTCATTGCTTATTTAGAAAAATGCAATTTTTTGGGTTTTGCATATTGATCTAGTATCCTGCAACCTTGCTATTCTATTTATTCTAATGAGGTTTTATGGTTTTTCTTGTGATTTTCTATGTGCAGAATCATGTTGTGTATGATTAAAGGTAGTTTTGTTTCTTTCAATGTGGAAGTCTTTAACTGATTTTTTTTATTTTGGCTAACTACACTGGCTAGAACCTCCAGTACTATAATGAATGGAAGTGAAAGCAAATGATCTTGCTTTGCTTCTGATCTTAGAGAGAAAGCATTTAGTCTTACCCCATTAAGTATGATGGTCATTGTAGGTTTTTATCACAAATGTCTTTTTTTAAGATTGAAGAAGCTGTTTTATTCCAAGTTTGTTAAGAGTTTTATCATGAATGAGTGTTATATTTTGTGAAAGGCTTTTTCCTCTATCTATTAGGATGATCATATGTTTTGTCCTTTATTTTATTAATATGATTTATTATATTAATCGATTTATAGGTATTAATCTCATTTGTCCATGGTGTAGAATTTTTTTAATATGTTGATGGATTTGGCTTGCTAATTTTTTAAAGATCAAACCTGAATTCTTATGATCAGTAAAAATGGGGATATTGATTCTACTTATCACATAGTTTTGCAGTTACAATTAAATACAATAATACACATAAAGTATCTAGCATGGTATCTGACAGATAGTAAAAGTTTAATTAATGGGCATTATGTCATTTATACCATCAGCAATAAGTGTCTTCATATAATTACGTCTTATAAAATAATGGGAAACAACTGTATAAAATTATTCTGCTTAATACTGGACTATATTACATTCATGGGTGGAAGGAGAGAGATAATTAAAATAAGAGCTAACATTTACCCGTTGCAAACTATCTTCCAGGCTCTGTTTTAAGTATTTAATATCGATTAACTAACCAAATCTTCCCAATAGCCCTATGAAGTATGTACCCTTATAGTTGGGGGTGGTGGGGGCTTATATAATTTGTTCCAATTATAAAGACATTAAGGGGAAGAACTGGGATTTGGACACAAGCAGTCTGGCTGCAAGACCATATTCTTTACACACTATGTTATGTGCCATGCTTTATGCTAATTGCTTTACAAACATTATATCTAATATATTCTTAGCCATATGTGCACAAAATGACTACCAATGTGCAGATATCACCTCTGAATTTGTAAGAGATTTGCTGCAAATTCACATATTAAATTTGCTGCAAATTTAATATGAATTTAAATTCATATTTATACCCAAACCTAGGGCAGCCCTGGTGGCTCAGCGGTTTAGCGCCGCCTGCAGCCCAGGGTGTGATCCTGGAGACCAGGGATAGAGTCCCACGTCAGGCTCCCTGCATGGAGCCTGCTTCTCCCTCTGCCTGTGTCTCTGCCTCTCTCTCTCCTCTCTGTGTATTCTCATGAATAAATAAATAAAATCTTTAAAATAAATAAACCCAAACCTATCTGACACTTATTTTTTATCTTATTTTTATTTTTTTAAGTAGGCTCCATGCCTAGTGTAAAGCCCAGCGCAGAGCTTGTACTCACAACCATGAGATCAAGACCTGAGTGAGATCAAGAGTCGGATATCTCTAACCAACTAAACCAACCAGGCATCCCCAAATTTATTTTCTTTTTTTTTCCCAAATTTATTTTCTAATTGTATTTTTCTTAAGTGTGTTTTAACTGATTCTATTTTTGATGAATCAATCAACATATTTTTTCCTCCAAAACCTGAGAGCTTTTAGAAGCAGTAGCTAATATAAGTAATTCATTTCCCTTGTTTTTCTAAATAATGATATTAGAACTGACCCTTGCTCATGTAGAGTGTGAATGAAGATTTGACACATTAGTTCTGCATTCTGCAATAGGCAGCAGGTTCTCCTGTATCATGATTTTCAAGCTTTTTTTGACCCATAAGAAGAAATATATTTTTCATCACAATCCAATAGATATACTCTCATAGAAACATATTCACAAAACCAAAAATTTCATAAATGGTTTGTCTTACATATTAATAACATTTTTTTCTGTGATATTTAATCTGTTCTATTTCTTCAAAAAAGAAGTGCTTGTTAGAATGAGCTGAACTGATTTCACAACCCATTAATGGGTTATAAGCCCAATTTGAAAAACGCTGCATTGGAAATATTTTAGATCACTTCAAATGCTCAGATTCAGATTTATCTCAAGATGGCTTCTGTGAGACAGCTTTAAACATGAGTGACTTCTTCGAACTTAGCAATCATGCTAATTTCTAAAAACAGAACTTAAGGAATGTGTATCACACACACACCTAAAATGTGTGTTTTAAACTTTTTCTTTAGTTCATTTATTAATTTGTAATCTTTTATTCTACAACTATTTATAGAGGCTACATTTCAGGCAGTGTACAAGTGCTCAAGAGCCAAGGATGAGTAAAAAAGCAGGCATGCATCCTGGTGGCATAGTGGGAATGAAAACCATTAAGCCAAAAGCACGCAAGAAAATATTTTCAAATTATGCTGAATTCTATGAACAAGAATATGGCATTGTATATGACAGGGTGACCTGTCTTAATATGGAGTGTTAGAAATGCCTCTGTGAGAAGTGTCACCTGGGCTGAGGGCAACAGATGACGAGGACCCAGCAATGGACAGCATCGTGAGCACAGGCACAGACCACACCACATCACAGTCTAAGGCTGGAGAGAGCATGGACTACTAGATGAGGGATGGAAGGAAGAGATCTAAGGATAAGTCTGAAAAAGTAAACAGAGACAGACCATACAGGATCCTACAGACCATGAAAAGGGGTGAAAGGGCTTTATGAAGCTGGATGATAGAAGGCTCACAGTGCAAAAATATAACTAGAGTATGTAGAAAGGATTGGAGAGGTCCAAGATTATACAGAAAGAGCCATGAATAGCTACTGCCATTGTCTGCATCAAACATGATGGGACAAGATGAAGTAGTGGTAGTCTTTTGTTGCTTATCTCTCATCCTGCTGAGCACACTGCAATGTATTTCATATGCACTGGAACCAGACTTAATCATTTTGGAGCTGTCAGCTAAGAAATAAAAGTCATGGAAATGCAACAGTGAGTCTCTGTGACAAATGGGCGAGGTGTAAGGAAGCTCTTCCTCTTTTATCAATAAATATCAGACTATGAGGGATCCCTGGGTGGCGCAGCGGTTTGGCGCCTGCCTTTGGCCCAGGGCGCGATCCTGGAGACCCCGGATCGAATCCCACGTCAGGCTCCCGGTGCATGGAGCCTGCTTCTCCCTCTGCCTATGTCTCTGCCTCTCTCTCTCTCTCTCTCTCTATGTGACTATCATAAATAAAAAAAAAATTAAAAAAAAAAATCAGACTATGATATGAACTTGCATATTCTAGTTATCACCAAACTATATTATGCCCACATATTTTACTGAATATGGTTCTATATAATCAAATACTTATCTTCCCTTTCTCTGAGAGTTTTTAAGATCTATGTAAAGGGCTTCAGATCTGATGTACTGAAGGAGGAATATGATTCTTAACAGCCAAACCTGGCTCCATGATTAAATAAATTTATATTCATACTGGACAGTGAAGAATGTTGCCTCTTGCCTGGGCCACTTCTTTCTTTGATTAATAATCCCCTGCATGTAGAACACTGTTGCTAACTTGCCATGACTGACACCTTTATCTGTTCAGGAAAAATGGTTGCTCATCAAGGCAAATCTAATAATATCATTGCCCTTCCTTGGAGTTAAGTAGAGTGGAGTCCTCTGGAAGGGGAGTCCTCTGGTATGTGGCCAGGTTTCTGACTTCTACCTGTCTCCCATGGGAGCTGAACGCAGTCAACAACTGCTCTGTAAGATAGCCTGGTCTGCATAGGCTATTTCCCTTGGCATCTCTTCTCCTTTTTCTGATACCCAGGCCTCACCCATATCACCACCCCTACCCCACTTGCCACCGATCCCAACAGACCTCACACACATCCCAGGGGGGATCATCATTTCGGATTCATTAGCTGAGAGCAGCCGAAGGTATCACAGGTCCCAGGCATGATTACATTTATTAGTACATTGTTGCTTACTGAAAGTCCAATAAAACACAACAAATATAATAAAAACAACAAATATAACACAAAAAATATAAAAATAGTAGTGGAGTGGGAAGGATTGTGAAGCAAATAGCCCTTGTTCAGGCACCTTTTCTGGTGCCCATTGAACCAATGGCAGGGATGACCAGCCAGTTATCACAGTGAAGTGAAGAATATCATTTCCAAAAAGACAATACCAAAAATGTATTCATCGTCATATTTTTACAAAGCGTTTCCTGTGTTTCTGTCTAAACTTCTCCAAGGGCTTAATTTCTGTCATCTTCTATGTGAATCAGTCTTAGTGGTAAACAAAATGTTATTCTTTGGACAAGTAAGCATCAGGAACTGGTGGTCTTCATTAGAATGTTACTGCTTCAGATTAATGCTTCATTGAATTTCTCTTGTTTCTTTTCCTTGCAATTCCCTACCTTCTCCTTTAGCACAATGATCATTATAAAGAAGAAAAAAAAATACCAAGTGTGGTTCCTCAGTTATTGATATTCTACATTTCTTTCCCAAGCAAAGAATTTGTCACCAGGAATTAGTTTGCATCCCTGGGCACAGCTTGCAGACAATCAAAGAATTATTTGATTCAAATAAAAATTTAAAATGTGATCTCAGTGACATTATGTCAAAAGAAACATGTCAAAACAGTGCTGATTCAGAGAGCATTATTGTGCCTAGAAATCATGTCTCTGCTTTGAAGGAAACAAAATAAATCCTAGCAGCGGGAATGCATTTTTACAAGAGACTCTTTGCAAACAGCACAGGCCAGTTCTGCTCTCCTGTATCTCATTTCCTCTTCCAATCTCTCCACACTGTGCTCCTTCAAGTGTGAAGTCCATGCTTGATTGTAGGTCCTCCTTAAAACTCTTCATTGTCACCCTAATGCCTACAGACTTGTGAACAGGCACCTGTCATGGGATCTGCCATCTGCGTTCCTCTCTCAGCTCAAGCTTCCCCATCATACCTGTTGGAGAGCAAACCCAAACTATTTTCCTTTTTCGACTCACACTATGTTCTTTCCCATGTCTGGGTTTAATGCAGGCTGTTTTTCTCTATCAAATCTTACTTTTGGACCTGGAGAACACTTCAGCTCTACCGTGTATTAGGCATTTCACCTTGTGCACATTCTTCACCAGGTCTTGACTTCCTCATTTGTAAAATGGGAGCTTAAGAGCAGCACTTTGGGGGTTGCTAGGGGTGCTGTTTGTAGAGGGCTTCAGCGCCTGCCCCAGAGAAGTGGCTCAATGGAGATATAGGTGACACCAGTTTTATTTTGTGCCTGTTATTATCACCACCCTTCAAAATATAACTCAGGTCTCACTTCCGCTGAGAAGCTTTCCCTTACCTCCCCATCCCAAAGTGAATTACTTCCTTGTACTATGCACTTACTTTTTTATTGCCCTTTTGTATCTTTTTCTTATCATTAATGCGGTACACGATTTGTTATAAGGTTGCTGGGCAATGAAGTTTTATCGTGTGGAAAAATGGGAATGAGAATGGTTCAAGGACACCTCATAATTCACATTTTATGGACCTCCTGCAATAGTGTGGTTAGGATATGATTGTTAATGGTAAGTGGATGAGTGGGGTTTTCTTTGTTCCTGGGCTTTATAGTTTTGTAAGCTAATAGTTATTGAGTGCTTAGTATATGTCAGGCAGGATATTAAGTGTTGTACTTGTTCTTTACTATGATCAAATGTGGTAGATATTATTCCCCTTCACACATATGGAAACTGAAGGTCTAGGGTCATAGAGCAAGGGAGAGACCATCTGCTCCTACACCTTGAACTCTTTGCTCGAGAACACTCTGTTCTGATCTATGAGGGGTCATTTGCCTCTGGGACTCTATAGTATGTAAATGTATTTAATACTCTTTCATTTCTAATTCTATTCCAGGTACTCCTTCCAAGATGAAGAGGATATGTTCATGGTAGTGGATCTCCTGCTGGGCGGGGACCTGCGCTATCACCTGCAGCAGAATGTCCGCTTCCAGGAAGACACCGTGAAGCTCTTCATCTGTGAGCTGGCCATGGCCTTGGACTACCTACAGAGCCAGCGCATCATCCACAGGTCAGTTAGATCCAAGGGGACAGCCTTGCACTGAATTACAGAAGAGAATTCATAACCTGGTACATTCAACAAGTTCTTGTTAAACATGACAGGTAATCCGCACTGAACTCTTGCAACAGTCCCTTGAAATAGTCTTATTGTCCCTCTTTTGAATATTTTTTTAAATGAGTACATTGAGCTAAATTTGCTCAAGGTCAGTTAGTGAACAATAATACCAGAATCAATGAGTATTGGCACTAGACAAAGAAAAAGTGACATATAGGAATGTATCTCCTTCACTTGGGGAATCTGTGTTAAATGGAGACAAATAACACAAGTAGGTATAAACTCAAATAGACATTAGACAGAAAAGGATAATACTTTTCTTTGTAAAGGTATTGGTAGGTGGGGCAGCTGGGTGCCTCAGTCAGTTGAGTGTCTGACTCTTGATTTTAGCTCAGGTTGTGATCTTGGGGTTGTGAGATCAAGCCCCACATCAGGCTCTGCACTCAGCACGGAGTCTGCTTCAGATTCTCTCCCTCTTCTTCCCACTCACACACACACTCTCTCTCAAATAAATAAAATCTTTTTTAAAAGAGATATTGGTAGGGTTTTTTTGTTTCAAGTTTTTTTTTCAATTCTAGTCATTTAACATCTATTGTAATTTCGGTTTCAAGAGCAGAATTTAGCAATACAAAGATATCGGTAGTTTTACTGATGATTTCCTATGTAGTATCTCCTTTGATCTCTATAATAACTTGTGATAAGTGATCAGAGCAGGTATACTTGGACCGTATTAAATATGAGAAAACCATGATTTGGAGGTATTAAATTGTCATCCAGGTTATTTATGATAATATTTATTAAAATTTTTATTTTAATTCCAGTATACTTAACATATAGTCTTATATTAGTTTCAGGTATATGAGATAGTGATTCAACAATTCTAAATATTCCCCAGTGCTCATTATAACAAATACCCTCCTTAATGCCTTTCACCTATTTCACACATTCCCCCACCCACCTCTCCTCTGGTAACCATCTGTTTATTTCTCTATGGTTAAGAGTCTATGTCTTGGTTTGTTTCTCTCTTTTTTTCCCTTTGCTTGTTGTCTTGTTTCTTAAATTCTGCCTATGAGAGAAATCATATGGTATTTGTCTTTCTCTGACTTATTTTACTTAGCATTATACTCTCTAGCTCCATCTCTTTCATAGTACTAGAAGTCCAAGCCTCACCTAGCAGGCAACAAAAAGAAATAAAAGGCATCCAAATTGGTGAGGAAGAAGTAAAACTTTCAATGTTTGCAGATGACATGATACTACACACACAAAATCCTAAAGACTCTACCAAAAAACTACTAGAATCAATAAATGAATTCAGTAAAGTCACAGGGTACAGAATCGATGTATAGAAATCTGTTGCATTTCTGTACACTAATAATGAGGAGGCAGAAAGTGAAATTAAGAAAACAGTTCCATTTATAATTGTGACAAAAACAATGAAATATCTAGGAATAAATTTAACCAAAGAGGTGAAAGACCTATACTCTGAAAACTACAAAACACTGATAAAAGAAATTGAAGATGATTCGAAGAAATGAAAAAACATTCCATGTTCATGGGTCAGAAGAACAAAATTATTAAAATGTCTATGCTACCCAAAGCAATCTACAGATTTAATGCAATCTCTATCAAGATGCCAACAGCATTTTTTACAGAGCTATAACAAATAATTCTTAAATTTGTATGAAACCAGAAAAGATCCTGAATAGCCAAAGCAATTTTGAAAAAAGAAAAACAAAACTGTAATTATCAGAATTCCAGACTTCAAGTTATATTGCAAAGCTGTAATAATCAAAACAGGATGGTACTGACATAAAAACAGACACAAATATAATGGAAGTGAATGGAAAACCCAGAAATAAACCCACAACTATATGATCGATCGTTTATAAGAATTTTGAATCTAATCACCATCAATGCAACTACAATTTACTGATGACTTTGTACATATGCCAGATATTACTACGTGCTATTCTATATTATCTTATTAAATTCTCAGAACTCAAGGAAGATACCACATTTCATTATAGGATCACCATTATACCGATGAGGAAATTGTGGCTCAAAGATTTGAAAGGACAAATCACTGACAAATGGCATTGCCAGAATTTAAATGTAGGTCTTTCTGAACCCAAAGTCAGAGCTCTGACTACTACACCAACTTGCATTCATTACACATATGAAATTTATGCATTAAGTATGCATCATTGAGTGGAAATCAACACATATGACTCTGCTGCTGTCTTATTTCTAATCTTTGAAGAATTTGCTAGGTTTTTAAGTATGTTTACATCTTTACAGTGTAGTAAAATTCTGGCCAAATAAAATATTTTCCAACCACTAAGTTGACATTTATCTAAAATATATGTAGATGAGTACAGAGCCTGTGGATGAAGATGTAGCATCATAATTTATAGATTCTCTGTGCAGGTACTATGGAACAATCTGTGTGTAATCTTGATCCTGTATACTTTCAGTCATATTTTAATTTCCTGTCTTTCGGAGGACCTACTTGTGTTGGAAATGTGCTCTTCAGGCAATAGGTGAATAGAAAGCAGACCAGTTCATCGTGTATGAGCTTGGAAGCAAATGAACACACCTGGTGTTTTGTCAGTAACTGAGAACCCTGTTCCCAAGCAGTCTTTCTCCCATACTAACGTTCTGCCCCCATCACAACCCCAGTTCTTTCTAAGGAAAAACTTGCCTATTTGTAGTCTATGGTGTCTCTCTCGGGGTATTCATGCTCATTCATCCTACCCAAGATTGCCAACCCACAGCCTGCTTGGGTTGCTAACATCCTAGATCTCAGAAAGGAGACAGGTACAATGAGAAGCCAGCATGGCTACAAGGGCCTTTCAACTTTCTTTCCCTGTTTGAATCTGGGGTCTGTGTCGTCTTTCTCTGGGCTTCATTTTCTCTGTCATCACAAGTCAAGATACTCTAAGCATTTCTGCCCTATGTTTAGAAATGCATTCCAAAAGGAATTCAGGAGAAAAAAAAAAAACAAAACAGAAAAGTCAACACAATTTGTGCCCTAAGGAACTTACAAACACCAAACATTGCTGTTCATTACTTCCTCCCTTGCTCTTTGTTGCTCTCATCATTCTGCCACTTGTATAAGAAACCAGCGATTAACTTTCTCCCTCTGGGCCTTCACACACTCACAATCATTACTCCATGCCCATCCTCAGAAGAGCCTCTTTGAACCAAAGTGTCTCCTCACCGCAGTAAGGTGAATGCAAGGCAAACTCAGTGACATTCTGACCATGTTGTTAAAAAATGAGAGGAGCTCCTCTCAGGGTCAGAAAATAATCCAGGTGTATTTCTGTTGCCTATAAGGCCCCACTGAGCCTCTCATGTGTTATATTGTATAGGCGACTGTGGCTCTTTGTACTTCTCCTGAGGACCTGTGACATTGTTAATGTGTAATTACTTAATTACTATCTGCCGCTCTGCCACGATGGAAACCTCATGTGTGTTTTGCTTTTCACCGTAGAACAAGGATGCAGCAACCTCGCATGCCTGAACCATACAAATGATTGACTAAAAGCCAGGTTTACAAATGAGACAAAATTAAAATATAAGGTATGAAAGCCAAGAATTTCAGACCTACCTTGGTGTTCACATGGAGTAACCATATAATTCATCATCCAAATCAGGGAACTCCTGAGAATGAAAGAAGTCGTTATTAATATTTATGCTTGGGCAACAGGCAAATAAATGTTCTGGAAAAAAACAGGGCATGTATCAACATCATTAAGGCTTTTCAAGACAGTACTGACCAAATAAACAGGTTGATTGGGAGAGTGCTCTGATAATCATGGCTTTCTGCCTCCAGAGTACCCAATATCAAATTGAGACAGTGTCAAGTGGCTTAAAACACATGGACACAGTAAAATAAGCGGTGTTCTTTTGTCTGCAGCGTTAAAAGGATAATAATGATGGCACTCGGAGGCTCGGGCTCAGGGGGCAGAGTTAAAATGGTGAAGAGCAACATAGAAGAAGAGGAAGCTTTTGAGTAATTCTCTTTTTTTAAAAATCTTTCTTCAGGGGAGCTTGGGTGGCTCAGTCAGATAAGTGTCTGACTCTTGGTTTCAGCTCAGGTCGTGATCTCAGAGTGATGAGATCGAGCCCTGCATCAGGCTCCACGCTTAGCTTAATAGTCTCCCTCTCTGGCTCTCTCTCTCTCTCTCTCTCTCTCTGCCCCTCCACTAGTGCATGCTCGCTCGCTCTCTTTCTCAAAAAAAATAAATAAATAAATAACAAAAAATAAAAATAAAAACAACTTTCTTCAAGAAAATCCAAAAACTCATGCTAGATTTGATGGAATCTAAGATAAAACATCTTTCAGCTACTTAGAAAATTGGATAATAAGACACATCCTTAGTTCTGAATTACTACGTCGTGAGTGAAGAAAGCAGAGTCTACGAAATTCAGTAGCTGCCGAAGACAAGGAAAGACCATCTATCTGCTTGGGTCAAATATGCGACTTCCTAATTTCAGGAAAACGTTGTTCCAAAAACAACATTATGTCTCTGGACCTGGTAGAAGATTCAGAATTCTCCACAGGCCTCGGCAAATGCAAATGCGTGTGGAGCCGTAGCCTGGGGGGCTGCCACCTACCGAGGGCTTCCTGGGCAGCAGGCCCCGGTGCTTTCTTTCATCCAGTCTGCTCCCGCCCAGGAGCCCGGCCGGGTCTCCATCTACAGCCAAGGAAGCTGGCTGGGGAGATGAGGGACCGGGCCCAGGGTCGCCGGGCTGACGAGTAGGGGAGGCGTCACTGAAGGCAGGGCAGAGGTCACCATCTCCACAGGAGGGGTGGTCAGCGCGGCTGTGGCTCCGGGGCGGGCAGGGGACGAGGTGAGGCCCGGCCACTGCCCTTGGGCACGTCCTCTGGCTCCACAGGCGAGGGTGGCCCATCGGCAGCCACTGAGGACAGAACAACTCAAAGCGCAGGGTGGGAGAGCGCCTGAGCTACTTCAGACAAGATGATGGTTTGGGGCGACAGAAAACAATGTTTCTTGAGAGTTCAGAGGATTTAAAAAGGATTTTAAGAACCAGAGCAGAACGAAGAGTCCAGTCTGTGTAAGAAGAACTGTATTCTGAAGGAAAGCGCTCGTTAATCAACCCGTATTCCATAGAACGGTCTGTTTTGAATTTTTGCCTCACGTTGACTTTCCCGCCAGCCACGTCTGCTATCGGTTATTTTTTTTAAATACCATAAATCCCGTTTCTCTCACAAATTCTAAGCGAGCTATGAAGAGAGTTTTGTTTTATTTTGTGGACTCTTTTTAAGTCTACAGACTTTAGTGTTTGGTAGTTTTCCTCAATATGTAGAGTATTTAGCTACATGTCCTCACTTTTAGAAACTTCCTTTCCTGCAGTTGTTGTGGAAGACACAGGATTGCACAATAACCATTAATTTTGAATCGTGCAGTTAGACACTTTTCTTATTAGCAAGAAGTCAAAACGTTTTTCTACGAGGACAGCTTGAAAATCAGCATTAGTTTCCAAATTATGGCCAGATTCTGGTTCAGTATTCCCCTTAACTTACATTAAATCAGTGAGCAAAGATTTTAAAATGTAGACACAGTGATTATTTGTTTTTATTAAGAAAACAAGGAAAATGAAACTCGTTACAATCCTTCCTGTGGGGATAGTACTGTTTGATTTGTTGATTGCCACAGTCTCTCCAGTGACTAATGTGACGGAAAATAATGATTAGAGCCCAAAGACAAATTTGTATTCACTCCCTAGTCAGATGTTAAAGAAGCCTCAATTACAAATTTGCACTAATGAAGCCAATTGTATGGGACAGTGAAAGAGGAAGTCATCCTGGATCAAAATACCATTTGTGAGGGAGTGTCGATGTTTTTTTTTTTCCTCTTTGTAAGAATTACCCCCACTCTCATGCTTTCCAAATCCTATAGGAATGAGATGAAACTCTAATGAGGCAATTTGTAGAGATAACTGCAATACAGCAGAGTTGCAAACGTTTCATCTCCAGCAGATTACAGATGTATTGAAGCAGGAATAAAAGAAAATGTCCGATTGCCCAAAATAGACAGGCCGGTGTTTTTACTCATCACCTTTGTCTTCTTTGCTATGATCACAGGAACCAGTAACTGACACTCTGGTTCATCTCGGAGCCTCTGGGAAGAGACACATAGGAACTGGTTTTCCCACACTTGCCTTTGGACTGAAGTAGCTACTTGCGAGAAGCTGCTATCATTCTTCTAGAAATCAGCATTTCAATGGTGAAGAATAAGCTTAGAGATAATGCCTCTACTATAAATATTCATTCACAAATTGTTTCTTGAGCACCTCTTTGCCAGACAGTGTTCTGGATGCTGGACTGCAGTGGTGAAAGGACGGACAAGTGCCTTGCTGTTCAGAGTTAATGATATCATGGCATTAAAGGGAGCCAAGTAAAACATTTCAACATTCATATCAGAAAGATCTTAATCCTGTGGCATGTAGTATAAATAAAATAAGTGGCTGTGGGTCTATCCTGCCACACGCATGTACACACTCATCTGCATCTTCACAATGGTTATAATCATGCTTCGAATTTGTAACCCCTGGGTTACAAGATTCTTTATAAAGTGCCATCTCTCCCTCCTAAACTTAAGCCCTTACAGATGGAGACTACACCTCACTCAGGTTCTGAATCCCAGCATATAATCTAACCCAGAGTGGTTGCTGAATAAATCAATAGCTGAACAAATGAATGAGGACAATATAGACATGTGATCCTTGGGTCAACGTAAAGGCAAAGGTTACCGTGGGTAATGTTGTCTTCGGCAACTTTATAAATTTAATGCATACATTCCTATAGTATGCCCACAAGCGTGTGGAGCTCTGTGCTGCCTTTCTTCCATGCTGTTAGTTTTTTATCCTGTATAAGAAATGACCACAAAGTGACTTAAAATAACACATAGTTATAGTTATCTCAAAGTTTCTTTGGGTTGGGAGTCTTGGCACATTTTGACTGGGTTCTCTGCAAGGCTCCATTCAAGGTGCTGGCCAGAACTGGGTTTTCTTCAGCAGGCTGGCCTGGGCAAAGGTCAACTTCCAAGTTCAGGCAGGATATTGACAGAATTAATTTCCTTGAGGCTGTAGGACTCATATTATTAGCTCCTTTTCTCAAATTCACTGACAAGAGCAAGATTCTAGAGTGATTGTGCTAGACAGGCAAGAGTATGTATCACTAAATAACCATTACATAATAGAACACAATCACAGGAGTGACATCTCATCAGCTTTGTTACATAATGTTGGTTAGAAGCAAGCTATATGGGGCACCTGGGTGGCTCAATAGTTGAGTGTCTGCCTTTGGCTCAGGTCATGATCCCTGGTTCCTGGGATCGAGTCCCACATCAGGCTCCTTGCAGGAAACCAGCTTTTCCCTCTGCCTATGTCTGCCTCTCTCTCTGTGTCTCTCATGAGTAAGTAAATAAAACTAAAAAAAAAAAAAAAAAAAAAAAGGCAAGCTATACAACCAGCCCACATTCAGGGACTGGGGATGATACAAGACACCAGGAAGTGGGGATCATGTGGGTCACCA
This sequence comes from Canis aureus, assembly GCF_053574225.1. Lineage (NCBI taxonomy): Eukaryota > Metazoa > Chordata > Mammalia > Carnivora > Canidae > Canis > Canis aureus. Next base: position 42,398,360 of record NC_135615.1, read on the forward strand.
TAAATCTGTCCACCATACTTCCTCTAAAGAAGTTGTACTACACCAGATGTTGACACCAATTTCCTCTATGACCTTAAACATAACCTCAAACTTCCCTCAAGGAGGTTTAACTAAATGACCAGGATGGGTTTTTTTTTTTTTTTCACACCTAAGAGTCTAGAATGATTTCCCCTTAACTCTGATAGGATGTTCTTCAAAGTGTGATCTCAGTGTTTCTTTGCTCTCTACCACACACCCATTTCTCCAAGAAGGCTGTGTGACCAAAATGTACTATCTAAAAAGCATGAGACATGAGGTGTGAAAAACAGCTGTTAGCACACTGACCAATTAAGGTCTTATTTGCAGTTGAGCTGTGAACCAAAATTATTCATTTCAACCAAGGTCTTTAGTTTGTTACAGGCAGAGCTCTCCTGGCTGACATTTCACCTTCTGTCTGACTCACATACACCATACTGTCTTGAAAGTCACATTTCATTTTCCTGAGATGATAATGCATAGGAAAAAAATAAGATCTTTCTGCAGCTAATCAGTTTAGTCAGTGATCGTTGAGTGACAGTTGAATGAACTTGCCAACTCAGTGACACCCCCAGCTTTCTGAAGCCTGTGAGAGTAGGAGTGAGTCATCTGGAGAGATGTTTTTCTAGTTCCTAAAGGTGCCTACTGCTTTCCGCTCACCAGCATTTTTTAACCATTTAATTTATACTACAAAGTACATATATCATCTTTTTAATGACTTAAGAAGAGCTATCATTTATTGTGCATATGCCAGTGGCCACCGTGGTAATAAGCATTTTGTGTGCACTGGCTAATTTGATAGTCAATGGTACTGTGACAGGGTTGAGTAATTTGCCTAATATCATGTAGTTCGTGTACTAAGGCCAGATTCAAAAGTAGGATAATCTGATTCAAAGACCCTGCTCTTAATAAAGGCTCCCTTATTTTTCCTCATATGAAAATAATAGGCATCCTCAAGATCAGATGAGCTTAAAAAAAAAAATCAGAGGAGCTATTTACTGCTGTTCACCCAACAGCAACAAACACTGGTTTAGATACGTATTTTTAGTTGGTACAGGCTAAATTGCATGTCTCCCAAAAAGATATGTTGAAAGCCTGAGTCCAAATATCTCAGAATGTGACCTTATTAGGAAAGAGAGTCTTCACAGAGGTAATCAAGTAAAACTGGTTCATTATGGTGGCCCTAGTCCAGTGTAACTGGTATTCTTATCAAAAGAGGATATTTGGGCACAGAGAGAGGATGATGTGAAGGACACAGGAGGAAAACACCATGTCAGGATAGAGGACTGGAGTGGTGCATTTCTAAGCCAAGGAAGGCCCAAGGTTGCCAGCAAACCAACAGAAGCTAAGGAGAAGCAAGGAAGAGTTCTCACCTATAGGTTTTGAGGAAGCATGGTCCTATTGAAACCTTGATTTTGGACTTGCACTCTCCAGAACTATGAGATAACATATTTCTGGGTTTTTTTAAGGCCCTTGGTTTGTAGTACTTTGTTACAGGAGCCCCGGTAAACTAATGCAGTATGCTTGTATAGTTTTCTTAGCTGCTAAGACTTTAATCTTCACGTGTAGAAGGTGCTACTCAGAACAGCTTCTGTCCTCACTATTGACGTGCTGCTTCAAATATATTATGGCATGGGAGGCCAGCATTAAAAAAAGAAAAAAAAAAGAAAAAAACTTGTTAAAATTGCCTGCATAATTAGGGTAACCCAAGAGAATATTCAACAAGTCAAATCCATTGGCTTTAGCATATAGTAAACTATTTTATGTAGTCCACAGATGGTCTTTTATGTTTCAGATTTGGTAAGATATTTCACATATCTGTGGCTTTCTTATAACATTTCTCTGGTCCAAGGTGTTTGGTTTTGCTTTTAGGCATCTATAAGGGAAGTTAAACCTTCTTCAGTTTACCAAAGCAGTGTGTCCAGTATGAGAAAATTGTAAGTCTAAAAAATGATAGATTAGCTGATTGCTTGTACTGTGTACATTCCACTTGGCTTTCTTCTTTTCAACCTATTGATAATTTTTGCTGTTGCAGTGGGATCAAGAATTTGGTTTCAGGCCACCATTTTCTGTGGAATGGTTAAGAAAATGACCTTACTTTTTGTTTTGGTAAATCTTCTCTTCAGCAGATCATAAGCCTTGTAAATGTTCTCTTTCTCTCACTCCCACAGCAGAAGGGCCACTTGACCCTCAAAAACAAAACGGCAGTGCAGTAATGAGGGTATTAGGTTGATATGTTCTACTCAGCACCTGCTCCCAAGCTACCAAATAATGAATGAGCATGAATAACACATGGCGAAAACAGGAGAATTTGCCTTCTTGGTATTAGGCATCAGGCAGTTTTGAAAGCAGCTTTGTGACTGTGCTTCTTACACAAGACCACCTATTTGTGAAAACCCAGTGAAAAAGGCAGAGAACTGCTCGTTTCCAGGTTAACATTTAACTAGCCTGCGCTGTGCTTCTGGTAATTTCTATTAGTTGAAGAGCTTCATTAATTATGCAACCTGTGACTTGGTCCAAATTTAATTTTACTTTACCTACACACATTTGAGTACAAAGCTGAAGCTTCATTCTTTCAGGTTTAGTCACTTATTTGTGTGCCAGGCACACAGTTCTTGAATAGAGCTTTGAAAAATAAAAACATGGGGGTTTTTTTGTACTTGCAGAGCTCACGGTTTAGTTGAAGAGACAGACAGTGAACAAGGAACCAAGCACCTAAATAACCATGTTAGTTACAGATTGCCTTTAGTGCTTCCTGGGCAATCAGCAGGGATCCTAAGAGAGTACGCATCTGGGGGGAAGGCAGGCTACCTTATGCATTAGCATGGTGCTCAGAGAAGACCTAGCTGGTAGGCAGCATCTGAACCCAGACTTGCCGGACAAGTAGCTCTAAGGTCGAAGTCTGTTCTGTCCAAGCAGCACAGTGGTCTTTGCAGTTGGAACATGCAAGAAAGGGGGAGAGTGGTTCAAGAAGCAGTAAGAGAGGGGAGCCGAGGCCAGATCAGCTCATCAAGTTCAAGCAAATACTCGAGCTCAACCTAACTTCCTATTTGTAGTTGAGTGAAAATACAAAGCCAGTCCAGCAAAGGGGACATACTTGAATTTGTTATCAGTTTGGAGATAAGAGTAGAGCATGCACAGTGGGTGGTATGAAAATGAGGCTGGAAATGGTAGAGAATGGGGCACGCTAGCTCTTCTGGATATCAGAATAAGAGCCTCAGATTAGGAGTCCACAGTGCTCACTCTGCAGACAATGGATTGGCATACTTTTTCTGAGACTTATTTTTCTCATTTGTAAAATGGACTTAATAATATCATACGTGATACAGCTGAACAACTATGAAAAGCTCCTGTCACAATGCTTGGGAGGACAGGGGCGGCCAAGGAAGGGAAGCCCTATTGCTATTTTCCAGATTCATGTAAAACAACTAAAGGGGCAGCCCAGGTGGCTCAGTTGTTTAGCGCCACCTTCAGCCTGATCCTAGAGACCCGGGATCGAGTCCCTCGTCGGGCTCCCTGCATGGAGCTTGCTTCTCCCTCTGCCTGTGTCTCTGCCTCTCTCTCTCTCTCTCTCTCTCTGTGTGTGGGTGTGTGTGTGTCTCTCATGAATAAATAAATAAATTCTTAAAAAAAAAAAAAAACTAAAGGCTATTTATCACCAAGCCGTAGGATAGTAAAGGTAAAGCGCAGCTTAGAAATCAAGTCCTACCTCCACCCAAAGATAGAATTTGTTCCACAACTTCCCCAACAAGAAATTGTCTTCCTAACCTCACAATACTTCAGAGATGGGACACCCGCTGCCACGTAAAGGATTCATTTCACGTTCAGATCTGATTTTCAAAATGTTCTTCCTCCCAGTGACTCACAGGCAGCCTCACGGTTGATTCTGCTGCTGCCCACGGGAGCCTTGAGTCAGACAGGGCCTCTGCTTAGTTGTCACCTACGATTACTGCTGCACTGGGTCATTTATCAGTGGCCTCCAGGATCCCTCCTGGTCAATGCTCTGTTCTGGTTAGCCAAGATTTGTTCCTCGTGAAGTTTTTTTATAAAGTTTTTATTTATTTATTTATTCATGAGACACACAGAGAGAGGCAGAGACACAGGCAGAGGGAGAAGCAGGCTCCCTGCAGGGAGCCTGACGTGGGACTTGATCCCTGGACTGGGATCACGCCCTGAGCCAAGGGCAGACGCTCAACCGCTGAGCCACCCAGGCATCCACTCCTAAAGTATTTTGAATATCACTTCTGGGGTCAGGTAAACGTGAACTGGAGTTCTAGCTCCTCATCATAGTCGGGGACCACAGGATAGCTACATCAGCTCTCTGTGGCTCTGGGGGGCCCCATCTATGCACTAGGGAGAATCACTGTACCTACTTCAGGAGGCTCCTTGAGAATAATAGATAATAAAGCATTTAAAGGCTCATCCTGGTTTCTCACATGTTGCCTTAAGTGGAATCAACCATCAGCAGTACATCACGATGGTTTAATGGTAGTTGAAAACAACGATTCATCATTTAATACCCTCAGTTTAACATCAGTTTCTCCCCTTCTAGCCCTTCCTACAACTGGACACTTACTAATCATTTGTTCAATGTTTTTTACAGTCAGTCCAACAATCACTATGTGCCAGACCAGTGTACTTGGAGTTTTGTGTGCCTCAACTCACTAAACCTTCACAGCAACCCTATAGATCCTGTTGCTGTCCTCAGGACATAAATTCAGAGGTCTGAGTCTCCGAAGGGTATTTACAGTCTTTTACTAGGGAAGCAAATTTTTCTGAAGGCCCTGATAGTAGGATCCCGTTAGGTCTCACTGACCATTCTGGCTCATCCCCACCTTAACAGAAACCGTGATAAGGGAACCAGATTCTCATGATTGGTGTACACTGATCATCCCTCAGTCTGGGACTGGGTGAGGGAGAGAAGAGACACTGGCATCAAACCCAATGGCCTGGGACTGAATTCCAGCTGGATCATGTATGACCCCGGCAAGAGAGGATAGTTTCAGTTCTAGAGCTGAAATGGAACAAACTGCTTTTTGCCTCAAATTGAATACCCCTGTCCTCTATGCAATTATAAAACAAAACAAAACAAAACAAAACAACAACAGCAAAACCCTCTCATGACAATTTATCTGTTACGATCAATAGATGACCACTCCTTGGTCTCTCTTACTTTGTAGACTCTTTCCCTTCCACTAACTAGTACATTTCTTTCCCTGTACATTTCTCTTCAGGTTGAGAGAAAGACCCAGGAGATTTGAGTTTAAGCCAGTCCTTGTGGCCAAGGGACTTAGCTCAGGTCCCTAATGCCATGTCCTTGCTTCCTTGGTTATAGAATGGATAAATGGGACCTAGGTTTCTATCTGTGTGAATCCAAATTAAAGGAAATAATGGCAGTGAATGAGCATTGACTAATGCTAAACAGCAAGGCAGGAAGCCTTGTCATTAAACATTCTGCCTCCAAAGAGTGCAAGTTGGCTAAAAATCTCAAGTGAGTGGGATGGTGGGATATAACCATGCTTCTCAACAGGAATATCTGACTGATGGATCTGTACCATCAGGATAAGTGTGACTCACCTTACTAGAACAACAGATTTATTCCATATAACACATGTGGAACTTTACTTTTACATTTAAAAGAGACATGACTATATTATAGAGTTGGGAGGAAAATATACATGATTTTCAAATATAGGAAAAAAATTAAACTCGCTGCAGCCCAATATGAACCACATCCCAGACCCCCAGGTACGTGAGGACATTCTTCTCTCTTCTGTGGAGAAGTAAAATATAAGCATTGAGATATAAACTAAGATTGCACCTCACTATCTCTGGTTGTACCCCAGCTCCAGCAGTTACTTATCATGTAATCTTGGATGAGTAATGTAAACTCTCTGAGCTACCCTTTCTTCACCTGCAAAAATGGGGGTCATATTCTAAGTGAGGGAGCTGCTGTGAGCAATAAAAGATATGTTGTCTATCAAGTAGCTGTTGTAGCATGGACAGTAAGTGGTAGCTAGAACCATTCTATTACTCATGGGAAGTGCAGCAGTTTGACAATTTTTTATCAATTCTCCTGAAACCCCTCTTTCCTGTGTCTAAGTGAGGAATTGCTGATCAACCTTGGCACTCATTTCTCTCGAACATGAAGGCCCTCCTTTTCAACATGGCAGACACTACTAACTAAAGAGTTGGCCCCATGCTTGGAACCTACTTGCCATCCTAGCTAAAATAACCACGTGAGCAATAGTGGAAAGACCATGACATTTAAATTCCATCTCTGTCATTTATGAGCTGTGAGACTGTGGACAAGTCAGTGGCCTTAGATTCTCTCTCTCTCTCACTCCCACTTTTGTATATGTAGATAGTACTGCTTTCCTTTAGTGTCTAAGTGGTAAATCAAACAAGGGAGGTGACTTTTAGGGAACCTCTGTGAGAAGCCTTGGGTGACTCATGAGGATCAGGGCTCAAAGGGCTCTGAAAGGTCAGCTGAGCAGGTTAGTGTTCCTCTGCTGCACTATCCACTTACTGTATTGCTGTCAAATGCTTATCCAGCCTCAGTGACAACATCCACATCACATTTTAAGATTACATGATAGTTCACACCAACTTTGGAAGTGTCTATCTATTAAGAGGTTCTTTCTCAGATCCTGACTTCAGTGCTTATTTGTAACTGCCTCAGTGCTCTCTACTGAAGAACTGGCCCCCCCTTTTTTTTTTTTTTTTTTGCCAAAGGGCCATTAACATCTGGTCCCTACCACTCTTCCCCTTTACCAAAGAAACCTATCCTGGTTGTGAATATCTTCATAAGTTGTTTGGGTTGGGGGGTTTGGAGGAGAATGACATGCTAAGCTGGAGGTCTAATGCTCTGGCTTGTATTTGGTGATTTAACATAAAAGGTAAATTATTATGGACAATGGAGGAGAAATTCAGAAGTCATGAGAGAAGACATCAGAGAGAAGGAAGGCATGGTAGGTAGGCTAGTGTCTTCAATGATACTTGAGAAAAGAAACACAAATTCAAAAAGGGATGCTGCATAACATTTTCACGGATGGTAGGATGGTAAAGTCATTGCCTTCATCACCCGATTAATATATAATGACATTGGACCTGTGTAGTGGGGTGACAAATGAAAAGCAGTGCTATCCATGAAAATCCATTACACTCAAAATGAATATGTAAACATTTTATATGTATATATAACTACATGTATAAAATATGTATTATATATTATTACAGAATGTATTTTTAACTCATATTCCCTTGAACAAACTATGGGGAATGTTGGATTTGTTTTTTGTTTTTTTTTTTAATTTTTATTTACTTATGATAGGCACACAGTGAGAGAGAGAGAGGCAGAGACACAGGCAGAGGGAGAAGCAGGCTCCATGCACCAGGAGCCCGACGTGGGATTCGATCCTGGGTCTCCAGGATCGCGCCCTGGGCCAAAGGCAGGAGCTAAACCGCTGCGCCACCCAGGGATCCCGGAATGTTGGATTTGAACAACAAGAACAATAAGCAGGCAGAGGGATGCCTGGATGGCTCTGCAATTGTCTGCCTTCAGCTCAGCGTGTGATCCTGGGGTCCTGGGATCGAGCCCCTACACTGGGCTCCCCGCAGGGAGCCTGCTTCTCCCTCTGCCTGTCTCTGCCTCTCTCTGTGTCTCTCATGAATAAATAAATAAAATCTTAAAAAGGTAAGCAGGCAGAAAGTTACTAAAAGAGTAAATCTTAAAAATTTTCATCACAGTAAAAAAACAAAACAAAACCCACTCTAACTATGTGTGGTGATGGATACTAACTAAACTTATATATATTATGAAATGATCACTACAATGAGTATCAAATAACTATTTCCTATACCCGAAACGAATATAACATTATATGTCAATTATATCTAAATTTTTAAAAATGAAATTTAAACTTAAAAAAAAAATCAGCCAGTTAGTAAAAAAGAGATGGAGGATTACTTGGTCCATAATCTAACTCTGGCACTCTTTACGACTGCCTCCTGTTGAACTATGCATTTCTGCTCACAAACACCCCTTATAGGGCAGCCTGGGTGGCTCAGTGGTTTAGCGCCACCTTCAGCCCAGGGGGTGATCCTGGAGACCCGGGATGGAGTCCCACGTCGGGCTCCCTACATGGAGCCTGCTTCTCTCTCTCCCTGTGTCTCTGTCTCTGTGTGTGTGTGTGTGTGTGTGTGTGTGTGTGTGTCTCATGAATAAATAAATAAAATCTTTTTTAAAAGATTTATTATTTATTATTTATTATTATTTATTATTTATTATTTATTTATTTGAGAGAGTGACAGAGTGACATGAGCAGACAGAGCAAGCATGAACAAGGTGGTGGGGGGATGGGCAGAGGGAAAGGGAGAAGCAGACTCCCCTCTGAGCAGGGAGCTGATGCGGGGCTTGATCCCAGGATCCCACCTGAGCCGAAGGCAGATGCTTAACCACCTGAGCCACCCAGGCACCCCAATAAATAAAATCTTAAAAAAAAACAAATACCCCTTATACCCTGCCATCCCCACCTCACTTTTTTCTTACATATGTCTTTTTATGTGACCAAAAACCTCTGTGTGACATCTTAAATAATATAGAATCATATGCATAATATATTTCCCCTCTCAAGAAATAGGAGAGAGCCCCATACAAGAGTACATTATGTAAGAAAGAATTAAACCCCAACTGTAGACCTATCACAAAGCTATGGACACTGAAGGGGTTGATTGTGGTTTGGAGACACTGATTTTCTTGTTCCCTGTTCTCACAATACCCCATATCGGGTTGCAGGGTGAACAACTTGATTCCAGGGTAGGTGCAGTGAAGGGATGTAATTAGCCTATTAAGTTCTGCTAATATCTTGTAAAGTCATTCGAGTGAGAACAGCAGATACATCAGTTCTGCCTTGGATCCTGCCCCAGGGAGCATTGTATTTCCACGGTACAATTTATAGTTGCCACCGTAGGCATCAGCTGATTCAGCCTTTTCTGCTTAATTAAGTCGAGATGGAATGAAGAATTTCTACAGAATGTGTGTCCCTAGAACTGCAATTTACCACGCCCCAAATTCTGTAGCCCCTCTCCAAAGTCACAAGCTCTAATTGTGCAGAAATCACTTCTTTCTTACTCTTGCTCTAAATATACACTCATACGTTTAATAAAAATGATCAATGTTCTGGTTGACCAACAGTAAATACAGTGCATCAGTCATAGAGAGGACTTTCTTTGTTTTGCTTTTTCCTGGCTCTTCTTAAGGAAAAAAGAAATATACGGCTTTTAATTCCAGAAGTTTGAGAAGCCAAGGGACCAGATTCACTCATTTTTATGACAAATATTTACTTGAGTCCTTGCTTTGTTCTGGGCACTTCTACGAGCCCAGGAGCTATAACATTGTACAATACAGAAGAGATTTCCTTTCTCTGAGAACTTATATTCCAGTGGGGTAGAAAAATAATAAATAAATAGGAAAATGGTGTTCAGAGCTGTGCTGAATGTAAGATGGAGGTGAAGAGGTAAGGATGGTGGGGGAGGCTATTTTAGGTCAAGTGGTCAGGAAAGAATTTGGAAGAGATATTTTAGCATAGATCTGAAATGATAGGAAGCAGTGAGCCAAATAAAGGTCTAAGAGAACAGGATTGCAGACAAAGGAGGTTGCAGTCCGAGGGAGCCATCTGTGCAAAGGAGGGAAAGCACACCCTCAGTGTGGCTGGAGCATGGTGTGTGGCAGGGACGGGGTGCTATTGTGTGGAGCTCAGGGCTGTGCAGGGCTAGAGTATGTAAAGGGCATATGATGCCAGCAATAAATGATTTAGATTTTTATTTCATGTGAATTGGGAGCCAAAGGATGTTACACAGGGAAGATTGTGTGGTGGCCCTCACCACTTTGAGGGCCATGTGACTAGTGGATTGTTGAGGGACAGTAGGAGAAGCAAGAAGGTACTAGTGCATTACTTCAACTGATACCTCATGTAAGTGGTATCATATCATGTTTGTCCTTTGGAGTCTAGCATATGTCACTTAGTGTGATGTCCTAATGGTGCATCCATGGTGTAGCCTGTATCAGAATCCTGTTTCTTTTTAAAGCTGGATTCCACTGTATGTATACACCACCTTTTGTTTATTCATTCCCCCACTGTTGGATATTTGGTTTGTTTCTACTTCTTGACCACTGTGAATAATGCTGCTATAAACATGGATATATGAATATCTGTTCAGATGTTTGCTTTTCTATTGTTTTGGGTACATACCCATAGAAAAAGAACGTGGAACCATGTATTAATTTCCATGTTCAATTTTTTTTGAGAGACCACCATACTGTTTTCAGTAATTGTATTTCAAAGGTGGAGTTATTAAGAGTTGTTGAAGGACTAATACTATGAGTTAAAGAAAGAAAAGAATTAAGAATGATCTTGAGATTTTCAGGGGCACCTGGGTGGCTTAGTCAGGGAAGGATCTGCCTTTGGCTCAGGTCATAATCTCGGGGTCCTGGGATCCAGCCCTTGACCAGGCTCCCTGCTTCTCCCTCTCCCTACTTCTCCCTCTCCCTCTGCCACTCTCCCTGCTTCTGCTCTCTTTCTCTGTCAAATAAATAAAATATTTTTTTATAAAAAAAGAATAATCACAAGATTTTAATTTTTACAGTGGGAGAATTATGAAGCTATGTGCTAGGAATCCTGAAAGAAGAGGATTTGGGTATCTGTATGGGATGTGGATAAATGCCAAGGCTTCTCTTTAGAACATATTTGTCATGGCTCTTAGACATACGGATGGAAATATCAAGCAAGAAGTTGGACATATTATTAATCTAGAATTACAGGGTCAGGGATGGAGACAAAATATGTGTGTGTCTATGTGTCTGTGTGTGTGTACACACATACATATATGTATATATTTTTATTTATATTTCCAAAATATATATAATTTTTTTAAATCACAGGAATAAATGAAATAATTTAAGTGAGAGTAGCGGTATATGTGACTAAGCTCTGGGGAATCAGCATTTAGAGGTTGAACCAAGAAGATACCAGCAGACAAGACTGGGGAGGAATCTCTGTGGCAGAAGGAAAACCAGTAGAAAGGGGCTTTTTGCAAAACACAAGAATAAAGTATGTCAGAAGAGAAGGAATGATCAATCCACAGAGAAGTAAAGCATGGTAAATAAAAATGCAGCTAGGGGATTTGGCAAACTGGAGGTCATCGATGTATCCGACAGGGGCAATTTCAGGAAGTAGCAGAGATGGAAGCCTGGCTGGAATGGGCTGAAAAGGAGAACGGAGATGCTGTTTCTGATTTCTCACCTATTAACAACTCAATCCAGAGTTGTTATTGCAAAGGAAATTAGTGAAAATGGGATGATAAGTGGAGGTAGTTATGCATCAAGGAAGGTATTTCCAAGAGACTCAACCATAACATACTTCCTAAAGAGAGGTAGAAAAAGGTGTAGGAGAAGGGAAGGAATACCAAGCTAAGAGAAATCTGTGAGAAGGTGAAAGAAGATGAGATCCAGAGCTGCAAGAGAAGAGTTGTCTGGGGTAGGTGCAGGGACTTTTAATTTATTATAACTGGTGGGAAGGCTATGAGTATGGATATAGAAATAGGGAGGTTGGTAGACTTAATAGTAGGTAGCTCTCTTGTCTTTGTGAAGTGGTTGGTAGACTCAGTGGTAGATAGTTCTCTTGTCTTTGTGAACTAAGGAGGTTCAGCCATCAACTGAGAGAAATTGAGAGTGAACATGAAAGAGGCCTGAGGGCAATGGAGAGTGTGATGTGCTCCTCTTGGAGAAGGTATCTCACTAGGGCTTGGCACACTGGTGCTGGCTTGAGATATGCGGCCATGAATTAAAATGAGAGGTAAATATTACTATGTCTGTTTCCAGCAAAGTTCAGGAGCTTGGCTGTAGGTGAGAAGAATTGGGGAGTTGGGTTTAACCAATAGTGTGGTTTTAATAGATAAAAACAATTGAAGGCAGTAAGAAAATTAAAGATTTGTACAAGGGATGTTAACAGTGGCTGTGGAAGGGAATTAAGGATATGAGTGAGGGTTTTGATGCATAAACACAAAGTGATAGAGTCAACAATTGATGGTCTCAGGGTGATGCGTGTACAAGCTTGGGGAGTGGACTGGAGAGAAGGTCAGGTTGGTCAGGGGTGGGCTGCTATAATGACAAAGGAATGATTAGGAAATAGGAGTAAGTAAACACTTCGGGTATCAGATAGAAGGAAAGAAGATTGAAGGTTAATTCGGGTTAATATTCAAAGTTCATGCATACTTGCACCTGCACATTGGTATGGCATATGCTTTGTTCTGCTTGTAGTTATTAAGGGGCTTATGATTCATTAAAATTGTCAAGAAAAGAGGATCCTGACATTCTTGGTGTGTCAAAGACAAGGTCGTCTTATTTCAATGACATAAAAGCCACTTGACTAGGCTGAAAATGCATCCTCAAAACCTATTGCAGAATTTCATCTTTAATGGCTTTTGTGATTTGATGTAACAACCACACAGACATTATATCACCTCGAATTACGGATAACAAGAGAGAAGGAACTTATTAGTGACTCGCTGATGATAGGAAGTTGTTAGAGTCCTCCATATAGGTCTGAACCAAAGAACTTTGCCAACAGTGCTAAGTGTTGTGCTTTTCCAATGCCTTTTCATTCATAGATAAGCTTTTAAGAGGTTCAGAGTTTAAAATCAGATTGACATCTTTGGATGTGGACAATGTTTGGATGGTATCTCTGAACATGATTGTACATCAGAAAGTCCTAGACGTTTCTGTTTTTTTTTTTGTTTTTTTTTTTTTTTTTTGGACAGACACATAGGCCTGGCCACAGAGAGTCCAATTGCCACAGGACTGAATGAGATCAGGGAACCCAGGTTGTTTACAGCTCCCCCAGGTGATTTTCAACATAACCACCAAGTTAAACCATAGTAGAGGTCACCTTAAATGAAAGAAACAGCTTAGAATAAGTTCCCTCATACTTAGTGTTATTTGACCAAGCTACAGAGCTGAGGAAGTGGTGCTAAATTTCAAAACTAGAAAACATCAACTTGTCCTATCAGAATTTTAATATAGTACACCGGGTTTATTATCACTGTCTTCTGGTATGTGAATAAATAATGTTAGCATGCTGAAGTTTACCCTGTAGTGACTTAGAAGTTACCTCATCACATTTCAGGGAAGCTATGTACTCAGAATCTGTGTCTATACACTTTATTTTTTTCTTAAAGTCCAACTTTTAAAATATTTATCTTACATTTTCCACATATATGTTTTCTCTGAATTTTGTAGTAAACACACCCCTTTTACACTGTAAAGCTTTTGGCATGGTTCCTTATGAACCTTTCCTACCCTCTCCATCCCAGAGCCAACTAGATCTCATTTATCTTTTTATTTCCTATATTCTAGCACAGTGGCTTCTCAAAGTAGATAAGTATTCAATGAATAAATGAATATAAGTAGGAATAATCATATGAGCTGTTACATCTCTGATCTCTGTATTATTCTTTAAGCTTCAAGGTAGTTTCTGGGAAAGGCAGTAGATACAATGAGATGTGGCTTTGACACTTAAAAATGATGCTCAAGGATTTCATAGAAACGTCTGAAAGTGTCAAACCCACAGCAAGTCATCTTACTCACCAAGCCTTCATGAATCCAGGCAGTGAAATCATTATGCTAATCTTGTCATACCCAAGTGTCTTCCCTCCCCACAGAACTCCATGGGGCCTCTTTTTTGCTGATGCTGCTCACTGGGTGAGGGTGTGAAAGAGGTAGCAAGAAACTAATATCCGGTTTACCTTAAGCTTTGAATTGCACAGTATTTGAGGGTGCATCCTTAGTACTCTGGTATGTACCATTAGGATTAGCCTTCTTGAATGCACTAGACATTCTCCTGGTATCATTTAGTCATTCATTTACCGCCTGCCAAGCACTGTGAGCCTATGTAATGGAATATGACATTAACCTAGAAACCATCGCTGACATCAAGGAGTTTATGATCCAGTTAGAGAAAAAGAAATATGAGCATGATAAATGTTATGATGGAAGAAGTATACCATGCCAAGCACATAGGAGGAGCCGTAGACTCAGAACTGGAGATTCAGAGAAGGCTTCCTGCAGGAAGTTGTTTCAGACCTTTGAGTTGAGGGATGAATCTACTTTTTCAGAGTCCCTTGGTAAGAGAGCTCTGATTGAGGCAAAGAAACAGCAGAAGGTGAGGAGATGCAGGGAGCACAGGAGCCAGATGATGAAAGGGACTTTATTTCATATGAGTGAGTTTGGACTCGATAATTCTTGAAACAATAGAATCCATCTCAAAAGAGTTTGGGGTGGAGTTTGCAATACTAAGAGAGTTTAACCATAGAAACAGGTAATTAGAAACCCTATGACATGCATCTTTTTAGTCAGTTGTACCCTGCACCAGAGAAAAATGTGTCACAGATACAGATGATGACTTCTGAATCCAGAATTAATGTTTGAAACCTAATAAAGGAAATAAGAAAATATTCAAAGTTCATGCATACATGCACCTGCACATTGGTATGGCATATGCTTTGTTCTGCTTGTAGTTACTAAGGGGCTTATGATTCATTAAAATTGTCAAGAAAAGAGGATCCTGACATTCTTGGTGTGTCAAAGACAAGGTCGTCTTATTTCAATGACATAAAAGCCACTTGACTAGGCTGAATATGCATCCTCAAAACCTATTGCAGAATTTCATCTTTAATGGCTTTTGAGAATTTAGGTTGGAGGGCTATAATGGTGTATTAGGGAAAGGCAGTAAAACCCTAGTGCAAGAGCAAGGGCCCTTACAAACTACACTGCTGTTCTCTGATTGAGGCTTACACTAATACTATGTCATGAGGACTTTGAAAACACCGTGGGCCACTCCTCTAAGTATTTACCATCAAACTACTCCTTTCACTGGAAAAAGGTGAGTTCTGTTTCCTCCTATGAATTTAAGGATCTCACTAATGCCTGGAAGATGAGTCCAACTCCTTTAATTACCCCAGCGATAATATTTATTAAGTAACGAGAGACATTATAGCATCTTCTAATTTCTGCAAGTTTAAAATATAACCCTATCTTAGATCATTTTTTCCTTGTTTTTTAGAGTCTTGACATTCATTCCAGTGACAAAGATGAAAAGGATACTGAGTACTACTACCTATGGCAATTTAATTGCCCCTATGACCCTAGAAGCTAAAGTTACCTGCTTACATGTCAGATGCTACAGAAGTAAAGAATGTCAGCTTTTGGATGACAGGGACTCAATCTCAAAGCCCAGATCTTTCTTTTACTAACAGAGGCCCTTTAAGCCTCCATTTTCTGATCTAGAAATTGGGGATCTTAATTGTAATCGTGTCAGAGATTCACCATGGAAACTGGATGAGAGCGTGAATGACGAAGGGCTAGCTCATTGTTTCAAGCCAACTTGGAGCTCTTGTGTGCTTCCACTTTTATCCTTTAGTTCTATTTGCTTGTTTGCTTGATTGATTATGAGCAACTTTCTCTTTTCCTTTTACTCCCCTAGGGATATGAAGCCTGACAATATTTTGCTTGATGAACATGGTAAGTAAATTATTTGTTTACAATCAACGTGACTTGCACATAAAACAAAGGATGTGGGACAAAAGGATTATCCCCAGCAAAGGAGTGTTACACACGGGAAAGGCCCTGCTTGATTCAGTTGAGTTCTATGTTCAAACTTGATTTGATGGGTGGGAGGGACAAGGTGGGTGGGTGGACATTATTACTGTATCAGGGGAATGGTACCCCCCCCCAAAACCCTTAGATAACATTTACATAATGAAAAAGTTACTCCCTTTACAATTTTCTTACACTTCTGATTTTTTTCCCAGAAAACCATCACAGGTTTCTTTGGTGCTAATTTGCCTTAATATCTTTCTAAAAATCATCTCTTTTTTTTATAAAGACAGAAAAGACCTCAAGCTCAGAGCATTTGGCAGGCAAGAGTAGCTACTGAATGTTTAGCGCCACTATTTTGTTCTCATTGCACCTACGTTTATGCTTTTCTTCTTATGAGGGAAAAATTGGTTTCACATTTGCAGAAGAGCGAGCGAGTTTTCTGCTCAAGGATTTTTAGATTTAAAAAAAACAGTCATTTTAAAGAAAAAGAGAGAGTGGACAATGGTATATGAGGCACCCAAGTGGGGAAGTGATACAAGGATTTGGCAGGAACCATGAAGGTGATCTGTGAATGCCCGAAGCCCAGGAGACACTGATTAAGGATATCCTGAGAGCCAGCTTTCGCCAGCAATGATTAATGTGTGTCATCTCTTCCAAGTGTTTATTATTGTTTTTCCAAGTGTTTATTTTAATGTATGTTTGGATATACTGGTATATCAGGGTGGACCATAGGCAAAGGTCTTTCTTCTGTGTTTCAGAAGCTGTTGGATGAGGGAGTCCTAAATGAGCAAGGCTCCTTACTCATTTGACTTTTACAAAAGGAACTTGCAGTGGGACTGCAACTCCAAGTACCAGCCACTGCTCATTACTTATTTACCTACGTGCATTTTAAACCTGATGTGCAAGACCCCACCTGTGCTCAGAGGGCAAAAAAAAAAAAAACAAAAAACAAAACAAAAAAAAACCCTTCTGTGTATGACCTCTAATTTTGAAGCCTGGGGTCATTATTTATTTATGGACTGTCTAAAAGATTTTTTCCACTTTCTTCTAGTGCTTCATTTCTTCCTTGCCTTTACTGCTTCTGACCTTTGGGAGCAGATTCTTGGAATCTCCAAAATGTGAGCAATAGTGAGATGTGGCATGAAGGTGACTTTCATGAAAACACTGGCTGTCCCTGCCTTACATAAGAGGCAGGAGCCTCTCTCAGCCTGGTGCAGATAAACCCTGTGGAGCTTCACAGTTGTGGGGAGGGCCTCCCCTCACCCACAGAGGCCACCTCTGCACAATTTAGAAAAAGGTTCTCTGTCTCCCCAGCCCAGCCTTGTGAATGCACATGGCTGGTCCACTAGAACACAATCTGGGGTTCTGTTCCCACTTGCCCCCTTCTCTGCTGCCTTTGTGTGCAGCATATCGCTCTACTACTTGTTGAGGCCCCGAATGGAGACATGTAGGTCCTGTTCACCACAACCTTTTCAAGATTTACTTCCCATTCAAACCAGTGTTTTCATTTTGGGCCTCAAACCTGGCTTCGTCACATTTCTACCATAAAGTCATCCAATTCTCCCTCATTCAATTTCTTTCTCCTCCTCATTTTCTGGTCAATTTGATGATTGTAGATTAGGAGAATAGTCCAGAAATCAATTAATCTTCAAGTTTACCTGCCCTTAGAAACTACGCTTTTGAAAGAATCATTGTGTAATATTGCAGTTAGAGTATGGATTCCGGAGTCTAATTATCTGAATTCAAAACCCAGTTCACCCCCTCACTCATCACTAGCTCTGGGAGTTTCCACAGACTGTTTAAACTTTCTCTGAATCTCAGTTTTTTGAGGAACCAAAAGAGTAATTAATTCTTAGAGTCACTCTAAGAATGAACTAGCATACTATTTTAAAAATGCTGATTGCAGTGTCTGCCACACTCAAAAGTTAAATATTCATATAATCCCATGAGGTACAGTAGCTTTCTTCCTTCAAGAAGGAAGCTAAGGCTTCTGCATCTTGTTCTATGTGGCTCTGTCTGTAGCAGATGGTCCGTGAAAGCTGGGCCCTTACCTGTGTTTTCTAAAGAATTATTTTGATTCCAGAAGGGATGTGCCAAAACGTTAGTGTGTCTAAGCAATTTTGTGTAGCACTAAATCTTAGGCACCTATGCCTTCAGTAATCTGTTCTGCTTTTCCCTCCATGCACAGGGGGCTAAGCCCCCTTTTGGGGGCATTTTAGTCTTGGAAGGGCTGAGGCTCTGTTGCTTAGGGAGTGTGAGCCACCATCCCAGTCGGGACCCTGTCAATCTACACCTGTCACCTGGTGAACTGTTTACAATAACCCTTTAAGGTTTTGGGTTTCGATGATGAATTAAGAGGTCTTTTTTGCATTATTTTTTCATCCTGCATTCTACTTGAGAATCACTGCAGTAAATAAGAGAAGCATTGTTTTGGAAAGGAATGGATACATGAATGGGATAGAAGCAAACAACAAAAAAGATAGAGAGCTGTATTCTCTGAACATTGTCCTGGGAATCCCCTTCTGAAGAAAATATTTTAAGGCTATCTACTCTCTGTTTATGCGGATTCTGAGAAACCAAGGCTTTCCGGCATTATGCAGGGACCATGATGAACCACCCTTAAATGAATACATTCCTGATACCCTCCAGCCCTGAGCACATTCTGTAGAGCTGCTCCCGTGAGAATCAGCTGACCCCCAAATCAATGCACGCCTTTTCGATTGTCTTCTGGTGTGATTTCCATGTCTCCTATTTGAAATCCTCATGTGTCCTCTCCGTCCACATTCAGAGTGTTTCACCCCCGATGGGCCATCACATGCGCCTTTTGCACGGGGATTTTAAGCAACCATGAAGGATAATTGCCTATCTTTGCCATGCCTCCTACGCCTGTTCCTCCAAGTGAACTGTGTATCACACCACACTGCTCACATTTTAATTCAGCACCATCCTGCTACAGGAAGAAACTTTGTTTTATTCTTACTGATTCATGTTGCCTCGCATTCATCAGAAAAGACTGATATTTAAAGGAACTGAATCCCTTTGTAAAATGGAGAATCTTTCCACCGTGTCAATGAACATTCAGAACTTGACTGAAAAAATGTTTTTAATTTAGACCATACCTGTTACTGTTCTCCCCAAACGTGTCATTCACTAGTTCAGAGCCCAAGCTGGCATTAGCTCTTGGATGGCTCATCAATCGTCCTGATAGATATTTTCATATCCTACCAACTTAAGTACCCCCATCCAATTCTATCAATTCCATAGTGTCTAAATTTTTGTGTCTTAAATTATTCAGGAAATAAATGCTGCATCCAGAGGAACAATAATGTCTGCCTGGCATATCTGAGGAAACGACAATTATGGCATCATCTATAATTTAGTTTCCTTAATATCATCCCTGGTCCCAGGAAACAGAGAAAAGCAAAACTCGGTCTGGGGGTAGGAGGAAGAACTAAGCATGCTACCCGAACAGCTTCGTCCTTGCAGAGTCCCAAAACAGGCCTAAAAATCAAGTGGGAAGCATCTTTTCTTTAAGAAAAAAGTTATCTAGGGGTGCTAGATGGCACAGTTGATTGGGGGTCCAGCTCTTGATTTCTGCTCAGGTCATGATCTCAGGGTCAGGGGATTGAGCCCCTATCAGGCTCAACACGCAGCACAGAGTCTGCTTAAGACTCTCTCTCCTTCTGCCCCTCCCCTCCACACTCTCTTCTCTCTCTCTCTCAAAATAAATTTTTTTAAAGATTAATGTATCCCTAAATACCTATATCTATATACCTATACCTATAGGTATATAGATAACAGATATATGGAGAGAGAGAGAGAGAGAGAGAGAGAGAGAATAGCAGGACCCTATCCCCATTAACCAAATGCACTAAGTCTCGGCTAGTACCTAAGGATGTGCCGGAGGGACCGTGCCAGTCTACACCTATCTATACTCTTTAATAAGAGTCTCAGGAAGGTATGGCACACACTCTCAACATTTTTGGGTAGTGGAAATGTTTGAAAGCTGGGGGCAACACCCGCTGACTGGTTAGGGCATCCTGGAGTGCTGTGTAGACATAGTGAGAAAACAGTATAAGTAATGACAATAATGATAGTTGAATTAAATGGCTCGGTGCTATCAATTCAGATTTTTAATGTGCTTCTGTGTCTCAAGGTACAGAAGTGAAAAGAAAAGGCAAAAATGCTTTTCCAAGCACTAAATCAGGAACTTCTGAGCGTTGTACCTGAAAAACTAAACCACACCAAGGCAGTGGTTCTAAGTGGGGATGGCTTTGCTCTACTTCGTGTCCCCAGAGGGCACATCTGGCAGTGTCTAGAGACATTTTTCATGGTAAGGATTCCAGCCAGGAGTGGGAAGCGCCTTTGGCCTCTAGCGGGTAGAGGCTAGGGCTGCTACTGAACTTACTACAGTGCATAGGACAGCCCCCATAGCAAATAATTACCAAGTCTAAGAGGTTGAGAAACTCTATGTAAGGACCTGGGCTGATGGTCCCTCATTCCCAACGCAGTTCCCGTGTCCCTCAACCAGCAGATGGCTGAACCTTCCCTGGTGAGCCAGCGCTGAGGTTCATTTTCACAGCACAGAACATGGCAGAGGGATCACCAGGTACAGTAGCATCTTGGGCCAGTGCCGACCAGCTCTGCGGAGTCCTGCTTGTGTCGTTCAGCCAAGAGCACCGGACTCAAGGTCCCTAGTAGATCCTGGCCCTCAAACAATTTCTCCCCATCCATCCTGTGTGCCCTGGCAGGGAGACTAACCCTGAGCCAACCGGGAAGTGATTGTTTCAGTTTATCTGGCTCTTTGGTCTTGTGATAAAGCACAAAAAGTTTGGAGGAAATTCGTAACTCAATAAAGGGGTCCTAGACCAAATTCTCAATTCTAATCCCTGCTCTGCTACCTCTGAGCCCTGTGAGATTAACCACCAACAACTTTTCTATTAAAGGGACTGTTTCACTAGACTCACCTGTTTGAAAATGGCGATTAATCAAACACATCTAAATACCACTGAACGATAAAATTCAACATTTTTTCAACCAAATTCAAAAGATAATATAATGTGTAGTTACTGGGTCAGGATTTCCTACCAACCCAGGTCTTATTTTAAGAGTAGTCTCAAAATTTACTGAGAATCAGAATCCCCTGGGAGGCTTATTTAAACATGGGACTCCCCCCACCCTCAGCCTCTAATTCAGCAGGCTGGGGGTCATTCTCAGATATTTGCATTTCTAACAAGTTCCTAGGTGATGCTGGTGCTGCCAATGGGAGGAGCACGCTTTCAGAACCAGGTGACTCTAAAACATCCTCTACATTTATTTCTACAAGAGCATGGATAATCTCAGGACTGAGTGGGCTCAAGGTGTCCACTCAGACTAAAGTCGTGGGTCACATGCCTGGCTGCTCATCTGAATCACCTGTGGAGTTTCTGGTTGTTTCTAACATAGACACCTGGCTCTCCCACCATGCCACTGCTACCAGAGTCTCAGCAGGGTGAAGTTCAGGCATGTGTGTTGGGCAAAATGGCACTGGGGTCTCTAGTCATGAGAAACAGCAACAGTTGGACACCTTCTTCCTTCCAGATGCTGAGCTGAGTTCTTCCACAGTATTATATTATTTGATCTTCCCAATAAACTCATGAGAAAATTCCTGTTACCATCCCAACTTTACAGAGAAGGTGTCACCTTTTAAGGTAGCACAGCAAGTTAGTGGTCGAACTTGGACTTGAAGCCAGGCCGGCTGACTCCAGAGAACAAGCTCTTCTTAACTACAGAGTCTCCAGGCTGACCTAATTTGATTCAGTGAACCATTTGAGCATGACTTAGGGGGACAAAGAAACAAAAAGCCGAGGCAACCTATATACTATGATAGAAGAGTTCTCAGAATCATGTCGGTATTATGTAGGCAAGAACACCTTCACTTTCAGCTAGACTCTTTATTAAAATATCAACACATCAGTGACCCCAAACACTTTTTTGCACAAAACAAAACCCCAGCAATAAAGGCAGTGAGGTTTGTCTTTAGCAGCACGCTGGATGCTATCAGGGAGCAGATCGAGAGGTTTGGCAGTGGGGGGAGTGTGGACTGTGAGACACGGAGGAAGGAACAGATGACATCCCCTCCAATTACAGCCGCGTCTCCTCCAAACCACAGAGCATGTAAATGGAAATGCCAGCGCTTCAAGGTCTTCTGAAAGCGTATGCATTTTGTGCCAACAGCGTAATAGGCTGTGAGCCTGAGCTGCTGCTGCTGCCCTCTTCCTCCTTCTAGATGGAAATGCAAGGACCCTAACACTTCGGAGGCTGTGCTCCTTGCAGAAATGAGGCCTTAGACCCACGCTCTGTAGTCAGGAGTGTCAGAGCTGAGAGGCACCCTAGAGATGATCTAGTCCCTTTCTTTCTTTCTTCCTTTCTTTCTTTCTTTCTTTCTTTCTTTCTTTCTTTCTTTCTTTCCTTTCTTTCTTTCTTTCTGTTCTTTCTTTCTTTCTTTCTTTCTTTCTTTTTTTTTTTTTTTACAAAAAGAAACTTGGTTTCAACATAGAAAAGGGACTGACAGTCTATGATACATGAGGGGCAGAGTTCAGGGCAGAGCTCAGATCTCTTGGCTCGCTGCCCAGGGCTCATTATACAGCATCTTTATAAATAAAACTTGACTTACTTGGCCCAGCCTTCCCCTAATACATTATTTTGCTGGGGGTAGGTAGAGGACAACCTAAACTAGCAGACAAAAAAATACTAATGATATTTTGGAGAAATTGGATGAAACAGGAGGAAAAGGGACTCTCGCTTGGCAAAGAAATAAATACATGTATCCACACTTGTGTCAGCGTTACAGTAACAGTATTTATCTCTGGGGGAAAAAAAATCCCATATGAGACCCTTGGAAAAACGCTTGGCAATCTGACGCCTAGACTAGCTGTCGGCGGCTCCCTCCTGATGCCCGCAGGTGCTAACCACCCGAGACGCGGCCAACAGCAAATCCTAAGCCGACTTCCCAGGGCGGCGCGCGTCCTTAACCAGGCGGGTACCGCTTTCTGAGCTTGAGCCGCGGGTGTGCAAGGGCTCCCGCGCTCCGCTGGGGCCGGGCAGGTGTGCCCCGGGGCTGGGGGCTGCGGAGCTGCGGGCGGGGGACCTCGCGGGCCCGGGCACAGGAGCGCTGGGCCGGACTGAGCGTGGCTGTGGTGCTTTTGTCTCGCAGGGCACGTGCACATCGCGGACTTCAACATCGCGGCGACGCTGCCCCGGGAGGCGCGGCTCACCACCGTGGCGGGCACCCGGCCTTACATGGGTACGGCTGCCCCTCCGTGCGCGCGGCCCTGTCCCCGCCGGGCGCCCCGAGCCACGCGCCCCGGGCCGGGGGTGGGGTGGGGGTGGGGGTGGGGGCGCCCCGGGAGGGAGCCGAACGCCCAGGGTCTGCAGCTCAGGGGGCGCACCTTCCGCTGGCAGGCGCCCCAAGCAATGGAACCCGGGGCCCCTGGGGTGGGGCGCCGTCACTTGGGGGTCCCGCCCTTGGTCTCGGCTCAGGTCCCGATCCCAGGTCAGGAGATCGAGCCCCGCGTCGGGCGCCCTCAGCGCCGAGCCTGCGCGCTCCTCTCCGTCCCTCTCTGCACCTCCTCCCCCTCGCAAGCTCGCTCTCAAATAAATAAATAAAATCTTCCTACAGAATAGAATCGAAGTAAGGCACAGTAATAAGTCAGATGGTGATAAGGGACACGAGTATCACCGTCCCCATCACTTCCGTGCCCCCGCATCACCCGCATCGGGCGGCAAAGTTCCCGCAGCGCCTCCCAGATGCCCCCTCACCCTTAGCCTTAGCACCGCGACAACCCCGTGGTTCTCCCTGCTGAAGATGAGGAACTAACTGGATTGTGCCTGAAGGTTCAAAAGACACCCAGAGGGTGACTAAAAGGATAAAGGCAAAAAAAAAAAAAAAAAAGATAAGGGCTAGGTGCCACAACTGTCAAGGAGGTCTCACATTTACTTGCATTAACGACACTCACAAGTTCCTGCAAATTCTAAGGGCTTTTGTTGGAGGCAGGACCAGCCTTGCCTCCCACCTGCCCCAGAAATGTAAAGAGAGAACGGCTGCCCATTCCCCAAAGGTATTCAGCAAGAGGGACTCCTGCACGCTCCCCAGCCAGGACAGGTGAGTCAGATCTCAAGAGAATTATCTGGAACGTCTGTGGGTGACTGTGAGAGGAGCGACCTGGCTTTCCACACTTGGTCAATGTCTGGTTCGTCACCGCACGTGCCGACTGGTCCTGGTCTCACAGGGCCCGAGTTGTCCATGGAGGGTTGATGAGTTGGGAGTGAAGTCTTCCTGGGGACGGTACCATTAGGAGACAGACAGCAGCGTATGAGTGTGTGTTGGGGTGACTGGTGTGGGTTAGCCAGAGGGTACGGTCCAGCTTGTTAGGGACCCCTGGGGTAGCCTGGAGGGAGGGTCGTTCCTCTCAGCGTGGCTTCCGGGAAACACCACCCATTCCAACAATTGAGCTCAACTATAACAGCATCCCAGAGGTGATCCCTCTGCTATCCCAAGCATAGGGTGCTTTAAAAGCTCTTCAGGTAATTCGGCCCTGCAGCCAGGGTTGAGAAGCTCTGCCCCAGATGAGGAGCTACATCAGCTCCCAGAAGCAACTGAAGAGAGATCACCCCAGGGCAGGGGCAGGGCGTTTCTGTTAGGATCCCTCTGCCTCCCCTCTCCCTCTTCCATGTCCTAAAACAGATGGTACTTTCTAGGAAAAGGGAGAAGGGATATGACAACCAGGTTGGCTGTCTCCACACCGGGGTGGTGAATCTAGCCGCGAGGTATAGGAGAGCTCTGGATCAGATAGGAGTCTTTAAATTTGTAGAACTGAATTTTAAAGTATCTGCAGTGGACGTTTTAATGGGCAAAAAAGGATTGAAATGTATGAAGCAAGAGACTATGAACTATCATTAAGGGAGCCCTCTACCCAACACAAATGGGAAACAAGACACTGAATAGTTGTTGGCAGATGACGGAAGAAAAGAACCTATTTCTGCCTCTACCCTAATTAGTTGAGATGTTTGAAGCAGATAATGTCACTGGTTAAGCCAGTGGAATTAGGGAGGCACAATGAATGGTTCTGACTAGATATGGTCAGAGTAATTTATGAGCAAGATCCTCGAACTTGAAATCAAGGGTAAGAGCAAAGCCACTTCTTTTAATATGTCATTCTCTTCCTCATATAACTAGAGAGAGGAAAAGAAAACGCCTACATGTGGGGCCACCCCACTTTCTGAGAGGAAGAAATCCTCTATGGGAAAAAAAAATGAGTCTTATTTTAGATGATATTTGAACAACTACAAATTTCCTGGCTTCCTATTACCAGTGCGGGGGAAGAAATCTCCTTTGTCACTTCTAAAATAATGGACACATCTAATTCAGCCTATTTTCTGCCTCAAACTCACAGTACTCAGATGATAAAAGGGAATGTCTGAGCCTGCTGGTCTGATGAATTTATTCTGCAGGTTTCCTGGGTTTCCATATTAAGGGCTATTTTCTCGAGCCAAATCAGAATGTGCATCTGGGTTTTCTAGGCCTGGTTTCCATGGTGAGAGGAGTAAAGGGAGGCTACCCTTCTTTTCTCTCCCCAGTGATTTTAAATACAATATCCGTAGAATTTAATTCTCCTCAAATTTGGCATTTCGAGTCCTTTCGCAACACGGAGCTAGGAAATTGGAATGCGTTCAAGGTTCTCTACGTTTCTCCACCTTCACCCTTATAATTAACAATTACTAATATTTATTGAAAGCTTTCTATGGGCCAGACAACGTGTTAAATGTTTAACGCTCACTTACTCATTTGTTTTTTCTCAGCAACTCCATGAGGCTCACTGTAATTAGCACCATTTTACAATGAGGAAATAAGAAGCTAAGTAATTTGCCCAAGATCACATGGCTAAAAATTGAAAAAGCTTAAATTTAAAGTAAATTCTGTCTGACTTCAGAAAGTCCAGCTTTTTCCTGAAAGAGAGATAAGGGAGCAATTGTTTAGAAATTACTTGTGGTCCTTAAAAAATTGTCAGTCAATCTAGGTAAAGCCAACCTGTTAGAAATGTTTCTTGCTTCAGTATAAATGAGTATCTATCATCCCTTAACTCTGTATCCAAAGGTTGCCTTTGCCTTTGATTTTTCGGTAAGAGTCTTTCTAAGAGGTGTCATGGGTAGAAGTCTGTTTTTTTTCTTTTTAAAAATTACATTCCAAATAACTTGGCAAAATCTATGTAACAGACATTCACTAGCACCCATTTTGTAGTGCTCCTGTGGGATACTAATTAGCAGTTATAGAAAGAAAAATATTCTTTTTAAAAAAGATTTTGAGAGAGAGAGAGAGCACCTGCGCATGCATATGTGTGAGTTGGGGGTGGGGGCAGAGGGGGAGAAAGAGTCCCAAGCAGATGCCCCACTGGGTACAGAGCCAGACACAGGACTTGATCTCAGAACCCTGAGTCCTGACCTGAGCCAGAAACAAGACTCAGATGCTTAACCGAGGGAGCCATCTGGGTGCCCTGGAAAGAAAAATTATTTTAAGAAGAAAGAAGGAAAACTAGGATGAAATACTGACGGTGACAGGAATATACAACATCTACTAAGGTGAGGTGCTGAGCATGTCCTACAGCAGGTTCTTGGCTCTGGACAGGTGGGAATGAGCAGTCGGCCGCCTCTGAACCATCTTTCAGCTCCCTCCTCCCTCCCCTCACTCCTGCCTCCGTGGGAATATAATCCAGATCACTTAGAGTTTAACCAATGAAAACATTTTTCTCTTCCCAATTAAAAACAAAGCAAACTCACTATGGAAAATGTGTAAAATGCTGATAAGCAAAAGGAAATTAAGTTAATTCCTCCACTTGTAGATATTTATGGTTTCCTTCCAGACCTTTTTTTCTGTGCACACACAAACACACATACATTTTTTTTTTTTTTTAAGTTGGATCATACTGGGACACCTGGGCAGCTCAGTGGTTGAGCATCTGCCTTTGGCTCAGGGTGTGATCCTGGGATCCCAGGATCAAGTCCCGCATCAGGCTCCTCGAAGGCAGCCTGCTTCTCCCTCTGCCTGCCTGTGTTTCTGCCTCTGTGTCTCTCATGAATAAATAAGTAAAATCTTAAAAAAAAAAAAAAGTTGGATCATACTAAATTTTTATGACCTAAATTTTCACTTTATAATGTAATAACAATAGACATTATACAATGAGCATTTATTATGGCCCAAACACTCTGCTAAGCTTTTGACATTTATTAAACCATTAAATTCTCAAAACAACCCTATGAAAGAGGTTTTACTATTATTCTGATTTCATAGAGTAAAAAAAAAATCAGGCCTAGGGAAAACACGACAAGATCATAATCACATTGGTAGAGCACAAAGTTAAACCCAAGTCTAAAAACATCTCAAGGGGTGCCTGGGTGGCTCAGTCAGTTAAGCATCTGCCTTCAGCTCAGGTCTGGATCTTGGAGTCCTGGGATCAAGCCCCATGTGGGACTTCCTGCTCAGCTGGGAGCCTACTTCTCCCTCACCCTCTGACCTTCCCCCTTGGTCATGCTCTCTCTCTCCCAAAAAATAAATGCAATCTTATTAAAAAAATTTTTTAAAAAAATCTCGAGCCATAGTGCTGATGGTGAAGATGATGGTGAGGTTGATGGTGAGGATGATGAAGGGACAATGGCTACCACTGACTGAGCTCTTCCTATGTGCCAAGCATCGTTCTGAGTGTGTGCATTACATCATTGAGACTAAAACTTCCATGAGGCTGTTACTATTGTTAGTCCCACTTGAAACACACCAACTGAGGAATGAAGCGCTTTGCCCCAGGTGAAGTGAGGGATACAGAGCCCCGACTCCTGAACACTCTGCTGTCCTGTGGCTCCTCTCTGCCTCCAGTCTACAGACGCATCCAGCCAGAATTGCACCTCGTTTCTCTCTGGCTCCAGAGCCTTGGTCTTGGCAACTGATACTCTGCTAATTTTCCCACGCCAGTGTAGGTAACTATCATTTTTGATGATCATGCACCACAGAATTAGAGGACTGCATCAAATTAACCAGTTCTTTATTATTGAACCTTAGGTTGTTTCTCACGTTGAAATATAGATAAGTCTGTAATGAAACTCCTGTTAGCAGAAATAGGTCCTGAGACTTGTTTATCTTTGAGATAAATTCCCATTCCAAGAATTCCTGGTCGGTGGACACTTAAGTGTTAATGTGTTCTCCTCCTGAATGTCCGCATTGATTTATGCTCATTCATTCTCAAAGTGTCAGAATATTTACTTCCCTGGATTCTCAGCAGGGCTGCACAATGAATATCTTTAATCTTCCTGAAAAGATCATTTAAAACAGTCCCTCATTAGGATACTAATACTGCAATTCCCTGACTTTTTAGGTAAATTGTGCATGTTCTTTGCTCATTTCCTATTAGGGTGTTAATATTTTTATCCTATCCTGATATTTCTTATTGATTATATAAAAAATTATAGACCCTTATATATTCGGAATATGAGTGTATCATATATGATATAAATATGAAAATATGATTTCCTACCTCTTAATTTTTTAAAGATTCTATTGATTTATTCATGAAAGACACACAGAGAGAGAGAGAGAGGCAGAGACACAGGCAGAGGGAGGAGCAGGCTCCATGCAGGGAGCCCGACATGGGACTCGATCCCAGGACTCTGGGATCACGCTCTGAGCCAAAGGCAGACGCTCAACCACTGAGCCACCCAGGCGTCCTGATTTCCTACCTTTTAGTTTGCTGTTGTTCTTATGGCATTTTTTATATAAAGAACTATTTTTCTAACATCACACTATTAGTCTTTTTTATAGTTTCTACCCTCTTCATTATTTTTTAATTTTTTTCATTAATTAATTAATTTGAGAGAGGAAGAGAGAGCATTGGAGGGGGGGCTGGAGGAGAAGGAGAAGGAGAGACAGTTTCTGGCAGATGCAACAATGAGCACAAAGCCCGATGCAGTGCTGGATTCCATGACCCTGAGATCCTGACCTGAGCCATAACCAAGAGTCAGTTGCTCAACCACTGCACCCCTAGGCACTCCTATAGTTTCTACCTTTGATGCTATTCTTAGTAAGACCTTCTTATCTCAGATTTTGGATATGGCTACCTAATATTTTTATTACTGTTATAGTTTCATTTTCTTCTTATTCCAATTACATATAAGATACGTAATTGGAATGAAGATATGTCATAAGGATCTGACCTTATTTTTTGTTATATCATTAAATAAGTGTTTTGAGATGACATACCAAACAAGACCTGTTCCATGTTGATTTATAATATGTTCATCATAAACTAAATATCCTTATATACTAGCACATAGATTCTGTGGTTTTCAAATCTTAATTATTATAACTTTATAATATAATTTAATTATTATAACTATATAATATAATATTACTTAATCCTATACATAGGATGCAAGTCTATGTCTTTATTCTTTTTCAGAAAACTTTTATTATTCATAGATTTTATTCTGGTAGCTAAAATTTATGATTTTTTTTGTAAATTTCATTAATTATTTCTATTGCATTACATTTGTGGATTAGGTTTGGGGGCCCTTTTTTAATTTCTTGACCAAGAAGCTACTATCTAGGGGCACCTGGGGACTCAGTCATTTGAGCTTCTGATTTTTTTTTAAGATTTTATTTATTTATTCATGGGAGACACAGGCAGAGGGAGAAGCAGGTTCCATGCAAGGAGGCTGATCCAGGACTCGATCCCGGGACTCCAGGATCACGCCCTGGGCGGAAGGCAGGTGCTAAACCGCTGAGCCACCCAGGGATCCCTGAGCTTTTGATTCTTAATTTCATCTCAGGTCATGATCTCAGGGTCTGAGATTGAGCCCCACTTCAGGCTCGTGCTCGGCATGGAAACTGCTTTTCCCTCTCCCTCCCGCTCTGCTCTCCCCTCCATCAAAATGAATAAATAAAATCTTTTTTAAAAATTTACTATCTAGGTGTTTTAAAAACTGAAAACCGGGGCATCTGGGTGGCTCAGTCAGTTAATCTGCTTTCAGCTCAGGTCGTGATCCCAAGGTCCTGGGGACGAGCCCAGTATCTTCAGGCTCCCTGCTCAGCTGGGGGTCTTCTTCTCCCTCTCCCTCTACCCATCCTCACCCTGCTCATGATCTCTCTCTAACTCATATAAGTAAATAAATACAATCGTTTTTAAAAAGAAAAACCTGAAAACCAAATGATGGAAAAAATCAAAATAGCCAATAGACACATTAAAATGGAGTCAAGCTTATTAGTAATCAAGAGAATGCCAATTTAAAGCACAATAAAAGATCAATGCACATTTGCAATATTGGGAGAATTCAAAAGGTCAGGTAACACCAAGTGTGGGTAAGGAGGCTGAGCAAAAGAAACTCCGTTACACTATGGTCACAGTGTTAATCGGTACTACCACTTGGATTAATAGTTGGCCATTACCCAGAATATGTTTAGACGCACGTCCTTTCCCCAGCAGCTCCCCTCCAGGAACATACCCTGTAGATGTGTGGACTTTTAGAAGTGTTCACAATACTCTCAAACTGAAAATACCCAGATGTTAGGTATCCTCCGCTGCCTGTCACCTGTCACCCAGGGTACTGGTAAGGGAAAGTGGAAATAAAACCCATTTCTATCCAGTCTAGTGGGTACCGTGGGGTCAGGGCCAATTATCTCCCAAACTGCATGGGGAGCCATGATGTAAAGAAAGGACGCAGTGATGCACAAGAGATGAAATCACTAGGGAATGAGGCTCTTGCGGTCAGGGTCAGTCCTGGGCCTTGGGCTATCAACATTCTACCTCTGATTGGATGTCGTCAGCAGGATTTTACTTGGGACTTGAGTATCCTAGGTAGTAAGCCTGCATGCAGGCCTCACATCACACCAATTTCCTTTCCAGAGCCAACACCTTACTGTCAGAAGCTTGGGTCAACTGTGTATAGCTTTTGACAAGTAAAAGCTATACACAGAATTTCCTATGAGTGTTGGCTTCTCCAGAACAGAGACTAATTTTTGGAGCACTTTCTAGGTGCCAGGCACGGAGCTGAGATTTTGGCATGCATTGTCTCATTTAATTTCTCACCTCTATAAAGATCTCCTTATTATTTTGACCTTGCTGATGAAGATTCTCAAGTCGAGCAGCTGACTTTTTCAAGGTCAGAATAAGCTGTAAAGGCAGGATTTTCCCCCAGACAGCATGGCTCCAGAGCTAATAATTGTCACCGCTGCTTGTTTACTTGACTCCTCATTGTTTATTTATTCAACATATTTCTGTTGAGTGACTCTAAATGCCAGGTTCAATATTAAACACTAGAACTGTAATGGTGAGCGTGCAGCCCTTGCTTTGTGCCTTACCCCTCACGAGTTAGGTATATTTTTGGAAGAGTATGAAGAAGGTTCACCGAGCATCAAAGTGCTTGGAGAATACATAACTATGAGGTCACCTCCAGGGGCAAAATTGACTGTAGCTTTGCTTTCCCTTGGAGTCCTTTCAAATAACTGTTACAAAGCGTAAGTTTCTCCACCTGCTGTGACACCTATTTCTCAGAGTGCCCACTCTCTCCTCTTCTCTCTCTCTCACCACCAAGAGTGGGCTGTAAATGCTGCTCTTGGTCTTCTAGGGGACTCTGAGATGGAGAGCCAATCCAGTGTACCTCGCACCAAATTCTAAGTGTTTGCAGCAGTAATCTACATTTTAGTCCTTCAACATAAATCTTCCAAATCAAGACAACAAATAACAACTTCCCCCACATTTGACTTTAGGGTCAGCTGAACTTTTGACGCCTTACGGGATCCAGTTTTTAATAGTTACGTGATATAAATAAGAGAAGAATTTGCCCATCAAGGCCTGCGCAGGCCCGTGTGTTGGCTGATGAATGAGGGCACTGAGAAAAGAAAATTAGCCATTTTTGCCTGCTGTGAGCAATCTAGCAAGGGGTGATAAACATCCCTAGCAGTGTTTCTTCCTTTTATTTACCCTGGTAATGTGCCTTTGGAGGAACATGTTGGGAGCAGAGATTCGTTAATGTCTCAGGGAGTAAAACTGACCTAACTTTTCTGTGTTTTCAGCACCTGAGATGTTCAACTCCAGGAGAGAAGCAGGCTATTCCTTTGCCGTGGACTGGTGGTCCCTGGGAGTGACGGCGTATGAGCTCTTGAGAGGCCGGGTATGCACTTCTCCTTGGTTACTCTTCCAGCAAGTTTTATTTTTAGGATGAAAGAATAGATTTTTGTTGTTGTTATTTTGTTTTTGCTAAAAATCAAGCAGTTTGTTAGCCAGGTTTGAAAGCACTATGCCATGGGATGCTTGGGATTTCTGCACATATTCACTCTCCTACCTTTGGATCCTAGCATGTGAGCTAACATCAAATGCAGATAAAATTAAATGAATAATAAGGGTATTACAAACTCCCAGAGAGGGAAAATCAGTGCACCTCACTAAATATCTTGTGTAAATATATTTGTTTGTTTAAAGAAAATCATTTTGCACTCACAGTATGGGACTCTAACTTTGACATACTTCCCCAAGGTGGAAGTGAATTATTAATATGACACAATTCATGCCCTGTCTTGTCGGATTCCTCTCTGTCACTTGGCTCCTGGGTTCTGAGTGTAAGGGCAAATGAGCGTCATATGTTTTAAAGAAGACATTTCTTAAACTAAGAAAATGCCTAGAAAGAATTTCGCCAACAAAATGTTTCCCCCTCCATATTATTTTACCTCTGTGGTAGTTCTCTGTATTAACATTTGTCAGATTGATTTTTTTCTTTTCTTTTCTTTGGGCAGGGGGGAAGGTAAAGAAAAGTTACTAACAGGTTATTGAATTTAAATCCATTTTGTGAAGTATTGCCCTTATGAGTTTTTCGAGGTTTATCCATTGTTATGTTTTTATCTCTTCTACGTCATTAGACTATAAATTCATTAAAGGTGAAACATGTACCTTATACAGTTTAGTATTATCCCCAGAATTTAACTTTAAATAGACACATAACAAGCGAGTATTGAATGAATGGGGGCACAAGGCACTACATATCAGCCCAGCCACAGTCTAGCAAAGAATCACCAAGTAGGCTGTAGGTAATTAGGTTTCAAAATCTAGCTAATCACATTTAATTACAACTATCAACACAACCAGACCACAGAGGATGGGGGCTAAACATCGATTGCCTCCACATTTACAAATTCTCATTTATAGAAAAATATATATTGGCTCAAGGACAAATATGCCTGACCTTGACATCTCTGTGGTTTCTGACCTTCACTGCAGTCTTGATGAATGGGTCCCTTAGCTATTGACCTGCTTTGTCTGCCACTGTAAGGGCAAGGTCTGTCTTTTCTAGCTTTGGGTTATTCTAAAGTATTAGCTTCTAGTAGGTATACACATAGTTTTGTCCTAATTGTACATCCTGCATATAGCTGCAACTCTTTTGCTCTCATGCTCCTGAAATAAGACTATGATCACAACATCTCATTTTCTCCAATCTAATGTTTTACTTTTTCCACCTCATTCATTCTTTATATTCTTGCTCTTATTGTATATGCTGCCTAGGAATTGTTTGATAGATCCTGTCACTGCACACTGTAATTTCTTTATAGCGTGCATTCCATTGATTTAGGGGTGTGTGTATATTAGTGTGTGCAGTCTATATAAATATTTATGGTTTCTGTGAATAGACTATAAGCTCCACCAGTGTAGAAATCATGTCCCTCTTGTTCTCAGTTTCCCAACACCCAAGAGAGGTGCTGGAACATCATGGGCATTCAATAAATATTTGGCAAATGAATAAATATACAATTGTGATAATGGATGAATTAACATGGATTTTAAATTTTAGAACTAGAAAGATAAGTTCTTGTATAAGACAAAGGCAATTTGACTATTTTTCATAGGTTGACAGATCATGAGGATTTTTTTTTAAATATAAGTTCAGTCACTTGGCCTTCTAAAGTATTGAAAAAAGCACATTTAAATCAGTTGCCTCTGGGGCGCCTGAGTAGCTCAGTGCTTGAGTGTCTGCCTTTGGCTCAGGTTGTGATCCCAGGGTCCTGGGATCGAGTCCCACATAGGGCTCCCCATAGGGAGCCCACTTCTCCTTCCGCCTGTGTTTGTGTCTCACGAATAATTTTTTTAAATCTTTTTTAAAAATTTAAAAAATAAACGAGGGCAATAAATAAATAAATAAATAAACGAGGCTCAGCGGTTTAGCACTGCCTTCAGCCTAGGGCCTAATCCTAGAGACTCGAGATCAAGTCCCACGTCAGGCTCCCTGCAGGGAGTCTGCTTCTCCCTCAGCCTGTGTCTCTGCATGTCTCTCTCTCTCTCTCATAAATAAAATCTTTTATAAATAAATAAATAAATAGATAAATAAATAGATAAATAATAAACGAGTTGCCTGCAGCATTCATCAGTTAACTTATTCATTTATCAAATCATTTTATGTTTTTAGCTGAGAAACAGTAAGTTTACAAGCAGCAATGAAATTAGAAAAAAGAAAAAAACGTACGCACCTGCCCATATAAACCTGGAAGCTGAAGTGTGCCAAACCTGCCCCGACTCTTAAAGGTATAGAGTGCATCCCGTGTAGTGTGGCCCACAGGCCTTGGCTAGTAGACCGTCAGTAAGCACTGATCACGGTGATAAGGTAGCGAGCACATCTTTCTAGGGCTGAGTTACATGAGTTATCTCCATTGTTTGGTTACTGGGACAAATGAATCCTTTATTCAGTCTTGTGGAAAGAAAATAGGTGGCAGGTATGTGTGTTTAGACCTTGCATAAAAAAAATTAAAGTTTGGCCAGTCTCCTTTTTGGAGAGTCAACTCCTAGCACTTTGTGCTTCCCCAACCAACTTGATGTTGACATACCAGGTGTAGAGTTAAGCCTTTCTTCACATCACCTTTATTGATGACTCTCGCTATTCACTATTCACATTTGTATGATGTGTCTGTCTATGTTGTGTTCAAGAATAACACAAATCTCTCTCCTGCACTGGGTATGTGTTAGCTGCTCTACGGAGAACTTTACGTGCATCATGTCATTTAATTTTCCAACAAACTCATGTGGTGGTTTATTTTACAGATAAAGGGGGTCCGTCACACAGATAAAGGAACAAATTGAGTGCCTCAATTTAACACTCAAATCCTTTCTTGCCTTCAAAGCTCAAGATCTTAACTACATTACCTTTCCCACCCTCAGCCCCAAGCTTTTATTTAGATTCCATTGGGTAACAGTGTAATATCAGTTTCAGGTGTAGAATTCAGTGATTCATCACTTACATTCCCCAGGGCTCATCACAAATGTCCTCCTTGTTGCTCATCACTCACTCAGCCTATCCCCCTGCCCCTCCCCCCTCTGGTAACCATCACTTTGTTCTCTGTAGTTAAGAATCTATTTCTCAGTTTGCCTCTTTCCTCCCCACCCACACGTTCATTTGTTCTGTTTCTTAAATTCCACATATGGGTAAATCACATGGTATTTGTCTTTCTCTGACTTCTTTCACTTAGCATAACATTCTCCAGCTCCATCCACATCAATGCAAATGGCAAGATTTCATTCCTCTTGATGGCTAACATTCCATTATATATAAAATGGAATATATGTACGTATATATAGAGAGATACCTATCCATTCATCAGTCAATGGACACGTGGGCAGTTTCCATAATTTGGCTCTTATTAATAAGGCTGCTACAAACATCAGGGTTCATGTATCTCTTTGAATTAGTATTTTTGTATCCTTTGGGTAAATAAATACCTGGTAATGAAATTGCTGGATTGTAGAGTTGTTCTATTTTTAGCTTTTGGGGGAACTTCCATAGTATTTTCCAGAGGGGCTATATCAGTTTGCATTCTACCAACAGTGTAAGAGGGTTCCCCTGTCTCCAGTTCCTCGCCAACACCTGTTGTTTCTTGTGCTGTTGATTTTTGCCATTCTGACAGGTGTGAGGGAATATCGCATTGTGGTTTTGATTTGTATTTCCCTGACAATGAGTGATGTTGAGCATATTTTTATGTGTCTATTAGCCGTCTATAATCACATTACCTTTTAATACTGATTTACAGCAGGAAGAATATGAAACTCTTCCATTTCTTTCAATTTTCTCCATCAATCCACAGTCATTTATTACATATCTTGAAAGGGTCAGGCACTTGATAAATGTACATAGCCATATTAACTGTCCCATTGTTGGTTAACCTAATATGGAAATATTGTTCATTCAACAAACATGTAATGACCACCTACTGGGTGCTAGGTTCAGTGGACACAAATACGAATAAGACATGATCTCTGGCCCTAAGTAGCTCACAGTTCACACAAAAGATAAAATCCCATAAATCCGTTTTGTGAACTAGAGAAATTAATATAGGTAAAGGCTGCTCTCTAGTGGACAGCGGTGAAAAATATAACAAAACCACTGCTTTGTTTGATTTCTTATCCCCAAAATTAAAACCAGAGAAGAACTTGGTTCTCTCAGAAGTAAAAATATTTTGTCTCCTGATAAAGTTCTCCACCCTACTCCACATAACTAGCAGCTCATAGGATTTTGGACTGGAGTTAAGTTTTCCTGGGTCGCACTCTACCCTGAGCTCACTACTGATTCAAGAAGCACAACGAGGTGTAGAGTACAACTCTGGGCCTCTTAATAATTAACATTTAAGTAACAATTTTTTTCAAGTTCCTTTTACTGGACACTTGTCCCATGTTTTAGGCAAATACTTAGGTAAGCTGCCTTACAAAACATCCCAAACTGGTATCTCAGGTGGATTGAGTGCACAGAAATGTTTCATTTGGCCCAATGGGTTTTTAACAAGTTTTTAACAATTCTGAGATTTCACAGGAAACTACAGATTTCTGGTGTCTTTTAAAATAAATAAATAAATAAAAGATCTGGGAACAGTAGACCATATTTGCATATGAAAAAACAGCTGGAAGGGGTTAGAAAATGATACTGAGATTTTACTGGTAGAAAATTTAGCTTCGGGAACACGTGCGAAACAAAATTTTTTTCTTTACCCTTTAAATATGAAGACTCTTATTTGTTCTCTCCCCAAGAGACCATACCATATTCGCTCCAGCACTTCCAGCAAGGAAATCGCACACATGTTTGACACGGCTATCGTGGCTTACCCCTCTGCCTGGTCACAGGAAATGGTGTCACTACTTAAAAAGGTAAGAAGGAGGACTGCATGAGCAATGCAAGTGGGAAAGAGAAGCATGCTCTCTGGTTTGAGGTGAGAGGTAGTCTATAATAGTGGAGGCAGCCACGAAAATACACATTTCGAGAGTGGGCTTCGCACCTAACAGCTTTCAAGCACATGGCTTCGACAAGGCAACACGTGTCCTCTTGCTCAGTAGTGTCAAACTCAGGGTGTCCAAAATGGAGTTCCTGGTCTCTATTTCCTGGACTTCCTGTGATGTTCCCTTTCTCAGTGACTGGCCCCTCTATCCATCCAGTTAGGGAAGCCAGAAACCAGAAATCACCCATCATCCCCATATCCAGTTCATTGCCAAGTTCTGTAACCTGATTTTGTAAATATCTCTTGAACCCTCTCTCTATCTCTACTGCCATCTCCCCAGTCCCACTGCCATCAGGTCTTGCCTTATAACTGGTTTGTCCTGTACACTTTTACATACTGCATTCAGTTCTCTCCTCTGCCCCATACCGATCTTTTCAAAGTAAAATTCATTGTCTTCTCATGGTTCTTAGAATTAAGATCAAGAGGGGATCCCTGGTGGCTTAGCGGTTTAGTGCCTGCCTTCGGCCCAGGGCATGGTCCAAGAGTCCCAGAATTGAGTCCTGGGATCAAGTCCCATGTTGGGCTCCCTGCATGGAGCCTGCTTCTCCCTCTGCCTGTGTCTCTGCCTCTCTCTCTCTCTGTCTCTCATGAAATAAATAAATAAATAAAATCTCTCTCTTTTTTTTTTTTTTTACAAAAAAAGAATTAAGATCAAGATAATTTGTATGGTATAAAGGTTCTCACTACCAATCAAGCCCCATTTTGGACTTTTGTTCCCCTTTTGACTACACATAAACTACTTTATACTTCTTTTTCTCTTCTCCTTTTCCTCTCCCTTCTTACTATCACATGCCAGTCTCTTACCACAGGGCCTTTGCACATGCTACTCCTGCCTGGAACAATGCCCCACCCGCAGCTCTTCCAGCTCTCTCCGTTAGATCAACACTACTCAGTGGGATTCACTGACTGTTCAAGTCCATGAACTGTTTCCTTCAGGCCCATGAGAAGTATAGAAATTGAGAGAAGCATTTAGAAACTGTTACTGCAATTTGATTCTGCTGATGCCTCTAAATACATGGTCAGTGGACTCATGTCACTGAACAGGGTGTTAACTCAAATCACAAGCTACACATGGTGTGGCACTGCATATAAGCCATGCACAATAAGATCACATATTGATCTAACTGGGTAGGAAATTAAAACAAGCAGAAAAAAATGACCCTTCTACATAGATAGAGAAGCACAGCTTTAGATCTCAGCTTAAATGTCACTTCCTCAGAGAGCTTTCTTCTGCCGTAAGGTCACATAGCACTATCTTTCCTTCATACCATTTTTTATTTGAAATTATGCATTATATGTGTACGATTCTTGGGTCACTGAATATTGTATTCTAAGCCCTGTGAGGACAGACCGTGGCAGGCTTCTTCGCCGTGCCACCTCGGCATCCAGCACAGAGCCTGACAGGTGGTAAGGTCTGGTGTTTGAATAAATGAGGTCCATAGTGTCCGTCAGATTTTCAGGTGCCTTATTCATGAAAAGGATTACTAGCAATAGTAGTAACAGCTAAGTAGTATGCACTGAATGATTATACAGAGGAAAGAATGAGGAGCCCCAGAGGATGCACTTGGCTTTCTCCCAAGAGGGAAAATCACAAAGTTGTGGCCAGTTAAGGACAAGGGCTTTGAGGGCCTGGGGTTCACACCTGTGCCTCCCGTCTTTGGGGTCAAGTTCCCTGATTTGGAATAGGGATATTGATCATGTCAAAGATGAAGAGAGGGGTCATTTTCCGTAAGCAAACTTTCCTCAGTTCCCAGACAGCCCTTCTCACCCCCAGAATTACACCCCCATAATCCATGACTATGGTCTCCAGGGGCGTTCTCAAGCAGAAGTGACATTTCCATTTGAGCCACAGGACTGATGTGATATTAGCTGTGGCACAGTTACAGGGGGAAAAAATCTTTAATCACAGTTTGCAAAACCCAAACTGTAACAGTAAGCTTCGTTACATCTTATCTGTGTCACACCCAATATATTTTGATTAATTGTATGAACAGATAAAACTTCTAATAGGAAGTCAATTTCATTTGTGAAAACACATGAGCATTCACCACCTAAGAAGGGCTGACCTTGTCTTAGGTACTTTATATACTTGACCTCATTTATTCCTACCCATAACCATGCAAGTTAGGCTATTATCTCCTTTTTATAGATGGTAGACTAAGGTTTAGAGGACAAACTTGCCCATAGTTAATTAAGTAGTAAGAGTCAGGAATCAAAAGTATGTTTGACTCACTAGGACAATCTGTTTTCACTCACCACACTGCAAAAACCTGCTTACAGCTCATTCTATCCATGCATGATCACATTATTCATGTACCTATTATCTGTATTATTTGATAGGATTAGAGAAGGGGAACACTGCCTCATTTCCTTCAGACCTACCCTTGAGAACTTTTACAGGGAATTTGTATAATTTTTTTTTTTTTTGCCCCACTTTGACCTTCATCATGATCTTGCTGTTTGTGTTCCATTGGCAGCTACTTGAGCCCAATCCAGACCAACGATTTTCTCACTTGTCTGATGTCCAGAACTTCCCATATATGAACGACATGAACTGGGATGCAGTTTTGCAGAAGAGGCTCATTCCAGGCTTTATTCCTAACGTGAGTCAATCCTAACTAACCCATAATCACTCTCATTCAGGTACACACACGGTCTCCCTAGGTAACCACACCGATGTTGTCAGACAGCCAAAATCCTGTCACACAGATTAGGAGAGGGAGGCCCGCACAGGGCACAGGGGCCACCAAGGGCCGTGGGGCTAGCAAGTGGCCAGGTGGCCTTCTCATCCAGGGCTGTCTGCATCTGGATCCTAATCCTGTTTTGCGGTGTGCTTCTACTGGAAGGAAGCCCTAGCCTTCCAGAGTCATCCCCAGGAATCTGCTCATTGAGGAAACAGTATTTTCTCTGACTTCAAAGACACAGAAATTGGTATCCATGGAGTTCTGTGAGTCACCGCGTTGAAAACGTTGGGGTTTTTACCATTCACCCCTCTTCCTTTGGGGGTTGCTGCCACGGAGCTCTCTTCGTGAGGACAAGCAGCCAAAGGGAAATGATTCCCACCTGGTGAGTGCCTGGCTGAGGGACGTCTGTGGCCTCCTGGTGAAAGCCGGAGCCCAGAAGCTTCGGCCAAGGGGAGCCAGCGAGGACTCTAGCCCGCGTTCAGCGTCAGCAGGACTGGCAGAGTAATGTAGGCCTCAGGGGTCGGCGGCGCAGGCCTGCTGGGGCGTGCGGGTGTGATCCTGCCCGTGCAAACGGAGGGAGACGCCTGGCGGACGTGGGCTCTAGGGCCCCTCCGGATGCTCCGGGAGCCTGTGGCAGACGCAGGTTCCTCAGAGGTGGGCCGGGGGGTGCGGGGCTGGGGGATTCCCTCTACCTGTCCGCCAGACGCACCTGAGAACTACCTGGGAAACCGAGCGCCAGTTCCCGCCTTAGGAGAGTAACTAGAACGCGATTTCCTTTCCCTCAGAGGGCTCACGGGGCCTTTAGGAAGGAAACGACATTTAAAATCGAGGAGCCAACTCTTTGTGTCTTCCCCAATTTCTTTCAGAAGTGTCCTGTAGTTTTGAGGGTATAGATCCTTTACCTCTTTGGTTAGGTTTATTCCTAGGTATCTTATGCTTTTGGGTGCAATTGTAAATGGGATTGACTCCTTAATTTCTCTTTCTTCAGTGTCATTGTTAGTGTATAGAAATGCCACTGACTTCTGGGCATTGATTTTGTATCCTGCCACGCTACCAAATTGCTGTATGAGTTCTAGCAATCTTGGGGTGGAGACTTTTGGGCTTTCTATGTAGAGTATCATGTCATCGGCAAAGAGGGAGAGTTTGACTTCTTCTTTGCCAATTTGAATGCCTTTAATGTCTTTTTGTTGTCTGATTGCTGAGGCTAGGACTTCCAGTACTATGTTGAATAGCAGTGGTGAGAGTGGACATCCCTGTCTTGTTCCTGATCTTAGGGGAAAGGCTCCCAGTGCTTCCCCATTGAGAATGATATTTGCTGTGGGCTTTTCATAGATGGCTTTTAAGATGTCGAGGAATGTTCCCTCTATCCCTACACTCTGAAGAGTTTTAATCAGGAATGGATGCTGTGTTTTGTCAAATGCTTTCTCTGCATCTATTGAGAGGATCATATGGTTCTTGTTTTTTCTCTTGTTGATGTGATCTATCACACTGATGGCTTTACTCAGACATTAGATATGACAAATACCCACCATCTGCTTTGACGTGGATGGAACTGGAGGGTATGATGCTGAGTGAAGTAAGTCAATAGGAGAAGGACAAACATTATATGGTCTCATTCATTTGGGGAATATAAAAAATAGTGAAGGGGAATAAAGGGGAAAGGAGAAAACATGAGTGGGAAATATCAGAGACAGAGACAGAACATGAGAGACTCCTAACTCTGGGAAATGCACAAGGGGTAGTGGAAAGGGGGGTGGGTGGGGGGACAGGGTGACTGGGTGACGGGCCCTGAGGGGGGCACTTGACAGGATGAGCACTGGGTGATATGCTATATGTTGGTAAGTTGAATACCAACTTTAAAAAAGTAAAAAATAAATAAAATAAAATAAAATAAAATAAAATAAAATAAAATAAAATAAATAAAATAAAATAAAATAAAATAAAATAAAATAAAATAAAATAAAATAAAGGAGCCTGAAAGCCAGCACGGCCGCCAGTCCTCTCAGGGGAGGAAGCGCAGCCCCTGTGCCGGCCGCTCCGTCCAAATAGGTGGGATTCCGGGGCATTTGTAGAGTGACCCCGCATGCGAGGACTGAGCCAACCGGTCTTTCTTGCAGAAAGGCAGGCTGAATTGCGACCCCACCTTTGAACTCGAAGAAATGATTCTGGAGTCCAAGCCTCTTCACAAGAAAAAGAAGCGTCTGGCGAAGAAGGAGAAGGAGATGAGGAAATGTGATTCCTCTCAGGTGAGCGGGCGTGGGCCTCCTCCTGATGACAGGCCCAGGCCCAGGCCCAGGCCTGGGAGCTTCTGGGGGGAGGACCCCTCAGCACCCCACACCCTTCTGTGTGTGCACAGTCGCTGAGCACCCAGGCAGCTCTGGGTCACAGCAGAGCCGTGACCCTTCACTGCGGACCCCTCGCTCTGCCGCCAACTCCATGCAGCTAGTGCCCCCCTCCAGCTCTCACTTCAAATTGTACAATTTCCCGGAAGACACACCAACTGGTAGTTCTGCAAACAAACAAACATGCTCGATATCCCTCATTTCTCTAGTCCTCCAGGAACACTGTACTTTCACAGTTTCCCCACGTTGGTCATAGAAGGGGCCCCTTGCCAGAGGCCCGCCCTCGAGTACTTTCTACCACCTTCCAAGGGGTGCTGCGCTGTGGCACAGACACCCCTCCCCCCCCCCCCCCCACCGCGCCTGTGGCTTCTCCCTTCAGCCTCCTCACGGTCAGTTCTGCGCGTCGGAACCCACTGGCTCCTCCAGACTTGCTCTTGCTTTGCACCTGTAGCGCTTGCCCGCACGGGCTCCTCGGCGAACAGGCCCCAGAACGTAGCCAAGACCAAGAGCTCATCTTTATTATAAATGTTCTAAAGTTTCGGTGATGACGGTGATTTGTGAATGACTTCCTACCGGGCCCACCACCCTCTACCTGGTCCGTGTCCTCTCCCCAGCCATCCTCGTGCTGGATCATCCTTGCCCTCACTCAAAATCCTCTAACCACCTGACCCTCAAGGCCTATAGGCTTCACTTTTCTTTAGGACCCTGGCTCTTCCCTTTTTCTTCTATGTTCCACTCTCAGGTCTTCACACAGGGGCTTTCCTGTCATCCTTTACACCTTAAATGCCATTTGCTGAAGAGAAGGTCCCTTCGCTCCTGCACACTTTCTCAGCCTCAATTTTTAATGCCTTCATGATATTAACATAATTTACACATATTTATGTGTTTGCACTTCTTTTCCTATCCCACTAAAACGAAGGCTCCTTGTGGGGGAAGACCAGGTCTTACCCACCAGTATCTTCATGGAACCCCAACAAGTGCCTGAATACAGTAGAGGCTCATAAACAAGAGGTTCAGCATATTGGAAGGAAAGGAAATCTTGTAACCAGACAGGGAAAATTAGGCATCGCTCTGCCGAGAGTTACAAAGTCATGTTGCCCCACCAGCATCTTCCTGGGGTCCACTCCTGCCCTACTTCTTTCCCAACACCGGGCCCCAGGAAGCCTCCCTCCTGATGTGAAAGGCCACGAACCACTTACCAGCAGTACAGACTCTAGCATTTTCTACCATCACCCACTGCTTCCCCCTTTCTTCCAGGCCTCCTATCAACCTCAGGATCATTTACCAGGAAGTGGCTTTGCCAATGATAAAAACAGGCCCTTCCATCTCTAATCAGGGAAGTGTACATTGCTTGACCTTTTTGTTTTGTTTTTAAAATTTTATTGAGGTAAAAAAAATTTTATTTAGGTACAGTATATAGAACACAAAATTTCCCACTTTAACCATTTTTAAGCATACAATTCAGTGGCATGAAGTATATTCACGATGTTATACAGCCACCACCGCTATTCAATTCCAAAATTATTTGTTACCCCAAACCCCATTTATCTTTAATTTCTCTCAGCAATGTTCTGTTCTTTTGAGAGTACAGATTTTTCACCTCCTTGGTTTAACTTATTCTTACGTATTTTATTCTTTCAGAAACTATGGAAATGGAATTATTATTTTTCTTTTTAGTGGATTGTTAAGACCTAGTGTGTAGAAACAGAACCAATTTTTCTCTGCTGATTCTGTATGCTGCAACTTTGCTGAGCTCATCTATTAGCTCTATTAGCTCTACAGCTTCCTTGTGGATTCTCTGGGATTTTTCTATATATAAGACCATGTCATCTGCATATAAGTATAATTTTACTCCTATCTTTACATTGTAGATGCCTTTAATTTGTTTCTTTCCGTGACTGCTCTGGCTAGAAATTCC
Source organism: Canis aureus (assembly GCF_053574225.1). Classification (NCBI taxonomy): domain Eukaryota; kingdom Metazoa; phylum Chordata; class Mammalia; order Carnivora; family Canidae; genus Canis; species Canis aureus. Next base: position 42,442,293 of record NC_135615.1, read on the forward strand.
AGTGCACTGTTGATAACAATAGTAAAAGCAAACGTCTTTGCCTTTTTTCCGATCTTAGGGGAAATACCTTTTCCCATTAAGTATTGTGTTAGCTGTGAGTTTTTTTAACTGTGAGTTTTTTTATAAAGGCCTTTTATCTTATTGAAGAAGTACCATTTATATTTCTCGGCTTTTTAGTGTTTTCATCATGAAGGGTTTTGAATTTTGCCAAATGCCTTTTCTGAGTCAAATGAGATAATCTTGCACATTTTCCTTTTCTTAGTTCTATTAATGTGATGTGTGATGTTGGCTGGTTTTCTTATGTTGAATCATTCTCACACTCCTGGGATAAATCCCACTTTTTCATTGTGCATAATCTTTTAATATGCTGTTGGACTTGGTTTGCTAGGATGTTGTCGAAGATTCTTCTACATTCATAATGAGCATTGTCCTGTAATTTTCTTCTCTTTTGATGTCTTTAGGTGTTTTGGTATTGGGGTGAAGCTGGGCCATAGAATGAGTTAGAAAGTGTTCCCTCCTCTTCTGTTTTTTTTTCCCCCCGAATGAGTTTGAGAAAGATTGGTGTTATCTCTTTTTTAAACGTTTGGTAGAATTTACTGCTGAAGTCATCTGGTCCTGGACTTTCCTTTGTTGGAATGTTTCTTCTTACAGATTTTTACTTGTAGATTACTCTTTACTTGTTACAAGTCTGTTGAGATTTTATATTTCTTCTGAAGTCAGCATAATCATTTCTTTTTCTAGAAAGTTGTTCATTGCATCTAGATCTTATTGTTGATATACAGTTGTTCACCCTGTTTTTCTATTTCTATAAGGTAAGGTTGAAAGTCATGTCTCCACTTTGATTTATGATTTTAGTTATTTGCATCTTTTCTTTTTTTTCCTTACATATGGCTAAACATTTGTCAGTCTTGTTCATCTTTTCAAAGAACCAGCTTTTGGTGCGATTATGTCTGTTGTTTTTCTCTTCTCTATTTCATTTGTCTCTGCTCTCATCTTTATTATTCTCTTCCTTCTGCTAGCTTTGGGTTTAGTCTGCTTTTCTTTTTCTAAGTCTTCAAGGTATGAAGTTAGGTTATTGATTTGGGATATTCCTTTCTAAGGTAGACGTTTACAGCTAAAATTCTCTCTGATTACTGCCTTCCCTGCATCCCCTAAGTTTTAGTAGGTTGGGTTTTTTTGTTTATTTATCTTGAAGTTCTGGTGATAGTTTTGACACAATGGTGAAGAGTTTGTTATTTAATTTTCACATATTTGTGAATTTTCCAATTTTCCTTCTGTTGTTGATTTCTAGCTTCATTCTGTTGTGGTCAGAGAAGATAATTTGCATGGTTTTAATCTTTCAAAATGTATTGAGACTATTTTATACCCTAACATATGGTTTCCTTCCACGGTTTCTTTTACATTTTTTAGCATATTTAGGATAGTTATTTTAACGTCTCTGTTTCAGGGTACCCGGGTGGCTCAATCAGTTAAGTGTCCAACTCTTGGTTTCCGCTCAGGTCGTGATCTCAGGGTTGTGAGATTGAGCTCTGCATTGGGGTCTGCTGGAGATTCTCCCTCTCCCTCTGCCCCTCCTGCTCAGCTCTCTCACTCTAAGGTAAATAAATAAATCTTTAAAAAAAATAGGGGATCCCTGGGTGGCTCGGTGGTTTGGCCCCTGCCTTTGGCCAAGGGAGCGATCCTGGAGTCCTTGGATCGAGTCCCACGTCGGGCTCCCGGCATGGAGCCTGCTTCTCCCTCTGCCTGTGTCTCTGCCTCCCTCTCTCTCTCTCTATTGTGAACAAATAAATAGAATCTTTAAAATTAATAATAATAATAGAGTCTCTGTTTAGTAAATCCAACGTTTGGGCATCCTTAGGGGTAATTCCTTTGAATGGGCCTTGTGATTTTGTTGTTGAAAACTTGACATTTGAATATTATAATGCAGTAAATCTAGAAATCAGATTCTCTCCTTTTGTAGGGTTTGCTCTTTTTTAATTGTTGAAGGCAGTACTTGTCTTTTTTAAAGTAACTTTGACAAACTACTTTTGCAAACACTGTATTCCTTGTCATGTGTCATCCCTGCAGTTCCTGTTATGTTAGCTTGTGTTTAGCTAATATTTTGACAGAGATTTCCTTGAACCCCAGGAGCATTTTTTAAGTTGCTTTTTTTCTTGATTTAGTGTTTCCTTGGTTGTTAAAAAACCTTTGACTGCTTTCCAGCATTCTGACAAAGTTAGCTCCGACAGTTTCTGCTTGTTTTTGTTTCTGTTGATGAGAGCCTGGAACTGCCTGCTCTAATAATTCTGTTCTAGTTCCTCTAAATCTGGTACCCTAGGTTTAAAAATAAAAATTATTTTGCTTCAAAATAAAGGTTAGTATTCCCCCAAAGAAGAATTAGGAAGCTCGTGAACCTCAAAACGGTACTCTTATCTACTCTTTGACATCAAGGTTTTTAAAATGTGAGGATCAATCTTGGCAACTCATTATGGTATTACCATGTTCATTCATTTATTGTTCATTTATTCAATACACGATTATAAAGTGGTGGCTATGTCAGGAAATGTCTCCAACTTGCTAGTCATTGCTGCCCTTAGAGTACAAAGTGCTCTGGGAATTATTCGTTGGTCCTGAGAGAGGGTCCAGGACAGGATTTCCAGAAGAGGAAACATTTGATCTGGTTCCTCTAGATTGAATAGAGGTGGCCATGCAGAAAACAAAGGATAAGGCCATTTCAGGAGTGGTATATCCGGAGAGTATAGAAATGCCTTCATTATTTCAAAAGAAATTAAATGGCAGATGGTTGCCAATAGTAGGAAATACCCACCCATGCTGTGTTCAAGAGGCCTGTTCCACTGCCCATCCTCTGCCCCTTCATCCAGAGACACACCCCAAGGCATCCTATTCTTCTAGCCAACTCTAACAAGAGTATCAATAATAGCCACTATTATTGATGCTAGTTGTATCTTAGTTACAACTAAGATATGTTGTTAGTTGTATCTTAGCCTCCAGTTCTGTCCCACTGTAGCTAAGAGTCACCATGCTGCTCTGGGATCTGATTCATCACTGCTTAGGCACCATATTAGAAAAGATGCAAGTATTGACAAGAAAATTCTAATCGAGCCACAAACCTGGAAAAGATATCAATAATCCAAGTGTGATCATTTTAGTGATAATGCAGAGTCTCCTACAACTCCTTCAATCTTTAAACCCTGTTTCCAGCTTGGAAAAAAATTTGCACAAATTTTTTTGTGCAAGATAAACCCATTGGCTTATCTTCTCCTTCTCCACATTTCATCTCCTTTCTTATTTTGCATTTCATTAAAATGGCAGTTTTCAATATAATTTTTTAGCCCAATTAATTGTATTAATAGAGCCATCATTTTCATTTAAAGATGTACTTTAAATATCCTACAAACCTACTTACCTGTGTTTTATCTGGTCAGTTTGTTTTGGTTAAATTGTTTTAAGAGGGGTGTCTGGAGGTTCAGTCAATTAAGCATTCAACTCTTGATTTCAGCTCAGGTCATGATCTCAGGGTTGAGAGATCAAGCCCCACATCAGGCTCCACTCTGGATGTGAAGTCTGCTTTAGATTCTCTCTTTCCTTCTCCCTCTGCCCCACCCACTCCTCACTTACTCTCTTAAAAAATTGTTTTAAGAGATACTAGGGCAAGAAAGATAATTTACAAAATATATTTATTCTGTGGGCATATAAGTATATACTAAAAAGCTTTATTAATGGGGAAAGCCCTACAGTGCCAATTTTGTGTATGGAAAAATAAAACCTCTTATAATATTTTTCATATATCTTATTTTATATATTTGATATTTATAGAATATATATTTGGCACATACACATATATTTCTGCATATACTTACATAAATATGTGTAGCTCTAGTAGAGATGCTTTGTTTTTGTTTTTTAACTTTTTCGTGCAGGAAAAGAGGTGAGGGGAGTCATGCCTTAGGTGACTTCTCAACTTGTAAAGGTAATCTATGTAGATATTTACATCTTAAGGGGAAGGGATATAAATGTGGGCCTATCACCAGGCCCATAGCTTATTAAGGAAGAGATCCACTTGATATCATAGACACACTAGAGGACAGAATTTATTTTCACAGGGCTTATTAACAACCTCTGAAGTCCAAAAGTCCTCCAAGAGACTTTCTTAGGAATATCTGCCAGAATCAGTTTTTTATGTTGTTTTTGTTTTGTCTTAATGATGAAGATTTCTTATCTGTAGCTGTAAGAGAGAGGGAACATTCTCTTCTTTTCATCTGGTAATCATGTAGACTTTTTTAACCCACCGTTAAGAAGGTCTGTGTGTTTCTAGACTAAGAAACGAATTGCATTAGTGAGTACTGAGCAGAAAGGGGCATGCTTGAAATGCTCTAAACTTATAATAAACATAAGAAAGAGGTAGAATGATCTTGTTAAGAAGATGGAATGTGGGGTGTGTAACTATCTGCATGATGGTTTCTACATGTTGAACAGTCAACGCTAATACAACTAGCATACTGGTAAGTTGATCTTTGATAGAGTATTTAAAATCTGTTAGAGAGGGGCACCGGGGTAGCTTAGTGATTGAGCGTCTGCCCTTGGTTCAGGGCGTGATCCCGGAGTCCTGGGATCGAGTGCCCTATCGGGCTCCCTGAAGGGAGCCTGCTTCTCCCTCTGCCTGTGTCGCTGCCTCTCTGTGTCTCCCATGAATAAATAAGTAAAATCTTTAAGAAAACAATCTATTAGAGAGTACATGTCCTCTCTCTCCAGTGAGAGCTATCATCTCTTGTGAATACTTCCTGTCATGACCAAATGAGGCAGTGTGTGTTCTGGTTACTTACCAAATACCTATATGATTCTTTTAAATGTAATGATTTTTTTAAAGATTTTATTTATTTATTTATTCATGAGAGACACGCAGAGGGAGAAGTAGGCTCCCTGCAGGAAGCCCTATGAGAGACTCAATCCCGGCACCCCAGGATCACACGCTGGGCCAAAGGCAGATGGTCAACCGCGGAGCCACCCAGGCGCCATAAACGTAATGATTTAAACATTAACTCATGTATCCTTTGTAAGCATTTATTCCCTTATATATAAAAAAATAGGAATAGCAATAGCTGTTTGCTCTGCTCATCCCTGAGAATTAGGTTCAAAGAGTTCTAACCAATCCTTTCCTTCTCAGTCAGATAAGACCCATTCATCCCTCCATACTCCTTGCCTCCTGCTCCTTTCCTTCATCTTTTCTTTTTGGCTACTGTTGTTGACTTATCCATGTCACTAAACTTCTTAAAACTTTTTCATCTAAAGTAAAGGAAAGAAAACATGTTGAATGTGAACACTTCAAGGACCAGGGGTGGAACTCATGGGGTTGACAGTGCCATATCACAAATCCTCCCTGAGTATCTATTTGATATCTTTAGGTAACACAGGATTAGGTGATAGAGAAACAAATTCACATGCATTTCTGTATTTTAGTTTATTATAATCTTGATTTTTAATGTTAAACATATTTTAAGTGTTAATATTTTAAATATTTCTCATGTTATATTTTAAGTAACATTTCAAATGTCCATATATGTATCTATAGCTTTATATGTGTTTATGTGTGTTTATATATTTTTTATATAAACATATATGTTTATAGCATATATAAACATGTATATAAATATATTACACAGTATTTTTACATATATTTTATAATACAAAATTTTGTGTATGTTTATATGTTTTGTTAATATATGATATATAATACATAAACATATATACATATATAAACATAAAATATTATATATGTAAAAATATTGTATAATCTTTTATGTATATATATTTATATTTTATGTACTACATCAAATGTTAAAATAAAAACACCTTGTGAACTATACTAAAAAAAAGAAAAAAACCTTTAGTTCAATTAACCAAGGAAAAAAGAGAGAGGACCCAAATCAATAAAATATAAATGACAGAGGAGACATTACAGCTGATAGCACAGAAATGCTAAGGAACTTAAGAAACCACTGTGAACAACTATATACAAACAAACTGGACAACCTAGAAAAGATGGGGTGTTTTTTTACTAAGAAAAATTCTTAGTAACATACAACCTACCAATTCTGAATCAGGAAAAAATTAAAGATCTGAAAAGACCAATTACTAGTAAGGAATTTGATTCAGTAGTCAAAAATCTCCCAATGAAGAAAAGTCCACCAGTGAAACCATAGTGAGTTTTTCCATACATTTAGAGAAGAATAAACACTATTTCTTCTCAAACTCTTCCAAAACAATCAAAAAGGAGGGGACACCCCCAAACTCATTTTATGAGCTTAGCATTACCCTGATACCAATGCCAGAAAAAGACAGGAAAAGCAAAGGAAACTCCAGGTCAATATCCTGAGGAATACAGATGCAAAAACTCTCAATAAAATACTAGCAAACCAAATTCAGCAGTACGTTAAAAGGATCATTCACTATGGTCAAGTAGGATATATCCCTGGAATGTGTATGGAGATGGCTCAACATATGCAAATCAATGAACACGATAGATCACATTGACAGAAGTGAAAGAGAAAAATCATATCATCTCAAGAGACATAGAAAAAGCATTTGACAAAATTCAACATCCAGCATGAAAAGAAGTCATAAGAAATTAGATATAGAAGGAACATATCTCAACTTAATAAAGTCCATATATATCAAGCCCACAACTAATATCATACTGAGTGATGAAATACTGAAAGCTTTTCTTCTAAGATCAGGAACAAGTCATGGGTCCCCATTCTCATCACTTCTATTCAGCATAGCACTGAAGTCCTAGTCAGAGCAATCAAGCAACAAAAAAGATATAAAAGGCATCAAAATTGGAAAGGAAGAAGTAAAATTGCTTATTTGAAGATGACATGATTTTAAATATAGAAAATCCTAAAGACCGCTAAAAAACTGTTGGATCTAATCAATGAAGTCAGTAAAATTGCAGGATACAAAATTATCATATAGTAGCATTTCTATATTCTAACAATGAGTTATCTGAAAAAAATCCCACTTACAAAAGCATCAAAAAAACAATAAAATACTTAGGAATGAATTTAACCAAGGAAGTAAAAGACATTTGTCCTGAAAAACAGGATGAAAGACAAAACAATGATGAAAGAAATGAAAGACAACATATATAAATGGAAATAAATCCTGTATTCATGGAATGGAAGAATTAATATTGCTAAAATGTCTGATTACTCAAAGCCATCTATCTATAGATTCAGTGCAATCCCTATCAAAATTCCAATGAGATTTTTACAGAAGAAGAACAAAAGAAATCATAATATCTATATGGCACCACCAAAGACCCCAAATAGGCAAAGCAATCTTGAGAAACAAGGACAAAGCAGGAAGCATCATATGTCCTTTTTTCAAGCTATACAGACACATAGATCAAGGGAATAGAATGAAGGGTCCAGAAATAAACCCATACAAGTACCATCAACCAATACTTGACAAGGAAGCCAAGAATATTCAATGGAGAAAAGACAGTCTCCTCAATAAATGGTGCTGGGAAAATTGGACATTCACATGTAAAAAAAAATGAAACTAGACCCCTATATCTTACAAAAATTAACTCCCTCTAATTAACTCAAAATGGATTAAAGACTTAAACGTAATGCTAGAAACCATAAAACTCCTAGAAGAAAAGGTAGGAACAAAGCTCCTTGACAATGTCCTTGGCAATGACTTTTTGGATATAACGCCTAAAACACTATGAACAAAATTTAAAAGAAAAAAAAAACAAGTAGGACTGCTTCAATAAAAAGACAACTTATAAAATGGAAAAAAATATTTGCAAATCATGTATCTGATAAGGTGTTGTTATCCAAAATGTATGAAACTCATACAACTCAAAAGCAAAACAAAACAAAAACAAAAACAAAAATCCAAACAGACCCCAAATAATCCAATCAATAAATGGGCAAAGGATCTGAATAGACATCTTCCCAAAGAAGATATATGAAGGCTAAAAAGTACACAAAAAGGTGCTCAACATTATTAAACATCAGAGAAATGCAAATCAAAACCACAATAAGATTATCACCACACACCTGAGAGAACAGCCATCATCAAAAAGACAAGAAATGCCAAATTTTGTCAAGGATGTGGAGAAAAATGAACCTTTATACACTATTGGTGGAAATGTAAATTGGTACAGCCACTATGGTAAGCATTATGGAGGTTCCTCCAAAAATTAAATCTAAAACTACCATATGATTCAGCAATTCCACTTCTGGGGATATATTGAAAAGAAATAAAATTACTGTGTTGACGGGATATCTGCCCTTCTATGTTCCCTGCAGCATTATTTACAATAGCCAAGGCATGGAAACATTGATGGATGGATGGATGAAGTTGTGGTTTGCTCACTTACACACACACACACACACACACAGAGGAATAACTAATATTCCTTTAAAAAGAAGGAAATCTTGCCATTTGCAACAACACGGATGGACCGTGAGGGTGTCATGCTAAGTGAAATAAGTCCGACAGAATGACAAATACTGTGGGATCTCAATTATGTGTGGAATCAAACCAAGCAACAAACCCATAGAAAAAGAGATCACATTTGGGGTAACCAGAGGCGGGGGGTGGGGTTGGGTGGGGTTTGAGTAATTGGAGGCAGATGGTCAAAAGGTACAAACTTTCAGAGATAAATAAGTACCAGGGATGTAAAAGTCCAACATGATGGCTGTATGATCTACAGAAAGGTGTTGAGACAGTAAATCCTAGGAGTTCTCACCAAAAGGAAAAACCATTTTTTTCTTTTTTCTTTTTTAATCCATATGACAATAGGTGTTAACTGACCCTGTCATGGTAATTATTTCACAATATATGAAAATCAAGTCATTATGCTGTACACCTTGAACTTATACAGGGCTGAATACCAATTATATCTCAGTAAAACTAGGGGGAAAACAACACTTCTGATAAAGATATTTCTAAGAACCCAGTGTATAAGCTATATATTTTATATATATTATATTTTTTATCTATATAAATACATAAATGTTTTAAATAAAAATCTTGGTAAAGCTGCTGTCAAGAAGCTCAATCGGATTATATTTATCCCATAGTTTCATGTCCCCCGTGACTGATACTAGAAATCCTGAGGGTTACAAATACCCCATTCTGAGAATAAGAGTAAGTGTAGCAGAGTCCTGTTTCTCTCTTTTGTTTTGCTCTCTCCCCGCTCCTCTGAAATGTCCTCTCCTTTTTATTTGCCTCTTGTATCACCTAAACATTCACTCAGGAAAGAAATCTCTTCAGTACTTGAAGACCTACTATTTCCCAATTCCTAGATTTTTTTTTTTTTTTTTAACGAATGAATAAATATCTTTTCCTCGGGCCATACTTTTTCATCAGAAGTCATTTGGAAGTATTTACACAAGTCGCAGACTTGTAAAACATGACCTGGGTCTGACACTGGCCCAGGCCTGGTGATTATCACTGCTTTGAGGTTAAATTTTCCCATTATGATGGGGGAGTCAAGAGAGATGGTGAAAGCTGGACAGTAGAGTCAAAGCAGGGTCTGTGAGAAAGCCACAAATGCAGAAGATCCTGCTCACTGCGCCTGAGGTACAGTTAATCAACCCCATACAGTCATTGAGGGGAATGTTCCACCAGAGCTCAAGGCCCAAGGAGAGCCCCAAATTAGGACTAAGGAGAGGCCCCAATTAGGCCCAAGGAGAGCCCCCAAACCATTCACAGGAGGGCCAGGAGATGACTACCCAGTAGGTAACCAGCTCAATAAACCCTCACCCCCACACACCTTTAGGCCGTTGTTTCTTCATGGGCTGAGTGGCTGGAAGACATCATAACCCAAGCCTTCCTCATTGTGGGGAGCAGAGGTGACATATTTTATCCTCTTGTGGTTTCTTATTTGTTCCCCTCTTACTCTAATTGGGGCCTCCTGCCACACATTTCCAGTGTCCATTGTGAAGATCAACTGGTGCTTCTTAGATCTGAGCCCATCAGTGAACAGACAGTAGGTTGCTGAATGTCCGAGGGTCCCCACCGGTCTGCTAACCGCATCTCTCTCCCCCCCCACCCCCACCTGTTCCCCTGGAAGACGTGCCTTCTCCAAGAGCATCTGGAGTCTGTCCAGAAGGAGTTCATCATTTTCAACAGAGAAAAGTAAGTAAGCCCTGGTTCAACAGTAGCCCAGCAAACGATGGAATGTTTGAGCCAGACTTTACTGGCAGAGCCTTCAGAGATTAACATTTTTAAATTTTTTCTAATATCAAAAATGATATATACATATCCGTAATGGGGAAAATTGGAAAATTCAGCCCTTTTTTTTTTTCTTTTTCTGTCTGAGATTTCAAAACCTGCAATACGTGAATTAGCTTAGCATCAAGTTTCCGTTTCAAGGAAGGGCAGAGGAAGGAGACTCAAACACTTAAAATCAGTGACACATTAAAGATGGTTTCCTGGACTCCCGCCCCTTTCTCAGTTGTTGGGCTTAATTCTATCACTTCAAAGCTTAAAATCATTTGTCTTTTTAACAATAAGCCCTGGTGTTGTTTTTTCTTTCCTTTTTTTCTTTTTAGAGTAAAAAGGGACTTTACTAAAAGACCAGCTAACCTAGCTCTGGAACAAACCAAAGACCCACAAGAAGAGAACGGCCAGAATAATGAGTGAAGTCCTCCCCCTCTTCTGCTTGGGACACTTCCTGCCACTTCAGCCAGGAATTGTTGACAGTAGTTCTCACCTCTCCACACCACACACACCTTAGAAAATGTGTATGAATGCCTTTGGGAGGAGGCAGCAGGATGGAGACAGAGTCCCAGGCACCTGGGACCTACTTTCACCACTAATTAACCACGTGGCCTCCAGCAAGTCACTTCCCCATGGTCGCTGCTTCACAGTTTATTCATCTAAAATGAGAGGGTTATACTAGAGGAGCTCTGTGCTACCTTTTTCCTGCTACCATTCTGTTATTCGACACAGCCTTTATCTTGATTTTAAAAGGAATATTTAGATGCAGATTTCTTTTTCCACCCCTCCTAACTACACTGTGACACGTGGGCAAATGGACACTGGTAGGTGGGTGATTGAGTGAGGCTCTTCAGAGCCAGGGAAGTTCACAGAGAGGTCAGGATCCCCACATCTTATTGAAGAGAGAGAAGGAATTCAATCAGGGAGAAATGAACGGGAAATTAGGGGTGACACAGATTTATGAGGCCTTCCAGTGGTATTCTGGAGTCAGCACACGGTATCAGCGTGCGTCAGCTAGCAAGAGCCTTGGGAGCACATCTTTCCCATCACCCCAGACAGTGATGTGAAGCTGGGCAGCTGAGATTGGTGATGAGCAGTAAATATGGGCAATATTTACACCATGGTAATGGACAATTGCTTCAAATCAGGGTTCCCCCCCCCCCCCCCGACAAGTCAGTTGTGAAGCAGTTATTAGCATACTGCTCACGTTCTTCTAGGAAGTATGTTCCTTGAGGCTAATTGTCCTCTTATCAGAGACCTGTGTCTGGAGAGGATCAGAAAATAATACGATCACGGTCACGTTGAGACCATGTCCACTTCGTAGCACAGTACTGCTACACCTTTTCTTTTTTTTTTTTTTTTTTTTAAATTTTTTTTATTTATTTATGATAGGCACACAGTGAGAGAGAGAGAGAGGCAGAGACACAGGCAGAGGGAGAAGCAGGCTCCATGCACCGGGAGCCTGACGTGGGATTTGATCCTGGGTCTCCAGGATCGCGCCCTGGGCCAAAGGCAGGCGCTAAACCGCTGCGCCACCCAGGGATCCCTGCTACACCTTTTCTATGCAGAGGTTACAGTCTAAATAGAATGGGAGGTGAATTTGGAAGATAGTAAAATTTACACTTGGAAAATCCCTTAAATTACCCACACTGTGGTACGTATCTTCTCTTAGTGAAGCCCAGTGCAGTGAGCCACCTTTCAGGAATGAAACAGATCACCATTTGGGGGTTTGTTTTGGTTTTGTCTTTTGTTTTTGGTCCCATTTTCAGCCAGTATCAGATGAACCAAAACGTGGAACCAATTATACATGCCTTTGTAGCCTGGAATAACATAACTGTGGGATGCTCCCACATTTGAGAAGTCTAAGGTCACGGAAATGAACTGAAGGCACCACTCAACTACAAGAATGGTGGGCAAAATTGCCTATTTACAATATTATTGATGTCTCAGTCTTTTGCTTCGTATATTTTTATTTATTTGCCTAACACAAAGTTAAATTCACCTAAGGGAGATACGCATATGACTTAGCTCCACTCTCCTGATACACAGAAGATCCTTGCAGAGGAACGAGCTCCGGCAACTCACAGATGCCACGGAGTAGAGTCAACAAGCAAACAGGCTGGGGGTCGGGGGCTGTTTTAACCTCTTGGCTCCTCAGATCATCTAAACCTTGTCCTTACTTATAGTGAGGGCCTTGCCAGGATGGCAGTAAGCAGGCAACAGGGAAAACCAGACAGAGAAAAATGGGCAGAAGTAACAGATCCTGCATCTGCTGCACCAGACATCCAGGAGGGAAGCCACTCTCAGGCAATTACACGTGGGTAGGAAGCCAATGCTGGCTTTTAACTTGGAATTCAGGATTTCCTCCTCAGTGAGTTAGCAGGCCCAGAATTTCTGGCAGAGCTGTGAACAGTGCCTCTCTACTTTAAGAGCAACCATATTTTTGTTAAGAATTAAAGCCAGCTCTTCCGTTCTGTTTGATTCTCTTTTTTCTACATTTCCCACATATTACTTGCCTGTGCTATTTTGCTTTTCTCCAGATGCTATAAACTACGCACTGGGCCTGACTCAATTTCTAATTATATATGAAAAGAGCAAGTGGAAGGTGACCAGGTTCTTTTCCAGTTGGTAATCGCAGAGTGTCAGGGGCCACTGGCATGTTTACCAACTTGCATTCCTTCATGTGTTTTGACTCAAGTCTTCTGTCCTGTGGACATAGTTCACCTGCTGAGATCAGATCATCAGTCGCCTGGTTCCTCCTCTTGCTGTGACCTTGTACGTATCATCCCGGAGGAAAGACTTCGGGAAACACTGCAGAGCAACAGGATCTAGGCTCTCCATTGGGAAGGGAGCCAACCATTGCACATCTGTACAATTTGTAACAGGATAGGAACCCAATACCAGCTCTGTAGTTTGAACCCCTAGTTCATATTTCCAGTGAGTTGCCGTTGTGCCTGAAGCACCTCTGTGGACATTCAGGAGCAGTGGACACACCGACTAGAGAGCACAGCCTCAGAGCAGTAAGATGGATTGTCAGTCCTAATCAGGTTACAGACCCACAATGTGTTTCCAGTTAGAAACGAAAAAGCATTGCATCTAGAGTATGGAACAACAGATTATAAGCATCTCCCACCGCCACACGTTTTAAACATTAGGACAGTTTTCCAAAAACCAGGACACCTAAATCTGTACCATGATTTCTAGATGTTGATATCAGAGTCTTTGGTTTTATTCCATAACTGGAATAAAATGTTACTAACATAACTGGGTCAAATGTTACTACCCTAACCAGCTGGACCATGTCTCATCTAGATTTGTGACAACCAAGGCTAAGAATTTAAGAAAACAAGCTGACTACTGCAGCCCTTTGTGTGGTATTCCCACCATCTTCTAACTGCTTCCTCCCTTACCTGGGGGCAGCATCTGAGAAATCGGAGCAGGTGTTGAAGACCAAAAGCCTCTGGTTATAACACTCTTACTCTGCAGCAGGGCCACCCACCCCCTTGCATTCAGTGACCTGTAGTGGTGGCGGTGGGCTGTGTGTGGGAGGAACCAAGCCCTGAAACCCTGCCCACAACCCAAACTCCACGGAAGTAAATACTCTGCTAATAGCTAACACATCTCGATGGCAGCACTGGTTTTGGCCGGAGGTCATTGCTAGGGCAGGGACGAATGTCAAGCAGCTCGAAGCACTGCTAAATTAATTTACGGTCATTAATTAGTAGTTCAGCTTCTTGTGATAGGCAAGTTTTAACCAGAAAGGACTAGACTTGAGCTCATCATAGCTTTTCTAGACTGGACAAACAGCTAGGGAGAAAAGGAATGCTAATATAGCTGGCAGGAGCCAGTGCTGCTGCTTTTGATGACGCAGCAACGCTAAGGCTTAAACTCACCGGCTGAACGAAAAGGCATGCAGAACACGGTGGTGGTGTCGGTAGCCAGTGGTGCCTGCGTTGTCTACACATCTTGTTTCCCACTGTCTGCCCATGATCGCTCTCTCTTCTAAGCTCAGCGTGTCTGACTGAGGTTAAACACTGATGTTCGAAATCCAAACTTCAGTCCTCTGTGCTGTTGCGCACAGGCAGCCCTTGGGTGGCAAACGCGTGCTTCTGTTGATGTAAATGTGCCTCGGTGTATTAAAATGTCTTCTGCAGACAGTGAGCCACTGATCCTCCTTTGTCTGCTGTGGGTGTAACTGTTTTTCCTAGAGGTTGGGTTGTGGGTGCCCAAAGTCACCTGTTCCTCTTTCCATTTCCCACTGTGGGGACCGCCCTGGACCAGTGACAAGCTGGTATTACAGATGATGTTCTAGAACAGTGGAGTGCAGCACACTTTAAATGATCCACAAATACAAAAACTAGAAGCCTGACCCCTGTAGCACTCACACCTAATGGAGTACAGCCTAGAATTCCAGATTTTGCCCTTCACTCTGACCTTGTCCATGACAGCCCATGCACCTCTTTTCTGTGACTTACTACCCTGCAGCATCTTCGTCCTGTCCCACTCCATACACCAGAACAGCAGGTGGATGTTTCAAACCTGGGACACGAGGGTCACAGGCAGCTCTGGATCCTTGTCGCTGGAAGCAGCTTCCTCTTAGGCCCACAGAAGCTTAGCAGCCAGTAGACCAGCTGGTTCCCCGGGCTTGTGAAATCCACAGGCTCTTGCAAATCATGCGGGCTCTCAAGCCCTGCATGCCGAGTGCCCTGTTTTGTTCTCTGTAGCCAACTGAGCACACGGTAAGACCTACAACTCCTGATTCCGAAGAGCGCCAGCCTTAAGTACATGACCTCATTTTTTTGTGGATTGCTTTGGCCCTTCCATCGCCCCCTTCCTGCTCGTAGCTGGTGTCCCTTTTATGATGGCTTGATGGTAGCACAGCTGATTCCAGAAAGTTCTTTGATACCAGAGAGACCTTTTTATGCCTGTGCAGTACTCTCATCCCCCCACTGGTCAGATGTGACTCAGCCCCAAACAGCTCTAGCCCAGAGAGGTGTGAAAGTCACTATGTCTATTTCCCTAACATTTTTTTAAAGATCATTTATTTATTTATTCATGAGAGATAGAGACAGACAGACACAAGCAGAGGGAGAAGCAGTCTCCGTGGAGGGAGCCCGACATGGGACTCGATCCCAGGACCCCAGGATCACGCCCTGGGCTGAAGGCGGTGCTAAACCACTGAGTCACCCAGGGATCCCCTTCCCTAACATTTTTTAAAGATTTTATTTATTTATTCATGTGAGACATGCACAGAGAGAGAGAGAGAGAGGTGCACAGACACAGGCAGAGGGAGAAGCAGGCTCCATGCAGGGAGCCCAATGTGGGACTCGATCCCGGGTCTCCAGGATCACATCCTGGGCTGCAGGCGGCACCAAACCACTAAGCCACCCAGGCTGCCCCTAACATTTTTCAAAAACTGTTTCATCTCTTCTAAATCCTGCAACATGAATTCAGTTGAGCCTAAGCTTTGCCCAGGCCCTTTAAACCCACTCTAATCCTAAGCAGTGCGCAGCTGCTGCCTTGGTCAGTGATGACAAAAAACAAACAAAAGAAAGAAACCCTTTCAGTATCTATACTGGACTCACCCAGACTCTACCTCAAACGGTGACATGTTTTACATGAGAGGATCCCCAGGAAAAACTTTGGTCATGCTAAGTTCCAATAATGATCATCTAACTCTATGGCCCAGACAAAAACTCCACCTCAACCAAGACGACAGAAATCCCCCAAATGTCGTCAGGAAACCTCTTGTTCTCATCATATCTGCCCCCCACATTAACCACGTCCATCTTATTGTGCAATTTTAATACCGCAGGTGAAATGGCACGCCGCGCACAGAAGAAGGCTAGTGACAACATCCGTAATTTCATAGTTATTTTAATAACCAGGTGTACATTAACAGTCACTTGATGAACTTTTCCTTAATCTCAGCTAAACTCAAAACACAGTTTTCTTCACGGTTCAAACCAAACAGCTCTTCACG
The DNA here is from genome assembly GCF_053574225.1 of Canis aureus. Taxonomy (NCBI): domain Eukaryota; kingdom Metazoa; phylum Chordata; class Mammalia; order Carnivora; family Canidae; genus Canis; species Canis aureus. The sequence continues at coordinate 42,458,515 of NC_135615.1, forward strand.
TTCCAGAGCTGCCTCACAGCTACCACAGATCACAGGGAGATTTACGGTCTGTTCATATTCACCGGACACAGAACGGAACACCCACACACCGTTTTCCAAAGAGGGAACTTTTACAATGAATGCTGGCTGCCTGGGACAGCCCATGGGTATATATCTGGGACTCCAGCTGGATTTTTCCAGGCGGGGGAAGGCCTGGGAAGCTTGTGGCTAGAACCAAAGTCGGGGCTCATCCACCCTGTGGGGAAGGGCTTCTCAGGGTGAGTGCAAGTAAGGCCTTTGCAGCAGAGCATGACTCTCTGGGTGTAGGTGTGAAGAAAAAGGCCAAAGGGTGACCGGTCTCTGAAGAAACCCCATTTTTGGGAGGACTCCAACACTGCCGTTTTTAGAAAACATAGAAATAGGAGAAATACCTCTACGGGGTGAGGTTGGCTGGTCTAACAATTCCACGAATACCTTCTCAACTACCCAAGATTATGGCCCTCCCAGAGCGAACCCCAGTGGACTGCTATCTGGGTAAGGAATAATGAGAAGGTGGGGGACAGCTGGGGGACCCTCAGAGGAGGGCCAGGCCAAGAGATGAGAGGGCCAAAGAAAGCTTGGGCAGGAGATGAAGGTCCAGCATGCCCTCCCACACTTGGATGAGATGCCGTGAATCCGAGAGAGCTGTGGCTTGCATCATGATTCTCTTCCTAAACCCCGTGTGTAGGGAGGGCTCTTTGATGTGTGCCTTGTGGAACAGGACACATTCGAATATAAACTTTAACTCCAGTAACAAGGTACGAGAAACCAAAGTCAAGGAAAGAGAGGGATTTTTCTTGAAATTCTTAGGAATCTCTGTGCTTGGGAAATTACTTCTAGTCAGTGAAGAAAGGGCTTTCCCAAACCTTGTTGCACATCATGAGGGCGTTAGCGTGGAGAGCTTGTGTAGGCTATCCAGTTCGGGGGGAATGAACGCTGCGTTCAGCAGCCCCGGTGCAGTGCAGCTGACCAGCCTGGCCACGAAAGATTTATTGTCATGGCACAGAGAGGTCATGGAGGGAGGAGCTGGACTCTGGGTACCAGGAGCCCAGGGTCCACAAGAGGACGCACCCTCTAGTTGATTTCTTCCCTCCACCCGGTGGCTGTGGCTGGTACTGCAACACGCCCCGCAGAACAGCCCGGCCCGGAGGCCCGGAGGTATTTCGTGTACTTGCTTCGGGTCGGACAATCTCCCTCTGCCTGCAAACCCGTCATTCATTCTGAGTTCTGCGACAGGCCAGCAAATCTATGAGTCACAAATCAAGAGCTACGTGCTCCCCCACCTTAAGTTTCCTTTAAAATAAAGGCACCATGAACAAGCCTTAGAATAGCATGCTTCCCTATTATGAGGAGCAGCGATCATTCTCACGACCAGAACAGTGCTTAGCTGGCTGGGGGACATCCTCCTCGCTGGCTCTTTCCAAATCCCTTTTTAGCCACACTGTTCCCCTCTCTCTGGTCTTCAGCTAGAGAAGTGCCATCAGAGAAGCAGCTTCAACCTGAGCACCTGAAAGGTGTCCGAGGCCCGCTCTTTTTCTTTCAAGTCCCTAGTACGCAGGCTTAGGGGGTCCTGCCAGCTGCATCCCACAAGCACAGGTATCTGATCCCAGGGCGACTATGTTCTCTCTGCCCCCGGCCCCCCTAGCTCTACAGATCCTCATCTGGCTCACATTGAACTTTCAGAAGCGGCAGGATGGGGAGATGGACACTGAGCTCCACTTTGTTATGTGCCACACCCCACAAGGCTGCACGTCACTTCCACCACCCTGGGGGCTGCAGGAAGACACCAAAAGCTCCCCCAGAGGATGTGCTGAAGGAAGGGCAGACAGTTGAGGGCTGAAAAGCAGACCCATGGTCCCAGAATGTGGCCCCCGCCCCAGCCTCACAGACTGGCTTTCCCAAATCCTTGCTTGGCTCCCACCTCAACCGAGACCACCTGTTCACAGCGAAACTCCTAGAACACCTAAGCACATACATTTTCAAACCCCAAATCCTATCCAATCACAGATGTGCCTGGAACTCGAGATGGAAAGACTCGGCCACTCACCGCCAGCAAGAGCAGCCCTTCCTGGGGGTCCCCCTCGGCTTGTCCTAACTCAGGATGCCGGATGCACGCTGCTCTCCCGGGTGGGCAAGGCCCCGAGCACGTGAGGTGATGATCTCCAACACGCGTTTAGAGGAAGGCATGTGAGCGCGGCTGCCCCGCCCCGAGGGCCTGCGTGTGCTCCCAGCTGCTGCCTTTTAAAGAGCACCAGAGAGGCAGGCAGGACAGAGAGGGAGGAGGGTTTCCTCCTCTCTTCCTTCCCGGCCCAGGAAAGAGGAGAATTTGAAAGCAACACTGAGAAAGAGGCCCTACGAAACACTGGCATGATCGAGCAGGTGAAGGTGATGGTTTGGGTTTTGGTGTTTTAATAAAATGTTCAAAGGAATAAAATCTAGGAGGGGATGTGACAAAGTCTGGAACCTGAAGACTGCCTGCCTTCTCCGCAGACCCCTGGAGACCGTGAGGAAGGGGCGGCGGCCCCAAGTAGCCATCATCCATGGAAATAAACGTGCTTCAACACAACACACAAGCCCCCTTATGCTCACCCACCCGCCCGCCTCCCCGTACACACCCTACCCCAGCCCCTCGGAGCCTTCCGCCTTACTCTGGGCTCCCACCACCCCCTCACCACCAATACCCACGTCCCTTTTGTTGATTTTCCTGACATCCCAGCTTTGTCTGTCCCCTTGTCATAAAATGCAGCACTACACACGCGCTCAACACTATATAGCAGACGCTTTTACCTTAGTAGCCTGTCTGATTGCATGCATGGAAATGGGGGGAGGGGGTCAAACAAATCAAGGCTATGCATAAACAGAAAACAAAGCAATATTCGTAAAGCTAGGCAAGCGAGTGTAGCATTGGAGAAACATAAGGCTTGAGGCTTATTGATTCTTTAGATCGCAACTGTTTGGATTCGCTTTCCTTCTTAAATATTGGTGTACCATTTTGGCTTCAAGAAAATCTCTTCTTGCTTCCGCCCCTCTCTTTGGGGAGGGGTCGCTTAACTCAGGGACGTGATGTTAGAGCGGCCTCCAGGGGGTGCCACGATACGCTTGCTGGCCGAGCGGACCCCCTCATCCACTTGGGTGCCTACGGTTGGCAACACATCCCCAGGAAGGAAAAAAGGGAGAGGGGGGTGTGGAAAAGAGAGAAATTGGATTAGTTTTCAGAGTGTCAGACGGCAGGCACCCTCCTGGCCTCATCTCCCGAGAAATTTCCATTCCAGTCTATCAAACATTCTAGGTGTTTCATATCCATCCTCCCGAACGCCTATCTCCAGCAGAGAAAAAAAAAAAAACACAAAAAAACAAGGACCACAGAAATGCAAACCTACAGTTACTTTTCCCCATCGTAAGACTACAGGCTACGGGGCAACTAGACAATTATTTTCTATGAATATTAGTTCTTAAAGCATCAACCAGGCTAGCCCAGCAGAGCATTTACTCAACAGCAGCTCCAACAGAGGTGCACAACACCACGCACAGCTCCCACGGCCGCCCGCAGAGAATCACCACCAATTCATCATGGGAGTCATCGCACCCCACCCCTCCAGGTGTGACCTCTAAGCAGAAATGGTCATCATTTAAGCCTGATCTTTGGGGCACCTGTGGCTCTGCCGGTTGAGCATCTGCCTTTGGCTGGGGTCTTGGGATCCAGCCCCGCACTGGGCTCCCTGCTCAGCGGGGCCCCTGCTTCTCCTTCTCCCTTTGCTTGTGCGCGCTCTCTCTCTCTCCTCTCTCTCTTTCTCAAATAAATAAAATCTTAAAGAAAAAAAAAAACCAAAAACCTGATCTTTAACCTCTTCGAAACTTATCTTGCTTTCTCAACGGGATTCCTTTTTGAGTTGGCAAAGTTTCCTGCTGACCCCAGTCACCACCTTCCAGAAGGTGTTGGGGGGGGCTGGTTCCCAGGTGGCCGGCCAGCTCCCTACCTACCCCCTCCCTCCCCCGCACCCCCCTCACCAGTCCACCAGGCCCTTCTCACAGAAGGGCACCTGGCGCTTCGCCCACTCACCAGACAGGCTGAATCCCGACTGATGGAGGTTCCTCACGGGCGGGTTGGGCCGCGTGGGGGAGCCCCGGGTGGAGCCCGCGGGGGTGCCCCCTTTGGGTGTGGTGGTCAGGTCAAACACCGGCCCGTCGTACAGGCCCCTGGGGACCGCATGCAGGTCTGCCATCTGCAACAGAGAAAGGGGTCACCCCAGAGTCTGTCAACACGTAAGGTCCCTTCTAGCTAAGTCGGGGAATCCAGGGTGCAGTGGGAGCCAGGAAATAAGACAAATAGTAGGGTGCCCTAAGGGAAGGAGAAGGAGAAAATAGAGGGTGTGGAGACAGAGCGACGGTACAGAGGTCGGCGAGGACCTCTCTAAATAGGTGAGCTTCGCTCTTCAGGAGCAAAGGGACCTGTTGTGGGGGGACATTGAGGAAGGAGAAGGAGAGGCTACGAAGTCAAGGACATGGGGCAGGGGTGGTGGCGGAAGCAGCGTCCCCAGCAGAGGAAGCAGGTGGGGGAAACAGGACAGATAGAAGGACCGCCGGCTGGCCCGGAGCAGAGGACGCAGGAAGGGCAGCGGTTTGGGACAAGGTCGCAGTGCTGGGGGTGACATCCCGTGGGGGCTCCAGGCCCGCTCCTTGGCACAGAGCAGAGCTGGCAAAGCTGGATGGCGTCCTGCAGTCCGGCCCCTGCCTCACGCTGTGGCCGTGAGCCCTCATGGGCCTGTGGGGCCGATTGGCCCACCCCCTGCCAGGAGTGGGGGTGGCGGGGTGGGGGCGGCTCAGGGTCACACGAAACATGGTGGCTCCCCCGAGTGGCTCTCGGCAGACGGCGCAGGGCAGACGGCACAGGGCAGCGGTACAACCAGCACCCGCCTTGCCCACATCCCGTCACAGGCTGCTTGGGGGCGCCGGGGGGACAGGGTAGCTCATGGCAAGACTCCCAGCCTGTCTGCACGGAGCCTCCCCTCCCCTCTGTGGGTGACTCCGGTGTAAGCACAGAGGTGAAGCTCGACATGTTCGACATGTTTGCAGATGCCGATGATCTAGGCGGGACCACGTCTCTCTCCATGGTCCCCAAAAACCTTGGCCGGGGGCGCTGGGAGGCTCAGTGGTTGAGCATCTGCCTTCAGCTCAGGGCGTGATGCCAGGGTGCCTGGATCGAGTCATACATCGGGCTCCCCACAGGGGGCCTGCTTCTCCCTCTGCTTGTGTCTCTGCCTCTCTCTGTGTCTCTCAGAAGAAAAGAAATAAAATCTTTAAAAAAAGAGAAAGCCCTTGACCAGTAACTCTAGATCAACATTCCTTTGGGTACGTTATCTTAAGCACCTCAACAGGAACACAGAGCTGATGTAGACGAGAGGTTTGGGTTCCATTCTCTTCTCTATTAGGCCAAACCTGGGGCGTGGGATTTCCCGCCACTGGCTAACCTTAAACCATCGCTAATAGGGTGGAAACACTGTCATAAAATAAACAGTGCGGGCTGCAGGGACATTCAGACTAAATGACAGATGCCTCTGGAAATGCATGCACGGCCTAAGAGACGCTGCGCCTCATCCCGGGAGGGGGCCGGGAGCAGATCGGACCTGGCCCGCGGCCTTGGGGAGGGAGGCCTGCAGCAGCAGGAAGCAGGAGCTCTCACGCGCAGAGCAGCCAGGTGCCTCCAAAGACACCCTGGGGTGCCGGGAGCAGGTATGGAGTTCCTGTGAGCCTCCCTCTAATGGCCACCGCAGTGGCCCAGCGCCCCCACCGCGCCGGCAGCACGACTGAGGACTCACTCTCCCGGCGGCGGGGTGCCGGCCCGTCCCATGTGCACGGGGGACCGCGTGCCTTCCAACCGACCAGGTCGGGACTGGGGGGTCAAATTGCGCCCCATCCCAGGGCCGGTCTAACCCTGCTCTGGGGGTCCCCAGCCCTTACAGGAAGGCGACCCTGCGATCGGTGTGGGGGTCGCAGCGGCGCTGAGGAAACAGAGCTGTGGGCCTCGCCAGAAGTCAAGGAGAGCCGCTCCACATGGGACATGCGGGGAGATCCGTAAGTAGACACACAGATACATGTCTGTGTATCTGTCTTTCTACCTGTCTGTCTATGAAATCGGGGGCGGAAACAAGATTGTATGCGAACCACAGAACTAGCCAGAAGAGTCATGAACACTTGCCCTCGGGAGCAACCCTGGAAGGAAGAGAGGAGACCCCGAGGGGCGGGTGCGGGCTGCTGACTCTCATGCGTGCCTTCCTCCAAGAGGGATTTTTTAAAAAAAACATAGACTATCTGGAATTATTATAATTTTAAATTATTTCAATTAAAAGTACCATAAAAATGGAGGAAAGTCATTTAACAAAAAGGTTTCTTGGGCCAAAAAAGGTTCAGAAACCCCCTGCTATAGGACATCAAATCTGTGCAGTTGTCCCCTGGGGAGAGGTCTCTGCAGGGCGTGTCCTCGGGAGGGTCGGGGGCACACGGTCCCCTCCTGACCTCGTGGGTACCGTCCCTGGGCCCGATGGGACACAAGCCCCTTCCCCCACCTGAGGTGCCGCCAGCTTCTCACCTTCCTCCGGGCTTTAATGCGCTTGTAGACGTAGTCAGAGAACGGGCTGCAGGGGATGAAGCGGCCTGCCCCCTGGGTCACGTGCAGGTTGCCGTCCTCCAGCATGATCTTGCCCTGGCAGATGACCACCAGAGGGGCCCCGCGCAGCTCCAGTCCCTCGAAGATGTTATACTCCGCAGCCTAGAGACGGAGAGGGGCGAAGCCATGAGTGCGGGCGGAGGACGGGGCGGAGAGGAACAGTGTTCCTGGGCGGGGGCCCTGCCTCCGGCCTCGCTGCAGCCGAGGTACCAGGGAAGCCAGGAAAAGCTTCCAGTGCCACCCGGCAGCTCTCGGCGAATAGAAGTCCCGGGGAGAGAGAAAGCGGCTAAGCAGAGACCGGACTTCCCAGCAAAGAGAAACATCAATCCTCAGTAAGGCCCTGGTCTGGAAGCACATTCTGTCACTGGCAGTGTCACAGAGAAGCTTGGGATGCTGGGAAATGGTCTCCACGAGCCCCAAATTAAATGATGAGATGTGGGGCACCTGGGTGGCTCAGGGGGTGAGCGTCTGCCTCCGGCTCGGGGCGTGGTCCCGGGGTGCCGGGATCGAGTCCTGCCTCGGGCTCCCTGCACGGAGCTTGCATCTCCCTCTGCCTGGGTCTCTGCCTCTCTCTGTGTGTCTCTCATGAATAAATAAGTAAAATCTTTAAGAATAAAATAAAACAAAGGCCATCCCCTCCAAAAATGGGATGTCTCTCTACTGCCTTCATTTATTCACCAAGCGCAAGGCAGTACTACAAAAGGTTAAGGACATCAGTTCAGAGTCCAGTTGTGTGGGTTAAAACCCTAACTTGGGATCCCTGGGTGGCGCAGCGGTTTGGCGCCTGCCTTTGGCCCAGGGCGCGATCCTGGAGACCCGGGATCGAATCCCCGGTCGGGCTCCTGGTGCATGGAGCCTGCTTCTCCCTCTGCCTGTGTCTCTGCCTCTCTCTCTCTCTGTGACTATCATAAATAAATAAAAAAAAAAAAAAAAAAACCCTAACTTCACCATTTACTGAATCTCCTTGCATCTCCATTTCCTCGGTGATAAAATGCGGAAGCTAACAGTGCGTACCTGCGGCGGACTGTTACGGAGATCCGGTGAACAAAAAGCTCTCTGCCTGAAACATAAATGCTTTAACATATGAACTCTTGGGGATCCCTGGGTGACTGAGCAGTTTAGAGCCTGCCTTCAGCCCAGGGCATGATCCTAGAGACCAGGGATCGAGTTCCGCATCGGGCTCCCTGCATGGAGTCTGCTTCTCCCTCTGCCTGTGTCTCTCCCCCTCTCTGTGTCTCTCAGGAATAAAATCTTTAAAAAAAACAAAACAAAACTCTTTTTACCAACACGGATTAAGCCTTTTCCCTTGGGCACTGGGCGTTAATTATTATCCTCCACGTAAAACTCCTCAGGAGAAAGTTGTCTGGGCTGTTCATCAATTTTTTTCATGTTCTCTCTCCTTCTGGGTACAGGGGGCATCACTGGCTCCCTGCCCTCCTGGGGGGAGGCCAAGCTCAGGACGGGCTCGGGTGTGTGCAGTGTGAGAGGAAGTGCCATATACCACTTCTCTCAGGAAAGCTCTCAGAGTCGCTCCTCCAGTGACCATGATCTGGTCCCCGGCCTCAGCCTGTGTAGACACGGCGCCTCCGTGTCTGAGTACCTGCTGGGAGCAGCCCCCCACTGACCCATCTGGGAGACCAGGAGGGAGAAACAACCTGCTGAGGTATTACATCACTGAGAATTTGGTGAGGTCTGTGACAGCGACCCATCCTGGTCTAGCAGGCCTGGGCCGACGCACATCCACACCTCTCTCCCGACCGAGTTCCACACGCGCCTTCTCCACACCACTCTTCTCCCGCCAGCAAGTGCCTTACCGACTGGTGGCTCTTGGCCGAGACGATCTTCACCGCATCTGGGTCCCAAATCACCAGGTCGCTGTCAGAACCCACAGATATTCTCCCCTTGCGGGGATAGAGGTTGAAGATCTTGGCGGCATTTGTGCTTGTCACAGCCACAAACTGGTTTTCATCCATTTTCCCAGTGGCCTATTGGGATACCAAAGAAACTCAGCTCAGGACATCTGAGCTCAGAGCAACGTGACCACCAGGGCCAGAAACGCCCAGACGGCGTCTGAGGAGATGAACACGGACCCCCACCCACAAGCTGTCCACCTGGCTGGCTGCGCCATCATGGCAGCCAGGGACGATGGGGAACACATGGCTTCAGAAAGCAGTCACCACTCTCGGAGGGGGTGCCTTTTTCTGGGCTGTGTATATACTTCCTTCTTTGCCCTCTTAATTCCAAAAAGAATTATAGAATTCCCAGTAAAAACAAATGTGGTTATGAGCCCATTTTTTAGATATCTGTTTGTATTTGCATGGTCACAAGATAAATATGGAAGAGCCTCACCCAATAATAATAATGGTTAACCCTGGGTTGTGGAATTATGGCTGATTTTTGTTTACTTTCTTGTGTGTGCTTTTCTATGCTTTCCAAGTGCTCTTTTAATGAGAATGTATCATGTGGGTAATTAAAAAATATATATATTATTTTTAACAATTCTAGATTGTGCCAAGTTAACTATATATATTTATATATTCATAAATACACAACAGTGTTTAGGAAAGAACAAAACCTAAGTATGTGAGAGAACAGAAAAATATTTATACTTTCCTTCTTTACAAAACAAAAAGCCTGGATAAGGAAAAAAGAATTTAGTTTCAAATCTAACTTTGGGCTTCCTGGGAACCACGATGAGACGGGAAATTTGGTGGCTTACTCTGTGCAGATGAATGAGGCATTAGTTCATATGCAATATATATATGGCTCAGAAATAAATGTCTTTAGAGTTTTTAAAATAAAAGAGAAGGAGGGTGCCTGCCTGGCTCAATCGGTGGAGCATGCAACTCCTGATCTTGAGGATGTGAGTTCGAGCCCCATGTTGGGTATAGAGATTACTTAAAATCTTTTAAAAAAATAAGAAAATAAAAAAATAAAAGTAAAGGAAGTGATCAACTTAATAATGAGTTAATTATTATTTTTACTAAAACCTTTGGGACAGCCTTCATTGGCATGGCTATTTCTTTTGTCAGCCTCGGTCATGTTATTAAGGAAAATACAACCAGGCTTACTGTCAGAAGACCTCTGGTCGACAGTCCTTTGTACAGCCTGGATGACTATACACTCAATGAAGGGCATCCTTGATGAGCAAGCTGACTTCAGTCTCTTAGGCATATACCCCTTGCTTACCATTTCAATGGGTTATATCCAGTCCCTTCAAAAGAAGTGATAATACTCCCCCCAAAAATAATTTAATTCACTCTTAAATACAGATCATTCATGCCATCAGATAGATGTAGGGTCCGTATGTGTGGCTCCTAGTTGTTTGAACAGTCTAGGTCTCCTCAAAATGTCAAGATTCATCCCTCTGTAGGTAACATTCCTAAATCACATGGTTTCAGAAACATCTCAGCGGGTATGAGGGCTCACCTACCAAAAAGCAGTGGCAGGGGGCTCTGATCTGGCCCTGGCCCCTGTCCCATGACCTTGATCCTTACCACAGCCTTGTCCCAGATGACAGACATCCGCTCTTCCACACCGTTGGTGCCCTCGGGGATGGCTGTGAAGTTGTCCTTCCCAATCGCCTTCTGGGCAGTACTGAAGGTACAGTGGGCACTCCCAGAGAGCTGTAGGTCTCCACTGGCAAAGAAAAAAAGCTCCATGTAAACTGGAGAGGTGGCTTAGAGGCATCGCTGGGGACAAGCATTGAGTGTCTACCATCAGCATTCGGAACACCAAGACTTGAGTTTAGGATCCTTTCTGTACTTCTTACCAGATACGTGAGCATAAGTGAGCTCTTTCCCTCCCTGGGCCTTACAGTTAGCCCATCTGGAAAATGAGGGGGTTAGCTCATCTCTGTATAACAAAAATAAAAGGGACCCAAATGAGGGATAGGGATGACCCTACATGTCCTCGGGGGGAGGGCACAAATGAGTCTCCCTTTAAGTTCAGTTAGGTCCTGTTTAAAATTAGGCAAATGATCTGACCCTCAGTAGCTTAACCTGTAAAGTTGCCAGTTGTCATGAGGATCAATGAGATCATCTGTGTAGTCTCGCCAGTCTTAGCACATGATATGTATTAACTGCTCCTCTCATTATTAATATCATTACTGTTAGTGATTTGTAAAATATAATGGGGAAGAGCCCGTTGTTCTCCATGTGTTCTCCTCACTGCAGACTCTAATCTAGCTGATGAGTGGGCTGCTCTAGTCCTCATCCCCCTGGTCCCACAATGTTTCCACGGGACACATGCTGCTTGTCATCCTGCACCAACCTGGCCAGCAAGGAGTTGATGTAGTCAGGAGTGGTCGGGTCAGGGCTCAGAGGTGGCGATGTCACAAACGCAGCTGCCTTAGCCCAGTTCTTGCTCCAGTAATGGGTTCCATCTGTGCCAAGGCTGGCAGTGATGGGCTCACCAAAAACCACATTTCCTGCAAGGGTAGGAAGTAGACAATAGATTTGTATAATGTCTGTGCTGCTCCAGACCTGGCTCAGATAATCATGGCCCCTGGCCCTCGCCAGGGCTGGGATCTGAAGTCATGCAAGCCTGGGGTCACGTCTATGTGTCCACCTTTTCTAAGCTTCTGTCTTTCTATCTACTAAATGTCAACAATGTTGTACCCCTAATCCTCAAGAAGCCATTGGTTATAAGATGCAGCTTTAAGTCTTAAATTTTGCGACAAATTGATATTTGAGGCAAAACCAAAAAATGTATACTGATTCTAAGATTCATGGACATTTCAGAAATACTAAATATTAAAATGTGGATTAGGTCTGTCCTGGAGTAGATGAAACACAATCACGTCTGCTTCTCAGGATTCTGAAAATGAACAGATTTGGCACAAAGTGTCTGGCACACAGGAGATGCTCAGTGAATGTGATTTCCTAGGCTACTGCCACTCCTTCCCAGGGTAGGGCCCAAAGCCCCCTGTGTACCTCCATCACTGGAAACTACTAGATCCTGCTTCTTGCAAGGACATGCTTTGGTTCCACTAAGTAAGTCCTCTCCCTTGGATAAGAGGCTCTCATCATGGTCTTTCCACCATGCTTGTTACTCAGTACCTAAAACAGGGAGTGATCTGCTCAAACGCACCCAAAAATCAAAGATGAGGCTCATTTCTTGGGTCCCATGTCTGGAATTGAGACACCTACACCTACACCTACACCAAGCAGTGGGGAGGAGGGATGCTAGGAGATAAACTGATCTAAGCTGAATTTCTTAAAGAAGAAGGGACAGAGAAAAAGAAGGCTGTCTCACAGAAGGCTGATTGGTACCAAGTTTCTCTACACTAGAATCTTGGGCAAAGGATGCCTCATAAAGCCCTGGACTTCTCAGCTTCAGTCCTCTATCTTCTACATTCAAGTTCCCCATAATGCCAAAGATTAGGAGGAAAGCTCTATGGACAAAATTATAAATAGGTCTTGACTTCCTTCAATTCCAATCTATTGGTTTTGGTTGCCTGGAATTGTTTGTCAAAAGAACTCTAAATATGTTTCCGGTTTCACTTCAAGAGTCAAGATTGATTTGTGATGTCTGCCATGGACTAAAGAAGGAATCAATGGCAATGATTCCTATAGGACAGCCCTGCTCTTTGGGATAACAGGAAAAAGGATCCACACAAGCCTAATGAGAATTTCAAGGGCTCTCTAAAACAGTTTACCCAACTAAATCATGTAGGACCACAAAGAAAGAAATGGAGGTCAAGACAAGCCCTCAGGCACTATTAAGAGAAATATGATCTTAAAAGTGGAAGAACTCTGGGGCGCCAGGGTGGCTCAGTTGGTTAAGCGTCTGCCTTCAGCTCAGGTCATGATCCCAGGGTCCTGGGATGGAGCCCCTGCATCAGGCTCTCAGCAGGGAGTCTGCTTCTTCCTCTCCCTCTGCCTCTTCCCCCTGCTTGTGCTCTCTCTCTCAAATAAATAAATAATATTTTTCTTTAAAAAAAAGTGGAAGAACTCTCCCTTTGGACTGTCTTTAGACGGGAAGAGTATAATAAATATTGTAATTACAGTTGGGTTTGAATACCAGCTGTCCCAGCTGGGAGATCCTGACACACTGTGCTTCAATTTCCTCATCTGAAAAATGGGAATAAGAATGGCTATTTCTCGGGGTTCTTTGCCAATTCTACATAATAATAAGTCTGAAGTATTTATCCCAGTGTGGGGCATACAGCTGGTCCTCATTAAACTGTGGATCCCTAGTATTAATTCTGAGCAGTCATGCAGAGCTGCTCAAGGACACTTGGTGGCGCACACACTGGACATCGGCTCAGGAGGGAAGAATGAGACCTGCTACACTGCCTCCCTGCTCTGAGTACTCCCGGCTCCTGCCCTGAGAATGACAGGTCCCGAGATGTTTCCTGTCCTCCATATCAGGAATCAGTGCTTCGGCCCTGAAACAAGCCCTCCCTGCCTCCCTGCCACCTTGGAGACACAGCTATCCTAGCTCTTTTGGCCAAACGATCATGAGCCAGAAGGTGAAGGATGGGGATCTTTCTCCATGAGTTTAAAATAAGACCCAGCAAGGCCCCAGGGTGGCTCAGCGGTTGAATGTGTGCCTTTGGCTTAGGTTGTGATCCCAGGGTCATGGGATAGAGTCCCACATAGGACTCCCTGTGGGGAGCCTGCTTCTCCCTCTCCCTATGTCTCTGCCTCTCTGTGTCTCTCTCTCATGAATAAATAAGATTTAAAAATAAATAAATAAAATAAAATAAAATAAAATAAAATAAAATAAGGCCCAGCATGGAGCTGGAACACTGTGTCCTTGAGACCCTCAAGTTATCCTGAGAATGGTTCTGAGGGAGGCTGTAGCCATGAGCAAAAGGCCTGAGAGCAAGTATGGCAGGTGGTCTTGGGGAGAGGGTGAGAGGGTTTTCTATACATTTCCCCTTTTTTTTCTTTTTTTGCCTTTCTCCAAGAATGGGTAAGGAAGATTGGGCTGCTTTCCTGGTTCTCGCCCCATGACTCATATCCAGTAGAGCAACCACACCATGTCATGTTGAGACATTTAAAAGCAGAGAAAGAAAACAGCAGGCTTACTGTGAGCAGCGTAAGGCAGGAGATGCCCTGAGAATGTGGGAGCTACAAAGTCTGTCTAGACAATTAGGAAGATCTCCCTCCCAGAAGAGTCTCCTTTGCCAGAAGGGCAGGCAGCTGAATACTCAGCCATCAGAGTCAGGGGGCCTATTTTTAGCCACCCGAGCCATTCACATGTGGGGCTTTACAGATCAGCTCAGAGTTTGGTAGGTGAGTCCCTTATCTTGGCTCCCCATGACCAGAATGGCCACTGGCATCCAGTGCTAACATAACACACAGTGGGGCGGGGTGGGGGAGGGCTAATAAATCCTCTCTCCCAACCAAACACAGGGCCCCACACCTCCAAGCTCTCAACCACACTCTGATTGCAAGTGAGCCCATTCGTGTGCCACTGAGGACAAGAACTAAAAGCAGAAAAGAAAGCTCTGAAGTGAGAGTAAACTTGCGCTCAGCACCAGATGAGCAAACAAGGCCAAGTTAACAGCAATGGAGGAAAGTAGCACAAGTCACAAGGCGGTGGTGACAGAGCCCCAGAGCATGAAGGCCATGCCACCAGACAAGCTTCAGAGACCCATTCAACCCCCTTCTCAAAATTACCTTGGCTAATTTGTGTGGCTCAGGTAGGAAGACCCCGCCCTTGCACTCTGCCCTCAACCCTGGCCGATCGATTACACAAACCCCAGAGCAGACACTGGATCAGGGTTGGGCCCAAGACCCAAAGCCAAGGCAATCAGAACCCTCCCGGGCACTTCTGCTTGAGCCGTTGGAAACAACGTACTCTACTTCCTCACCAGGTCCCCTCAACAACTACTGAGGACAACAGGTGCCTCTCAGCATTCATTCTTATCATTGTTCACACTGAAAATAAAGCCAACAGAGAGGAAAGCAGAGACAAGAAAGGATGAAGAATGATAGAGCCCCAACATCACTGTTGGAACCCCTTGATCTGGCTCTGCCTGAAAAACCTTCAAGCAATAATTTACTTTTGTTTGTTTAAATCCATTTGACTTGGATCTTGGACTTCTACATCCAGTTTCATTTTGACTAGTATGTCCATTTATAAAGCTCAGATAACGTGAGCTGACCATGAAGGATCAAAGGGAGGAAGAAAGATGCCTCCAAGAGCTGACCGAAGCTGAGCCATCTTGGACAAACCACTCACCCTCCTGAGCCTAGTTAATCCACCTGCCAAGTGGGAGAAATGCCAGGGTCCTGCCATCCACACAGGACACTGAGAGGATCCCCTGGGCTAACATGGACGAAGGGCTTCCCAGCAAGGCAATGAGCAAAATCGGCACCGTTTCTACAGGACAGCCAGAGCAGGGAAGGAGCCACATGGCTGGGGCTGAGCTCTTGGAAGCACCAATCACCTTTTTTCCTGGCTTGCGAGATCAGGTCGGCCGCGCTCTTGCTCATGACCTTCGTGACGTAGAGCGGACAGTTGGTTTGGCTTGCAATGGTGATGGCACGGAACACAGCCTCAGCTTCCAGCTGCAAAAAGAAGTCCCAGGAGTCAAGAGAAGCATGAGCATCTCAGAGTGCCACTCTCCTGCCTCTGCAAACTGAGAATGTAGCACAGCACGGAGCTTAAAAGCCTACAGGATCTGCAGTTAGACGCCCCCAATCCACCATGTCCCCACTGTGGCACTTCACTTAGCTTCTCACAGTCTTGCCCTCGCCTTCCTTGGTTGCTTCCCTCCTCTCCCCGTGATTATCCCAAAGGCTGCATGCGATGGAAGCCTTTGCTCCCCAGTCTTCCCAGACAGATTCTCTGGCAAAACAGCATCCCAGCACCAACAGGGAAACAATAACCAGTAAAGGTAATTAAACATCCAATCCTTCCCTGCAGCAATGGATGGTTAGTGGTGGCAGTTCCAGCAGGCATTTCTTACACTGATCATTTCCAGACTTCTGGGGCCCCTGGGTGGCTCAGTCAGTTAAGCAGGTGACTCCTGATTTCAGCTCAGGCCATGATCTCAGGGTTGTGGGATCAAGCCCTGCATCAGGCTCTGTACCTCAGCAGGGAGTCTGCTTCAAATTCTCCTTCTCCTCTCCCTCTGTCCCTCCCCCTACTTGTGCTCTTTCTCTCCCTCCCTAAAATAAATACATAAAGTCTTTCCAAAAAAAAAAAAAAAAAAAGAAATTCCCAGGCTTCTCAGCAGAGACTTCTCCTCTTCTCAATTTCTTCCATCCCACTCAAAAGTAGAATCTACGTGTTCAAATACGCTAACCAACTGTGTTGAATTTATTTAGTAAGAAATAATGAGCTTCCCCTTACTGTATTAACAAAGCAGGATATTTAGAGCTCAGGCTCTTTCAAATGGCCTGGGTCTGAGTTCTGATTCTGCCACAGAGAAGATGGGCGACCTCATGTACTGTACACCACCTCCCAGAGCCTCAGTTTCCTGTCTGTAAGATGGGAACAGTAATAGGACCCGGCCCATAGAGCTGTTGTGAGGATTCTGAGTTCATCCTTTAAGGCAACTGGCCCATTCCTGGGACAAGGCAAGCGTGCCTGGCACACTGGCTATTGGTCTCATCGCTGATCGCAGCTCCTGACCAGCATGGGGGAGCCCGTGCCACTGCCCCAGGCCCACAGCAGTACGGTTCAGCCTGAAGCAGCTGCTGCTACCATTCCCTCAGCCAATCGGCAACAGTTCCGTTTTGGATGGATAGGACATTCTGGTCAGCCTATGCAGCCCAACACTTTAAAAAGTACCAAAAATAGCTTGCAGATGCCCAGTGTTTGCATAACACAAACCAGCCACTGCCCTCAGTGGGTGTGGCTCAACAGAGAGACTCTAGGACGTGGTGGGTCCCACTGGTGCCCCCCCACCCTGTTCTTGGTCCCAGGGGACAAGCCCCCGGAGCCCCCAACCACAGGTGAATACAGCCACCTTCCCGAAGCACCCGACTTCTGGAGCAAAGCTCGGGTTCAGCTCTCTGCCCAGCATCCCCGGGGACAGTAGCCGGGCGTACTCTGAGCTGAAGAGTGGCTGGCTCCTCCTCCACCCATCCCTCCTCCATCACACCTGTGCTCCCCACTCTGCTCCCCATGGCCTCGGCCCTGGCCCCTCTGATACCACTCCCTCCCAGCCCTGCAGGTTTCTCAGCACCTTGACAACATGACTATCTTTGGAAGGTTACATCACCCTCCAGCTTCACCCAAAAGGGCTTCCAGGGTTGTCCAGATCTACTGCTAGAAGCTTTTTACTAAAAAGGAGACGGGAACAGGAGGAGTGGGGCGGGGGGGCTGGAAAAACAAACCAAGGAACAAAAATAGACTTTGCTCAGAAATCCCCTGGCTGCTGCTACAGAAATCAATCTTGCCAGCAAATCTCTACAGTGACCAGCATTTAGGAAAAGTTTCACAAACAGTGCTGATCACCCTGGCCCCCTCACATGCCGTCAACAGCTTTCCTAGCCTTCACGCAGGAGTAGCCAGGAGCCTGTTAACCTCTCGAGCTTGGGCTCCTTCATGCAACAGTAATGCCAACCACCCAGAAGAACAGTGGCAAGGACAACTAAGGCAATCAGCACAGCTCCAGGTATGGGCTAGTGTCCCACAGAAAGGACTTTAGGAGACAGACCTTTCTGGAATGCTGTGAAATATTTATGAATCATTTCAACTGGGAACAACTTCATTAGACGCAGAGGAGTTTCTGGAGTGCTGACAGTGCTCTGCTTCTCCAGTGGGGCACTAGTGACACAAGTGTCCTCAGCTCGTGAGAATTCCTTGATCTTTAGGCCAGAAACACTCTTCTGGGTGCGCGTTACCGTTTAGTTTTTAAAAGGCTCTAAAAGCGACAGGCCAAAGGAATACCACTGGTTTCTGGCTCTGACTCGTCTTTCTACCTCCTGGGGGGTGTGGAGCGGGGGGTGACAGAGCAGGATCTGGGGTCACCTCGCTCATGCACCGGGCCCTGAATGTACTCTGGGCGCTGCTCCTGGGCTGGCCTCCCAAAGCCAATATGCTCACAGCCCTAGGGCAGCCAAGGCCCAGCTCTGTGCCCTGTGCCAGCAGCTGAAGCTGCCGACGTCCCAAACACATGCAATCAACCACTAGTTAGTTTTTATTCACTCGTCAGCTGCTAAGCAGTCCCTGTTCATCATTCATTTTACACGTGGGAAACTCCCCGACCCAGACTTAGTCATCACCTTACACAAATCGATAGACATAATGTCTACGAAACACCCACTCCACCTACTACACATGTGGCTGATACTTCCTTTTGCAGGGCTGAGAATATAATATGGAATAAGGAAGGAAGCGCAAATGTCTTCGAGATGCACGCCGACGAAGAAAGGGTTTAGGTATTTACCTCTCCAACTGAACAGGTGTGGAGTGCCCTCCACCTCATGCTCTCTTTGGAGAGATTAGCATTTCCCTTACATTCTTTTCTACTTTTCTCTGAGTCCCTTGAGTTGGTTACACAGACAGGTGGCCTTTGGAAGAAATGTTCCAATGTTGCTGTCTCGTACTCACAGACTCTCCCCACCATTCCTGAATGTTGCTCCTACACCTTGTGTGCACGTGTCTGGAGAAGGCAGGCTGAACACAAACTCTCTAGGTGTCCAGTGTCCAGCGGGGCCATCAGCCAGGCTGCTGGGGAGTCTCCCAGAAGATGCTGGGAAGACAGAGCACCTCCACTGCTGTCCTGTCCTCTCCTCCATTCCCCAGCCCCCAGCAACTCACCTCCTCTGGTCTGCTCAGCACGTGGCCTTCTGGGCCAGTGATCCCCATTTCCAACATCCGGGTTTGCTCCTACAATGAGAAAAGAACACAGACCAGTTCTGAGATAAGTTCAAGTGAGGTGTGGAAAACCGGTGCTGGTGTATTTTAATCTGAAGAAGTGTTCAAGGGAACTAAAGGAATAAAATGTGTGTGTTGAATACATTTGTTAATGCTCCATCTGGAATTGTCAAATCGGGTCAAGTCTTAACTAAGAGAAGAAAAAAAAGTTTCAGAGTGGCTTTTCTTAATTAAAAGGACAGCTGTCTGTTAGAAAATCAAAAATGTTTTCGCCATTACGCATCAAAAGTCACACCAGCTCGCTTATGCCTCTCGTGCTGTGTTTCCCAAGGTCTAGACACCTGCCACCTCCACCAGAATCACCTGGCTTGCTTCTGTGGCCATGCGGCTGTCTGTCTGGCCCTCTCTTAAATCAG
Source organism: Canis aureus (assembly GCF_053574225.1). Classification (NCBI taxonomy): domain Eukaryota; kingdom Metazoa; phylum Chordata; class Mammalia; order Carnivora; family Canidae; genus Canis; species Canis aureus. The sequence continues at coordinate 42,477,400 of NC_135615.1, forward strand.
AACACAGAGCTGAAATTCTAGGAATCTGCGCTCTAACAAACCCCTCAGGCTTTCCTGTGGCTTAAATTTCTGGCTGAAATAAATGGCCTCAGAATTTAACCAGGCGAAATAATGCCTCTGAACAGCATTACCTGAGTTCGTCTTTTGGTCAGATTCTATTCAGTTAGGCTGTTTGGTGACAGACGGCCTACCCCTCAGGGCTGAGGGCTACATTCCTCAGACTTCTGGCCAGCTTTCTGGAAGAAGCAGGTGGCTGGGCAGCGAACACACCCGTGGGCTAATTGGAACTGGCACGAACCCTAAGCCACTGTCTCGGCAGTTCTGCTGGGCTCCGCTCTCCAAGTCCTAAGGGCCAGATCCCATGAACCTCTGCACTGCGGTGGGTGAAACGAGGGAGAGGGAGGGACCCGAACAGAGCCCCGCAGCACTTTGGAACTATGAGATGTCTAGAAAGGAAGGGAGCCCTTCTCCCTGCCAACGAAGAAATAGTTTTTGTTGTCTTTTGTTTTGTTTTGAATCATATCAGTTTTTTTTTAAGGGGCAAGAAGAAAGATGCAAACACTCTAAGCAGTTGTGAGAAGTGAAGTGATCACTGTCTCCCACTCTATGGGATTAGAGAAAGGGGCCAAGGTGAATTTTTGCAGCAAAATATTTTTTCACTTTTCATTCTTTTCACTTCATTCTTACTGTTTCATTCTCACTACCCCACTTTTCATTCTTACTGTTTCTTCTTCACTTTTCATTCTCACGGTTTCATTTGTCAAAACTTGGGCCGAACACACTGACTTCTCAACCTCGGTAAGTCTCAGCTCCGCGCTGCCTCCTGAAGTCACACCAAGACAGAAGCGTCCAGCCCCAGCCTCTTCTGTGTCGCCTGACACATTCACTTTGATCTTATTCAAACAGCACTGGCAGGGGGCACAGGAGGAAGCTCGCTCAAGCGACAGTGGCCCGCCCGGCCCGTTCAAATCACAGAGGGAACGTTTTCAAACGACACTTGCCTCAAGTTCACTATCAACCTCCTAAATCAGAATCTCCGGGACTAGGAGAATCCCAGGAATCCCGAAGCTCCACAGGTGATTTCAATGCACTGCTCCTGCTGGGAAGTCCCATTAAAAGCCATGGTGTCCCTACAGCTGGAAGATTAAGGAGGGTGTGCAAAGGCCTACGGAAGCCGTACCTGGGTGGGGGAGCAGTGAGCACTTTGAGGCATTGCCCATTGCTGTGATCACACCACAGTGTGGGCCATGACACGATTCTGGTTTGCACCATGAGGAAAGAAACCCTGTCTTTTTCATCTTCCCCCTCCAAGGCTCAGCACACAGTAGGTGCTCAATAAATACCGATAGACGAATGGCTAAAGGTGCTACACTCTCAGATTGTCCTGCCCACTTGAAACCTTGGGAATACATTCGCGCGAAAGAGATTTCTTCTTGCTCTTTGGTGACTTCTTGCTCAGCTCTGAGTACACCAGCTGCCTTCATTTAGACACTGTGATAAAATCTTTCGGCTCAGTCTGAATATAATAAACACACACAAGAAACTCATCCAAATGGAAAAACGTTCTTTCTTTCCCTGACTGAGAACAAACAGATCCTTCACAAGGTAGGGAAGAGAGGGGATGGGGCAGGGCGGAAGCAGAAACAGTTCTGGGTTAAGGAGCCACTAGAGCAAGCTGGAAAGGGGGCTTTGTAATGGAGCCTGTTTGCCTCTACAGGGTCTAGAAGGAAACAGCAGGGAGTTTGGTTCCTAGGGCATCTTGGAGGGAGGACTGGATCCTCTGGCTGCTGCCCTGAAAATGCCAAGCAAGTGGAGAAATGTGGCCCTAATGCCACCAGGATATGCCTCCCGTAAGCACTGGGCCCTCTCTGGAAAATGATTCCATTATCTCTTGGTGTGTGGGGGACGAGGGGAAGGGCTGTCAGGGGCCTGACTCATTAAGCTCCTTGGTCAGCAAGAGGAAACTACACATTTAGCTCACTTCCTCCGCTGGTGAGACAACATCCAGAGTGTGAAACCCTAACAGCTAGAGACATGTCCTGCTGGGAGGCGCTGTCTCCCTGGGGGACCTACACCTGGGCTCATGGAGCAACAGGCCCAGGACACACCAACTCAGAGAAGACGCCCACTCAGCCACAAGGCCTTAGGGCTGAGATTTTCTTCTCCCAGTTACTGGCTGTGCTCCTCGGGCCGGTGGCCTAATCCTTCTGAGCCCAGCATGCTCCTCTACTGAACAGGGCAGACTGTAGCCATCCTTGAAGGACCAGGTGAAGATTGACTGAGAATACACTGGAGCGCTTACCAGTGCCAGGCACACAGAAGCAAGCGTTCGCCATATGGTCCCTGCCGTTAGAAGCTAATGGGTCTGAGACAGGGTGGGCCCCACGGTTCCCACATCCCTGTGGACCACATTCACCAAGTCCCAGACAACCTCTAAAATGAAGGCACAGCCCAAGGACGAGTGAGCTGTGGAATGCGTCTGTTTGGGCTCACCTCAGTAGCCTCGTGCCTGGCACAAAATGCTCAGGACACACTCTTTGAAAGAATGAATAATGGATTTTGCTATGGACATTATTAAATGGACCAAGAGAGCTCTCACTCCTCTAGCTGCCTCCTCCTAGTGGAGGCCAATCTTGAATGCTTCTGAGATAAACAAGACCCTGGCTATGACACATCTGTGCAACGAGCCCATTAAGCGACTCAGGAGATGGAGAGAGTGCCTTCTGCTTCCTTATTAACGATCACTTTGGGCCTTGGGGCCTGATTTCTTCACTCCTGCCTTCGGTTTCTCAGTATAACTTCTAGGAAACCAGCGGGGTATCTGATCACCCCAAGATCTACATTCTTTATCATCTAAAGCCATGAGTTCTACAGTCCTGGATCGGATGATCGGATTTCTGAGAAGTGCTGTCTTAGGGTTTTTCTCTAGGACAGAGAACGTCATGGAGCTTAGACTCTCTTTTCAAAGAGAATCAGCAACGCAGTCCCACTACATGGCCCAATTCGAAAACCTCTTCTGGGACGCCTGTTCTCATCCCCCAGGATGGCTCTTTATTTCAGTGTCCTCACCTTTCTCCCTCGCTTATCTTCATTCCCTCCTCCTAGCCTGGCATGTGCTTTAGGGCAGGTTCTGTTTTCAGTACAGTGTTTAGGACCGTGCCTCATGCACATGAAGAGCTCATGCAATACTGAGGAAGGAAGAAGGAAAGAGGAGGTCCAGAGACCCGAGCCCGTGCAGAGAGCACATTCTGGGGAGCTGCGCAGCGTTACCTGAGCAATGATATCCCCATTCTCAGCGTGAACTTGCGCGATGGCTCCCAGCTCGCCTAGACAGGTGAAGATCTCGTAGAGCTGAAAGAGAAAGGGTGGCTGTCACCTTCACAAGCCACTGAGGCTTTCCGCAACGTCACACAGGGGTCGATTACTAGGGCCGTAGATAAAACAAATGAGGAAAACCAGAGGAAACCGGTGATTAGGGCAAGAAACACAGACTAAATCATGCACGACCAAAGAGTTCCAAATCCAAAGGAACTCTAGGAAACCGTCTCTGTAAAGAACAGATCATGTCTCCTTGGCGGACAGGGCAAATGTACACATAGTGCCATTGAACCTTCTACTCTGCCTCCAGCACACGTCTAATGGTATTATTTCCTGTTTTGCTGGGACAGACCTTCGCAATCCTTCTCAGCAAGTGCTCCTGAGGGCTGCTACAGCAGGGCCAGAAGCTCGAGGGACAGCTAACATCCCTATTCCCTAACCCTTCTAAGTAGACCTCCTGTCACCTTGTAACCAGGAGCGATGGGAATTCGTTCCTTGTATTTCCTCTGAAAACGTAAGATTCATGTAAAACCAACGCATGCCCTGAGCATATGTCCAGGAGAGTCAGAGATAGCTACGACCCCATACAGCAGAAGGCCCTCCCTAAACCTGCAAAGCCAGAGCAGCTCGTACTTCCAATGAGCTCATGCAGGGTTTAGGGCTCGTTTGGTAGATGGAGACTTCGGCATGCCCTTCCTCTTGTCCTTCTGAGAAAGCTGCTGCCAGTGGAAATTCTAGCTCCTGGTCTGCCTTGCGTGGGCACCCTGCCTGTTACCTTATTTAAAATGCAGCATGGGCCGCAAGGGCTTTACGAAGCACTCTGGCCCAGCAGTCACCCACAGTGACCACAGTGACTCATGCTCAAAGAGCCAAGGTCACCAACAACAATGGGAAACCCATCCAGATACCTCAAACCACACAGCAATGGCTTGTTACCTCTGTGTTGGACACTTGATACAAATCCTTATAGGCCATGTAAACCATGAAGGAGTTAACCCCTGCAAGAGAGGGAAGGGAGGGAAAAGAGGAGGAAGACAACATTAGCACGACTGCTCTCCTTCCCCTGCTCCCATCGCCATGGGGCCCAAGTGCATTATGGGAACCTGTCTGATATAAATCAGATGCTCCCCATTCTCGTCCTCTCTTCATGTGCTAAAGCAGCAACGCCGACGTGGTGTCACCGCAGAACGGGCTCTGCTGCACCTGTCTTGCCTGCCCCCCGCCCCATTCCCCAGCCCAGAGGGGTAAGCTTTGCTATTGCTCCAGGCAGTATACATCCTCGAGAATCACTGCAGCACCCCAGTCATGTTCACGTACTGGAGGTGGCACCGCGTACTAGTTCAGTGAGCTTGCCATACCTCACACCTCTTGGTTTCCTCACCTGTAAAATGGAAAAATGACAAGAGCCCACTTCATTACGCAGCTGGAAATGTTAAAGGAGACAACACACACGGAGCTCTCTGCACCAGACCTGGCACGTATCTGAACTCCATTGATGGGGCTGCTGGGAATGGTTTATTTCACTCCGTAAGGAACGCTGGTTCTACCCGGGGCCTGGGTGGTGGGGGATGGGGGGTGCATCTAAGGCAGAGACCAGATCCTCGAGGAACCGAGAGCTAATGGGCAGAAGTCAAGGTGTACCCTGTGCTTACATATCTAAGCTAGCCCTTCCAGGCTATGAGGAAAGAGCCTCATATAAAAAAATTATATTTTTTCACCCCCAAAAAATATATTTTTTCACCCCAAAATAGACTATTAATGTCGTATTTATGTAAATAGGTGGGGCTGGGGAACAGAGAGTCATTTTGGGGAAAAGAGGACAATTTTGGTCTCCAACCATTAGGGTCATCTCAGCCCACAGTGTTTCAGGCCAAAAGCCGGTTGTAACTTGAGAACTTGCCTACCCAGAGTGGTTCAGCTCGGGGCAGCTTTTCCCAACACTACCCTTCCCATAAGCCTGTGCGTCATCTGCGGAATGACCCAGGCCCTTTGTAAGGGAAGTGGGTGTTAAAGCCGGTCCATGAGATGCCCGGCGTGAAAAGTGTCACAAGAAAGGAGGACGTTAATCTCATATCCGACATCAGGAAGGTCTGGGCAGAGCTGGTGGGATGAGGAGGGACATGGAAAGGAAAGCTCATCCTCTGAGAGGCCACCCTCTCCCCTGCAACCCAGAGCACACGCTCTTCCACTGCACTCTGGCATCTGCAGCTATTATTAAGTTACTGTTATAACAATGCAGGTTACTTATGTTAGTATTAGTACTGGGATTGTAATGAGTATAATGCTATTAATATTACAATATTCTGCACCTCGTGGCATTTACCCCATTGCTCTTCACTGGCCTGCTTCCTGTTGCCTTGCACGCTCACCAGAGACCATTCCTTATATTTCCCTAAAACCCCGAGCACACTGCGTGTCTGTGTGTGCGTTTATAGAGGGAGGTAGTGTGTGTTCGTAAAATATCTGACCATCAAAAGGTAGAAGGAAGCGGAGAACAGAAGGATCCAAGATGACAAGGGAAACCTAAATTATGTACTCAGAGGGGACCCATGCCCATTTCCATGTCCTAAGCTCCTAGTCTGAATATGAACCCCTCTTTGCTCCCACAACTGTCGTAGCCTTTTCTGAGGACGCCACTGTTTGAGAGCAGTCATGATTTGATCTTCAAGTAATGAAGGTGAAAAATTCCTAATCTCGTTTTTAGGAGCTGTGTGACCTTCTATAAGATGTTAACCTCTCCTGGCCTCAGTTTCTTCCTCTATCAAATGGGCAGGGTCACATGGAGGTGAAGAGCACAGACTTTGCGAACAACTACTGCTTACTAGCTCTGTGATCCCAGGCCACACTTACTCTGAGCCTCAGGCTCTCCATGCATGAACCGAGAATGACCATCCCTATCATGGGGTTCCTGTAAAGAGTAAGATGGCATACACGAAGACAATGTGCCTGGAAGTGGTCGGTCCCCCTGCACCGACCACTCATGCTCAAGGTTCCAGGCTCCAAGCAAGGAGAGGGGAGGAGGGCACACAGGGCCTCACCTTTGTCCTTGATGAGGTTTTGCACCTCCTGCTTGACACTGTCATTCCAGTGGGTGATGTCCACGTGCAAGGCATAGTCGCAGCAGCTCTTCCCATCCGCCCACTCTCTCCACTTCTCATAGGCCTCCGTCAGGCTGGCCTCCGGCTCAGGTACCACGTGGTCAACTGAACGACACAGGCCCCACATGGGTAAGTCACTGACCCCGTCTCTGCTCCCCTTTGAATAAGCCTCCCCCTGCTTTCTTAGCCAGGGCTGCAAAGTCTGTTTCCTGAGCATGGAATAAACCTTAGAAAGTGCTCCCTGGCAGTTTCCAGATTGCTCATCATTTAACTGTCACATACCCATGTTGCTCTTGGACAAATCACTAGCTTCTCTAAAGCCCAGTTTTCTTATCCTTGAAATCTGTGCTCAGTGAGGTAGAGGGTGGAATGTCATGGTACCTTCCTTCTAATTCTGTTATATGATTAAATGCATGAAAAGGATCTCACCTGATGCCTGGCACACAGTCAGTACTTGGTAAATGTCAATGAGCACCTCCTATGTGCCATTATTACCGGTATCATGGGAAGTCACTGCTAATGGAAAAAGTCAGACTCCCTCCTAAGGGTGTGAAAGAGGGGTTTTAAAGTTATGTCAGGTAACAGGACAATGGCATCCATGTGCTTACTACCATTGGAAAGAGCCAGTGGAATGAACCTGACGCTCAGCCCACAGATCTTACATCCACATAAACTTTTTGTCAAGAATATGTTTTTTGGGGGCACCTGGTTGACTCAGTTGGTTAACTGTCCAACTCTTGGTTTTGGCTCAGGTCATGATCTTAGGATCCTGAGATGGAGCCCTACGGTGGGCTTAGCATGGAGTCTGCTTGTTCCTCCCCCTCTGCTTTACCCCCTATGCTCTCTCTCTAGAATAAATAAATAAGATCTTAAAAAAAAAGAACATATTTTCTTTTCAAGCCCAACTCTACTCCTGCAGTACCCGCAACCATGGACAGCACTGTTTAAAATAAAGACATTTACAGTTGGTGAAAATAAGGCAAAAGTGTCACTCCCATATCTCCCCTTGGGCAGTTGAGGGAAAACACAAATCCGTACACCTTTCCTAAGAACAATTTTGAAATACACATCAAATTTCTTGATTGTTTTCATACCTTAGCTCAATGATTATTCCTGTGCCTAAGAATTATTCCTAAGACAATACACATGGCTGTTTGCAAAATGTGGGTGCCAAAGATGTGTGCCCCTGCAAACATTATTTATAATGTGTTAAGTGAAAACTGGAAACCATCAAAGTCCTGAACAATAGAGACGTTTGGCTAAATAATAAATATAATACCTTCATAAAATGGACATTTAGGCACCCATTTTTAATGCTGTGATGGAATAAAAATAAACAAATGGAAAGACATCCATGACATGATTATTTAGTGAAATGGTACACTAGAACACCACTGACCCACAGTCCGTCTGTTATGACCCTATTTCTGTTTAACTGGAGGGAAGCGAGAGCCACACTGTTAACAGCCACGCAAGCTTTATGGGTTTTCTTTTCTCGCTGCATTTCCAGGGTTTCAAATTATCTACAAAGGACATGTACAGCTTTGTGTTTCTTTGTATGGTTTTCTCTCATCACCTGCAACTCTGACTTTCCTCCGGCTCCTTCCCAGCCTAGAAGACCAAGCACGGTACACACTCCCAGGACACTGAAAAGGTCCATCTCCCTGCCCGAAGGCAAGAGCCAAACCAAGATCACTCACTTTCTCAGCCTTCTACCACGAGCAGCCCACGTGTGCTTATCATAAAGCAAAACGCAAGGAACTACATCACTGACGCATGGGCCTACACCAGGGCCTCTGTGGACAAGCAGCTACTGAGAAGTCAGCTGGCTTCCTCCCTGAGGTTAGAAAAGCTTTGGTCTCCCTGAATTGTGCCTTTTATGGCCCTGATGCAATTTTCCTGGGCTTCCACACCCAACTTGCAGAAGCTCAGCCCTGCTGGTGCTCCCGTCAAAAGGAGGCAAAAGACAGTGAGCAACTCCACAGCTCAGGCTGTTCTGTGGATGGGTGTATATGGTGGTAAAATAAACAGTGCCCTGGCCGACCAAGTTTAGGCCCAGTGCTGGGATGGGACCCAATTCCCTGGGATTCCTTTGGGACAGGAAGGACTGCCTTGGAATGCTATCTGTTCAGTAATCCAATGGTATGCAACTCCCTAGGTTTCTCTGGAATCGCAATAGTTCCCAGAATAAAAGGGGAAAAAAAAAAGAAAAAGAAAGACAGAAAGAAAACAGAGACCAACAAACAAAGGAAACCACCCCCACAGCTTGCCTCATCTTAAGATAGGACTTGGTCAAGATGCAGTGCAGACCAGCTAACAGTAAATACCACTGAAGCCCACGAGTTTCTCAAGAACTGCAGGTCCCATTATCTCTCCCTCTCGGGGATGCTGGGTCCCATTCCCACTGCTCTGCCTCACTCTCTTCCTGCTCCTGCCTCGAGCCCCAGTTAGAATTTCTGAAATAACGTCCGGCCCATGTCCACACATATCCCAGGTTCTGGCCCAGAGATTCCCCACCCACTGCACCCCCAGCCCCGACTATCATAGGACAATCAAGGCCAGCTGTTTTCCTGGCCCCGAGCCTCGTGAATCTTCCCTAAGCACTTGCAGCGAGCTGCCAGGGTGCTTGCCACACCTGCTCTCCTCAGGTCCCGGCAGATAGCACGTCTGTACACTCAAGTAAGAGATGTGTACAAGCTGTCACCAGAGAGCACAGGGGTTGATATGTGAGCGAGAAAGTCACTTGTTGGGGCCAGGAGTGTGGAAGGGCAGGCGACTCACTGATCATGGTGGTGCCTCCCGCTAAGGCGGCCTTCGTCCCTTGGAAGAAGTCATCCACTGTGGTCATCCCCTTGTGTGGCATCTGGAAATGGGTATGGACATCAATGCCTCCCGGGATCACCATCTTCCCATTGGCTTCGATGGTCTTCACTCCTCCAGGGACAATCAGATTGTCTCCAATTTGCCTGGTGAGACAGAGAACAACTTTGAAGACAAACATAGTTTCAGACATTGCAACTCATATTTATCAGCGTGGCCTTTGCAAGTGATTCACAAGCTTAACAATCTAGAAGCAAATACAGACAGGTGTACATCCAGAAAACAACTTATATAGACACAAAACGTGCTGGTCTGCTGTTTGGTGGAACCATGTGTCCTCGCTTAGTACTACAACCTCCGGGGTTGGACAGGGTCTACAATATAGGGTGTGTAAGAAATACTTTTTCAAAAATAGGTGTTTTTATTATGGCTTTATTTTGTTCTTTATCTTAGTAAAGGCTGAACAGTAACATTTGGGAAAGGATTCAGAGAGTGTAAAATAATGAACCATCAGGAGAGACTGAAGGAGGTAATGAATCCTTTAAAGAACACGTATGGGAACTTAGCTATCCCCTAAGTGAGTCCATCTGTGTTCCTAACAAGAGGCATCTGCGTGGGTCACTTTGCACCTCAGCCTTCATTCCCAATTGCACCCTTCCCTGATAATTGATCTGTCAATCACAGCCAAAGGCAGATTCGAAGGAGGAAGCCAAAGAGGCAGATGCCCAGCTGGCAGGCACCTCAGCAGAAGTATCAAGCCAAGGAAGAGGATGGTGACAACCTCTACCAGACACACCTGTGGCCAAGAAGCTTCAGCGCATCCCCAGAAGGAAGAAAGGGGGACTCAGGTGAGGAGGAAGCTGATGAGTACTCCAGAGACACACTACCTACACAAGGCAAGTGACGAAGACAACTACTCCTGGCAAAATGTTACCTTCGAGACTGTCTGATGTTGCTTGGCTTCTATGCGACTTCACACCCTCGATCTAAATGGCCAGTTAATTCTGGATAGACAAGATGCACAAGCATCATGTCCTGGTTGGGGAGACATGTACCCCACGACCAGGGGCGTGAACACGTTCCCCTTTTGTTCACAGCCAGCCAAGACAGACACCCTCTGGGGACAATAAGTCTACCACTGGTCCTCCAAAATCTAAGTCTTGCAACTCAAATAAAGTATTCTTGACATCTCTAAGAATTCAACCTCACCACATCCCCACTGGGCCATTCCAGAGTCGCCACAATTCAAAACACGCTGTGGAAAAAACTGCAGCCTCTGACGATACCTCCATTATAGTCCAGATACTAGCCACTATGTTCTCATTTTTCTCCCTCTCTCCTCTTCGTCTGAGGCAAATTGAGAACCAAGGGTAAGAAGAGTTAGTAGCCCTCCCCGCGCATGTGTATATGCTGTGTGTTTCCACCAGTTTTGAAAACTAGTGGAATACCATGTCTTAAACAGAAATGCCTTCCTAATTTTTCTCCACTGAGCCACTCAAGATCACAGTAATCCTTAAAGGTTTGGTTCCCACCTCCCTTCCTTGGTCAAATCCCTACTGACAGCCAGGTCTAATAATTAAGAGTACAGATCTACCCTGGAGGCAGACTGAGTTCACAATCTCTGCTAGTTATTAGCTTCATGACCTTGGCCAAGTTACTTTACCTCATCATGTCTTAATTCCTTCAACTGTAGAATGTAATAAAAATGTTTCCTCCATAGGTTTGTCATATAGATTAAGTTTTAGTATGTCAGGCCCACAGAAGGCTGTTAGGCACGGCACAGGAGAATCCGAAAAGCATCAGCTATGATAATTAATAACCATACTAACCCCACATGGCACCCTCCTTCCCTATGAATCTCATCTATTCTCCTACTTTAATACTAGATGCTGATATTATCTGGTAATGTTATACCCTTTGATAAACACAGATATCTCAGTTCCCCTAAAAAACTATAAGGTCCCAGACATCTGGGTGGCTCAGTGGTTGAGTGTCTGCCTTTGGTTCAGGTCGTGATCCCAGGGTCCCGGGATCGAGTCCCACATCAGGCTCCCCACAGGGAGCCTGCTTCTCCCTCAGCTTATGTCTCTGCCTCTCTCTGTGTCTCTCATGAATAAATAAATAAATCTTTAAACCAAGACTGTAAGGTCCCTGGGGGAAGATGTGGGTCCCAGTGATAGCCAGCATAGCATGTGGCATAGCATGGGTCCCATGCCTTAAATAATCACCTTGCACACAGCAGGCACTCCATAAATATTCACAGATATTCACATAGCAATCTGACAATCAGGGGGAATTATTTCTGTGTTTATGCTCTGTTAATTCAGGATGTTTTTGAAGATATATAAAATGTCAGGATTAGATGAAGATCATTTTAATATACCCTTTTCTCCACACCAACGCACACATCTGATGGTTACATCCCTTCTATAGCATCCTTGGGAAGCGGCCTTCTCATCTATTCTAATAGAGATGGCAAAAAGGATTTACACAGTTAACTCTGGTAGTAGATGCCTGACTTCAATTAGTGACGCCCATCATGAGTTCTGAAATGAGGAAGAAGCATTAGGTACTACTCTCTTCTACCGTCTCTGAAAATCTCTAAATGAGGGAACTTGCTATCTCCAAAGAGAGCCGACTATATACAATAATTTTTTTAGTACGAGAAAAATATAAGATTACTTGGGGCTTATTTTTGAAGAAAGTATTGTTTCTAATTAATTAATTGTTAATTATTGGTTAGTTTGCTCACTATTTTCATTTTGCCTATTTCTAATATGAAAAGGTGTTTATGTAGGTAAGACAACTAAACTAGAAGATGTTCATTCACGCATGTTTATTTGTTCATTCATTCAATGTATTTGATTAATGTGTTGATCATTAGCAAGTTACTTCCTCTCTGTGTTCCTTTTTGTCCTCATCTGAGAAAAGGGTAGTAATAGTACTTACTTCATGGAATTGCCCATGAAATAAATGAAATTACGCATGTAAAACATTGAACAGTGCCTGGCGCATACTGCACAGTCAATGAAAGGTAGTTCTTCTTAAAAGTCTCTCCATGCTAAGTACTGGGTTAAGTGCTTGGATATGGAGATGAACAAGGTAGGGTCCTTGCCTTCAGAGAGCTTAACAGGGTCAGAACGGCTGTTGACTCATAAAAGCACAAGGTGTTTTGAAGGCTCATAGAAGGGAAACCAGCCTAGTTTGGGGACTGACAAGGAACACCCACCTACAGAGTTATATCTAAGCCCAAGTCTTCAAAGATAAGGAAGAGATCCACTATATCCAATGAGTTTAAATAATGTAATAATAAAATTGAACATGGCCAGGGATGGCTAACAGGATGAACTGGATACATCAATCTTCTACAATATCTGTTCAGTGCAGAGACATAACTCATTCTATGTGATGAAAAGTTATGTGTAGACCAAATCCTCTTTTACAGGTCACTATGTAGGGAACCTGCACAAAAACGTAACCTGATTGCACAGTTTCCAGGCTCCCAAAAGCAAATCATTTTAAAAGGTAGGTATACATCTCTGAAGTACCTGTTTGAAAATCTTGTCTGAGATGTATGTCTTCTCTGTGTTCCGCCCAACTAAACTCCACGTAAGTTAAGGATCAGTTCAAATGGCCTCTCCAGCCCCAAACCATCCTGTGATGGGATTTCTCCTTTCTGTGCACTTCTACATCACTTATCCTCACTTGAACTCCTATGATACCAAATGCACGAGCCTTATGTTTATATGGAGCTGTAACTGTGTGCACACCTTTTCAATAAACTTAAGGACAATAGTCACATCTTCCACTTCTCTAAGATGCATAGGGTGCCCCATCAGTGTCCTTTGCACAAAGAGGCCTGCAGCATCATTTGGTTGACTGAATTTAGATTTTTCACTTCATTCACAAGATGTGAATAAATTAAGGCTAGCTCCCATTTTAAGGGATTATGTGCAACCAGAACAAAGGGTTAAAATAAAGATTCACTTTGGGGCTCCTGGGTGGCTCAGGCGGTTGAGCATCCAACTCTTGGTTTCAGCTCAGGTCATGATCTCAGGGGCCTGAGATGGAGCCCCACATCAGTCTCCACGCTCTGCAAGACATTTGTCTGAAGATTCTCTCCCCCTTCCTCTGCCCCTTTCCTCACTCACTCACTCTCTCTAAAATAATTATAAATCTTTTAAAAAATAGACTCATTTTTTTAACAAGAAGAAGAAATAAAACACAGGGAACCAAAGGTCTAGGCAAGCTTCTTTCTGAGCCTCTCAGGAAGAAAGGAAGTACAAAAAAATAAAGATACGATTCTATATACTTACTTTATTAAACCATCTTCCATGTAAATATCAGCATAAAAGGATTGATCATCATTGACGATTCTACCGCCCTTGATAAGGAGACGGTCACTCTAGAAAAGAAGGCAAACATAAGTCATTCTCACAGCTAGGAATTCAGAGAAGAGGGGGTCTGCAAAAGTTTTCAGTTCACCAGTCTAGAGGTCTAGTAGGAACACAGTGACTTAAGACACTGAGCCTCAACGCACTCAGTGTTTGAATTGGGTATATTTGTCAGGGATCCAGTCTTTGACATTTGCCCCAGATTCAAATTATTCTAGAGCTTCACCTCTTGCTTCTGCAACCTACCTAGCCACTCAGAAACATAGCTACTTGAGGGAAGACACTCTTGTGTTATCTTTTCTGGCTCACTAAGCAGTAAATATTGAAAGTAGTATATAACTTATACCTCAGTGTCTTGCATCCTGTTGGCACTCAACAGTGATTCTCAAAAATAGAACCTGGGATCAGACATACAATGAAATAGCCTCTGAAAGTCTTTATAATGACATGAGGATCATGCTATATTTAAAATTCAGGATTCTTACACAGGTATGCAAACGTTGCACACAAGCTTATAGAATGTACAGGAAAAGCACTGAATGGAAAAAAGACAAAATAGCTATAGTATTCTATAGATCTCTAGTCTTTAACCCAGGTGGAGAAATTATGCAGGATTCACATTTGCTTCATTAAACTCTCACATTTTCTGAGATGTGTCTGTTGCCTATTATGAAAAAATTTTTTTTATAATTAAAGTCTTTTTTTAAGTGATCCAACTGGAAACAATGCACATACAGTCCAAGGTAATTAAGGAAATATAGACATATAGCTCCTATATGTCAGTAGAGGAACCAACCAGTGTCAGCTTTCAATATCACAGATTTCATTAAAAGAATGAATGGAGGGCCCCTGGTTGGCTCAGTCGGTTAAGCTTCTGCCTTCAGCTCAGGTCATGATCTCAGAGTCCTGGGATCAAGCCCCGCATCAGGCTCCCTGCTCAATGGGGAGCGTGCTTCTCCCTCTACCCCTCCTCCCTGCTTGTGATCTCTCTCTCTCACTTCCTCTCTTTTAGATAGATAGATAGATAGATAGATAGATAGATAGATAGATAGAGACAGATAGGTAGCTTTTCTGGGGTCCTGACAGCGAAGAGAAATCTCAGGAGCCTGGCTGAATGGAAAGGCTTGAAGAGAGAATGGTACATTGCATTTTGTTATGAATTCAACTTACAGACTTCAATTCTATCCACCCACCCACCCACCCATCCATCCATTGTTCATCTATCCACTCATCTAGCAAGTAATTATTTAATATATATGACTAAATACATAGAGAGGATCCAGTAGTTAATGAGTCATACCATGTCATTGCTTTTATGAAACCTAAGGGGCAATAAAGAAAAAAGAAAATCAAAAAAATAAACAACGTAAAATTGTATCAAGTGTCACAAAACATAGGTGAGTGGGCTTGTTTAAACCGAGGTGAAAAGAGGCCTTTGCAGGGATGATCAAAGAGATGGGGTGGGAATGGAGAGCTGCAGGCAGAGGGGACAGCATGTGCAGATGCCCTGTGGTAGAAAGAAGTTTTGTTTCTTTGAAATCCGGAAAAAGATCAGTGTCGAGATGGGGAGCTTAGGGATCAAGGAGGAAAGCGGCAGAGATGAAGTTGGCAAGGCAGTTGAACTGGCTTTCACAAAGTACATCAGTTTAATGGGGAAGGAAGTCTATGAATAAATAGGCTGATTTCTGGTCTTGGAAATAAAAGGGTGTGAACCAGGCCAGAAAATGAGATTTGAGGCTAGGCATCCACATGGGATACGGCTTAGTGCCACTTAGCTGCTCCCACGTTCAAGGTACTACAGGAGAGCAGGAAATTGCATCGTGTCATACTATCGGGGGAGAGGATCTGAAAGACACATGGATCAAGGAGGCACCCAGGAAAACACCCACCTCTGCCGCAAGGAAAATGTACAAATGAGACCAAATGTAAATTCCCACCACGCATGATCCACAAGGCCTCCCTGATCTGGCGCTCGTCTCTATGTCCACCCTCATTTCCATCACATATAGCCTCATGTGTCATTCCATGGCAAATTCAGAAACATGCAGCAGGCTCTCTGGCCACTAAGCCTTTGCAAAAAAGTTCCCTCTGCCTTCTTGCCATGTTCACGTGGCTTCTGACAACCAACTCTCCTCTGTCAAGCCTCGAATCGAAGTGTTTCTCCTGCAGGACGCATTACCTGACTTGCCAGCAAGTTTCACCTACTCCGCTTGCAATTTTGCTCAAACAACCCCATTGTCTACAATAACTGCTGTTCACCAGAACCTGGTGCTTCAGGGGTTCCACTGTTCCACTGTCTCCTGACTAGACCAAAGACTCCTTTGGTCTTGGGACTATACATCTCTTTAATCTTTCCACCTTTGTTCCTGGAGCTCATCCTAGACAGCTACTGAATACTGGTAAGCCGAATGGGTGAAGGGTGGGATATAGGTTGCATCATGTCATTATGACGGAAAGGCCATTTGAGTCACAAAATTATGTGATGTGGCCAGAAAGTTGGACTACTGTTTTAAGAGTAATTGCAAAATTATATAAGGCAGTCCCAGGACTGTGCTTCCCAAACTAGGGTGTGCACATTAAAAGAATATAGAGTCCCAGGCCCTGCTCTAGGCCACTAAATCTGAATTTTATAAACCCCACAAATGGTTCTCA
This sequence comes from Canis aureus, assembly GCF_053574225.1. Classification (NCBI taxonomy): domain Eukaryota; kingdom Metazoa; phylum Chordata; class Mammalia; order Carnivora; family Canidae; genus Canis; species Canis aureus. Next base: position 42,493,682 of record NC_135615.1, read on the forward strand.
TGCAGATCATCAGCCAGCCCAAGTCAGAGACCAGCACTGGAACTCATGGTGCTGTGTGTCCAAGGCACAGTTCTGTGTGTCTAGAGAGATAGCAAAAGCATCTCTAAAAGAAGCTTTGTAGTAATAGTCTTGGTAACTCTAAGGTTTGCCTCTAATAGCTTAGTGCTCTTCTGACATTCTTTATCTTCCTAGCAAAGAACTGAAGTAAACTTTTTGGAAAGGGGCCAGCTAGCACCTGTAGTGAGCCCTGGTATGAAATATGACCACCCTCCTGTCTAGGGAACATCTAGCCTAGGGAACCAACTGACATGATCATTACTTCCTTCAACAAGCATCAAATATCAGCAGAGGGGCAAAAGCTATCTCAGGCCCATGGTGCCTCAGGGAATACTAACGGGTGATCCAAGTGGAATTAACACCATTGCGATGGCATCATTGGAAACTCTTCAAATGCTAATTCGATATATCTTCTCCGGCTCAATAATCAGGAATCAAAATAGATAGAGCACAGAGATGAAATACAGGCCGGTGGAAGTTTCAGAGATGGGAGCAACAAGACTCCTGCTCTTTGGACTGCTATGGTATCAATATTATTTCTTTTCATCATGCAGACCAGAGATATCCAAACCTCAATTCACAGAGCTCAAACACATGCTGCCCCTGGAGCTCCCCAGCCTATTCCCTACCTTCTGTTAAAGCGATTCATCAAGTGACTTCGTTAATTTTAACTCTTTCCATGGATGTGGGATCCACTAACAAAGGGTAGCCTAGGCAAACTGTCATTGGACACAGGAAAGTCTGAAAGGCAAGCCTTGAATTTGGCCTTGACAAACAGCAGAACCACTGATCACCCTCAGGTTACATAAAACCAAACCTTAATGGTTACCAAACATGCTTGTCTGTGAGTTCACAGACCAGATGAACACATGCGAGGGTTGAAAACCAGCAAGACAAACAAATCTGCCATCTATGATTAAAAGTCATCCTGCATGATGTTACAAAGGACTGGTGAATGTGGTGGCCCAGCAGGGCTCTTCACTTTCTGTTCCCAGCAGCTGATGGTGTCGAGCATCTGTGAGCTGATGCCCAAAGAGGTGAAATGGTCTAGTTTGGACATCTACGAAGGCTTCTCATGGGATGATATAGACAAAGAATGATGATATTTCTAGAGCACACTGGGATTATCTAGAACCCAGAATAAAGAAATGGAGAGCCTAAAATAACCAAGGACTCTGACTGCCTTGGGCCCTGCCCTGTTGCCCAGGGTTGAGGATGGGAGGTCTGGAAGGCTAGTGGGGTGCCCAGGCATACCAGCAGGCCAGGTTGTGTCCAGCTGGCTTCTCCCCTGGGTGGGAGAATCAGGTCGACCACTTAACGAACTATGTGATCTTGAATTAGGACTTAACCCCTCAGAACTTCAGTTTCTATTAGCTCAGAGTGGATAATAATACCTAGCTCACCTCACAATGGGGCTGCCAGGAATAAACGAGGGAGGGAGAGTGTGTGTGAGCTCACACGCACATGCACATATCAAATAACCAGCACATAGTAAACACTTTTATATATTAGTTATATTGATTCCATTCATATTATTTACAGCACTTGAAAAACATTTTTAAAAGATTTAAATTACGAAGTATATTAGAGAGAGATGGTCCCCATTTTCCAAATGGAGAGATAGGCACAAAGGTGAGCAACTTTCTCTAAGCAACAGAGTTGATTAGTTCCACTGGGAAGCAAATCCAGGTCTCTACCTCTGGGCACTGGACAGATTTCCACCTGAGGCCATGGAACCACTTATCCTGAAACCTTATGACAAGGGGCTCTTTCTGGCTCTCCTTACTGTTTGCTATTAAATCTGACTGTTCCAGGGCTCAAACTGATGACCAGTTGGCTATAGCAGGTAACTTTAGGAATCCAACAACTCTGAAGCCACGACTTATAAAAGTAGTGCAGCAGTGCATTAAACCTGCCCCTTATGGCCAGAGTATGTTCATGCAACTTATAAAAGGATGTAACATACAATCCAGGGTAGCACCAGCCCTTCAAGTCTGACAGAGTCCAATCTTTTTTCCTCACTAATGTATGGTAATGATCAGAAAAAAAAAAAAAAAACATAAAAGTTTGTTTGTTAGAGTTTGTTAGAAAGAGGGAGAGAAGAGAAGAGAGACAGAGAGAAAAAGAAGAGAGGAGAGAGTATTCTGGGTGGCTCAGTCAGTTTAGGGTCATGAGTTTGAGCCCTGTGTTTTGCTTCATGCTGGGTGTGTGTGTGGGAGAGAGAGAGAGAGAGAGAGAGAGAGAGAGAGAAAGAGAGAAAGAAAGAAAGAAAGAGAAAAGAAAAAGAAAAAGAAAAAGAAAAAGAAAAAGAAAAAAAAAAGAAAAAAGAGGAAAGGCTGGATTCAAACCAGAACAGAGAATGAAAAAACAGAATCTTGAACTCAAGCCTACTGGAGATGTGGGTTCCCATTTTAGTTTTCCTCGTCAAGTCTTGAACTTAAAAGAACTTAAATCACCACTTCTGTCTGTCTGAGGTAATGAGAATATGCCTCCCAGAGAAACCAGAGCCCTCTGTGGACTCCTTCCCAGTGAATAAAGTCAGTCTGAGAACAGTACTTAAGACACATCTGTTCTATACTCTGCCGACATTCCAGCAGCTCAGAATAAAAACTATAATCCTAGCAACAGAAAAGGAGGATATAAAATGAAGAACGTCTTCCAAAGTCAAATATTTTGTTACCTGCGTTCAAATCACAACGCCCAGACTCTGACCCTCAGTGGGGACTCAAGATCCTTTTAAAGTCCAGATGAAGGCGCAGGTGGTTATTTAAAACAAATCCCCATCTGAGTAATTACACGGAACTCCCTAGAAAACATCCCCACGCTGCCGCTACCTGTGCTTGGACAAGTGACTTCGCTTCTCCAGGCTTCAGCTACCTCAAAGGGGACAATGACATCTTTCTCTGAGGGTGCTGCTCAGGATTATGGGGATGCTAGATGGAAAGGGCTGAGCTCTGTGCAGCACCGTATAAATGCTTAATACGTGGGAGCTACATCTTTTTTAGAACTGGCCACTGTAAAACTGCCTGCTCACAAATACTCAGGAGGAAGTGAACTAGCACTTTATTAATCAAAACAGAACAGACCTGGCCATAAAGGGAATGCCAGAGACGCCAGTCCCCACTCAACCCTCGGCAACTGTTCTCAGCTCCTGCCACCAGCAGCCAAGCTCAGCCAAGACTTCTCCTCTCAAACCCACCCCCAGAGGGCAAGTTCCCCTGGTCCCTCCAGGTCATTCTTCCTCTGGAAATAAGCCTCCACGAGGAGGTAACAATCCACTTGCTCTCTTACAGCAGGAATGGAGAGTGGGTGGCATTCTTAAACCTGTCCCCAAACCCACTCTCCCTGGGCAATGTATGGATCTGTCTCTAAGACCCTCACAACGAATTTACCATTGAGACAGAAAGAGAAAGACCTGGGAGAAAAGAGACACCTGGAAGAGAAATGCAGTTTCTTGGCTCTGAGTCTGTATTGAAATTGAGCAGTTTCACAGCAGATGCCACAGACGAGTCTCAAAGACATTCTTTCTCTCGTCGTCCAAATATACGTAAGCCCAGGTGTGCTAGATGGAGGGTCACCAGGGGCACTGCCTTCAAAGCAGAGCCCACTAAACAGAATTCCTAACAACGGGAAGTACCATGTTCACTTTATTAGGTTTATTTTGGCCCTGGAGGGGTGGAACCCAAGGCAGGAGAGGCAAGAGAGGCAGGAGAGACGCTAACCCAGAGGAATCAGTAGCCACGAGCAATATGAACCAGGGCAGGGTGGACACTCGCTCCTCTGAACTAGAACAAAGCCAGCTACGTGCATTCTTCCCGCCCCAGGACCATGTTAACCACTTCAGAGACGTGATTATCAGAGGGCCAGACAAGTTATGTAGCCTGCCCTGGGTCAGAATGGAGTGGGGGATGAACTGTGGATGGCATCTTAATCCCAGCCCCCTGATAACAGTCTCCCAATCTTCAGCAGGGTTCCAGCCACCCATCAGCACAAGTGGATAACCAGGTTAGGAACGAGACGTTGGGGAGGGGAGGTGGACAGAAGCCACAGAGCCATTCCGGTCGCAAGCAGGAAGGTCAGCTGGGCCTATGAAGCCCAAATCTCAGATACTTGTGCACCATTTTCATGATATTTGGCCTAACCTGGTAGAAACTGCACTGTCATTTACTCCATCTTAATAAATGTAATGTATTCTTAATAAGTATATTTTCAAAGTAAACACTGTCTTACTCCTATAAATTCTAAGCCAGTATCACTTACCAAAAATAGACCGCAAACCTAGGAATGAGTACTATAAAAACATCACTATATTTTGGCGACACTGCTGCCTTCGAAAGGGTTTTGAAGGAGGAACTCAGATCTGCTGCCTTCTTTAAAAAACAAAGTTACCAAGTGTCAGGGAGGTGTCCAATTCAGATGAGCAAGACACTGAGACTTCTTCCTTGAACCACTCAGCAGGTTAGAAAAAGAAAGGGGACAAGATGTCCCAACGTGGGATTCAATGTTATTTAATGCCCTCTTAGGGAACAACCTAAAATGATCTCACAAAACAGCAGGAATTCCACCCCTGCTCTTTAAACATGGACCACCGTGGGCCGACATGGGCCAATGTGGATCCACACAGGGCCCAGAGCAGAGTCACAAGGACGTCTCAAATTCAGGCAGCACATTGGAGGAAGGAGATTACTAGGGATCATAAAGGATCACTGTGCCAGAAGGTTAGGGGGGGTAGGGAGGGATGAGAGAAAGAGGCAGAGTAGGGTAGATGTGGTATGGGAACACACATGCCTTATCAGAAAATAGGAAGCACCAGATCTGGAGAAAAAAAGAAACTAGCACATCTTTAGCTAGATGCTGAGAGAGAAAAATAGAAAGGCTGCTGCCTGGGATGGAAAGCAAAACAGTTTGCACAGCCATTCAAGAGTTTAGGGAGAGACTAAGACAGCGTGGAACTGACCTGTATTTGCATCTCTGCTACTAAGTACGGTGTGATATTGGCAGGTGACCTGATCTAATTCTGAACCCCAGTTTCCTTGTCTTAGTGGAGTTCAATTAATCCTCAGCTTCCTTAGCTTTAGTTCTCTAAAAAGGTCTGCTTACGTATCTATAAAGTACAGATCCCTAATGTGAGAATTAACTATCAGGCAGGGTCAGACACTTGGAAAACTCTCCATAAGTGGTAGGCATAATGCTACTGCTGCCACTACAACCACTGTGCCACCATCTCGAGTTTACTGCTCTACTCATACAGATATACAACTTAAAGGCAAATCCAAATCACAGGAAAAGTGTAAAGTAGGTATCACTATTATATATAAACTATGTTGCTCAGGACCAGAATGTAAAGTAGGATACAGACTAAAGAAAAGTCAGTACTTTTAAGAACTAATTGATGGCCATCTTTGGTGTGAATTTAGGTGATGGTTTTGTGCTTTATTACTTGCTTGCTTTTGTTTGTTCCTTTTTAGGCCTCAAATCTATGCAGCTACAGTAAAAGTGCTCTGTACAGAGGCAGACTAGATAACTGGGATCCAGCTTTGTTCAAACAGTATCCCATGTCCCTTGAGCTCAACAGCCTGTGCAAAAGCCAAATGCCTACTTCATCAGGAAGGAGTGCGTGAAATTTCAACCCAGGCCTTGATTCTAGGGATAAATGGGCTTAATAATTCATTACTGAAACACACACTTCTGTGACTACTGCCTGTGAAGTTGTAGGTTAGGAGCATGTAGGAGAAGTAAGCTATGAGCACAAAGAGCAATACGACGTCAAGAGAAAGAGTCAAACTATCTACATAAAATGATCAGTGGATGCCAGTAGTTTAGGGAGATAGGGAGTGAAGGTGGTGCCCTGAAGATTTGAGGGACACTGAAACTATGCCATAAGATACTTTAATTGTGGATACGGGACATTTCGCATTTGTTAAAACCACAGAACTGCACAAAAGTGAACCTTCATGTAAAACTATCGACTTTTGTTAATAACATATCAACACCAGTCCATCAATTGTAACAGATATACCACACCAAAGCAATATGCTAATAATGGAAAACTTTGGGGTAGAGGGAACAGAGGGAGTTTATGAGCGTGCTCCATGCTTTCTGCTCAGTTTTTCCATAAACCAAAAAGCAAAGTCTGTCAACTAAGAGAGAGAAAGATAAAGAGAAAAATCTTCTGTCCAGGAGAAATCAAGTAAGAGTCCACAGAGACCTTATAGAAGTAGGTCTTGGGAAAATGACTCATCTGGACACCAGGGTACAGCCAAAGAGATAATTCTGACCAGAGTGAGAGAATAATATTTTTTTTAAGATTTAATTTTTTTAAAGATTTATTTATTTTATTCGAGAGAGAGAGAGAATGGGGGACGGGCAGAGGGAGAGAGACCATCTTAGGCAGACTCCCCTCCCTGCTGAGCACGGAGCCTGACAGGGGGCTCGATCTCACAACCCTAAAGTCACAACCTAAGCCAAAACCAAGAGTCAGATGCTCAACTGACTGAGTCACCCACGTGCCCTGAGGAATGATAATTTATCACTAGCATTTACTGAAACCTTCTTATGCGCTAGAAAGTCTTTGAAGAGTTCAATGAACCATCAGTGAAATGCTGATATTCTCCTCATTGCACTGATGAAGACATGAAAGCTTACAGAGGTTGGCTCGTGGTCCAACATCACATAACCAGTCAGTAGGAGAACCAACTGTATCAATGCAAGGAATGCATTTCAGTGGGCAACGTGGTGTTGGGCAGAGTCCCTGATGCCTAGAATCCCAGAATGGGGGACTCAAGAGATAGCTGGCTAATGATTTGGCCTTCATTCTGTGGATGCTGGGGAGCTCTAGAAGGATTTTGAGAAAATGAATGAAATACAATCTCAGAGTAGAAAAGAAAAAAATAAGGGGCACCTGGGTGGCTCAGGGGTTGAGCATCTGCCTTCGGCTCAGGTCGTGATCCCAGTGTCCTGGGATCGAGTCCCACATCGGCTCCCCACAGGAAGCCTGCTTCTCCTTCTGCTTATGTCTCTGCCTCTCTCTATGTCTCTCATAAATAAATAAATAAAATCTTAAAAAAAAAAAAAAGAAAAGAAAATTAAACTGACAAAATAACTATGCTGGAGATAAAGGAATGAATAGCAAGTGACAGGAGAAAGAAGGAAAGAGGGAAGGGAAGGGAAGGGAAGGGAAGGGAAGGGAAGGGAAGGGAAGGGAAGGGAAGGGAAGGGAAGGGAAGGGAAGGGAAGGGAAGGGAAGGGAAGGAGCCTATACCATTCAGGGTACGAGGAAAGAGAAAATATTCAAAATGGATTATTAAAGAGAGTTTAGCAAAGTGATTCTCTAACAAAGTATGGGCAGGGTTTGGGAAATTAATCGGATGTGTAGACTCCAGGGCCAACCAACAGTGAGTCACACCATCCCCAGGGAGCAGGGAGCCACATCATCCCCAGGCCTGAAGACAAGAGGAGGGAATAGTTACCGTGGGGGGGGGGGGGGGCAGCTGTATGGACAGCTTTGCCTGACAGGAGCTGTGACCTTCAGGACAGGCATGCAAGCCACTCCTCAGTGACCCAGCAGGAAGGAATCAGCAGGGCAAGATACCCTGACCTCACTTGTGCACCTTCCTTCCAATCTCCTAGGTGTGCTGAAGGAACTGAATCCAAGTCGGAGCCTAAGGGCAAAGGGCCTCCAGATGCAGGCCCAGATTGCCTCACAGCATGAAGGAGGGCAGAAAAAGTGGAGAGGGTAACTGGAGAGGCAAGCTGAAAATATCCCACCCAGTCCCTGAATATCCAACCATGGGACATGATGTAATACACTGCAAGACAGCAGTACAATGGGTTGTCATCCAGTTTTTTTTTTTTTAACAAGTTAAATCTGTACCTTGACTTTAAAATAATTCACAGGTCCAAGTGCAAAACGATTCTATTGTTGCAAAAGCAAAAAAAGAATACTATATGTAATACATGTATTATTATGTTCTTGTGTGAGCAAGAGAAAGGTCTAGAAGGGTATACACCAAATTATTCACAGTGGAAATGGCAGGGGGAAAGGATGCAGGTTGAAGAGGTATGGAAAACTTGGTAACTTCTGCCTTTCTCTTTCTCTACTATTTATTTATATTACTCCACTAGTTGTACAAAGTATATGACGTTTTATAACTTCTACTAGGAGTTTAATAAAGAAAATTATAGTGGAAAAAGAATAAGGTGACAGATGTGGTCCAGGTGACAGCAAGAATATGCGGCAGAAACTGCAGGGCATGCTGTGGAAGAAAGTTAGAATCAACTCAGCAATGAAAGGTGAAGGGAAAATGATGTGTCTAAGCGGACTAAAGTTTCAGGGCAAGGTGGCCAGGAAAGACTCGTGAATAAAAATGGAGAACAGAAAAGAGAGTAACAAAGTTGAGGCACAAGAGTATAAATAATAATTCTGACCCAATGACCCAGCAATTGCACTACTGGGCATTTACCCCAAAGATACAGATGTAGTGAAACGACAGGACACCTGCACCCCAATGTTCACAGCAGCAATGTCCCCAGTAGCCAAATTGTGGGTGGAGCCACGATGTCCTTGAATGGATAAAGATGTGGGCTGTATAGACAATGGAATATTACTCAGCCATCAGAAAAGACGAATACCCACCATTTACTTCGAATGGATGGAACTGGAAGGTATTATGCTGAGTGAAACACGTCAATCGAAGAAAGACAATCGTCATATGATTTCACTCATATGCAGAATATAAGAAATAGTGAAAGGGACCAAAAGGGAAAGGAGGGAAACTGAGTGGGGGAAAATTAGGGAGGAAGATAAACCATGAGAGACTCCTAACTCTGGGAAACAAAGAGTTGCAGAAGTGAATGTGGGTGGGGGGTGGGGTAACTGGGTGACAGGCACTGAGGAGGGCACTTGGGATGAGCACCGGGTGTTATACTCTATGTTGGCAAATTGAATTTAAATAAAATATTTTTAAAAACAATAATGTTGAGATGCTGGTCAACCGCACAGCCCTGAGGCAAACAGCTGGACATGTGGGCCTGTGATTTAGGAGGATAGGCAGGGATCAACAATCGGACTTGAGTTAATGCCATCCTAAAAGGCAACAATGGATAACAGAGAGACTCCTGGAATGGGGGTCAGGAGCTCTGGATTCTGGTCTTAGCCCTGTGACCCTGAGCAAAGCTCTTGGCCTCTCTGAGCCGCCATCCAATAAGTCATACTCACTTCCTCTTTTAGAAGTAGACTCCTCTTTGATCATTTCTAATTGGCAGGTGGCTTTGACGGGGCCTTTAGAGTGACAGGGAAGCCTAGTGAATTCCCAGCCTACTGCCTGTCAGGAACAAGAAACTCTTTCACCGAATATGAAAGGCAGCCAAATGCAACTCCCAGGGGAGGAGTGCGGGCTCAGGCCTCGAAATGTGTGAGCGGCACCTTCAAATGACAGGCAACTGGTCCCCATCTATTTGTGGAGGCCACAAGGATTTTTCTCCAAATCTGACCTTATACTTTTAAGATGGGCGGGGCTGCCTGGGGATTGTGGTTCTAGGCACATAACCACTGGCTTATGCAACTTCCCCAAACCGGTTCTGTGGTGGATGCGTTAGGAGAGCGTACAGCTGTGATGTTCCAGCTCACACAAAGTCGCTGCAGAAAGGGCCCCAGGAGAGAGATCGGAGGAGGGAGGGACCATCTCCAAGACCACAGACACCCCCCCTGTTTGTCCCGCCTTGGAGCCCAGACATCAGAGACTAGGTCTGTACGGTAGCACAAAGAGGGGCCTCATCATTTGTTCTGTAGCTCAAGAACTTAGACGGTGAATGAGTGCCAGACGGAATGGTGGGAAGGGGAAGGGCAAGATGAAGAAAATGACATCCACCCCAAAGGACTAAAGTGAGGAGTGAGCCCAAATTCTGGTGCATAGTAGGTGCTCAATAAATGCAGGTTTCTTTACAGACTAGGACACAGGTCTCTGGTCAGTATTTCTCACTTGGATGCAGGCCCACTCTCCTCTATCCCTGAAAAGTAGCTTGACACTGCATTTCTTTTTAGTGTGTGTGTGTGTGTGTGTGTGTGTGTGTATACAAACTACCTTCCTACCCAAACACTTTTCAAATAATATGGCGAGCTAAGACGACGGACCAGTTCACTCTTTTTTCTGGCTCTTTATTGACACAATTAGCGGAGAGTGGTAATAACTGAATCTCTTGCTCAGTCTTCTATCTGCCCAGAAACCTGCAAACCCACAGCTCTGTTTTCATTTGACAAACAAGTGGTTATGAAAGAAGTGGCCATTTTTTTTTACTCTTGGACCTCAAACTTCTCCAAGTTATACTGACAGGGAAAAGTGCAGATGCTCTGAGGACAAGGACTTTGAGAGGTCAGGTGAATGTTGAATGAAATGATCCCTTGAAATAAATACAAGTGAGCCAGGATGCCTGGGTGGCTCAATGGTTGAGCGTCTGCCTTCAGCTCAGGGTGTGATCCTCGGGTCCTGGGATCGAGTCCTGCATCAGGCTCCCTGCATGGAGCCTACTTCTCTCTCTGCCTAGGTCTCTGCCTCTCTCTGTGTCTCTCATGAATAAATAAATAAAATCTTAAATAAATAAATAAATGCAGCTGGGCCTCCATTTAAAAATTATCAGAACTCAAAAATGAGATCAGCAGGCTGTTAATTCTATAACAAAAGGTCTCTTCACACAATAGATACCTCCCAGAATATATTTAAGACTACCTTCAGTTTGCAAGTATCACACTGAAATCACAGGACTGGATTCCCTCCTCATGCCTGAAGGCCTGCAGACTCCATCCCTACCTGCAAAGCCTTGACATCCCTTCTCTGCTTCATATGCACTGCTTCACATCCTATGATTGTAACACCAGCAGAACAATCTTTTGAAATAATCCCCAAGCAGCCCTTTCTTTTATGGCCTTTCTCTGCTCAGAAATGTTTCAAAAAGTGCTATGAGGACTGACGTTTAGAGTTGCAGGTGTTTGATGCATACCCAAGCAAGATGTGCATTGTGACATGTATTCAATGGTGTCTAAAAACCCAGCAAACAAGTTACAACTTTTGCAAGCCCCTCCCAGCGGGCTCAGAGGGAGCAAATGTCCATCCCTGTGTTACCACTTTTGTCCCTGTTCTCAAATATTTTCACTTTCATTCACTGCTCCATTCATCCATAGTTAGACTGAGCCAGGCCTGAGTGATGCAGTGGGGAAGGACACAGACATGGTCCCTATCACCATGAAGCAGATGGTTCAGGAGCTTTCTGAGAACCCGGTTTCCTTGACACCTGTTCTCTCCAAGCCACTGACCCCAAGGAAAGCACATCGAGTAAAGGAGCAGTGAGCCTTTTCATTCACAGATTCATTTACCCATTCATTCCGTCATTTAATGTTTATAAATGCCTCCTGTTCACAGCACTAGGCATACAACATGAACAAAATACATTCCCTGCCATTGTACTGTAGTGCTTGGCAAAACAAAGACTAAGTAAGCTAACTAAATTAGTAGGGTAATGGCAACAGTGATGAGTGGAATTCAGATAGAGGGCAAGGGGATAGCAGAGGCTTAGAAGAGCCTGAAACTGCTTCTGATGAGGTTTCTAAAGAAGGCATGTCTAAGAAGCTTTCAGCTGGACAGAACTCTGGATGATCTGAGGGGGCAAGCCAAATAAAGAACGGCTCTTAGGAAAGATTGCTCCCCACTCCCAGGGAGCAGCTAGCAGCAAGCACTGCAACTCTGAGCTGGAGACGGGCACATCCAAGGGCACACGGGAAAAGAGGATGGCTGATGCAAATCACTGAGGAGCAGTGGCAGGGCTGGGAGTCCAGAGAGAAGGACAGTCGGGGCCAGGCTACGTGGACTCTTGAGAGCCATCATCCATTTCATTCCAAGTGCAACAGATGTTTGAGCAGGGGAGCAGCTTGATCTGATTTACATTTTTAAAGGATCCCCCGGGCCGTGCACAAAGAGGATGACCTACGTGTAGGCAAAGTGGAAGCACAAATATTAATTAGGGGGTTGCAATAAGTCAAGGGAGGCTTGAGCTAGGGCTGGAGAGAGTGATGAGAAAGAGTGACAAGTGGTTGGATTGAGATTTGACTCTAAAGGCAGAACCAACAAAGGTGCACAGCTAGTCTGTGGCTGAGCTGAGCCTTAACTCCAATATCCACTGAAAACAAACCCTAACCACAGCCTAACTTGATTGAGCCTTCTTAGTAATAAAGCCCAAGCAACTTTAACCTCTACATCTAGGCACTGATAGATTGCACCAAACAGGAAGGATGGAGCTGAAAGACAGCCATTTACATTCAATACTTAAAGCATATCATGTTTCCCATATGATAAGCTTTGGGTTTACCAGCAGCTCAAATTAATTTGAATTTTTTTTTTTTTTTTTTTTTTTTTAGTTGACTGTATATTTAGCAGGCCTTCCTATTGCAAACACTTCAAAAATATGTCCTTATAAAATCCTGGCATAGGTAGTTTCCAAATCTGCTCATGTTACAGATGTATACGTCTGGATTCCTGTTCTAGCAAATGTCACCCAGTGTGGGTAAGTCCATCATTCCAAACCGTAATTCTTCACTATGGATAGCTGTTCATTTCAACACATGAAGGTCTAAGTCACTGGGAAGACTTTGTAGTGACATTCAAATAGCTTGATTATCTTTTAAAATTTCCCTGAACTGGGGGGTGAGCACTGAGGTGGGCACCTGATGGGATGAGCACTGGGTGTTATTCTATATGTTGGCAAATTGAACACCAATAAAAAATAAATTTATTATTTAAAAATAAAATAAAATAAAATAAAATAAAATAAAATAAAATAAAATAAAATAAAATAAAATAAAATAAAATAAAATAAATAAAATTTCCCTGATCTCTGCATTTTTCCTAAAATCAGGGGCCAAATATTTTCTGTCCAATCCATTAAGTGGATTCTTAATGTCAAGTCATTGACTCTGGAGTACATGTTTTCTCCTTTCTAACTTTAAACAACTAGAGATTGTTTCAGTGTCACACAATCACACTGGTGGTGACACAGATCTGATTAACTTCTTGTCAGACAAGGAGAACTGGGAGCTCACTCCACCAGCTAGTTACAATGGAACTTTAGATAAGCTAACCTCATGACTCTGTTTCTTCATCTGTAAAGTGGAGCTATAAATAATTATAATCTGGATGTAAGGGTGGAATGAGATGTCATATATAAAATTACGACTAAAAATCAGCCAGTATGGGCTCTGACATGGCCTCATGTCTTACATTATTTATTTGGGTCTCCCTTTTCTGTTCACTGAGAACTTCCCAAGTTTGAAGATTTGAATTTTTAAATGCCTTTGTCCTTAACTTCTCCCTGGACTGGTGTACTAGGGATACCATAACAAAGTACCATAGACTGAGTATCTTAAATAGCAGATATTTGTTTTCTCATAGTCGGGGAAACTGGAAGTTCTAGATCAAGGTGTTGGCAGGGTTGGTTTCCCCTGGGGCCTCTCTCCTTTTTTTTTTTTTGTTTTACATTTTATTTATTCATGAGAGACACAGAGAGAGGGAGAGAGAGGCAGAGACACAGGCAGAGGGAGAAGCAGGCTCCATGCAGGGATGCCCGACGTGGGACTCGATCCCGGGACTTCAGGATCACGCCCTGGGCTGAAGGCGGGCGCCAAACCGCTGAGCCACCCAGGGATCCCTGGGGCCTCTCTCCTTGACTTGCAGATGGCCTACTCCTCCCTGTGTCTGCAGATGGGCTTGTTCCGTGACTCCATCCTAATCTCTTTTTATAGAGCCAATCACAATGGATTAGGGCCCATTCCAATGACCTCATTTACCTCAATCAGGTCTGTAAAGGCCCTATTGCCAAATCCAGCCACATTCAGAAGTATTAGGGGTTAGGACCTCAGCACGTGAACTCTGAGGGGACAAATTCAGCCAATAAGAGACCCTCAAGCTCCCCCACCTCAAAAAAAAGGGGGGGAGGTGGGGGTAAGAAAAACATCGAACTAGAGCAAGGAAAACAAGTTCTATGCTTTTTTTCCTTAATTATTTTGCTGTGTGACCTTTGGCAAATTATTTTCTCTCTTTGGCCCACGTTTTCTTAATCATTAAAATGAGGGGGTTGGAATAATGGATCCCTTATTTCTCTTCCTGCCCTCAACTGAGCAAAGTGAAGTATTTCCCAGAATTTCTCACATCAGAAAGGGTCTGAGATGGACCACGCCATGAAGGAACTGAAATAAAAACAAAACGAAACATACCTTCTTTGTGGAATCAACCCAGGATGAAGTCTCTAGAAGCAGAAGATTACATCCAATTGCTCTAAGACCTTCTAAGTTGTTTATGCCCTCTCTCTCTGTAAGGCCATAATTTAAACCAATTTAGTTGGATAAACCAGAAACCCCAAGCTGAATTTATCAATATCCCCAAACAAAGTAATCTCATCAAGATTTGGGACACAAATTGGCTTTGAGGGAAAGAGTGTATGATTTCAAATAAAGGTCTCCTTGAAAGAATTAAGGGGAAAAAGTTTTAAAAACAAACATACATACACAGAGAGAATGTAAAATTAAAACCAGCTTCCAAGCTCATAGGTTAAGCCATTAAGGAGATGGGAGAAAGAGCTGGGCATGTTTCCTCTCCAGCTTTGTAGCTCGGGTCCCAGGACACTGTGTACCTCTGCAAATGTCAACAGCCTCAGCGAGTCAGACAGGCAAGCAAGGGTGGACCTGAGAAAACCAACATGCTCACTCAAGAGCAAAAGAAGAGAGAGGAAAAGCAAAGGTCTCCACGGAAAATGGCACAAGTGCCAAAGCGATGGTAAGAATATAGGATGAAGATGAAAAACAGTGGGTTTCAAATCTATAGTCTGGCAATCTTGAGCTGAGCAACTTGGGGCAAGTTAGCCTCTCACCCTGTGATAGCTTTTAATATAACTTCACTTAGAGAAGAGCAACTGAAAACAAATACATCATTTCGTTTTTGTCATTAATATCAATACCTCAGAAACAAATAAAAATTCAAACAAAATGGGATTCATTTAACCAGATCCCCAAGCACTGAGATAATATGTGGGTTTTTCAAAATGCGTTAGGGAAAGATATTTGAAACATGGAAAGATGTCATAATATATTGTGGAACAGAGAGTAGGACATAAAACAACACGAACGCTATGTGGTACCATTTTAATAAATGGCATATACCGTCTTAAGAAAAAGTTCTAAATGGGTATATTCATAAAATTTCAAATGGCTGTCTCTGGTTAATTTCAGTAGAGTTTATTTGTATTGTCCTCATTTTATTTTGGTAAATTTTTCTACAACCCTCATGCTGTTTTTTGTATTTGGGAGGAAAAATTCCTACTTAATTTTAAATTCTCAGTGCCCTACAATAAACCAGACAGAAGAAGCCCTAATTAATTCAGCCCCACTTGCATCTCTGTTTCCTTGCCTGTCTAGACTAAAGCACTCTGTAAGGGAATTTTGACTCTATCAATCTCACAGAGCTACAGTTAAACAAAACCTCAGCAGAATCTTGCTTTGGATTTATTGAGAAGCCAGGGAGGGTCCTGTGGGGTATGCAATGAGAAGGACGCATCAAATCCATGTTAAGAAGAAACCCTGGGGGTGCCTAGGTGGCTCAGTTGGTTAAGTGTCTGCCTTCTGCTCGGGTCACAATCCCAGCGCTGGGGTCTTTGCTCAGTAGAGAGCCTGCTTCCCCCTCTTTGCCTCCTGCTCCCCCTGCTTGTTCTCTCCCTCTCTCGGTCAATAAATAAAAAATCTTAAAAATAAAAAAAAAAAGGAAGAAGCAGAAGAAAAAGCCCTCATTGGTATTTCTATTTATTGATGCAAAATAGCCTCCGTGGCTAAGAGTGGTGGCTTCCTCCCTAGCAAGTTGGACCTGCAAGTACAATTGTGTGGAGCTGCTCTGGCCCTGCTGGGAAGTGAGGCTGCCTGTAATGGGAAGGCTGGAGAGCCTCCGGGACCACAGTCACAGCTCATGCAGAGGAGAGCACCAAATGGCTGTTTTCTGCACCTCCCATAACCCCAACTACTCATGCTTCATAGGAAACAGGTGCAGGGAAGGCCTTAACCCTGGACCTGAGCTAAGTGAACTCCAATCTGAAAGAGTGTCTCATGACCCTGGAAGTGGAAGAAGGTAAAAGAAGACAGAATTTAAGGTAGCTCCCATAGCAGTTAAGCAAGTGAGGGGAGTCGGTCCGAATTTTGGTCCCACCTCAGAAGGCTTGTGTGATCCTAGGCAAGTATTTTGATCTAGGTTCTCTCCACAATAAAACGGCAGGACCGAGTCGGGAATCCATCTACCTACTAAACAGTTTTGAGGATTACATGAGATAACGAATAAAAAGCACTTATCACAAGATATGATAAATATCTGTTATTGTTATTAGTTGTAGCAGTAGCTACTAATAGTATTAGTATTACTAATTACTAATTACTACTAATTACTACTAAGTAGTAGTTTCATTGTAAACTAATCTCCCTGCTGTGTTCCAGACAAGAGATGCTCCAGGGACAAGCATTGCTCGATCCAGAGCCAATGGTCAATACTCGCCACAAAATCAAAAAAGAGCCAAATGCTATTATTATACTTGATTATGTTATACATGACATTTTCTAATACATACTTTATTTCAAGTGCTTTCTGATCTGAGATTTTAGGTTCCATGAATATATTTTATTTGCCTGCTCTTATAAATGTTCCTCTTCAAAGGACCTAGTGACTATTATTACCCAAAGATTATTGAGACCATAAACCATATGGTTTACAGCCAGGGATGAAACTTGGCAAAATGTGCTTGAAGTTTAACTGCCCTCACCCATCAAAGCAAAAAAATGAACTTCAGAATAAATGCTAATAACAGGAAGAGCTCCAAACATAAGCCCAGAGAAAGCTGACAGATGCAGTGGAGTAAGAGACTAGAAATCTTTGAGTAAACACACACACAAGCATAAAAACATTCCATCTAAATGACCAACCCTAATAGGGAAGCAAGAAAGACCTATGGGTTGCTCCTTCACAAAGCTTTCTAAAAAGTAGGGTTTCCTGTACAAATGCAGACTGTCCTATCTAGCTGCTGCTATTAACTCCAATGGCTTGTGGTTTCTATGCAAAGGCAGAAAGGCCTCAATTCACATCTATGTTGGATCCTGGTTCAAAAAGTCATGGTGACAATTTTCTCTATTTGAAAGGAGACATAAAGGTCTCTTTCCTGTAAACCATTTTCTGGAAGAGAAACAACGGGTCTGTTTGCAAGCAAGAAGTACCCAGGCAAGCCCTGAGACAGGCGGAGAATGGGGTCAGATGCAGGATTTGGAAAAGGGGGTGGAGGGGAGGTCTAAGACGAGAGAAGTGCAAGTGAGGGCCAGGCTCCCTTGGCCCCAGTCAGGTCCTAGAGTACAGCTGACCCTGCTTGTTCTGCTGATGTGCTGTCCTTTTTCTCTTGCTCAGGGATCCTGTGCTGGCTTCTTAGAACCAGGCCTTCTTTCTTAAAAGTTAATATTCAAGACAGCTAGGGCACCTGGGTGGCTCAGTGGTTGAGCATCTGCCTTCAGCTCAAGGTATGATCCTGGGGTCTTGGGAGTGAGTCTCACATCAAGCTCCCTGCGGGAAACCTGCTTCTCCCCTGCTTGTGTCTCTGACACTCTCTCTCTCTGCGTCTCTCATGAATAAATAAAATCTTTTTTTAAAAAAAGGAAATTTAATATTCAAGACAGCTGTCAGTGAAAGGACAATGTACAAGCACAAACGCACGCACATGTTCTGATCATCTTCTGCCTTGAAACTATTCCTGCAAAGTAAGTGTTGCACCCATTCATTCAACAAATATTTACAGAAGGCTTAATATATTCCAGCCAAAGACAAAGTACTGGAGATTCAGTGGTAACAAAATCCAAACCATACCTACCTCATGGGGTATCCATGGCATTATCTGGCCTCGGGGGAAGGGTTATTTTCCATGGGATGGAAGCTGCCATACCTAAAATATTGGTATGAGCACCTGAAAAGAGTTTGGTGGAGCATATACAGACTAGGGGCTGTTTTCTGCTGGGTGCCTGTTTACCTGACCAGTATAGACTTGGGGCCATTTGTTCCCTTTGTGCCCTTATCGTTGATAGCCTTGTCCAAAAGAGGGGCTGTATGTGCCAAGCAAAGAAATCGTGGTCTTATTTTAATAAACTCATTTGAATTAATAACAACGTGCTGCTGAGGAAAGGACATTATTACATTTCTCTTGGAGTCTATTAGCCAAGTATACCCTCTGAATGAGAAAAAAAGGCTGGGATTTCAAGTGTAAAAAGCAGCCAAAGACCCTTAGACCCAACACAGATGTGAGCTGGTTCCACTGAGTTTAAGCCACCAAGGACCGCTCTGCTCTGACTTTCTTCTCATGGAGTTCTCTTCCTTTGATGCCCTCATTTGACTGATGCAGAATGGAGAAGGAAAATAAGGGTTTGCCCAAAGTCACCCATAATTTAGAGGCAAGGGCAGGCCTGAACCACAGCATGCTGACACTCCGTGCAGGGCTGTCTTCCCCTGTGTCAAAGAACAAGAGGGCTCCTTTGCTCTAGGAACCAGCAGAACTCCTCTCTTAAAAAGTCGAATCTCACTTTATCCTGCATATCTCATTGTTCAGTGCTTCCCAGGAAAAAGAGAGAGAGAGAGACTCATTAAGCCAGGAGAAATGTGTCCTTGAATTCCAGATGTCCCCAGTAGGCTCCTCCTCAACCATTTCTAAAGCGGAGCTCCCCCATCTGGCTTAGAGTGCTGGGCGTGTCCTGTGCTTCTGGAGCCCAACGGGAACAGAGAGCTTGGCTCCTTCTAGGTCTGGGAAGCGGACAGGGACAGCGACCATGAAGGGGCCTTGGGCCCAGATCTGTACTTACACAGGGCAGGAAAACAGCATCTGCGTTTCCACACTGCACTCATACATGCATCTGGGCAAAAGCCAGAAGCTAAGTCAGACAGCTGGCAAAGCAAAGCATGAACCACTGTGAGGAGGGGAGGCACTCAGTTGTTGCTGCAGTGATGACGTGATCAGTTTGGCCAGATCATCCCCACGCTGTCCACCCTGAGAAGCCCGCATTTGTGCGCTAACAGGTGTGGGCGGCTGGAGGTGATGGGGGTGGGGAAAACCACCGGTGGGTATGGAAGGACAGGCTGCCTTCCTGCCTTCAAAACTAACTCACCTCTGGAGGATTCAGTCCCAGGATCTTGCTTTCTCAACTGTGCACCTTTAGTCAAGTTAGTAAAACTCTTGCAGGCTCTATCCAGAGCACAAAAATGGTAGTTAATCGTTGCAGCTCCAGGAGATGCTACGAGTCAAGTGAGGCAATCCATGTAGTTTGTGCTAAGCCACTCAATACGTGGTAGCTATTAACAGCTCCACTATGCTTCGTTCCATCTTTCTAACCACTGAGATCCCTACAATCTAATTAACAGAAGAGAGTTCCTCAAGAGAAGTTGGATTTTTTTCAAAGATTTCATTTATTTATTTGAGAGAGAGAAAGAGAGAAAGCGCACACATGAGCAGGAAAAGGAGCAGAGGGAGAAAGACAAGCAGACTCCGTGCTGAGAATGGAACCAGAAGTAGGGCTCGATCTCGCTGAGGCCCCGAGATCATGACCTGAGCCAGAAATCAAGGGTCAGATACTGAACGGATAAAGCCACTTGGAGCCCTAGAGATTTTGTTTTGTTTTGTTTTAAGATTTTATTTATTTATTCATTAAAGACAGAGAGAGAGAGAGAGGCAGAGACACAGGCAGAGGGAGAAGCAGGCTCTGTTCAGGGAGCCTGAGGTAGGACTCCATCTCGGGACCCTGGCATCACGACCTGAGCCAAAGGCAGACCCTCAACCACTGAGCCATCCAGGTGCCCCAAGAGAAGTTGTTTTTATAAGTAGACTCCACATGGAGACTAAGACCAAAGAGGCCAAACTGAGGAGCCCATCCTATCCCACCACACAGTTTTTTTGGTCTATCTCGTATATTGAAATACACACATATACTCAGTTTGATGAAAGAAATTTCACAACAAAAGAGTGTACAAATAGAAAATAGCCTATTTCTCTGGGTTGTCCAGGGTCTTTCACATTTGTTTCTGAAGGGCCCATAGAAAATGGAAGCAAAGGTAAAATGAAACACTGATTTGAGAAGGGAGTAACTGGGAAGCCGGTCAGGCTTCCTATTAACATTCATCATAGGAGGTGATGACATATTCAAATTTCCAGTCCCCTTATGATTAGGAGCACTGATTTAATAAAAAAAAGACACAGATTTATATCCTAGGGAGACATTCCTACTGGCGTAAACAATTTGTGACTTTTCAAATGTAATAAGCAAAAGCAAATAGTTCTATAAAATATGTCAACAGGTAAAGAACAGAGGGCCCATTAGGATATGAAGGTTTTTTTTGTTCTTTTTCAAATTCAATGCTATTTTTTTTTTCCTGAGGAGAAAGGGAAGAGAAAAAGCTACTAAACAGGGAGTCATGAAGAGATTGCTAGAAAGGGTAATCCTAACCTGGGTCACTTTAGCCTTCAAGCTAATAAGGATTGAAAAAACGACCCAGTGTAAGAAAAATGCCCTTTATTTAAGTTAAAAGAAAATCTCTACATCAAAGTCCAAAGTCCTCTATTAGATCGTGAGAAATGAATGAGAAGCCTACTTTTGAGGAACGCTGCAATATAACTGAAGCAAGAAAAAAAATAAGAAGAGCTCTTATATAACATTGCATTAATTTTTGTTTTTGAGAACTTGTGTTCAAAAAATAGCTTCCTAAGTAGCTTCTTCCTACCCCAGACCCTTATCATGTCTTCCTCCTCATTAATTTCCACATTCCAGAGTGGTTGGTATTTTATAAATAAATTAGTGTTGCAGCACCTGGGGGTGCTCAGTGGTTGAGCAACTGCCTTTGGCTCAGAGTGTGATTCCGGGGTCCTAGGATCGAGCCCCACATCTGGGTCCTTTGCTCAGTAGAGAGCCTGCTTCTCCCTCTGCCTATGTCTCTGCCTCTCTCTCTCTCTCTCTCTCTCATGAATAAATACATAAAATCTTACCAAAAAAAAAAATGAGTGTTTACCATTTTGAAGATATCAGAGCTCACACACCACTACAGGGTCACTACCTTCATGGAGGCCTTTCAACAGCCCTCCCACAATGAGATAAGCAGGGAGATTTTCATCTATAAGCTGACAGTTCTACCCCATAAATTGGAATTCTCTGAGGAAATCTATTCCTCTAGAATTCCCCCAAATGTCCAGCCAGCTCCATCATAGCTACTAACAGGCAGAGCTGTCTAGACACCTAAGGCACTTTGCTTATGCTTCAGAAAGAAGAGTAACAAGCCAGGGGTGCCAGGGTGGGTTAAGCCCACGACTCTTCATTTGGCTCAGCTCATGATCTCAGCGTCATGAGATTGAGCCTTGTGTGGGGCTCCATGGGCAGCTCAGAATCTGCTTGGGATTCTCTCTCTCCCTCTGCACACGCCCCCCCCCCACCCAAATAAATAAATAAATAAATAAATCTAGAAAGAAAGAAAGAAAGAAAGAAAGAAAGAAAGAAAGAAAGAAAGAAAGAAAGCAAAGGGGGATCCCTGGGTGGCTCAGTGGTTTAGCACCTGCCTTCGGCCCAGGACATGAACCTAGAGCCCCAGGATCGAGTCCCACGTCGGGCTTCCTGCATGGAGCCTGCTTCTCCCTCCTCCTATGTCTCTGCCTCTCTTTCTCTCTCTCTCTGTGGGTGTCTCTCATGAATAAATAAATAAAATCCTTAAAAAAATAAAAATTAAAAAATAAATCTAATTTTAAAAAAAAGAAAGAAAGAAAGCGAAAAAGAAAGAAAGGAATAACCTGGCTGAGGATCACCACATAGCTGCTCAAAATACAAGTAAAAAATGAACACCCTGGGCAGTGCCTGGGCTGAGATTTCCATGATCAGATATCTAAGATGCTTCCCATTCCTAACTTTTACTCTGGAATTTCCCTACCAAGATGCCTTACACGGATAGAAGTGACTGTGGACAACTCCATCTCTTTTGGTCTCCTAAACACTAGTCCTCCAACCCCTAATGCTAGCTCCTAGACTAAAGTGACACCTCTGGAAGCAAGAAGACACAGAGGCTGGGGTAGGATTGCACTCACGCCCTCTCCTGCTTCTTGGCCACCTCTAGACCCCCTGCCCAGCCACTGCATAAGGCCCCATCCCTTCCCCTCGGGAATAAAAACTTCCCATGGCACCCACAACGCTCACGATCACACCCTTCAAATGGGACCACGGCACCCTGATGATGCGCCCTGGAAAAGAACTCCCCACGTTGGGTTCCTGCCTGAGGATGTGTATTCTGGGAATTCCCAAACATCACACATGTACAGCCCAACCTCCAATGCAGCCGAGATGCACCATCTGCAAGATAATATTTACGGAAATCCAATTACCGTTTGCATAAAGCCAATTTTTTGTGATGTATCTCCCAGAGGGAATTCTGGAACTCCTTATCCACACCTTCCAAATCTCTGCTGCATGTGCCTCTGGGAGGCAGCAGCTGTACCAGGACAGCTGAAGCTGGGAAGCCAGAGAAGTCTGGGTTTATTTCCAGCTTTGCCCCAAAATTCTCGCTGGGTAATGCTGGATAACTAACCTCACCTATCTGTGCTTCGGTTTCCTTACAATGGTTTTTTGCGGAGACTCTGACAAGAGAATACACATAAAGCACTGCAACCTGTTAGCTCCCCACCACTCAGCTTCAGGTGGTAGCATGCCAGAGGACCACAAGGACTGTAACTCCCCTAACTTTCTGCCTGCAGAACTGTTATGCTAGCTGCCATCCCCCCAAAACGCTATTTATATCTATTTAATAAAAAGAAAGTACGAGACACCATGTTAAGGGATCTGTTGACAGTGGCGGGAAAAACAGGCTTCCCAGATCCTACCAGAACTGCTTGGAGAGTGCAGAGTCTTTCCTCTACACCATCTGCCTTACTAACACCACCTCAGAGTGATGGCAGAAGCAGAAACACCAAAAAAGAGTGTGGTGGCGAAGGACATCCATTTTAATTTCAATCAGGTGTGTAGGTTTGGGTCCTGCCTCCAACACTTACTCAACCTCTGATCCTGGGCAAATGCATTTGATTTTCTATGGATTTCGGGTGGGAGGGCTTGGGTTATTTTTTTTTTCTGGATCTATAAACTGGGGATAACTATAGTACCTTTCAGAGAGCATTGAATCAAGGGTCAAAACGAGACAATACGTGTAACGCACATAGCACAATACCTGATACAAAATAAACACTCAGTAGGTGTGAGCTATTCTTACTTGGAACAATTTTTTATTCAGGTATTGATTTAACCGACAACCATGAAACATCTGCATTCTAGAAACTATGCTGGACAGTGGAGACAGAGGTGAACGGCAGCACAGGGTCCCTGCTCTGATTTGCTGAACCACCCTGAACTGCCAGCCCGATGTTTAGAAGCAAGGGCAGGTATGGAGGTGGACCAGACCGGCCATGCACCTGAGAAAGAACAATAAGATGTGAGGCCCGAGACACTCACAGAGAAAGCCCTGGCCAATTCTACCCATGACAGAGAAATCCCTCTCTCCAAGAAACCAATAAACATAGGTTAGTAAGAAGGCTTTGATCTCAGGAGGGAGGCAAAACGAGGTGGCAAGAAAAACAAAAACAAAGAAAGCCTCACTGGGGTCCCCAAATTGTGGCAGAGGGTGGTGTCTGGGGAGGCAAAAGGTATCCAGCAAGAAAGACTGCCCCCATCGATCCTCAGG
Organism: Canis aureus; assembly: GCF_053574225.1. NCBI lineage: Eukaryota > Metazoa > Chordata > Mammalia > Carnivora > Canidae > Canis > Canis aureus. Next base: position 42,517,537 of record NC_135615.1, read on the forward strand.
TTCTAGTGACATTTTAGCTACTGGGTGGGGCAGCCTTCACAGAAAGGAATACAGAGAGGCTAGAAAACTTAATTCAAATTCCATAATCTTATCATTTAAAAGAATATGCTAGAACTAAGAGTAGGGCATATCTGTTCCATTTAAATCTTTAATGACATTTTCTATGTAGGTATATCTGTGTCCATATTTTAATGTTTTTAATTGTATCGAGGAAGAGTATTTGAACCCTTATAGTATGTAGGTAACTACAATCATCTATAGACATGCAAACATGCAAAAATAATTGAACCAAGAATAGAACTCTTGTTCACAGAAATACAAACACAAAGCCTGAGGAAAATCTACAAATGGAGTCCTTGCCCCCAAAGACCAATACCCACCCTCCTGCCATGCTCCTCTGCTCCCCGCAACCCCAGACCCCTTTCAACAAGGTGAATATGAGGAAGAAATTCACAACCACTGTCCATTCTTGTCACAGTTGCTGGAGACACACAGCCCCGGCTTCAAGGCAGAGGCAGCTATGCAGCACCACGCCCCATGCACAGAGAGAAAGGATGCAAGCCGCACAGAACACGAAGGAGGCACCCCAGGGAAGAGCATCCAAACAGGAACAAAAGGGAACCCCTGGCAAACCTGGCTCTAGGATCAGGGCACAGACACATTTATGGGGGCTTCGAAGGCAAGTGATCAATCAGGGCCAGATTTCTCTGGCTTTCCTGAAAGGTGGCCTAAGTGATACCTATAAGAATGGGCGTGGCCCTCAGTGCCATATCACAGCCTGAGTCCATAAGAAGAACCTTGCAATGCTCAGACTAGAAAGAAAAAAAACAAGCTTTTCTCTGCTTATCCCAAACAGGGGGACTGGCAAATGTATCCTCGAGGTAAGGCAAGTGGCATAAGTGCAGCATACTTCACACATGTAATAGCATGAGCGCCGGGGTTCATCCCTCCCCCGTTAGAGAAATAGTATAAAAATTGGGCTTTTGTCTCAGTCTTTTTTCTTTCTAACAATACCTTCCACAGCTCTCTGCAAAGACAACTGGCGCTCCGAGACTACTGTGCATTGTAAAAGATCCACTATGTATCTTCAATAACGTGAAGTCGATGATATCACAAAGCGATAAAGGAGGATATGTTTACACCTGACACCTTTACCTGGCAAAAGGATCCCTACCCATCCCCACTACCCTTTCTCCCAGTATTCATTCCCTAAGACCAGGTGGACAGCAGGGAGGGGTGGGGTGCCCTTGTGTGGGGTGAAGGTCAGGTGCATGAAAACACAGCATGCTTCAATAGAAATAAACCACTTGAGAATAAAGTGCAGTAGAGGCAAAAACAGCTTCGTCCTGCCTACAGGGGTAAGGTCCTGCATTGGTGATCTGGAGCACACGGGGCGTTCCACACATAGCGGAGCAAGTGCAAACACACGCACGCCCACAGCAAAACCTGGTGGATCCCTGGTAAATTAACTACAGGAGCAGGTACAGCTCTGCCCTAGGGCAGCTGCAGAGCCTCCCAGGGGCCAGCTGATCACTTCCTTTGTTCGCCTTGCAAAGATGGAGTAGCCACCCATTCCCCCGCTACACACGCGCGCACACACACAGACACACACACTACACACACACACACTGCACACACACCCCCATTCACTACAGACAAAGCACAACCATACTGCTTCATGCCAAACTACCAAATGTCAATGTTTCTCGTCACTGCTGTCTTGCCCCCTACCACCGCCACCCCTTTCCGGGGGGGATGCCCATCCCAGCCTGTCGCGCGCCCTTCCACTCAGGGGCATGGTTTCTGCGCATCCCGGAGAAATCCCGAGCGGGGGCGCGGTGTTTTGCAGCCGCGAGCTGCCGGGTGAAGGTGCGGCTGCTGTACCGGATCCCGGATCCCGGCTCGTCCGCGGGTCCCCGCCCGAGGCGCCCGCCCGGGGCATTTGACCCCGGCCGCCGGCGGGCGCTCGCTCTTGCACACAATGGCATTAGGACGTGTCCTGCACACAGCGTGCGCCTGCGACCCCGAACCAAGATCTGCTCTTAAAACTCAGCCTTTTCTTGGGAGGAGATGGGGGGGGGGGGGATGACATGAAAGATGTAAAATGCACCGAGGGCAAAACAAAACAAAAGTTGCTCATTCCCGCCGCACCGCGTTAGAGGTCCAGTCCGCACCCTGACGTCCCGACACATGCACGGGGGCGGCCGCAGGCAGGACGGCGGCCAAGGTGCGGGGCGAGGGTCCGGGCCGCCCGCCCCCGTCGCGGCGCGGGAGGCAGAGCGCGGGCGAGCAGCTGGGAGAGGGGCGCGGCCCGGCCGCCGGCCCCGGGAGCTGTCACCCCTGCACACCCCGCCGCGGCCAACGAGCCTGAAACAAAAAGCCGAGGCCGCCTGGGGCGGCGCACAGGGGCTCCCCGGGCGGCGCGGGGTCCGGCAGGGCCCGGGGCTATTTGGAAACTACCGGCGGGGGGCGGGGGGCGGGGGCGGACACCTAACCCGGGGTTCCCGGCGCCGCTCCTCGGTTTCCTCTTTGTCTTGCTCCCCCCGAAGGCCGGGGTCCCGCGTGCGGGGCGCCCCACTCACCGTGATCCGCGGGATGTTCTTCTTGCCTTGGTAGGACATGGTGGCGGCGGCGGCGGCGGCGGCGGCTCCCGCTCGGCTGCGGCTCCCGCTCGGCTGCGGCTCCCGCTCGGCTGCGGCTGCGGCTGCGGCTGCGGCTGCGGCTCCCGCCCGGCTCCGGCTCCCGCGCCCGCGCCCGCGCCCGTCGGCAGCGCGCAGCGCCCGAGATCAGGTGGAGCGAGTGGTGCGCTGGCCGCGCCGCCGCCCCCCGCGCCTCCGCCCCCCTCGCGGCTCCCGCGGCGGCTGCCGGAGACAATAGTAAATCTCCCCGGCCCCCCTTCACCCCGACCCCCCCGCCACACACACCCTCCTCCGCTCGCGTTCACGCCCGGGCTTTTTTTTTTTTTTCCTTTCCCTCTCTGGCCGTGCCAGCTGGGACCCCGCAAGACCAGAATGGCTGCTCCGCGACTCCTCCCTCTTCTCTCTTATCCCTATTGATTTTCCTCTTTGCATCTGCCTCACCCACTTTTTCTTTTTCTTCCTTTTTGTGTGTGTGTGTGTGTGACTTCGAGAGTGCGGCGGCGCCAGCCCGCTCACGGCCACCAGGGGGCGCGAGGGACTTTTCGGGGCGGGGATGCTGCAGTCCCGGGGGCCGCCCCCCCGCCCCCGCCCCCGCCCCCGGCCCCGCCCGGCCCCGCGGGCCGAGCCCCTGGCCGGTGTCGCACCCTCCCCACCCCCCTCCCGGGCCCGGGAGGGCTCCCGGCCGCCCGCCGGGGCCGCTGTGGTCCGCTCCGCGCGGGCCGCGGGCTGCAGGCGGCGGCGGCGCCTTTGTTCGGGCCGAGGGCCGCGCGCCGCCTCCGCTGCGGTGTAGCGGGCCCGCACCTGTGCCCCCGCCCGCCCCCGCCCGCCCCCGCCCGTCCGGCCCCGGCGCTGCGCGTCGCATCGGGGCGCGGGTAAAGCAACCACCAACCTCGCTGGGCGGCGGGGCGCTGCGCTGTCAGTTCCCAGCAACTGTTCTCCGTATTGTAAAAAACATTCTCAAAATAACACGCTGCAAAGAACTCTGCTGCCGGGCTCTCGGAACGGGTGGAAGCGCGATAAGGCGGCTCCGTGGGTAGAGAGGAGAAAACACCTGTGGTTGAGACGCCCCGTCCCGTTACTGGGGTGCAGCCATGGGGGGTGCGGGGCGCCACTGTTGCTTCCCCCGGACAGAGAGCCGTGTGCACGGCTGAGCATCCCGAGTGTGCGGTAGGCAGAGCCGATGGACCAGAGTCGGTATGTCCCTGGGAGCACAAACATGGCCTTTGAGCGCTGGACTATATTGTCCTTCAGCTACTTGCTACAATTAAATGGCCCAGTATTCGGAGGGACCCTTATGGGTGGGAGCTAAGGGGTGACCCGGCAGCAGGAGCTCCCTCAACTCTCCTGGAAAATGAAGCCAGACATATCATGTAAGTAACAAAAATGGCTCGCTATGCAAAAACTGTAAAAACCCTTTCAAGAGAAGTCTCTACCACCCCCACTCAGTTGTCATTGCTAATGGCCCACTAAATATTCTGCAGAGGTCACTAAGCACAACTAGGTCTGTCTTAGGGATCTTAAACTCACATTTCTATAAGGCAGGCCACTCACTGACCACGCTTCTGGCCATCTTTTCATTAAATTGCAGGCCTTTTCTGCAGTGGAGGAGCTATATAAAGCATCCACCAGAATAGGAACAGAATCCTCCAGGCTTGGGCTTTCCAAAATCCTAAAGTGAATCAGCCTGGTCACATAATCGAAGGGGAGACTAAACTCCCTGAAACACTCCCTGCTCTCAAGTGAGTTAATCCAAGCTGCTGGTCATTCATGGGTAACTGGACTGAATGCAGTCTTCACCGGAAAAGTCTACAGCCCTCTCCACTTTATTTCTGTGATACTCTGGCTAGAAGGATGAATGCCAGGCAAAGTCACCTCCCTGTAGTCTTTTGCAAAGCCTGAGCAAGGTTTAAGGCCAAAGTCACACCCAAAACATTTTGCTTTGTTCTTATACTGAGACCACTAGCCAAGAGTTGTGAAATTACAAAGCATTATGGGGATTGGCATGCAAATGAGCAGGATTATATTTAGAACAGGGTAAAAAGAGAATTAACTACATACTATGAAACCCTGAAGAGCTCTCTCAGTATCTTTCCCAAAGATGTGTACCAAACTTGCTGGAAGGGATCTTGCAAGTTCTTAAGAAAAGTAAAAATATGTAAGGGATATTTACAATCCTCAAGAAATACCACTGCCTCTTTCTTTTTTTAATTTTATGGGTTTCTTTCTTTCCCTTTCTTGCATCCTATTTATGTCCCCTGTTCCTGTCATTATAACCCAGAACACTCTCTACTAAATAGACTTATACCATGTTTTTGATCACTTGATTGTGTGTGTGTGTGTGTGTCTTATTTCAAATTAGAAGACTTAGGGTTAATCTCTCTGAGGTCAGGTTGACATGTTATAGGACTTGTGATGTGTTTCTCCGGATCGGACTCCAGCGACAAGCCATGCAAAGGAATGCATAATAACCAGCTAATGGGTTCAAGCTGTTGCCACAATCAGAAATGTACAACAAACACTATTTTTTTCTCTCTTTTGTCCCCCCAGTCATTTTTTTTTCTTTCTTAAATCAAAAGAAAGTGTCCAAGATGAGTTTGAAGGAAAAGGCCTTCCTTGGCTGGGCCTCTCTTTGAGTAAGAAAGACAGCCATCAACACAGGAAGCCTCTGTGTCTGGCCAAGAGAATGAGGAGTGAAACCAGCATGGATGTTTTCCACAGTAGAATGACTCTGAATGGTTTTCCTTGGATACACAGCAGTGCTTGGCTTTAGGTATCTCAGGAAACTATGAGAGAGGGAAAAGAAGACATAGAGAGACTTAATTTATCGTCCCAAAGAAACTTAATTTTGGCCACCAAACCTACCACGTTGGTAGACTTCCACTCCTCCATCAAAGCTACTTTATTCTAGTTGCTCAGGCCAAAGGCGTGGCATCAACCTTGACTCCTTCAGCCCATCCACTTTGCACTCCATAGCCAATCTTTCAGGAAATGCTATTGGTTCTGTCCCTTAACTACATTCAGACTGAGGACATTAATTCATATACTGAGACCCAAAAAGTGGAGGCTGCTCCAGTCGCTGGGACCTTGTCACACATCTAGTGTGTGACAGCACACACAGTCAGCCTCCACTTACCCGAAACCTAACAAACATTGACAAACATCATGATCCTCCAACTCAACTTAGCTAGTAGCTTCCTTTACCCTGAAAAATAGGACCTGCTAGTATTATAAGGAAATCCCCGGCCAACCACGCTGTTTCCACGTTGCTTCTTCTAACTCTCCGTAAAACTTGCTCTTGCCCCAAATCCCCCAGAAAGTGTGCTCCACTACTCATGCGGCACTGTACTCCCCCAATCTGTGCATTGTTTTCCTTTGAATAAAGGACATCGAACTAGTTACAAGGCTTTACTCTGCGTGTCATTTCACAATGTGACTTTTTCTTTTTTAAAAAAGTAATAGGACTCTCTTAATCTGCAGGGCTTCTCCCTGTGGCTCGCAGCCACCACGTGTCACATGGACTGCTGCGCGAACCTCTGCATGGGGTCTCTTCCATCATTCATTCATTCTTAACAGTACTCACACGAAATTTATCTCATGCTTGCTACGCACTACTTTTCCAGATGCTACTGTTATAGAGGTGAATAACAACGACAATGTCCCAGATCTCAGGAAGCTTACCTTATACCCTTACTCAAAAATAAGGCACTTCTTGGTGCCCTTCCTTTTTTTTTTTTTTAAGATTTTATTTATTCATGAGAGACACAGAGAGAGAGGCAGAGACACAGGCAGAGGGAGAAGCAGGCTCCACGCAGGAGCCCGATGTGGGACTCGATCCCGGAACTCCAGGATCACTTCCTGTGCCGAGGGCAGACGCTCAACCGCTGAACCACCCAGGTGCCCCAAGTTGGTGCCCTTCCACGCCTACTTTATCTTCATGGTACTTTTCACCATATGTATATATGATAGTAATTTATCACTGAGTATTATCCTTCTCTCCATCATTGGAATATAAGCTTCTTGAGGGCAGGGAATCTGTTGGTTTTATTTACGGCTGTATCCTTAGTGTGTGAAACAGGACTCTGCCCATAGAAATTGCTCAATCATTATTAGGTGAGTAACTATACGAGTTTTAAAATTGTGTCTAAAGAAAGAGTAAATAGATGGAATAAGAATGTTCCTGTAACTAAGGGCATGTGATTAGAAGCTAGATTTAAGAATATCTATTTTGAGGGCACCTGGATGGCTCAGTTGGTTAAGCCTCTGCTCAGGTCATAATCCTGGAATCCAGGGATCAGGGCTCCCTACTCAGCAGGGAGTCTGTTTCTCCCTTTCCCTCTACCCTTCACCTTGCTAGTGCTCACTTGCAGTCTCTCTATCAAATAAATAAAATCTTAAAAAAAAAGAAAAAGAATATTTATTTTTGCTTCTCTAAGGCTTCTTAGAGTTCCCTGATTCTAGAATTCACAGCAGGTGAATTCAGGCTGGTGAGGATATCCCTTAGCTAATATGATACGGTCACAAAATTCTAGGGCAACACATGGGCCAAAGAACAGCTCAGTAGAATAGATTTGTTACCTGAGCACTGATTAGAGAGCTGTAAACTTTGAAAGGAATTGTCATCAAAGTGTACAAGAACATCAAGAGCCTTGTCTTAATTTAAAGAATTAAAAAACAATTGATAATTGGGTTTCAAGAAAAAAGTAGGAATCAAGAATGGTGTGTTGTTTAAGGATCTGGATTTAGAAATAGGGGGAACCTTGGTCCATATTTATTTATTGACTTACTTTTATTTATTGAGTACGTAGTATGGGCACCTAGACAGTAGGAATAAAATACGTGAATCAAATAGACAAAATGCATGCCCTCTTAAAGCTTATGTTTTAGGAAAGGGACAAATCTAGGGTTAAAAATGAAAATATATGGTGTTTAAAATGGTAGGAGGTGCACTGAGGACAAATAAACCAGGATTAGGGAAGGTGACAGTCACTCCAGTGTCTTGAGATTGGGCTGGAATTTTACATACAGAGTCACAGAAGGTCAGGTGAGATAATGGTAGCTTAGACCAAATGGTAACAGTACAAGCAGTGAGAAATGGTCACATATTAGATATGTTTCAAGGTTAAACCAACAGTATTTGCTGATGGACTCGACCAGGGTGTGAGAAAAAGAGGAACTGAGAATTACATTAAATCTGTTGGCCAGAGCAACTCAAAAGGTAATGGTGTGCCTCACAGCCAGGGGGAAAAATGTGGGAGGAATGGTATTGGGGGAAAGATCAGGAATACATCTGTGGACATTCCTATTAAATGCTGAAGTGAGGGATCCCTGGGTGGCGCAGCAGTTTAGTGCCTGCCTTCAGCCCAGGGAGTGATCCTGGAGACCCAAAATCGAGTCCCGCGTTGGGCTCCCTCAATGGAGCCTGCTTCTCCCTCTGTGTCTCTGCCTCTCTCTCTCTCTCTCTATGTGTGTGTCTCTCATGAATAAATAAAATCTTTTTAAAAAATTAAAAAATAAAATTAAAATAATAATAAATGTTCAAGTGAAAGAGTGTCTGGGTGGCTCAGTCAGTTAAGCATCTGCCTTCAGCTCAGGTAAGGATCTCAGGGTCCTGGGATGGAGCCCTGTGTAAGCATCTGGCTCCCTGCTCAGCAGGGAATCTGCTTCTCCCTCTTCCTCTGCTCTTCCTCCCCACTCATGCTCTCACACTCTCCCTCTCTCTCAAATAATGATCCTTTAAAAAAAATATGTTGAAGTGAAATGTTAAGCAGGCAGGCAGATATCTGAGATTAGAAATCTAAGGGATGACCTGGGCCAGAGACACAAACTTGGGATTCGGCAGCCTCTAGGTATTATTTAACAATGCTGGAGGAGAGGAGCAAGGAAGTGAGTGGAGATAGAGGGCAGAAAGGTCTGAGGTATGTAGCGTCCTGAGGGGAAATGAGGACCCAGGAAAACGACTGGAGACAGTGATCAGTGAGACAGAGGGTACACCGTGAGAGCATGGTGTTCTGAAGGTCAAGAAACCACAATATTTCAGAGGAGAACATGTTCACTTTGTTAAATGCTGCTGAAAGTTCAAGGAAGATGAGAAGTGAGAATTAATTAGTGCGTGAAGGGCGCCTCTGTGGCTGTTGGTGAGGCGTCTGCCTTCAGCTAAGGCCATGATCCTGGGGTCCTGGGATTGAGCCCCACCCAGGGCTCCCTGCTCGGCGGGGAGCCTGCTCCTCCCTCTGCTGCTCCCCCTGCCTGTGCGCTCTCTCTCTCTCTCTCTCTCTCTCTCCAATAAACAAATAAAATCTTTAAAATAATAATAATAGAGACACCTGGGTGGCTCAGTGGATGAGCGTCTGCCTTTGGCTCAGGGCATGATCCCAGGGTCCCGGATGGAGTCCCACATCAGGCTCCTAGCATGGAGCCTGCTTCTCCCTCTGCCTGTGTCTCTGCCTCTCTCTGTGTGTCTCTCATAAATAAATAAATAAAATCTTTTTAAAAATAAAAAATAAAATAATAATAATTAGTGCATGAAAACACCATCAGAATCACTGAGGGCCTTCCCCTGAGCACCTATGAGTATCTTAATAGCCACCTCATAATGGTCTTCTGGGGAGCATATATTAAATTATTCAAGTCATATTTCCTGAGTACCTACCGTGTGTGTGTGTGTGTGTGTGTGTGTGTGTGTGTGTGTACTGGTCCTAATGAAGTCGTGGGGATGAAAACTGATTGGAGTGTTTCCAAGATACAATCAAAGTGAATTGGAGACATCTGATGTAGACATCTCTTTCAAGGGATTTTACTGTAAATGAAGACAAGGAAATGGTGCTGTAACAGCCAGAGAAAGTGGAATCTCATGTGAGAGAAATAAGAGCATGGTCATGGGCGCTCTCTCTGTAAGAGACCGGGGACAAGAGGCCTAACATTCTTGAATGGGCAACACAGGTGACATCTAGTGTTCAGATAGAGGGCTTGCCCATAGCAAAGAGCAAAGAAGGTTCATCCACAGGGAAGTGAGGATGGAGCATGGGATCTTGGCTCCTTAAACAAGAAGAGACGGTTCAGGTGTACAGGGAGATAAAGGACAGTGAACATATTAAAGATTAAATAAGATTATTAATGCAAAACTCTTAGCCCAAAGCAAGTTAATTAGCAACTATTCCTGCCATTACTTTTACTGTTCTGATTTTTCAAACTAGTTTACATCAGGGACTATGTCTTATTTATCTTTTCAGTCCCCAGCTCTTTCACAATGCTTGAAATAGAGTGGAATTAATACACTATGATATAAGCTGAATAGAGGGGAAAAATCAAGAATATCCTCTGCCTTCCTTTTTAATATCCAAAATATCTATAATAAGTGACTAGCCATTTCCATGGTTTCAATCATCGAAAATATTTTCTACTTTTTCAAAAACCAATTTATATTTTGCTATATGAACACACAGAAACATTTCCCTTGGTCCTGATGTGAAAGATAGAGGGGGGGAAAAACGGTTTCAAAATAAATGCAGAAAGAATTCTGAAGAGGCAAAAAACACATACCAGACCTTTGTGAAACATATAGGCTATTCTAATGTTAGCAAATATGCATTTAATCACAGAATCGCCCATTAAGTCACTTGGATCTGTAAATTTTATCCACAGTTCAAACAGGGGAAATCTTAGTCATATACTTCCAGTATCACAGAATGAAAATCAAGGTGGTGATTAACCTGTTATTATTAGATGTTTATACATTAAATACACAATCAATTTTATCTTTGATACACATAAGCCAAAAAAGAAAATAAAAATATTATAGACACACAAAATATTCCCATGAGCTGATTCCCAAATCATACCTATACCAGCCTGAGCAAGGTGTACAGACCTACTTCTCCCTGGATAGATTTTCTCATTCATTTCTTTAATAGAGGATGGTTCTGAAGGCCTCTGGCCTTCAGATTTGATGGTAATTCATTTCAAAGCCATAGGCAGGCACATTGTCTAGAATTATAGAATAAGGTTGGGAGGGAGAGATAAATTACTGTGTGTGCATCTCCATCTCTGGGTCAACACATGTTAGACATACAGGTGAGGTTATAGTTGTTAAAACAGCAGTTGGAAACTAAAATAGATAGTAATCAAAATGAATCAAGGATTGATGATCAGAAGGCTGAAGGTAGCACTCCACTAAAAAGTCATAATCTCATGGGGCATCTGAGTGGCTCAGTTGGTTAAGTGGCTGACTCTTGATTTTGGCTCAGCATGTGACCTCAGAGTCCTGGGATAGAGCCCCACATCATGCTTCATGCTCAGCAAGGAGTCTGCTTGAGGATTCTCTCTCCCTCTTCCCTCTGGTCCCCCCCCCGCCCCCACCCAGCTTGTACACCCACTCTGTCTCAAACAAATAAATAAATCTTTAAAACAAAGAAAGTCATAATCCTGTGCCCAATTTTTCGATCTGATCTAGTTTTAAAGCTTGCAAAACAGTAACTAAAGGAGAAGCCGGGTCATCATGAGGAAAGATCTTCCAACACCAAGACTAGAGGTCATGATTCCTCTAGTCTTTCCTCAAGGGGGTCCTAGGGCGAACTACTAATGTCACTGGAAACTGAAAAAGAGGGCTACCTAAACACCAGGGGGCAGATGGATATAAGTTTCCAGTTGACACAGGTACCCAGAAACTTGAGGCATCAGCAGAGCTCCTCTGTTAGTGTGAAAGCATGCTAAGGCCAATTAATAAGCAGACTCCTGGTCTAGCTCTGGCTCTCTGGCTTCTTTGGCCCACTAGCTTTACAGATATACCTACTGGTCATTTGCACAAACCTGTATTGATTAATTGGAGTGGATAAATATGGCAATTAGCACCCTTCAATGTTGGTTTCTTGGCCTGTAGGGTAACAGCAATTAAGGTGGGAAGATCAAGTAGAAAGCTCTAAAACTGTCCCCTACCTTTACCCCAAAACATAAAATCAAGAGAGCAAATTTAAAATTTGCATCCTAAGAGAATGGCCTTAAAGACCAAAAGTTATGCGGCTAGTAATCCCCATTATATGGTCATTTAGTTCATTACTCTGGATAGTACAAAAGCCAGACCAATCCCAATGCGTAACTCAATCATTTAAGAGCCCAAATCAAAAGTGCGGTGATATTTTCCTAGAGCATATTGTCACAGTCTCAAGTACATGGTACACCACCACTGAACTACCAAAGGAGTTCTTTTCCATCCCGCCAGAAAAGCAAAGCAAAGCAGTTTGCATGTACTTGAAACAGATGACAGTACCCATGAAGAGTCTTGACCAGGGCTACAACTGTCCTTCCTCCATTATAATACAGTCCGAAAAGATCTAGTCTGGACATCTTGAAGAACATCCTACTGGTACACTCTCTGGATGACATCATGCAAAACTGACAGATGAGCAAGAAGTGGTAAGACACATGAGCTACAGAGTATTTGTGAAGGACACATGAACTTCGGAGAAGGAAAAGGCCACCCCTGCCAAAATAAATAAATCAATCTTTCAAAGAAGAAAAGGGATGAACACATATTCTAGGTATGGATTTGCCTTTGCTGCTGCTAGAGCCTCAGTTCAACATAAGGAGTGTTTAATGCACTGGCCTGGATCCCATAACATCACATCAGACTAAGAGGTCTACTTAATATCAAGTAAGATGCATGAAAGGTCATGTGGATACAGGATCCAGTAGTTCCATCACATACTGCCCCACCTAGAAGCTGCCATCCTAAATGTAGAGGAATGATCTACAGAAGGCACAAATGAAGCACTAATTCAGAGATGATTCCTTGCAAGGATCGGGCCCCATCCTCCAGGATGCACTGTACATTTTAAATCAGTGTCCTTGGGGGATCTCTGGGTGGCTCAGCGGTTTGGTGTCTGCCTTTGGCCCGGGGCATGATCCTGGAGTCCCGGGATCGAATCCCACATCGGGCTCCCTGCATGGAGCCTGCTTCTCCCTCTACCTGTGTCTCTGCTTCTCTCTCTCTCTCTCTGTATCTCTCATGAATAAATAAATTAAAAATATTAAAAATAAATAAATAAATAAATAAATAAATAAATATCCTTTATAAAGTATGTACTGTCCCAAAGAGAAGAATATATGAATCCAAGAACCAAGGAAGAAAGAAGCAAGAGTGACCCCTTTGACCATCACTCCCAGGGACCAAGTGGGAAATACATATTTCACATCTCTGCACCTCCGGGTTGTTTCCTGTCTTTTCACCAAAGGGAACGTGCTTTCCACCAGGGGGCATAGGAAGAGTCCTACTGAACTCTTAAGTTCCTGCTGCTCTGGGGCACTCAGGCTTCTGTGCCCAGGGACCAAACAAGCAAGGAAGAGAATTGGCAACCTTATAGGACCCAGATTATTGAGAAGTGGCAGGGCTGCTGTTACACAATGGGGGAAGGGAGAAGTATGTATGACACCCATGCAATCGACACAGTTCTTTTAGGTACTACCTCGCCCAGTCTTGATAGTAAATAGACAACCACATGAGCCACAACCTGACAAGGGCATGGTGACCGGGGTCCAGGTCCCAATGCCAAGTAAACCATCAGGACCAGTGAAGAAGTTAGCTAAGAATGAGGAGAATCTAGACTAATTAGTAGAGGACCATAATGAGTATTATTGTGGCCCTAAGACCAACTATGGGAAAAAAGGCCCTGACACCCCCAAAAGAAGAGGCACGTGTAGATTTTAGAGCTGGTGATCCCAGGACTTACACAAAGAAGTGAATGTGAAGAGTGTAAGGAGAGGTCTGTAGCAGACGCTATGAAGCTCTACTCAGCCTCCCCACAGCCGCCTCCCGGTTCAGGATGGAAGGACTCTGTCCTCCAAGTGCTCTCAACCTTCAGCCATCAGCCCTTCTGGAAACTGCCCTTGTCTCAGGTAACCACCCCCCCGCCACCCGGCCCCCAAGGCAGCCTGATCCAGTAAGTGCTTAAAGTGAGCATATAGGTGAGAGGGTAACAACTCCAAAGGCTGTCAGGTCAGCCAAAGCCTTTTAGACCACATCACAGCTCAACTTCCCACTCTGCCCAACTGTCCCCTCCCCTCCCCTTGCACAGATTTTGATCACTAATAAACTTCCTGCATGTTATTTTTCCACAATCTGAGTCCCAAGAAACCCAATATTCAAAGTGAGGCTGGTATTAAATGAATATATGGTTATATGGAATATATGTATGGAATGATTTTTTTCTTTTTTCTTTTTTTTTTTTTTTTACTTAGCCACTATTTTTAAAGGTACAGATTTCACACTCAAATTTAGATATCTTTAAAAATTGGAAAACTTGGAGGGTGTCTGGATGGCTCAGTCAGTCAAGTGTCTGACTCTTGGTTTCAGCTCAGGTCATGACCTCAGGGTCCTGGGATTGAGCCCCATTTGGGGCTCCACCCTGGGTGGGGAGTCTACTTGAGGATTCTCTCCTTCTCCCTCTGCCCCTCCTCTCCCTCTCATGCTCTTTCTCTCTCAAATAAATAAATAAATCTTTTTTTTTAATTATAAAATGTGGGAATTCTGGGCTCCCAGATACAGATTGGTGCCCATCAGCTAGAGTTAAATACTGCCTGCCTTTTGGATAGAACACGTACTCTCCCATTAACGTCTGCTGCTTCCTTTTCCTTGAAGGAGGGTTGGCTTCCATTTATTTATGCTACCTGCCTGGTGTAGAGTCATGTGAATTTCTGCCATGAGATCATCTGGAGAGTCTTGAGTTATCTAGGCATTAGAGAGTAGGGGGCTCTGTGTCTCAAAGGCAAGGGTTGTTGTTGTTGTTGTTGTTTTTTCCAAAGTAGTCTTTGGTGCCTGTTCAGAATTGAGGGAGCAGTGAGTTATCTCCAAGAAACCACCTCCTTCCCCAGCCCACCCCTACCCCACCGCCACTGTGCCCTAAACCACAAGATTGCATCCCGGAACTATCCGCCTGTGTGTTAAAAGCCTGTGTGAGAACATGACTGGAGCTGCAGAGTCTCCGGCAAAGTGCAGTCAGTTCCACCCTTGGGCTGAGCGGAAACACACGTGATTGGATTCAGACCTCTTCCTGAGGAGCACCAAAGCTCCCTCCCAAAACAGGGATTTGAGATTCACTCTTGGATGGAGGCTCACAAGAGCAGGCCAGCCCCCAAACGCAAGAGGCCACCCCAGTTTATATGTTCCAGGTTTCCCCAATCTCTCCAGGAAGGGACTTTGGCTGCTTGTCTTGTAGGGTTTTTTTTCCTCTGATTTCCTGTATTTAGTCATAGCAAATGTCCCAGGAATACGGGGACTCACGAGCCTCTGGGTCCCCATCTTTGCAGAGAAGGAGGCACAGCAGAAACATAAGCTTGAAGGTCTAGTCACAGGTTTCTCTGAGCAAATTCCCCAAGGAGCTGTGGAAGGAAAAAGAGGTTCTTCTTCCATATCACTGGTATGTCAACAAGGTGTACCTCTTTGTTGGACCAGTCACCACGACACTCTGATCCCAAGTGAAACCCTGGATTTCTGACCTCAGGACACTCGGTACCAGTTGGTGACCTGGGCCCTGCGTTTGGTCGGTTCTGAGGGTCCAAGTACTCCATTTTTCACTGAACACAGTGAACATAAGCAGCAAGAACCAGAGACTGAAATGAAGAAATACTGTTAGATTTTTCAAATTCATTTCAGATTGGTTGACTTTATTTTATTTATGCATTTTTTTCAGATGGGCTGACTTTAAAATTAACAGCTTGGGGTACCTAGGCAGCTGAGTCAGGTAAGCACTGGGCTCCCTGCTCAGCGGGGAGCCTGATCCTCCCTCTTCCTCTGCCTGCCACTCTCCCTGCTTGTGTTCTCTCCCTCTCTCTCTTTCTCTCTCGTCAAATAAATAAAATCTTAAAAAAAAAAAAAAAGAATTAACAGTCTGAAAAGCCTTCTAAGCTTTACTTGCCTCATCTATAAAATGGGTCAGTAGGATAATTAAGTGGATCTACTAATGCAAACATGAGAGAACAGGTCTTATGAAACAGAAAGATGAATGATTCATTTAAAAGGAGTTGCGGTTGGGGCAGTTGGGGCACCAGGGTGGCTCAGTTGGTAAGCATCTGCCTTCAGCTGATGTCATGATCCCAGGGTCCTAGGATGGAGCCTCACATTGGACTCCCTGCCCCATGGGGGTCTGCTTCTCCGTTTCCCACTCCTCTTGCTTGTGCTCTCTCTCTCTGTGACATAAATAAGTAATAAATCTTTTTTTAAATAATAAAAAATAAAAGGAGTTGCTGGCGTATCATTATGCCATGGACTGATTAAAAGAATAGGTTCTGGAGTGTTCATGTAAAAGTGAGAGGATGGAAAATGGAGAACCCTTGCCCAAGCCAGCCCATGGGTGTTCCTAATCTTGCCTCCTTGCTGAAATCATGTACTAAATTAGATAAGGACTTCCAGGACTTACAGCACAGTATACTGGGCATCTTCCTAAAAGGTATGCATAATTAACTAATGCATATATAGTAACTAAGTCCTATTTTCACTATTTCATAGCCACAAATAATTTACAATGACTTTCATTTTAAAAATCCCAACGCACTGCTGACAACAGAGATGAACACAGTTTGTTATTGACACTAACCTAATTTATATATTTCCTGGGGATCCTCTACAGCATGAATCAAAGTAATGTCTAAGACATGTTAGTAGAACAATGGTTCTGTTATAATGAGGGCTTAACGCTTAATGCCACTGGTGGCAAGTAATTATCATAACAATCCACATATCTCTGACACAACCTTAATTAAAATTAAAGTTAAAATAAGGAGTCATTTTGTTTCCAAGCAGGAGCTCCAGAAATCACTTGTAGGGGTAGTTAGTTTTAAGGGAAATGGTTACTGAAATTTTATATATTTACTATAGAATTTAAAGTGAATTCATGTATTTACCATAGAATTTAAAGTACATCTAAGAATTTGTTTATCAACTATTTTGTCACCCTAACATTTAGTTTATCCTTAAGACTCCTAAGTTTTTGTCATGTAAAAAGATTGTTTTAATAGGATCCAAGGTCTCTCATTTAAAAGGAGGGACTGTGAAAGGTTCTCACAGAAAACTACTTTATCACAAAGCTTCTTGTAAAAATTTCTATTCAGATAAAGGTAAAAACTGTTTTTGTCACAGAAGTCTGATTTGACTCATTAACATTGTGATGACAAATTTGTAATCTTGCTAATTGACTTTTCATTAACTAGTATAAAAAGATGGTAAAGACTCTTGGAAGTATATTGAATATCTGTAAATCAATCAATGTGATCCACCACATTAGCAAAACAAAAGACAAAAATCATATGATCTTTCAACAGATGCAAAAAAATTTGACAAAATTCAACCTCTATTCATATAAACTTTCTCAACAAAGCGGGTTTAGAGGGAACAAAGCTCAATATAAAAAAGGCCATATATGAAAACCTCATAAGGCACCTGGGTGGCCCAGTGGTTAAGCATCTTGCCTTTGACTCAGGTCATGATCCCTGCGTTCTGGGATAGAGTCCCACATTGGGCTCCCCGTAAGGAGCCTGCTTCTCCCTCTGCCTGTGTCTCTGCCTCTCTGTGTGTCTCTCATGAATAAAAAAATAAAATCTTAAAAACAAGAACAAAACCTCACATCACATTCAATGATGAAAAAATATGGGAGATCCCTGGGTGGCTCAGTGGTTTAGCTCCTGCCTTTGGCCCAGGGTGCGATCCTGGAGTCCCGGGATCAAGTCCCACGTCGGGCTCCCAGCATGGAGCCTGCTTCTCCCTCCTCCTGTGTCTCTGCCTCTCTCTCTCTCTCTATGTCTATCATAAATAAATAAATAAATAAATAAATAAATAAATAAATAAATAAATATTAAAAAAAAAAATAAATGAACTTTTCCTCTAAAATCAGAAACAAGACAAGACATTCACTCTCACCATTTTTTTTTAAAGATTTTATTTATTTATTCATGAGAGACCCAGAGACAGAGAGAGAAGCAGAGACATAGGCAGAGGGAGAAGCGGGCTCCATGCAGGGAGCTTGATGTGGGACTTGATCCCGGAACTCCAGGATCACACCTTGAGCCAAAGGCAGATGCTCAACCACTGAGCCACCCAGGCATCCCCACTCTCACCATTTTTATTCAATATAGTACTGGAAGTCCTACCCACAATATCCAGAAAGAAATCAAAGGAATCCAAATTGGTAAGGAAGAAGTTAAACTGTCACCATTGGTAGATGACCTGATACTATACATAGAAAACTAAATCCTCCACTAAAAAACTATTAGAAGTAACAGATGAGGGCAGCCCAGGTGGTTCAGCAGTTTAGCACTGCCTTCGGCCCAGGGTATGATCCTGGAAACCCAGATATGGTCAATTAATCTATGACAAAAGAGGCGAGAATATGCAATGGGAAGACACTCATTTCAATAAATGGTGTTGGGAAAACTTGACAGCAACATGCAAAGAACGAAACTGGACCACTTTCTTACACCATAACAAAAATAAACTCAAAATGGATTAAAGACTTAAAGGTGAGACCTGACCCCATAAAACTAGAAGAAAACATAGGCAGTAACTTCTGACACCAGCCTTAGCAACATTTTTCTAGATATGTCTCCTCAAGAACAGAATAAAAAAGCAAAAATAAACTCCTGGGACTATACAAAAATAAAAAGCTCTTGCACAACAAAGGAAATCATTGATAAAACAAAAAGGCAACCTAATAAATGGCAGGAGATATTTGCAATGATATATCAATAAGGGATTAATACCTAAAATATATAAAGAATGTATACAACTCAACTCCAAAAAAAACAAAAACAAAAAACAAATTACCTGATTAAAAAATGGGCAAAGGACCTGAATAGACATTTTTCCAAAGAAGACATACAGATGGCCAACAGATACATGCTCAACATTGGTCACTAATCATCAGGGAAATGCAAATCAAAACCACAATGAGATGTCACCTTATACCTGTCACAATTGCTAGACTCAAAAAGAAAAGAAATAACAAGTGTTGCGAGAACATGGATAAAAAAGAATGCTTGTGCCCTATTGGTGGAAGTAAATTGGTGCAGCCACTGTGGAGGGCCAGTTGCCTTTGTTTCAGGTCACGGTCCAGGGTCCTGGGGTCGAGTCCTATATCAGGCTCCCCATAGGAAGCCTGCTTCTCCCTCTGCCTATGTCTCTGCCTCTCCGTGTCTCTCATGAATAAATAAATAAAATCTTTAAAAATTTAAATAAATAAAATAAGACCTAGCATACAACTGGAACACTCTGTGTCTCTCATGAATAAATAAATAAAATATTTAAAAATAAATAAATAAAAGAAGAAATTTAATAAAGAATTGATTCCATTATTGGGTATTTTTGCAAAGAAAACAAAAACACTAATTTGAAAAAATATATGCTCCTCTATCTTTACTGCAGCACTATTTACAAAAGCCAGGATATGAAAGCAACCCACTTGTCTATCTATAAATGAATGAATAAAGAAGATATGGCATACATATACAATGAAATATTACTCAGCCATAAAAAAAGAATGGGATTTCACTATTTGGACAACATGGATGGACCTAGAGGGTATTATACTAAGTGAAATAAGTCACAGAGAATGACAAATAACGCTTGATTTCACTTATAAGTGGAATCTAAAAAAACAAAACAAATGAATAAAGAAACAGACAAAAAGCAGAAATAAGATTCATAAATACAGGGAACAAACTGATCACTGCCAGAGGAGAGGAGAGTGGGAGAGATGGGCAAAACGGTTGAAGGGGATCAGGAGATTAAAAAAAAAATTATTGATGTACAGAGAGAGCTAATGATACTTTTATGACATTTTTTCCAAGTAAAATAGACAATAACAAGCTAATTAACTTAAGAACACAAGGTAGGCCACCTATTTTCCATGATGACATCCACACTTGAGAAACATACCTGAGACAGCCAATCATCCACAGTTAAGAACAGAGTAGGGGATTGGCTGCTCCTCTTCCCCTGACAAATCTCCCATGACCACTGGGGCACCCTCAAGCTAACACAGCACCGGGGAGGCTTGGCCAGAGACACCCCCAGGGCTGGAGGGTGCAGCAGTATCCTCCTTCCCCAGCAATGCCCGTCTCGGCAGCACTGATGGCTGTCAGAGGTGATACCAATCAACCTGCTTGACTGGTCCCTGGGTGGCTTGCTCTCCTCCCTACCTGGCAAGAATTCACTGTTACCCTGACAGTGCCAAGGAAGGAGCACAGAGAGCCCACCACGGAGCTCAGGAATGGAATTCTGGAATTCAACTCTGCTAGTCACACCGTCAAGTATTTCGATTCTAGTTCTGCCAATACTGACTGTGGCCCTCAACAAACTCTGTTTCCCCCTCTGCAAAATGGGGATAACATGGTTAACTTATATGGCAGGAGCATCTGGTGAGATAAGGCGAGTACATGATAGTCTGTGAATGCTCCAGAAACTGATTAATCAGCGTATTTAAAACATTGTTGCTCAGGGTATAGAGTGTTGTTAAGTGATTTAAATCATTAAGTTGAACCCAGTCCAAAGAGAGCCAAACAAATATTTTTCTGGGGAGGCTGTCTCTAGTTTCCTTCATGTTCTCAAAAGTGTGCATGATTCCCCCAAATTCATGCATTCACACCATAGACTAACTACTGCCTCCCAAACCTTACCTCTTAGCCAGCCCTTGGCCCTCAGCTTCGGGTTCAGACATCTCACTGCACGTGGCAAGCCTTAGTCCGAGTGATCCACGGGCACCTCGCGCCCCCTCACTCCCTGCGGTGTCCTGCCCGCATCCCATTTGGGAAAAAGTGCCTATGATCCCAGATGCTGCAAAATGCCTTTGGCAGATGCTCCCAGTTGTCAACCACCTTTAAACACTCCTTCAGCTAAGCAGATCTACCTTGCCCATGGTGACACTGCCCCTGGCATGGGGGTGGGGTGGGGAACATGGGTACCAATGGAGAGTTAAGGCTTGACCCTCTTATCCCAGCTTGGATTAGAACTAAGGGTTCATTCTCTCTTCAGAACTCCCTGCAGGGCTGACTGAGGTTTCTACTAAGGCTGTAACCTCTTTGACCCAATTCTGCTTCCATCCCTTACACTGATGTTGATCTCAAGACCATCCCCTAATAAACTTTTGGAATGTTCATTTATGCCTTATGATCTGTTTTCTAGGGAAACTGGAATATTCAGCATGTCCCAGATAGGTTCCAGAACCTTCTGTACCTTCTCCAGTGCTTTGTAGCTCAGCTCATGATACCTCACCTTCCCTGGTCATCTTACCCAGAAGCCTAGGCCTCCATCTTGGGTGCTTTTGTCCTGTCTGCTCCCTCTGCCTGGATCAAACTCAACCAGTCTGAGTCCTTATCATTCAAGTGTCATATTGAATGTCACCTCCTCACATACCTGCAGGTTTCCAATCATTCCCCAGTACTCTCCGGCTGATGTCTAAGATTCTAAATGTCATGCACAACCTCCCCACCCAATCCCTCGACCACCACCACGTGGCCTCTTCTCACCTCTGTGGCTTCACCTTTCTTCACTCCTGACTTGCAATGTTCGGTCCCAGTAACCCTAGGAACCAGGAGCAACTCTCTCACATCCACCATGCTGTTCCTTGTCTCCAAGCACTTGACCATGTCAGACCTTTTGCCAGAAGCAGTTGTCCCTCCCACTTTTTAAAGATTTTATTTGTTTATTTGACACAGAGAAAGAGCCAGCATGAGAAGGAAGAGTGGAAGGCGGAGAGATAGGGAGAAGCAGGCTCCCCACAGAGCAGGGAGCCCAATGTGGGGCTCGATCCTAGGAGCACTCTGGGATCATGACATGAGCCAAAGGCAAATGCTTAGTCAATGGAGCAACCCAGGCACCCTCTCTCTCTAAAATAAAAGGATCTTTAAAAAAAACAAAAAAACAAAAAAAGATTGCCTTGGATGAATACATGCTAACATGCATATATACCTCTATGCACGAAGCACACATACACCCATGGCTGCATAAACAAATTCACACCAACTATAAACCCCAAGTGAGAGCGGAATCCTGAAGGATTGGACTGCTGAGGGTAGCTGAACATTCTGGGTTAAGGACCTATCACTTAGATTGACTCTTAGTAAAAACACCTTGTTAAAAAGTTAAAGATAACAAATGCAGGAAAACGATTTTTTAAATAAACAGGGAATGGATTAATAGGGTTCAAGTACCAGTATCCAGGCTGGTGGGAATCAAGATCTGTTGACCACAGTC
This sequence comes from Canis aureus, assembly GCF_053574225.1. Lineage (NCBI taxonomy): Eukaryota > Metazoa > Chordata > Mammalia > Carnivora > Canidae > Canis > Canis aureus. The sequence goes on from NC_135615.1 coordinate 42,539,407, forward strand.
ACTTACCTTCTGAGGCCTCACGGTCCTGCACACCATTCTCTTGACATTAGTTACATGTTTTCTCCTAAAATTTGGAGACACATTTAGTGTCTATGTGTATTCATATCTCCCCTCCCCTTCCACCTCTTTCTCAAGCTTCTCAGTCTCCATCTCTCTGTTATTGCAGTAGCTTCATTCTTCTTTTAGATCTTCAAAGAGATCACTCCATGAGACCGGAGCTATCAGCTCAGTCCTACAGCTGAAGTACATGATACTGGAAAAGGCCTATGGTTTGCGCACCTCTGAGCCCATAGTTAATGAGACCATCAGTGTAGGGCTCTGACCCTTCATCCAGAGATGCGCCATCGGTGGTCACAAGCTACCTGGCTTCATCTTAGTTATACAGGGGTGGGCTGGGCGGGGCTCATGCCCTGGCCAAAGCTTCAGCAACACCAAACTGAGTGTCAAATGAAATAAGACGGTGCACAGTATTAGAAACAGCTAAGTGCTGAGCCACACACAATTACTATCCTGAGATCCAAGACATAACGACGAGGTATCGTGAAAAGACAAAAGAAATTAGGAGTCGTGAGACCCAAGTTTTAGCCGTGTCTACTTTATTAACAAACTGCTTGACCTCACACAATTCATTTACCCTCACTTCATCTGTTTAATAGATAATATATTACTTGCTTCCAACTTCTTTGGGCTGATGATCAAATGAGATCATGGAAATGCCCCTGTTTGAAAGAAAATGCACTCCAAAGGCTATATGAACACCAAGCTTTAGCATTATGTTTCCGCCAGGTTACAAACGTATCCGGGACTGATATCCACGCAAAGCCCTATTTACCACTGTTGCTTTCCAAGCCTGACCTTCCTTTAAGTATCTCTGTTTTTCAAATTATGTATTTCTCCAGATGCACATTTTCACTTTTCCAGGCTGATCTCATTTGTTCATTTCCTGTCCATCTTTCTACTCTCTAGGTTGCTCTGTACTATGTCTCTTCCTCACTAGTGTCTGTGACACCACCATATCTACCCTCATCTGCAGATCTAATTATCAGAATAGGTTTACAACTTCCTTCCAAGCCATTCATAACAACGCAAGATGAGATGTGCCTGAAGCTGAGCTCTGCAGCATCCTCCTGGAACTTGTTGCATGCCATTTTTCATTCTCGGTGGGGTTTTCAGCCAGTTTCGAGGTCATTTCACATGGTTCAGAGAACTCCTAACCCAACCCAAGACTTGTTTTGTTTTGTTAATCATATGAGAACCAGATCTTATTTCTCCTGCCCATAAGAAAATAAACAAAGTACAATAAAATAAGTTATAACATGCCAACACATGAAGCAGGGAGCTTAAAGACCAGAGAATAAATTAGTGGGTTCCTCGCCAAAGATCCCCTGTCTCACATCAATATGAGAATGCTCACTGGGATTCTCTCTGTGTGTTGATCCAGAAATCAAGAAGACCTAAGTTTTCCGAGTGGAATTCCAAATCCTTGTGTTTCTTTCCAGTAGAAACCTGTAGCCAAGTTCCTCCATAAACCTGAGGAATGGGATGCATAATCTTTGAGGCTCTCTACAAAGGAAATGACTTCTCTTTGTTGTTTTTCTCAGTAAATTGGCTGACATTAGAGTCCTGTCTTTGCTTCCATTACAACACTTGGCAGTTACTAAAGAGAATGGAGCCTGAAGAAAGAGAAAGAACACAAAGACTAATCTATGGGTGAATAAACTTGAGAAACGGTTTTGATGACATTATTGCAAACAATTTTCTTTTCTTCTGAGCTTGGATTTAGTTTTGGTTTTCTTTTGGTTTTCTTTTTGTTTTATTTTTTTTGTTCTTTTTAAGATTTATTTATTTATTTTAGAGAGAGTGAGAGAAAAAGTGCAAATGGCGGGGAGGGGCAAAGGGAGGAGAGAATCTCAAGCAGACTCCTCGCTGAGTGCAGACCCTAATGTGGGGCTCAATCTCACAACCCTGATCTAAGCTGAAATCAAGAGTCGGACACTTAACCGACTGAGCCACTCAAGCATATCTTGTTTTGTTTTTTAATTGAGTTCAGCATGGATGTGGCGGGGTGGGGGTGGGGGGAAGCTTGGTCTCCCAATTTCTAAAACACATCTCTGCTTCTTCCTGAGCACTTGTGGCCATGGGCTTTCCTGGCAGCAGTTTTGCCTTTTACAGGTCAATTTTCATTCAAGTTCTCAACAGGTGGACATTCAGGTTGGATAAAACTGTGGTGTTCTTTCTCAACTATCTTGAAGATGTCCAAATTTCTTTTAAAAATACATTTAAAATATTTTTAATACCACAACCATGGAAATGCTAAGTTTCAGTTTCCAAATAAAGAGAGAAAATAAAATGAAAAGCTGCAAGTATCTAAATACCAGAAGTTAACTGCAGTGCTTGAAGAATAGTCTCACTGACATCAATTTATGTGTGAAAGTGGAAAAGCATGAACCTGGGACACAGACATGGGTTTCCATCCTGGCTACATCAAATACTTGCTTTATGAAAGTGTGCAGTTTTATTAACCTTTCTGAGTTTGCTTGCTTTTCTGCCAAATGGGGATAATACTATTTTCTTTTGTGAAGCAATGTTTGGAAGAAATGTGCAAAATGGTGGCTCGTAAATACGGCATCTGGTGCATAGTAGGTGATCGGTAAATGTCAGCTGCTTCCCTTGTACCCCCATATACACAATGGCAGACTCTGTCATCTTTTATTAATACACATGGCTCACTTTCTCATAACACCATTACCAGGCAGTTATGAACTGCTAAAAGGAAAATGTCCTTTCCCGAATTTAATAACAAGGATAATGATACTATGCAGGCAGCACTCTAAATGCTTTTATATGCATTATTTCATTTAAGCCTCACAAAGGGAGATAATATTCCTTTTCCCATTTACAGAAAAGGACGCGGAAGTTCAGAATGGTTAAATGACATCTTAGTCAGTAAATGGGGAAGGATTCAATGTGTACAAAATAATCACATGTAATGCCTGCCACACAATAAATTCTTAATAAACATCAGAAATTTGGTGAAAGAATATGATTTTTTGTAATATAATTAGAACCCCCTTTGTAATACTTTTCTACATATTTATTGATATAACTTATATAAAATTCACCATTTAAAGTGTCCAATTCAATGTTGTTTAGTATATTCACAGGGTTGTACAACCATCACCACAACCTAAAGTATAGAACAATTTTCTTTTAAAGATTTTATTATTCATGAGAGACAGAGAGAAAGAGGCAGAGACATAGGCAGAGGGAGAAACAGGCTCCCAATGGGGAGCCCAACACAAGACTCGATCCCAAGACCCTAAGATCACATTCTGAGCCAAAGGCAGATGCTCAACCACTGAGCCACCCAGGTGCCCCAGAACAATTTTTGTCACTAGAAAAGTCCTTTATTTTTTTTTTTTTAGTCCTTTATTTGTTAAAATCTGGGTTTTCATAGCTTTCTTAAAGAAGAAAATACTACTGTGCCAAAAGTGGTACTTCCCCCATACTGTTGGTTAGAATATAAAATGGCACAGCCACTCCAAAAAATAATTTGGCAGTTTCCTATAAGACTAAACATGCAATAAGTATTCAACTTAGCATTTGCACTTCTGGGCACTTTTTTTTTTTTAAGATTTTATTTATTTATTTATTTATTTATTTATTTATTTATCTATCTATCTACTCATTTGGTCAGGGGGCAGAGGAGAAGTTGAGGGACAAGCAGATTCCTCACTGAGCAAGGAGCTGAATGCAGGGTTTGATCTCACAACGCTGAGATCACTACCTGGGCCAAAATCAAGAGTCGGACACTTAACCAAATGAACCACCTAAGCACCCCTTGGGCATTTATCCCAAAAAAATGAAAACTTGTATTCTTTGAAATACTTGTACACACCTGTTCATAGCAGTTCCATTCCTAATAAACAAAAAGTGGAAACAACCCAAATGTCTTTTAATAGGTGAATGGGTACATAAAGTCCGTGTACGGCCGGCCACACCGGGCAATACTACTCAACAAGAAGGGTCAAACCATGGATAGGTGAAAAATTAGACTGGATCTTAAGGGCATTATGTTTAATGAACAACAACCAATTCCCAAACTGATACACTGTGTGATTTCATATATACAACATCCTCAAAGTGACAAAACTATAGAGATGGAAAACAGATTAGTGTTTGCCAGGGGACAGAAATGGAGTAGGTGTGACAAAGTGATAGCGTGAGAGAGTTCCTTTGTAGTGATGGAACAATTCTGTTATTTTGATCACAATAGTGGTTATATGGATATGCGTGGAATAAAACTGCATAGAACTACACACATGCACATGATATGCAAGCAAAAACCAGTGAAACCTGAATTAGGCCCTGGCGCCCAATTAACATCATTGTACCAATGTTAATTTCCTGGTTTTGATATTATATTGCTGATATATCTTATATATATGTGACCACTGGCAAAAGCTGAGGGAAGTATTCAAAGAAATTCATGTATTATTTTTGCAACTTCGTGGGAACCTGTAATCATTTCAGAATAAAAAAGTTAAAATGGTAGCATTTGAAAAAGCAAGCCAAGATGAATTTTGAAGTTACCCGGACCCAAAGCCGACATGTATATGACTTTTCAGAATGTTCTTATAATTGACATTACGTGATCCTCACTGCTAGAGATCTAATGGAAAGATCAAAATCACAACACAGATCACTCAAAATGGAAAATTATTCAAGAGAATGGAAAGAACATCTGGAGAGAACAATAAAAGCAGAGCTTCAAGAGTACTTTATAAACACAAACTACATTAAAGAAGTAAAAGACACTGTAGTAAAGGTGGAAAGAGCAAAGTAATCAGAAACTATACAAGTAATCCCACGAAAAGGATTGTCTTAACACATCATCATAATGAGGAAGACGACTCAAACTCTTGAAAACACTCTTAAAGGTAGGTTTGGATTTCATTTTAAACCACTAGAAATTCCTAAAGTGAGATATTAACATTAAAAAACAGGGTATCCCTGGGTGGCTCAGCGGTTGGGCGCCTGCCTTTGGCCCAGGGTGGGATCCTGGAGTCCCAGGATCTAGTCCCACATCGGGCTCCCTGCCTACTTCTCCCTCTGCCTGTGTCTCTGCCTCTCTCTCTCTCTCTCTCTGTCTCTCATGAATAAGTAAATAAATAAAATATATTTTTTAAAGACATTAAAAAACAGTCATAGCTGGGGTACCCGGGTGGCTCAGTTGTTTGAGTGATCAACTCTTGATTTTGGCTCAGGTCATGATCTCTGAGTTCTTTTTTTTTTTTTTTTTTAAGATTTTATTTATTTATTCACGAGAGACACCCAAGAGAGAGGAGACAGGCAGAGACACAGGCAGAGGGAGAAGCAGGTTCCATGCAGGGAGCCCGCCGTGGGATTCCATCCCAGGTCTCCAGGATCATGCCCTGGGCTGAAGGCAGCACTAAACTGCTGAGCCACCGGGCTGCCCTGATCTCTGGGTTTTGAGATTGAGCCCTATGTCGGACTCTGCACTCAGCATGGCATCTGCTTGAGATGATCTCTCTCCCTCTCCCTCTGTCCTTCCCTGTGCACACTCCCTCTTTCTCAAATAAATAAATAAATCTTAAAAAAAAAAAAAAAGAAAAGAAAAAAGACATGGCTATGGCAAGGATACCTCTAGGGTACCTGGCAAAAGCAAAACCACTCAAAAGACACCTTAGACCCAAGTTTATGAGATTCTTTCAAAAACACACCACCTAACATGAGTTCAAATTAAAAAGTATAAAACACATAAGATAGTAATCTACTATGAACAAGATTTAGTTGACATAAAAAGTATACTGAGAACTCTCTGGGGCACCTGGATGGCTCATTTGGTTAAGTGTCTGCCTTTGGCTTAGGTCATGATCTCAGAGTCCTGGGACTGAGCCCCATATCAGGCTCCCTGTTCAGTGGAGAGCCTGCTTCTCCTTCTCTCTCCCTCTGTGCTCACTCACTCTCTCTCTCTCTCTCAAATAAATAAATAAATAATCTTAAAAAAAAAAAAAGACCTCTCAAAGCTTCACAGAATAAAACAATCAGATAGATAAAACCAGTATGTTTAAGTTGATGAAGTTCCCAGTACAGATAAAACTTAAGTATAGGAATAGAATAAGATACAATCAAACCAGAACATGCAGATTTAAATAATCATTGAATTGAAAATAAATTTTTATTTTCTGGAAATCAAAAACAAAAAATATTCAATGAAAACAAACACTTAATGACCAGGTAAGGTGAGATTAAATACATCTGAAAAGAGAATTTGCGAACTGGAATGTAAGTATGATGAAATAACTTTAATCGTGGCAAAGAATGAACAGAAATGGAAAATAGGATAGAGAGGTTGAGAAACCCAAACATCAGTGAGATAGTTCACCCTAAGTTAATAGGAATTGTAGACAGGAAAGCAGAGGACATGGAGAAAGACAATACTCATGGCTAAGATAGTTCCAGAATAATATGAATCCTCAGATTCAGAAAGTATTTTGAGTTCAGAACGGGGAAAAGAAAAACATCTACTAAGTCTACTAAAATCACAGAACTCAGAAACAAAGAAAAGACGCTAAAGGCAATCAGAGAGAAAGGAATTTTGATTCTGAAATCTTATCAGATTTTGAGAGACCCTTGGCATCTTTAAAGAATTATCAAATACCAAATAAAGGTTAGCATTTAGCGTGTTTTATTTAATTCTTGGTAATCTATCAAGTCACATGTGGCCATGATAAGAATTTTCCCTTTGTATGTAGTATAGTTTTTCAAAATCTCTACTACATGATGACTTTGATCTTAAGAAAGTGATGGGAACCTGGGTGGCTCAGTCAGTGAAGTGCCTGATTCTTGATTGCAGCTCAGGTCATGATCTCCGGGTCCTCGATCACACCCTCTGTTGGGCTCCAAGCTTAGCAGGGAATCTGCTCCAGGATTCTCTCTCCCTCCTCCTCTGCCCCTCTCTCTGCTCTTGTACACTCATGCTATCTCTCAAATAAATAAATCTTTAAAAAAAAAAAAAAAAGAATGTGATCTCTGGCTCTAGAGCAGATAGCAAAGATCCTAACCCTGGCATCCACTAGAAGCTTTCTGCCAGTGATTTCATCCGTCTCATTTCATGTATCTATAGAACGGTAGCACTCATAGATGATCTGAATACCTTGTGCTTTAAGTGAAATGATATAAAATGCTCAAAACAGTGCCTGGGGTATAGGCAACACTCAATGAGCATTAGCTACTGTTACTATTATTACCATATTTCATTTTATTTCAAAAGAGCACTGCAGTAGAGGCTATTTGTTTCCATCTTCCTGGGGAATTCTATTATTTGATAGTTAATGGCTCACTTAAGATCACAATTATGCTGCTTAGAACTAGGATCAGAGGATACCTGGGTGGCTCAGGGATTGAGCATCTGCCTCTGGCTCAGGTCGTGATCCCAGGGTCCTGTGATCCAGTCTCACATCAGGCTCCCTTCAGGGAGCCTGATTCTTCTCTGCCTGTGTCTCTGCTTCTCTCTCTGTGTCTCTCATGAATAAATGAATAAAATCTTTAAAGAAAAAAAAATACCTAGGATCAGAATTCCTACCTCCTGTGTCCTAACATTTTGAGCTCTCTCTTCAATTATGGCTCTTATAAAAATGTTCTTTGATAAAGGATTTTATCCTGGGTTATCCACTGTGTAGGATGACACATTTCCCAAAGCTTCAAACATTCCCTTTGTATTTACTGGTCTGTTAGAGGAGGCTTATAGATCTTAATATACACTCTGACTTTTTAATTTTCATTGCACTTCCAGCCTGTACACATCAGTGTCAGTTAGAACTGGCATTCAGGCATGCACAACTCTGTTTGTAAGCGAAGCTGGAAAATGGGAAGCTAAGCACACTGCTTCCCTCAACAAAATGAGCACTGTCTTAGTAAGAAAGGAGACAAATGATTATTGGTTAGACAAACATTGTAATATTCAGAAGGAATGGTCTGAGATCCAGAAGGGACCTCTGGAAAGGAGGAGGCAGCCAAGAGAGCAAGACAGCCCACAGTGGCTCCCAGGGTCCTGCACATGCTCTGTAAGGTTCTGCATAATTTGGCCCTGGCTGACCTCTCTGACTTTGACTTTTACCAGACTTATGCCATCACTGTCTATAGGATTTCAGGTTCTTAAGCATGCCATGCTTTCTCTTTTATAGATACTTTACTTGGAACACATCTATCCCACCCCACACCATAGCTAGTGCCACCACCACCCCCACACACAAGCATACATTTCTAACAGCATACCATACATGCATATTTTGCCAGAGTAATTCAAATGTGCGTTGAGGCCATGGGATGCTTCCCCTGTCCCCTGAGTCTTGGTTCAGTTCCCCATCTGTCTCTTAGCTCCTCTGGCCCTTTGTCCATACCCCTATCGTACTACCCATCACACTGCATGATGATAAGTGTGTTTGCAATCATGGCCAACCTACTTTCCCCACATTTCCCAAATTGTTAGCACCTCAAAGGCAGCAACTCTATTCTAGTTGCCCTGATTGGGGGGCACCTGAGTGGCTCAGTGGTTGAGCATCTGCCTTTGGCTCAGGTCATGATCCCGGGGTCCTGGGATTGAGTCCCACATCAGGTTCCCTGCAGGGAGCCTGCTTCTCCCTCTGCCTAGGTCTCTGCCTCTCTCTCTGTGTTTCTCATGAATAAATAAAATCTTTAAAAAAATAACAATAATTGCACTGGTTCGGTTTGCATTTTGCTCATTTTTGGTTCACCAATTATTTTCACAGTATCTGGCACCTAATAGGTGACCCCAAAAAAGTAATTAATAAATTCAACTTTGAGTATTTCAGGAGTTCATTAAAAAAATAGTGCAGATGAGCAGTAATAATAGTTATCATGTATTAAGGGTTTATGAAATCTGAGGCATGCTGGATTTAGGGCTTTACATAAATTATCCTCTTTCATTTTCCCAACAACCCTATGATAAACATACAACTGCCAGGCTCATTTTACAGATGAGGAAATTGAGACTAAGGGAGGTTATTTGCCTAAGGTCATACAGCTAATAAAATGCTGAGCCGGGATCCGAACCCTGACTATTTCTACTCCACAATCTACATCCTTATAATTACTAGGCTACATTGCTGAAACTCAAGTTAGCGGTACATTCTGAGAAGGCACTGTAGCACAAAGCTCCAGAGCACTGAACAGCTGTTTGGTAGTACAAATCTTGCTGACTCACTGAAGGCCATTTTATCTTGTCTGACAAGAGAATGAAGAGAGAGAAGTGAAAGGTCATGGCGGTTGGGGGCGGGGGGCGGGGAGGCTTTATTTTAGGAAAGAGAGGAAGCAGGATGACAAATGAAGTAAACCGAGAATCCCACATCAGAGCAGCCACCGATCCAATCTAAGACAAGCATTTCATCAACACCATCCTGACAACCAGCTAATTAAATATCCCTGGGGAGAGGGTTCCCAACTTGACTCATAAGGGCAAGTGCTGAGTTCTGAAGCCTGTTCTCCACATGGGGCTTAGCAAAGCCAGCTTCCCAGATGGCCTGATAATCCCTGAAGCAAGCATAATACCCAAGCCCCACTGGAAAACAGGCAAAGGCAGCAGATTATATAGAAAGCAAGCTTAGCATAATAAGAATGATAAAAGCTTACATTTATGGGGCACTTGCAGTCAGTCTCAAGCAACTGAGTGGTTATTTCATTAATCCTCCAGAAAGGGTATATTGAGATAGGACATTATCCCCATTTTACAGACATGGAACCAGGGGATAGCAATTGTGCCTGTTACTTGCTTGCTGTTCCTCAGCTCCAAATCCATCCCACTACATCCCTACTCTCTAATCTCTACTTGGCTGGGACTCTGCACACTACATGACCCAGAACCCCTAACCAGCTAGTTTCCCATTAAATTTGGTAAATAAAAGGCAGCAAATGGACTTGCTGAGAAAGTCCAAAGAAAGGGAAAGAGAAAAAAAAGAAAAGAAAAGAAAGGGAAAGAGACTTTCCTTCCTGTTTCCCTGCTCCTGCAACATCCCTCCTGGAAGACAGTGATCCCCAGCTTCTTTGAGCACTGCTACCCCCAGTTTTGCCACACTCTGTCAACAGCACTGGGAGCAGCCAGCTGGAGTCTCTCCGAAACCTGAGCACACCCCTGCAGGGCAGCCCCTCCAAACACCTCCCTTCTGGCCACCTTATCTCTCTATTCACTCAGCCTTGGGTGGCTGGTGCATCTGCTAGCTGCTCTCTCTGGATTTACATCTATGTTCCTTTACGTTCTTTCAGTTTCTAACACATGTATACTCCGGTCTCTGTACTAAATCCCCTTCACTCTCAAATACCTAGTACCAGGTCTGTTTTAATGACTCAACCTTAACTGCTACAGTATCTTATCCAGTGTCACACAGTTAGTAAGCAGCATGGCCATTACTAACTTCAGATTTTCCACAAAAGTTGTAATGGGCAGCTTTATCTGCTGTGAGGAGCTGGGATCACCACGGATCTTCAATACGGATGTGTTGAACTGAACTGATTTCGTAGTGCACACATGACAATTACAGTTTTGTTAATAATGATATGTATGTGTAATGCTTTAGAATTTGGAAGAGATTTCATCCTTTACTTCGTATGATTCAGAAAAGAAATCTATTATAGTTAAGGGTATAAACTTTAGAGTAAGACAGACATTAGTTTAATTCTTGGTTAAAGATTAACTTTGGGGCACCTGGGTAGCTCAGTTTAAGCATCAGCTTGGGATCAGGGTCCTGGGATCCAGCCCATGTCGGGCTCTCCCTCTCCTTCTCCCCCACCCACCCTGCTTGTGCTCTCTCTCACTATCTCTCTCTCAAATAAATAAATAAAATCTTTAAAAAAAAAAAAGATTATCTTCATAACATCTGTGTGACCTTTGGCAAGTTGCCAAACCGTGTTGAAACTTTCTTTTGTTACCTGTGGAATCTAGTTACTAGAACTACCTGCCTGTAATGTAATATATGTAGCATGTCAAGAACTGCGCAGAGCCTGAATTTCATCATACTTACAACCTAACACGTTAGCTTATTGCTATTTCATGGCTGGTGGCAGAAGACAGGAAACTCCTGGCTCAGAGACCAACAACTCCGTTACTCATGACAAAACTACTAGCCACAGCTGCTTGTTGGTTTTCTGTGATTGTTCATGCCCCTTGAGTCTCACGGGTGACACAAAGGGCCTGCCGTGGCCACCTGTACATACGGTGCATTGTGTTACAGGAGAACACTGTGCATGGGGGACTCACTCATTTTGGAGGAAGTTGAAATAAGACTACTCTTTGTCTGGGGGAAACATTACCTCATTTTTCAAGCTTCCTCAGTGAAAACATAACCACGAGAAATGATCCAGGTGAAGAGTAGTCAGGGCCTTGCATTTTGGGGATGACCACGGGAAAATGCAGGGAAACTCAAAGCTCATGGTAGGTTGCCTCTCCCAAAAAATTTACTAAATACTGAGTAATGACACAATAAGTGGTTAGTTATCACTATGAGTCTCATAAAACCCAACCATAAAAGAATACTTACCTCAATTTATAGAGGAGGAAACTGGCGCAGAGAAGTGAAATTACTTGCTCAATGGTAATAACCTTTGGGGAAGTGGTGGTTCTGGATTCAACAATCAGAAACCATGACCCCAAATCCCCTGCCCAATCATTTCCATCAAGATGCCTGTTTGTAAAGATAGGTCACACATACCACTAGTCCGAAAGTGGCCATATAGTTTCCAGGGTTCAGTACCGATATTTCTAAAATTCTTAAACTTTAAAATGAGAGGGGCCCAAATGTAATCTATTCTAGTAGGTTTTTTTTTTTTTTTAATTTATGATAGTCACACAGAGAGAGAGAGAGAGAGAGAGAGGCAGAGACACAGGCAGAGGGAGAAGCAGGCTCCATGCACCAGGAGCCCGACGTGGGACTCGATCCCGGGTCTCCAGGATCGCGCCCTGGGCCAAAGGCAGGCGCTAAACCACTGCACCACCCAGGGATCCCTATTCTAGTAGGTTCTGAACTGTATTTACCAAGGAGCCAGTTGTCCACTGAGCTTTCTCAGAGGCTATCAAGAGTGGGGGAGGGGAGAAGGCACTTGAAGGGAAGATGGGGAAAGACTATCCAAGAAGATCTACTTTTATTGGGGTTATGCATAAGATTTTCTTTTAATGAGAAAGTATACCAGAGAAGAAACTAGTGGTTGCCAGGCAGGAGGAGAGTGGGCAAAATGGGTGAAGGGAAGTGGGAGATATAGGCTTCTAGTTATGGAATGAATAAGTCACAGGAATAAAGGCACAACATAGGGAATACGGTCAGTGATACTGTAGCCCCATTATATAGTAACGGGTAGTGGCTACACTTGTAGTGAGCACTGTGTAACACAACATAGCATAGCATAGCATAGTACAGACTTGTTGAATCACTATACTGTACCCCCAAAACTAATGTAACACTGGGTGTCAGCTAATATTTCCATTAAAAAAAGGTGGAGGTGAGGTATGTTCCTAGAAAATCTCAAATTTAAATAAAACTTCAGGGATTCAGGGGTTTTTTGTTTGTTTTTTAGAATTCAACATTTTAAAAACTTTATTCGACAAAAAATTCCAAACTTACATAAACATACAAAGGAAAGCATAACAAACCCCATGTGTTAATGACGCAACTTCAACAATTATGAAATTTTGTTTTAAGATGGAGAAGCTAAGGCCCAGAAGGTGAAGGGATCTGGCCAGATTTATAGTGAGTAACAGAACCATGTCTCTCCCTTGCTCTCATGGCTTTCAGACACATGTTCTGCCCAGCAGGGTGGAAGTGGCCTCAGATAAGTATAAAAGCTCTTATACAATAAGATGTATTTCTAAAAGCAGACAGTGCCATGCCAGTATCAGGAAGCCACACACTTTAAATTGCCTGGCCAGACACGAGAATGATATCTCTTACCAGCTAATTCAACAGTGTCGGGAGTCAGAAAAGCTTGGCATGACTCCCTGATATCCTATGAGATGAGCTAATTGATGTTCATTCCATTAATTCTTTCATTCAAATATTTATTGAGGGTCTATTATATGCCAGGGAATGTGCTAAGTGCCAGGATCCAATTGTGAGAAAAACATAGTTTGAATAAGTAATGAAACTTTCCTATTCATCCATTTATTCCTTCAAAAATATGTATTGAGCACTAATGCGAGTCAATCCCAGTGTTAGAAACTAAGGAAGGACATTGCCTTCAAAAAGCTCCCAGGCTAGTGGGAAAGAGGCAAAGGAGAATTTATAAAACAGACTAAGTATCAGATACAAGTGCTTTAGGTAGCACACAAGAGCACCTCACCTGACTTCAAGGACCCAGGGAAAAGTCCCTGAAAACACTCAAGGTGAAGCTGACATAGGGCAGAAAGCAAGTGAGAGTAAGCCAGTTGCCTCATCTGTAAAATGGGAGTAATAGCATCCCCCCGGCTCTCTGGGTGCTGTGAACGGCCAAAGAAATGTTCACATTCTGTCTCTTCAGGTGCACAAGTGCTGATCGGGACAAAGTATCTGTGGTTAACGTTCAATACGTCGAGAGCCCACGCAGGAAGAAATCTTGGTCTCCCGCCTCATCAGGGTCAGAGTCCAAGCAAGTAACCAGGCCCAGACATGGGCCCTGGAAAGGAGCCTGCTCTGCAGGCCACTGCATTTGGGAATTTCTCCCTGTGGCAAAGACTGTACCAAACACAGATTTCCTCCTAGAGTGGTTTCCTCCTGCCGCCTCCCCCAGTCCCCCAAACCACTCCCCCTCCACCAGCCCCCACGCCAAGTGACTGAAGCCTCACAGAGCGCCTTTTCCCCTCCGTAGCCCATCTGGCCTTCCTGCCTCGGCCTGCAGGGAGGGTGTAATCCTGTGTTGGCAGCTCGGCGCACGGTTTCTATGGAAATGATGACAATATTACGGCTATTGTGGAAGGACTCCGGTGCTGATTGAATGAGGGGACGGGAATTGAAAGGGGAAATTTGGAATTAAATATCAACAACCTAAGTCCTCGGGGACAATGACCAGCTTTGGTAACGTTCCTATCAACAGTAACAAACAATAACACACGAATATCGTCCTTGTACGAACAATATGAGGAAGGCTTATTTCTCCTGGAGACTACCCAGAAGATAAAAGTCGGGCCCCAAGCAAAGGCTCCCTGGCAGGAGTCAGCCCTGAGAGCGAGGGAAACCTTCAGGCGGGGTTAGAGACGGAGGGGCCTAACTGCAGCACCTGCAGGCTGCACATCTCTACCACCAAGCCTCCAGCAGCCAGGCTGCCACAGCCCAGGATTCCGCGTGGTTCCGTGACCGCTCTCTTAAACTATCATGAGAATTTTGTCCAAAATTGGGAAATAGCAATGCTTACTTAGGGAAAAGGAGGGGTCAGCAGCCATTAACAGTTCCCAAATGTGGAGACAGCAAAGAAGAAAGTAGCCTCAGAACTATACTTCCACGTAGGATCTCTGGCCAGCACGGCTCCTGATTTTGCTGTGGCTCCTATTTTCTTCCACAACAGGTTTAATATCTCTCTCTTTCTGTCTCTTGTTTATTTTTTTTTATTTTTTGTTTAAGTTTCTTTCTTTCTTTTTTAAAGACTTTATTTATTCGTGAGAAACAGAGAGAGAGAGGCAGAGACACAGGCAGAGGGCAATGCAGGCTCCCTGTGAAGAGCCTGATGCGGGACTCGATCCTGGGACCCTGGGATCACGCCCTGAGCTGAAGGCAGCCGCTCAACACCCTAGGCGTCCCTCTCTGTCTCTTTTTTAAGGAAACCACATTTTGAGGTTAATTTGAACAGGCTTCTCTTCTTCATAAAGGAAAATGTAATGCTTTTACCCAACTTCCGAAGCAATGCGAGGTCACTGCAGAAAGTATGGAAAATGTTGCTGAAGGAATAGAAAAAAAACCTAAAGTATTATCTCCCTGCTCAGGAATATACCACTGCTAAGATTC
The DNA here is from genome assembly GCF_053574225.1 of Canis aureus. Classification (NCBI taxonomy): domain Eukaryota; kingdom Metazoa; phylum Chordata; class Mammalia; order Carnivora; family Canidae; genus Canis; species Canis aureus. Next base: position 42,554,409 of record NC_135615.1, read on the forward strand.
TGTTAAATTTCTGTGTGGTTTTTACTGCAGCCGAGAGCATGGTTTGGAGGTTTAGACAGAATTCTGGCTCTGCAAGCTGTCTGAGCTTGTGCAGATTACTTAAGCTCCCTAAGCCTCATTTTTCCTGCCCAGGGACGTGCTGAGGCTGAAGGAGTAAATAAACCAGGAGTATGGGGGAGCCCCTAAGCTTCATTTTATCTGCCCAGGGACTTGCTGAGGCTGAAGGACTAAATCAACCAGGAATATGGGGGAGCACCTGGGTGGCTCAGCAGTTGAGCGTCTCTGCCTTTGGCTCAGGGCATGATCCCAGGGTCCTGCCGTCCAGTTCCACATCAGGCTCCTTGTAGGGAACCTACTTCTCCCTCTGCCTGTGTCTCTGCCTCTCTCTAGGTGTCTCTCATGAAAAAAAATAAAATATTTAAGGAAATAAAATAAATAAATAAACCAGGAACATGTTCCTCACACTATTTTTCTACAGCATCATTTTTAATGGCTCTATAACATTCTGTTACGTGACTATTTCCTAAATTATTTGCCAAATCCTGTGACTGGGTCAGTTGTTTTATACATCTACTACTACTAGAGAGTGACTTCTTATAAATAACTTCTGGTTTTCCTTTTGTTTCCTATGTATTATTCAGAGGAGAGTTTCATTCATCTAATTCACACCAAACACACTGAGCACATGGACTGTGGTGGACAATGAGGGAAAAGAGACAGAGCGAGTGGCGCATCCTACCCTTAGAGCTGAGCTGGTGGGGAGCACACGAGGGGTGCTGGGCTGGGGAACAGGACATCTGGATCACAGCTCCCTCCTAGGAACTGTGGCACTTGGGCAAATGACCTAATCTCTCTTATTATAAGAATAAAATGAGTATAATTTTGGAAGCCCCCTCCAAGGGTTTTTATGAACAAACTAAATTAATAAATGTAAATTGCTTTAAAAAATGCCTGCCACAGCAGTATTCACAACAGCCAAAAAGTAGAAACAACTGAAATGTCCATTAGCTGATGGATGGAAAGATAAATGTGGTATATCCCAGGCCTCAAACTAAAATAACATTGTATGTCAACTATACTTCCATAATAAAAATTTTTTAAATCTTACTCAGCTATGGCAGTGAAACTATTCTATATGACACTGTAGTAGTGGATATGTGTTACCATACTTTTGTCAAAACCCACAGAGTAGGGACGCCTGGGTGGCTCAGTGGTTGAGCCTCTGCCTTTGGCTTGGGTCATGAACCCAGGGTCCTGGGATTGAGTCCTACTTTAGGCTCCCCATAGGGAGCCTGCTTCTTCCTCTACCTATGTCTCTGCCTCTCTCTGTGTGTCTCTTATGAGTAAATAAATAAAATCTTTAAAAAAAAAAAACCACAGAATATTCAAAACCAAGACTGAACCCTAATATAAGCTGTGGACTTAGTAAAAAAGCATCAATACCAGCCCCACAACTGTGACAACATTTCACACTAAGGCAAGATGGTAATAATACAGGAAATTGGAGGGTGAGGCTAAGGACGGTATGTTGGAAATCTGTGCCTTCTGTTCATTTTTTCTGGAAACTACAACTGCACATAAAAATAAAGTCTATTAATTAAAAAAAAAAAAAAACTGTTCAGAAGGGACTTGGGAAAAAAGCGGCATAGCCATACAATGGAACATTATCCAGTCATAGAAAAGAATAAAATACCAATGCATGCTACAACATGATGAACCTTGCAAACATTACACTCAGTGAAAGAAGCCAGACAAAAAAAGGCCACATACTGTATGATCCCATTTATATGGAATGTCCAGAAGAAGCAAATCTATAGAGATAGAAAGCAGATTAGTGGTGGCCAGGGACTGGAGGGAGGGAGGAATGGGGAGTGACTGCTAACAAGTACAGAGTTTCCATTTGGGATCATGGAAAAGTTCTGGAACATGATAGTGGTAATTCTGTATAATACTGTAAATGGAATTGTATTTTAAAATGGTTAATGCCAACTATACTCCAATAAAAGAAAGTCAATTTTAAAACAATTTTTAATTTAATCAAATTACTTCAATTTAAAAAACTAAATTAAAAATGGTTAAAATGGCCAATTTTATGTTATGTATATTTTACCACAGTTAAAAAAAATGGCACCTGGAACATAAAAAGCACACAAAGGGACTTCTGGGTGGTTCAGAGGTTAAGCGTCTGCCTCCGGCCCAGGGCGTGATCCTGGAGTCCCGAGATCGAGTCCCGCATGGAGCCTGAATAAATAAATAAATTCTTTGAATCAATAAATAAAATATTTTAAAAAATGAAATTAAAAAGCACTAAAAAATTTTTATCTTTCATCCTCATTCTCATTATGGGGGGGGAAATCTCAGTTTTCCTATTTCTTTTCTTTTTTCTGTTTTCTTTTTTTTTTTTTTTTTTTTAGTTTTCCTATTTCTAAAGTGAAAGGGAACGATGATCTCTGAAACTGACCCTAGCTTCGAGATTCTACCGTCTAGTCTAGATGAATCTGCCTCGTGAGGGAGATCTCTCTTTGGTGCATATCCATCCATCTCCTTGCTTCGCCCTCCTCCGGTGGGAGGGAGGCCGGGCGCCCTTTTTCTGCAGGCTCATTCTGAAGTTGCCCTCACCTCTTCTGCAAACCCCTTAAAACACCTGAACACCCTGGTGGCTCAGTGGTTGAGTGCCTCCCTTCGGCCCAGGGTGTGATCCTGGGGTCCTGGGATCGAGTCCCACATCTCCCTGCATGGAGCCTGCTCCTCCCTCTGCCTGTGTCTCTGTCTCTCATGAATAAATAAATAAAATCCTTAAAAAAACTGACAGATCTCTGCCTGCCAGTGACCCTGAAGAGGCGAGCAATGCCGCACCCAGGATGGGGTGCAGCAATACAGACATGAGGGGCCGCTCAAGTGGACACGCGCCAGCCCTCACCGCAGGCCCCGGAATTCCTGAGCAGTGAGCGCACACCTTCCCGAAGGGCAGTGCACACCCTCCCAGGCACACCCTTGCTCTCAAAACTCCCAAGCACTTACAAATCCATTCTTGCAGCTCTCTAAAACTCCCCATTTTTAATCAGTTGACGTGTCTTGCAGGTGAGCAAGCCTCGCATTCAGCCCTTCACTTAACAAAGTCACGCCCGTGAACTGCGAGAGACCCTGTTCTGCACCGCTTCCCCTCCGCTTGGCAGCTCCCAGCTCCCGGCTGCTTCAAACCTCTCCCTTTCCTCCCACGGCCCCGAAGCTTTCTTTCCAGCCTGACCTCATCCTTCCAATCCTTCGGATTTCTGGTACTTGCTTCTTTCTCACTGTCATTTCCAGGTGACCCCGACAACCTCCCACTTTGGCCCTGTCTTTGTTCTTTTTATAAAACCTTGCCTCCACTTCATAAATCTGCATCCTCTAAAATATCTTGCAGTGTTCTCCTTTACATTGTCAGGTGTGTATTTATTTTTAATTTCCTCCTCCAACCTCAGACATCCTGAAAGGAGGACGGTTGGTTCTGGGCCTTTCAACCTGTCTTGCCTGGTTATCAGATCCACTTCAAATTCCCAAATCTTTTCATATTGTAAAGTTGCTGGGAGGGCGGGGAGGGGTGTGCCTGAGTGGCTCAGTCGGCTAAGGCTCTGACTCTTGATTTCCACTCAGGTCATGATCTCAGGATTGTGAGATCGAACCCCGCAATGGGCTCCACACTCAGGGTGGAGTCTGCTTGAGATTCTCTCTCTCCATCTCCCTCTGCCCCCGCCGCTCTCCTCACTCTCTTAAAAAAAAAGAAAAGAAAAGTTGCTGGGACCCTCTCTGCCACTCCAGTGCATGTACACACACACAATCACATACTCATATGCATTTGCACATACAACACACACATCCCACACTCCCCTGTGTCCCTCTTATATTCAAGACCAGGAGGTGGCAAACAATTGCCCTCAAGGCAAATCCAGACCACCAACTGATTTCTGTAAATAAAGTTATATTGTCACACGGTCACACCCATTCATTCACATATTGTCTATGGATGACTTTATTGTACAGACTTTGGTAGCTGCAATGGGCACCTTATACCCCATAAAGCCTGAGATATTTATTATTTGGACCTTTATAGATTCCTGTTGTAGACAACTGAGATATTTCATCCTTTATTTACAAACTCTTAGCTGACAGCATGCATTGCCAGATACTGCATTTCAAATCCCCCAAACCCATTTCAAACTCCCTGCTCCCCACTCTATAGTCTCACTAAAACATTCCCTAAGGGTACCACTGGCTGGCTTCCTGACTCTTGCTCTGTATGTAGAAGAAAACTGTATCTCTGAAAAGGTTTTCCAATTGTGAGATATTATTATTGATCAATTGTCATTTTATTCCTTATCACTTAGTGTGTATTTAGTCCACAACTTCTCATTTCGGTGGTTTTATTTATTTCTATCCAAGTGACAGGATGTTAAGTTATTTGTGAGAAGAAAACAGCCCCTCTCTAGCTCACTTCCAGCTCAACATAAACACTACATCTTTTCTCTTTGGACATAGGTTAGCTTCTTGGAAATAAACCAAAATGTTCAGCCCTCAGTGGAGTCTGACTAGTGTGTGAGCTCCAGGCCTCTTGCAGACCTCAATTTGAGCTCGATCTGCCACCAACTTTTGAATATGATCTGCCCTTAGCAGATACTAAAGGTGCCTTTAAGTCAAGTCAGCCTACCAGCAAGCCACAGCATCAAAGAAAAAATGATCACTAGGTACTCAGGGCATATCATGAAAACTGTCTGAACCTCTCCTGTTCCTTGCTTTGCTCCATCTCCTGGACTCCTTCTAGGCCTCCTAGCTTCTAACGTCTTCTGCTTCTGCTCTATGTCTAAGTCTTTTTGGACTTGATCAAATTCAGGTTCCTTATTTTGATTCTGTGAACCCCATCCACTCAATCTCCAGAAAGTTTCCTAGTAGACGTTTTATTTTGGCTAATCCTCTTAACCAGGTCAGTTGTAGCCTAGACCCCATTCAGTACCAATGCTTAGCTCCCACTCTATTAAAAAAAAAAAAAAAAAAAAAAAACAGCAAAATGGTATATAAAAATAAATCAGACAGTCCTTATGCTGAAATATGGACTTTGTCCATTTCCCTGTTGTATGATGGCAGGAGGTCAAGGCACCTCTCCGGTACTCAGTTTCTTTTCCAGACTGTGTAGATATTATTAGCTATTTTGTAGAATTATGGTAAGGATTGGAATGTTACTTGCAGAAGTAAGCTACTTCCATAAGAGGAGCTTTGCATTAGAATGCACTGTGAACCTCATCATCTGTGCCCCTAAAGCCAAGGAAAAGTAAAATTCCAATAAACTATGGTGAGAACTTCAGTAAAGAAAGAGAAGACACTCTTCTCTTTCTACATTTTTATCTCCAGCTAAGATTTAAAATCTTCTTCTTCCCATGTCTCTTACTTTGTCCCCACATACCTGACTCCCATGGCCCCCGTAATCTCATCTGCTATTGAGCAACAGTCCAGGCTGTGCACCTCCTTCTTACAGAATTCACACAAAAGTGTTTCATGGTTTACCCAGAGTCCTGCCCCTGAAGTCCCACATGGCAAGCAACCATCTCAGGCTCAGCAATCCTGTAGCATGAAAATGACTACACCACATCCACCATTTCTAGGAAGTTTCCACTGACAAATGATAAAGAAATGAAAATACATGAAGATTTGGCTAGACGGAGGTTTATCACCTCCTTATTTACAATGGCAAAAGAAGAGAAGTAAAAGTGAAACCAAAACTGAAAGCTAAAATATAAATGTCCAATTAAAAGAAATTAGTAATTTGGGGTGCCTGGCTGGCTCAGGTGATAGAGCATGCAACTCTTGACCTGGGGGTTGTGAGTTCAAGCCCTAGGTGGGGTACAGAAATTACTTAAAAAAATAAAATTAAAAAAAAGGAAATTAGTAATTAAATATGTAATCACAACAGAGTACCACATAGCGATTGTAAATTACATTTTGGAAAATCTTTGATGCTCTGTAAAGATGCCCTAATAACTTAAGTTTAAAAAACAAGTTTAGTGTTTCCAGGTCAGCATGTAAAGAGCTAAGAAGTTGCCACTCCACTCTAAAAACAAGAAAAAAGCTGAGCAAACTGACAAATCAACAATTCCCCTTAGACTCAGCAGAAAGGTAAAGTCACAGGGAAAACTGTTGCCCTCAGAATCAAAGAAACAGAGAGGAAGATACAGTGGGTTATGACTCATGTGAACATTACCCCACAAGCAAACAATTCCATAGGAGCCACTGCCAGGATAGAAAAACCCAAACAGCGATGGAGGAATTGATGGAGACTCAGTGTGGACAACCCCAAGAGTTCAAAACTCCAAGAGGACCCAGTCATTGGAGGCCCTCCCAGTTTTATGACTGTTACCTCCAGGAGCTCTCCTAGGTCTTCACAGTGACTATCAGAAAAAGATCCCCTCCTGGTTATGGATTAGAGAGGAGAGAAGGAACCATTTTTGAGATACACCAGAATACTCCATTCTTCTTAACAAGGCCTGACTCCCGGAAAAACTATTTTACCAGAGCCTAATCTGCTATCAGAGCCTAACCGACCTGAGGGAAAGGGGAAAATACTCAATGCTGCACATCTGGCCTTCCACACAAGTGAAGGAAAATACCTAACTACATGCATGCTGTCAGATCTGATATCTCTAAATATCAGAAGAGATATTTAGGAAAAAATTGATTGATTTGCTAGCTACAGGTCCATCAAGCTTTCCACATAGGAGAAGGGAAACACACATATCCATCCCCATTCAGATATCTATTCCCATCTAAGGGGCTGCAGAGGAAGAATGAGAAGCATGATGAAGCTCACAGTCCAAGAGCACAGGCTTGCCAAAAGACTGAGACCTAACCATAGGGCTACAGAGTGCTTCCCCTTCACCTACAACTTTATTTTTTTTTTAAAGATTTTATTTTTTTATTTATTCATAGATACAGAGAGAGAGAGAGGCAAAGACACAGGCAGAGGGAGAAGCAGGCACCATACAGAGAGCCTGACGTGGCACTCGAACCAGGGTCTCCAGGATCATGCCCTGGGCTGCAGGTGGCGCTAAACCACTGAGCCACCGGGGCTGCCCTACAACTTTATTACTACAGTAGTAAAAGTCTATTTATTGGAGTTTCTATTACCAAGTACATTACATCCACCTTTCAAGAAAATATGAGAAGGTATACTAAAAGGCAAAAAAGACAGTTTTAAGAGACTTAACAAACATCAAGACCAGAGTCAGATATAGCAGAAATGCTGGAATGATCAGATGAGAGATTTAGAAAAAAAAAATGATTGATTTGCTTCAATGAGGGGTACCTGAGTAGCTTGGTGGGTTAAGCATCTACCTTCAGCTCAGGTCATGATCTCCAGTCCTGAGATCTAGTCCCATGCCAGGCTCCCTGCTTAGCAAGGAATCTGCTTCTCCCTATGCCTCTACCCCAGCTCATGCTTGCTCTTTCTCTCTCAAATAAATAAATAAAATCTTTTTTTAAAAATTGCTTCAATGGAAAAAGGAGATGACACTCAAGACCAGATGAATAATGTAAGAAGAGAGATGGAAATTTTAGCAAAGAATTGTTAAAAATACTAGAAATCAAAAACATTGTAATAGAAATAATGCCTTGGATGGGCTCATTAGTAGTCTAGACACAGGTGAAGAAGGAATTTCTGAATTGGAATATAATAATGGAAACTTTCAAAACTGAGCAAAAAAAAAAAAAGAATGAAAAAATAGAACACAATCTCAAAGAACTGCAAGACAACTACAAAAAGTCTAACGCACATGTAATTGGACTACCAGAAGGAGAAAAGGCAATAAAAGCAATATTTAAAGCAATAATAACTGAGTTTCCCCTAAATTAATGTCACATACCATACATCACAGAAGTTCAAGGAATGTCAAGGTCAAGGAATATCAAGCACTCCCCCCAAAAAACTACACCTAGACTTATCTATCATATTCATATTTCAGATAATCAGAGATAAAGACAGAATCTTGAAAGATGACAAAGGAAGAAAAACAAACACCTTACCTATAGAGAGGCAAAGATAAACGTTACATCTGATTTCTTCTCAGAAACCAGAGAAGCAAGAAGAGAATAGACTGAAATATTTAAAGTGTTGAGAGAAAAAAAAAAACAATGTACAATTCTGACCTTGCAAAATATCCTTCAAAAGTGAAAGAGAATCATGAAAAGACACTCAATATTACTAATCATCAAGGAAATGCAAATCCAAACTACAGTGAGATATCACTTATACCTGTTAGAATGGCTAGAATCAAAAAGAAAAAACAAGCATTGGTGAAGATGTGGAGAAAAAGGAATCTTTATGCGCTCTTGGCAGAATGTAAATTGGTGCAGCCAACCAACACCGGTGGAAAACATACTGGAAGACAACACAGAAGTTACTCAAAAAATTAAAAATAGAAATACCAGATGATCCAGGAATTCCACTAATGCTTATTTACCCAAAGAAAACGAAACACTAATTTGAAAAGATAATATGCACCCCTATGTTAATTGTAGCACTATTTACAATAGCCAAGATATGGATGCAACCCATGTCCATCTATAGATGAATGAATAAGGAAGATGTGATATATATATACAGAATATTATCCAGCCACAAAAAAGAATGAGATCTTGCCATTTGCATCAGCATGGAGGGACCTAGGGGATGTAATGCTAGTGAAATATGTCCGAGAAAAATAAATGCCATATGATTTCACTTACATGTGGAATCTAAAAAAACAAGTGAACAAAGAAACAAACAGAAAGCAGAAACAGATCCATAAATACAGAAAAAAATGAGGATGCCAGAGAGGAAAGGCATCAGAGATGGGGCAAAATGAGTGAGGAGGAGTGAGAGACATAGGCTTCCAGTTATGGAATGAATAAATCATGCAGATAAAAGGTACAGTATAGGGAATACAGTCAGTGGTACTGTAATAGTGCTAGATAGTGACAGATGGTAGCTACACTTTTGGTGAGCGTAGCGTAACACATAGTCTTGTGGAATCACTTTGTTGTACCCTTGAAACTGATATAATATTGTATGTCAACTATAAAAACTTTCTCAGACAAATAAAACGTGAGGGAATTTGTTGGCAGTACATCTGCCTTGCAAAAAATGTTAAAAGAAGTTCTTCAGAGAGAAGAAAAATGATATGAGTCAGAAACTTGAATGTACATTAAAAAAGAAAGCACTGGAGAAGGAACAAGTGAATATAAAAACTTAAATTTTTCTTATTTTTAATTGATCTACCAGGTAACAGTTTGTTCAAAATAATAATAGCAACAAGGCATTCAATTATATATGTTTATATATGCTTAGGTATAAACAAAATGAAAAACAGCAATAATACAAGGGACATGGCAGGGAAGAATTGGGACTATTTTGTTATTATATGGTACTTGACTACTCAAAAGTAGTATAGTGTTATTTGAAGGCGCCTCGGATTAGTCATAAATATAAATGCATATTGCAAACTCTAGGACAACCACTAGAAAAAATAAAGAAGTGTAACTGATATGCTAAGAAAGGAGAAAAAATGGAATCATATAAAATGCTCATTTAAACCCACAAAATGGGGATCCCTGGGTGGCTCAGCGGTATGGTGCCACCTTCAGCCCAGGGCGTGATCCCGGAGTCCCAGGATGGAGTCCCGAATTGGGTTCCCTGCATGGAGACTACTTCTCCCTCAGCCTGTGTCTCGGCCTCTCTCTCTCCCTTTTTCTCTGTCTCTCATGAATAAATAAAATAAAATAAAATTTTTAAAAAATTAAAAATTAAAAAACCACAAAAGGTAGAAAAGAAAGGAGGACAAAATAAGAAGAAAAGAAAGGAACAGATAGAAAACATAAGCAAATACAGTCAATATGAGTCCAACTGTATTAATAATCACTTTGAATGTCAACAGTCTATATGCACAAATTAGAAGACAGAGATGGTCAGAGTGAATCAAAAACAGAGGCCCATGGGTGGCTCCATCAGTGAAGTGTCAGACTCTTGGTTTCAGCTCAGGTCATGATCTCAGGGTCCTGGGATCAATCCCCACATTGGGGTCCATCTCAGCAGGGAGTCAGCTTGAGATTCTCACTCTCCCTCTCCCTCTGCCTCTTTCCTCTGTCTCTCTGTCTCTCTCTCTCTCTCTAAAATAATAAATAAATATTTTCAAAACACACACACATACAACCCCACTATACACTGTCTACAAGAAACCAACTTTAAATATAAGAACACACATGAGGTACCTGGGTGGCTCAGTCTGCCTTTGACTCAGGTCATAATTTCAGGGTCCTGGGATTGAGCCCTCCATTGGGCTCCCTGCTCAATGGGGAGTCGGCTTCTCCCTCTCCTTCTGCCCCTCCTCACACCACTCAAGCTCTCTCTCTCTCAAATAAATAAATAAGATACTTTTAAAAAGAAAGAAAGAAAATATAAAAATATATATGAACCAAAAGTAAATGGGTAGAAAAAAAACATACTGTGCTAACATTAGTCAAAAGAAAACAGGAATAGCTACATTAATTTCACCCAGAGTAGACTTCAAAGTAGGAAAGTTACGGGACAGTGGTTCATTGGTTGAGCATCTGCCTTCAGCTCAGGACGTGATTCTGGAGTCCCGGCATCAAATCCCACATTGGAGTCCCTGCATGGAGCCTGCTTCTCTCTCTCTGTGTCTCTCATGAATAAATAAAATCTTTTAAAAAGATGAAAACAACAACAACAAAAAAAACAAAGTAGAAAAGTTATCAGGTATCAAATGAACATTACTATAATATAAAAAGGTAAGTTCTCCAAGAAGTCATAATAATTCCTAACACATATGCACCTACAAAAAAAGCATCAAATTATGTGAGGAAAAACTAATAGCACTACAAGGAGAAACAGATGAATCCACTAGTATATTTGGAGACTTTTACCTTTATGGAAAATGGACAGATCCAGCAGACAGAAAATCAATAAGGGATTAGTTGAACTCAATATCACTATAAATTAGCTAGATATAACTTATATCCACAGACTACTTCAACTAACAACAGGCTAACACACATTCTTCTTAAGCTCACGTAGAACATCCACCAAGACAGACCACATTCTGAACTATAAAACACATCTTAACAAATTTAAAAGAAATCATATAATGTCTACTCTCACACAATAGAATTAAACCACAAGTCAGTAACAAAAATATAGCAGGAAAATCACAAAATACTTGATTACACAACACCTTTCAAATAACACATGGGTCATTGAAGAAATCTCAAAAGAAATTCTGGGCTAAATAAAAGTGAAATACAGCATAACAAAATTTGTGGGATGCAATTAAAGCAACTTAAGAGGAAATTTATAACATTGAATGCATATAATAAAAAAGAAAAAAAGACTTAACATCAATAATCTAAGCTTCCATCTTAGGAAACTAGAAAAAAATTAGATCCAAAGCTAATAGAAGAAGAGAAAGAATAAAAGAACATAAATCAATAACATTGAAAAAAGAAATCAATAAAGGAAATTAACTAAATCAAAAGCTATTTCTTTGAAAAGATCATAAAACTGATAAGCATCTAGCCAGGATAACTAAGAAAAAAGAGAGAAAACCCAAACTCTATTAGAAATGAAAGTAGGGACATTACTACAGATCCCATTGACATTAAAAGGATAACAAAGAATATTATTAAAAAATATCTACACCCACAAATTTGATAATCTAGACAAAATGGACTATTTCCTTGAAAGACACAATCTTCAAAAAAAAAAAAAAAAAGAAAGACACAATCTAGTATAACTCACACAAGAAGAAATAGACGGTCTGTATAGGTCTATATCTATTAAAGAAATTGAATCAATAATTAATTAACTTCCTAAACAGCAGTAGGCTCAGATGGGTTCGCTATTGAACTCTGCCAAACATTTGAAGAAGAAATTAAGCCAATTCTCTTCCAGCAAAAGGAAACAAAGGGAATACTTAACCAATTCTAGGAGGACACCACTACTCTAATACCAAAACCAGATAGACATTATAAGAAAAGAAAATGAGACACAAACATCTCTCACGAACACAGATGTAAAATTTCTTAACAAAATATCAGCAGATGAAATACAACAATGTATAGAAAGAATTATATTCATGATCAGGTGGGATTTACCCAAGGTACACAAAGCTGGTACAATACTGGAAAATTAATGTAATCTATCATATCACCACTTGGGTAGTAGAGTCGGTGAAGCCTCAGACTCTTGGTTTCAGCTCAGGTCATGATCTCCAGATCAGGGTATCAAGCCCCATGGAAGGCTCCGCATTCAGCAGGGAGTCAGCTTGACACTCTCTCCCTCTCCTTCTGCTTCTCCTACCCCTGCTCATGCATGCTCTCTCTTAAAATAAATAAATAAATCTTTTTTTTTAAGATTTTATTTATTTATTCATGAGAGAGAGAGGCAGAGACACAGGCAGAGGGAGAAGCAGGCTCCATGCAGGGAGCCCGATGTGGGACTTGATCCTGGAACTCTGGAATCATGCCCTGAGCCAAAGGCAATCGCTCAACCGCTGAGCCACCCAGGCATCCCATAAATAAATCTTTAAAAAAAAAAAAAAACACCCTACAGCTAACATCATACTTAACGATGAGAAACTCGAAAGAATGGACACCACTCAACTTCAAGACTTACTATGAACCTACACTAATCAAGACAATATGGTATTAGGGGTGCCTGGCTGGGTCAGTCAGAAGAGGATGCAACTCAGGGCACCTGGGTGGCTTACTCAGTTAAGCATTTGACTCTTTTTTTTTTTTTTTTTTTTATGATAGAGAGAGAGAGAGAGAGAGGCAGAGACACAGGCAGAGGGAGAAGCAGGCTCCATGCACCGGGAGCACGACGTGGGATTCGATCCTGGGTCTCCAGGATCGCGCCCTGGGCCAAAGGCAGGCGCTAAACCGCTGCGCCACCCAGGGATCCCAAGCATTTGACTCTTGATTTTGGTTCAGGTCATGATCTCAGGGTCATGAAAGCAAGACCCACGTCTAGCTCCACGATAAGCATGGATTTGATGTGAGATTCTCTGGCTCCCTCTCCCTTTGCCCTCTCCCCACTCAGGTGCTCTCTAAATCAATCAATCAATCAATCAATCAATTAAAAAAAATTTTTTTAAAGAAGAGCATGTGACTCTCAATCTTGGGGTTATGAGTTTGAGCCTCACATTGGACATGGAGACTACCAAATAACAAATAAATAAAAAATAAGACAATGTGGTAATGGCAAAAGAAAAGACAAGCAGATTAATGATCAGAAAAGAGAGCATAGAAATAGATCCATATAAATACAGACAATTGATCTTTGACAAAAGAGCAAAAGCAATAGAATGGGGCAGATGTAGTAGTCTTTTTCAACAAATAGTGCTGGAACAATTCAACATCCATATGCAATAAAAGAATGTAGATACAGACTTTAAACACTTCACAAAAATTAACTCAAAATGGATCACAGATCTAAATGTAAAATGCAAAACCATAAAACTCCTAGAAGATAAGACAGAAGAAAAGCCAGATGACCTTGGGTATAGCAATGACTTACAACACCAGTGGCATAACTCATGAAAGAAATAATGGATAAGCTGAACTTTATTAAAACTAAAAACGTTCTGTTTTACAAAAAAAAAAAAAAAAAAAGTCAACAGAATGAGAGGACAAACCACAGACCAAAAGAAAATATTTGCAAGAGACACACCTGATATAGAATTGCTATCCAAAATGTACAAAGAACTCTTAAAACTCAACAATAAGAAAATGAATAACCCTATTAAAAAATGAGCCAAAGACCTGAACAGACACACCTCACCGAAGAAGATACACAGATGGCAAGTAGCGAATGAATGTGGATGTATGTCATTTGCATTTGTCAAAATTCACAGAATGTGGGGCGCCTGGGTGGCTCAGTGGTTGAAAGCCTGCCTTTAGCTCAGGGTGAGATCCTGGAAGACCGAATCCAGTCCGCATCAGGCTCCCTGCAGGGAGCTGCTTCCTCCCTCTGCCTGTGTCTCTGTCTCTCTCTCTCTGTCTCTCATGAATAAGTAAATAAAATCTTTAAAAAAAAATCCACAGAATGTGTAACACCAAAAGTAAGCCCTAATGTATGACCTGTGGGTGATAAAGATACGTCAGTGAGGGTTTCTCAAGTATAACAAATGACCACTCTGGTGGAAGACATGGATAGGAGAGGAAACTATAAAAGTGTGGGAGCAGGAGAAATAAGGGAAATCTCTGTACTTTCCACTCATTTTTGCTCTGAACCCAAAACTGCTTTCAGAAATAAAGTCGATGAAAATGTATTAAAGTGGTAAAAAGTAGTTTTAATAACACCGCATATTTCCACTTTTATTTTGGAATGAAAAATACATTGTCATATCCACAGAAATGGGAAGAATACACCATTGCACTAATGGTGATTTTCTATGGGAGACTATAGGGAAATGTAGTTTATGTTTTCCTGTTATCTGTGCTTCATCTCTGTTTCTTGAAAATTAGTTTTTGATTGTGTGCCTACATAGACAGTGATTATTAAGTATTTTTTGAATAAATGAGAGAAAAAATAGAGGTTAAAGGGAAATGTAGGGACGAATCATATTTATGGTGACCTTCGTTATCCACACACTGGCCCAAAACCACATATATAAGAGGATATACTGAGCACTACCCAACACTTGGTCTGTAGCCTTAGAGCAAGTCTTCGACAGTTTTGAACTTTCTCTTAGAAACTGGACCATGGGATCCCTGGGTGGCGCAGCTGTTTGGCGCCTGCCTTTGGCCCAGGGCGCGATCCTGGAGACCCGGGATTGAATCCCACATCGGGCTCCCGGTGCATGGAGCCTGCTTCTCCCTCTGCCTGTGTCTCTGCCTCTTTCTCTCTCTCTGCGACTATCATAAAATAAAAATTAAAATTAAATTAAAAAAAAAAGAAGAGGTAAATAGCTTAAAAAAAAAAAAAAGAAAGAAAGAAACTGGACCATGAAAGAGTATATATCAGGGTGCCTGGGTGGCTCAGTTGGTTAAGCATCTGACTTTCAATTTTGGCTCAGGTCATTATCTCAGGGTCATGAGATTAGACCCAGATCAGGTTCCACACTCAATGGGGAGTCTGCTTGCAATTCTCTCTCCTTTTTTTTAAGATTTTATTTATTGGGGGTCCCTGGGTGGCTCAGCGGTTTAGTGCCTGCCTTCGGCCCAGGGCGTGAACCTGGAGTCCCAGAATTGAGTCCCGCATCTGGCTCCCTGCATGGAGGAGCTTCTCCCTCTGCCTGTGTCTCTGTCTCTCTCTGTTTCATTCATTCATAAATAAATAAATATATAAAATCTTTTTTAAGAAAAGAGCATATATTGCTGAAGAACTCAAACAGTGAATTCATTAATGACTATAATATCAGAACCACTGACTCTTAATGGTTGGATCTAAAGATTATGGACTTACCAGCACTTACTCGATTGGGTAGGCAAGAAAAGCCACTAAGGTACAAGGATTCATAATTGTATACATAATATTTTACTTTGTACTTCTTTCATATTGTAAAATGTTTCATAAGATATTAATATAGTTGACTGTTGAACAACTTGGGTTTGAACTTTACTGGTCCATTTATGTGGATTTCTTTAATAAATAGCAGTGCAGTACTCTATCCCTTACACTTTTCCCTTCTCTCCCTTACACTTTTCTTAATAACATTTTCTTTCTCTAGCTTACTTTATCATAAGAATACAGTACATAATACATATAACACAACAAAATATGTGTTCAGTGACTTTACATTACCAGTAAGGCTTCTGATCAACAGTAGGCTATGAGTAGTTAAGGTTCAGGGGAGTCAGGCAGCCCCAGTGGCCCAGCGGTTTAGTGCCGCCTTCAGCCAGGGGTGTGATCCTGGAGACCCCGGATTGAGTCCCACGTCAGGCTCCCTGCATGGAGTCTGCTTCTCCCTCTGCCTGTGTCTCTGCCTCTCTCTCTCTCTCTCTCTCTCTCTCTGTATCTCTCATGAATAACTAAATAAAATCTTTTAAAAATTTTTTAAAAATTAAAAAAAAAAGGTTTGGGGGGGTCAAGATTTATACATGGTGTTTTGACTGCACGGAGTTGGCACCGTAACCCTTGTGTTTCTCAAGGGTCAACTGTACATAAGTTGTGCATTTAATTTATATATATGCGCATGTGTGTACATACACACAGAGAGATAAGGCTCAAAGAACTTTTGCATAGAGGTGCACAATCAAAAAAGCTTATAGACCGTGGTTGTGGTGACCACTGGTCCATCCCCTTCATTTTATTTTCCTTTAAGATTTTATTTATTTATTCATGAGAGAGAGAGAGAGAGGCAGAGACACAGGCAGAGAGAGAGAAGCAGTCTCCATGCCAGAAGCCTGATGCGGGTCTCAATCCCAGGACTCCAGGATCATACCCTGGGCCAAAGGCAGGTGCTAAACCACTGAGCCACCCAGGGATCCCCTATCCCCTTCATTTTAGAAAGGAGGAAGCTTGGGGCACCTGGGTGGCTCAGTCAGTTGAGCATCTGCCTTTGCAGCTGAGGTCATGATCTCAGAGTCCTAGGATCAAGCCCCATGTCACACACCCTGCTCATCGGAGAGCCTGCTTCTCCCTCTACCTCTCCCCTTCCCCTTGCTCATGCTCTCTCTATCTCCAATGAATAAATGAAATCTTAAGAAAGAAGAAAGAAAGAAAAAAGAAAGAAGAAAGAAAGAAAGAAAGAAAGAAAGAAAGAAAGAAAGAAAGAGAAAAAAGGGAAGGGAAGGAAAGGAAAGCAAAGGAAAGGAAAATGAAAAGAAGAAAAGAAAAGAAAAAAGAAAAAGAAAAGAAAGAAAAGAAAAGAAAAGAAAAGAAAAGAAAAGAAAAGAAAAGAAAGAAAGAAAGAAAGAAAAAAGAAAAGAAAAGAAAAGAAAAGAAAAGAAAAGAAAAGAAAAGAAAAGAAAAGAAAGAAAAGAAAAGAAAAGAAAAGGAAAGAAAAGAAAAGAGAAAAGCTCAGGCTGAGAGAGAAGGGGGGTAACTTGCCAAAGCTGTACAGCTGGTTAAAGGGTGGGTTTCCAAGCTGAGCCTGCTAGTGCTTTATCCTGTTGGTTAAGTTTTTGTTTGTGGCTTTGTTTACTGTTTGCCTCATCTCCTTGCTTTTCGGATAGAGAACTGTTTTCTGAATGCCACATAAGGCCAGGTTAAGAGTACAGATCAATTTTAACATTCTATTTTCCTAGAAGTCTCAGTTCTTACAAAGTGCTTACTCGCCTAAACGGACTTCGGCGTCTTCTCAAAACCGGAGGGCTGAGGAGCCAGTCACAGCCTGCGTGCCCCGCAGCCAGACTGCCTATTGCTAGCAAGCTTTATCCGCTGCCTCCCAGGACCATTATCTGCAGGAGTAATGCCCAGCGGAAATTAATCGTAAAGAGAATCAGCTATAGACATCACGGACAGAAAAGCATCCCGGACAGTCCCCTGGCCGTGAGTCATTACTTACAAGAGCCGTCAGCAAAACCCTGTCTCCGCGGACCATTACTTTGAGGGAACACTGCCAATCGCAGCATTACTTGGAAGGCACTTTTTTTTTTTTTTTTTTTTTTATGTTCCTCAAATGCCTACCCTCAAACTAAACCAAAGTTCTGAAAGGTTTCAAACATTTCCAAGTTTGGGTAAGTAAACATAGTCCCAGATTCGAGTGTGGCCTGGGGGCCAGGTAAGCAAGGGCCTTTTTCCCCAGCCTAAGCCCAACTTTCTTTGCCAGAGCAGCTTTGTAGAACTCACGTACTCTCCAGGAACTCTGATGATTTAGAGAATTCTATTTCTTCCCTTATGCAGGATAGGGAAAACTTCAATTTTGCTGGATCGGTTCTGTAAACTTTTCACCCAGGACCAAAAAAAAAAAAAAAAAAAAAAAAAGCACATGACAAATGATAAAAAGGTAAGCACCACATGTCACTTGTTTCAAATGCTCTCCTCCACCATCCAGAACCTCTACTGACTGCACAAAGGAAACATCTTGCACAAAAGTGGCCCATGTGGGAAGCCGGGAACTAGAAATGCCCCATGGCTCCCAAAAGGGAGTTATCGATAGACCCATATAATCATAATGCCATTACTCTGTTTTCACTGGATGACAGAGTCTTTGCAGTATCATTTGCTCTTGGCAGACCATATATCATATACCATCATCATTCTTCTCCCATTAGTAATTTCTTCACTGCAAGAAAAACTCTGGAAACCATCTTAAGAAATGGTGAAAAATAGTTCCTTTTCTTTTAAAATTGCTTTTTTTTTTTTTTTATGCACTTACTGTCAAAAGTGATAAACAAAACGTCGTGTGAGCCAGCCATGGAGGATTTTGGCAGTATAAGTGCCTATCATAAGGAAAATCGAGCTGCATAACTTAACAAGGTGTTTCGAGGTAGGTCCAGAACCACAATATAAATACCCAATCACACTTCAAACTTGGCACTTGACACTCAAAGTAAAATTCAGAGGCTTTTCTTTTTTTTACTTTTATTCTGCCACAAACTTTTGTTGTGAAGTTTCTTCGTAATTTATTCATTTAATTAACTAAACTCATTCCCTTAAGGGGGGGTGGGGATTAGCCAGTAGGGATGCCATAGACAAAGCATATTGTGAGTTTATCAAGACGTTCTTTAAAAATCTTTTAATAACCTTGCATTTAACTTGGAAAAATAAGGATTTTGCAGCAACTGTTTTCATAGGCTGAGCAACTGTTCTCCAGGTGTCCTGAATAATGGGCTAGCGGCAAAGATGGAGGAAGGCTCTAGAGGTGTGGCGGAAAGCTCTGTCCTTGCCCTGCATGACAGCAACATGTCAGGAGCAGACACAATGGTCAGGTTCACTGAATTAAAATAAACCAGTAGCCTCCTTGTCTGGAAAGAGGGACTCAGAACTCAGAAAAATGGACTCTGGACTCAGAAAATCAGTTTGAACTCTGGCTCCCTATGTGTTACCCATGTGATTTGGGGCTAAACACTTAAGAGTCTTCCAGTTTCAATTTCCTTATCTGTAAAATCATGTTCTGTGATATATCAGGTACATAGAAAGTGTTCAAAAAGGGTACTTATTATCAAATCTGCAGATAGTTCAAAGCTGGGGATAGGGATGCTATATCATAGAATTAAGGTTCAAAATTATGATGACAGAAAGATGGGCAAAGGTGGTGATAAATATTATAGAAAGAATAAAAATAAAATTTCCTAGTTAAAGGTTTTGGGTTTCTTTGTTTGTTGGTTAGTCTTAAGGTCAGTTGTACCAGTATAGAATGGAGACATACTGGCTAATTAGTTAGCAGCTTATGTGAAAAACTTTCTGAATGCTTAAATGACAGAGAATGTACTATGCAGACAATAGCAGGACATGGATACTGAATTATTAGGTGTAATCTCGTACTACGGAAGCATATGTTGTCTATAAATCATTGATTTGATCTATAGACAAAACAATGAATTTGATTTATAGACAACCTAATTATTATCTATAATACAATACATTTTGCCAAAGCCATATCCCATCTGGAGCACTGTGTTCAGTTCTAGGCACTGTGTTTTTGAAAGAATACTTATAAAATATAGCATCACCTGAAAAAAAAATCAGAAGGATGAAAGACTTATTACATATGGGAAGGCTAAAGAAGCTAGCAACGATAAGGCTAATAAAGAGAATTTTAGGGAGATTGCCCTCAAACATACAAAGGGCAGTAAAAATCAAAGAGGAATAGTAATTAATATGTATGAGTACTTCTTATGTACAAAGTAGTCACTGTTTTGTTTTTTAAGATTTTATTTATTTATTCATGAGAGACACACAGACAGGCAGAGACACAGGCAGAGGGAGAGAAGCAAGCTCCCTACAGGAAGCTCGATGTGGGACTTGATCCCGGGTCTCCGGCATCACGCCCTGAGCCAAAGGCAGATGCTCAACCGCTGAGCCACCCAGGCATCTGGCAAAGTAGTCACTGTTACCCACACTTGCAGATGAGAAAGTAGGGGCACAGGGGCAGAGTGAGATGCTTACAGTCACATAATTTGGGTGGATGGAGTCAGGTCCCATCCCCGCAGTCCCGCCCCAAATGGAGAAGAGATATTAAAGCTATATTCCAAATATTTCTAATCTCATCTAACAGGATCACTTTAAGACTGCGCCCTCCTCGTTCTTTTGAAGTTGGACACGGATTAATGATTCGCTCTGGCCAGTGAAATGTGCATATAAGTCATGTTTGCGACTTCAGCGTGGGAGTTCAAGAGTCTGTGAGCAACTCACCACATGTTCTTCCCAGCATGAGTGCATCGACATGAAACTTCCATCAGTCTATCAGCCTAGGTCCCGGAGGGGAAATGTTGAACACAGCCGCCCTGCTGACTCTTACTGGACAGTAGCAGGAGCAAGAAATAAATTGTTGTTTGATGAAGCCACTGAGATGTGGGGAGTGCTTGTTACTGTGGCAATACCCACCCTTTTCTGACAGATAAACAAACCCACACGCTTAAGTCATTAAAATATCTCAGAATTTTTTTTAAAAACTTTATTCTTGTATTTTAAAAGGTCAGAACTAAGAATAGTTTATAGAAACTAAAAGTAGGCAGATTTGGGCTTAATTCAATTTTTTTTAAAGTGAAGTTTTCCAAAGTTGCTTCATGAGGTAGCATGCTCCCTGAAAATGTGGTATTTATTTATTTATTTTTAAATATTTTATTTTATTCAATCATGAGACACACACACACAGAGAGAGCGAGAGGCAGAGACACAGGCAGAGGGAAAAGCAGGCTCCATGCAGGGAGCCCAACGTGGGACTCGATCCCAGGTCTCCAGGATGACACCTTGGGCCAAAGGCGGTGTTATAAACCGCTGAGCCACCCCGGCTGCATGGTATATTTAAATGTGGTATTTAAAAGAGTGGCCAGAAGGGACATCTGTCTGGCTCAGTTTCTCTTGTTTCTCTTGATCTCAGGGTCATGAGTTCAAGCCTCACGATGGGCCTAGAGTTTACCTTAAAAAAATATTTTTTTAATTCACAAAAAATAAATAAATAGAGGCTAGATAGTTATTGTGGATCTACGTAGCAAAAAAATATATGGCTTAATGAAGGAGGTTTAATGTACCAAACATTCATGGAGCACCTCCAATGTGCCAGGCATTTCTGCTACAGCGATAAACCCAAACACCCAATCCCTACCCTCAAGGAAATAGCCATTAAGTACAGAAGTAGATAAGGTCTGCTGACTCTTCTAGCAGCGTGATTCAACCAAATTAGAGATAATAACATGGCCTGCATGAAGCTGACAGTAAGCCCGAACTTACAAATAACCACGTAGCACAAGAAATCCTGCTGATGCTTAAGTTGTAGCATTATTTTTCAATTAGCAGCCAAAAGTACAGGGTTTGCAAAAGGAAGGAAAACGAGAGAATTTCTGGGTTTACAGGAGGAACATTTTCCCTTTCTCTAGTTACCATTCTTAAATCCTGCAAACCAGGCATATTATCTGGCTTACATCAGGGGTGTTCCAGCAAAGGGAATAGCACTGACTCACAGCAATTGTTACCGACCTTTTCCATCACTTCTCCCACCCCTTAGAGTCAGGAAGGGAAGGAACATTTCAATCCCCATCAGCTAAGACCTGAAGAGAGGCAATAATCTTCCTGTAACACCATTCTTAAGTTTAGAAATCAGCCACAGCTTTTCCAAAATATCAGAAGTTTCTTGTGAAAGGGTTATTTGAGCAGAGCCTAGAGGAATCCCACATTCTAAGGATGATATGAAAATCACACACTAAGAGAGTGATTCCAAGGGACGTGGACATTGTTTCCCAAGGGCACTCTTTTTCCCCTAGTGGTATTAAAGCTTTGTTTGTTTTTTCAAACTTTCGAAAACCAAGCAGTGCAGAGATATGCTTTCCTTTGAGGGGCTCGCTGCATTTGAATGGAAAACCTTGCAAATCTCGGTTAAGCATTAACTGTAATTGCTCTGAGGCAGACATTTCCATTTTGGGTTATTATTATATCAGTATTTGCACAGAATACTATCCGTGGATGGATTTTGCTGCCGTTATCTACACAAGAGTGACGTATCTGATTACTATTGTTCCCCAACTCAAAAGCATCAGTTTGAACTTTGAATACTCCAGCCCTGCCCAGAGCCTGAATTTTCTGAAAGGTGGTTCTGATTTTCTACGAAATAAACAAATAGATGAGAGCAAGCTGGATCTCAAGGCCGTATCTCCAGTCGATTCAAAGTGGCATGAGTTTCTCAAAAACACACATACAGAAGAAACTGGCTTTGGCACATGTAGGAGCGGCAGAGACTCTGCAGCTTGTGCTAAGTTTAAAGTGCACCCTTAGTACTCTGGCCCGTTTTCAAAACTAAGCGATAGTCTCCCAGGGACAGCTGGATCCCTGTGCAGCACCCAGTCTTGCAGCAAGCTCCGTACACAAATGTACACGTTACCAACACAGATGTGAAATGTCCATCCAGGACAGGAGAGAGGCATTCAGACTGGGCTGTTTAGTCTAGTGGCTCCACACCCAAAAGTTTCAGGGACACAGAGGATGTTGGATGAGTGAGAGGGGAGACCGCCCGTCCCGTGTGTTCATCCGGGGCCTATGGAGTTTGCCCTCTGCCCTGGTGACCCGGGTTGAGATTTAATCTAGGGCCAGCGTGGGGCGAAGCCCATTGTGCTGGCGGCTACCCGGGCGGAGAGGAGGGCTGGGCACCAGCAAGCCTTCCGGGCGGTGCGGGCCGACACACCCACCCAGACCCGCAGGCCCAGGGGTGGGGCGGGGGGCGCGCCCCGGTCCCGCGCGCAAGGGGATGCTGCTCCCGGGGGCCCGCGCGACTCCGGGTCCCCGCTCGCAGGTCGCGCTGTACGCTCCGAGAGGATGCTCTCCTCCTCCTCCTCCTCCTCCTCCTCCTCCTCCTCCTCCTCCTCCTCGTCCTCCTCCCCCTCCCCCTCCTCCTCCTCCTCCTCCTGCAGGGCCCCCGCCCCCCGGGCGAAGTGAGCGGGAGAAAAGTTGTGCCGGGGTCCGGGGACGCGGGCAGGGGCGGCCGGCCCCGGGCCCCCCTACCTGGTCCTTGGGGCCGAGGTTCTGCAGCACCTCCTTGCCCGTGGCGCTCCGGATCTCCACCCCGGCGGGCGCGGCGGGCGCGGCGGGCGCGGGCTCCCTGGCGTCCTCGCGGCCCTGGCCCTGGCCCTGGCCCTGGCCCTGGCCCTGGCCCCGGCGCGGGCTGTCGGCCTCGAGCCCCGGCCGGCTCCCCGCGCCCCGGCCGCCGCCCTGGCTGCTCCGGGGGGTCTTCGCGCCCCGCTGCCCCACGCTCAGCGCATCGAAATCCAGCGTCTTGCTCTCGAAGGCGCCCTCCACGCTGCAGAACATGCCGCCGTACTTCTGCCGCGGGACCTGGTCCGTGGTGCCGGGCCGGGCCAGGTACACGGGCAGATCGTCCTCGTGGGCGCTGTCCCAGCCCCTCCGGCCCGAGGCCATGGCTCGGCGCGCGGCGGCCCCGCGGCTCGGCTCCCCCGCAGGCGGAAAGGGCAGCCGCCGGCAGCGTGCGCCGAGCCACAGTGACTGGGGCGGGGGGAGGCGCCTGAGCGTTCGCGCCAGAGGCGGCAGTGCAGCTCCGGTTCCTGCCGGGCCGCCGCCAGCCAGCGCGCGCTCCGCCGGGGACCTGCCGCCGCCCGCCCCGCCGCCCCCCGCCGCCCGCGCCGCCCCCGCCGCCCCCGCCGCGCCCCCGGCCCCAGCGCCGCCCCCGGGTCGCCGCCCGGCCGCCCTGCCCCAGCGCCAGCCCCGGCTCCCGAGGACCCCGGGCCGCACGCGCACACGCGCACTAACCCTCGCCCCCTCGCGGACTTGCGAGGTCGCCTCCCCCGCGCAGGCCTGTCCGCCCCCCGGGACCCGCCGCTCCAGGTGGCTCGGCCGGTGCGCCTCGAAGCCGCACTCGTGTGCAGCAACACCTCTCGCACGCGCGCACACGCACACGCACAGGGGTTAGCCGACTTAGTCCCGCACTTTGCTTACGCGTAATCCCGGGCTTGCCGCCTCCTCCTCGTAGAGCGGCCCCACGGTGGTGCCTCGCACACCCGCACCCTCAAACCAAGACCTGCCGAACTGTTGAAAGACACCCTCTTACTTCGCTGACAGTGACAAAAGCCCGTCCCCGACTCACAGGCAGATCGACGCTGCAGCTATTCTTACCTCGTGTTTGGGACCCCAGATGGTGCTTTCTGCCCCAGAATTTGCCTCACAATTAGTTTGCCTGTCACAGACACGCACACACGTCCCTAGATTGTAAGACACCACCGATACCCCATCGTACAACAAACCCGAGGCTAATACCTCGCACACTCCCTCGAGCTCAGCTTTGCCTCCTCAGTCAGAACCCTCCACGGGGGCTCACACATAAGCTAGGATTTAGCTCAAAAATACACACGCTTCGGCCCGCCGAGTTCCCTCAGTTCCACACACAAGTTACTTACGCGGATGCCTGCTCTCACAGCTCACTCTCCTCCCGGTGTCCACCCACATACACCCTAAACCACGCTTTGCCAGTAAACACGGAGCTGGCGACCGGCAGAGCTGGCACGGCCTCTGCACACACAGCCGACGTCCGGAACCCCCGGTGCCCACATTAGACTAGGCCTCCTCTCGGAAATTCACTCATTAAATTAATTAATTTATTCTTTTTAAGGAGTTTTATGTATTTATTCATGAGAGACACAGAGAGAGGCAGGCTCCATGCAGGGAGCCCGACGTGGGACTCGATCCCAGGACCCCAAGATCACCCCTGGGCCCAAGGCAGGCGCTCAAACGCTCAGCCACCCAGGCGACTCCTTAATTTATTCATCCAACGTGAACTGAATGCCTACTATGCTCTTCACGAGATACTGGAGTGACAGTGTTAAAACAAGGCAGATGGGGGCCCACCCTCAGCTAGAGTGTAGTCCGCAGCCACCCACCCAAGTAGCACAATCATTCACTGTTCCCCGTGACATACTAAACTTTCTCTTGTGAACCTCCCCACTACATCATAAGCTTCATGATGTCAGAGCTCTGGGTCTGTTTAGTTTGCCCAGGGACACCTGGGTGGCTCAGCGGTTGAGCATCTGCCTTTAGCTCAGGTGGTGACCCTGGGGTCCTGGGATGGAGTCCCACATCCAGCTCCCCATAGGGAGCCTGCTTTTCCCTCTGCCTGGGTCTCTGCCTCTCTCTCTGGGTGCCTCATGAATACATAAATAAAATCTTTAAAATAAAAGAAAACTTTATTTAAAAAAATATCTTAAACCCAGAACATCTGCAGGCACATAAGAACTCCAGAAATCCTTTTGGAATACATGGGTAATGATGATAATAATACCGACAGCAACAACAGGGAGCATTCGTGGAGCGGTTGCTGTGTGCCAGTCACTACTATAATTGTGTCACATGCAGGGAATCAATGCTAATAAGCATATGGCAGGCTTCTTTGTGCACGCACCATCTTTGAAGGCATCTGCAATCTGATCAACTGAAACTCGCAAGTCCAATTTTGGAGAGGAATCAGGGTATTGGAAAACAGAATTTCAATAGCAGGATTGTGACAGCCATGAAAGGTTGGGGATGGAAGTTGATGTGAACTCGAATCAAAGACAAGTATGTTTACACAAGTTGTACTTGCCCACCCCACCACTGTCCCCATGAGGAGAAAGATACTTGCTGAACCGCCTGTGCTCTATCAGATTACTCATGACTTTTTTTTTAAGATTTTATTTGTTTATTCATGAGAAACAGAGAGAGAGAGAGAGAGAGGCAGAGACACAGGCAGAGGGAGAAGCAGGTTCCAAGCAGGGAGCCAGATGTGGGACTCATCCTGGGTCTCCAGGATCAGACCCCTGGCTGAAGTCGGCGCTAAACTGCTGAACCACCTGGGCTGCCCTATTCGTGATTTCTTTTCTTCTTCTTCTTTTTTTTTCTATTCATGATTTCTTAAGTGAACTTCCTTTGGGACATTGCTCCTTTTTAACAAATGCTGGTTGCGGTAGACCCAGAAGTTCACGTGAGAAATTAGTAATACAGGCTGGTCCCTCCCTCTTTGCTCACACAGGTGATTCCCTTCCTCTTTCCCATTGCTCTCAAACTCTTCTCCACTCATTAATTTATATACAGACTTTTAGGGGGACACTTGCTATGTGTCCAGCACTGTCCTGGAGTCCCTCCTCTGTAGAACATAATTCTAATGGGAGGAAAGAGATGATAAATAAGATAGGTGCCTGGTGGCTCAGTTGGTTGAGCATCTGCCTTTGGCTCGGGTCACGATCTCATTTTTCTGGGATCAAGTCCCACATTGGGCTCCCTGTTCAGTGTGGAACCTGCTTCTCTCTCTGCCTCTATCCTTGGTTTGTGCTCTCTCTCTCTCTCTCAAATAAATAAATAAAATATTTTTAAAAAGAAAAAGAAAACAAGACACCTGGGGCGCCTGGGTGGCTCAGTTGATTAAGCACCCACCTTCAACTCAGGTCATGATCTCCAGGTCCTAGGATCAAGTCCCATATTGGGCTCCCTGCTATTGGGGACTCTGCTCCTTTCTCTCTCTCTCTCTCTCCCCCACACTCCATCACTTGTTCTCTCTCTCTCTCAAATAAATAAAATCAAAAAAGAGAGAGGAGAAAACAAAATATTCAACTTTCCAATCGGTTGTCATTTATTCATGAGAGACACAATGAGAGAGAGGCAGAGACACAGGCAGAGGGAGAAGCAGGCTCCCTGCAAGGAGCCCGATGTGGGACTCGATCCCGGATCCCAGCATCACGCCCTGGGCTGAAGATAGACGCTGAACCACTGAGCCACCCAGGCGTCCCTATAAGGAATTTATTCTGTGCTGGGCTTAATTTAAGGCTAAGGACTCTTCATACGTTATCTTGATTAATTCTGATTAGTAATAATTAACAATACAAGTCATGTACTATTATTTCTTTTTTCAAGCGGGAAGGCTGAGGCTCTGAGTAAATGCCCAAGTTGTGACAGGACCATAACTAGAAGTAAGATATGTGCAAAGAGTCTGAGGTTTCCTTTGAGAGGGGAGCATTCTGACTGTAGATGCGCTTGCATGTGCTTGTGCGTGTGAGCATTTGGGTGTAGATAAGTCCCAGTGTTAGAGCTACATTGCCTCACCACTGAGTCTGTTGCAATGTATAAGCTCCATAATTACATTTGTTGACGCAACACCAGAAACATCACATCTAAAAGTCAACAGCTGCATATACACATATGTGTTCAATTAAGAAAGCAAAGCAGCCATTAGAAGAAGGCTGAGATGGGAACGGCTGATCTGACTCCAATTCTGCAATTATGTGGCCCTAGGCCAAGGGTCTTACTTAACTTCTTGATGTCTTTCTGCTTTATATTTGCCTCACCCATCTAACAGGATTAGAAGGATTTCATTCCTTGACTAAGACATTGCGCTGCACATTGCCTTCTCCTTCACAGCCACCCCATAAGTGTGGTGAGATTACTATCCTCATTTTACCAGGGGAGAAAATGAAGCCTAGGCAAGTTAAGTTTTCTGTAGTGCAAAGTATCACACTAGCATTTCAAGCTAGGATTCAAACCCTACTAGCTAGTCTAGAGCCTGTGCTCCTAAAAACCACCCCAAGACAGAGTTCTGTTGTAAGGATTCAGAGAAATGATCATGGGAAGACCAGAAGCAAGGTGCTAACACATTAGGAAATGCTAAGGGCCCCACCTGTTTGGAGGCAAAGGTAAACTTTAAGACAAACACTCACATAAAGAAATATCCTACCAAAGTTCTCCTAACAAAGGCTTTGGTCACATGAACACGTGCCAATTTTACCATGTCTGTCCCTCGTAAGGTAGAGGATACGTTACTGATGACAACCATGAGCATGAGGGCAGCATCATGCCTATGGTCACCTAAGTCACGCTTCCCAGTGTGGGGTTTATCTAAAACAACATGTAGGGGATTCCTGGGTGGCGCAGCGGTTTGGCGCCTGCCTTTGGCCCAGGGCACGATCCTGGAGACCCGGGATTGAATCCCACATCGGGCTTCTGGTGCATGGAGCCTGCTTCTCCCTCTGCCTATGTCTCTGCCCCTCTCTCTCTCTGTGACTATCATAAATAAATAAATTAAAACCTTTAAAAAAATAAAAATAAAACAACATGTAAACAAGCAAGCTATTTCTATAAGGCAGGCAGCAAAATAGAGCTTTCAACTTGTCTAACACCGGATCAAATTTGCATTTCCTGTAACTCTGCAGTAAATGACTTGCAACTTTGCATTGACATGGCTTGTTATGTGAGCCCACGGCATATCTGATTTTAACTTTAGGAAAATGTATTCCGGAGGCATATTCTATTACCTATAGATCAGCGGAAGGCAGAGTCTCCTCTATAGTAAGCAATGCATCCTTGAGCAATCCTGATACAGCAGCACACGGAATATCTTTTATGCAAAATAAATTGCACTGAATTCTTATAAAGCAAAAATCTACCCAACAGAAGATACAATTTTAATACTGCGGCTGGGCCTCCATACACAAAATAAGGAGAGAATAAAGGAGTCATGCACTTTTCCTTGATTCAACAGTGAATTTAAATATTTCTGATCAAAATTCACCCTGTCTTTTCTTTCTTTCTTTTCTTTTACACTTTTCCAACAAGTATTTATTATGAGTTAAGCCATGATTCAGGATCCCAGGGTGGGGATCACCATGTACCCATATCCTCCTTCACCACCTTAGGGGAAGGATGGAGGACAGAGGAGAGGTGGTGGAACCAGTTCAGATGTTCCCAAGAAACATGCCTTCTGCTTGGTGGTCATTCCAGGCTGACAACCAGGATATGGTGCAGAAGGACTTGTACACATGCCGGTGTCCTTTACGCACGGAGACATCACCCCCTTTAGCAGCAGACATTGCCTTTTCACAGTGGTGGAAGTCCAGGTAGTTCCACCAGCAGTTCCTGGTCTGGTTCTGGTTGGGGAAGCAGCTGTCAAAAGGGGCAGCCTGGTAGTTCTTGATTTTGGTCTTGATGTCTTCCACCATGGTGCTGACTCTCAAGACACCCTTGCAGCACCTCACAGCTCAATGTCCACCCTGTCTTTTCCATCCTTGAATTGCAGGAATTTGAACCTAGGTTATTTCTGTCCCACTTTATGGGTACAGAGATTGGAAAGGTCATTTTTCACCCTACATATATCATATATGGATGAGGCAATCTTTGCAAACTATCCAGCACTCTGCCTGACACATAGTAGATGCTCAATAAATTTTAGCCCCACATTTCCTCAGAGTATATTTAGATATATCATTAATATCACAGAGTTTGTAATAATGAGCTTGACCTTAATGTTTGGTATACAGGTTAAAAAGTGACTACTATTTTCAATATTCCTTCATCACATTTTAAGAATTCTGACAGGCCAGGACGCCTGCCTTCAGTTCTGGTCACGATCTCAAGGGTCCTGGGACCCAACCCTCCATCATCCGGCTCCTTGCTCTGCAGGGAGGCTGCTTCTCCTTCTCCCTTTGCCTGCCACTCCCCCTGCTTGTTCTCTCTCTCTCTGTCTCTCTCTCTCTGTCTGTCTCAAATAAATAAAATCTTTTAAAAATATTTTTTTAAAAGAACTCTGACAGGCTACTAGTGAATTTCAGCTCAGTATTTGGTGACCAAATTGTTCATTAGAGACAAAAAAACAGGTCATTTTTCAAATCCATACACAATACCAAAACCAGTTTGTTAACATATCTTGATTAATCATAGTTGTGCATGCAGCAAAATTCCTGCTGTTTCATAAATATATATATGTAGGAAGAAAAATCAATAAAAGTATACATCAAAATATTCATAAATGGTGAGTTGTAGGATTATGAGTATCTTCTGGTGTCTTCTTCCATGCATTTCTAAATTCTCCAAATTCTTTATAAATGTATTACTTTTATAAACATAAATATTTATTTATTTATTTATTTGGGAGAGAGAGACAGCACGAGCTGGGTGACAGAGGGAGAGGGAGAGAGAATCTCCAGCAGACTCCCGTCTGAGCTCAGAGCCCCATACAGGGCTTGATTCCTTGACCCCAAGATCATGACTCCAGCTGAATGTTCAACTGACTGCACCACCCAGGCACCCAGAATGTTTTTTTTTTTTATTTAATTATTTATTTCAGAGAGAGACAGTGTATGGGTTGTGCAAGTTGGGGGAAGAGCAGAGAGAGAGAGAGAGAGAGAGAGAATCTTGGGCCAACTCTGTGCTAGGTGTACTAGAAAGGAGGCTTGATCTCACATCCTGAGATTATGACCTGAGTCGAAATCAAGAGTTGGCTGCTTAATCAACTGAGCCACCCAGGTGCCCCCAGAATTTTATTCTTAAATATGTGTCCCGGATATTATTTTAGATAGAAACACATTTATCGAACATATTGAAAATTGCTGATTGAGAATTATTGAGCCAAGCTGTTAGTTCCCTACTCTGTTATGAAGATCAATTATCTAAAATGAAAAAAAAAATTAGACTCCTCATCAGGGTCAAGTTGTCACCTCATGGAAAGCATATCAGCAGTTGGACAACTGAATAAGAAGATGATGATTATGACAAGAACATGAAATGAGAGCTTAATAAATGTCCTCAGGCAAATCCTTTCCACCAAAAGATTAGTTAATAAGACTCAACATGATCACCTTTCTACTGAGGAGTTGTTGGCATTTCCTTCCCAATTTTTATACGCTGACCATCTCTCTTGGATGTTACTATTCTCAAATGTTCAAAAGCCAACTCCAATCACAGAATTTCCTTTTGCCTTAAGTGGGAAGGAGACAATCGTTAGGTAGTTGCTGACCCATGTGATAAAACAGATACTGACTTCAAACGCTCTAATGCTCTATTTTCCTTGGTGCAGGTTCACAGGTGCAACCTAATCTCCTAAGTGAAAAATCTCTAAGGAAGGGCCAGACAATAAATGTAACTATAGGCTATAACAAAATAATAACAACAACAAAAGACAAAGCTATAATCTGTCCAACCTCTTAGCCACAATGGTTCGCAATCTGTTTCCAAGGTTTGTTTGTTTTATTTATTTTTTATTTAGAGCATGAACAAGGGGAGGGACAGAGGGAGAAGCACATTCCCAGCTGAGCATGGAGCTCGACAAGAGGCTTGATCCCAGGACCTTGAGATCATGGCCAGACCTGAAGACAGACGCCTAACCGACTGAGCCACCCAGGCACCCCTGTTTGCAAGGTTTTAAAAAATGTGCTTATTTTGTTATTTTTCCAGCTATTTTCCCTGATTCTTGTCCACTTAAAAAAACTCTCATTGGTTTTCCATTATTGTTATAATAATCTCATTCTTATTACTGAAAATTAAAATGATTTTCTTACCTTTTGCCATCTAAAGACTAAAAAAAAAAAAAAAAAAAAAAAAAAAAACAGTAATGGGGAACGCCTGAGTGGCTCAGTGGTTGAGCGCCTGCCTTTGGCTCGGGAGGTGATCCCAGAGTCCCGGTATGGAGTCCCATATCCGGCTCCTACATGGAGCCTGCTTCTCGTCCCTCTGCCTGTGCCTCTGCCTCTCTCTGTATCTCTCATGAATAAATGAATAAAATCTTAAAAAAAAAAGTAGTAATGAATCCTTTGTCTGTTTCTCCTTCTCTTCCTTTGTTTTCAGTGAAAATTTCAAAACTACAGAAAAGCAGATGGTAATTTAACAAACTCCCATGTTCGCACTCTTTAGAATTTGAAAATGTTAACTTTTCATCATATTCTTCATATATTTTCAAGCAAAGAAATAGAGTTCAAGTGCCCCCTACCTGTTCTACTCTTTTTCCCTCTGAAAAAGAACCACCAACCTGTATAAATCTCTCATATTCTCATAGAGATTGCTATCTATCCTAATTTGATCCTTTGAGATTTTTTTTTAATTTTTACTTATTTATGATAGTCACAGAGAGAGAGAGAGAGGCAGAGACACAGGCAGAGGGAGAAGCAGGCTCCACGCACCGGCAGCCCGATGTGGGATTCGATCCCGGGTCTCCAGGATCGCGCCCTGGGCCAAAGGCAGGCACTAAACCGCTGTACCACCCAGGGATCCCAGATCCTTTGGGATTTTTAAACTTTTTTTTCCCCTGCCAAATAAACTACTGTCTTTGTTTAATTATTTGCTTTTTAAGAATAACCATGACGTGGTTGATATACAGAAGCCCCTCACTTCTAGAAAGGTAAGGCTTGAAGCAATACCAGTAGGATTTCTGCTGTTAAATAAAGGTAATCATCTAACTCACTTATCAGGGCATTCACACTCTAAGAGTAAGTGGATTGTCTTTAGATCGCTGGATTTCTGAATCAACCAATACTAGCTAGCTCTGTTAGAGACGGGCTGTTTCTTTTTTTCTTTTTTTAAAGACTTTATTT
The DNA here is from genome assembly GCF_053574225.1 of Canis aureus. NCBI lineage: Eukaryota > Metazoa > Chordata > Mammalia > Carnivora > Canidae > Canis > Canis aureus. The sequence goes on from NC_135615.1 coordinate 42,586,854, forward strand.
ATTCATGAGGGACACAGAGAGAGAGGCAGAGACCTAGGCAGAGGGAGAAGCAGGCTCCATGCAGGAAGCCTGATGCAGGACTAGATCCCAGTACCCAGGGATCACACCCTGAGGGGAAGGCAGATGCTCAACTGCTGAGCCACCCAGGTGTCCCCAACCATTTCCTCTTGAAGGGGATATTTTTTATTATCATCATGATTCAAGTGACTCCAGGAAACTGAACATAAAACTTGCACTTAACATTTAAAAAGATAACTTTTATTTTAGAATTCTCTTGAGCATAAACTAAATAATGGACAAAGAAAGGTAGTCAAACAAAATGACAATCTGAAAAAGAGAAGCTCTTTCATTCCAGACACAAATTTGCTCGTTGCACAATTCTAGGCCACTTCCCAGCTCCAACTAAATAGCTAACAGGCCAGAGTATAAATGACAGATATTAAGAGATACAAAATGAAAAATGGAAACGGTGGTGAATAACTCTTTCATTGAGAATGTTATGGCTGTGTATAGATTCAGACACAGAAATGCATTGGTAATGCCTTCTTACCCCAGCGCTTTTGTCTGAGTCCATTTTTCTGTTAATAAATAACTCCTTGTCCAAGCAGCTCCTTGGAACGTCTTTTTCCTCCAGATCCTTCAAAATTAAGATGAATGGATAGGAAATAGGATCCTGTCAATGTTTCAAGCTTTTATAGTGATTTATATTGGAAACATGAAGAAGAAAATAAGGAGACAATTAGTTCAAGCATATAAGGCTTGATTTCCTTTCCTTGTTACAAAATATCAGGATATTTGCACGCTGTGTGATAAGTTTGAGAAACATCTGGGTTTTGAAGTCACAAAATCTGGACTACAATTAGGGGTCCATCCCTAGCTGAGTGACTTTTTGAGGATTACATACATTCTTTCTTTTCTGTTCCCTCATCCATAAAATGCAGATAAAAAGCTGTGGTGTTGAGAGATAAAGAAAGTGAGTCGCCGCATACCAACTTATAAATGCTTTCTACAAATGTTAACCTTCCTTCTCTTCAGTGCTTGGCTGCGATTTCTTTGACTCTGTATGTAAACCATAAACAGGTCTTGAATTAATGCTATCAGGAATTTTGGTTTGTCAATGACAGATAAAACTGTATATAGATGCAGCTTATGATTACTAATCAAACTTAAGTGTGACCAAAGAGAAAAATATATTTTGGGAAACCAAGCCAGATTACCTTCTAATTTGGTCATTAAAGTTTTAGACATTTGTCCCCTAAAAACGTCCTAGACCAAAGATAGAGTCAGACAGATATGTGAAACTTACTGTATAAAAATACACTAAGCAAAAAAATTAAATTAAACTAAATTAAAATTAAAAATACACTTAACATAATAAGATGTAAATATTTTTAAAGATTGTGTTTTATTTTTTAAAATATTTTTATTTATTTATTCATGAGAGACACACAGAGAGAGGCAGAGACATAGGCAGAGGGAGAAATAGGCTCCCCACTGGAAGTCTGATGCAGGACTTGATCCCAGGACCCCAGGATCATGACCTGAGCTGAAGGCAGCCGCTCAACCACTGAGCCACCCAGGTGTCCCAAGACTGATGTTTTAAAGCTGAGCCTACATGAAAATTTATTCAGTTTTGACTATATGATGTCCAACAATAATTCTTAATGTCAGCTAGTCACTAGGAATTACAGCGTTTAAAGTACAATGTTAACTTGCTGAAGTATTTCTTACCAAAAAATAAAAAAATATTTATACAAAATAATATACTACAAAATTATTAGCTGTACCAAAATGGATTTTTTTGCTATAAAATTTATACCTGCAAAAATGTATATTGCTGATCTGCAATTAAATGAACTGAGCAGTTCTAGGAATAACTGGAGTGTATCAGGGTGAACTAACCTAAATTTCTCAAAACCCTAAGTTTATCAAATACATAAGTTAGGAAGATTTTCAAAAGAAAATCTAAGGTTAAATACTATGCAAAAATTATAGATTAATTATCTGATGAAGTACTTCATTTTCATTTTTTTAAGATTTTATTTATTTATTTGAGAAAGAGAGTGAGCGAAAGAGAGGTAGGTTAAAGGGCAGAAGGAAGGGGAGAAGCAGACCCTCCACTGAGCAGGGAGCTCGATGTGGGGTTCCATCCCAGGACCCTGGGATCATGACCTGAGCCAAAGGCAGACACTTAACCAACTGAGCCACCCAGGTGCCCTGAAGTACTTTATTTTTAATATACTAATTTATTTTTATGGCTTATTTTTAGCCAAAAATTAATTATAAAACTAAAAAGTTTGAGTGACTTAAGACATGAAAAGGATTTATAAAATGTCTATATTACCATGGTAAGTCTGGTAAGTGTAGAGCTTGGGAATTACCCCTTTAACAAAACACAGTACAGATGTAATATTGTTAGCTAGCTGGATTATTCATTGTTATGGGTATAATATTTGACGTTGGCTGGCAAGGCCATAATTATTTAAAAATTCAATAATCAGTAATTGAAATATAATCTTAAATCAGATCATGATTATTACTTTTACTATTTAGATACTTACCAGTACTTTTTACTTCTGGATCCTGAGAAGTCTTTAATTCAGGACAAGGCATAAATAAAAACTCCCCGTGGGGAAGGCAGATCCAATTTTATTAGAAATATAACTATTCCTGTAGATCTTTAAGCACTCTTCCCAAAGCTCTAGGATATTATGATACAGAAATCAAGTTTACTGGTTTGGTTTTGTTTACCTTTGAAGACAGTGAATAATGTCTCAGAAACCACTTTGAAATTTGTCTTTGTAAAAAAAAAAAAGCTATGAATTTTTGAAATTGCCTTATTCTTTTTGTTTTTCTAATGCAAAGATCAGTTTTGTTTGTTGTCCTAAAATAATCCAAATGCAGAAGAGACAAAATCAGAGCCAAGTCCATTGTCCCTCAGCCAAGGGGAGAGCAGAATTCCGCTGGAGTAACAAAAGGGGAAGGACCTGCCTCATCAATTCAATTCATTATATATTTATTGAGTACTGATTTTCCTGCCAAGAAATAGTCAAGGTGTTGCGGGAGTTTGCAATATAGGTGATAAGACACCTAGGGAATTCTCATGCTGCTTAGCCTGTACTAAGTATTGCAAGAGGATAAAGGAACCCCAGATCAGCAAAGGCCTTCTGAAAAGCAAACCACAAGTCACAAAGGGGGAGTTGGGCTTTGACAGAGGAAGATGGGTGAGGTCATTGCTGGCAGTTGGAAATGGGAAACAGTGAGCGGGCCTGCTTGGCTGGACAGCACAGTGCTTGCAGGGGAGGAAGGGATAAGTCCAGGAAGACTGGAGAGGGCTCAAATGTAGGGGGACCCTGAAGGAAAAGCGAGGAACGTTTCGATTAGGAAAGTAGTTCTATGCGGGGCCATCCCTGCTTTGCAGTACTTATCTCACCCACAGCCACAAGTCCATGGCATTGATTTCAGCATCTGCCCTCTGCCCAAATTTCTCTGCCTTCTTGGTTGTCTGAAATCATCTGTAGGCCCTCTGTCCTACTACTGAAGACTTTAATGCCTTTTAATTTTTAAAAAAAATTTTTTTAAATTTTTTTAAAATTAAAAAAAAAATTGTTTAAAGATTTTATTTATTAAAAAAAAAAATAAAAATAAAGATTTTATTTATTTATTCATGAGAGACACACACACACACAGAGAGAGGCAGAGACATAGGCAGAGGGAGAAGCAGGCTCCACACAGGGAGCCCGATGTGGGACTCAATCCCAGGTCCCCAGGATCAGGCCCTGGGCCAAAGGTGGTGCTAAGCTGCTGAGCCACCCAGGCTGCCCTTAACACCTTCTTAAAAAAAAAGATTTTATTTATCTATTCATGAGAGACAGAGAGAGAGAGAGGCAGAGACATAGGCAGAGAGAGCATCAGGTGGGGAGCCTGATGCAGGACTTGATCCCAGGACCCCAGAATCACGATCTGAGGCAAAGGCAGATTCTCAACCACTGAGCCACCCAAGTGCCCCTTTAATGCCCTTTTGTAGATATAAATTCTCCTGACAGTGAGGCCTTCTGCAGCTGTGAGTGTATGGATTTCCGGTCCCTTCCCAAGTGGGTTCAGGAGGTACAGAGAATGGCAGACCGTGAAATCTTGATGTGCAGTGCAAGGAGTATTTGGAGAAGGGGTTAGAATCGAGAGGTAAATTTTCACCATGGAAAGAGACGAGTTTTTTTTGAGTTGTTGTTAAGTTGTTTTTAAGATTTTATTTATTTGAGATAGAGAGCAAGAGAGAGAGCACATGTGAGCAGGAGGAGGGGCAAAGGGAGGGGAGAAGCAGATTCCCCATGAACAGGGAGCCCAATTCAGGGCTCCATCCCAGGACCCTGAGATCAAGACCTGTGCCAAAGGTAAATGCTCAACTGACTGAGCCACCAGGTGCCCCTGGGTTTTTTTTGTTTTGTTTTGTTTGGTTGGGGTTTTTTAAAGATTTATTTATTTATTTTAGAGAGAGAGTGCATAAGCAGGAGGGGCAGAGGGAGAGGAGAGAGACTTTTAAACACTCTGTACTGAGTGTAGAGCCCAAAGTGGGCTCCATCTCAAAATCCAGAGATCAGACCTGAGCCAAAGCCAAAAATCCAGTGCTTAACCAACTGAGCCACCCATGTGCTGCAAAAGGGACAAGTTTCTACATGAGTCTGCAGTGTGTTCACGATGAGAGTTGATCTCTTTTTGTCCAGGGCTGCAGGTGGAGAGCAGTTGCAGGAAACCAAAGATTGAACAGCAGTGCAGAAAGTTCAGAGACGTGACTGATGAGACGAGCAGATGTCTGCTTGACTGGGACTGAGGTATGAAATGTAAGATTAAATAAGAGACACTGAAGAAAGTTTTTCATTCTCCCTGTAGGAGAGTGTACTAGTTCTCCATTGCTGTATAACAAATTCCGTAGTTTAAAACAACACAGATTTGTTATCTCACCGTTTCCATGGATCAGGAATCTGGGTACAGGCTAACTGGGGTCATCTGTTCAGGTCTCGCCAAGCTGAAATGAAGGTGTCTGATCTCCACTTTGGGGTCCTCTTCCAAACTCATTGGTTGGTGGTAGCATTCAGTTCTTTGCAGTTACAAGATTGCCAGGCATTGTTTTGTGGACTGTCAGCCCAGGGTGACTCCCAGCTTCTAGGAGGTACCCTCCTGTCCTTGCCATGAGACCCTCTTCATAGGTACTTCACCACATGGATGTTTGCATCTTCAAGTCTAATCTGATTTTAGGCTCACTCAGGATTACCTCCTTATCTTAAAATCAGTGGATTAAGGACCTTAATTATACCTGCAGCATCATGGCAGCACCTAGACTCATGTTTGATTGAGTAACTAGGAGGAGGTAGATATAACCAGGGTTGCAGGACTGTTGGAGGCCATCTCAGAACTCTGCTTGTCACAGTGTCATGCCAGATCTTAGACAGGTGACAATCCCCTATTGATGCTCTTATTCCATGGGGAATGTTGTGGAAAAGAGAGCCAGCCCAGCCATTTCTTATATGTCTATACAGCTCCCTGCACTGTTCAGCACTTAAGGCTTAAAATTTAAGTATTAAAAGTATTAAAGTATTAAAATAACTACATTTGTAATATTTGAGAATGGCTATGTGGATATGGTTATGGTCATAGGATTCAAAATTATATTTTAATAGGAGAATTTTACTATTAGGTATTCAGAGTACCAACACAAATGCATGATATTATATCGATGTTACAGTGCCTAGTAATGTGTAATAATACATAGATCGAATTAAAGTAAATGCTTTGTCTTTTTTTGAGAGTCCTTGTGGAACAGTGGAAGAGCACATTACAGGATCTAGATCTCGGTTTAGGCAGCAACAATTACTAGCAGAGAGCTCTTAGGCAGCCCATTCCAGTCCTCTGAATCTTTATAATTTGTACAGTGGGGGGATCCCTGGGTGGTTCCACGGTTTAGTGCCTGCCTTTGGCCTGGGCATGATCCTGGAGTTCCGGGACTGAGTCCCACGTTGGGCTCCCTGCATGGAGCCTGCTTCTCCCTCTGCCTCTGTCTCTGCCTCTCTCTCTCTCTCTCTCTCTCTCTCTCTCTCTGTGCCTTATAAATAAATGAATAAAATCTTTTTAAAAAATTAATTTGTACAGTGGGACAATAAACTTAACAGACTTACCTATTTTGCCATGTTGCTATAAGGATTGAGCAAGATTGTTGTAAAGATGAAGTGGTAACAGTTATAGAAATGCATATAATGTAGAAATTCATATAAAATTTAGGAAGAAGTCCCTAGGCAAAATCTTAATGAGTTATTACTTGGGCAAGGCCCTCCCAAATATTTAAGCTAGAGAAGTAAATATTGTGAGCCAGAACAGAGGCAGGCTCCTACATCATAAAATAGTTCTGGCAGCAATGTAACCTTCATATGCAGCCTCAGTTGAGGTGGCCTCAGATGTTTTCACGGTAAGGCTCGGAAGTGGTCTCTAGTTGGAGCCTTGAGAACATAATTTCAGTGCATGTGGCTAAGTCTCCAGGCGCTTCTGTAGGAGCTACCTTTGCAAGGCATTTTCCATTGAATTGAAAGAGAAGCATTTTCTCTTCCTGTATCTTGTTAAAAGGGAATGAGAACATTGCATTGGGGAAGATGAAGGAGTTTTAACCTTTTTTTTTTTTAAGATTTTGTTTATTTATTCATGAGAGACACAGACAGAGAGAGAGGCAGAGACAGAGGCAGAGGGAAAAGCAGGCTCCCCGCAGGGAACCCGATGTGGGACTCAGTCAGGATCTGGGATCACCACCTGAGCCTAGGGCAGGAGCCCAACTGCTGAGCCACCCAGGCATCCCAGTTTTGCCCTTTATACATGTTGTGAAAGTTAAGTGCTAGTCCAAAAGTAATTTCTGTAATTCCTACTACAACTGATTGAATGGCATCTATCCCAGGGGTCAGCAAATGACAGCCCATGGGCTGTATCCAGCCCAATGCCTGTTTTTCTGTGACATACAACCTAAGAATGTTTTTATACTCCTAAGTAGTTGAGAAAAATCAAAATATTTCATGACTTGTGACAATCATAGAACGTGATTTTCAATGTCCATAATGTGTCACAGGAGAACAGTGATACATTTTTGTTTATATACTGCCTGTGGCTGCTTTTGCACTGCAATGACAGGGAAGAATAAAGGCAACAAGGACTGCACTGCCCACAAAATTGAAAATATTTGCTATCTGGCCCTTTATAGGAAAAGTTTGCCAACCCTTGATCTGTACCATGTTGAGGTTGGCAAATGTGTTGCAAAATAGGCTCCCATCACTTCCATCACTTCCAGGAATGTTTATAAAGTGCAGTGATTTTTTTTTAAGATTTTATTTATTTGAGTGAGAGAGAGTGTGTGTGTGTGTGTGTGTGCATGAACAGGGGGAGGGGCAGAGAGAAAGGGAGAAGCAGACTCCCCACTGAGGAGGGAATCCTATATGGTCCTCAATCTTAGGACTCTGAGTTCACAGCCTGAGCCAAAGGCAGATGTTTAACCAACTGAGCCACCTAGGTGCCCCTAAAGTGCAGTGATTTTTTTAAGCGCAGTGATTTTAAAGGACAGTTTGACAACGGATATCAAGAGTCTGAACATATTCAAGAAATCTGCATGTTAAGATGCATCTGTTGGGTATTTCTGTTGCAAGTGGTTCTAAATAGTGTTCGCTTGTGTCTCTGAGACCACTTCTTTTTTTTAAAAGATTTTATTTATTTATTCATGAGAGACACAGAGAGAGAGGCAGAGACACAGGCAGAGGGAGAAGCAGGCCCCATACAGGGAGCCCGATGTGGGACTCGATCCCAGGTCCCCAGAATCACACCCTGAGCTGAAGGCGGCGCTAAACCACTGAGCCACCCGGGCTGCCCCATCTGAGACCACTTCTATTGAAACTCTTTTCCTGTTACATGGTGTGGATGCTTCCTAACCTGGGGAAGATCCCCAGGTCTCACTTCCTTGGATGTGCTGCTGGTGTAGGTGAAAATGCTTCTGTGGGAACTGTTCTTTCAGCACCACGCCCCACAGGTCCTTTTAAGTGCCCTTCACTCACCTGAATGCAGATGGGGACCTGAGGGGTCCCTATTCAAAGAGCAACTCTCACAAATCTCAGAATTCTCCATGCTAAATGGTAACAGCCTCATACTGCCTGCAAATCACACAATTTGTGTTCTTCCTTAACACACTGGAATGTTCTGACTGGTTTTTTTCTTTGACGAGTGTACTTTGACTCTCTTTTGGGAAGCAAACATTAACAGTCTTATAGTCAGGAAACATGTTCTGCTCATAGTCCCCACAACATGACACCCTGTTTAAGCTGAAACACTCTACTTTAAATTTTGACATCCATTTCAAAGAGCTGAAGTTGTGTGCCGCATATCAAGAAGAAAAAAATCTGGACTGAGGTTAGCAATTTAATTAATACAGCTGTTCCCTATTCCCATTTTTACATCTGAAACTAATTGACATTCTAGCTAATGTTTTTATGTCTGTCAAAAAGTAAAATTTGAGAATGGCCCAGAAAAAGCCAATAATTGAACCGTCCCCCCGCCCCCCCAAAAAAAAGAAAGAAAGAGGCAGTCAGTGATCATGTAAAGCAGTTCTAAACGTTTCTGCTATTTTGTACCAAGTAGCTCTTGGTTCCACTTTAAGAAGACTGGTAATACAGAGATTTGAAATATGACATGAGGTGCAGGGGCAGCCAAGGTGGTTTAGTGTGGATCACAAAAACTGGAATTATGTAATTCCTTTCCTAAAAAAATTACCTGAATCTACTATCTGCAGACACTTTGTTCTCCGAAGTGATTCATCAGTTATTGTGGTATAGGACAACCAACATCACAGGGGAGATGAAAAGTAAATTGCAACTGAAAATAAAACATAAGTGCTATCAAAAGGATCAGCTCAGTTATGGGCACATACAGCCATCTTTTTTTTTTTTTTTTTTTTTTTTTTTTTTTTTAAATATTTTTATTTTTTTTTTAATTTTTATTTATTTATGATAGTTACAGAGAGAGAGAGAGGCAGAGACACAGGCAGAGGGAGAAGCAGGCTCCATGCACCGGGAGCCTGACGTGGGATTCGATCCCGGGTCTCCAGGATCGCGCCCTGGGCCAAAGGCAGGCACCAAACCGCTGCGCCACCCAGGGATCCCAATCTTTTTTTTTTTTTTAAGATTTTATTTAAAAAAAAAAAAAAGATTTTATTTATTTATTCATGAGAGACACCGAGAGAGAGAGACAGAGAGAGAGGCAGAGACACAGGCAGAGGGAGAAGCAGGCTCCATGCAGGGAGCCAGACGTGGGACTGGATCCCAGGACTCCAGGATCACGCCCTGGGGTGAAGGTGGCGCTAAACCGCTGAGCCACCCAGGGATCCCCAGCCATCTTTGGAAGGTAAGGGAATCCAGGTTAGTTCTAAACAATGAACAGGGAGAAGGAAAGTGGTGTTGACAGAGCATGCTACAGAAGATTACAGGTGACCCTTGAACAAAGCAGGGGTTTAAGGACACTGACCCTCCCCTCCCCCTACACAGTCAAAAATCTGTGTATAACTTTTGACTTCCTCAAAACGTAACTACTAATAGCTTCCTGTTAACTGGAAGCCTTACCAGTAACGGTCCATTAACACGTTTTTTTTTTTTTTTTAATTTTTTATTTATTTATTTATGATAGTCACAGAGAGAGAGAGAGAGAGGCAGAGACACAGGCAGAGGGAGAAGCAGGCTCCATGCACCAGGAGCCTGATGTGGGATTTGATCCCAGGTCTCCAGGATCGCGCCCTGGGCCAAAGGCAGGCGCCAAACCGCTGCGCCACCCAGGGATCCCCATTAACACGTTTTTTATAAATATTATATACTATATTTTTGAAAAAGTAGCTAGGGAAAAGATGTTAAGAAAATCAGAAGTTACATTGACAGAGCTGTATTTATCAAAAAAGAAACCCATGTGTAAATGGACCTGTGCATTTCAAGCCAGTGTTGTTCAAGGGCCAACAGTATATGCAAAGGATCAGAGGCAGGAGAGAGCTTGGCTGGTTCTTGGCAAGCTTTTTAGGGGCAGAGAGGAAGAAGTAAAGTGGCTAGATGTGATATATGTTTGTAAGTACATGCACATAATTTTGAATATGTAAACTATGAAATAGTTTCTCTCTCTTTACATGAGAGACACACACACACACACACACACACAGAGAGAGAGAAGCAGAGGGAGAAGCAGGCTCCATGCAGGGAGCCCGATGTGGTACTCAATCCCAGGTCTCCAGGATCAGGCCCTGGGCTGAAGGCAGCGCTAAACTGCTGAGCCACCAGGGCTGCCCATTTCATTAGTTTAAAAATAAAAAATATAGAGGCGCCTGGGTGGCTCAGTCAATTAAGCTTCCTACTCTTGCTTGATCTCAGAGTTGTGAATTTAAGCTTTGCTTTGGGCTCCACACTGGGCATGGAGCCTATTTTTTATTTTTTTTTAAATAACAAAACATGTATAAACAATTTTTAAAAATAAACAAAAATTAAAAATACATGTGGAAACTCTAGAGGATGTGGTTCAAAGGAAAGAAAAAGACATATAACAGATCTGGTGCCTGGTAAGCTCTCCACAAATGTTAGCTATTATAGTAATAGAAATGCTAAGTTTAGGTCTTCTGAGATGGATACTTTATTTGCTCTCTGTTTGGAGCCAGAACAAAGGGCAGAATCTTGGTGGGTCGAGAAGGAATTTAGTGTCATGGTTAAGAGCCAAACAGTTTTGAATTCAAATCCAGATATTACATACTAGCTTTGTGCCCATGGGCAAATTTTTAACCTTTTTACTCCTATTTCATCATCTGTAAAATGGAGATAATGTGCTTCATTCACAAGCTGTTGTGAGGGTTAAATGCAATAATATATGTAAAATAATTAGCACAAATTGACTGGCACAGAGAAAGCACTCAAAAATGGCTGCTTGTCTCGTTACAAAAGGAGACATAGGACATGTGGCAGGGATTGGGGAACATTCCCAGAAGATGCATGGCGATAAGGACAATTGTCTCAGCTGGGCATGAATTCATCTTGCTGTGGCTGGGTCTATTTGCAAAGAATAATCCCACGGATGAATAGGCAGTCAGCCAAGATGGCTTGATCCTCTGCATTGGTTCTAGCCAAGAAATGTCTAAGTGTGAGTAGAATGTGAATCACCTGCTTACTGTAAATTAATTATTATTATGCACTCAGCAAAGAGGAAAAGATGCTTGGTCAGAATTAATCATCTCTAAAAACCCAGTTATTTTAGATTCATTACATTTGAATATGGTAATGAGACATTTGTCACTTTTATAACTCTTTGTGGGGGAGAGTGTCTATTGTAGGATGGGAAAGGATTAACATATAATTTTAAGAGTGTGCCCTTCTTTTTTTCTTTTTCCATATTTATTAAAGCTTAGGATAATATTTGTTGCATGTCTCCACTTTACAGATAAGGAAATAGGCTTTGAGTTTCAAAGTGAGATGGAGTTTAAAAATCTAGACTTTTCTGACTCCAACAATTGCTGCACATTAAATCATTTGGAGGACTTTTTAAAACTAATGATGACCAGGGCCCACCCCTAGAGATTCTATTGAGTTGTTCAAGGTCAAGCAATTCTTAAATATAAATTCCTTGGTCAAAAGCAACCTCCTTTTTTAGGCTTGCTAAATACACGATTTAAAAAAAATTTTTTAAATATGTCTGTGCTGTCTACTGAGGAATCCAACTGGACAGTACATGGACTCCCCTCTCTCCTCATCCCCCTCTGTTTTACCCAGTTCAGAGCATTTCAGAAGCAGGTTGAAAGCTGGGAGAATGAATTCAAACATTTATGCTGTAGTTGGAGGGAGTTGGGGGAGGGAATAGTATTTTTCCCTCCTGACCTTTTTGATGAGTCATTGATAGCCTTAAAGTGGTGCCTTTTCAGCCTCATCAGAGAACAAATCTTTCCAAACATTCTAAATAATCAGAACATTATCTAACAGTTGAATGAACTTGGTCCACATCCTTTAACCAGTCGAACTTGAAGGCTTACTTCCCCAAAAGAAAGATGAACCCATTTTTCTTTTTTTGTTTTTTATGATACTGAATAGACAAGAATTTTGAAAAGTGGTCTCTTGTTATTTTGTGAAATTGCAATGATCACATACTCTGGCTCCTGGCAATCACTCTCTCCCTCTCTGAATTACACTCATGTCAAGTGCTGGCCTTGGAGGAGAAATGGAACAAAGGCTGAGTCAAAATCCCTTCTTCACTTGCATGTCCCTATTGCCTAATGACTAGAAGAAATTTTTAAAATTATTCCATTTTTTAAAAATCCTCTAAAGCAGTGAGTCTTCAATTTGGGTCAATCCTGAGCCCTTTTAAGTAGCTAACAAACCTAAGGTCCCTGGGAGAATTTATTATGATATATATGCTTCAAAATGTTTACTTGTCTTGACCTCTTAAGGGTCTAATTTCTACATTCATAATTAAGAAGATCAATATTATGGGGAAAAAAACAAATATGGTCTTCATCTATTAGCCAGGGAGATAGGCACAGCTTTGAAAACAAGACAATGCAAAGCAAAGCTATGCATCAAAATCTTTTAAAAATTTGTTCTGATACAGACAAAACAAAAGCAGCTATAAAAACCACACCTTCTCTATAGAAAAAAAAAACACAAAATAAAACAAACACACACACACACACACACACACACACAAAACCCAAGCACTGTGATTGTTTCCCTGGGATATAATTTCCTCCTTCTGAGTGTACTGCACAAACTGCTCTGTGTGTGTGTGTGTGTGTGTGCACGTGTGTACGCACGCACGCAGATAAGGCTGGCTTCTCAGGTCAGTCACTCCCTTTCCCTACTTCTACCATTTCTGGGTTCTTCATCCTCTTTTTTATCTTTATCTTCCAGACACCCAATCAGAGACCCCCATGAAGGAGCTTTGCTATCATCTGGCCAAAAAGGGAGATGATAAAATGTGAGGTCATGAAGGGCATAATAATGCCGCAGAAAATACTTTAACGGGAATTGGCTGGAAAAGGATTCTAAATGGGTACCATGAAAATGAGTCTCCTGAGACACAAATAACCCTGATAACTGTGCCTCAGCCCCATTTTCCATTTTGAACCAGAGGGGAGATGTGTAAGAAATCCTGGGAGAGGGAGGCTGCAGGAGACTGTGACTCAAAGTGAGACAGAGAAACAGAAAAGGTCTGTTGTCTGTCAATTAAATGGCCTTGTTTTAAAAATTCCAGGGCTAACATTTTAGTGCTTTGTTTGTAAAATGGAACAAGACTGTGAGATAGTATCTCAAGCGGGCTTGGTCTACCTCTTCCTATTATCTCAACTTGTCCTTCTATAAATGGAACCATGGGGGGCGCCTGTGTGGCTCAGTCAAACATCTGCCTTCTGCTCAGGTCATGATCCCAGGGTGCTGGGATAGAGCCTCACATTGTCTGGCTCCCTGCTCAGCAGGGAGCCTGCTTCTCCCTTTCCTTCTGCCGCCTCCTCCTCCCGGACTCATGCTTTGTCTCTGTCTCTCAAATAAATAAATAAATAAATAAATAAATAAATAAATAAATAATCTTAAATCTAAAAATTAAAAATATAAATGGAACTATGGCTGTGAATACTTAAGACATATGATTGGCAAAATTGTTCTTTTTGTCTTTAACCCGCTAAATTCAATGGGGCCAGGATTTACCTACATGTCCCCTTATTAAATAATATTAAGAGCTGGTGTTGAGCTATTACTATATTTATTGAGCTCTTATTATATGTCACACATTGTTTGATGACCTCATGTAATCCTTACAACAACCCTATGAAATAAGTAGTGTTACCTCTACCCAAAGCACTGAAAGAGCAGTATGAGCAAGGTCAGAGAGCTTAGGGGAAAACAACAACAACAAAATGAAACTGGTAGATCTGGGTAGGTCTTGACCTAAGGAGTCTAACTGCAAATCCTGTACTGACAAATACTACACTCTATTACCCCTGAGCTCATGCCTACTGGGCATATCCTCCCCTCTATCTTGATGATCCAAGCAACTTAATGCATTCAATCTTTTTTTTTTTTAAGATTTTATTTATTTATTCATGAGAGACACACACAGAGAGAGGCAGAGACACAGGCAGAGGGAGAAGCAGGCTCCATGCAGGGAGCCTGACGTGGGACTGGATCCCGGGTCCCCAAGATCATGCCCTGGGCTGAAGGCGGCGCTAAACCCGCTGAGCCACTGGGGCTGCCCTAATGCTTTCAATCTTGTGGTTTGTTTTTTTTTTTAATTTCCAAAAATAAGTAAAATCCTAACTCCTATATAGCTATAAATATGACCATGTGTCAAAGTTGTTATTAACTCATTAATGAGGAAACTAGAGATGTGTTAAAATTAAAATCACACATACGCAAAAGAGACACATTTATAGATCAGGAATACTGAAGTGAATATAAAGTGGAGGCAAAACTGAACTTCTCCATAGTGGGAGACAGAAGTCCACGGAACAGAGTTTGCACATCTGGAATCAAGAATTATTTTACATTGCTATCAGTCATTTACAGCTTATAGAATTGTAGCTCCATGTAATCAGAGTAAGATAACACCAGAAGGATGTGCTCCAGACAATGCAGTTTTCTGCTAAAGGACTAGTTTTTCTGTGTAATACTTATGATTCACCTTTCTCCTCAGACTCAGACTTAACACCTGAGAGGTATAGAAGGTATTCTGGGAGATAGTCAATGAATACAAAGTGTTTGTACAAACTATCAGGACAGACATTTATAAATTATTTTAATATGGCAGATTATTAAAGAATATAAATAAGGCAAGGAGAGACGTATGCAGCCCTGGGAGCCTATCATAATTTCTATATGAGGCCTTTACAGGAGACAGTCGAGTTGGAGGAGAGGACTGGAAGCTATCACGAAGCGGCTTTTAGAAGCCACTTTACATAAAACTAAGAAAAACCAGGCCATCTCTATTAAGGAATGCCATGGGGCGAGCCGTTTAGGTGAGCATCTGGCTCTTAGTTGCCACTCAGGTCATGATCTCAGGGTCCTGAGATCAAGTCCTGCCTTTGGCTTGGCGCTCAGAGGGGAGTCTGCTTCTCCCTCTGCCCCTCCTCCCACTCCACTCATACGAGGTTTTTTTCTCTCTAAAATAGATAAATAAATCTTTAAAAAATGAAAAAAAGAATGTCATGGGGCCTATTAGACTATGGAAGCCTCCCAAAGCCATCTCATGTACTTCCTTGGAAATCTAGAAAAATTGCTTTCAGGAAAAAGTACTTGGTTTGACCAGGGAGGAAGTAGGAAAACATAGAAATGCTATGGAGAGGGGCATCTTGATCCAAGGTACAGATACTAAGGGAGGGGAATGGGAATGATAGGAAAGAGGCTGTTAAGAGTCTGCCTCAAAACCCAGTGTTCCCTCAGCCTGTGCAGGTCTAACATCTCCTAAGCTCTGTTTCCTTTCGTAGGGACCCTGACATCAGACTCCTCTCCTAAGGCCACAGCCCTGGTGCCAGCATTAAAAGAGATACTTAATATGTATTTCCAGAATGAACAAAAAAAGTATGAGGAAGAAAGAAGGAAAGGAAGGACATTGAACTTTACCTAAGCACTCCACTCCAAAAAAAAAGTTCTTCTACCAAAAAAGGAACTCCCCTGGCTTTACTGTTTCAGGAAAGAGCTAACCACAAAGGACCATTCTTTCCATATGACTCAGTTAAGACCCACATCCACTCTGCCTCATGATTCCCTTGTTTACTTCCCTCTATAAAACCATAGGTCCCCATCCTTTTCTTTGAGATGCTTAATGAACATTTTCCTTGCTGCATTAGTCTGAATCAAATAAGCTCTTTAACTGTCCTGTATACTGTATCCTTCACAGTTGGAAAGAAGAGGGTTCAGGACCTAATCTCTGGGTTTGAAGAACACTTCTGTGGGTCTGTAGGTTAATACAGGATGAAGGCATGCAAACTTTTCATTTGTTTTAACTGTACCCTTTTTATATACATGAAGCAGGGTTCATGCTCATTGAAAGCCTCAGATTACAACTTGACCAAGGATGGAGAACCATCTCCTGGGGCATCTGCATCTTTGTCTTTGGGACACAGGGTGAACTCAGGGGCTTGTTTCCATTCCACATTTTTGGGATCAGGGCATATAGTGGAGCGTGTTTCTCCTGTCCCTCTTGGGTGATAGACCGGGATGGGAGAGAAGATTTGAGCTGACTACATTACAGATACTATCAACAGAAAGACCACTTTGTGATGATAAATGTGCATGCATTTTTATTGATCCAAAGAAAGTATTGCACATGAGGCTAAAGACGGGTGCAAGCGGCAAAGCCACCTTTGACCTGCTCAAGGAAAAACAAAATCAAAGAATTTATTGGAAGGATATGGTACAACCCAATACTTGGAAAAGTTGACATGTATGTGCAACTCTGAGATGCAGATGTTAGAAAATGAATGGGCAGTGATGGATGAGTTCCTGCTCCCTTCAGCCTCACTCTCTGCCAGAGAACTAAATTCCAGGGAGAGGGCAGGTGATTGGTAGGACTTGGATCACATGCTTACTCCTGGGCAGAGGAGGTCCTGACGAGCTGATTGACAATTTTGCCAAGACTGCAGCCTTGGGAGCTGCAGGGAGAAATTGTACAGCAAATTGGAAGGGAGGAAGGAAGGACTGCTACTAGAAGGAGGAGCCAAGAATTTTAGGCAGGCAAAAACAGGAGCTCTATGTAGAATTACCACATGCGGGACGCCTGGGTGGCTCAGCGGTTGGGCGCCTGCCTTTGGCTCAGGTCGTGATCCCCGGATCCAGGATCGAGTCCCACGTTGGGCTCCCTGCATGGAGCCTGCTTCTCCCTCTGCCTATGTCTCTGCCTCTCCTCTCAATCTGGGTCTCTCATGAATAAATAAATAAATCTTTAAATAAAAAAAAAAGAATTACCACATGTACCGGTTGTTCCACTCATATATATATATATATATATATATATATATATATATATATGCATACGTCCACACAAAACCCTGTACCTGAATATTTCTTTTTTTTTTTTTAAGATTTTATTTATTTATTCATGATAGACATAGAGAGAGAGAGAGGCAGAGACACAGGCAGAGGGAGAAGCAGGCTCCATGCAGGGAGCCCGACGCAGGACTCGATCCTGGTACTCCAGGATCGCACCTTGGGCCAAAGGCAGGCGCCAAACCACTGAGCCACCCAGGGATCCCTGTACCTGAATATTTCTAATAGCATTATTTATAATACACAAAACATGAAAACAACCCAAATGTCCATCAACTCATGAGTGTATATTCATACGGTGCCATATCATCCAGCTATAAAAAGGGATAAAGTACTAGGGGAACCCTGGGTGGCTCAGCGGTTTAGCACCTGCCTTTGGTCCAGGGCGCGGTCCTAGAGTCCCACGATCGAGTCCCGCGTCAGGCTCCTGCCATGGAGCCTGCTTCTCCCTCCTCCTGTGTCTCTGCCTCTTTCTCTCTCTCTCTCTCTATGTCTATCATAAATAAATAAATAAATCTTTAAAAAAAAGGGATAAAGTACTGATACATGTTCCAACACTATTAACCTTGAGAACATGGTGTTAAGTGAACGAAGCTAGTCACAAAAGACCTCATACAACACAAAAAACCACATATTGTATGATTCCACTTACATGGAATGTCCAGGAGAGGCCAAGCCGTAGAGGCAGAAAGTGGATTAAATAGATTAGTGATTACTTAGTGCTGAGGGAACGGGGGAGTAGGAAGGAGAAGAGAAGGGGATTGTCTGGTAATGAATACTGGTTTCTTCGAGGGGGAAGAACAGTTTTAAAATTATATTGTGGTGATGGTTGCACAACCCTTCGAATATACTAAAAACATTGGAGAATTTACCGTAATTGTACAATATGAGAATTCATCTTAATAAAGCTTTTTAGAAAGAAGAGGCAGCTTTTCCATTGCAATACCATCTCTGCAAGGATGAAATTTGTTCTAATTAACTTTATTATGTTTACTTGTTGGTAAATGAAGTAGAAGCTACTGGAGTGGACCTTAAGAGACAGAAGGAAGATCGCTGGTCTGTCATGGTTTTTGGAAGTGTGAATTATGCCCTTGGATTAAGGCATAACTTTCTGGTAGAAACAGGCTACCAGCAGTGTGGATCTTTAGTTAGCTTTATAAGTTATTCAAAATCAGTATGTATTATTCTGTCAGTCTGTTCCACGTGTGTCAACCAAATCCAAACAGGTCCTGTCTGGAACGAGAGTTACATGAGACAGTGCAGACTACTGTAAGGGACAGGCTGAGGGGAGATGTGGATTATTGCCATTGATGTATATATACCTGATATAAGACTGTAGACAAGTTTCTTCCTTTCTCTAGGCCTCATATGGATTCTCTCATATGTGGAATATAAGAAATAGAGAAAGGGACCATAAGGGAAGGGGGGAAACTGAGTGGGGAAAAATTAGAGAGGGAGACAAACCATGAGAGACTCCTAACTCTGGGAAACAAACAAAGGGTTGCAGAAGGGGAGGAGGATGGGGGGCTTGGGTAACTGGGTGAGGAGGGCACTTGATGGGATGAGCACTGGGTGTTATACTCTATGTTGGCAAATTGAATTTAAATAAAGTATTAAAAAAAGAAAATGTAAAAAAAAAAAAGAGGAAAAGGATAGTGATGAAGCAGATCAGTGGAGCAAACATGAGTTTCTCGTTAAGGGTTGTGATTTAATATTTCCTCAAAATGAATTAACCTAACAGAAAAAGGAAAGTGATATAAAGAAAATCCTGGGCAAACAATATGGCATATGCCATATGGTACAGATGTGGCAAAACCCGTGATGTTAAAATAAGAATTATTGAAATCCGGCAAATGCTACATGATAGGTTCAGCTATAATCTGATTACTTGCAGCAAGAGGGGGGACAGAAGCTACTGGCTATGAGCACGATTATTTCATAAAGCTATCTTCCCCCATGTATTGGATTTATGACATTAAGTTTCTAAATGAGAATGTTGCTAGGAAATGATTACCATCTGTTAAGTGCTTATTGTAGGCCACACATGGCAGCCAATGGTTTAGGTGATGGGGGCAGGCCTCCCTGGAGAACTGAGAAGGGGGTGGGTGTCCAGGGTTAGTCAGGTAAGGGCCCGGTGGGCTTCCTGCAGGTGAAACAGCAGCTGTGAAGGCCTATGGTTAAAATCGAACATGTAGCTTATTTTACAAACTCATATATCCCATGTGGTTGAAACACAGAGAATGAAGAAGAGAGACTTGCATTAGCCACCGATGCTTACCAAGCACGCACCTCCCTTCCCACACTATGCCAGGTGATTTGCTTCTCTTATTTAAGCCACAGGAAGGCTCTGGGGGTGTGTGTACTCTCACTCCACTGGGGCTTCGCCTGTGCTTGCAGAGCTAGTAAGAGGGAAAGCCTGGATTTGAACACAACTGTTGGCCTCTGGAGCCAGTATGCTGACCATGACACCAGACTGGCTGCTGACCGCCCACTAGCCACCTCTGCTTCTTGGAGCTTTGCCATCCCTCGATTTTGCTTGGCCACAGCCAGGATGACAGGAGGATTTAGCCATAGATTACTTGCTCTGTGATCCTGGTCAGGAAGCCGGTTGTTAACGTAAATAAGACACTTGAAAGCCTAGCCAAAGCTATGAAAATTTTATAAGTCAACTTTACCCGAGATCCTGCACTGTGGATAAATGTCAAAAGGACTTGTTATGAAATCACATCTTTTAAAACTTCCATATAATTTCTTTCTCTTTAACAGGGAGTTGAGAAAGGTAAAAATAACAGTGGTTTATTTTTACTGGGAAAATAGTATAGCTTTATTTGGGACAGTGACCGAAAAACCCACTGTTTGGTCAGTTTTCTCCCCCACACTAGGATTTGATGCAGAAAGGGCAGAAAGTCTGTCTTAGCTACATTTATAAGAGGCTCGCTTAACTCTGTGTAACTTCTCAGGATTCAGTGTGTGCTCCTCCTGAGAGAAGAAATCTCTAGTAATAACAAACATCACTCCCCCATTGTTAACATGCAGGAGTTCATATTCCATACGTCCAACTGTCTTGCTACTGAATAAAGGGTGAAGGGAAGATGATGCCAGAGTTCTCCCCAAGCCCACGCCAGCTTCAACAGATGAAACAGGGGAGCCAAACACTCTAATTCCAGTCCAAACTTTGAAAGAAAGCCCTCTTGTTAATGTTTGAGTTTATCTTACCATTGGAAAGTCAAGTGGAAAAACAAAAACAGAGGCATGTTTATCCATGATGGCTAAGGACTGGACCCACATTTTGGATTGAAGGGTCATTCTTTGGGCCTTTTCCTAAGAGGCATTTTATAATGCAGTCATAACAGCTAGAAATCTGTATCATGTTCTTTTAAAATCTCCTTGGGAAAGAAAAACACTCAGGAAGTTAGAAGATTAAAAATCTAAGTGGTTTTTCCTTTTTCAAATATGATCCTTTTCATGGTCTCAGTGCTCCGCAAAGAGATGACTTATGCATTTCAAAGATCTCACCCATTCTTTCTGGTTTGCATTTCTCTGTGTTTACATCACGACTAAAAGTGATTCAAGCATATTCGTGAGGTGTCTGGAAAGGTAATGGAGGGTGACCAGCTATCCCTGTATGCCCAGGACTCAGGAGTTTCCTGAGATGCAGGACGTTCAGAGCTAAATGCTAAAATCAAAACAGGCCTGGGAAAATCTGAACAATTGGTCACTGTAGGATGGTATTTTTTGGCCAAGTTACAGATCTTTGTTTAAAAAAACTAGAAGGACCCTCATTGCCTGCGTGCGGAGGCCTAATATCCTGCATACCCTGGCACCTATTATTTTTAAAACCTTCCCATATTGTTCTGATAACCAGCCAGGTTTGGCAGTTCCTGAGGTGGTGTAGGTAGTTCCTAAATGGAATTGTTTCTATTGCTGTCAAATGGAAAATGCAACGGATACACTAGTTTCTTTTTTTCTAATTTTTTAATATCTTTGAAGTTGAACTGTTTAAAACAAAACAAACAGCTTCTTTGAGAAGAGAGCCTACTATAATTTTATTGTTTTTAAGATTTTATTGTTTATTTGAGAGAAAGAAGAGAGAGAGAGAGAGAGAACTTGGGTGGAGAAGCAGAGAGAGGGACAAGCAGATTCCATTCTGAGCATGGAGCTCCATGTGGGGTCCCATCCCAGGACCATGAGATCATGACCTGAGCCGAAATCAGGCACTTAACCCAACTGAGCTATACAGATGCCCAGATCTTGCTGCAATTTTATAATTCCACAAGGTGCATACTTTTTTGAAACTTGACTTTGTCCAAAATCCCAGGGATTGAAGCAAAAACTATCATGTGGTTTTGAAAAATCTGGACTCTACCATTAGATCAGAGGATATTCACTGGAGGATTTTCCATTCCCTTCTGTCTCCCATGTCCCACTGAGGGAGAGATAGGAAATGGAACTCTGAACAACTTCTGCTGTCTTAGAATCCTCAAATAAGGGATGCCTGGGTGGCTTAGCGCCTGCCTTCGGCCCAGGGCATGGCCCTGGAATACTGGAATCGAGTCCCGCATCAGGCTCCCTGCATGGAGCCTGCTTCTCCTTCTGCCTGTGTCTTTGCCTCTCTCTCTGTGTCTCTCATGAATAAATAAATAAAATCTTAGAAAGAAAGAAGAAAGAAAGAAAGAAAGAAAGAAAGAAAGAAAGAAAGAAAGAAAGAGAAGAAAAGAAAGAAAAGAGAAAACTATAACATTAAATGATGCAACATTGTGGTAGATTCCATCATTTACTAGCTTTATCACTTTGGGCAAATTACACCAACGCCTGAGTTTCCTTATCTATGAAATCAGAGTATTCATTTCCAGTTATGGAATGAGTAAGTTACACAAATGAAAGGTACAGTATAGGGGATATAGTCAATTGTATTATAATGGGATTGTACGGTGATAGATAGCAGCTACACTTGCAGTGAGCATAGCATGACATATAGAATTGTTGGGGCACCTGGATGGTTCAGGGGGTTTAGTGTCTGTCCTTTGCTCAGGTCATGATCTCAGGACCCTGGGATCAAGCCCCCATCAGGCTCCCTACTCAATGGGGAGTCTGCTTCACTCTCTCCTTCTCTGTCCATGCACGCTCTCTTTCTCTCTCTCAAAATAAAAATAAAATCTTTTAAAAAATAAAGATAAAAAATGAGGATGTTAAGTTTATCTAACTCATTTGATTGTGGTAAAGATTAAATAAATATACATGTGATATATGCGGATTGTGTAGAACAATGGCTGGCACCTAAATGCTGTACAAATGTTTGTTAAGTAAAATAAAAAACTAGGAAAAAACTGTATCAGAGCAATAAACCTAGAACACATTCTTGTGAACTTTAAACAAAGAAATAGAATAATCAGACAGTGTTAGATCTGTGAATGGCAGCACTGGCCCCAACTTGGAAAAAGCCTTGCCCATAGGCCTGGGGGTTAGATTTCCAAATCCTAGACTCATTCTGCATATCTGTATGACTTTAGGCAATTGACTTAACTTCCCTACATCTTGATTTTCTCATCTGGCAAAGAGCGGTGGTAATACTAACTAAATTACAAGGTTCTTATGAGTAGTACATGAAGTAATCCCTCTAGAGTATTTAGCCCAGGATGTGGCCCATCCCGAGTCTTCAATACTAAATAGCTAGAATCATCCCAGGTACACTGTATGGTTGATCACTTACTGCAACTTTTTGGCACACCTGCAACTTGCTTTATTTTCTAAACTACCAAATATGCTGCATAAGGTGTCCAGATGGTCAGGATGGAAAAGAACTTTGATTTCTGTTTGCAAAGAGACAGCAGAGGAAGGAAATCCACACCATATCTCTTTGGAAATTAATGTGCTAACACCCTCTTTTTTTTTAATTTTTAAATTTAATTTAATTTTATTTAAAATCAATTAGTTAGGGCCCATGGGTGGCTCAGTCAGTTGAGGGTCTGCCTTCTGCTCAGGTCATGATCCTGTAGTTCCAGGATCGAGCCTGGAACTGAGGCTCTCTGCTCAGTAGGAGTCTGCTTCTCCCTCTGCCCCTCACCCGGCTCATGCTCTCTCTCTCTCTGTCTCTCAAATAAATAAATAAAATCTTAAAAAAATTAAAATAAAATCAATTATTAACATATAGTGTATTATTTGCTTCAGAGCTAACACCCTCTTTTTTGTCATCACAGGTGTGGCGTTTGGGAATTCATGACAATAGGAGAAAGCATTGCCTTAGGAGTTAGGGGATCCATCTGTCCTAGTTGTGTCCTAACCTTGCCTTGTGACCTTGAATAAGCCACTTTTCTGCTTCTCTCTTAAATGATCTTCTGTTTAAAATGGAGTAGTTGAAAAAGAGACAACCTTAAAGATCTCTCTTTCTCTTATTCTATCCTTATGAAATAAAGAAGTATGTGCTATTTTTAGAATCCACAGGGCATCAGGGTTTTGTGGACAAGAAGGTGTTATGTTTTACAGCATGCAGCTTTGGTGAAGACTGCCATTTGTAAATCTGTTATCCTGGCTCCATCTTTTCTCCTTATGGGAGAGAAATTATCACACAAAACAACCAAGAGTTGGTGGAGACATTCTTAGAAAATATGCATGGTGTGGTAAGTGTCTGCTTTTAAAAAAATGTTGGGGCCAGGCGGGAAGGGAAACTCCTCAAGATGGCGGATACGCCAAAATGGCTGAGGTTCCTGTCACCACCTCCACTTGGGACGACAGCTTAAGCAGACCCTTACACCTCTCCTTTGGACTTCCTCAACCGAACCCAATGCCCTTCAAACCCCAGAGGAGGAAGTCACCTTTGACTGGTCGAATTGCAATCCTTCCTTTGCATAGTGAGGGTCACTCTGACTGGTTGGATTGCAATCCTTCCTTTGCATATGAGCCAACCAATAGGAAACCGTTCTGCCTTACAACGTTATGTAAACCCCCTACCACCTTGTCTTGGGGCGACTTCCTCGACTCACTCTCTTTCCCCCGTGAGTCGTGGAACCTCGCCCGAGGGTGCCTGCAATAAAATCTGTTCTTGGACCCTCGCTTGCCTTGGCGGTCTCATTTCCGTCTAGTTACTAAAAAAAACTTAACATTTGGTGCCGAAACCCGGGAGGAGATCGAGCCCCTGCAACAGCACGGAGGCTCTCTCCTCTTCCGTCGGACTGGAACTCCGCTCTCTCTCTCTGCTGGGGTCACCGGACTCCTTGCGGTGAGTGTTCCCTGGTTTCCGACCCTCTCCCGGGGCGCCCTGTCCTAATCGCGGCCGCGTCAGGGCAAACCCTCCTCCGCCACCTGGTGGCTCCGCGGTTCCGGGGAGTAAAGGAGACGTCCTTACTCCACGGTGACCACTTCTGTAAGCAGCAGCTCAATTCACAGTCGAGGGGACGCCCTCCTCCAAGTTTTGAGCTGATACGGGAAGGAGCCATGGGAACCTCCCAGTCCAAATTCGATTCCAAAACGCCTTTAGGATGCCTACTGGCTAATCTCCGAACTCTGGAGTTAGACCAGGACTTACGAAGGCGACGCCTTATCCATTACTGTACCGTCGCTTGGCCTCAATATCGGCTGAATAACCAAGCGCAATGGCCACCTGAAGGCACTTTCGATTATCAGATACTTACGGACCTTGATAATCTCTGTAGACGCCAAGGCAAATGGTCTGAGGTGCCCTATGTCCAGGCTTTCTGGACCCTGCGCTCCAGACCAGATCTCTGCTCTAGCTGCTCAACCTTTCAGGTACTCCTAGCCCGCTCTCCCCCGCCGACTCTTCCCCACTCCACCTCTAGAGACTCCAACTTGGCCCCTCCATCCCCCCTCGTGGAGCCTCCTGAAGATCTCTCCAGGCCCCCTGTAAGGGCCCCACACCTGTCTCCTCCTCCCTACCAACCCGCTCCCCAACAACCTGTGTCCCCGACTCCTTCCTCAATCTCCGAAACTCCAGGCCCAGGCCCAGCCTCGAGCATACCCTCTCCAACCGTTCCTCTCCTCCCAGCCCCAGAACCTCAACCACCTTCCAGCCCCCTCCCTTCTCCTCCTATCTCTGCCCGTACCAGATCCAAAAACTCTTCCCCGGACCTGGTCTGCCCCTTGAGGGAGGTTGCAGGGGCTGAAGGGGTTGTCCGAGTCCATGCGCCCTTTTCTCTACAAGACCTATCCCAAATAGAAAAACGCTTAGGTTCCTTTTCGGCCAATCCCGACAACTACATCAAGGAATTCCAATACTTGGCGCAGGCCTATGACCTAACCTGGCATGACTTACATGTCATCCAGACCACCACCCTCACCACTGAGGAGAGGGAACGTATCCAGGCTGCTGCCCGGGGACACGCTGATCAGGTCCACCTTACCGACGCCACAATGGCGGTCGGTGCTCAGGTGGTCCCCGCCGTAGAGCCAGGCTGGGATTACCAAGACGGCCAAGATGGCCGCCGGCGCCGCGACCACGTGGTCCGATGTCTCATCGCCGGCATGCGGGCGGCCTCTAATAAGGCCGTAAATTATGACAAGATCAGAGAAATCATACAGGCCCCTGACGAAAACCCGGCTATATTCCTTAACCGGCTGACCGAGGCATTAATTCAGTACACTCGCTTGGACCCGGCCTGTCCCGCGGGGGCCACGGTTCTAGCCACACATTTTATCTCTCAGTCAGCCCCAGATATCCGCAAAAAATTAAAGAAAGTCGAGGAAGGCCCTCAGACCCCCATTTCTGACCTAGTGAGAATGGCATTTAAGGTCTTTAACTCCCGTGAGGAAGCCGCAGAGCTGAAGCGACAGGCCAGACTCCAGCAGAAGGTTCAGCTACAAACCCAGGCCTTGGTAGCAGCCCTGCGGCCGCGGCTCCAGGAGCCAGCAGAGAGGGGGACCCACCCGCACCCCTCCGGGGGCCTGCTTCAAATGCGGGACTGAAGGCCATTGGGCCCGTCAGTGCCCCAACCCGAGGGCACCAACTCGACCATGCCCTCTCTGCCATTTGATGGGCCACTGGAAATCCGACTGCCCTAGCCTCAGGGAATCCTCGGCGCCTCAACGCGGGGGAAGACCCGAGACGGTGAGTCCAGCCTTCCAACTGCTCGGGTTGGAGGACGACTGACGGAGCCCAGCCTCGGCCGCCCCTCTCACCCAGGCCGAGCCCAGGGTCATGCTCCAGGTAGCGGGTAAGTCCATCTCCTTTCTGCTGGATACGGGGGCTACCTATTCTGTTCTGCCTTCCTACGCGGGACCTACTCAACCCTCACCAGTCGCTGTTATGGGGATCGACGGGAACTCCTCCACTCCTAGGGCCACACCTCCCCTTACTTGTAGCCTGGATGGGTTCCCCTTCTCTCACTCATTCCTGGTGATTCCCTCATGCCCAGTGCCCCTGCTGGGTAGGGATATCCTCCAAAAGCTAGGGGCAACTATTCATTTGTCCCCCTCTCCTCCCTCCTCACCCTCAGCTCGTCTCATCCTATATCTCTCCACTCCATCTACTCCTACCCCGGATCAATTACCCTTCGTGAACCCCCAAGTATGGGATACCTCGGAACCTGTAGTGGCCTCCCACCACCCTCCCGTCAAAATAAAACTCAAGGACGGTTCCAAGTTCCCCTCTAGACCCCAGTTCCCTATCTCCCTCCTCCATCGCCTCGGCCTCAAACCGATCATAGAACGACTAAAGCGTCAGGGACTTCTGATTCCCATAAGCTCTCCCTGTAACTCCCCCATCCTGCCGGTCCGTAAACCCTCCGGAGCTTATCGATTGGTTCAGGACCTCCGACTCATTAATGAGGCAATAGTCCCTCTCCATCCAGTGGTTCCTAACCCTTATACCCTGCTATCCCATATCCCTCCAAGCACCACTCACTTTACGGTGTTGGACCTGAAGGATGCCTTTTTTACTATTCCCCTACACCCCGATTCCTACTTTCTTTTCGCCTTCACCTGGGAAGACCCAGACACACATACCTCTGGACAATTAACCTGGACTGTCCTACCCCAGGGGTTCCGGGACAGCCCCCATATTTTTGGTCAGGCCTTGGCTGCGGATTTACAACAATGCCTCCTTAAGGCTAGTACCTTACTACAATATGTAGACGACCTCCTCCTCTGCAGCCCTGCCCTCACCATCTCCCAGGATGACACCACCTCCCTACTTAACTTCCTAGGGAGCAAAGGGTATCGGGTCACACCCTCTAAGGCACAACTCTGCACCCCTTCGGTCACTTATCTGGGAATCCACCTGACCCCCACCTCTAAATCTCTTACCAGAGACCGTATCCGCCTCCTACGAGAGCTCCAACCCCCTCAGACGGCAGATGAAATACTTTCCTTCCTCGGGTTGGCTGGCTTCTTTAGACACTGGATTCCAAACTTTTCTATTTTGGCCCGCCCCTTATACCAAGCGGCAAAGGACACTCCCCAGGGTCCTCTCACTGATCCCTCTTCGGTCCGCCGCCTGTTTTCCAAGTTAAGAGACTGTCTCACCGCTGGGCCGATACTAACTTTGCCTGACCCTTCAAAACCATTCCACCTTTACACTGAGGAGCGGTCGGGTTCAGCTACTGGCCTTTTGGCCCAACTGGTTGGACCTACTTACCGGATTATAGCCTATCTATCTAAGCAGCTAGACAGCACCGCCCGCGGATGGCAGCCCTGCCTTAGGGCGCTCGCAGCTGCTGCCTCCTTAACTAAGGAGGCTCTCAAATTGACTTTGGGACAACCCCTCGTGGTTTACTCCCCCCATCGACTTGGGGATCTTCTTAGCCACCGATCCCTGGCCCACCTAACCCCCTCTCGTCTCCAACTCTTCCATCTGCTATTCATCGAAAACCCTCAAATCTCCCTCTCTACCTCTCCCCGCTTAAATCCTGCAACTCTGTTGCCTACACCTTCGCCTACCTCTGAACCCACTCACTCCTGCCCGCAGCTCATAGAGGATCTCACCCCTCCCCACCCTGGACTCTCTGATCAGCCATTATCCAACCCTGACCGTATACTCTTTGTAGATGGCAGCTCCTTCCTGGCTGCGGATGGTCGGAGACACGCCGCCTATGCTGTAGTCACCCCAGAGACGGTAGTGGAGACAGTCCCCCTCCCAATTGGGACTACTTCCCAAAGGGCTGAACTTATAGCTCTCACCAGGGCTCTACATCTATCTAAGGGACAACGAGTCACCATCTACACCGACTCAAAATATGCCTATCTCATCGTTCATACTCATTCCGTCCTCTGGCAGGAGCGGGGATTTTTAACCACCAAGGGGACGCCTATAGTAAATGGACCTCTCATTGCCAAATTGCTTGAGGCCCTTAGTCTGCCCACTGAGGTTGCAATCGTTCACTGTAGGGGCCATCAGACTTCTAAAGACATGGTCTCCATAGGAAATAATAAGGCCGACTCAGTGGCCAGGGAAACGGCCTTAAGTAACCCAATATCTCCCATCCTCTTCCTTAATACCCCTCATCGACCTTTCTACTCTATAAAGGAAACTCAAGCCCTCCAGGCCCTGGGAGGAAAGGCAGAAAGTAAAGGATGGATTTACATCCAAGGGAAGATTGCCCTCCCAGAAAACCTGGCCCATACCCTAATTACTGATATCCACCAATCTCTCCATATTGGCCCAAGGGCACTGAACCAGTTTCTCCAGCCCCTGTTTTACTATCCATCCCTACCTAAGGTGATTGAGGCTGTCCATAGGGCTTGTAAAACCTGCTCGGCCGTAAATGCACAGGGAGGAATCCGCAGGCCGGGGCCTAACCATCAGCTCTGAGGCCATCAGCCCGGTGAAGACTGGCAGCTGGACTTCACTCACATGCCCCGCCATAAAGCCTTTCGTTATCTACTGACTTTGGTTGATACTTTTACAGGATGGATTGAGGCATACCCCACAGCCAGAGAGACTGCAGATGTGGTGGCCACAATCCTCATCGAGCACATCATCCCGAGGTTTGGGTTACCCCGGACCCTACAGTCAGACAACGGGCCGGCATTCATCTCCAGTGTGACCCAACAGGTGGCCGAGAGCCTCAACATTACCTGGAAGCTGCACATCCCCTACCACCCTCAGTCTTCGGGTAAGGTGGAAAGGGCCAACGGGCTACTTAAGGCTCAACTCACTAAACTTACCCTGGAGACTCGCCTGTCGTGGCCCACACTGTTACCTATAGCTCTCACCAGACTCCGGGCGTCCCCCCGAGGACCATCAGGTTTGAGTCCCTTTGAGTTACTGTATGGTCGGCCCTTCCTTATCAACCACAACCTCCCGGCCATTCCTCCACCTCTTTTATCCTATCTGCCTTACCTTACCCTCCTCCGGGCCCTCTTGAGAGCCCATGCTGATGCTGTCATTCCGGCCCCGACCGACAATGCCTCCGAGGAAGCCTCTCCACGAGACTTATCCCCAGGGGACCAGGTCCTTCTCAGAAATCTGCAGCCAGGCTCCCTGCAGACCCGATGGACCGGACCTCACACGGTCATCCTCACCACCCCAACCGCGGCAAAATTGCTGGGACATACGGCATGGATACACATCAACAACCTTAAACGGGCACCCACAGGTATCGAATGGACCTCCCAGATGGTGGGACCCACCAAACTCCGCCTGGCTAGGGCTCCTTCTCATACTTCTCCTGAGCCCCCCGATCCAAGCGGTAGAATGTGATTGCATGAAAGGCAGCGGTACCTCGCGCTACTTTTCATCTTATACCCACATGCCCAGAACTTGTTACTCAGGGAAGACACCCATCACCTGTACTTCAAGACATGCCGAAGGAACCTTTTGGATGTCTGAACTTTCTCAAACCAGCCGATCCCCTTGCAGCCGGTACCCCAAGACTGGAACGCCTGCAAGAACTCACCCGGGTATCTGTCAACCAACTTTTACTTCACCCATACTCTCGCCTGCCCACATCCGACTACCCCTACAACGACGCCCCACCGTCAGCAGGAAGTAGCCAGAGCAGAGTCGACGCCCCCGACACCATTATATAAAACAAAAGGTCGGAATGTTGGGGCCAGGCGGGAAGGGAAACTCCTCAAGATGGCGGATACGCCAAAATGGCTGAGGTTCCTGTCACCACCTCCACTTGGGACGACAGCTTAAGCAGACCCTTACACCTCTCCTTTGGACTTCCTCAACCGAACCCAATGCCCTTCAAACCCCAGAGGAGGAAGTCACCTTTGACTGGTCGAATTGCAATCCTTCCTTTGCATATGAGCCAACCAATAGGAAACCGTTCTGCCTTACAACGTTATGTAAACCCCCTACCACCTTGTCTTGGGGCGACTTCCTCGACTCACTCTCTTTCCCCCGTGAGTCGTGGAACCTCGCCCGAGGGTGCCTGCAATAAAATCTGTTCTTGGACCCTCGCTTGCCTTGGCGGTCTCATTTCCGTCTAGTTACTAAAAAAAACTTAACAAAAAATATTTTATCCAGATATCTGTAGTTGGAATCCATGTATTTAGCTTCAACATTCCCTTGTCTGTAACCACTCTGCTTTAACATTGTCTCTGGCTCTACACAGAGAGGAAAGACATTCTTGGTCAGCAGTACAGTAGAATGAGAGAATGCTTGCCTTATATAGTCATGGTCTGGCCGAGTCATTCCAACTGATATTGTTTGGAATGAAAACTTGACCAGATGTTCACTTAAATGAACTAGAGAGATTCATTATCAGTCCTACCATATTATCTGGGAGGGTGGGTATAATCATTTCCAAAGAATTTCCTGGAGCCGGACACAAAAGTTGCCAATTGTAATCACAGCTAACACTTTATTAAATACACACAATATACAGGCGCCACTCTAAGGGCTTTCACATGGATAATTCATGTGGTCACACACCACTCTTTGGAGGAAGGTACTATTGTTTTCCTTATTTCATAAATGAAGTCATGGGTCTTGAAGAAGTGAGGTGGCTCACCTGAGGTCACTCTCTAGGAAATGGTAAGGGCAGGATTTGAATCCAAGAACTTTGTCCCCTGTGCCTATGCTTTTAAAAGTATGCTATACTCAATGCCCTATATAATTAATTCTGGTTTTGACCAAATGTGTTGTTAAAACTTGAACATACTAGGCTCATCTCTAATCTATCAACAAGTAAATAGGAATTTGAAATTCCATGAGTAGAAAAAACATAGTACCTGATCTAAAGGAAAAAAGAATGCTAAATTTTGGAGAAAACATTCATACACCTGATTAAAAATCTCTTGAATTACCAAAACAACATATCTACTGTTTATTCATCTTTTAAAATAAGTTGAGGAATGTAACAGGAACTGAAATTTAGATATCTCCTCCTTGTCTGCATAAAATATCTGGAATGTTTTGTTGCTATGATCAAAGCCAAGCAGATAATGTTGGTTGATGCTTCTTGGTTAACCTTAAGAAGAAGCAATAAGAACTGTTGAATTCTCCTCATTCACAATGGAATCCCAAATATTTCTTTGTTGTTGGGGTTTGTTAGAATTACTATACTGGTTGACACTGACATTCTTCTAAGCTTAACTTCAGGTCTGAGAGCTCCTTTATATTTTGTCAGCAAATATTCTCCAACAATATAAAGAAAGCATAACATTTATGCTATCCACTTAGATTTTGAAATAACAGAGTGGTTTGAAAAAGGGGTTGGTTCTGTATGGGGAGATTGTGGACAAATCTTTTTAAATCTGAGACTGAGAACACATAATATATTTGAGTGGCATAATTTTATCTCAGACTCAACCCTCCCTTTTTTTTTCTTCTAAGGATTGTGTTAAAGATATTTTTAATACAGCATATTTTTTCATTCCTCTCTCTGTGAAGATTTTCAGTCCATTTGCATGCAACACAAGCTTTCATCTATATAATTAGGATCCTAGAAACTTGCAGCAGTTGGCTGTGACATCTGCATATATGCAATTTTGTGAGTTCAAGCATTGTGATATGACATGTGAATTAAGAGCTTTAGTAATGGGTTAAGAAAAGGAGGCAGCTTTGACACAAGTATAAATATTGTGCTGATCACCAGCAATGGAAAAAATTAAAACTCCAATTAAGACTTTGATTAGCTAAGATATCGTCTATCCTAATAATATAAGAAACCATCTCTACTGCCTCTTACTAAACAGAATTTCTCCAACAGAGAATCTGTTTCCTTTCACTTAAGTTTTTTTTTTCCTTTTAAGGAGTTTATTTTTTTCTACTATTAAAAAATATACATTATCAATGAATAAAGGATAGAAAGGTAGAAAGATTACCAAGGGTCTCTATCTTACAAATCACTCTGCTGCTTAAATGTTGGCACACATCTATTTAGTTATAACTATGCTTTGCATAGAAATGTTACATCCTTGATTTTAAAAGCTGAACAGGGATCCCTGGGTGGCGCAGCGGTTTGGCGCCTGCCTTTGGCCCAGGGCGCGATCCTGGAGACCCTGGATCGAATCCCACGTCGGGCTCCCGGTGCATGGAGCCTGCTTCTCCCTCTGCCTGCGTCTCTGCCTCTCTCTCTCTCTCTCTCTCTGTGACTATCATAAATAAATAAAAATTAAAAAAAAAAAAAAAAAAAAAAAGCTGAACAAAGGGCAGCCCGGGTGGCTCAGCAGTTTAGAGCCTGCCTTCAGCCTAGGGCTTGATCCTGGAGACCTGGGATCAAGTCCCACATTGGGCTCCCTGCTGGAGCCTGCTTCTCCCTCTGCCTGTGTCTCTGCCTCTCTCTCTGTGTCTCTCATGAATAAATAAATAAGATCTTTACAATAGAAAAAAAAAAATAAAAGCTGAACATAAAACTGTCTGTATTTTCTTGGTGTATTTTCTTTAAGGAACCATAAGTTTTACTAGCTTTCATAACAGTCTTCTGTGTGGATGCTCTGTAGTTAACTACATCTTTCTAGGTTCATGAACAACTAATATGTTTCCAATTTTTTCTATTCTAATAAATAATAGTTTGATATTCATCTTCATGCCTAAACACTTTCCTTTTTAGGATTATTTCTTTGGGTTAGCATTCCTCAAGTGGAATAACTACTTAAAATGTTGTATTCTGAAGTTTATTGCAGATAAACATATTTTAGCGGCTTTTACTAACTTCTTGAAATAAGTTTGTCCCATTTCAAAAATGAAGTTTGGAAAACAAAAAGTCACTGTTCCCTAAAGGGAGATCCTGTAAACAAAGTTTCTAAATTTTCTGTATGTGACTTTGCTTTCCTGCTACAGCATTGTTTCTTCCATGAACCCCAAGTCTTTGAGTTTATTCACTGGAAGACTTTGCCTTTGACCACTGGCTCTTCCCAACTAGATGAATTCCCTCTTGTGACCTCAGTCTTCCTCCTTTCTGCTAGTGAGGCTGGATACTGTGGTTATTTTCCCACACCCATTCTAGGTGTTCTGTATGTCAATACTTTGGGAAACTGACCCGACCACAGCTGTAGCCATGGTCCCTGATTTCACATAACTGATCTTTCACTTGCCCACTGCTCCAATGAAACTGCTCTGATCATGTCACCTTCATTTTTTTAAATTCACTAATCAATTCTCTGCCCTCACCTTCTTTTTTTTTTAAGATTTTATTTATTCATTCATGAGAAACACAGAGACAGAGAGGCAGAGACAGAGAGGCAGAGACACAGGTAGAGGGAGAAGCAGGCTCCATGAAGGGAGCCTGACATGGGACTTGATTCCAGGTCTCCAGGATTGAGGCGGCGCTAAACTGCTTGCCACCCGGGCTGCCCTCTGCCCTCACCTTCTTGATCTCTCAACAGCAGCTAGCACAGTTAATTTACTCCCTCCTCCTTGATACACTTTCTTCACTTAGCTTCTAGGACCTAATCAATCAGGATCTAATCAGGAAAACAGAAACTCATCTGTATTTGAACAGAGGGAATTTAATTCAGGAACTTGATGACACAGGTGACAAAAGATGAAAAGCCAAACAAAAATTCAAACTGAGGAGTGTTAGACTCCCCTTTTAAGATGAGGGAAAATATTTCTCTACAGAGAGGAAAGAAAGATCATGACCCCAGGCAAAATCAAGAGTCAGAAGCTCAACCCACTGAGCTACCCAGGTGCCTCTAGGTAGTTCCTTTTATTTATTTATTTATTTATTTATTTATTTATTTATTTATTTATTTATTATGATAGTCACACACAGAGAGAGAGAGAGAGAGGCAGAGACATAGGCAGAGGGAGAAGCAGGCTCCATGCACCGGGAGCCCGACGTGGGATTCGATCCTGGATCTCCAGGATCGCGCCCTGGGCCAAAGGCAGACGCCAAACTGCTGCACCACCCAGGGATCCCGGTAGTTCCTTTTAAAACAAGTAAGATCATAAAATTTCTCAGCTAAAAAAACAGTAGTGGCTCCCCCTCCCATTCCATGCAATAGTCAAGCCTTTTCAAGTACTCATAAGACTTACAAAATCTGGTTCCATTATGTCTCTGACCTTATCTTGTTTTTTGTTCCTTCCCTCACAGCACTTTGGCTTCACCCCTGCTCTTTGAATGTGCCATGCTTGCTCATACCTTAGAACCATTGCATTGGCTATGTGCTCTGCTTGGAGTACTTTTTGTGAAGATAGTCTAAAGGATAACTCCATTCTTTACTTGAAGGTTTTGTTCAAATGTTGTCTTCCTAATGAGTCCTATATTAAACATCTAATTTAAAATTGAAACTGTCTATATCAACTTATAACAGTTCAATTCCCTCTTTCCCTTTTTTTTTTGTTCCACAGCATTTATTACCTTCTACATTATATAATTCACTTACATATTGTGTCAATGTCTGTCTCTCCCCTGCCCCAACTATGATATGGATCTTTATTTTGTTTACTGCTGTGTTCCAAATGCTTAGAACAATGCTTGACACATCCGAGACACTCAAATATTTATTGAATGAATGAATGAATGAATGAACGAATCATCGTAGACTAGTCCTTTGCCATCAGCGCATGGACTTCACCCAGCTGAGAGTTTAGATCATAAAAGTACCTGTTACTAAGTTAAGGTCAATGAGAAGAAAATCTTTGCTAAGTAATTTTGGAAGGTGCTCACTTTTCTGAGACAGCTTCTAAAAAACATCTTCTCGGGGATCCCTGGGTGGCTCAGCGGTTTAGCCTTTGGCCCAGAGGGTGATCCTGGAGTCCTGGGATTGAGTCCCGCATCAGGCTCCCTGCATGGAGCCCGCTTCTCCCTCTGCCTGTGTCTCCGCCTCTCTCTCTCTCTCTCTCTGTCACTCATGAATAAATAAATAAAATCTTTAAAAAAATAAATAAATAAATAAATAAATAAATAAATAAATAAATAACCCATCTTTTCTCACCTTCTGGATGACGTAGTATGAGGATATGAAACATGGAGCTGCTGTAACCACTCTGTCATGGGGGTAGCTTTCTTCAGAATAAGGTGTCAGTGTGGGGGCAGAGTAGAGTGATGGAAAGATGGCTCTTTGGTGACACTGCTGAGTTGCTGAATCAAACCAATCCTGAAGCCTTTGCTAACTCTGAATCTAGTTATGGCAGGCAATTTGAATTGTGTTTTGATAACCTACTATATAGAATATTCTTTGAGACATCCTTTCAGAAGATCTTGGTTCTACAGTACAGAGATACCTCTAGGGTTATCTAAGATGATCTTTTCAAAAGTCTTAACATTTCGTTTTCTGAGTTCATAATGTTCTCTGTTGTCATAAACTGACTCAAACATATTCTGTCCATCAACTTTTCTTGGATCATGAATGTTTTTGCAAAGAGTAGATCTTTTCATTGTTTTACTATTTACTTATTCATCAAATAATATCTCTTCCTATGTTCTGATAATTGATCCTAGCAAAAAGCCTTGGATGTGTCCACTGCTGAGTTCTGATTATTTGAATCTATTTTGCTCCAAGTATCAGTAAATAATGTGGCCCCTTATTACTTTTCTTTCTTTATTTCTTACAACTCTCCCTTTCGCTCCCTCTGTTCTATCCATGCTGGCCTCCTTCCTGTTCCTCCAAAGCACAAGCACTCTGCTATCTCAGGACCTTTGAACTGGATATTGAGCCTGAAGCACTCTTTTTATATTTGTATTCCTGGTTTCTCATTCAACTTCTTTTGAACTCAAGTCTTTGCAAATGTAATTGTAATGGTTAATTTTACATGTCAACTTGATTCAGGGATGCCTAGACAGTTGCTAATACATTTTATTTCTGGCTGTCTGTGGGCATATTTCTGGAAGGGATTAGTGTTTGAATCAGTATACCAAATAAATGTGAGTGGGCAAAATCCAATCTATTAAGGGCCTGGATACAACAAAAAGGCAGAGGAAGACTAAATTTGATGCTTGAGCTGGAACATCTATCTTCTCTTGCCCTTGGACATCGACAATTTATGGCTCTCAAGACTCACAGCACTGATTTCCCTGGTTTAAGGCCTTCAAGCTCGGATGGGAACTACATCACCAGCTTTCCTGGACCTCCAGCTTGCAGACAGCAGATTGTAGGACTTCTTCACTTCCATAATGATGTTAATCAACCTCTCATAATAAGTCTCTTTCTAACTCTATATGTATATATGTATGTATGTATCATCTATCGATCATTTATCTATCATCTATCATCTTTTCTTTGTTCTGTTTCCCTGGTAAATGCTTACAGCCTCTTTCTTTTCTTTCTTTCTTTCTTTCTTTCTTTCTTTCTTTCTTTCTTTCTTTCTTTCTTTCTTTCTTTCTTTCTTTCTTTCTCTTTTTTTTTCCAGCCACTTTCTTAGTGAGGCCTTCTCTGACCTTCCCATTTAAAATTACCCTTTTTGGGCAGCCCGGGTGGCTCAGTGGTTTAGTGCTGCCTTCAGCCCAGGGCCTGATCCTGGAGACCTGCAATCGAGTCCTGCATCACGCTCCATGCAGGGAGCCTGATGGAGCCTGCTTCTCCCTCTGCCTGTGTCTCTGCCTCTCTCTCTCTCTCCTCTCTGTGTATTCTCATGAATAAATAAATAAAATCTTTAAATAAAAAAAATAAATAAAATAAAATAAAATAAAATAAAATAAAATAAAATAAAATAATGCCCTTTCCAGGCAGCCCAGGTAGCTCAGCGGTTTAGCACCTTCAGCCCAGGGTGTGATCCTGGAGACCTGGGATTGAGTCCCACGTTGAGCTCTCTGCATGGAGCCTGCTTCTCCCTCTGCCTGTGTCTCTGCCTCTCTCTTTATGTCTCTCATGAATAAATAAATAAAATCTTTAAAAAAAAATTATACCCTTTCCACTTCACTCTCTATTCCTGTCTTTATTTTACTCTGTAGTACTAAGAGTTTTTCTCATATAATTTTAACATATTTACTCATTTTTTATCTGTCTTCCTCAGGACATAAAAGTCTTGACTATTTTTTTTTTTACTTATATAACCCTGGTGTCTTAAAAAGTGCCAGACACATGTGTGGTGACCCAATAAATGTTTGTTGAATTTATCATGTGATGAATGAATGAATTTACACGAGGGAGCATAGATAGAATTAACTACTTTTACAGTGAAGTCACCCTGCCTGCCTTTCATATTGATGTTTTACATAGTACTTTTCACTTGTACTGATTCTCAGTAGATATTTCACAATGTTGAATAGCTGTTGAATAGTTTCTTGCAAATAAAATATCACATACAAAAAAAAATGTGTGCATTTTACATTACACATTTTATTTGAACCACAAGGAGAACAGAGTTGCACACAACCAATGATGTCCTTGTGTGGAATTAGAGTTTATTGGGAGCTAACCTGGATCTCCTATATGGTCTCAATTCTCAGAAGTCATCTAGTTCCCTTGAGATTGGAGCTGTATTTCCTGGAGAAGCCAATCCCCCTAGCTACATCTCCATTCTGACATAGTCTTCAGTAGCCATGAAATATCTCCCCAGGTTAATTTTACCCTGCAATATAATGTATGTCCCAAACTCAAACCCAAGTCAACTCTGTGTATGTCTATGAACTCTCCAAGTCAACAAATAAAATAACAGAAACATCATGCTTCCTAATTAACATATGGCCCAGCAAAGAAAGAAACCATGGTTTGGAGGACGGTTCTAAATTATTTCTTGCAGAGTTGAATGATATGACCTCTACTTTTTATATTGTCTTTTTTCTTTTCTTTTCTTTCTTTCTTTTTTTTTTTTTTTTTGGTCCATTTGAAAACACTTGATTCTGGGGAAAAGGCCTTAGAGATTTTCAGATTAAATGGAATCCTAAATAGGAATGTAAGTACAATCTGAGATCAGAAAAAAAAAAAAACCATCTGGATGGTTGGAAAACATCTATGGGAACCAAAAAGTGAACTACAGATGAATGCCTGGGAGCCCAATGTGTTTCACTTCTCTTATATGGTTCTATCCAGTGCTCAATCTCTGTTCCATCAAGTTTCATGGTCAAGGCCATAGGGTGACCATCATTCTTGTTCTATCCTGGGGGAATGATGCTAGCTTCTTTATAGACCTTCTTGAGAAAAGAATCAGGATGCATGGCATATAAGGCAAACATGACTATGACTGATATTGAGTGTCTCTCAAAAACATTAGTAATAATTTTTAAAATAGTAAGCTAAGGGATGCCTGGGTGGCTCAGTGGTTGAGTGTCTACCTTTGGCTCAGGTCATGATCCTGGAGTCCCGGGATCAAGTCCCCCATCAGTCTCCCTGCATGGGGCCTTCTTCTCCCTCTGCCTGTGTCTCTGCCTCTCTCTCTCTCTGTCTCTCATGAATAAATAAATAAAATAAAATAAAATAAAATAAAATAAAATAAAATAAAATAACCTAAAAGACTTCTCCCTAGTGATAAGCAGAAAAAAGAACGAATGGATATGGAAATACAGTGAAATACATTGCCAAGACAGACCGACACAAGGCATAGTGATAATAGTAAAGTTGTTTAGGTATAAATAGGAGTTAGATCTAACTAGTTAGGCACTGAAAAATCATAAATAACTAAAATGAATAAACCAAAAGAAAAACAACTCAGATTTGCTGAATCAATGAGCAAATCAATGATTTGTATTCAACTCCCAATTTAGCAGATGTTTGATTTGTGCACAATTTTTAATCTCTTCCACTCTCTACTTCCTTCAGTTACAAAATGGTAGTAAGTAGCATCACATAAAATAATGTGCATAAAGTGCTTACAATGGCACAAGTACAGAGTGCTCAATAAATAGGATCTTTTTTTTTACTATTCTTCTTGACAGCTTCACAGGTCTAAACAAAGTACTGAAGGATGTGAAGGGAGAGCCCATACAAAATAAGAGAGTTGGAAGAAGTACCAAGGGTGATGATGGTGGTCCAATTCCGCTCTGCCTTGCTTTTGCTTATTTGCAGGTCTGCTGAAGAATCCAGAGACTTTTCTGCAGCTAAATAGATGACTAGTTCTACCCAGTTCACAGAAATTATAAAATTGTTTATCTAGGTGGTCACGTAGTTTTCATATTCTTTTGTGAGTCCCCTTTGGACTATATAGAGATGCCTGAAGACAATCCTGCACCATGGCTTTGCTTTTATATACTTGATGTATCAAGGATCTGCACAAGATTTAACTGATTGCTGCTTCCCTAAAAATGTTGACAACATATTGACTTTGGTAGAGTATAAAACTATTCTGAAAAAAAACCTATTCTGTCATTTATTTATTCATCTATCTTCTAGGCACCAAATATCTAACAAAGGAATCAGCAAAGATTTAATCCCAGCCCTCATGAAGTTTATAGTCAAGAGGGTAAGACACAAGTGAAAGAAAACAATGCACAATAAGTAACTGCAAGTATAAGGAGTGATGAAGATAAGGTTTTCTGTTGTTGGGATTTCTGATTATTGAATTTATGATGAAGTATTGGGAGGGGTGCAAAATGGCATCACCAGATATAGAAATGACAGGGCAGGGTGAGTGAACTTGAATCTTTTCTACTGAAAGACTCACAGATGACTGTTTTTTTGCAAGCATCTTACTAAAATGCATTTCAACATTGAATCTAAAATAGCTAGTTAAAAAATATATATATATCTATTTAAAAATTCCTGCTGTGTAGAGCAATGGAAATGGTAAGACAAATAGATCTGTGGAAATAGGTCTTTCTTCATATTTTTAAGCTTGAGAGCACTTTTGAATGGAATTATTAGCTTGTGTGAAACTGACTGGAATGTGTGGTTTGGTTGCTCACTTCCTGAGTTCCTGGATTTTAGGTGATTTTGTGGTAAGGATGGAGTCTTTTCTATGGTTCTGTAATTAAATCAAATGAGTTCATCCACACAATGTGCAGCATGCCAGTAAAAACTAATATCAAGCTTTTACAGTGAGGGAAAACAGGCTGTTTATTGGTGTGCACCCTCCAGGAGAAAGAGGAGCTGATGGTAAAAGTCCCCAACTCCCCGATGGCTTAAAAGCAGGGGTTTTTAAATGGTGAAAACTCATGCTGATTGATTATGAATTAGGTCAGATATAATGTTTCCTTTCTCAGTCTTGTCCCTTCTGGCAACTTCCTTGTCTTCTTTTGGGGTGTTGGTAATAAGGTGGTCATTCTCTACAGGACCCTGGAATGTAAAACATTCTGAGCAGACTGCCAAGACTGGTGCCATGTCTAGCACACAAAGGCAGAAGTTCTACATCCTGTGAATATTACAAACTGCAAATTATTATCATTTTCTCTTGCAAACAACACATTGTGTTTGTTATCTCAAAAGAAGACTATCCCATAGACTTCTGAGGCAGCAATTCTGTTATTTCCTGAGACAATTTGGCATATTTCTTTAACATTAACTAAAGACCACATAACTGGTCAGGGGCAGTTAGGAGCCGTGCATCTCAACTGTGGGGTCTGTGGGGTCTGTGGGGTCTGTGGGGCTTGCATCTCTGGTTTTAGTTCCCTATCTGAGCAAATGATGGAGACTGAAAGTTTGTGATCCGGGAGCAAAGAAAAAGCATCATCTTGGATCCAGTTAGGGCTAACACTGAATCTAACCCTTATTAAGGATCCTCCTTACAAAACTTCTTCCTGAAGTATTACAGGGCAAAGTAAGTATACCTGTGCAACCACTTCCCAGGGAAAGAACTAGAACATTGCCACAAATCTTGCTCATGTCCCATCCCAATCATTATTCCTGCCTCTCCAAGATCATTACTACCCTGACCTATAACACCATACTTTCACCTCACTATATAGTACTCAACTCTGTATTTTCATTAGATATCCATAATTTTATGTATTCATTGTATATAAATAAACCCATTGGTATATAATCTATTGTGTCTGGCTTTATTTATATCAGTCTTATTTTGATAAGATTTGTCCATGCTTTTGTATGTAGCAGTTTATTTTTTATTATTATTGTTATTTGATATTCCATGGTATGAATTTATTCATCTGTTCTTCTCTTGATAGACATTGGGGTTGTATCCAATTTGAAGATATCAAGAATATTACTGGAATAAACATCCTTCTAAAGATTTTTAGTGAGCAAGTATATGTATTTCTATTGAGTATACATCTAGGAGTGAAATTGCTGGGCTATTAACGGATAATGTGAAACATTTCTCCAAAGTGGCTATTCCCATTTTTAGTCCTACTGACAAAATAAAAGAATTCCAGTTTGAGGATCCCTGGGTGGCTCAGCTGTTTAGCGCCTGCCTTTGGCCCAGGGTGTGATCCTGGAATCCTGGGATTGAGTCCCCTGCAGGGAGCCTGCTTCTTCCTCTGCCTCTCTTTCTCTCTCATGAATAAATAAATAGAATCTTAAAAAAAAAAAAAAAAAAGAATTCCAGTTTGAATTTGAGAATTATCAATCTTTTTAATTTTAACCATGTTGGCAGGAAATAACCTAATTTTAATAATGTTTCTCTAGGCAGACATTTTTGCTCTGTCAGCTAATTTTACATTCACTTATAGCTGTATATAAATGTCACTTCATCATAAATCATCTCATAAAACTACATACTTGAAAAGCTTTAGTCTTTACTAGTTTTTGAGTTGAATACATTAACTTCCACATGGAATAATAATAATGATAAAATAATAGATAAAATCTGTTAAAGGCTTATGATATTCCAGATGATATATTTATTTATGTTAATATTATTTAATTAATTCGTCCTTTCAGGATGCCTGGGTGGCTCAGCGGTTGAGTGTCTGCCTTTGGCTCAGGTCGTGATCCAGTATTGAGTCCCACGTTGGGCTCCCTGAATGCAGCCTACTTCTCCCTCTGCCTGTGTCTCTGCTCCCTCCTTTTCTCTCTCTCTCTCTCTCTCTGCCTCTCATGAATAAATAAATAAAATCTTATAAAAAATTTAATTCATCCCTTTATAACACCACTAGGAGATAGGTTCTAGTATTATCTTCTTTTTAAAGGATCTGAAATACACTGACCTGTCCAAAGTCACACAGTTAGTAACTAGGGACAAATGGTTTAAGTCATAAGCAGTCCAACCTCAGAGCCAGTGTGTAAAAACAGTTTATGTCACTATGTATTCATCCAGCATCCTACCATTATCCCCTAGGCTCTGGGAAGCTTCCATTTTCCTCCTATTCCTTTTTTCCCCATATTGCTAGCTTTTGATAAGAAATTACTGTGACTCTTATTTATCTGTCCTAATCTCCTGAAGGCTGGGTGTGACATGCAATATATCTTCCTCAATTTCCTTAAAATATCCCAATACAAGGAAATGCATGACATTAGTTGAAGACTGTTGTGTCACATCATAACAAAGCAAATGATATAAAATTTCATGTAAGGTTTTCATGTTCTTAAAATCCTCCTGCCAGCCAGCCTACTGAACAATTTGCCACCAGCCAGTATCTCTGCAGGTCCTCTCACTGATACCATTTTGTTGTTCCACTTTGTTCTCTCTTTGATATTTCTTTTCATCTCTCCAAAGTATAAATTCAACCCCAAAATGTGCCTTTTAGAGCCTCTTGGATTGCTCTGGGAAACTTTTAAGAACTTTCTGGCTCTGTTATGTAGAACTCTCGAGTTCTTCTGATCTGATTTTTTGGCCTTTCAGTTACTCTCCTGGGGTCTCTGTTTTCTCAACAAAAAGGATGATGTGGTATTTTGCCCTGTAGCCTTTTCTACCAACCCGATCAAATTCTTAGCTATGGCCTTTTCATCCCAGTCTCTTTTGGTAAAAAAAGAACTTGTGTCTGTTAGGTGAAAATAGGTGCTATAACGAACCCATGTCAAAATGCATCATGGCTCACATACAAGAGAAGTTTCTTTCTTGTTCATATAAAACCCATACTAGGTATTCTGGATCAGTGAGCTTTTCTCCTCCACAGGGTGATGCAGGTGTCTCGGTTCCTTCCATTCCGTGGCTCTGCTTCCTTCAACACACAGCTTCTCAGATTTCTTTCCTTCTTTCATATCAAGTCGGG
Source organism: Canis aureus (assembly GCF_053574225.1). Lineage (NCBI taxonomy): Eukaryota > Metazoa > Chordata > Mammalia > Carnivora > Canidae > Canis > Canis aureus. The sequence goes on from NC_135615.1 coordinate 42,630,247, forward strand.
AAGGAGAATGAGCATGGAGGACCAAAGTTGGGAGTTGTGTATGAACCTCCTCCAACCACTAGGAAATCTGAGACACGTGTTGTGGCTGTGGGGCCCAGAAGAAGAGTCAATGGGTCTGGTGACAGGCTGGTATAGTCTCTGCACCTGACCAGTATGGAACTCTGTTCTCTTCTGTTATGATTGTGCCATCTCTCCCACCCCTCCTACACCGTAATGATCGCAACAAAAATAGCTTCTGTTATCTTGACATGTTTATAAATGCGTCCATTTAAACACAGAACAGGGAATGTGCTTATGAAATGGGTTTTGAGTGGCTTCAGATGCAGTGGGACCAGGAAAGGAAAAGCAAGAAGTCAAGTTTCATATGGATCAGAGACAGGAAAAGAAGGAAAAGAGAAACCAGTCCCAGGGTATTTCTTTGCCTTGATCATGTCTTTCATTTATAAAGCCTCCATGTTCAAAGCACTCAACAATGAATGGGCACTTGGAGATTGTTTCCTGTGAGAGATAAAATAGGAAGGATATGATTTTGTAGATGGGGGAAATGAGAATTTCAAAGAGGCCGAAGTCACCCAATATGGAATTATGGGCAAGAATGTGGACTTCCTTGTTCAATTCATGTAATTGCTAAACACCATGTCTCTCTCTCTCTCTCTGTGTGTGTGTGTGTGTGTGTGTGTGTGTGTGTGAGTGTGTGTAGGGGGGTGTTATGCTTGTTCCCTTACCTCCCTCTTTCCTCTCCATCATTTAACCTCACCTCCATGCTCTTTGCCAAGAAATCTGGTTGCTCTGGTCCAGAACTGACATTTTCCCATCATCTTCCAAAACCATTTTCGTTTGGAAGATGGTGGAAAACTAGCAAATTGTGTTCCAATTAAATTATTCTTTCTGTCTTCAAATGGTTGAGAACCTTTTGGTCTTTCTCATTCCAGTTTCTACTCTCAGGAAGTGAATTCTCTGGTTTACGGATGTATCTGCAGGAAATTTATAGATGTTCACTCTTCCTCAGATTCTTAGAGGCAGGAGCAAGAAGCAGACACAAATGGGGATTGATAGATTTCTGACATTTGGATGCTGAGATTTTCCCTACATTCAGTTTTTTGACTATTTATGAAAAGGTAGTTTTTCCTACCAAAAGGGATAGTTTGAAGATTTCTTTCTTTTTAGGTGAACTCACAATTCCAAGTTCAAGAATTGCATGCTCTAGGGCAGCCCCGGGTGGCTCACCGGTTTAGCGCCGCCTTCAGCCCAGGGTGTGATCCTGGGGCCCCGGGGTCAAGTCCCACGTCAGGCTCCCTGCATGGAGCCTGCTTCTTCCTCTGCCTGTGTCTCTGCCTCTCTCTCTCTCTCTCTCTCTGATGAATAAATAAATAAAATCTTAAAAAAAAAAAAGAATTGCATGCTCTACCAACTAAGCCAGCCAGGGACTACACAAAGGGATAGTTTGAAGATTTTTAACGACATGTTAATAAGAACAAATATTATTAATAATATCAATACAATATTAGACAGGTATTTCTTTACCTACATACATTCTTAAGTGGGAAATATTTCTACATATTAAATAACAGCGGGAAATCTGTGCGTGGTATCTTTGTGATGAAGAAAGGACAACCATCTTAGAGTTAGAGATTACTCTGCTGATAAGTACTTATTTTTGATAGATATTTATTTTTTATTTTTATATTAAAAGCAATTAGCTAAGAAACTAAACATTGGTTAAAGAGAATCTTGGTTCTGGCACTTTATGGTAGTGTGACATCAAGCAAGTTACTTGACCTTTCTGTGCCTTACTTTTCTCATCTTTAAAAAGAAATAAGAGGGGCAGCATAGGTGGCTCAGTGGCTTAGCTCTGCCTTCGGCCCAGGGCATGATCCTGGAGACCCGGGATCAAGTCCCACGTCAGGCTCCCTGCATGGAGCCTGCTTCTCCCTCTGCCTGTGTCTCTGTCTCTCTCTCTCTGTCTCTCATGAATAAATAAATAAAACCTTTAAAAGAAAAAGAAATAATAGTAATCAATAATAATAATAAATGACCTTTCAGATTATTTATTTATTTATTTATTTATTTATTTATTTATTTATTTAGGTTTAGGATTCCACTGTATGAATGTGCTGTTTACTTAACTAGTCTTCTACTGAAGGACATTTGGGTTCTTTTTTTTTAAATTTTTTTTTTTAATTTTTTTTTTTTTAATTTATTTATGATAGTCACAGAGAGAGAGAGAGAGAGAGGCAGAGACATAGGCAGAGGAAGAAGCAGGCTCCATGCACCGGGAGGCCGATGTGGGACTCGATCCCGGGTCTCCAGGATCGCGCCCTGGGCCAAAGGCAGGCGCCAAACCGCTGCGCCACCCAGGGATCCCGACATTTGGGTTCTTTTAAAATTTTCACTTTAAAATAAAAAATAAATAAATAAAATAAAATTTTTACTTTACCAGTCAGACAGAATAGTAAAAGTCCCAATTAAGATTAAGTCCACCTTTGAAATATTCAAGGAAATGTAATGAAGCAGGAGTCATAGATTCCAAGCTCTGTGAAGATCATGTGTTGTTATTTTAAGAGGCTTTGCCACAACATGACTTGTTCAAGGTCATATACCTAGTAAATACTGAAATGAGATTCAAACCCAAATCCTCTGACTTTCAGTAGTATCTTTGGTAGAGGTGAAGTATTGGTAAAAGTACTGGGTTGAAAGAATTTTATTTTGGTCTCAGAAACTAGGGGTTGTTCATAATAAATGAGTCACCCAGGACCTCACAGCTGGTGACAGATGACACCCTCTCCCTGACTAAACTCTAGCCAGGGTCCTCTGAGTTTTCATCAGGACTAGACCTCAACTTTACAAAGACTTGAACAAAGCACTAACATAGCTTCTAGGAGCTCAAGGTGACATCCCTCGGATGACCCCCAACCCATTAAAGTGGCTGTCTGAGAAAACTCAAGGTTGCCAAAAGAATTTAATTGGTTCCAGCTGGTACCTGAAGATAGGGCCCCTGCCTCCCAGCCTCTGCGGGTGGGCAGGAGCACAACTTCCCTAAGTGCTGGCTAACAAACCAAATAGATTTCACATGGACCAACTCTGCTGAGCCCCTTGCTCACCTCTGTCCCTACTCTCTCATTCTCCCTTTAAAACATCCAGTCACTCCTGTACAAACCAAGATTGAGTTCACTTCATTCTGGATTCCTACTGCAATAGGGTATTATGATTAGAATCTCTTACCACTTTCACGAGTGTCTGGTTTTCTTTCTCTTTGACACAAAACAGGGCTCCTCTAGAACCCAGATAGCCCTTTCTAATCTTGAGCTATTCAACTAATTCCAGGATATTTTTTCAGGGTGTGTGGTGTGGGGGGTGTACCGAAAGCAATCTGGAACACGGCTGTTTTGCTGAGTCCAGTGGCTCAGTCTGCTGGGAAGTTCTGCTCCATTTTCTCTTTTTTTCCTTCTGGAAAGTGAAAGTTTAACCCTGTGACTGACAGTTTCTCTTCCTCTTGGCAGCAAAAAAAGAAAAGATTATGGGCAGCCTTTAGTGTGCTCACTGTGACACCCATCTAAATCTATCCTCCTTGGTCGGCCAGGTTTCCTTGACTTTCCACAACAGTTTAATCTTTGGAACTTCTTAATCAGCAGCTCTTTACCAAATGTCTTTATTCATAGGTAATCATTAGGCCTTTTTATTGTGATTTTTTTTTAAAGTAGATTCCACTGGACCCCAGCATATGGCTTGACCCTGAGATGAAGACCTGAACCAAGATCAAAAGTTGGACACTTAACCAACTGAGCCACCCAGGTGTCCCAAGGCCTTTTTAAGAACATAGATGTATATAATATTAACTTTTAGATACAAGGTTGAGAAAAAAATGGGGCAGAAGATAATTTTTGATGGAGAAGAAGGAAGAAATTTGAATTTGGGGATCTGAGAAGGAATGTCCTGCAGAGTCAAGATCATTGATTAATTGCCTAAGTAAAGGGATTGTCAAATGGCAAGAGAAATTTCTTTTTTGTTTTTGTTTTCCTTTTTTAAATATAACCAACAATTGAGATATAATTTATATACCTTATAAATCACCTATTTAAAGTATACAGGCCTAAGGTTTTTAGTATTTCTAACTCAGAGTTGTACAACTATCACCACAATAAATTTGAGAGCATTTTCATCAACCCCTTCTAGCAACATTTTACCTAATAGCATTTACTCCCCATTTTCCCCAACCCCCTCCAGCCTTAGACAATCACTGACTTTCTAATGCTATAGATTTGTAGCAAAGGAAGGTGTTTTTTGTTACGTTTTTACCACTTTCGCCAATTCTAAGTGTACAGTTGAGTAGCATTAGCACATTCACTAATGTGGTTTTACAACCATCATAGCCATTCATCTTCACAACCTTATCTTGCAAAACTGATATTCTGTACCCATTAAACAATAATCCCTATTCCCCTGCCCCCCTAATCCCTGTGACTATTATTCTACTTTTTCTCTAAGAATTTGACTATTCTAGGTACATCATATAAGTGGAATCATACAGTGTTTGTTCTCCTGTAACTGGCTTATTTCACTTAGCATACTGTCTTCAGTATGTTATGGCATGTATCAGAATTTTTCTCCTTTTTAAGGTTGGATAATATTCCATTGTATATATAGACCACATTTTGTTTATCCATTCATCTGTCAATAGACATTTGGATTGCTTCCATCTTTTGGCTACTATGAATAGTGCTGCTAAGAATAGGGGTGTTCAAATATCTATTTGAGATCCTGCTTTCTTTAAATTTTTTGTTATTTTTTTAAAAGATTTTATTTATTTATTTATTTGAGAGAGTGTGAGAGAGCACAAGCTGGGGAAGGGGCAGAGGCAGTGGGAGAAGCAGCCCCCTTGCTGAGCAGGGAGCCTGATACGGGATTTGAACCCAGGAACCTGAGATCATGACCTGAGCCAAAGGCAGATGCTTAATTGACTTAAGTCACCCGGCCCCCTGAGATCCTACTTTCAATTATTTGGTGCAGGTACCCAGAAATGGAATTGCTGGAGAATATGATAATTCTATGTTTAGTTTTTTTTAGGAACTGCCATATTGTTTTTCACAGTGGTTGTACCATCTCACATTCCTACCAATAACGCAAAAGGGTTTCAATTTCTCTAGACCTTTGCTAGCAGTTGTTATATTTTGTTTCTTTTTTTATTAGCCATCCTAACAGTTGTAGAATAGTATCTCATTATGGTTTTGATTTGCATCTCCATAATGATTAGTGATATTTCCATGGGCTTATTAGCCATCTGTATATCTTCTCTGGAGAAATGGCTATTAAAGTCCTTTTACCCATATTTGGTTTTTGTTTTTTTCCTTTACCCATATTTGATAAGCAATAATTGTACCTTGGATAAACCTCATTGACTATGATACTGCCACTGTGCAAAGCTCTTTTACCCATGTTTGAATGATACTGTTTTTTGTTGTTGTTGGGTTGTAGGAATTCTTTATATATTGTAGATATTAACACCTTAATAGACATATGATTTGCAAATATTTTCTCCCATTTCATAGGTTGCCTTTTTACTCTGCTCATTGAGTTGTTTAATGCATTAAAGTTCTAAATTTTGAAATTAAACATAGAATTGCCACATGATCCAGTAATTCTACTACTGGTATTTACCCAAAGAATATGAAACCACTAATTCAAAAAGACACATGAACCCAGTATTATTTACAATAGCTAAATTATGGAAGCAGCCCAAGTGTCCATCATAGATGAAGAGATAAGAAGATGTGAGATGTATCTATCTATCTATCTATCTTACTCAGTCATAAAAATGAATGAGATCTTACCATTTGCAACAACATGGTTGGACCTAGAGAGTATAATGCTAAGTAAAATGAGTCAGTCAGATAAAGGCAAATACCATATGATTTCACTCATATGTGGTATTTAAGAAACAAAACAAATGAACAACAAGAAAAAGAGACAAACCAAGAAACAGATTCTTAACTTTAGAGAAGAAGCTGATGGTCACCAGAGAAGAAGTGGATGGTGGGGGGATGGGTGAAATAAGTAATGCAGATAAAGAGTACATTTATCATGATGAGCCCCGAGTCACATATAGAATTGTCAAATCACTATATTGTACACCTGAAACTAATATAATACAGTATGTTAACTATACTCAAATTAAAATAATAAATGTGTTTTAGGGGCACCTGGGTGGCTCAGTCCATTAAGCATCTGGCTATGGCTCAGGTCATAATCTCAGGGTCCTAGCATCAAGCCCCACATTGGGTTCTTTGCTTGGGGAGGGGGGTGGAGTCTCATCCCTCTCCCCCTACTACTCCCCTTGTTCATGTTCTCTCATTCTCTCTCTCTCAATTTTTTTATTCACTTATTTGAGAGAGAGAGAGAGAGAGAGAGAAAGTGAGCAAAAGCAGGGTGGGGGTATGGGGCAGATGGAGAGAAAGAAACAGGTAGCCAACAACGTGGGGCTGATCCCAGGACCCTGGGGTCATGACCTGAGCAGAAGGCAGATGCTTAATTGAGCCAGCCAGGTGCCTAAAGAATAAAATCTTTAAAAAATAATTTAAATGTTTTAAATTATAATATAGTCTATTTACAGACTTCTATCTATTTTTTCTTTCATTTCTGGTGCTTTGGTGTCTCATCTGAGAAATCATTACTGGATACAATGTCATGAAGATTTTCCTCTGTTTTCTTCAAGAGTGTTATAGTTGTAGCTCTTATGATTAGGTCTTTGATCCATTTTCAGTTGATTGTTATATATGGTGTACAATAGGGATCCAACTTCATTTTTTTAAAAGGGGAGATCCAGGGGCAGCCCCGGTGGCACAGCGGTTTGGCGCCGCCTGCAGCCTGGGGTGTGATCCTGGAGACCCTGGATCAAGTCCCACCTCAGGCTCTCTGTATGATGCCTGCTTCTCCCTCTGCCTGTGTCTCTGCCTCTCTCTGTCTCTATGAATAAATAAATAAAATCTTTAAAAATAAAAAAAAAAGGGGGAGATCCAGTTTTATTAACACCATTTGTTGAAAGCAAAGGAATTTCTTAAAGGAAAAGTTAATGTTTTATTTTGGATTCCTTTGAAGCAGAGCCTGTGACAATAACTTATTGACAATTTATTTAAAAGGTGATTTCAGCAGATATCTGGGTGGCTCAGTGGTTTAGCACCTGCCTTTGGCTCAGGGCGTGATCCTGGAGTTCCTGGATCAAGTTCCACATAGAGCTCCCTGCATGGAGCCTACTCCTCCCTCTGCCCATGTCACTGCCTCTTTCTCTCTTTGTCTCTCATGAATAAATAAATAAAATCTTAAAAAAAAAAAAAAAAGGTGATTTCAGGAAGCAGGAATGAGGGAAAGGGCAAATGACACAGAAAAGGATAAAATCTAGTAAAAAGGTATATTGTAGGGCACCTGGGTGGCTCAGTGGTTGAGCATCTGCCTTCAGCCCAGGTCCTCAGGTCATGATCCCTGGGTCCTGGGACTGAGTCCTGCATCAGGCCCCCCGCAGGGAGCCTGCCTCTCACTCTGCCTATGCCTCTGCCTCTCTCTCTGTGTCTCTCATGATTAAATAAATTTTTAAAATCTTAAAAAAAAAAAAAAAAGCATATCGTGGAGATTGCTGCCATTATTGCCAGAGGCTCATTTTTATCAGGACATCTGAAAGCTGTCTGGAATGTCTTCCAAAACACGATCCCTCTAAAAAAGAAACTGGAAAATGAGACATGTACCCCCGGTTTTTGTCTCTACTGTCTGAGGGTCACCTCTGGGTAGACGGGAGATGTCTTCTCGCAGCTCCAAAGGCTCCTATATGCCATGTGGGTGGCATGGCTTGCTGGACTTTGAAGAAGCTCTTATGTGTAGTACCCTCTGGGAGATATTGGCTAGTAAGCTTCAGCTTGCAAAGACCTGTGCACAACAGCTCACACATCAGATGTGGGCCAAGGAATGGGATCTGAGCCACCAAAAGTGTCAGTTATAGTTAGTAACCAAGAAATAAACAATGTCTGCCTCAACATCTACCGGAGCCGAGGTCTATGTCTGAGGGTGACTGCAGGGTAAGAAGAAAACATTTACATTCTTTTATCAAGCACCTCTGATACATAAGGCTATGTTCAAGGAAGTTATGAAAATGAACATGATGATCCTTAAGAAAGTAAGATTTAATAGATATAGCAGCTATACAAATCACTCATCTAAAAGAAAGGCAGAAATGATAGGTGTCGGTGCTGTGTAGGAGATGGGTCTAGGAGGGAGAGGAAGTTTCTAGTAATGGGTAATAAAGGCTTCATGAGAATATTGCATATAAATGGATCCTGAAAAATGATGTTCATTTATTCATTCAAAATATATTTTTTGATAGTCTTCTGTGTGCCAGGCATTTTACTAGGTGCTAGGGCTTCTGTGGCAAGCAAACAGAAATAGTCCCTCCTCCACTTGCACTCTAGCAGAGAGACAAGGATGGTGAGTTATGGATTAATTTATCAATTCAATAGGTGAGATACTGTCAGAGAGTGTTAAGTGCAATAAAAAAAACCACAACAGGACAATTGGATAGGGTGTTGAGATAGGATGGGGTTAACCGCAGACAGGGGTGGTCAAGACATTCTCTATGGAGAAAACATCTAAGCTGAGACTTAAATGATGTTGGGGAGGTGTCAGCTCCCAAACAATCAGAGGTAACTATTCCAGAATAAGAGAAAATGGCAAAGGCCAGAAACAGGGAATAACTCAGCATGTTTCAGAATGGAAATGTCAGTGATTCAAGAGAGTAAGAGCCAAGGTATAGAAGGGGATAAAATGAAGTCAGATGGATGAGCAACAGCCAGGTCACGCAGGACCCAGCAGGCAGCATGAGACCTTTGGACCAAATCTATGTGCTAAAAAAATCACAGGAGAATCTTAAGCCAGAGAATGCACTAATTTCATTTATATTTCTTTCTTTTTTAAGATTTTATTTATTTATTCATGAGAGACACAGAAAGAGAGGCAGAGGCACAGGGATAGGGATAGGGAGAAGCAGACTCCCTTCAGGGAGCCCAGTGCGGGCCTCGATCCCAGGACCCTGGGACCCTGAGCCAAAGGCAGACACTTAACCATTGAGCGACCCAGGTGTCCCTTGATTTATATTTTTCTTTTTTTTTTTTTTTTTGATTTATATTTTTCAAAGATCATTCTGACTGCTATGTCAAAAACAGATCATGCAGGACAAGAGTAGAAGCACCACACCCAGTTCAGAGACTCTTATTGGGTCATGGACCCAATAAGAGTCCATCCCAGGATGGACTTGGGGACTGCTCAGTCCTAGGTGGTAGCAGGAGAAACAGAGAGAAAGCTAGGTCTGGGATTCAGTGTTGGAGGTGGACTTAAAAGTTGCCTTGGTTGTGCTCAGATGACAATGGGGACCGTGGACAGAAATAACAAGGTCAGGTAAGAAAAAGTCTGATAAAGAATTTAGACCTCTTTCTCCTTGAATGGCTTATAAGGGGTATTGTAAATAATGGTGTAGATGTGGCTTTGGAAAAGATCAAGGACTCTGAACTCCAGGCATGGAAATCAGCCTTCATTCTATAGGCAACAGGAAGGAATTAAAGGGTTTTTATAAAGGAAAGGGTAACAAGAACCACACTGTGCTCTTAGGCCTTGTCATTGTTGGGTCAAATAATGCACAGAGATAACAATCACCACAACTGTGTGTGTGTGCATGTGTGTATGTGTGTGCGCAAGTGTGTCTTTTCAAGCAGAGAAGGTGAGAGCAATTTGGACAGTATGAAGCCAGTAGACTTCTTTGGAGGTTAATTTACTTCTCTGTTTATTGATGTTGCTATGGTGATGTAAAATGCTAGCCAGAAGGACACAGAACAGTCGACTGTCTCTGCACTTAATAATCTGATTTTATGTAAGACATCGAGAAAGAATGCAATAACTCAGGCCCTTTGCAGCGAGCAGTAAGAGAAACCAGATGAGGCTGAGCAAACCTCCTGCCAGGCCACACCAGTACCCCTCCTTGGGTGCCGGGTTTCAGGCCCAGCTGTCCTGGCACTACCCAGCCTGACATTTGGAGGAACTCATCCTGCATTCTGACCCCCCCTCTCTCCATTGCTCTCTCAAACCAGAACTTTGCAAGCAGCCCACAAAATGAAATAAAAACCCCAAGGAAATGGATAAAAGAATTCTGCCTATAAAAGGGGCTTTGCAGAGGGAAGCTGGTCTCATTGGTGGATGCAAACTACTCCCTTCTGGAGTATTCCTTGATATGGCCCTGAGGGGGGGTTCTTGCAGAAGCTGCAGATTACTCTTTAGATTTGCATGTTTCCACTTTCTTTCAGGAAGTCAGTGTTTGGAAGCTGGTGGTCAAGGTATTTTTTTTCCCTAATTAGAAACACATTCTTTCTGTTGTTTAAGATAAGACCAAGAATTTTTCACTTTCTTTGGTGTCACTGTAAAGTTAAAGTTAGGTTTCTATAACTGGATTTTTGATGTGGGCAGTCAAAACCAAAACTCAAAACAAAACACCTAAAGGAGACCTCTTGCCATTCTGAATTCTAAACCCTGCGCATTCTAGATTTTTTTTTTCATTCTAGATTTTTGGTAAGATTTTTACTCATTTCACAACTTTCGAGCAGTTTTCACATGCCTGACAGTGTAGGAGGCGCTCAGAATACAGTAATGAGTACAGGGCCCCTCTTCTAACTGCCATCATAGTGGTGCTGATAAAGACAGTCAGTACTTTTTCTTTCTTTCTTTCTTTTTTTTTTTTAAGATTTTATTTATTCATGAGAGACACAGAGAGAGAGGCAGAGACATAGGCAGAGGGAGAAGCAGGATCCCCTCGAGGAGCTTGATGTGGAACTTGATCCCAGGACCCTGAGCCAAAGGCAGATAGATGCTCAACCACTGAGCCACCCAGAGGCCCTGTCAGTACTTTTTCATCTTTGCCACACTCATGCCATCGTGGTCAGTCTGTTACATGCACTGCCTCCCTTAAACCTCCCAGCAATGTGCAAAGTAAGTATTAGTATTATCCTAATTGCATAAGTGAAGAAGCTGCAGCTTCATTGCTTAGCATGGAAATGCACCGATTATCATGGTGTGATGTGTGGTGTGATTTAAGTTGAAAGAAGGGCCGTGAGCGCTCTGAAAGAGGCTAGACACCATGTTCCATAGGGTTAAAGGTGTGATGAATATTTTAATCCTTTATACCTTCAACCAAATAGCTCTCTAAAATCCTTCCCCCCAAAAAAATAAAATAAAATAAAATCCTTCCCAGCTGGGATGTTGTGATTTATAAGAAAAATATATATTTGGTTTTGCTCCAGGGTTCCTAGCTCACAGCTCCCCACACCCTTGGAATTTCCTAAGTGCTGAGAGAATCAATGCGTCTTGTTATGTTAATGAGGCAACTCTTGGAAAGAGCCTAAGAATGGGGGCTGGTTGCTGGTGGAGCCATGCTTCTGATTAGGGTTGGAAATTTCAGTCCAACTCTCTGACCTCTGGGAGGGGGATGAGGAGATGGATGTTGAGCTCAACTGACAATGGCCAATGATTTAATCAATCATCCCTGTGTAATGAGGCCTCCATGAAAACCCAAAAGGATGGCTGTGGAGAGTTTCTGGGTTGATGAACAAGTGGAAATACATGGAGAGTGGCACATTGAGAGCAAGCCACGCTTTCAAGAGCATGGAAGCTCCCCACTCTCCCATGCATTCCCTATGCCTCTCTTCCATCTGCCTGTTCTTGAGTTAATTTCCTTTCATAATAAGCCAGCGATTTAGTGGGTAAGAGCATTTTTTGAATTCTGTGAGCTGCTATAGCAAATCAACCAAGCCCGAGGAGAGGGTGTGCGACCTCTGACCAGTTAAAAGCAGAGTTGTCAGCCTAGGGCTTGTGACTGGCATCTCGAGTATATGTGTGAGGGTGTTTTATAGGACTGAACCCTTAACCAGGAGGGTCAGAAGCTATCTCCAGATAGACAATGTCAGAATTGAGTTGAATTGTTATGACACCAAGCTGGTATCCAGGGTGTTGTACATGGTGTGGGTAACCCTGTCCCCACATTGGAATTAGTACCAGAAGCCCTATATCAGGAGGGCAGGAAGCTGAGAACCATTCCTTCTGAGAATGGAACAAGAATAAGAGCCAAAGGCAGGTGGGCCCAAGAAGGGACACTTTGGATATTATTTTATTTTAAATGGGGGGGTATATTATTTTAAATAAAAGTTCTATATGAGACAGCCTGTGCAAGAAAAACACTCAGACCCTCCTCTGTCTCCTGGAAAGCAGGAAACAGATCCCCCACGTGAAAGGTGCTCACCTTATGATGGGAGGTAAAGAGGCAACCTTATCGCAGGAGATGGGAAATTTAGAGCAGAGAAGTCTATGTAAACAACCTTTGTGGGATACCTGGGTTAAGTGTCTGATTCTTAATTTCTTGATTTCGGCTTGGGTCATGATCTCAATGTGTTGGGATGGAGCCCTACCTTGGGCTCCACGCTGAGCCTGGAGTCTGTTTCAGATGCTCTCTCCCCCTCACTCTCTCCACTCTCTCTAAAACAAAAAGACAAAAAATATAAAAAACAAAAACAAAAACCTTTGTTACTTTGACTAATTTACTAGCCCAGGCCAATGTCTGTTGAGAATTCTTTATTAACTGAAGCTCCCAAAGTTAAATTCTCTTTGCCCTGTCAATTCCTCACAAATTTATTGTCTCCTTGTGTAAAAAGAACTGCCTGCCTTGAGCATTTCTTTAGGTCTTCATGTCATTGTTGGGCCTCCAGGTGCCAGTAATAAAATGTTGAATATTTTTCCCTATTAATCTGTCTCCTGTGAATTTAATTCTTCATCCAACTGGAAGAACTTGAGGGGAGAGGAAGAGTTTTTCTTTCCCTCACAGGTCCCCTTCAATCTCTCACCTGGACAGTCTATCCTCATTCTTTATTTTATAAAAAAAAAAAAAAAAAAAAAAAAAAAAAAAAAAAAAAAAAAAAAACCTGTCTTGGGGCACCTGGCTGGTTTAGTCAGAGAAGTGCACGACTCTTGATCTCAGGGTCATGAGTTTGAGCCCCATAAGGGGTATAGAGATTACTTAAATAAAATTTTATTTTTATTTTATTTTTTAAAAGAGTTTGTTTATTCCTGAGAGACACAGAAAGAGAGAGAGGCAGAGAGACACAGGCAGAGGGAGACATGCAGGGAGCCTGACGTGGGACTCTATCCCGGGTCACCAGGATCATGTCCTAGACTGAAGGTGGCGCTAAACCACTGAGCCACCTGGGCTGTCCCTTAAATAAAATTTTTAAAACTTTATATTTATCTCACAATTTCAACAACTGCCAGGTTTTGCCCTGGCTGAGTCTTGTTTCAATGCCTTACTCTTTCTGTGATTGCATTCACTCAGGCTCATTATGGTATTGTCTAGGTCCTTGCTAATATTGATTTATTTTATTTGATATGCATAAAGTGTTCTTTTCCCATAACATTAGAGGATTTCGAGAATTATTCCAAGTTCAGTACAAAGTAGGTTAAGTTCAAACCTCATAGCCTTGATAACTTTGTATTTAACAGAATAAGAGCTCCCTTGCTCCTGGTCTGTGATGACCTCATAAAATCACAATATCTATTATATCTAGCACATGCTAGAACCAGATTCTAAATCAACATGATGTATATACATTTAAAATCCAAAGAAACTAAATAAATCTTGGGGATCCCTGGATGGCTCAGCGGTTTGGTGCTTGCCTTTGGCCCAGGGCGTGCTCCTGGAGCCCCATAATGAGTCCCGCATCAGGCTCCCTGCGTGGAGCCTGCTTCTCTCTCTCTGCCTGTGTCTCTGCCTCTCTCTCTCTGTGTCTCTCATGAATAAATAAATAAAATCTTTAAAAAAAAAATCCAAAGAAACTACTCTGATGAGCAAAGACTAATAAGCTTCAATATAACACAGAATTTTTTTTAAAGATTTTATTTATTTATTTGACAGAGACAGAGAGCACAAGCAGGGGGAGCAGCAGAGAAGAGAGGGAAAAGCTGAGCAGGGAGCCCGATGCAGAGCTCAATCCCAGGACCTTTGGAATATGACCTGAGCCGAAGGCAAACACTCAACTGACTGAGCCACCCAAGGGCCCCTAACACAGTATATTTTTAAAAATAAAGTAAACCAATATATTCACACCACCCGCTCCAGGTTAATTTTCCAATAGTAAAGAAGAATGTTGCAAATCACAATTAAAAGTACTACTCGACTGCCCTCCCTTACAATCTAGCATGAGGAGCCTTAAAATGAACATCTTCAAAAATATATGCAAGGCAAGAAGGAGAGTCCTCATTTATAACAAGAGTGTAAAGTAATATGCTGAACATTTTCAAATTTTCATTTTATAGTTCTTTTCTCCCTAAGTACAAGACACTGGAGAGTGTTTGCAAAATTTCCATCACACCAGATGTAAGAAGGACTTGATGACAAAGTCCTGAGTGTTGTTCACTGACCTACCCGAGGGCAGATTTCAAGAATATTAACAAAAGATTAACAATATTAAATCTGTCTTCTTTGGGGAGGATTTCCCTGATACTTTAGTCCAGAACACATCCCTTGGTATATTCCTACTCTGACCCTATGACTTTGGTCAATAGCATTTGTCAAAAATGCAATTTAAACAAATATTTGGGTAATAATGAATGCCTTCCTCATTAAAACATAAGGTCCATTAGATGGTGTTTGTCCTACCACTTTTTGAAGGAATCCAAATGTTTATTTCAATATTGAATTTATATTGATTAATTTATAGGAGTTTGATTCATTTTGTTGAATGAATCAAAGGGAAAAGTTTTCTCAAAATTATAAACCAAAATAATAAAAAGAGTGAATTCAGGCAATAAACAGGAGGAAAAACCCCTCAGCAGTTTGACACACATTTAAAAAAAAAAGTGAATTCAATGAAAATAAGCTGAGTTCATTCCAAAATTTTGATATTAAAAGAATGGTCCAGCATGACAGGGCTTGTACTTTTAATTATATTGAAAAAAAATTTTTTTTAATTTTTATTTATTTATGATAGTCACAGAGAGAGAGAGAGAGAGAGAGGCAGAGACAGACAAGGCAGAGGGAGAAGCAGGCTCCATGCACCAGGAGCCCGACGTGGGATTTGATCCCGGGTCTCCAGGATCGCGCCCTGGGCCAAAGGCAGGCGCCAAACTGCTGTGCCACCCAGGGGTCCCTACTTTTAATTATATTGAGAAAGTATGTAATGATATACAAGCCCTTGTGGATTCAGTCATGCCTTTATAAGGTTTTGTATTTTGTTGTGATTCTATCTACATACACTTGGAAAATAACAGAGAGTTTTTGTATGTGACACTTGATTCATTCCATCTGCAGAGAACACTACAGTCAAGCATACACATTTGGTGTTTTTTCCACAGCTCCTTGAAAACCAGGAAAGTGTCACCCACAATCTGAGATTCACTAGGCTGCTGAATCATACCCCCAAATTGTTCCCTATTGTAAAAGTCTGAGGTTTGTAAGCTCGGTGTTTGGCAATAAAGTGAACAAGGAAATCTCATCCTCAAAAATTAGCCCTTCAAAATCTCAAGAAATGTCTTTCCAGCCTTCAGTGTTGCACAGTAAAGATGATGGCATGTACACTTCTGAGATTTCTTTTCAGTAACATAGGTATCTGTTAAGAAGGAAGCAGGAGGGGTGCCTGGGTGTTCAGTTTGTTGGGCATCTGCCTTCAGCTCAGGTCATGACCTCGGGACCCTGGGATCAAGTCCCACATGGGGCTCCCTGCTCAGTGGGGAACCTGCTTCTCCTTCTCCCTCTGCTCCTACCCCCTGCTTGTGCTCACTCTCTCTGTCTGTCTGTCTGTCTCGAATAAATAATTAAAATCTTTTTTTAAAAAAAGGAAAAAGGGCAGCCCCGGTGGCACAGCGGTTTAGCGCCACCTGCAGCCCAGGGCGTGATCCTGGAGACCCTGGATCGAGTCCCGCATCAGGCTCTCTGCATGGAGCCTGCTTCTCCCTCTGCCTGTGTCTCTGCCTCTCATTCTCTCTCTGTGTCTCTATGAATAAATAAATAAAATCTTTAAAAATAAAAATTAAAAAAAGGAAAAAGAAAAAAAAGGAAGCAGGAGTGAAGGAGGAAATACCCTCACCTCTACCTCTGTCTCTTCCTGTCCTCTAGTTTTTGTTGTTGCTTCCTGTTGGCCAACCCCAATGGGCAAAGGGGTCTGGAAAATACAGTCTAAAGATATCAGCATCTCAGGGGTTCTCATCCAAGATGGTGATGTAGGAAGATCTTGAACTCACTGCCTCCACAAAACACACCAAATTATACCTATTTTTAGAACAATTCCTCCTGAAGAAGAACTGAGGGCCAACTGAACAGCTTGTGAACACCCAAAGATAGAACAGCAAAAGAGAACAGCAAGAGAGAGGAAGACAGACACAGCATCTCAAGGCATAGTCTGGCTTGGAGAAGGAGACCTAGATTGGATTTAAGGGGTCAAATGTGGGATAACCAGCTGTGGTAAAACAAGAAATACATTTGGTTTTTGTCCTGGTTTCCTGGCACAAAGCTCTTCAAACCCTGGTGATTTCCAAAGTGAGAGTATCTTTTGTGATTTGTAACAAGCCCTTTCAATTATACCTGACTTTGTGCCTATGTGACTCAGGATAGGGCCCCAGATAGGCTCAGGATGGGCTCAGAAAGACCAAGGAAGGGCAGCCCAGGTGACTCAGTGGTTTATGCTCTGCCTTTGGCCCAGGGTGTGATCCTGGAGCCCTGGGATTGAGTCCCACGTCGGGCTCCCTGCATGGAGCCTACTTCTCCCTCTGCCTGTGTCTCTGCCTCTCTCTCTGTGCCTCTCATTAATAAATAAATAAAATCTTAAAAAAAAAAGACCAAGTAAATTAGAAGAAGATTAAAGGATATTAATGTTCCAGAAAAACTCTTCAACAGCAAGTTTTGATGTGCTTTTGAGTAGAGGAACACACAGAGGCACTGAAGAGTGGCTTGCCCAGTGCACATGTAGAAGCTCCATACCTCTTCTGCAGACTTGGCCCTCTGGCTAAAGGAATTATATTCTATTATACTTATATGGTTACAATTCCTGAGTTATATCCTTTTATACTAAACCAGTAATCTAGTAAGTTAATATTTCCTGAGTTCTGTGAGCCTCTCTAGCAAATTAATAGAACTTGAGGACACAGTAGTAGGAACCTCCAATTTATAGCAGGCCAGTCAGACTGCCTCTCTGGGTTGGGCCCTTAACCTGTATGATCTGATCTTCATCTAGGTAGATAGTACCAGAACTGAATCAAATCATGGCACACCTAGCTGGTATTGCAGAATGGCCTGATGTGTGAAAAATTCACACATCTGATGTCAGAAGCAAAATAGTGTTACAGTAGAAAACTGAGAGTAGAGAAGACACATAGAAGTGTTTTTCCTTGGACTAGCCCAACCAACCAGGAAATGTATGCATTTGTATACTCCATGGCTTTCAAAGCACTCATTAAATCCATAAAGCCAAGGGACAATGCCTGGCTTGTGGCTCAGTGGTTGAGTGCCTGCCTTTGGCCAAGGGTGTGATCCTGGAGTCCTAGGATTGAGTCCCTCATTGGGCTCCCTGTATGGAGCCTGCTTCTCTCTCTACCTATGTCTCTGTCTCTCTGTCTCTCTCTCATGAATAGATAAATAAAATCTTTAAAAAACAAGACAAAAATCACAAAGCCAAGAACTGAGAAGCTGACAATGGGATGAAACAGGAACAGAGCACTTAAATCTTTGGCCCAAACTTGCACAGCTTGTAAGAAGTAGAGCTAGCCCTTTGCTTAAGGATCTGAACTTTGGTGTCTTTGATATTCATGTTTCCCACCTTCCCCACTTTCCACAAACACAAGATATCAATGAATCTAGAAATTCTTTGGTGCTATGGTTGAACATTGTGAGTAGTTTGTGTTGTTTCTATTTGTGGATTTTGCCTCTATTTATAAAATATTACCTCTCTGCTTATAGTATTTGTTGTTAAAGTGCCCAGAATCTTTCAGACCCTCTCTGTGGATGAGTTATGGCTAACAGGATGCCTGATTATTCACGCCGTTGGGGAGAAGAGCTGGTGCTTGTAAACGTCCACAGGGCTGCCCCCTGGAGGGCTGGAAGAAGGAGCCCCTTCCCTGCAGGGAGCAGAGCGCCTGATGGGCTAAGATAACCGCGAGCCCCATGTGTTTGGTTGGTACCCCAGAAAACTTCTGTAGTGACATTCTATTCTCTTTGATACCAATTCATGGTTTTCCTGTGCATTACTTTTCTTACTCCATGGCTAGCCAGATTCAGTAAAAATTAGCAAAAAAACTTAACTTCTAAAAATTAATAGGTGTTTCTTCAAGAAAACTCAAAAAGCAAAAGGCAAAACTTTATAATCCCATCACCAGAGAGAACATTTTTCATCTAAATCCTTCTAGTCTTTATTTTCTGTGTGGATATACATGCCTATTTATATAAAATTTATTTTAAAATGGAATTATTCTATACACACTGCTTTGCAGCTTACTTTTTAATCCCATATGGTGTCTTAAAGACATAAAATTTTCAAATTTCATACAGAACTTTTCTCAGCTATAACCAGAGAATGCTATAGCTAGAAACGAATTTGCTCTAGTTGGGAGTAAGTGATAGGGTGAAATGCCAGCTTTTCACACTGAAGTATGCGTATGACTCACCTGGGGATCCTGTTCAAATGCAGATTATGATCCTGGAGGTCTAGGGTAGGACTTGAGGTTCTGCATTTCTAATAGGCTCCCTGGTGACACTTGATGTAGTTGTCTGTGGTCTGTACTTTGAGAAACACACAGGTGTGCTGGAAAATACTCCAATCTAGGAATCAAAAACATGTGTCCAAATGTTGGTCAGGAATTTTGGATAAGTTTCTAAACCTCTTAACTTCAGTTCTCCTATAAAGTTCTCATTACACAACAATCTGAAAATGCTTAGCACAAAATATGGATTTAGTTGTACAGATTAGTTATATGTGTGTATAGTTAAACGAAAGTAGAGTTGAATCAGACTCAGGTGATCAAAGAAAAGCTACTTGAAGGAGAAACCCACCTCTTCCTCATATCCCCTGTGCCCTGCCTCCCACTGCACCCAAAGAGCAAAATCTGCTATCAAAATAAAAAAGAGTGCTCATTAAATGGGCTTCTTGTGCTTACAGAATGTCCAAGACACCAAATTTAGAGAGAGAAATTGATCCCCTTTGACCTTTTTAAAGCGCTCAATAAAAACTCGATCTATAATCCAACATGACCAGATGCCCCAGCACACCTTCTGCTCACCCATCAGCAGCTTGCAGTTTCATTCATTTCTCTTACAAACACACTAACATCACAAGTAAATGTGCAAATTGCATAAAATCCACTTTTCCTATTTATTCTTTGTCTATGTTTCCTGTCCAGGTGCCAGCCATGCTCTTCCTCTTCCCTAAGTCTCCTTTTCCATGGCCCTCCCCATCTTGCTGACTTCAACTTCTTTTCCCTCCAAGATCTTCCCCTCTGGACCCTCCATATCCTTTTCTTTATGAAGTTCTTGGCTCCTCTCATTTTTTTATCTTCATATGCATTTCTCTGCTCAATAACTGGTGCCTCTCCAGGAGTCCAGTGGGACCTGTGTTTTTCTTGTCATAATCATTGTATTTGATTTTTTTTCACTCTTTAAAAATAGAAGAATATAGAATTAGATTCTATGTCTTTTCAACTATGGAATTTTCCAGCTGTATCATTTTATAATTCTTGACCCCCCCCCCCCCCTTTTTATAAACACAAGGACAGACCGTGGCCTCCCACATAAAAGTAGGAACAGAGGGAGCCAGGTCTGTCCTGGGAGAAGGGATTTGTTCAACCTGAGAGGGGAGCCACTTGAAGGGTCATCCATGGAGTCATCTAGCTTTGTGAGGGGGAGTTGATACCAGGCTGAGTAGGTCTGGTTTCTGTCTGTATCCCAGGAATTTCTTTTTATGAAAACTGAAAGAGCTAATTCTTAGGTCCTGTTTGCTTCTGGACTCTTATGATGAAATTCTGAAGGCCTCCCACTGAGATGAAAATTGGGGAGTTAGGTTCTCTTGAAAATTCCACCCTGGGTGGGCTCAGTTTGTGGATAGAGCCAGATGAAGAGAAAGAGTGAACTAAAATAGTTTTATTAATTGGCCAAATCAGGCCAAGATAAAATTTCTGAGGCTTACATGTCCAGATCTTAATAAGCAAATGCTGTCCTTTGGTTGAATTTAAGTAGCTGCATCTAATTTGCTCTGTTGCAATTTCCTTGTTTATTCCCATGGAGCTTAACATACTCTCAGGCTTCTTAGCAGGAGGGTCTGCAAACCCAGAGCAGGATGGGGCAGGGCAGAGGAAGGACACCTTCTTTGGTGTGACCTGGTCATTTTTTATTTTATTTTTTTACAGATTCCTGATTCTACATTTTGTGCTTATATGTTAAGTGTGTGTTGTGGTGGTGGTGAGAGGTGGGGGCAGTTAGGGCTAATTTAAATACATGAGATTCCTCAAATCCCTTTTAGAATATTGGATATATTGCTGATATAGAGTCCAGTTTTATAGAAGGGAAGTAATGTAGGAGTGAAAAGAGAATGAAGGGAAGCAAAATATACCACCTCAAAACATGTCTTTCTGGCATATTATTTTGAGCTGATTATATTTGATAGGCTACAGATGCAGAAGAATATGAAAACCACATAGAAGTTATCTTTTTGAGACATTTACCTTTATAAGGAAAATCTACTTGTAAGGGTATTTCCCGCTCTATACCTGGAAGAGGGGGATGACCAAATCTCTAGAAACTCTCATTAGTGGCGAAAGCATGGACTTAAATCTGCATAATAACCATACCCTAGTTTGCTTGGCTTTAGTTGAAAACCTCCCATAACTGGTCTCCCCACCCACCCAGCCCCAGTGCAAAACATCTTTCTTTTATGTTTAGCTGGTGGTATTTAATTCTAGTGAGCTACTCAGTTTTGTTGGTATCTCTCATATATATAGAAGGTATAGAAAGTGTTTTTCATCTGTTAATCTGTCTTTTATTATGAGAGGGAGTAGGGGTGAGGTCTCAGCCCAAAACCTAGAATGGTAGAGGGAAAAAATTTCCCCTCCCTGAAGCAGGAACAATAGGGGGAAGCTGACCATGAAGATATTTTTATATATTTTGGAGAATAACAAGTTTGTTTGTTTTTTAAGATTTTATTTATTGATTCACAAGAGACACACACACAGAGAGAGGCAGAGACACAGGCAGAGGGAGAAGCAGGCTCCATGTAGGGAACCTGACGTGGGACTCGATCCTGGGACTCCAGGATCACACCCTGGGTCAAAGGCAGCGCTAAACCCCTGAGCCACCCAGGCTGCCCAGAGAATAACAAGTTAATTAGGAACCAGATCAAGGAGATTGAATTTAAAGAAAATGAAAGTCTGAGCAAAACAGATAAAGGTTACATGACATTTTTGGGAATGTAAGATAATATCTTGGACTCCCCTTGATGGTACTCTGCACATTGTTATAAGTTGTTCCCATCTTGGAAAGAAGCTTCTCACCCCACTGGCCACATCTAGTATTGATAAAGTGGCTTCTATTTATTGCATACTTGCTACGCAGATAGTAATGTTTCGTTTCTTAGGTGTGCAGGGTAAGTTTATTACCACCATCTGGTACCTACCTGTGGTTACACAGAATTGGGTGAGGGAAGTACAACTGGTAACACTATGAGACACAGGTTTTGCTAGTTGGGCTACTGGCATTCCTGCCCAGGGAAATGTGGACCTCAACAAAGTCCACCTGCAGGAATAGTAGTCCGTGGCCATTCTTTAATGGGCAGTTCTGAGTTCCCTCTCCTGGAAGCCAGGGAGCTCCATTTATGCCTCCATAAGTTAAAAGGTCAGACTTCAGGGTGTTCCAGGACACTTGTAAATTTTGGTATATAATGAGTTGCAACAATCACCCCACTTCTCTTCCCTGGAAATGATTGTAATTGTCACGAATAGCTCAAGATATAATGACTCAACCAGCATCTACATTTACTATCTAAGCACTATCTGCTCCTTTTAAAAATTTGTAGGTGGCCTATGGTAAAACCAAGGAGGAGAGTTTGGGACTCTCGGGTTAGAGTGGGATTGGAAGAAAATCATGCACCATCCATGGCTTTTTTCTTTTTTTTTTTTTTTTTAAGATTTATTTATTTACTCATGAGACACAGAGAGAGAGAGAGACAGAGACACAGGAAGAGGGAGAAGCAGGCTCCATGCAGCAAGACTGATGTGGGACTTGATCTCGGGTCTCCAGGATCACGCCCTGGACTGAAGGCAGCGTGAAACCGCTGAGCCAGCCGGGCTGCCCTACCATCCATGTTTTTGTTTTTTTTAGAAAATATTTTATTTATTTATTCGTAAGAGACACACACAGAGAGAGGCAAAGACACAGGCAGAGGGAGAAGCAGGTTCCATGCCAGGAGCCCTATATGGGACTGGATCCCGGGTGTCCAGGATCACACCCCAGGCTGCAGGCGGTGCTAAACCGCTGCGCCACCGGGGCTGCCCTCATCCATGGTTTTGATGGTAGCTATTCTGCTTCCTTTAACAAACAAAATTTGTCCATTCCACAGTCCTTAGGTGTAGCAGGTCATTTAATTTTCTTTTTAAAATTTTTTAGGGATCCCTGGGTGGCGCAGCGGTTTGGCGCCTGCCTTTGGCCCAGGGCGCGATCCTGGAGACCCGGGATCGAGTCCCACGTCGGGCTCCCAGTGCATGGAGCCTGCTTCTCCCTCTGCCTGTGTCTCTGCCTCTCTCTCTCTGTGTGTGTGACTATCATAAATAAATAAAAAATTTAAAAAAAAATTTTTTTAAAAAGATTTAATTTATTTATTCATGAGAGAGAGACAGAGACACAGGCAGAGAGAGAAGCAGGCTCCATGCAATGTGGGACTCGATCCCAGGACTCCAGGATCACGCCCTGAGCCAAAGGCAGGTGCTCAACCACTGAGGCACCCAGGCAGTCCGATCATTTAATTTTCATAGAACTTAGTGGCTGCATTTCTCTTCCACTTTATCAACTACAGAAACCAGGTCTCAAAGAAACAGTATTAACTTGATCAAGAGCACATAATTTAGCAAACAAGAGCTAGGCTTTAAACTTCAGTTCAAGGACAGCAAAGGTCCTATTCCTTACCCTTGGAAGGTTAAGGTACCTTCTTCCAGTGCAGAACCCATCACGCATTACTACCAGACTCCCAGCTGCAGGGAATAATGGGAAGGGAATGTTACAAAGGTCTACTGCTCCGGTAATTGCTCCTAAGTAGTCACCAGTCCTCTCTAACCCACTCGGGTTGTTTTGTTTTGTTTGGAGAGGGGGAGGAGGTCCTGTCTGTCTGCCAGCTTCTTTATTCCTTAGAACTGATAGCTCTTGGGATTCCAGTTTAAACTTCATTTTGGAGAAATGTGAGCCCAATGAAGCATGTCATGGCCACGTCAGAGTGGGTTTTTTTTCATTCTTTCTTTTTCTTTCTTTTTTCCCCCTTAGTCAAGCAGAGTTGAATGGACAGGCTCTTGGCAACCTCATCATATCTATTATGTTCTGATCATTATTTAAATAAATGGTATTCACTAGGGTCCAAGTGCAAGGGAAGGGACACAGAGAAGGCTTTTTTATCAGTCAGCTGGACTTCTCTTTTCACAAGTCTTTTGTGTTCCCTGAAGATCCCTCAAGTGTGGAGCAGTTCACAAAGGAATGAGATGGACACAGTTTTTGTCTGGAGTGGGACGTCCAGTCAGTCCCCTTTGCCTCTTTGTGGATGTCTTGATCCTTCTGACAATTTTCTGTCTCTTCAAAAAAAAAAAGTGAATGAAACATCCAACACAATTTTCAGGCACTGGGGGCTGCAGAAATGGAGAGTAATGTGCAGGTTTTTTACGAGGTCAGGTTTGATAAGGTATCAGGAGGTACATCCGTGGAGGTGCTCAGACTGAAACAGCAGAGAAGCAGCAGCTGCCGAAAGACACTGGCTCTGTAGACAGTGTACCTTGCTTCCAATAATTATCCAAGTGATCTTGAAAAATGCGTTAACCTAGTAAGATTTAGATCCTTTGTGAATGGGGACAATAATTATATTTATTTGATTGACTAGAGGATTAAATGAAATATCGTATGTAGCTTGCTTATTGGCACATTTTGAGCTTTTATTAAACTCTCACTTTTGGGACGCCTGGGTGGCTCAGGTCATGATCCCGGAGTCCTGGGATCAAGTCCCACATCAGGCTCCCTGCATGGAGCCTGCTTCTTACTTCTTCCTCTACCTGTGTCGATGCCTCTCTCACTCTGTCTCCTGTGAATAATAAAGTCCTAAAAAAAAAACAAAAAAAAACCCAAACCCCAAAACCTCTTACTTTTATAATTAGAGCTTGTGGAGGCTGAGAAAATTAAGGCCATTCCACCTTAAGTTCAGCGTTAGCACAAGTACAGCCATCCCAGGCCCCTGTGAATAAGAGCTGAACTTCACTTCAGTTACAGGAAAAAAAACCTGCCCCATATTAGAATGAGAACAGAGCTCAACGCCCTTGAAAGCCCCATATCAGAATGTAAACAGAGCTTGAGAAATTCCTCCCTCACTTCTGGAGGTCCCCTAGACCAGCCCATAAAACCCAGCTGAAGCCCCTCTTGGGGTCCGAGTCCTTGCTCCTCTGTGTCGGGTACACTTGGACCCAAGTTCGAGCTTGCTAATAAACCCTCGTGTGCTTGCATCGGTGTCGGCTCCTTGGTGGTTTCTCGGATTCACAATCTTGGGCACAACAAGCTGAGGATAGATTTATGGAGGGAGGTGGCTTTGGGTCCTGGAAAGGAGAAAAATTATACAATATTTCAGGCCCAAGTCCTGAAATCATAAGCTTGGGAGAATAAAGACATCTGCAATTTATCTTTTTACTCTAGGTACAAAGTTAGTAAGAATTTTACTCATTGAAAAGGTCTCATAAACTATAATGGTTTAGCACATCGATCCTTGAGCATGATTGCCCAAGCCACATTCTCCCAGAAGAGTATAGAATATTTTTTATTTAGTTCCCTCCCTGAGCCCTGTAAAAAAAAAAAAAAAGAAAAAAAAGGGTTCTTTCACTGAATATATTCAGCATATCTGGCATATTCCTAGTCAACAGTAAGATAAAGGTTCAGAACATGCCTATATGAAAACATAATCCAGCATTAACCTATTAAGTTGGGGGGCTCCCTGGGTGGCTCCACGGTTTAGTGCCTGCCTTTGGCCTGGGGCATGGTCCTCGAGTCCCACATTGGTCTCCCTGCAGGGAGCCTGCTTCTCCCTCTCCCTGTGTCTCTGCCTCTCTCTGTGGGTCTTTCATGAATAAATAAATAAAATAAAATCTTTAAAAAAAGAAACACCAGGGGATCCCTGGGTGGCTCAGCAGTTAGCGCCTGCCTTTGGCCCACAGTGTGATCCTGGAGTCCTGGGATCGGGTTCCCTGCATGGAGCCTGCCTCGCCTCGGCCTGTGTCTCTGCCTCTCTCTCTCTCTCTCTCTCTCTGTGTGTGTGTCTCTCATGAATAAATAAATAAAATCTTAAAAAAAAAAAAAGGAGACATCTAATGAATTGGAATATAAAGTGTTTGCTGCTGCTTCTACTGCTGTAACTGTTGTTTGGTGTCAGGAAGCAGAAGGGTACACATACTTGTTGTAGGAAAGATGTTGGGGTTTGGAGCTGACAGCCAAGAAAGACTTCTTGAGATGTCTTCAGTGCAAAAAGGTGGCTTTAGGGCAGCCCGGTGGCTCAGCGGTTTAGTGCCGCCTTTGGCCCAGGGCCTGATCCTGGAAATTGCAACAATCAGGAGCCCCCTCAGTCAGGAGCCCCCTCAGATGTTTATCACTGGGCCATTTGTTTGGAGGATGATTGCTAACATGGATCTTGGGGTGGGCAGGGTAGAGATAAAGAAAGTTTCCAAAGGAATTTATATGTTATTATTTTTTTAAAGATTTATTTATTTATTCATGAGAGACACATAGAGAGAGGCAGAGACACATGCAGAGGGAGAAGCAGGCTCTATGCAGGGAGCTCGACGTGGGACTTGATCCCGGGTCTCCAGGATCACACCCTGGGCTGAAGGTGGTACCAAACCACTGAGCCACTGGGGCTGCCCAGGGATTTATATGTTAAAGTAGACTTACAGGATCCTAGGTGGTCAGGCTAAGATTGCGTTTTGCCCTTAACAACGTGTTAACATTGAGGCAGCTGAACGCCCAGGGGAAAGTCACTGCCTATTTCAAGGACTTGTCAGTGGGCTGTAAATAGTAAGGGAATTTAATTCTTTCCTTTGCCTTTGTTTCCCATATCATACTGACACCCTGAAGAACAGAACTCTGTGGGACTTGCATTTGCAAATTCTACCCCTGGTTATTCCCAAGAGTGGGGTTGATTGTAAGCTGGTTCACCCAGATGTGTGCTGTGAGAACAAGGGTTTGCATGCAGGGCATCTAATCCATCAAAAAATAATCTCTTCAGGGCTTCTGGGTGGCTCAGTTGGTTAAGCGTCCAACTCTTGATTTTGGCTGGGGTCATGGTCTTGAGTTTGTGAACTCGACCCCCACATTGTGCTCCACAGTGAGCTCAGAGCCTGCTTGGGATTCTCTCTCCCTGTCTCTGCTCCTTCTCTCACCCACTGGTGCTCTGTCTCTCAAAAAAAAAAAAATTCTTTGCAGCAATTATGGTAACATCAGGCATTGCTCTAAAGTGGTGGCTCCAGGGGATCCCTGAGTGGCTCATTGGTTTAGTGCTGCATTTAGCCCAGGGTGTGATCCTGGAGTCCCAGGATCGAGTCCTGCATCAGGCTCCCTGCATAGAGCCTGTTTCTCCCTCTGCCTGTGTCTCTGCTTCTCTCTCTCTGTCTTAAATAAATAAATAAATAAATAAATAAATAAATAAATAAATAATAAAATCTTAAAAAAAAAAAATAAAGTGGTGGCTCCAAAGGGCAATAATTCTGAAGTCTCAGGAGCTAAGAAGTATGAGTGGGTAGAGCCAGCAGGAGGAAGTACTCTCATCATGATATTGGGACCTTACAGTAAAGTATGACTTTCAATTAGCTGAGTTTCCAAGATATTTTCATTATCAACTTGCTTCTAAAAACATACAAAAACTTCACCTCCTCCAGCTCTTTCTACTGTAGTATACAGAGTGTGGAAGTTCAGGGCATTGGGTAGAACTAAGAGTGTCGTGGAGTATGTGTTAGACATGAGAAAAGAAGGAGAAGCAATGGGGATCCCTGGGTGGCACAGCAGTTTGGCGCCTGCCTTTGGCCCAGGGCGCGATCCTGGAGACCCGGGATCGAGTCCCGTGTCGGCTCCCGGTGCATGCAGCCTGCTTCTCCCTCTGCCTGTGTCTCTGCCTCTCTCTCTCTCTCTCTGTGTGACTATCATAAATAAATTAAAAAAAAATTAAAAAAAAAAAGGAGGAACAATGAAGGAAACCAGAGAAAGAATGGTAAACTATGGTCTCTTAATTTTAGAGAATATATATATATATATATATATATATATATATATGTATTTATATATTCAAGAGAATTTGAGAGAATAGATATACACATGTACCATATATATACATTAAAATATTATCCTTGGGCAGCCCCAGTGGCTCAGCGGTTTAGCGCCACCTTTGGCTTGAGGTGTGATCCTGGGGACCCGGGATCGAGTCCCACATCAGGCTTCCTGCATGGAGCCTGCTTCTCCCTCTGCCTGTGTCTCTGCTTCTCTCTCTCTATCATGAATAAATAAAATCTTAAAATAAAATAAAATAAATAAAATAAAATAAAATATTATCCTTATAACAAATCAGTAGCCATACTTTCAGGTGTATCTAGATATGTAATTTGGGTTTTGGGGGAGTGGAAAACCCCAAATATAACTGATGAAAATTTCAATTTTTAAAATGTATCTATAGTTATATCACTGGAGATTAAAATTTGCTATGACTAAGCTTTTACACATTTTAAAATTTTTAAAAAAAATTTTATTTATGAGAGATACATAGAGAGGTAGAGATATAGACAGAGAGAGAAGCAGACTTCCTGTGGGGATGCAGGACCCCATCCCAGGACCCTGGGACCTCAACCCAAGCCAAAAGCAGAAGCTCAACCACTGAGTCCCCCAGGCACCCAGGTTTTTACAAATTATTTAGCACCTCATAGGTTGCTGGCACTATGTCATGAGAACTTCTTATTTCTGAATGTTTTGGGTCTGAGCCCACCCACTCAGTCTAATATATTAGGTCTTGGGGAATTTTTTATGTATACCTTGGTTTCTTCATCTATAAACTGAAAATAATAACTTTGTTTCTGGGTTTTTATGAAACAAAATAATATAATGCAGACATTCCCAAACACCAGACCATATATTGGGGTTAGTTCCATAACAGAGGTAAAATAAGAAAAATAAGATCAATGTGATGCATGTTAATCAAATTTTGTATGACTTAAAAAATGGAGATAAGTTCTTTCTATTCTTTGGCTTAAAATATCCTTTACTTTATAAAATGCTTTTGTGAAGTTTCTCCCTATTTTCACCCCTATTGTATTAGTAGTTAAAATCTCAGGGTGCTTGGCTGGCTCAGTTAGTGGACCATATGACTTGATCTTGGGGCTGTGAGATTGAGCCTTATGGAGAGTGTAGAGATTCCTTAAAAATTAAAAAAAAAAAAATCTTTATTAGTAGGTGAAATCTCAAAGTCCCAGACCTGCTAAGGAAACACTGGGCCCAGCACTGGCCATAGGAGCTCAGAGTTCTCCTATGATTTTTGCTTTCTGTAGGAAATTATCCCTTTCCTACAGTAGAGAGAGAGCTTTTCAGATCTGAGTATTTTTGGATTAGTCCCTCTCAAAAACAATGTTTTGAATGGCTGCCTTAAAGATGTTATTGGGGCCTATGGAATCAAATCAAATGAACTGCTCACAAGGTGTGGCCTCATTAGCACTGAACTCCTACAGACAGAACAGCCAGCCGAATTGGGAGACAGCCATGGGGCTTTCTTTTCCAAATGTCTCCAGCTGCACCACACAGCCAAATACTCCTGATCTCCTGTTAGTCCTTGGCATTTTCTGAGTCTCTTCTGTCCCCTATTCATGCGGTAATTTCTACAGGCTTATTTCTTAATTCATTTAACAGACATTCATTGGGGTCCATTGTTTGTCAGGTATCATGCTGAATATTTTGAATGCTTCATTATCTTATTTAATTCGCACAACAGTTTAGTGAAACAGGCCTTATTTTCATTCTCCATTTTCACAAGTCAGCAAATGAAGCTCAGATGGCTATGTGCCATGCAAGTGCTATTTAGCAAGAGAGTCACTTAGCTGGGTTCAAGCCCAGGTGTCTTGTGGTCACAACATGGACCAGGGAAATGCAAGCTCTTCAGTACAGTGGGGAGATCATATGGTGGCAACATTAAAAACAAGGGCTTCAGAAACATATAGATCTCTGTTGTTGTTGCTGATGTTTTAGTTTGTTTGGAAAATGGGGACAATGATTGAACCTAAATTTTATGGTTGTTGTCATGATTAAATTTAATGCTGTATATAAATTCGTGGAACATAGTGAGGTTTTGTGAAAAGGTGACGTCAGTAGTAATGCTAACATTAGTAACTGGATTGTGCTGTGCATTGTCTGAGTCCTTCCGGGAAATGAGAAAATACCTAGACAGTGTGAAGTGAAACAGGAAGTCTGGGTGGTGGGTTCAAAGTGTGGGTAGGTGGGTTCCAGTCCAGTGAGGGCTTCCCTCTTGAGTCCATCCTGGACTGGTGGGCCCCAGGGCCTGAGAGACAGAGTACTGGTTTGTCTCTGACCACCATGTTTGCACAGTTTTGTCCCACTCCTGCCGGGGAGAGAAATGACCAACGAGGGATGAGGTTCACGCAGCTGAGACCTAGTGAAAGCAGTCTGTTTGGAGGAAAACCTGAGCCAGGCCCGAGGGGACGCCCTTCATCCTGGCTGTCTGATTTGTGTTGAGAAGTGCAGTCAGTCTCTGATTATCTTGGCTACAAACCCTTTCTCACAATGGTCCAAGAACTGAAAGATTAGGACCCTTCTGGCAGTTGCTGGCATGTTCTGAACCACAAGTTTTGAATTTACTCCAAGGCTGGGAACCAGCTACTCGATAGTGTGTATGAGGAGGGGATTTTACATGGACAAGAGCCGTAAGGGAGAAACTGCTATGGAAGGAAATGAGGTCATGGCTCCGGCAACATAGCATTTCCTTTAGACTAGGAGACTGGAGCTATGATTTAGATATCTTTTGAAACTAAAATCCACAATTATGATGAATATTTAGACGAGATCGGGCGCGTTCAGGGTGGTATGGCCGTAGACTATGATGAGTATTTAGAAGCTGGCAAAATTTAGGAAGCATAGTCATGTTTACCATTTATTTGCACACATCTTCAGTGCAGACCAGGCATGTAAGATCCTAAAACTTCTTCAGAGGATAACTCATTTCTCTTGGTTCTTATCTTGAGTGTTATCTGAGAGGAGTGAGGAGCAATATGTTTAATTTTAATGAATTTTCTTATATTTTTATACATTTATACATACACCCTAAATAAATCGGTTATGAGTTTTGAGTGTCCACCATCATCATATATAAATATATGTATCTATGGCAATGCATTTATGTATATTGCGAGATATATGCACACACAGGCATACATACATGTATATATTTAACTTCTTTTTTTTTTAAGATTTTATTCATTTATTTATGAGAGACACAGAGAGAGAGGCAGAGACATAGGGAGAAGCAGGCTCCATGCAGGGAGCCCGATGTGGGACTTGATCCCAGGACTCCGGGATCATGCCCTGAGCCAAAGGCAGAAGCTCAACCATTGAGCCACCCAGGGAATCCTATATTTAACTTCTTATTCTGTAATAATTAGAGATCCACAGTAAGTTGCAAAGATAGTATAGATAGGTTCCTGTGTATGCCTTATCCAGTTTTCTCCAATGATTTTTGTAAAAAATTTATTCATGAGGGACACAGAGAGAGAGAGAGGAAGAGGGAGAGGGAGAGGCAGAGACACAGGCAGAGGGAGAAGCAGGCTCCATGCAGGGAGCCCTATGTGGGACTTGATCCTGGGACTCCAGGATCATGCCCTGGGCCCAAGGCAGGTGCTAAACCGCTGAACCACCCAGGGATCCCCTCTCCAGTGATTTTTATCTTGTCTAACTATAGCATAATATCAAAATCACAAAAATGACATAAGCACAAAGTACAGCTCTATGTAATTTGTTACCTATTTGGGTTGGTGTAATGACTCCCCAACTCAAGATACAGAACTATCCCATCACCACAAAGGTTTTCCTCATGCTATTCTTTCATTTTCACATCCATCCCTCTCGATCCACCATTCCTAATCCCTGGCAACTATTAATCTGTTCCCCATCTCTGTAATTTTGACATTTTGAGAATGCTATGTAAATAGATTCATATAGGAACACCTGGGTGGCTCAGTGGTTGAGCATCTGCCTTTGGCTCAGGTTGTGAAACCGGGGTCCTGGGATTAAGTCCCACCTTGGGCTCCCCATAGGAAGTCTGCTTCTCCCTCTGCCTATGTCTCTGCCTCTCTGTGTCTCTCATGAATAAATAAAATCTTTAAAAAGAAATAGACTCACACAGTAGGTGCCTTTTGAGATTGGCCATTTTCAGTCAGCTCAATGCCCTTGAGATCCCCTGTTCATGGTTGAGCAATATGCTATAGTATAGTTGTACCACAGTTTGTGTACACAAATTGTCCTTTTGAAAGGACTTTCAGTTTTGGGAAATTATAGATAAAGCTGCTGTGAACAATAAGGTACAAAATTCATGTGGATATAAGTTTTCCTTTCTCTGGGGTAAATGCCCAGGAAGGTGGCTGTTGGTTGTATGGTAAGTGCATGTACATTTTTAAGAAAGTGCCAAACTCTTTTCCAGAGTGGCTATGCACTTTACATACTTATTAGCATCAGATGAAGATCCCATTTCTTCATACCCTTATGGTATTTGGTATTATCACTATTTTTCACTTTAACTGACCTAATAGGTACATAATGACATCTTATCATGGTCTTAATTTATATTTCTACCAGCTGCATTGCCATATTTACGTAGCCTTATTGAGATATAATTCACACTTTTGAAATGTACACCTCAATGGTTCTTAGTTTATTCACAGAGTACTGCATCCATCACCATAACAATTTTAGAGTATTTTTATTACCCCAAAAGAAACTCTTTGCCTCAGGGTGCTTGGGTGTCTCAGTTAGTTAAGAGTCTGACTCTTGGGTAGCTCGGGTGGCTCAGGGGTTTAGTGCTGCCTTCAGTCCAGGTCGTGATCCTGGAGACCCCAATCGAGTCCCATGTCAGGCTCCCTGCATCCTACATGGAGCCTGCTTTTCCCTCTGCCTGTGTCTCTGGCTCTCTCTCTGTCTCTCATGAATAAATAAATAAAATCTTAAAAAAAAAGTCTGACTCTTGATTTCAGCTCAGGTTGTGATCTCAGGTGCTTGGGATGCTCTCTCTCTCTCTCTCCCTTTCTCTTTGCCCCTCCTCTACTTGTTTTTTCTCTCTCTCTCTCAAATAAGTAAATAAAGTATAAGAAAAAAGAAAGAACTCAGGGCAGCCCCGGTGGCGCAGCAGTTTAGCGCCGCCTGCAGCCCAGGGTGTGATCCTGGAGACCCTGGATCGAGTCCCATGTCAGGCTCCCTGCATGGAGCCTGCTTGTCCCTCTGCCTGTGTCTCTGAATCTCTCTGTGTGTGTCTCCCATGAACAAATAAATAAAATCTTAAAAAAAAAAAAAAAAAGAAAGAACTCATTGTCTCTTAGCCATTCATCTTCCAACCTTCCATCCCACCCAGTCCTAGGTGACCGACCACTAATCTATTTATCATCTCTATAGATTTGCCTATTCTGGACTTCTTATATAAATGGAATTATAAAATATTTAGCCCTTTATGATGGGCTTCTTTCACTTAGCTTAATGTTCACAAGGTCCATCCACATTTTAGCATGTATTTACTACTTCATTATTGCCAAATAGTACTCCCATGTATAGTTATACCACATTTTATTTATCTATTCATCGGTTGCTAGATATTTGGGTAGATCTACTTTTTGGCTATTATTAATAATCCTACTATGAATATTCATATGCATATATTTGTGTGAACAAGTTATCTATTCTCTTGGGTATATGCCAATCATTAGGTAATATGGTAACTGTATGTTTAACCATTTGAGGAACTGCACACTGTTTTCCAAAATGGCTATACCAATTTACATTTCCACCAGGAGTATAAAAAAGCTCCAATTTCTTCACATTCTTGCCAATAGTTCTTGTTATCTTTCTTTTTGATCAAAATTATCATACTAGGTAAAAAGTGGCATCTCATTGTGATTTATATTTCCCGGATGTCTAATGATGATGAGCATATTTTTGTGTTCTTATTGGCCATGTATATATCTTTGTTAGTGAACTATTTAGATCTTTTGTTAACTTTTTAATTGAGTTATTGCTTTTTATTACTGAGTTGGACGATTTCTTTATATATTTTAGATACATGTCCCTTATCAGGTATATGAGTTTCCAAAATTCCTTTTATTCTATGGGTTGTCTTTTCACTTTCTTGTGAGTATCTTTTGAGGCACAAATTTTTAAAATTTTGATCATCTCCAGTTTAACTATTTTTTGCTGTTGTTCCTTATGCTTTTGGTGCCATACCCATATTGGTGCCATATTTCAGTGCCTAATCCAAAAGTATGAAGATTTAAACCTTTCTGCTTAGAGTTTCATAGTTTTAGTTCTTACAATGATACATTCTGAATTAGGTCAATGATATATTCTGAATTAATTTTAGGTCAATGATACATTCTGAATTAATTTTTACTTATGGTGTGAAGTAAGAGTCCACATTCATTCTTTTTTGGGGGGCCAGGGGAGATGTAGAGAGAGAGAGAGTGAGAGAAAGGGCAGGTAGAGGGGGATGGAGAAAGAGAATCTGAAGCAAACTCCATGCCCAGCACAGAGCCCAACACGGCGCTCAATCTCACAACCCTGAGATCATGACCTGAGCCAAAAGCAAGAGTTAGACATTTAACTGACTGAGTCATCCAGGTACCCCCCCATTAATTCTTTTATATATACATACCCAGTTGTCCTAGCACCGTTGTTTACAAGACTGTTGCTCCTCCATTTAATTGTCCTGGGATTCATAAAAAATAAACTGACTAGATACTATATTTTTTAGAATTGTTCTTTTCTATCCCAAATCTCTAGGTCCCGAATCTAAGCAATTTAAGCCTCCAAAGAATGAACTAAATGTTTGACCTAAAGCTCCAGAAGCAACAACTTTCAAAGCTGTCAAGAGTCACTCATCCTTTCTCTTAAACGAGATCCAGACACTTTTTAGATGGCAACTTTAGATAGGGATGAGAAAAAATAGAATCCAGTGGCTTTGGGTCACTGGAGAGGGGAAGGAATAGGACAAAGAGGCAGAGAATATAAGACAATCCCAGAGGTCAACTTTCCTTCTTTTTCACTTGTACTCTAATTAGTCTTGGGTTTTGATTGTTTGTTTAGTCTCCCTCTATTCTCCACAGAGTATAATATAGCCCCATTCTGGTTAAAAATGCAGGATTTTGCATCAGACAAACATGGGCTCAAATCCCAGATCCTTTATTTTGCTTCTCTTTTGTTACTGCCTACTTGTTTGATCTCTTCAAACCTTAGTTTATTTGTTAGCAAAACTGGGATAATAATCATATCTACATCAGTGGATCAGTAAGTACTAGAAAGTACAAATAAATACTTAGCACAGTGCCATGATATCTCTAAAATATTATCCATTATTATTATTTTCCTTATGCAAAATTTAAAAAGCCTATTTGTCCCCTGTTCCATTTCCTTGGATCCTACTCTATAAGACAGAATCTTATATGATTTCTTATATACTAATATGATTTTTATATACTAATATGATTTTTTATCCTACTGCCTTTTATTTTTTTTTAAGATTTTATTTATTTATTCATGAGAGACACAGAGAGAGAGGCAGAGACACAGGCAGAGAGAGAAACAGGCTCCATGTAGGGAGCCTGACATGGGACTCGATCCTGGGTCTCCAGGATCACGCCCTGGGCTGAAGGTGGCACTAAACTGCTGGGCCACCGGGGCTGCCCTCTACTGCCTTTTAGTAAATTTGAAATATTTTTCTTTTGGGGAAGTTAAAAAATTTCAATTCGGTTTATGTTTAATTTCTTTTTTGTTGTTTAATTTCTTGATATATTACAAGCTGTATTAAACCCATTTTGGGGTCTTAAAAGGTCCTAAAGTCATATTAAGTCTCTCTTTTATTGTAAAAATTTATTTATTTTAGTAGGGGGCAGAGGGAGAGAGAGAAAGACTTCTAAGCAGACTCCTCACTGAGTGCAGAGCCCAACCCAAGACTCAATCTTATGACCCTGGGATCACAACCTGGGCCAAAACCAAGGGTCAGCAGCTTAAACCAACTGTGCCACCCAGGTACCCCATACTAAGCCTCTATTAACATGTGATAGAAAGGGCGAAAGTCCAAAAATCTGTAAAACTCTATGGCCCTTCCACTTACTCCTATGATTATAGGCAAGTTGCTCACCTTCTGTGAGCTTCACTCTTACTACTTGTAAAATGGTGGTGAAATATCAGGCCGGACTCCTGTATGGTGTAGCTATGACATTCTGAGGAGGTAAACAGTATGCAGAACTGGGGCACCTGGGTGGCTCAGTTGGTTAAACATTCAATTCTTAATCTCAGTTCAGGTCTCGATCTCAGGGTCATGAGTTCAAGCCCTGTGTTGGGCTCCATGCTGGGCATGGAGTCTACTTTAAAGAAAAAAAGTGTACAGAGCTTTTAAAATGATAAAGTTTGCTCCATCTGTAAGATGATTTTATTTATTATTTTATTTATTTATTTATTTATTTATTTTAAGATTTTATTTTATTTATGAGAGACACACAGAGAGAAGCAGAGACACAGGCAGAGGGAGAAGCAGGCTCAATGCAGGGAGCCTGACGTGGGACTCGATCCCAGGACTCCAGGATCACACCCTGGGCCAAAGGCAGGAGTTTAACCACTGAGCCACTCGGGCATCCCTGATTTTATTATTTCATTGAAATATGAAGCAAAGTGAATTCTGTGACAAACCACGAATACTAAATATTTTTCGTTATTTTTCATTAATATTGTATTACAGCACTGGTAGCCTTAGGAGCTATATAGTGGACAGTACAGTTAAAAGCTTTAACTATGAGGGGTGCCTGGGTGGCTCAGTTTAAGTGTCTACCTTTAGTTCAGGTCATGATCTCAGGGTCCTGGGATAGAGCTGAGGCTCCCTGCTCAGTGGGGTGTCTGCTTCTCCCTCTCTCTGCTCTCCTCCCTTGTGCTCTCTCTCACAAATAAGTAAACAAACAGACAAAAACCTTTAGCTATGAAAGAAAGCAAAGAGTTAAATACAGAAAAAAAAAGTTGTCAGTCAAGATTCTAAGATGTTTTGAAGGATGAATTAACGCTCAGTGTTTTTTTGCATTCTTTTCTGAAACCTTAGTGGGCTGGCTCTCCTGATGCTTCCTTTCTTAGTGGTATTATCTTTGAGAACAGGAAATAGAACTTAACCTGTAATTTTAGGGGCCTTAATTTTAAGGCCTAAGAAATGGTCCCGCAGGCTCTGGTCATTTAAGAAATATGATACTACATTCTGTGTGTGTGTGTGTGTGTGTCTGTGTGTGTGTGTGTGTCAACAGCAAACTTATTTCAAGTTTACTGATTTGTAAAAATTTATTTGTTTTTAAAATTTCAGTATACTTGGGGCACCTGGGTGGCTTAGTTAAGTGTCTGCCTTTGGTTCAGGTCATGATCCCAGAGTCTTGGAATCAAGCCCCATATTGGGCTCCCTGCTCAGTGGGGAGTCTGTTTCTCCCTCTCCCTCTGCCCCTCCCCCTGCTTGTGCTCTCTCTCACTCTCAAATGAATAGGTAAAATCTTTAAAAAATAAATAAATAACATTTCAGTATATTTAATATACAGTGTTACATTAGTTTTAAGTGTACAATACAGTGATTCAACAATTTGATACATTACTAAGTGCTCATCATGTTAAGTCAAGTTCACTAATTCTTACTGTTTAACATCAGGTTTTTTTGTTAAATTCAAATATAATTATTTACAGGTATCTAAAAATAGGATCTATGATAGAACTCGATTTCCCTAAAAATAAACTCAACCTTTACCCATACACCTATATATCTACACAGAAAGATGTCTAGGATGATGTCTACCTACTGATAATGATGATAATTTCTATGCGGTACAATTTGGGGTTAAATTTTACTGTCATTTTTCTATTTTCCTATATTGTTTGAGGGTTTTTTTCCCCCAACTTAAAAAAATTATAAATTTGGGCAGCTCCGATGGCACAGCGGTTTAGCGCCACCTGAAGCCCGGGGTGTGATCCTGGAGACCCTGGATCAAGTCCCACCTCGGGCTCCCTGTGTGGAGCCTGCTTCTCCCTCTGCCTGTGTCTCTGCCTCTCTCTCTCTCTCTCTGTCTCTATGAATAAATAAACATCTTTAAAAAAATTATAAATTTTAAGTTTGAAAATTGTTCAGAGTCCCATGCAGCTTCTTCCTATGGTAAACAGTCTTTTTTTTTTTTTTTTTTTTTTAAATCTAAATCTTCTTTTTTTTTTTTTTAATTTATTTATTTATGATAGTCCCACAGAGAGAGAGAGAGAGAGAGAGGCAGAGACACAGGCAGAGGGAGAAGCAGGCTCCATGCACCGGGAGCCCGACGTGGGATTCGATCCCGGGTCTCCAGGATCGCGCCCTGGGCCAAAGGCAGGCGCCAAACCGCTGCGCCACCCAGGGATCCCCTTTTTTTTTTTTTTTTTTTTTTTTTAAGATTTATTTATTTATTTGAGAGAGAGAGAGTGAGAGTACATGAGCAGTGAGAGGGGATATGGGAGAGGGTGAGAGAGAATCCTTAAGGAGAGAATCCTTAAGCTCCACTGAGCATGGAGCGCAATGCAGGGCTCGATCCCAGGACCCAGAGATCATGACCTGAGCCAAAACCAGGAGCCAGCCACCCAACCGACTGAGCCACCTAGTCACCCCTATGGTAACAACTTCTAAAACTACAATAACATGGCGAAACCAGGAAATTACCATTGGTATAGTACAAACTACAGACTTCTTTTAAAGGTCACCAGTTTTTACATGTACTGTTTTGTGGTAACTATCGTAACTCTGTTAATTCCTCATCAAGCACTGCTACTTGGGTAGAGTACAGAGCACATTGTACTTTATAGGGATAAACACATACCTACTTTGAAAAATCATATCAGGGCAGCCCAGGTGGCTCAGCGGTTTAGCGCCGCCTTAGGCCCAGGGTGTGATCCTGGAGCCCCAGGATTAAGTCCCACTTCGGGCTCCCTGCATGGGGCCTGCTTCTCCCTCTGCCTGTCTCTGCCTCTCTCTCTGTGTGTGTCTCTCATGAATAAATAAATAAAATCTTGAAAAAAAAAAAGAAAAATCACATACTTATCAGTCATATGGAAACAAATTGGCAAGAGGTTACCTGCAAAATTACTGGTAATGATGTGCTTGAGTTGGCTTGTACCAACTCTGAAGGCCAACTGTTAAATATTCAGGAATTTTATCATTGGTAGCTTGAAATCAGCCATGGTAGAAATGTTGATCTTTGAGAAATCTGTAATGAGTATAAAAGAGGGCTTCACCTCTCTTCCGAGAGCCTGCTTACCAGCATACCATTGTTCACGTGGCATTTATGTCATGTGCAGTTGTCTTGGCTAATCCTAGTTCCCCATATACCTCTTCTCATCTGCATCTCTCTGTAAAACCTTATTCCCTCGTGAGACATTCCTTTATTATTCATGATGGTTTTTTTTCCCTCAGGGTTATAAAACAGGGCAGCTAGATAATCCAATGAAAGTTTTTTTGTTAATGGATTCTAATACTTTAACATATGGCCTTTCTGGATAACTCACTTCCATTATGCCCAGAGACTTTCCTGAATAAATATTTATTTTTAACTCCAGGAGAATATTTGAGGTCATGTGAAAAATAAGCAGCAGAAAAGGTGTTTGAGGTTTGAAGGAGTAATAGGGCAGGCAGCTGGGCAGCCCTGGTGGCTCAGCGGTTTAGCGCGGCCTGCAGTCCAGGGCCTGATCCTGGAGTCCCGGGATCGAGTCCCACGTCAGACTCCCTGCATGGAGCCTGCTTCTCCCTCTGCCTCTGTCTCTGCCTCTGTCTCTGTGTCTCTTATGAATAAATAAATACAATCTTAAAAAAAAAAAAATAGGGCAGGCAGCTGTGGGTTTT
The DNA here is from genome assembly GCF_053574225.1 of Canis aureus. Lineage (NCBI taxonomy): Eukaryota > Metazoa > Chordata > Mammalia > Carnivora > Canidae > Canis > Canis aureus. The sequence goes on from NC_135615.1 coordinate 42,669,690, forward strand.
ACCCACACACAGGGCCAGCCAGCATTGCCTTCGCTCCCCCTGTCCCATCCTTCTATCTCTAGAGCTGCCGGGGGCCTCTCTGTTAAAGGAGATCATGGGAATGGGGAAGAGAACCTTGTTTTATATTTCAAAAGAAGCAGAAAGCCAAAGAGATTCTTTGCAGGTAACAATGTGAATATACAAGCTTTTATATAGTGAAGGGCCATATCCTATTACCTTTAATTAATATGTTAGCTCTGTTTCCTCTTAATCTTAGTATTGCTAAAGAAGAACAATTCGAGTGAGAAAATTTGAAGATCTAATTGGCTTTATAAGGCAAATCATGAATGGGGCACCATCTCACCATGCCAGTAGCAGGCAGTACTGAAAAGTTGTACAAAATGGAAGGTTTGGGGGATGCCTGGGTGGCTCAGTGGTTGAGCACCTGCCTTCAGCCCAGGGTGTGATCCTGGAGACCCGGGATTGAGTCCCACGTCAGGCTCCCTGCACGGAGCCTGCTTCTCCCTCTGCCTATGTCTCTGCCTCTCTGTGTGTGTCTCATGAATAAATAAAATCTTTATTTTTTTTAAAAAAGGAAGGTTTGGGATGCCTGGGTGGCTCAGTGGTTGAGCACCTGCCTTCAGCCCAGGGCATGATCCTGGAGACTGGGGATCAAGTCCCACATCGGGCTCCCTGCATGGAACCTGCTTCTCCCTCTGCCTATGTCTCTGCCTCTCTCTCTCTCTGTCTTTCATGAATAAATAAATAAAATCTTTTTTTTTTTTTTTTTAAAGGAAGTTGTTTGTTTTTTTTATAGGAAAGAGGGTGGGGCAAGGAAGTTGTTGGCAAAAAGAAAGGAAGGGTTGTTTCAGGCAAGGTCACTTTCCCTTAGGGGGAAGAGCAGGGAGTCTTATCATGCAGATTACCTCATCTTTCTTTGTTGGGTGGAGGTGGGGATGGAGAAGGCCCACATGGCAGATTGCCCCATTGGTGCTGCTGACCAGGAAATTCCTGACTGATGCATTAAGACTATGCTTCTGGGGAGAGGTTGAAACTGTAGTTAGGTAGGTAGTAAGCCCCTGTTTGGTGATCTGGACTAGCATAAGTGACTCCATCTTGGGTCTGTGGTTTTGTTTTGTTTTTTTAATAGTATATTAATTGTAGGCAAAAAAAGAGAGTAAAAACAATGATTTAACTTTCTATTCTGTATTCTCCCCTTGTCTATATATGTCACTCATTTAACAGACATTTGCAGACTCACTGTTAGAGGGGAGCAAAATTTCCCACCTCAAATGTGTCTCTTCAGCATGTGGATTATTTGGGACTAATTATTTTTTTAACATTTTATTTATTTATTCATGAGAGACACAGAGAGAGAGAGAGAGAGGCAGAGAGAGAAGCAGGCTCCATGCAGGGAGCTCAATGTGGGACTCGATGTGGGACTCGATGTGGGACTTGATGTGAGACTCGATCCCGGGATTCCAGGATTACGCCCTGTGCCAAAGGCAGGCGCTAAACCGCTGAGCCACCCAGGGATCCCCCTGGGACTAATTATTTTTAAGAAACAGAAGACTCAGGAAAAAACTTTGACTTTCCTTCTAACTGCCTACAAGAGTTTAGATAGAGTTTCCTCTTTCCAAAAGGGACCGATCATCACAGATAAGTTCAGTACAATATGAACTAGGAGTGGTAGACTGGGGAGGACTTGGCAAAGTACATTTGTTAACATTTATTTCTATGTCCCACTGTTTTTATATGGCCTAGCAAACATTTGTTTACTGAACCTTTACTCTTTTCCATCTTTCTGTGAATTGTCTTCCTTGCTTTTGAAGTCCCAGACCTCCATCCTCTTCTTAGTTCTGGAGGGCATATAAACCCCAATTGCTTGAATGCCTGTGGGGCCTCCTATTCTTATGATGCCCCTCTGACTAATTTTTTTTTAAAGATTTTATTTATTTATTCATGAGAGACATACAGAGAGAGGGGCAGAGACACAGGCAGAGGGAGAAGCAGGCTCCATGCAGGGAACCTGTTGTGGGACTTGATCCCAGGACTCCGGGATCACGCCCTGAGCTCAAGGCTCAACTGCTGAGCCACCCAGGTCTCTCTCTCTCTCTCTCTCTCTTTTTTTTTAAAGATTTTATTTATTTATTCATGAGAGACAGAGAGAGAGAGGGGAGACAGGCAGAGACACAGGAAGAAGGAGAAGCAGGCTCCATGCAGGGAGACCGATGTGGGACTCGATCTCAGGTCTCCAGGATCAGGCCCTGGACTGAAGGCGGCACTAAACCACTGAGCCACCAGGGCTGCCCTCTCTCTCTCTTTTTTTTTTAAGATTTAATTTTTTTTCACATAATCTCTACATGCAGTGTGGGGCTCAAACTTACAACCCTGAGATCAAGAGTCGCATGCTCTAGCTACTGAGCCTGGCAGGCACTCTGTGTATGGGGTGTTTTATGTAGCTTAATAATGCTTTATTTTATTTCACTTTAATCCTAATCATAACCTTGCCAGGTAAGTTGCATTATTTCCATTTTATGAATGAGAAAATTGAGCTTTAGAGACATTCATTAACTTGGTTAAGGTCACAGAGCTAATGGGGAACAGTGTTGGGATTCATAAGATCACTCTAGAGGTCATATAACATATGAAAAAGTGCATAAAAATTCCTGACACATAGCAGGGGCTCAGCCGTTGTATATTACTATTCATTTAATTGATAATTAATTACATGTTAGTTATATTGATAACTGTATTAATTTAAGTACATATTATATAGGATTAAATAATGTATAATACAATGCCTTAATTACATGAACTAATTATATATATATTTGAGGGGGAAAGTTCACTAAACTTGGAATCAGATGATCTGGGCCGTGTCTTGGCTCTGCTATGCATTACTTCTGCCAATAGTCAAGTCATGCAAGTATTCTCATTTACACACAGGCATGCCTGCTACATGGTAGCTATTCAATAAATGTTGAAAAATAAAAGAATAAATAGATGAATAAATGTTTAAGATGTCTTCTAGATCTTAAAAAAACTCTTTTTGTGATGTACACAAAGAAAAATGGTCAGGGATAGCAGAGCTAGAGATGCATCAGGCCCCTGAGGGTCCTTTCAGTGCCTCCCTGTGGTGCCAAGGAGGTACTGCAAGAGCATCGCACAGGCTTCCCCACAGGGCCTGATTCTTGGTATGTTCCCAGGGATTTGCCCAGCTCCTTGCTTGCTCTCCCTTCCACAGCCTATTAACTCTTGTCCAGGCAGGAAGACTTCTGCTTGATCCTATACATAAATCACTACTTATTGACTGAACATTGCAATATTCTGGCTGCATATGTTTTCCTTTTTTGTCAGCGTGGCGGGAGTCAGAGGACTGTGAAGGCTGGCATGTCATACTACTACCGTTCTTTCATATTTTATGCACTTGTATTATCCCCTGTACTTTTTCCTTCCACACTCACAAATGAACTTCAAATGTAACAAATAATAAAAATGTGATTTATGGAGCTTGCCAATGACTGAGCCCTTACATAGCAGTCGTGCATTAAAACTTTTTGTGTTAATCTTGCTACAGGTCTCATGTAATTCTGACAACAGCCCAACAGGGCAAATGATTTGATTATCCATTTTATAAAAAAGGGAGGCTTGGGATGGTTCCGTTACTTACTGAATACCACATACCCGGCAGCAGAGACCAGACTGGGTCCCAGTCTGTCGGGCTTCCAGACACATAATGCCTTTTTCAGCAAGAAAAAAAGATAAATAGGTCATAAAGAGAAAAGACCAACATGATTGTGACTCTGCTTTACTGTCATCGGTAATTAAAAGAAAATCAGGGGGATCCCTGGGTGGCTCAGCGGTTTAGCGCCTGTCTTTGGCCCAGGGCGTGATCCTGGAGTCCCGGATCGAGTCCCGCGTCGGGCTCCCTGCATGGAGCCTGCTTCTCTGCCTGTATCTCTGTCTCTCTCTGTCTCTCATGAATAAATAAATAAAATCTTAAAAAATAAAAAAATAAAAGAAAATCAGAGCACCCGGCTAACTTTAGGCCGCACTTTCCCTTAGCAGCCCCTACACAACTATGGAGACCCTAGTGCTAAGCAACAGGGATTCTTGGTCGATTACACAGTGACTTACAAAATGCTCTTTATGGTTAAGAATGGCCCACTAGTGGAATAAAAGCTCAATTAGCCAATGTTTTGTGCAAACAACAAGAAATTGTTGCCGTTTTTCATGCTTCTTGGGAGGTAAATGTTTTTTAAGAACAAAATCCCTCTTTTTTCCCTCCAAAAATTCCTTTAAGAAACATAATATGTTTTGGCTAAGATATTTAAAACATAATATTGTTATTAAAAAAAATTTCAAGTGCACTCACATAGAGAAACTCTAGACACAATAACATACCTTCTCTTGTCTGTTCCCTGGGGAGAGCTTGCTTCAGAGGTGGAGAATTAGGGAGTGAATCTGATGAACTGCCTTGACCCCTTCTGTCTGGCGTCTGAGCGAGTTTGGAATATTTGGAGGCTGTGTAATTGGTCGCTAAGTTTCTCTGAGCCTTTGTGTTTGCAAATGAATTTGCTGCCTGGGTAAGGACAACTCAGCCTCCCAGAAGTAAAGGGAAGGCTGCAAAACTCAGGACAGTGAGAAACCATAGTAGGAGAGTGGAAGAGGCTGTGCTTCTCTTTAGATTATTGCTTCCACATGGGTGTGCAGAAGAGCAACACGAAACCAAGGGACACAAAATACCGCCTAACATCAGCTTCGGATTTTCCTGGAGTTAACACTTTTTCCTGGACTTTTGGACAATGCTCCCCTCCTGTGGTCAGACAGTAAAATGCAGGAGGATAGAGAGCTTCAGCCAGGAGGATAAGCTGAGGCAAGCAAGGAAGGTATTTTTTTGCATTTGTTTTCTGAAGAGCTTTTGGTTTACGGAATAAAACTCTCCTTCCAAAAGGAAAAGAGGGAAAAGAAAAAAAAAAAGGAAAAAAAACAAGGAAATAAGAAAACAAAAACCCAGAAACAACAACAAAATAACTTTCCCCAAAATGGCCCAATTTACCTATTTCCAACTTCAGGGAGTCTTCTTTCATCATCTAAACAAGAAGGGATTTCTCCGTCCACAGTCCCATACATAATTCCCACAGAATTAGAATAATATAGTGAGACTGGGCTAGTAGTCAAAACTATGTGACAAGCTGAAAAAGGCCTCTTCTGTGCCTTCAAATAACTCTGATTTCATTGGGGGTATGGTGGGGTTGAACAGAGCAAGTGATTTTAATACACGTGGTAAATGACAAGCTAGGTACACATACATGCTTTGGGAGAACAAAATGGGTATTTTGCTCAACTCTTGAAGATGATGCCTAAGCTGAATCTTTAAACATAAGATTTATCCTGGACATAAGTGGCCATGTTAAGGAGAAAACGTGAGCCTTGTTTTCTAGAGTTCAGTTAGATAAAATAGCAGCCTTGTATTGGCGGCAGTGTCTTACCTCAGTTCCCACTCCCATGTTTAAGCTCAATAAGCATGTTAAGCTCAATAAGCATTTGAGAGTTAACCCCAGGTAGGCATGGGAAACCAGGAAGGGATTTTAACAATCAGAACAACCTGGTCTGATCTGCACATTAAATCAAGAGGGAAACAAGTAAGGTATTTTCATTATCTTTCTATTAGAATTTTTTTAGCTCTACGCCCAACATGGGGTTTGAACCCATGACCCCGAGATCAAGAGTGAAAGCTTCCCTGACTAATCCAGCCAGGTGCCCCTGTAGAGCATACTCAAAGAGGGCACAACTGGAAGCAATTCATTTTACCAGGAAGCTGCTGCAAGAATTCAGGTGAGAAGCTTTTAGTAGACGTGACGAAAAATAGAAGACCGACAGGTGGGATTCCTGAAGTCCCTGGAACTTGTGAAGGATTGGATGGGGAGGGGAAGGGAAGAGCAGGAGAGAATGAAGGCTATGAATCCAGGATAATTTCATCTAGCATCTCTCACTGAGGGGAACCGGAGAAGGAGCAGGTCTGGAATGAGACATTAACTCAAGATATTTACGGTTTGTGGCATCCTCATGGCTTTTAGTCATCCTGGATTGATTTCTTTTTTTTTTTTTAATGATTTTATTTATTTGAGAGAGAATAAACGGGGGAGGGACAGAGAGAAAGGGAAAAGCAAACTGCCTGCTGAGAGGGGAGCCCATTGCGCAGCTCCATCCCAGGACCCTGAGATCATGACCTGAGCCAAAGTCAGCCACTTAATCACTGAGCTGCTCAGTCGCCTGCCTGGATTGATTTCTATTTCATTGTTCCCAGGACTGATCTGTCTTACTTTACTGTAAGTTCATTGAGAGCAAGGACCCTGTCTTGTCTCAATGTCCCTTAAAAGGCCTTTTGAAAAAGTACTCTTATCAAATTGCTAAAAATGTCACACAAATAAATGAACATATGTCAAAGTGTTCCATACCTCATTAATTAAAACAGGAGAACAACAACTAAGCTGATTCAAGAAAGGTTGGGACAAGGTAGGATGGACTGAAGTTTGTAGGTTAGAAATCAGATGGGTTCATTTGTATGCAGGACAAAGTCCCAATCTTTGGGTTTTTCTTGTACTATCAAGCAGAAAAAACAAAACAAAACAAAACAAAAAAACAAAAAAAACAGACAAGTCACACCTTACAAACTCTCTGTAAGTTGGTCTTTAACTGTCCAGGGCTGTGAAACATTAGGGCTCTCATTGACTGTTGCCTTTGCCCTGGGTCAATAACTTTCCACCTGGCATGTGAGAAACCCCTTCAGAAGTGAAATTGTCAAGATACACACTCATAGTTTTGTCTTATTTTTATTTAGGGTCTTTTTCTACGCACTTTCCTGTAGTAGCACTAAAAATCCTTAATGTGCATTCTGACAATTTTCAGTTTATATCCTGTGCTGTATGAAAGTAGATGGTGGTATAAATTAAAGGCAAAATTAAATTAAAAGCAAGACAATAAAATCAATGAAGTAAGGAGAAAGTAGACAGAATTGATCAGATGCCATAATTAAATTTTAGATTTGTTTGTGCATTTCTAGTTAGGACAAAATAATTTACAGAGTACATTATCTCATAATGGAATAAAAATCCTGTTCCTGAGATGGTTTTAAGTAGTTCTGTGTTTCTTCCTCCTCCAAAAAAAATATATATTTTTTAAAGATTTTATTTATTTAATCATGAGGTACATGGAGAGAGTCAGATACAGGCAGAGGGAGAAGCAGGCTCCCTGCGGGGAGCCTAATGTGGGACTCAATCCCAGGACCCCGGGATCACGCCCTGAGCCAAAGGCAGATGCTCAACCACTGAGCCACCCACGTGCCCCCATCTTCTGAAATTCTAAAAAAGAAGTGTCATATGGAACTTCACATAGATGACATAGATGTAGTGGCCTTCGTTCTCAAAGTTTTATAGTAATTACAGGCACAGGTTACCATTGATCATTTTTTTTTCAGTGATAATTTGATATAGATGCTTTTGATCAAAACCAACGACTTTATACGTATAAGTGTGTCTGCATGCAAAAGAAATGTATTTGTTCAAACGGATTTTTATCTGGAGCATTTTCAGTGAGAAGAAAACAACAATTCAACCTCATGTTCCATATGCAACTACTGAGTTGCTTAAATAAAATAAGCATGATTCATCAGCCACTTGACACAAATCTTTAGCCATGTGGTAGGTATGCATTTGACTGCATATCTGCACTTTTTTTTTTTTTTTTTTAAGATTTTGATTTATTGGGCAGCCCAGGTGGCTCAGCGGTTTAGCACCGCCTTCAGCCCAGGGCATGACCCTGGAGACCCGGTATCGAGTCCCATGTCGGGCTCCCTGCATGGAGCCTGCTTCTCCCTCTGCCTGTGTCTCTGCCTCTCTCTCTCTCTCTGTGTCGCTCGTAAATAAATAAAATCTTTAAAAAAATGATTTTGATTTATTTATTTCAGAGAGAGTGAGAAGCATGCAAGCATGAGGGGGGAAGAGAGTGGGAGAAGCAGACTCCTCGCTGAGCAGGGAGCCGGACAATGGGCTCTATTCACGGGACCCTGGGACCATGACCTGAGCTGAAGGCAGACTCTTAACCGACTGAGCCACCCAGGTGCCCCATATCTGCACTTCTGTAGTTGGACTTGCTCACCTGGAGGGAAGACGAAGAACTGTATCCTGAGAGGTAGGAGGAGTCCCTTCACGTGGGCCCAGTGGATGTTTACTCATCTCCCTGCCATTGTGGTAGGAAGTGTCTCCCATCCCCTTCTCTGTCTCCAGGAGACCCAAGCGTACCTTCTTGAGCTAGGATAAGCCAGTTAAGTTGTTGACATGGTGGCATATTTATGTATCAGAACTAGAGTTCATCAAAACAGAGCTTTTCATTAAAAATATTAGATAGAATCCATAATAGTAACTGGCTATTGCTTGGCATGTTGATATACTTGGCACCTTTTTCAAGGAGGCTCAGTCAGTTGTAAGTCTTCATCAGATAACGTAGATTGTGATGTCTTGAGGACTGGGGTTATGTTTTATTCTTCTCTGTTTAAGGGTCTGACATGGCACACAGATGGCTCCTATAAATGAGTAACAGAAGGTTGTAATCAACTGATGAGCAATACTTGTTGCTAAAGCACTTAAGGCAACTAAAGTTTGCTGACATTAAAGATAAATGGGTGCAACTAAAAGAAGAGACTGTCTCAGCATGGGTTTTTCAAGCCCACCCCCAAACAGCAATATTATTTATAGTAGTTCTGAACTACACAAAACTTTACCTCATAGTGTGCCATCTCGGTTCTTTGTTTCATGCATACGTGGATTGTTTCCCACATTAATCCGGAAGCACTTTGAGGGTAGACCCATGTATGCCAGGCCATAAGGATTGGTACATAATGGATGCTCACAAAATAATCTTTGTTAACTAGCTCCGTCTAGTGGCTCTATATGGTAGGGCAAAAAAGGTAGGTGAATAAAGGAAAAGAAATAGTATCTGGATTAAGGATGGCAAATACCTGGCAAGATTCTTTCCCAAATTATACTCAGAGCAGGCAGGCTAAATGATCACAGTTCTCTCCTCAAAAATGTAAATTCTGCCTTGGACTCTTCACCACAGTGCCCCCTGGCAGGTACAATAAAAAATTTAGAGTAAATAGATGAGGAAAATCCTATTTACTATCCTTGATGTAGAATCTGATCACTGACATTATACCGATAGCTCTGACTTGCTTTACCTTGTTTTCCAAAAGTAGTACTGTTAAACCAAGCAAAACCAAGAATCTGTGAACAATGCAAGATAAAGTTTTAAAAAATGCAGCTTGTTTTATTTTTATATAAACTAAAACACCAGAGCTCATTGATTCCTATATTAAATACATAAATTATAAAATAACCATTCATAAAACTTTACATACAATAAATTGATTCCAATCTCTACGGTAATACATACAGTACATGTACATGTTCAGTGTACTTCAGGGGATCATCCTGGTGAAATTCAGTCCATCTATATTTTTCTCCCATTAATAAACAAGCACTGAACCAATATATGGAGTCATGCTAATGAGATGGAGATAAAGAGCCCCAAATGAGGCAGTTGATTGGATGACAGCTCTGAGAAACTGGTTCCCCTGGCTACATGAACGCAGTAGGCATCTGGGGAATTATGTATTCAAATACATTGGCTCTCTTCTTGAGTCCCCATAGAATTGGATCTTGAAGGTTAAAACATGCATGAACCCTTGTTGGAATGAGATTTCTAGCTGATAAAATTATGGGACATTTGGGTGATATTAATACTGTAGATTGTACCAGACTTTCTGTTGCTCTTCCTAGAAAACCACTGGCATCACTACCAGGCTGGTTTATGGGTCTAGGTGACTGGAAAGCCAATGAGTAGTTCTTCGCCTCAGTCAACATCAGGGAATCGTGGTAGTGAACAGAAGGTGGAGGAGGAGGAGGGAGAAGAGGCAGGGAAGGAGGAGAAGAGCACAGACACCAGATGTTAACTGAAAATATGAGTTACCTAGCAGCATAGAAAAACCCCTTCCTCAAGTCCTCAATCCTAGGACGGAAGTACACATTAAGCGCTCACATCATCATCTATGTACAGAATATATATGTGTATATATGTACATCACATATTTATAAAAGCGTTTGGATTTTGATCTGTCTCGTTGTAGGAAGTTACTATAGTGAATGGGGGAAAATAGGCACATTTTGTGAGATGTCAGTCAAATCTAAGTGATTGATGATATTAATGGATGCTGGGGATGTGCTTTGGGGAAATTGCATTACCCACACTTAAGCAAGTTTGTAGAGTCTGGATTGTAGGCAAAGTTGGACTCAAAATTGTTTGTCTACACCACTTCCATCCTACAGAACTTAGATATAACAAGGATGGAAATATAAGCATGGGTGCAAAGACCTCAAAGCAAAAACACAAATGCAAAAACAGGGAACTTCACCCAATCAATCACTGCCACCTCTGAGCATGCTACACTAAGATGAATATAGCAAATTATAATCGTTCTATTTTTGCCACATTATTCCTCAAAGTATATCTTTAGTAACTTGATTAAACACGGGACTTGGACTTTCAACAACAGAAGGTTTATATAGGAAGAACTGAACTACCAAATTAAAGGCAGCAAAGGAATGTGAAACCTGCCCTGCCCAGTACTGAAATGGAATTAGAGGATCAACTCCAACCTCCTATTATGTCTGAATCCTCTCACCAATACACCTGAAATTCAGTCTCAAGGTAATATATTGTACAGAAATGACAAGGCAGTTGAGCAGAATGGAAGCTTTTGTCCTGTAAGACCTTGTGACCTACTTTTTTCCCTTTCAAAAGTAAGAAGTCCACTTAAGGAGAGGCTTGGGCCCATCCTGTAAGTATTAGCTCATGACATAAAGTCATCAAAGATTTGCTTTGATTAATCTCTCAGAAGTTATATTGAACTTTTTCAATATAGTAGATAAATGTGTGTATATATATGTATATACACATATATTTGTATACATATGCATATATACATACATATATAGTCCCACTCTTTGACAGATCAAAAAATGCAATTAAATATTTAGAAAATAAAATGCCTATGCTGCCCATTCATTTTGATGTAACATAACACACACAATCCAATTATTTTAAACATTAACACAAAACTGATAAAGATCGTTTTTACAGTTCCCATGAAAACCTAGGCAGTTTTTCAAAAACACTTCATTTTGAAACAATGAATTTATGGGTTACATTGAAGACATTAAACATGTGAATTACACAATGGATTTACAGAAAAAGTTGACAATAAATAGGCAAAAAAGGAACAAGTTTATCAAAGATTTATTTTAAACAAAAATTTAATTGAAATAAAATACTGTAGCAAAAATTATTTGGCAAAAGTTTATTTCTTCCATACTAGCAGAGAAACAAATGTCCCCTTTCTACCTCCAGTGATGACCCATGAGCCCTCTACATCATCTCTATCCTACTGAAGAACCAGGCCACCTATGTGACAGTTATTTGTGAATGGAAGAAAAGTCAAAGCAAAATTTATTCTTACACACCTAAAACTTCACCACTGGCAATAATTTCCTTTATATGACATAGGTTAAAAGGGCTATAATTTGGCAAATTGAATTTATTTATTTATTTTTTAAAAGATTTTATTTATTTATTCATAGACACAGAGAAAGAGAGGCAGAGACACAGGCAGAGGGAGAGGGAGAAGCAGGCTCCATGCAGGGAGCCCGATGTGGGACTCGATTCCAGGTCCCCAGGATCACACCCCAGGCTGCAGGCGGCACCAAATCACTGTGCCACCGGGGCTGCCCGGCAAATTGAATTTAAATAAAATTTTTAAAAAAGGGGATCTGACACTTATTTTCAGCACATTCTAGTGTTTCCTAAAACAAAATTTGAGTGGCATTAGAGTAAAATGGCTAGACAGTCAATTTAATAATAGAGGCTTTTTAGTATGATAGCCAAATATAGTTTTCAATTTTTTATTTCCTCATAGAAATTTTCCTGTCCTGAATAACTGTCCAATCAGGGCTTTTGTTTATGTCAAACGATTCTTTAATATCGCCAGTTATGTTTATTTTCCAAGAGATGAATACTTGGTTAAGAAAAAGTAAGTAAATGAACCCTGAAGAATGCTGTTCTATTAATTCATTGGCCAAACGTGTCAGAATAGCTCAGATGCAGCAATTAAAGATCAGAGTGGGGATTATGTACTCTCTGTAAGAAGTGGAGCCACATTCAGCCTTTCCATTACTAATGAGACACTTTGTACTATTGCTGAACATCATATGCAAGGGAAGCATTCATTGAAATATGATTTACTCCTATGGGTCCATGAGTGAAGCACAGCTTTACAATTTTGTTAATGTTTTTATAATTGTCGAAATGAATAACAGAGATGTACTTATCAAAATATTTAGCCTCATCCAATGGTGTGTCAGGAGTAAGACTTGGCAAAAATATCACCTTTTAGCCTAAATCTAGAGAACTTTGCTTATGTCCTGTATGTTAAACAAAAAGTAAGAATCCCTCCTATCTCCATTTGCCCTAAACACTTGTAAAGCTGCTTAGATGGTCATCCTACCTGTATTGCTCTTCTATGATTTTTTGTGTGTGATACAATCAGATTTATAGCAGATAAGGTCCATGATCAAGCTGTACTATTTTTGCAAATGTTTCTAATCATTTAAATCAAAGTCAGCATTTGTATATAAAATTTAACATACAAGTTTTGGTGAAAAAAAGCAAGATGAGGAGAAGGAAAGTAGGTTTGATATAGCAGATGGAGTATGAATTTGCTCAGATGGATCCTAGAATGACCAATAAAGAGCAGAAGAGAAAAAGTCAAAGGAAGAGTAATTTATCCCGTTCCCTATATGCGGAGATTTGAAAGGGTTGAGTCACACACTGTGGTGGCACCTTCTTTCACATTGCCTGCACAACGAATGTGCTCTTCCTAATTAGTGAAGAAACTATCCCGTTGAATAAAGAATCCAGCAGGATAATTATTTTGTATATTCCCAGTAGGACCTATTTCTGTAGATCTCCCCCAAAATGAAAGGGATGACCAGACTAATTATGCGATACCATCACTTTACTCCACGCCTCGATTTCATAGTTGGCTTTCCTACGTTAAAAGTGGAGTTTTGGTATCATGGCATGCATATGCAATAAGGAGAGCTAGGAGATGCTTATCAGTGAAATGATGTTCTTCTATCTTGTTCAAAAGCATGAGGTGATCTATTTACTATGGGTTATTAGAGATCTCGGCTCTAGATCTCCCAACCTTTATTGCTAGCAATATCCCAGGTTATTTGATGGGAAAGCTTCAGTGCTGCAGTGCTTAGATTTAACCAAACTGAAGCACTATTTTATTACATGGGGGACTCTTTCTCAACAATACAAGAAAGTCGAATAAGATAGCAGTCATATTTTTACAAAGCACTTTGTGCTACTTTAAGCACCTCTTGTTCCAGAATTGCAAAAAAAAAAAAAAAAAAATTTATGAAAAAGCATTTAACCTCATTTTGCAGATGAGGAGACTGAGGCACAGAGAGGTTAAGTGACTGGGCTGAAGACACCTGGGTCAGCAGTAAATAGAAGGATAAATCGTGGGACCCCAGCATTGTAGCCTTTCTTGCATATTCTTCAGTTACTGGTCTGGCTTGGAAAACGCCAGGGCTGAAAACCAAAGAATAAAATACGGAACTGGCATGTGGAAGGATTTGTGTAGTGTTTCATAGACAGGGTTTCTGGCTCCCTACACACACTCCTTATGCATGGGAAATCTAGCCCTGTAAATAAAACCTTGACAACTTGAAAAATTGAGGCTGTTTTGTTATCTACAGTAAATGAGGTGTAAAATTCGCTTTTCAGGAACACTTATTGGCTCTCAGAGCTGAATCCAAGACTCAGTATTACGTAATTTAGGAAGAAGTACTGGTCTTCTACTCGTCTCTGGTACAAAACGACCTTATCCGTAACATACGTTACTTCTGTATAAAAAAGGTAGAGCTATCTTGCTGCTGTCAGCTCTCTGGAAAAAAAAAAATGTCATCAGTCTAAAGGACAAGAGGTCAGAATGCTCTAGGCATATCAGGTGACTTAAAAAAAAATCCTAATCCTGTTTTATAGTCACATCTCTGTAGCAAACTGAGTTTACTTTTCACCTCTAGCATGTTCTTACTTGAATCACAGAACATATTTGCCTGCAGGCCATACGAAGACCAGTGTTTTGGAGGCTGATCGAGAGCTGCTCTCTGGCATTGCGTCCTCAACAGGAGTCAGGGAGCCTGTGGCTCAGGGTGTCAGTGGGAACGATGTCCGTCTGTCCGGGGGGCACATGTGACCAGGCCAAGGCCGCACGGAATCTGCTTTGATCTCAGCTCCACTCCTGCGCTCCCTGGCCTTGCTGCCAGTGTTGGGGGGGCTGGCCCCCGGGGTCCGCTTCTCATCACCGTGGAGGGATGCCCCCCACAAGCTGCACCTCTTGCAGAAAAACAAACGGGGAGACCGCGTTCCTTCCCATTCGCATTCGCTGTTCCTGAGTTTGAGACTAATAAAGACAAAAAGCAAATCCCTGTAGTAAGAAACCAGACTTTTCAAATGAAACATTTTATTGTAAATAGCTCCTCATAGGTATTCCTCGGGCTTCGTTCCCCGCCCACCCTTGTTTGTTTGTTTTGATTTTTTTTAAAATGTCGATTTCAGGACTAGTGTTTCCAAGGGGTGTGGTTACATTAAAAGGATGGATCCCCCTGCACGGCAGGGGTACAGTGTTTCTTTGTAACTTTGGTTCCATGCCCAAGACACATCTTTCTTTGATCTGCTGAAACTGTTGCCATTGCTGATTTTTTTTTTCCTTTACACATTTTACGTCTATTGGTCTTTTCTTCTGGTTTGACATATACATGTTTCATTAAATGCAGCATATATTGTAGATTTTCAACAGGGTCATGTGGGAACTGTCAAGTAAGAAACCTTGGATAATGGCTTTAAAATACACAGTTGTAGTCCTGGCTACAGGGTAGTTCTTAGCTTTTTTGATCTCCCTCTCACTGCTGTAAACATTTCTGCCATCTTGGAAGGTCTAGAAGCATCTGCCTTTCTGGGGTCTTATCCGTGTTTTCGGTTACTCTGTAAAATAGAGGGAAAATTCTTAAATCATCATTTCTGTCATTAGCTGAAACAGGAAAAAAAAATTCTTTTTTTTTTCCCACACAAAAAATTATTCTTTACCACCTCTTGGAGCTCTATGATTTAATGCAAGTTACGTAAATTATGGCTCTGAGCTTAATTAATCTTAAATGAGAAAAGAGAATGATTGATTTCAAGGGTTATATATGTACATAAAGTGATGGACAGGTCTTGGTTCATAATAAGCGGCCTGATGTATCAGCAATGATCACTGTGGCCTTTTCTTCTGAGGCCTTCCAAGACAATACCTTAAGAAACTCAAATGAATTATCATACTCCCAAATATAAATATAATATTATTGAAAAAAGCATGTCTGTCTATGCCCTTCAGTGACTTACTTTTATGTCATACTTCCTTCTCAACAATTGTATCCAGTGGCAGGTGGTCTCCACCCTGAGGTCCTGACCTGGGGATTCCCTGGGAGTTATGCCATTAAGGTTTCTTAATTGGCTCCAGATATTCCTGACAAGGTACTTCCCTGGACTATACCAGTTAGGACTCCTCGCCCTATTTCTCTTTTAGTGTCTGGGTGTTCGCTTGGTTATAAGTTAAGGCTTTACTACTCTCTTCCCCAAAAAAGCCAGAGTTGGTATACAGAACATTCTATCATGTGCTGCTTAAAGACATGGCCTTCAGAGTCTGAAAAACATGGATGGAGAAAAATAGGATTTCCATTTTTTCACTGCACATCCAAGGATAAGTTATTTAAATTCTCTAAGCCTTAATTTCTCCACTTATAAAACAAAAATACTAATTCTGTAGCAGGATTTTACTGGTGCCCAGAAATAGCAATCAAGATCCAAAGTGGTGGGAGGCACTTAGTACCAGGAAGGCTTCTAGTCCAACAACCAGAGAGAAATTAAAGATTCAAAAGAATTCCTGCAATCAGAGCAAGTCAGAAATATTTGAGTTCCTATTTGCAGGCCTACTTTGCTCCTAAAGACTAGACATGAAAGAAGGAGTGACAGAGTCACAGAGGGGGAACTAGTAGGAAGGAAGTGCAGTGGTTGAGATGCAGGAGGGAGGGATGGGTAGCGAATGGCATAAACAGAGATTGGTGGTGCTTGTACAAATAGGACTTATGTTCTGCTGCCCAAACACAGAGCAATGCTCATCTATTGCACATCTTCCTTTGTCTAGCTGGGCAAGAACTTGAGAGGGATGATAGGGCAGAGACAGGGGCAGTAGCTTTCTTCCTAGCAAGATGCTGTGGCTGGCAGCACCAATGTTGAGACTCAGAATAGCTGAGGAAGAGCTGGTCTCAGCCGGTCAGGGAATACTGCTGTGGGCATGCCCTGCACAGCTTCTGGAGAACTCACATATATGTTCCCCTAATGGCCAGTCTTTCATCACCTCTCATAGACAGGATGTCAAGAACTGGTCAGTAACAGCCAGAGAAACAGCATCAACCATCAGGGAGAGGGTCACAACCACTGTCAATGCAGTTGAGAAGCATGAACCCTTTTCCCTTTCCCTTTTCCCTGCCCTCTAGGAGAACCCAGCTTTGAAGAGGGAAGAGGGAGAGATCTCTTAGAGCCAGATCATGAACTTGTCCTATACCTGGGATAGAGAAGAAATGAGATTAAACAGGACCTGAGGTTGAATTTTAAATTGAGCTAGACACACAAGAACTGAAAAACTGGAGAACCAGCTTAAGATTTATTAAAGAGAGGAAAATTAGAACCTGAGTGAAAGCCATGTTTTGAGAAAAATAGGTAGTGTTCGTATTTACATCCCACTGAGTTGAGAGACCCAAGCAACTAGTTACAACTGTAATATTTCTACATTCCCTGGTAGAGAAGAGAATGGATCTTAATGTATATAAAAGATACTTTAAGGTGTGTGTGTATATAATACATATATAAAATATATACAGTATATGTATGTTTGTATGTATAAATTAAATATGTGAACATAGAAAGTCTTTTACTTACAAACTTTCAATTTATATATTCTCAGAGTTCAATTGTTTCCAAGTACATAGGCATCATTTCTGCCTGTCACAACTGAAGTAAAGCCCATCCTTTGAGTAAAACCACATTGGTTTCTTTAAAAAAATAAATGGACGTATAGGCAGTCTCCTAGAATATTACATTTCTGTACATTGAGTATCAGTAAAGGAACTCGGAGCAGAGCCACATTTATTCAAATGAGCATTCCGAATAACTGAAGGGCTACCCAATGGGCCCACCATTGATGACCCATTCTCAGTAAACCAAAGGTCAGTACACTGTAACTAAAGCTGTACAGAATATGAATTCACCTTTGACTGAGAAGGCCCTTCAGATACGACAGAGCCTCGGGGATTCCTAATAATGGGTTGCTTAACATCATTGAGCTTTAGCTTCCTCTTCTGTAAACAGTGATTGCAGCTATCATTTCTGAGAGTTTACTACATGCCACCAGACTATAAGTGAATGAGAACAATTATATCATTTCTGACTTGTGACTCCAGTATCCAAGTACCCACCACACTGCCTGGTTCACAGATGACACTTAGCAAATATTAGTCGGGTTCAGTTGACAGGCTACTTATGTTTACCATTCTTTAGGGTTTTCTACCTGCTGGAAGCTAGTTTAGATCCTTTATAGGACACATATTTAGAAGCATATTGATTGCCTCTAAATACAAACTGTAGCTACCTCCTGATCTCAAGTTATAAATAACCCCAAATCCGGGACAGTAGTCACTCCCTCTTCCTGCTTCGGAGGTCTCTGTCAAGGGTGCCACCACCCAACCGACTGTACCAGCCAGACCCTCAAAAGGGCCTTCCTGAACCTTTCATTCTATCAACCCTCATAAACAATTTATCATACAGCAAAATATTCAGTAAAGGGTAGCTCTTACTATTATCTCCAGCTTACAGATGCGGAAACTGACCCTGTTAGGTAGGTGGCCTATGAGAGTCCTAGTGAGAAGGACAGATAACACTGAATGAAATGTAAGTGAAGTCAGAGGATCAGAGAAGGCTTCCCTGAGTCCCTGATTTTACATCGAGATGGGTAGGACAAATGGATATTCACTAGTTGATGATTGTGTGGGAAATGTGGTCAAAGTAGACAGAAGCACATCTCATAATGCAGGATCCAAGACAGAATGCTTAGTATGTCTTAGCAACTTGGCTTTTTATGAGTCTTTCTATGTGCCAAGTACTATAGTGGTTGCTTCACTTATATAAGGTCACTTAATCCTTCTGAAAACAGTAGATGCTATTACTTGATAATTTTTTATATTAAGAAATCGATATTTATTTATTTATTAAGATTTTATTTATTTATTTGACGGAGAGAGAACATAACCAGGGGGACTGGCAGGCAGAGAGAGGGAGATGCAGCAGGCTCCCAGCTGAGCAGGGAGTCCAAAATGGGGCTTGATCCCAGGACCCTGGGATCATGACTTGAGCTGAAGGCAGATGCTTAACTGACAGAGCCACCTAGGTGCCTATTAATTAAGAAATTAATATTAGAAATATATATTAGAGAGGTATAATAGTATCTATTTTGTAGGATCTCTCTATTAAATAATAGATATGAAATGCATTCGTTCAACCACAGAACAGATGTCTTCTTCCCCTTCTTTACCGTAATATCATCACTATCATTAAGAAGTATTTATGGATTGTCAACTACAAGCTAGGCACTATCTGGGTATTGGGGTTATCATATGAAGACTACATGATGATCCTGGCCCTCATGAACCTATATACAATGAGGAATAGAGGCATCAATTAACTACAAAAACCAAAACAACCCAAATGCATGTAAAATTTGGCTGGGAGTGAAATCAAGGAAGACCTCCCTGCAGGAATCACAAGTGAGCTGAGATCTGAAGGAGAAGTGAGTAGGCGTTTTCTAGACAAAGCAGGGCTGAAAGTACTGTGCACACAAGGACTGCATGGGCAAACTCCTGTGGTAGGTAGAAGGGACTAAGGCTCGTTAAGGAAGCTCCTAGATCAAGAGAAAGCCCAAGGGATTGTCTGCAGTTAGACCACACCAGGCTCTGTTGGCCATGTTAAGGGAATGGGATTTCACTCTAATGATGATGTTTTCTCAGGAAGGGGGCATGATTAGATTTGCTCCTATAACTCCTGGAGAGTGAGTTATAAGAGTGTACAGTGGAGAAGCATTGAGCCAGGTGAGTAGGGCATCCCCACAGGGAGTTGGGGGAGAATGTATTTGTTCATGTATTCTTTCCTTTGTTCACTTGTTCTTAAAGTTATTCTCCAATGACACATAAAGAACAAATTGGATAATCATCAGATAACACTACCACGCTATCCAAGGCTCTGATCTAACCTGTCACAAATCTGCTTTCCCATTCATTTACCCAACCATTTACTCATTCATCTGTCTTCCCATCAGTCCATCTGTCAAAATGTATTCAGTGCCTAGTATATATAAGACACTGTTGTGGACTTGAAAATACAAAGATAAAGCATAAGCCCTATTCTATGCTTTCTTAATAGTCTAATGTATAAGACAGAAAGGGAAACAGTCTCAATATAACTAGATGAAGACCAGTAGATAATCTACATAAAGAAAGACTGATTAACTGGCATATAAATGATTCATCTTATCTCTTTCTCTTACCAATATAAAAGAATAAGGGACAAAATTCTTCATTTTAAACAATAAATATAGTAGAGTCATATTGCCATTTGTTTTCCATAGGCCGCCTATAGGCCTTGGCAGGAGGAGGGATCGAAAAAATATAAATGTAATAAGAAGTAAATATTTGCATATTTTATTTTATTTTATTATTATTTTTTTTAAATTTTATTTATTTATTCATGAAAGACACACACAGAGAGAGGCAGAGACACAGGCAGAGGGAGAAACAGGCCCCATGCAGGGAGTCCGACGACGTGGGACTCGATTCTGGGTCTCCAGGATCACGCCCTGGGCTGAAGGCAGCGCTAAACCGCTGAGCCACCTGGGTTGCCCTATTTGCATATTTTAATGGAGAATTTGTAAATAATTGACTGGCTGTTTTTATAGTACAGTATATTTTTTTTAGCTTTTAAAAATCAGAACAATAATACAGTATTATGTGTCTTTTAACATGTTTTATGTTATTAGGCAGGAAGTGAAAATACTGAGCTATCAAGATAGTTCAAGTGTCCATGGTTGACACTAGAATCATTAAAAATAAGCTAGGGGGGATGCCTGGGTGGCTCAGTGGTTGAGCCTTTGCCTTCGGCTCAGGGTGTGATCCTGGAGCCCTGGGATCGAGTCCCACATCAGGCTCCCTGTGTGGAGCCTGCCTCTGTTTCTGCCTCTCTCTCTCTCTCTCTCTGTGTCTCTCATGAATAAACAAATAAAATCTTAAAAAAACAATAAGGATGAAGAAAAATGAATTAGAGGGGTACCTGGGTGGCTCAGTCAGTTAAGTGTCTGCCTTTGGCTCCAGTCATGATCCTGGGTCCTGGGATTGAGCCCCACATTGGGCTCCCTGCTCCACAAGGAGCCTGCTTCTCCCTCGCCCTCATGCTTGTGCTCTCTCTCTCTCTGTCTCAAATAAATAAATAAAACCTTTAAAAAACCACAGTGAACTTGAATATATAGATGAAGAATCATGATCACCTGTTCTCTGTCTGGTCTTCCAAACTTCATAATGAACAGAGCTGGTTCCATTATGTTCTTCATTAACACGTCCCTCTTCAGAAGAAGAGGATTTTCAATGGGTCATTATGATGAATATAACAATAACCTGGTGATAGCTATTTCTGTATTCCTCTCATTTTCTTCTTTCCTTTGTCTCCCTGTATAACTGACATGAAAGAATTTGTGGTACACTATTTATTTAGAATAAATATACAGAATGCATAGGCAGATGATATCTCCTAAAAACCCTCCTACCTGGGGTTCCCTTGCTTAAGATAAAAGTCCCAGTGTAATCTGTGGAGCTGCACCATTTAGCAACCACTGAGAGCAGTAAGGGTGCCTTGGGACCCTTTAGTATCTTCTAGATCACTGATAAAAATGACTTAGGTGTTATAATTGCTAACAGAAAAAAAAAAAAACCATGAGTGGCTCCACTTTAAGGGCCACTTTACATATAATTTAAGTTAGTCTTGGGTTTAAGAGCAGAACATAAATCCTTAATTTAGTAGGAAAAAGATTTTTATGGTTATGTGTAGTAAGCCTTACTCCGTGCCGACAAGCCAAATGTTTATCTCCCTTACTTCTTCCTATCTCTCTCTTATCTGCTTTGGAGATAAAAGTGGCATTGATCTATTTCCAGTCATGTCTTCTTTAAATAGAGATTACTCCCTGAAAAGAGGAGACGAAAAGGCAAATACTTGTTCTGGTTTAGGTGGTAAACCACTTGGTAATGTTAGAGATTATAATTTCTTTTTTCTTTTTTTAAAGACATTTCTTTGTTTTAGAGAGAGAGTACTTGCAGGCAGAGAGAGAGACAGGGAGAGAGAGAGACAGAGGCAGAGAAGCAGATTCCTCGCTGAGTGTAGAACCCAAGGTGGAGCCTGATCCCAGAATGCTAAGTTGGAAGCTTAACTGACTAAGCCACCCAGGCACTTCTAGAAGTTATAATTTTGAATTTTTTATATTGACAAATTCAGAAAATGTGAAAGCTAACTTTTAAAAATAATAATAGCTAGGAGTTGCTGATTATTGAACTATGTTTCAAGCATTGTGGTAAGTCCTTTATACGTATGATCTCATTTAGTTCTCTCAATGTAATATACCACATTGAGGTAATATAACTATTTTACAGAATAGGAAACCTCATCTAAGGTGGATTAATTTACCATGACATAGCTTGTAAATGAAAGGATCCAAACTTAACAGAGTATCTAACTTCAAAGTTGTAACTCTAAACTACTCAGCCATCTTCCTATACATATTTTAGATTCCCCAGATTGTTACCTTAATTTGCTATATTATTATTAATTATAATCATGACTTCACTCAACAATTACTAAGTGTCAGTTATGTGCTACTCTGGAAGAAAAGCAAAGTAAATTTCGTACAACCCTCAAAGAGTCACACAAAAAAGGAAAAAGGTATAGAGATGAGTGCATTGTAAATTCAAAACCTCATAGCCAAGCAGTACTACCCACACTGCAAAAGACACCCCTGACTGTTGATACATATGAATGTAAATGGTGCTCACAATGTGAGAGAAATGCCCTCTTTCCTTTGTGAGGCAGGATGGTGGTTTGTAAGTGGCTAAAAGCCTCTAGAGCGAGGCTGTCTGGGTACAAATGCCAGTCCTGCCAATTGTAGCTCTACAGCCTTGGGTAAGTCCTGTGTTGGTGTTTCTCCAACTGTAAAGAAAGGAATAAAATCAGCACCGCCTTTAGAGGAGGTCATGTGAGGACTATTTTATTGATTGTTAGGATAGCCCCTGGCATGTAAGTGTTAGCCATCACTGATGAGAATATTCAAACCTACTCATTTTCTAACTAGTATTTATGAGTTTTGATTCTTCCCTCAACTATCACATAGTACTTGTGTTTCACTAAACTTTGTCCTGTTTATTTCTTTATTATTCTTGTTTGGGGAGGGCTATTCATTTTCTGACATTCTAGCCATTCCTAAACTTTCCTAGAAAATCTTATCCATTTTGTTTATATATTTTCTATCAAAAAAAAATTTTTTTTTAAGGGAGTGAGTGAGTGGGAAGGGGGAGGAGTAGAGGGAGAGAGGAGAGAGACTCTTAAGCAGGATCCACATGGGGCTCGATCTCAGGCCTCTGAGATCATGACCTGGGCCGAAATCAAGAGTTGGACACTTAACCAATTGAGCCACCTGGGCGCCCTTATTCTCATTCAATTTAAGAGACTCAGTCCTCCTCCTAATGTTCTGCAAGGCTACTATCCTAATTGCCAGACAAAGGATGGCTGTCAGTTGGAATAGAAACTCTTTTGGAAGATGGAATAAAGCCAGAGTGTTGGTTATATACGGATGTAAACTTCCTGGGCATATTTGCTCAAATCCTTCCTTGTATCAGGTCATTCTAAAACATTTTTGCTTGTCAGTTCCCCATCTAGGCAACAGATGATACTCATGGAGAGAGAAAGTATCTCTTCTCTATTTTTCTACTTGCTATAGAAAATGTTGAATAACATAAGGTCCAGGAAAGATCCCCGTGTGATACTATAGAAACACCAAAGTTGATGCAGACCATGATACACAGATTTGGAAGAACACATGGCCTTTCCTTGTTTTTAAATGATGATAACATGAGTTATGGTTTCTGTAGACGTCAGAATCACCTGGTATGGTTATTCAAAACACAGATTATAAAAAAACAAAACAAAACAAAACAGATTATTCCTTGCTCTCCACCTCTCCCACCTTGCTACTCACCTCCATCTCCAGTAACCTGGTCCGTTAAGTTAGAGGTAAGGACTTGGAATCTGTATTTTTCATAACATTGGGAATCAGTGTCAAGATTACTTATGCATGTATTCGTGAGACACAGACTTGATCACTTAGTAATAATAAAACTCTTATTTTTCTAAATTGGCACTGAAAGTGGTCTTATATGAAAAGAAGATCCAATTTCACTGAATAATCTGCTTTTCAGAGTTCTAATCAAGTCAGACTGGGAGAAGGGGTTAAAAGTAATCAGTCATTTTTAGCTTGTTAGACTTAAAGAATCAGAATTTTCAAGCTGGAAGGGATATTAAACACATACGCATATTTCTTCATTTGCAGATAGGGAAGCAACTTTTTCCACACAATGAAAGACTGATAAGAACACTGACCTCCACAGACATCATGACCTCCTAAAGCAATACAGTTACCTAGAACAAAATTCTCAATTTCCACAATACTTGATGGTTCCTTTATTTCCTTAATAATCACCCAAGTGGACTGGATCTGTTTCTCACTTTTTTAATTTTAATTTTTTTAATTGAAGCACAGTCAACACACAATGTTACATTAGTTTCAGGTGACCTTTTCCTCATTTTATGGCATTTGAGCTAATCAAACCTCATGGATTTGCTTTTTAAAAAAAACAAACAAACATGGGCATAGTAACCGTATGCAGCATCCTTCTGATCACATACCTCTTAGAACCACATTTTGAGAATTAAATGAAATCTTACCTGTAAGAGGCACCTTGACATCAAGGCCATAGAATAAAGGCAAGAGAGAAGAACAAGAATAGAAACAGAAACTGCAGAAGAAAAAGAAGAAGATTATGTAAATCTGAATTTCTGTAGTGTCATTCATGTCGTACAAAACCTCAAGCTTTTCCACTTTGTTCAAGTCTGACCATTGTCACATACACCCCAAGAACCTCTTGTTTAAAAAAACTGTATGTTTTACTTATCTATTGGCAAAGTAATGAAATGAATAATTGGTGTCAACTAACATCAGCTCATACATTTTGGGATTCGGAGGGGGTCTAATAGATAGTAGATATAAGCCCCTAATTCTATCAATGAAAAAAATAAGCACCGAACAGTTAGTCAAGAGTCTAACTGCCTGTAATTTTACGGCATAATAAAGCCTGGAATTTAGCCCTGCCAAGTCCTACTTCGTTCCATATTATTGTCAGTTTGTTAATGTGTGGCAGGGTCTGCTAAAAATACAAAAATATGATCAAAGCATACGTTTAATCACTTAATGCTATCACTGCTCGGTTAATGTGACAGGTTTTAGGAGTAAGGCATAGCAGGAAAAATATTAATATGTAAGGTAACCATATACTAAATCATCCACAGTGGGATACTTCTGAGGTAGAGAAATGGGGGGACGCTATTAGTAATTACATCAGGGCAGCCCTACATAACCAACTAATTATTAAAAGTCACAAGTCAAATCAGCTTTTATTTCAAATATCAATTTCCTTGGTGAATCAGAGTCACTCTTTAACCTTTTTACCACACTTCAGGGGCATTCTGTTGGACATAACATTTTTGAATAAGAGTTGTCTATGGCGTTCTCATGTTGAGCGTGTTATTTGCATGTGTCCTGTAGTGCCACTATTTATAGGACCCTTGTTTTACTGTAGCAAAATTGTAGGGACAAGTTATAAACATGGTGCTAGGAGCCATGTATTGGTGACTGTTCTTTAGTCAGGAAAGCAGAAACTCTGTCCCTTGTTTTCACTCCTTGAAGATGGAGAGTGGTAAAATGAGGCCCGTAGCAAAAGAAGATGAAGGGGATGGGAGGCTTCCACTGCTCCTCTGAGGTCAGATGTCAGTGCTACCTTTCTGAGCATCAGGAAATGCCCATCACTGTGTCACTGGCAATGAGATTCTTTGTCCAGGCAATGTGATGAGCCCAATGCAGCACCTAGACCTCTGCGCTTGATTGGCCACAGAATGGTTATGCGGTCCCAGGCAAATTGTTTAATCTCTTTGAAGCTGTTGTTATATTATCTGCATGAAAGGAGATCCTGACATCCACTGTGCCTGTCTCACAGAGTGACTCTGCATGGGAGTCAGTGAAGCCGATGAACATGGAGGTGCTTGGGATGAGGGAAAGCTGCAAGCCTGAGGCAGTCCTGCTGTCTGTGGCTATCATGTGACAGATACCTATACTGTGTACATGGAAATTAGGAATGAAGAATGGTATTTAAGGTACTCTCAGTAGGTGTTCAAACACCACAGGGAAAAGAAAGAAGAGTATTTCTGATGTAAGTGATCTTTAGCATTTTGTCCAGGCTTGTGTGTGAGAATGGGGGTCAAGGGGGTAGAATTGTGTCACACACCTCATTTCTCAATCAAATCTCCAGTCAGAAACCAACTGGATTGTTTTGAAGTGGCTTAATTTACTACTATATGTGGATTATACTGTTTTGATAGCTAAAGAATCCTGTTTACTAGTAGGTACATTACCTCATTTTTATAAATGTTTAAGTTCATATCTGTGATGTGGCAAGGTCAGGGAATTCTGACAGGGGACATAATCTCCCTCCTCCTAAAATTTCCAGGAGGTTTATTAAGAAAATGCCTAGGGTAATGACATTAACAGATATTTAAAAAATCCACACACACACCCCCCCCCCCCTTTTAGTTTCTTTTTCCTTAGACGAATAGGGACTGAACCAAACTAAAGTTTTCTGGTTTGAACTCTGACTTCCTCCTTCTGTCGGCACGGAAAATGACTAGGACCAAGAGCTAGCCAATCAAAAATGTGGAAAATGGAAGACCTGAGTCATGTGCTTTGAGAACCAGGGAAGCTGGGAACAATCTCTGCCTCCTATGGGTCTTCCTGCCAAATGCTGGGAAGTGAGACTCAGACCTTGGCTGATGGCACTTTACCTTTGCCTCATTCAGTTCTACAGGGCTGCACAGCACAGTCTGGAAATGAGGACCATTCAAATTTAAAATTGCAGAGGATGTGTACTTTGTTTGGAAATTTAAAAAGATCACACTTTTTAGTGGAACACCCTGTTTCATCATTTTCACTTAAGTGACTTCAGTGGCTCTCTGTGAAACCCATGAAAGGAGGTGAGGGCAAGGTTTATCATCCCTATTTTATCGGTAAGGCTTAGATACAAGTCTAAGTCACATACCCAAGGTCAGGTAGATATGGGAAGACCCAGCCTATGTAATAATCCAGCTGCTGATGGTCTGGCTACTACTGGCCCCTACCGACTCCCTGTGATTTCATACATACGGAGAACGACAGAAGCAACCGGGATGAATAAAATCCTGCTCATTGTCTCAAAAATGGCAGATGGTTTGCTGTTTTCTTCTTGGGTACCCACGGGATATGCTGCAAAATAGCCACGTTCTTTTGCAACACAGGAATTCAGCCTGGAACTCTGGAGAAAGCCTCTCGCCATCACTGCTGTGTTCCTAACACAGTGCTCCTGGCATCACCGGTAGGAGAACTCTGTTGTGTAGGACTGTTTACCTCACTGCAGCTTGTTTAGCAGCCCTGTGGGAGTCCTCTCCCTTCTCCTGTCCTGCACATCCACAAATGCCCTCTTTCAGAACTACTATGCTTTACCCCTGAAACTGTTGGTTGACTTGGAGGGCTCTTTCAGGCCACTGGGGGAAGTGACATGAAGGCATAATTATCACCCACCAACCTAAGTTTCTGGGCTTACTGTCAAGGGGACACCACAGCACAAGGAAGAAGAAAGGGCTTTTTATGAAGAATGATAAGAGTGATTTTTTTTTCTTTAAAAGGGCTTTAAAAGGCTTTTAAAGGAAAAGCCAAAGTAGAGTCACAAAACTCAAAAGAAAGTTTTGGAAAGGAAACGAAGTAAGAAAGAGGAAACAGGAAAGAAAACATTTCAGAAAAGAATAGGAATTAACACAAAAGGCAAACATGTCCAGGTGAGGCTGCTGAAAGCAGAAGCTTTGCTAGAATGTGGGTGCCTGCCTGGTCGTGAAGGTCATACTGACCGTGACTACACCTGCCTGTGCACGATACACGCTAACTGAGAAGAAACAGAACAAAGTGAGTGAGACTCAGTATTTTCAGACCTAAAACTTAAAGACTGAAATTCATATTGAATTTAACACATACCTTTTCTTCTAAGTCCTTTATCTGTCGTTTCTGAATATCTGTTTTATCTTCTAAGTCACGAATTCGCTGAAGAAGGAAAAAAATAAAACAAACCAAAGAGTTAGTGGGGATTAACAAGAGGACTATTCACCAACCTACAACACAGAACTTGCTATGAAAAAATTAACACTAGTACTCATAGCTGGAAACATCACAAATACGTTTTTCCATATCCAGGAGATTGTTGTTTCAAAAATGATCCATACTTGTGGTGCAAAAGCACTGCATTGATTATACATATATTTTTTAATTTGCTGCCCCTGTCTATTGTGCCCATCCCTGCAGACTCCATCCCTGTGAGGTAGGGTAGTTCTCACCCCACTGCTTTTGGGCTTGGCCATAAGACCTGTTTGCCCAGTGGAATGTAAGTAGGAGAAAGAAGTGGGAATGCCACTTCCTCATAGAGACAGCAGTACGTTCCAGAACTAATAAGCAAAAGCTAACTTTGTCATTAGCCATTTGGACTGGGATTTTTGGTTGTTTATTACCACAGTAAATAGAGCTGAAGGTGCTGCACACAAATGCAGACAATCCTGCTGCTTTTTGCTACTCTTTCTTTCCAACCTCATTTCAACTCTGCCTCAGGGTGGAATTTCATCACAAAACAGGATTTGCCAGTTCTCAGAAAACAGAACAGCTTACACTCACCAAAAATTCCACGGAGGGAATTGATTAAATTAGGGGAAAGCCAAATAGCAAAAATAGCACAAGTAATCCTAAAGACAAAAATGTTAGTTCCAGAACTGTTTCTGAACTTACTTGTCAACTATTTAACAAAATTGCAGGGATTTAAATAGCACAGATTTGAAGTCAACATTACATAGACAATTATTTGCAAGTGAAAAACAGTCTTCAAATTTCGATCCAGCAATCTAAAGGCTTTTTATGTTCAAGGCACATGGGTATAGAGTGTAGGCTTGTTATTTAATGCCTCTTTTGGGAATAATCAGAAAATGGGGAATTGGAGTCTGAGAAGAAAGCAGTAGAAGCTAAATGAGGTGGTAATATATAAAGAGAGGTTTTTATAATGCAATGTGGGGAGAAAAAGGGGAAGCTAGTACAAAGAATACTTGAACTTGGAAATCTATCTCCCTTTTCTCTGACACAGTGGTTCTCAATTGAGGCTGACTCTGCCTTCAGGGGCCATTTGGCTATGACCGGCCATCTTTTAAAGTTAGTCAATTTAATAGGAAGTATATAATTCAGTGGTTTTAGAATATTCATAAAGTGGTGCAACCATCTTCACTATCTGACTGTCTAGACATTTTTGAATCACATGTGGTCACTAATCACACTGGGATGGAGGTTGCAACCAGCATCGAATGGGTAGAGCCCAGGAGGATACATAGGACAGCTCTCTACCATAAAGAATCATCTGACCAAATGCAGGGAATGAAGAGACTGAGTAGTCTGCTTTAAAGGGAAGGGGCTTAAAAAAATAAATAAATAAAATGAAGGGAAGGGGCTGAGGTTTGTGTAGGAGAAGATGAGGAGTTTCCATCAGACAGATTATCAAGGCTGACCTTGAAATTATAGGACAATGAATGCTGGGTAAGAGAATGGGCCTGGAAGCTAATGGTGTGTATGCTTGGGAGTGATGTGTATGCTTGTGTATATTTCCAGGCATTAAAGATACACAATAAGAGAATAATTTTTTAGACATTTCCATCTTGAGTATGCATGTAATTCCTTGCTATGTCTATTGGATGTGGAGGCAAGTATTATATCAATAAATTCATGGACCTGTGAGATTACTGCAGTGTCTATTCTGCCGTTAAGTGTGTGCTTTTTGGGCAGCCTCCTACAGAGGACAGGACTTTGCTGGATGTAATGGAGAGTGTGGATGATAGTTAGTTCTTGACCTTGAAGAGTCATTCCATCAGATGGGGAGACAAAGTTTAAAACACAAGGAAAACCAGGGGATATAATATAATTACTTTTTTTTTTTTTTAAAGATTTTTTATTTATTTACTCAGAGAGAGGAGAGAGAGGCAGAGAGACACAGGCAGAGGAAGAAGCAGGCTCCATACAGGGAGCCCGACGTGGGGCTCAATCCCGGGTCCCCAGGATCACACCCCGGGCTGCAGGTGGCGCTAAACCGCTGTGCCACGGGGGCTGCCCTATAATTACCTTTTCAAGTAGAAAAGGTAAACAGTGGCACAACCAGGTTTAACTTTACCACCAATCTCTAGTAACTAGTACAGTGTTGAGCATAAAGAAGCTGCCTATATGTGTTGATTGCATGAGTTATTTATGCTATAGAGCATAGTGTGCTACATGCTTTATTTTTTTTTTCCCCTTCCCATCCACTTGCCATCCAACCCAAGAAGGTACCCTGTCAGGTCCAAAACAGATCCCTTTTCTACCTATCTTATCTGTATTGCTAAAAAGTGCACCAAATCATTGTTGTCCGCATCAGCCCTGGTGTGACAGCTTCCTGCCAGCTCTTCCTGTTTCTATTTTAGCACATCCATCTACAGCAGCTTTGTGCACTCCTGACATGTGAAATAATCAGGGCAGTCCCTGAATTTATGGGGGAGAGGAAGAGGAATAAGAATGAATGGGATGTATCTAAGCTGTACTCACCAAATTCCTTCAAGGCCAACATGATTTAGCCTTGTCTTACCACTCAACTTCACCTCACATCCACTTCCTCTTGGCTTTATATGCTCCATTTTTTTTTAAAGGTTTTATTTATTTATTCATGAGAGATACAGAGAGGAAGGCAGAGACACAGGAAGAGGGAGAAGCAGGCTTCCCACAGGGAGCCAGATGCAGGACTTGATCCCTGGACTCCAGGATCATGCCCTGAGCCAAAGGCAGAAGCTTAACCACTGAGCCACCCAGGTGTCCCTATATGCTCCATTTTTATGGCCTTCTCTCTGTTCCTTAAAAATTCCAAATGTTCCCACAATAGAGACTTAGACTCTTGTCCCTATCTTCTGGGACACTTTGCCAAAATCTTTGTGTGGCTGGTCTCTCTGATTTTAGACAGCTTCAGAGAGGCCTAATTTGAGGAGACAGTCTAAAGTGGTGAATCCCATTCCCAAAATCACACAAACTTTGTATACTTTTCTTCACAGCACTTATTGATACTCTCTTATTTGCCTTGGTCATTGTTTTTTGTGTTGTTGCTTTGGCCCTTTTCATCTATAGGATAGATGAGAGCAGTGACTACCTTTATGTCTTTGTCCACCATCACATTTCTAGTATCTGGCCCAAGCAGGCCCTCCATATGGTTTTGAAAGACTGTGTAACAGGGTATGGAGTACAGATTTTTTATTTTTAGTCATATGCAGTCCATTATTAGCAGGGAGAAGATCTTGAATTAGATCTTAAACTGGGACTGGAAAAATGAAAACATTTGGATAAATGAAACAGACACTGAAGGGGATTTTAAGGTGAAGGCTTGGAGGTGGGAGTCATGGCTCAAGTGGTACCAGGAAGAGTTCTGCATGAGTAGAGTAATGTATGCTCTGGAGATCATCTCAGATCAGGGTGTTTTTTTTTTTTTATTTTTATTATTTTATTATTTTTTAAACATTTTATTTATTTATTCATAGAGACAGAGAGAGAGAGAGGCAGAGACACAGGCAGAGGGAGAAGCAGGCTCCATGCAGGGAGCCCAATGTGGGACTCGATCCCGGGTCTCCAGGATCACGCCCTGGACTGGAGGCGGCGCCAAACCCGCTGAGCCACCAGGGCTGCTCTTTTTTTAATTTTTAAAAAGATTTAATTTATTTATTCATGAGGCACACACAGAGAGAGATGCAGAGACACAGGCAGAGGGAGAAGTAGGCTCTCCGCAGGGAGCCCAACGTGGGACTCGAGCCTTAGACCCCGGGATCACACCCTGAGCCAAAGGCAGATGCTCAACCACTGAGCCACCCAGGTGTCCCATCAGATCAGGTTTTTAGGGAAGGGGTAGCCAGATAATGAAGGACCTGGAGAGACTTGCATAGCACCAGACTCCACTGGAAATTGGGATCATGGAGGTTTCTGAGGAAGAATGTACCATCATAAAAGGGGAAAGAATGTGCAGTGATACACACAATGAACTAAAGAGAGGAGAGCTGGGACTCTTCCTCACAACTGCGTCCCTGTGGTATACTGCCTATGATTTTTTATGCCACTTGTCAAAAGATACCAATTTTAATGATTTTTCTTTCTATTAGTCTCCTGTGACTTCATGAGTGGATCCTAAACTTTGTAAAGGCAGAGTCTATGTGAATTCTCTATGTCTGGCATGGTATTCAAAGTCTAGGAAGTGCACTTAAGCATCGGACTGGCTAAATGCAGAGATGATAGAGGTGGGTTACAGCAGAGGACACCTGGCAGGACCTGGGCCTGTTGCAGCACTGAAGGGCCCTGCATATGCCTGCGGTTACAAGTGCGGACAAAATGTAACAGCTTCAAAAACATTTCAGGAGAAATGCTAGTTGGATGTAGTGCTCTCTTAACTATTGGAGATAAAGGACAAAGAGGACTCCAGGGTTTCCAGCCTGAGTGCTTTGGGGTATGGTAATTCTACTGACCAAGGCAGGCAGATGGGAAGAAGGGAGAAGTAATTAGGATAAGAACGCATATTTAGATCTGTTTCATATGGGTTCACTGTGAAACATTCAAACAAAAATGTCCAATGAATAGTTAGTGATATGCTCTAGGATTTAACTGGATTAAATGCTGATATATGACAAATTCTTGCCAACACCTTCTGGAATAAACCACTTAAATCAAAACTACTGATCAATTACTATTTGACAATAACAGCAGAAAAAGAGTAAGAAATAACTAGAAAAGGCATTTTCTAGTGACCATTTGTTTGGGAGATACAGACTTTCAATGTGAATCTCTGAGGCTTAAAAATATGTAATGTACCTATCAGTTCAGACTCATAACTTAGAACAAAGCAAACAAAACCATGTCTTTTAGGGGTGAATCCCCTTAGCTGGTTAAAGACTCAAAAGGGATGACAAGGTTTTCATCATAAATAAATTTAGGTACTTATTTGTACATCTTAAAAATAAATACTGCTGCATTTCCATGGCACAACTGATTTGTTGATATTAATTAAATGCTGTTGTAGCAGAAGAAATTTATGCAGAGAACACTTTGATTCCCCAACTAACGGTGCCAGTGAATCTATGATTAAAGGATTTAAAAACGCTTTCCAGGGTCAAAATCCTAAATTTTATGACAGAATGTGAAGGAGGCACTGAAACAAACACGCATGTCTTCACCATCTCCAGGACTCATGGCTTCGGGTCCCCTGTTAGCTTGGATAATCTAACTGTAAAGATTCACAAAACTCCTGGCTACACAGAAAGTGTGCTGAGTATCATGTTCCCCATAAACTGTTCTGATTGGTGTCATAAAATAACCTGTTCCTTTTCTACTCACCTTGATCTGCGAAAACCACAGGATTCTTACTTCTACAGTCCATCTCGGTTTCGTAGCAGTTACCTGTCTCAGCTTCTGAGTACCAAATACTACAGCCTGGCACTATCAATTTTGGAATTCTTTTGAAATCTGCTTTTTGACCAGGACCCTAGTCCTCACCTGTCAAGCTAAGACATGAACTAAGAGTTGGAATTAAGAATTTTGGCTATAAATTGAGGGTCTCTTGAGCCTTGCTGATCGATGAGTCCCATAAACCATGGATATGTCAAGCTGCATATAACAGTGTAGTGCAGTGGTTATATGCACTGGTGTAGAGTCATGCCCACCTGAGCTGGCATGCTGGCTCTGGAGCAAGCTATTTGTGTCCCTTGGACAAATTTAAGCACTCTTATCTTCAGTATCATTATCTCCTTAATTTCGATCATAAGAGTACTTACCTCAGTGGGCTATTGTGCAGATTAAATGCAATGATGTAAGTTTAGTTCCTGACATAGCAAATGCCAGCTTAAGGAGCAGCTTCCAGGCTTTGTTGGTATTGCTGTTTGTTCTGGGAATAAAAAAGGAGGCTCCTCTTCTCTTTCACCCTATTCCGATTATTGGATCAGGCTAGGTTATGGACTGGGATGAGTAACAGGACGGAGGCATTATTTCTGTCCTGCGGGGAGAGTCTTGCTTCTCTGCATAAGGGAGCTAATCATGCTCCAGGAGATTCAAAGGCTATTTCATGACAAAAGTAGTTCCCAAAATAGTAGCAGTATGAAATGCTTCCGAACTGCCAATTTTCTTAAGACTGAATCATTACAAAACTGTCCTGTCTCTGAGTCTAGGTGGAAAGCAACAGTTATTTTAGTTTCTGAAAATAGTTTATAGCTCCTGGGCTCCTCCACACCCATACTTAGTACCATGAACTTAGTACTAAGTCCCATTTGCTAGTACCAACCCTACACAGATGTATGACTCAGTCCTCACCTGATGGGCTTGCTGTAAGAGCTCCATTCTCTCCTGAAGAATCTGACAGTCATACTCTCTGCTCTTCCTCAGCATCTGCCGCCGTAACTTTTCTACTGCTGTCCTCAGCTCCTCTTGCTGTTTTTCACTTAATAATTCACCAAACTTGATAACAGTTTCTTGCTGCAGAGCATTGTACAAAGTAGCTTCTAGTTCCTGGATTCTCTGGCAAACAGAATTAGACAAGTCTAACTTTGGAACTTATCATTTATGTGTTGTATGTGAAAGGAAGCATTTATGTGTATGGGGGGAGTCATGTATTATTGTAGTCGTACAGGATCATGGCAATACAATAAATTTTAAAGCTTATCCAGCCTAATTACCATTTTGATAATCCCCTTTGCAAGATTCCCTATGAGTCATCCAGCTAACAATATATGAATTTCTCTGGTGATGGAGATTATGTTCTTTTTCTTGGTTTCCTATACATTTCATTTTTAGGAAGTCCTTACTTTGTTATAAGAACTATATATCCTTCTATTTCCAAATGTGTTCTCTTTCACTTGACAGCCCTTCAGATATTTATACATCTATCATGGTGGCCATACTTTTAGAAATAAGCATTGAAAAGGGGTCTAAGTTGGAATACTTGAAGGTGAAGATATATTTCATGCACAAAATGCCACCTCTCTTCCACATGACACAACTATGAACTTTATGGTCTCCACATCTTAAAATACAAATTGGGAGATATGATCTAAAAATGGCCTCAGTCTTCAGAATTGGTCTGTTTTTAAAACTCTGAGATTTACAGCTGCTTTAGCTATAAAATGCCTCCTTGAGACTTCTCTGTTTTAGATGAAGATGCTACTGCTCCTTATATCCCAGTTGTGTGTGTGTGTTTTTTTAAGATGTTATTTATTTATTCATGAGAGACACACAGAGAGAGGCAAAGACATCGACAGAAGGAGAAGCAGGCTCCATGCAGGGAGCCTGATGTGGGACTCGATCCCAGGACCCCGGGATCATGCCCTGAGCTGAAGGCAGATGCTCAACTGCTGAGCCACCCAGCCGTCCCTTGTTTTGTTTTTGTTTGTTTGTTTGTTTTAAATTTTATTTATTTGTGCGAGACACAGAGAGAGAGGCAGAGACACAGGCAGAAGATGCTCAACTGCTGAGCCACCCAGGCGTCCCTTGTTTTTTTTTTTTTTTTTTTTTTAACATACTTCAGATATAGCAGCCCAAACCTGCCATTTTACCTCCTGTGACTTTGACAGAGGTGGATAGTCATGCCTTGGTAAGGGATGTTTTTCTAGTTCTTGTGCTGGACTAAGCAGATCTCATCTTTTTAACATTAAATGTGGTTGTCTGAGTACGCAGTCATGGGACATGTGAACGCACAGCTGAACCCTATCATGTATAGGTGGAGGAGGCAAGGATAAAAGGGTAGGAGGGAAGGGGGAAAGTGCTTCTTTCTTGATTCTCTGGGGACCAAACTCTCATTTTCTCCTTTCCCCATCAAGTGGTGCTCAGAAACTCTTACTCATTTTGGAAGGGAAGACTAATTCATCTTTGTTACAAGCAGGGGCTAAGTGCTTCAGTCTTATCCCTGAAGTGACTCAGGCTGCTTCCAGGAAAGCATTATAAAAACCTCTACTAGCAACTCCTTGAAATGTTCCTCTTTTAAGTTTGGTCTTTTTCTCTTGGGAGGCTGCAGCATATATAGAGAAGAAACACAGGCTGTAGTCCAGTATTAGGAATTGTGTATTATGAATTTGGTAAGGGGAATGAATCAAATTCAGCATAACATTCCATGGGATAGAAAAAGGCACACCCATTTACCGAAGAGTCCTTACCATGGCTGGATTATGGTAGTTAAGGCCACAAGGTCTGGAGTCAGACCAGAGTACTACCTGCTTGCATTGTCAGGGAAAGTTCTTTCTCTCTTCAAGCCTTCACTCCCTCATACGTAATACAGGAATAATCATATTACCTATACCCCACAGGGTTGTTGGAAGAAATATGTGAAGTAAAAATGTACAAAACAGACATTAAAACTCCATCATTCTATCACTACATTAGGCTCCCAAACAATTAGATTTGATTTAATAAATTTTTTCTTTAATCTGCAGTACCAGCTGATCTGACTTTCATTGAAGTATTTTATAACATACACTTAATTTTTGTTAACTGAAATATAATTAGTTATTAAGTATTATAAGGTTATTATAACAGGAAAGAGGTAGGGATGTATTTGTTCTAAAACCAGAACTGGAAACCACTGAAAAAGGAGCTGCATGTTGTGGTCTTTTCAAGCATATGGCATGACAAATGAACCAGGATGCTTTACTCCACAAGAGAGAATTGTGAACACTCTGGGTATCTTTAGTGCTTGCTGTACCTACCATATATGCTTGGTCAAGAGCTTGTTTTCTGTAGTCTAGTTCTTCCTCTAGATAGCCTTTTATTTTGCAGAACTGTTCCTATAAAAAGGAGGCCATAATAATAAATAGAAAGAGTCAATTTAGCTTATTAGGAAGTGATATATAATACTGATTAATGTTTTCTCTAATTCCACCACAAGCCAAGTCACTAGCATTTGCAGCGTCAGATTTTGTCTGTGAGGGAAAGAAATTCAACTTTCATAGGCTCACACAGGGAATGTGAAAATCAATGGAAAGAAGTATAAAAGATATAATGATCAGTCCACATGGAATGCTTTAAAGGATTTTTATGCCAGTCCAAGAGTATGTGGTTAAGGACAGATTTGATTTTGACAAGGTAAGTTAGTAACTAGTAAGTATATCTGTGCAAACATATTATGATAATCTATTTTTTGAAAGAATATTTAGAAATGCAATTTGCACAGTTGTATAATAAAACAATCATTCTTTTAGAGAATGGGGCCATTCCACCCACAATGACACTTACTGAAAGAGCTTCTGCTCCTGCCACAAAACTGGTACGAGCTGGGACTTCGATCTCAAGTTCCCCTGCTTGTTCCCAGTCTCTGCATGCATGCTCTCACGTTGCAAGCATCTTGCCATTAGCATTTAAAAATATATCTTTGTGTACAATGTCGCTGTGTCAATGATTTCTTTGTGTGCTTAACTGAAGGAATAAGGACCTCTTCCAACTCTGGAGGAACACTTGACTTCATCTACTTTTGAGAGACTGTCTGTATGCAGTAATTGTGCTAGTGATTTTTCCTGATTGCCTCTCAGCTCCGGTGCCTAGAACAGTGCCCGGGACAAGCTGATTGTATAATTAATAGTTGTACATTTGAAGAGTTTTCACATGCTTTGACTTTAGAGTCTAACCTTTTGGTAAAATAGAAACTGTGTAAAATATAAGCAAATGATGTAAGCTGTCACATACTGTATAAATGCAAGTTGTTCTTATTAT
Source organism: Canis aureus (assembly GCF_053574225.1). Taxonomy (NCBI): domain Eukaryota; kingdom Metazoa; phylum Chordata; class Mammalia; order Carnivora; family Canidae; genus Canis; species Canis aureus. The sequence goes on from NC_135615.1 coordinate 42,707,161, forward strand.
AAGATTCCTTAACCTGATAGGAATAACTACCTTTTTTATTTTTATTTATTTTTATTATTTTATTTTTTTTAACTACCTTTTTTAGTAGCAATAACACTAATGACATTACAGTTATAAAGTTCTATATATTTCTGTAAGTTACAATCAACAATTCCTACACTTGGGGATTTTAAGAAAATCTTAAGTGTGGTAAAATACATATAACATAAAATTTACTCTCTTAACCAGTTTTAAAGTTCTATATATTCCTGTAAGTTACAATCAACAATTCCTACGCTTGGGGATTTAAGAAAATCTTAAGTGTGGTAAAATACATATAACATAAAATTTACTCTCTTAACCAATTTTACTCTCTTCACCAATTTTACAGTTCAGTAGTATTAAAGATATTTACATGGTTAGGCAGCTAATCTTCGGAATGCTTTTCATCTTGCAAAACTGAAACTATGCCCATGGAACAACAACAGCCCATCTTCTCTTCCTCTTAGCCCTTGACAGCCATTGTTCCTACTTTCTAGCAGTTTGATTACTCTAGATACTTATGTAAGTGGAATCATCCAGTATTTGTCTTTTTATGACTGACTTATTTCACTTAGCATAATGCCTTTGAGGTTCAACCATGTTATATCATACATTAGAATTTCCTTCCTTTTTAAAGCTTGAATAATATTCATTGTATGTACAGACCACATTTTGCTATCCATTCATCCACTGACAGACATTGGGGTTGCTTCCACATTTAAGCTATTGGGAATAATGCTGCTTTGAATACAGATGTACAAATTATCTTTTTGATAATTATTCAATTATTGAATATTGAAATACCTTCAATTATTATGGGCATATACCCAAACGTGATATTGCTGGATTGGATGGTAATTCTATTTTGAATTTTTTTAGCAACCACTATACTATTTTCCTTAGCAGCTACACACTATTTGATATTCCCATCAGCAGTTCACAGGCTCCAATTTTTCCACATCCCCACCAACATTTGCTATTTTCTGGTTTTTTGATAGTGGCCATCCTAATGGGCATGAGGTAGCTTGGAGATTTTTAAAATCAGAGTTACACTCATCACTTCTGTAATTTTTACTATGACTATATATGGTGGAAAAATTATTTAGCCTAAGGAAAAAAACACATAGTGGAATTTTCTTTAGCATTAGTTTTAGAAATACTATAAAAATACAACATATTTTTGAAGAATATAACTTGAAATTGTGGGATACTTCCAGGAATTTTGATCCATAGTCTGTATACAAAATAATGGGAAGCTGCAAATTTTCATCAGTGCCAGATAAAACAGCTAGAAAATAGTTGTTTTCCACTTGCCTTGCCAATTTTTCTTCATGTCTATGATACCTCCTCTTTGTACTCACCATGTCACTTTCTAATTCCATCATTTTCTGGTGCAGGGCAGCCTCTGCTCCTTCAATTTGCTGGATCCACTAAGGAGTAAACAAGACAAAAAAGTCTGACATGATTGTGTGATATGGTGTATATGGTGCAGTCTACTGAGTTGCTTTGTTTCTTCTTCATATCTCAGGAAACAGATGAGAAGTGAAGTGAAAACTTGGTGTATTTTATCTTAGTTCAGGAAATATATTCATTCATTCATTCATTCATTCATTCATTCAACAAACACATTCATTTATGTCTACCATGTGCCAGGCACTGAACTAGATACTAGGGCTTTGATGGTGAATAAGACCAACATGCTTTGTTGCCCTTGTTAGAGAGCACCACAGGAGGCTTTCTCGGAAGCGACAACTGCAACTGAGTCTGATGAATTTGAGTCAGAGATGATGAGGCAAAAATGATGGGAAGGTTCCAAGCTGAAGAGACATCTAGTTTTCCAGAGTTGGGAGAAACATGATAAAAAAAAGAAGGCCAGGTGAGACTGGAGAAATGGTAATTTTTCCGTGTATGAAATTGGCTACAGCTAATGTTAAATGTTAAAGAATCATTTTTGTTGAGTGGAGACATTTTAAATCACATTAAAAAAAAAAAAAAAAAACCCAACCCCTACCTTTCCTAACACTTAGAATATATCATCTTGTGACATGGCACTGCTGTTAACGTTGTTCAACACCCTGAGTAAAATTAGATTTTGAATAATATGGCATAAGCTTACTACATATATGGTTTAATAGCACAAATTATTATAATGGGTCTCTCCCACGTTAAACATCAGCTTATCCCTTAGGGAGGGAGCTGGGAGTAACAATTGTGTGTTTTTTTTTTTTTTAAAGATTTTTAAATTTTATTTATTTATTTATTTTATTCATGAGAGACACACAGAGAGAGGCAGAGACATAGGCAGAGAGAGAAGCAGGCTCCATGCAGGGAGCCTGATGTGCAACTTGATCCCAGGACTCTGGGATCACTCCCTGGGCTGAAGGCAGGTGTTAACTGCTGAGCCACCCAGGCATCCCAATTGTGGGGGTTTTAAAGGCACGCTATTTTGGGTCTAATACCAATTCTACCTTTTCATGGTTGTGTGGCCTTGAAAGGTAATCTGATTTCTCTAAGCCTCAACTTTCTTTTCTATGAAACAGGGTCAATAATTTGAAGATTAAAGGATGGATTTAATGTAAGGCCCTATTCACAGTGTATTTATTGCATGTCCTGGGTACCCAATAAATTCTAGCTTTTGGTTAACATTTTTTTTTCTATTTCTACATTGTTAGAAATTTGCCTCAGTACTAAAGATTTCTTTTTTAGTTTATCTGTGATAAATTATGCATTGTGCTGAGCATTTTTTCTCTATACTAAGGCCCTGACATTCACAAGGTGATGCCATGTCCAACAGCCTCTTAGGGTAAAGAAGAAATGCACGGGGACATTAGAGGGGCGATTTTCTCAGTTCTTGCGCATACACGTGCTTCCTCTTGAAGCAAATCTCCATCAAAAGTCATCGGTAGGGGGCAGCCCCGGTGGCGCAGCGATTTGGCGCCGCCTGCAGCCCGGGGTGTGATCCTGGGGACCCTGGATCAGGTCCCACGTCGGGCTCCCTGCATGGAGCCTGCTTCTCCCTCTGCCTGTGTCTCTGCCTCTCCCTCTCTCTATGTCTATCATGAATAAATAAATAAAGTCTTAAAAAAAAAAAGTCATTGATAAGTAACCTCATAATGCAACTGCATACCATCAAGCTTTATTAAAGTGCTTCCTTTCACTTGCACATTCATCATTGACAAATTCTCTTGTAAACAGTGTTTTGAAGAGTACAGTAAATTGAGTACAGTAATTTTAAGAGTACAGTTCAGTCATGGGCTTCTGATACAGATTTGTGTGTTGACTCGAAGGCCATATTACTTGTGTGATGCAGGACAAGTTACTGCAGCCCACATCTCAGTTTTCTCATGTGTGGAATGTAAATAGTGGATGAATATAGGACGGTTGTAAAGAACAATGAAATTTGTGCAGTACCTGGTCCACAATATGTTCTTTTTTAGGGTCACTGCTCTTACTATTTTTTTTTTTTAAAGACAAAGAAAGACAGAAAGCATAAGCAGGGGGAGGGAAGGGACAGACGGAGAGGGAGAGAAAGATTTCAAGTCGACTCCCTGCTGAGTGTGGAGTGTGACAAGGGGCTCAATTTCACAAACCTGAGATCACAACTTGAGCCTAAATCAAGAGTCAGACCCTCAACCAGCTGAGCCACCAGGGTGCCCTTGCTCTTACTATTTTTAAGACAAAGTCACAAGAGGATTTACTTGTTGGAAATTTGTCTAAGTTCAATCTTTAGCTATAGATTATACTCCTAGACAGCAGAATGTTTTTTTTTTTTTTTAAGATTTTATTTATTTATGCATGAGAGACATAGAGAGAGACAACGGCAGAGGGAGAAGCAGGCTCCATGCAGGGAGTCTGACGTGGGACTCGATCCCGGATCTCCAGGATCACACCCTGGGCCAAAGGCGGCGCTAAACTGCTGAGCCACCAGGGCCAACCCTAGACAGCAGAATGTTACTCAAAGTTGTAGGTTCAGAAAAATCACGGTTGACATTTAGAATTACTCGGAGATGGAAATGTTCATCTGTAAATCCCAAAGGCAGGAGGTGACTTTAAAACTTGTGAATTGTAAAGATCTGCACAAAAGCTAATTGTACAACTCTGAGCACTTTAAGGACAGACTTGTGTCTTATGCATCTGTGCACTTGTATCTTCAGTGCTAAGCACACTTTCATCACTCTATAAATGTTCAACTGAAACCCTTCATACCTGTTTTGCAAAGGATGTAAGTGGAGGCATGAATTAATTCACCAAAGCTATAAAACATCAGGTCCTATGGGCTCCACATAGGATACTTCCTGCTTTTAATAGGATGCTTATCGGGAATTTGGGTGTCATGGTTAAGAAGACAATGGACTCTGGAAACAGACTACTTGAGTGTGAATCCTGACTCCCATCATTTTCTAGCTGTATGACTTGGGAAGTTACCTACCTTCTCTGTGCTATGGATTCCTCATATGTGAAATTCCTCATGTGTAATAGTAGTACCAAGACTTTGGCAATTAGAACAGTGTCGAGTGCATAAGGAGCACTATGCAAGTGTTAATTATGGCTAAGTTCAAGTTGTATCACATACCACTCAGGGAAGGGAATGGAAGATTTCCTTCCATCAATCTAAGTAAATGCGAGGCACATAGACCTGTTTTTCCTATTTGTATTTTCCTTTCCTTATGTCCCGAGTCCTTGCCTTTCACAGAAAAGCAAGTTTTCTGGGTATTCCTAAACTAAGGTGACTTTTCTTGCAATGAAGAATTGTAGCCCTTTACGAGTCCAGTTGAATGAGACATTCTGGCTATCACTGCCAAATAAATGTAGCAGACCTGCGAATACAGACTGTGTTCTTTGTCCAACTGTGTGTCACTGGAACACTGTCCTGTGGACATTCACAGAGTTATTTGTTTGCTCCTTCAGTAAATGTTTGTTGACTACCTGTTAAATGTACTGGACTGTTGTGAAAAATTAGGGAAACAAAGTGGAGTAAACAGATACCTATTTGCTCTCATGGAGCTTAGTCTAGTGGCAGGTGGTTGGGGGGCATATAACAACAGCAAAAAATGAGCAGCCACATTATATTTGTTAAAAGCCATAGTAGCAGATGCATAGATCACTGTGGAAACACAGAGGAAAAATACCTAACTGGGCTTGGGTGAATAAGGAGGTTTCCCTATGTAGGGGAATGTCTAATGGTTCTGAGTTAGCCAGACAAAGGTAGAAAAGGAAGACGGGAATATCTTCTAGGCAAAGAGAATAGTGTAAAGGACTAGTGAATAGTGAATGGAAACAGTAATAGACATGGGAAGAGACAGAGATAGAGACAGAAGATTGGGGCCCCAGAAGGATTTGTGTATGGCTAGATCTTAGCTATGGACCAAAGAAATAAGGGGGATCCCAGAGAAGCAGGTAAGGGCCAGACACTAGAGACCCCCATAACAAGCTCTGGATTCTGGATCTTATTAAATAATGTGGAATAATGTGGGGCTATTAATTTGTTGTGGACATGGAAAGTGATAGGTTGTGATTAAATCATAAAGGAAGTAAGTTTTTTAAAAAAGCATATGTCAGATTTCATTTCACATGTAAATACCTAATATGTATCCCTAACAGATAAGGCCTTTTTAAAAAAATCCATAACCCAAAGACCATTTTTAGATCTTGCAAAATTAACATGAATGCCTTTTGTTATCTCATACCTGGTCCATATTAAAATCTCCCCAGCTGTGAGCAAAATGTCCTTTTTCCCTCACTTGGTTTCCTTGAATCAGGATCCAAAAGGGGATCACTTTAATATTTATAAAAAATTTTATTTATTAAAAACATTTTCTTTATTTATTCATGAGAGACAGACAGAGAGTGGCAAAGGCATAGGTAGAGGGAGGAGCAGGCTTCCCACAGGGAGCTTGATGTGGGATGTGATCCCAGGACCCTGGGATCACTACCTGAGCCAAAGGCAGACACTCAACCACTGAGCCACCCAGGTGCTCCCATTTTAATATTTCTTTTTTAAAAAGATTTTATTTATTTATTCATAAGAGACACACAGAGAGAGGAGAGACACAGGCAGAGGGAGAAGCAGGCTTCGTGCAGGGAGCCCAATGTGGGACTCAGTCTCAGGTCTTCAGGATCACGGCCTGGGTTGAAGGCAGCCACTAAACCACTGAGCTACCCAGGCTGCCCCATTTTATTATTTCTTAAGCAACTTCTTATTTTATGGCAGTCTTTCTCTCTTCCTTCATTTTTTCCCCTTTATGTCATGGTATTTATTGTTTGAGTAACTCAGAAGGTCATTTGACCTACAGGATTCCCTCATTTCAGACTGAAGAAACCAGATCACTTGCTTGCTTATGGTTTCATTTAATTTATAACAAACTCTTTTTGCATTAGGAATTAAGAAAGCATCTTAAGGAATTTATAGCTGTCATTTATCCAACCACGTATACAAGTCTCTCAAGCATGTGCTGATTCTCAAAGGCACCCTGAACATAGCCACTTATCAAGCTTCTCCACTTGGCTCTTTTCTTTGTCTCTCTTCCTACCATTTACCATGTTTAGACACAAGGGGGCCAGAGCACATTCAGTGTTGCTCTTCTGACAGTCTCCCCGTTGGGCTTTCTGAATGAGACTGCAGTGAGCCACCACCAAATTACAGAATCAGTTGGGAACAACTGGTATGTACATACCCAGGTAAGAGCCCATAAAGAGCCAGGCACTAGTTTACCACCTCTCAACCCCCCCCCCCTTTTTTTTTTATTGCTGTCCCAGCTTTGCAGGGATTATTTGGATAATGTAGTCCAGAAAGTTTTCCATTTTTTTAAGAGACTATAAAGTAAGAATTCTCCACCCACCCCAGATCAGTGTGTAGACTTTTCTTTTTTGTGTTCTCATTCTATTGGGGTTGTATTACCTTGAAAAAAAATTGGGTTTTCAGTAACACGAAGTCACATGCAAAGAGAATGTCCTTCAACCCTACTCTGCTCTTTAGGTGTTAAGCCAGGTATTGAGAGGATCTGAACGTTAGTTTGATGTATTACCTTTTCTGCCAGGGACAGCACGGTGCTGGCCTGAATTATGGCCACTTGTTCTTCATTTCTTAAGTTCTGCCAAAAAAAAAAAAAAGGAGAGAAAGAGAAGAAAGAAAATAAGTTGAAGAGACTTCAGACATTTTCACTATCAGAAAATACTGCCTCATTGCTCACCATAGGATACTACTGCATATATGTGTATAAAACATAACATTCTAATTCTACTTAGTAACAATTCTTAACAAAAAGTTTGTTCAAAATGTGTAAAAAGTACATTAAATGTGATTTCTAAATCTCTAATACTGATTTGATTTTGTGTTTCTCTAAGCATACTTTGTTAATAATCATGTTATTAAAAAAGCAGAAACCAAAATGAAATAACAAGTAATCTTTTCATAGTGGTTTGATGTGATTTAATTGATTCTGTTCTCTCCTCTGATAATTTTTCAAGGCAAAAAAATGGTGTGACTCCTTCAACCTATATGCATCATTCATATAGTATTTCAATGAACGGTCCTCCCACTGAATTAATATGCCTTGACCCTGCCTAGAAGGTGTTTTTAGAAAGAAAAGAGATTATGGCTTCCTGATCCATTTTTATGGGGCTGCCTCCAACCCTACTATTTAGCAGCATTTGCAACTGCATGACTGATTAATTTCACGCTGGATGGCTCCAAGCAACAGTGAGAAGGTAATTAGCTTTAATCACTGCAGATGTGGTCGGCATTCAAACGTGAAACCAGCCAACAAGAAGCACTTCACCAGTTCCTATTTCTGTCACTGCCTTCCAGAGAGCCTTACAATCCCTCAACCAACTTGTTTGATGAATGACTGATTCTCTTCAAGGAGTTACATCCTTAACTGAATATGGCATCTCACTTGCTATTATTTTACACACGAGACTTGGCAAGTATTTCTTGCTTCTCTTTGGGCAAATTCATATACTTATTGCCCTTAATCAATTCATTACTTACCCCATTATCACCCAAGATATCAAGCTGCTTTATGAGATCCGGGATGTTCACATCCTGCAATATCAAGGAGATATACTCAAGTCAAAGACACAAATGTGCCTTACCATGCTGTCAGAGCTTGACCTTAACTTTGAGAAAATATTTTAAGACCTTTACTTCCTTGAGTTTTCAATCAGGCACATGTGGTTTTATGTTTTTACTCTGCTTCTTCCAAGCGGCATGAATTTGGGAAAACTACTTACTAGTTCATTCTCAATTTTACTAGTTGCAAAATACCTCCTTCATGATGGGATGAGCACTGGATGTTATCCTATATGTTGGCAAATTGAATTTAAATAAAAAATTATTTAAAAATACCTCCTTCATAGGCTTATCTTGAGGATAAGGAGATTGTATGTAAAAGAGTCTAGGATATAGTAAGGACTTGGAATTCTTTCATTAAATTTGTTTCTTATAATTGCTTTTTTTTTAAATTAGGATAAATTTTAGGTATAAAGAAAAGTAACAGATAATAAATATAATCAACCAATTTCATTCTAATTAATGGAATTTTGACCTGGTTGAGATTTTGACTGCCACACAGAAAACTTTAATGTATTCCTCTCTTTTTTTTTTTTTTTTTTGCATTTATTTCATGCTATGGGAAAACAGCTCATTTTAACTATATTTCTTGAGTCAGTTTGAAGCAGCTGAACTCCATTTGAAAAAGTTCCCCTGCAGATAAATTTCATCCACCAGAGTAGGTTGTTTGTGATCTAAGAAAAAGGAAAAGACAAAGTACAGTTCTTTTCATTTAATTAGAGCTGAATAAAAAAAAACCCAACAAACTGCTCTGGTTTACAAATTTTTGTGCAGCCTAGGAAGGACAAAAGTTTGAATACCATGAAAGAGGTTTAGGATGGAAAACAAGGAAGCACAATTTTACTACCTAACTCTCCTCCCATTTTACTTCATTAGTATGACTCTCTCCTCTTACTTACATCCAGATAGCAGTACATGGGACTCCTGCCATCAGGAAGGGGGAGGTCTAGCTCAGTTTCATAGGTAGAGAGAAGGCAAGGAAAGCAGGTATCATCTGGCAGCTCAGAGTGGGAGCAGGAAGGGCCATGCACAAGGTCAAGGAGAGACCAGGAATAGCAGGAGGCTTCCCAGCTTTCCCTCTGGGATAGATATTCACCACCTGATTTCATTACATGGAAGGACAGTGTATTTTCCAGGAGATGGAGCCACCTCCATTTGACCTTAATGTTTAAAATGTATCCTAATATCCCTAAAGATAGTTACAGTTTTATCTAAATGAACAACATGTTATAAATCATCAGTCCTTCCAAAAGAGAAATCCCTAAATTAAACATATCAAAAGAGATGGTGGATCAGATGATTTCAAGGTCTCTTCTAACACCAAAAATCAAAGATTATGAATCCCAGAGCACTTAGGACACCCAAACAAAGGGACTCGACAAATACTTTTTTATCTAGTATACTTGAAATGTGTTTCTCAAACTACTGAATTTATTTAATATTTCCCTTAGATAATTAGGGTAATTATTTTAGTATTTTGAATCTGTCTCATTCTTTACCCTATTCTATTCTAAATAATCATGATTTCCTGTGTTCTCTGCTGTTACCATTCATACATCTGTCACACATCTTTTTTTTATAAATTAAAAAATAAAAATCTTTAGTCCCCAACGCCCAACATGGGGCTCAAACTCATGACCCTGAGATCAAGAGTGGCACATTCTACTGACTGAGCCACCCAGGCCTCCAGATGTGACTATTTTCAGTTTCTACATAGATGCATCAGAATGACATCTGGTGATTGAAAGACAAAAGTGATGAACAACCTCCCCTTTTCCATTTCCCAGTTTTTGTACTTTGTACAAACATAAAAAATTGAATATCTGCCTACCTTGACACCTTCTTTCATACAGTAGATCTGTAGAGCACTCACACCATCTGAGAATGGGTGAATTTGTAGATTAAATGGAGGGGATCGTCTCTCTCTTTCCTTGAAATACAGTGAAGAATATATGGGAATTAAAAAAAAAAAAAAGCAACAACTGACTAAACACTAAACCAGTTGTCTGCATTCTCTCTTTATACTATTGCAGTAGTTTATCAATGTCATGTGGCAAAAAAAAAAAAAAAAAGTCAAACTCAAGATGTTCATGCTTAAATTTAATGGAAAACAACTGACTGATTAAGAGGTATAGTAGAAGAATTTATAGATGGTGTCATTCAGTCGTGTAAATTTTTTGATCAGAGAAATGGAGGAAGTGAAGTTCCCATTTAAACTATATGAATATTTAGAGCTTTCAGGTGTCATAGAGAACGGTCTTTTGGCCATGAAGTTTCATGACAGCTAACAGCCTTTTGCATATTCAATCTACTTAAGCTTTATTTATTTATTTATTTTTAAATTTTTATTTATTTATGATAGTCACACAGAGAGAGAGAGAGGCAGAGACATAGGCAGAGGGAGAAGCAGGCTCCATGCACCGGGAGCCCGATGTGGGATTCGATCCTGGGTCTCCAGGATCGCGCCCTGGGCCAAAGGCAGGCGCCAAACCGCTGCGCCACCCAGGGATCCCTACTTAAGCTTTATGATGAAGATATGTGGACCACTAAAAAAGACTTCACTCTTCCTCATATCTAATTTGAAAAAAACCTCAAAAAGAAACTCCTGGCAAAATAACAGAGCTATCAAATAGGAAATTTTCTTATCTTTACATATCAACATACTTTCAAGCAGACCCTAAGCCAGATTCTTTTTAAAAATGTATTCATTTAAGTAATCTCAACCCCCGAAGTGGGGCTAGAACTCACGACCCACATATCAAGAATCACACACTCTTCTGACTGAGCCTGCCAGGTGCCGCAAAGAAGTCAGGCTTTTTAATTTTAATTTTCTTAGAGGGATCCCTGGGTGGCGTAGCGGTTTGGCGCCTGCCTTTGGCCCAGAGCGCGATCCTGGAGACCCGGGATCGAATCCCACATCGGGCTCCCGGTGCATGGAGCCTGCTTCTCCCTCTGCCTGTGTCTCTGCCTCTCTCTCTCTCACTGTGTGCCTATCATAAAAAAAAAAAAAAAAAAAAATTATTTAATATTCTTAGAGAGGCAAGTGTAGGGGGTGGGCAGAGAGAGCATCTTAAGCAGGCTCCACCTCTAGCACAGAGCACAGAGCCGAACATGGGGCTTGATTTTACAACCCTGAGATCATGACCTGAGTTTAAATCAAGTCAATGCTTAATGAACTGAGCCACCTAGGCACCCTTTAAAAAAAAAAAATTCTTTTAAGTAATCTCTACACCCAGCATGCGGCTTGGACTCATGATCCTGAGATCAGGAGTCACATGGTCTATTGACTGAGCCAGCCAGGAGCCCCCCCACCCCCTAAGCCAGAGTCTGTGTCATAATCAAAATCTGATTTGATTGATATGTTTTACTTAAAAAAAAAACAAAACAAAAAAAACCTGAAATTTGGCCAGGTTAACCAAGGTATTTCCTAAAACAAATAACCCTGCTTCCTAGTTTTTTGGCATAAATGCATTATAGGTTAAAGAGTTTACTCATAAATTCAAGTGTGTAACAAAACATTTTTGCATGTAATCCTTTAGGTAACATTTTTATGAGTCAGAATTCAATGAAGGATGGAAATGATTATTTAAAAGCTATGAAATACTGAAGTTTAAAATCTCTAATTAAAATTATTTAAAAATTACTCATTAGTCTTGTTCTTAAAGGCAATAGTGTTGAAAAATATAGTATATGAGCAGACAATTCTGACTTTCATCAGTGCTTTACCACTTATGGTCCCAGGTCTTGGACAATTTATTCAATCTCAGTTGCCTTATCTATAATATCTTGATTATGGTTGTGAGGGTGAATGAGAGTATGCATCTGAAATGCTTAACTCAGCAACTCACACATAGGATGTGTTCAGTGCATGTTAATTGTTACGATTATTTTTATTGTCATTATTATCATCATCTCCTTACTTCTAGCTCTAGGTTTCGAAACTCCAGCAGCTCATTCTGGTCTCGAGCATCTTGCAGTTCCTGTTGTAACCGGTGATTTTCTGCCTCCTGTTTTTCTATCTAATAAAGTAAATCCTCAAGTTAGGTGAACATTGCAAAAACCATCTAAAATTTAGCAAGGCAAGCATGGAGAACACTCATTTAGCTGGTGAATAAATCATCTAGACCATGAAAAAAATCCCAAGTAGATATGAATAAAGTAAATCCTAGGCTTTCCTTCTAGTTTTTCTTTGGTTGCGTTTTTTTTTTTTGTGTGTGTCATAGAGGAAAATTCTACAAGACACTTCCATTCATTGAGATAACGTCTGGGACCCTCTGAGTAGTGAATCTGAGAGTACTCATTAGGCCCTTGCTGGGGGTCAGGGACAGTGTCCTGGCAACTACATTTAATGGTGTACATAGAGGAGACAGCACCTCTTGTTTCTGGAGTTAAAAATGGTCAGAAAAATTTTAAATAAACAATTCTGATCATATACAAGACTTCACTGAGTTTCAGTTACCCACAGAATAAAGCCAAGCTCATCAATATAGAATTCAAAAACCTTAATACTCTGGTCAGTATCTAGTTTTCCAGCCTTAAATATTCTCATGGTCATCTCTACACACACACACATACACACACACACTCACATGTGATAATATGCACACAAGAATCTAGAACCCCACATCTATCCTGTGAACTTACTGTCAGGAGCTGTGTCTTTGTTCATCTCTCTGCCTAAAAGGGGCTCCCTTATTTCCTTTTCCATGTGAGGAACTCCTACTTTTCCTTGAACACAGAACTCTTATAACCCCTACCAGAAGAGGCTTTCTTTGTCTATCAATTGAGAAATGACACCTTTTCCCTTTATTTTCCTATAAAATTTCTCCTATACCCTGATGAAACATAGAATAACATGTAAAGCATGCCTCACCCTATAAGACAGGCCCATGTCTACAAGAGATCAGAAAATTTTCATGATCTGTAATAGGTTTGGGGTTGCCTTGGGATATTAGCTGTGTGGGTGGGCCATATGCACAGGAACTATTTAAAATCTTGAATTTAGAAACAAACCCAGGGACTTTTCATCATAGGATGAATCTTACTTTCCCAAGTCTGGGTATACTTGAATATCCACTTGAAGTAGGATGTTAAGCCTTATTGTTGCTGTGGTTTTCTTTAACTCATAAAAGCCTGAGACCCTAAATTCCCCTTTAGAAATCAAGACCAAATGAAATCAGACAGACGAAGTAATGGGAATTAGTTTTTAGGTGATAAATAAAGGTAGTAATAATTATTGCTGGTCATCTCTAAGACTACTAAAAACCTCTTTTTCTCATAGCCTTATGATATAGAAAAATTATAGGAAAATAAAAATGGGGAAATAGTGAAATATCAATAGCATTAATGAATGTAGTCAAGCTTTTTTTACACTTAGATTTAGATTATTTGTGGTCAAGCAAACTTTCATAAGTTTTTAGAAGTTGACTTCGGTCACAAAAGAGGTTCTACTACCTACACTCTGAATTTGGATCAGAGATGAGATACTTGGGGAGATTTCGGTTCTGGCAGTTAACACTGGCATTTAGACCAGTGGCTCAAAGGTTGCAATTCACTGACCAGGACCAATGTGTGATGAAGTTTCCTTATAGGGACCCCTCACCTCTCTAAGAGGACCAGTCCTCAATCCTGGAAAACCCACACACTTTCCATACATCTGCTCTGTCTCTGGTCATTCAGAAGTGAGGTAGGAAAAGGACTTTGTTAGACCGGAGGGGAAAGAAGATCAGTATCTTCTTTCCCTTCTCGTGCTTACGGGAGGGTTGTGGTTAATTTCTTATTTGCCAAGGCTAGTGAATATTGGTAGAAATAATCCTAAAATAATTTCAACACAAGCTTTGGATGAACTTACAAACTTGTTTCCCTTATTCTAATGGGCCTTCAAAGTCTTTTATTCAAGAATAATTTATTTTGTAATCTTTTCACTACATTTATGGAAGGTAAATACTAAAGGGAAAGCCACCTTTATTTATTTTATTTATTTGTATTTTTTTGGAAAACCACCTTTAAACTTAAAATGATCTCTGTTGTATTTCATTGCCCCAATCAAAAGCCTATGTTCAGATAACCAAAATAATTATATCTATTGGGCCTAAACCATGCTTTTACCTCCTGAGTTGGTGAATGACCTCGTGGACATGCTGTTTTGTGCCCTGGATGAATCTTTTAAAAAGTCCTCCCATTAAAAAAGAATATATATATATATATGTATATGTATGTATATAAGTAACCATGATTAGCAAAATGATTAAAAGTGAGAACACAGTCTATGCTAGTTTGCAGCGTGGTCTTGGAATCGTACTGTCACTGACTTACACAAAATAACAAGTCCTATTCATAGTGTGCTTTTTGTAGATGGACAACCACATAGGATGTGTGCACATGTGGGTGTGTATATATATATATATATGTACAGTACGTACACAGTATATATATATATGATTAACATATCAATAGGCTTCAGGGATCACATCCTCTCAAGTCGGCACAACGCCAGCGCAGAGCCATGCACACGTGCCACTGATGGTGATGGCGGTGACAGGGATGCGGTTGAGCACGCAGCAGAGGACAGCGCGGTGCCGGAAAAGCCTCCCCTTCCCCGAGCCCCTGTGCCACTCCTGAGAGGCCCCCCTGCTGCTCCTGGATCTCTCATCATTTTCTCCTCTGCCCCACTAGGGTGTTGCGCCCAACATACCTTTTCTAAAAGCTCCTGGTTTCTCTTAATGAAAAGTTGTTTATCTTCTACCCAGTGTGAGTCCTGTTTGACAAAGAATATCGCGCAGTCAGCATTTCAGAGTGGCACGAAAGAGCATGTGTCCTCAAACCGCTTGGCCAGAGCTGTCTTCTCTCACCCAGTTTGTTGGCCTGCCAATGGCTGGTAAATGACACCCACCCGTCAGCTCCTTTATTCAGAGACATCGGGGCCAAAGTTGCCAGGAAAATTTCACCCCCTTTTCATTGACACTCGCTATCCCTAACTTTTTCAGTCTGAATAATCCAGGACCAGCCTTCCGGGGACTCAGAAGTGACCACACAGGCAAAAAGTGAAAAGGGTCAGAATGCACACAGGCTAGATACATATGGATGGAAAACATTAAAATGCAGAACCATAAATGTAGCATAGAGGCAAAGAACGCAGCTTGAGGGGTGGGCCTTTGTCTCAGCAGCTTATGACCACTCTAGCTATTTGTACAGGGCTCCTCTTCCTCTGGCATTGTCTCTCTTGCCAACCTCATTCGTGCTATAGCTGGGTTCACACTCTGGCCAGAAAAACACCAGGGACAGAAACACACATTCTGACACAGTTTGAGAAAGGTCACTGTGGAGAGCCAAGCCGTGTCCTGGATGCGGCCCATGCACAGGGTGGTCTAGAGGAAGGATAGATCGAATCATCTGCAGATGCATCTGCAGAAGTGCTAGCAACCAGATGCCTACCTGCCCTTTCTGAGCCAGAGTCGCTTCCAGATCTTCAATTTTGGCTTTATACCTTAGCACCTCGGCTTGGAGCTGTTCTTGAGCCTAGTGAAATCAAAATTCCAGAACTCAGTAAGTAAAAAGGTAACTCAGTATTTTTCCTCCCCTCATGTACCTTGATTAGAACTCAACAAGTGAGAAAAAAACCTTTTTTCTATGATTGAAGAACCTTTTAAAACTATTGTTTGCATTTGAATTCTTGCTTAAAACTTTCAGTGGTTCCCTTTACCATCAGGTTAAAACTCTTTAAGTGAGATATGAGAACTCCCATTATATTTGCAAACTTTACCCCATTACTTATCAACAAAGTTCACCCCTGATCTGCTGGTGATCTCCTTATTTCCTAAATATGCTTTGTAACCCTTCACTTCTTGCTTTATTTGAACAAATTCCTCTTCTGGAAAGCCTTCTCTCATTTTGCCTTTCCCCAAACCTGCCATTCTTTCAGACCCAACTTGGTGCCCTAAATCTAAATCTAGATCTAGATGTACGTATGTACCTATGTATGTATGTATATGATGTCTGCGTGTGTGTCTGTATATCAATATTTTTGGATGCTGATCTTCTGTGGAGCAACCTTACTTTGTTCTCAGATTCTCTTGTATTCTCCCTACATAAGACCTTATTTTCTGTGAAAAATTACTGGTTTTTGTTTGTTTGTTTTTTGCCCAAACACATATTTTTTTTCTTGTTGTATGATCTGGACAGGTTCTTTAGTATAATGTGAAATAAAGTCAGCAATGGCTGGCATCCTTTCTTTTTTTTTTTCCCCCCTTTGGAGGGGGGCGGGGGCGGAGGGAGAGGGAGAGATTGGACCTCAAGCAGACTCCCTTCTGAGAAGCCCAACGTGGAGCTTGATCTCAGAACCCTGCCAACATGATCTGAGCTGAAATCAAGAGTTGGATGCTTAAACAGCTGAGTCACTGAGGTGCCCCCTGCCCCCTGTTTCTTCCTGTCTTAAAAGTAATCTTTATACCTAATGTGGGGCTTGAATTCACGACCCTGAGATCAAGAGTTGCATGCTCTGACTGAGCCAGCCAGGTGTCCCTCCTTTTCTTATTCTTCACCAGGAGGAGAATATATCTTTGGACTATTGAAGATTATATTTACCTTTATCAGGTCAAAAAAAATTCCAAGCTCAATTTTGCTAAGAATTATTTTAGCCTTAAATGAGCATTAAGTATAATCTATTTTTCTCATGTCAAAATGATTATATCTTTTGTTTTCATTGATGCTCTTTCATCTATATTACCTATGTTTGCATTTCTTTTTTAAAAAATATTTTATTTATTTATTTAGAGAGCTCAAGTGAGTGAGGATGGGGGCAGAAGGAGAGGGAGAGAGAGAATCTTAAGCAGACTCTGCACTGAGTGCAGAGCCCAATGCAGGGCTCGATCTCATACCCCTGAGATCATGACCTAAGGTGAAATCAAGAGTCAGATGCTTATCTTTTATGTCAACATAAAAGATAAAATGCTTATCTTTTATGTCAACATAAAAGATAAAACAGTTCAAAAGCGACCCAGGCACACTTATTTTTGTATTCTACTTCCTCTGAATTTACTCTATTGTTCTTTTTCTAACATCTTGATTTATTTTAGCCTATTTTGCTGAGAATCGATAAGGTCTTTTTTTTTCTTTTTTTTTACTTTCATGGCCAGAAATTATGCTAAACCTTTATTTAGAGAGGATGAGATGAGAGAAAGAACTGGTTTTTTTTTTAAAAAAAAGAACTGGTTTCTACATCATCACCTCTTCAAAAAACAAGATGCATGCCATTATCTTAATTAGCCAATCCTATCTTCGTGAGAATGCTTAGGACATACTGATCATGAAAACCACAACTATTACATATTAGGGCATAACCACGAAGGAACATACATGCATCCCTTTCTAATGCTTGCCTGCCTATCTATTCCAAATCACAGTGTTTTTAAAGAAACGTTTATTCATTTATGTATAAACATGTGTATGTATGTATATGTTACCATTTTAAAATACATAACTATAATATCTATCCTGTCCTACTAAACAACTAACAGTAGTCCCTACAACATTCCTCAGCATGCCGCAAACCCTCTCAACTCGAAGTAGGATAAAATCACTGGGTGGGCACACCCCTTCCTGCCTTACATAAATTAATCTATGAGGCAGTTATGGTATGGTGGTTATGACTGAGAATTCAGAAACACTAGGTTCATATTCTTGCTTTTATTTAACGGAGCTACATATCCTGGTTTCAACTTAGCTCATCTACATTTAACTCCTACTAAGCTATTATCTCCTCTCCTATAAAAAGGACATAGCTAATAATAGCATCTAACTCATAGAGTTGTTTTGGATTGCAAGAGATGATGTATATAAAGTGCTTACAACATGCCAGCAACACATCAAGTAGTCAATAAATTTCAAGTATTACTATTGTTTGTGTATGCCTTTTTTTTTTTTTAAATAAGCTTTTGAGAGGCAATTTTGATGTAATGGAAAAGCATATGTGACCCACTAAGATTTTAGGTGGAATCCAAATTTTCCATTTATTAGCTGTGTGATCTTGGGCAACTCAATTAGCCTTTCAGAGCCTCAAATTCCTCTTTGATAAAACACTTGCCTTAGGTACTGCCATAAAAATTAAATGAGATATTGTCAATGAAAATTCTTTGGAAGTTGTCAGTGTGATGCTGTGCACTTATTAACTAAGAAAAGAAAGTGGTTAACCACGAAAGTATTTTTTTTAAGCAAGAATCTAAAAAAAAAAGGATTATCAAAATTCAATATTGTCTAGCTTTGAAAATATAAGTTTTCAAATAACAAGAACAAGAACTACTATCTTTAAAGGAACAAAAGCATCAATCTAAGTTGGTTCTAAGGTCTCTAGATCCAAGGTTTGTTGACATAAAAGATAAAACAGTTCAAAAGCCACAGCGGAGAGAAGGATGCAGGGAAAGCTATCCTGTTGATATTTTTATGTCCATGATACTTTTATGTTGTGACTGCTGCAAGCCAATTCAGAGCACTCTCCCCAGATGTATACTGACCTTGGCTTCTCTTTCAGCATCGATGATACCTCCAGTCTGCTCCTGCAGGAGGGCATATGCTCTTTGGAGGGCCTGGTATTCTTTTGTTAATTGTCGAAATCGTAGCTCAGATTCTTCAGCTGCTAAACTCTTGAGGTTACAAAAAAGGCCAAAAAATAATTATGTTCAGGCCCTGTGTTCATCATGAAATACTAACATTTGTCCACTTTATAAAGAGAAGTAAATGTCTGTTTGATTTTGGATTCGGTGTGATTTTATTCCTTTAGTGTGGGGGGAAGGGCAAAAGGAGAGGGAGGGAGAGAATCCCAAAAGGCTTCAGGCCCAGCCCAGGGCCTGAGATGGAGCTTAATCTCATGACACTGAAATTGGGACCTGAGCCGAAATCAAGAGGCGGAGGCTTAACCAACTGAGCCACCCAGGCACCCCATGATTTTATTCTTAATTTTGAAGTATGTATATAGACACAAATACTGTCGTACCTTCAAGACAGACATTGCAGGAATACTTAATATTTCTTAAGAAGAGGCATTTGCTTATTTATATATTTCTGATGATTGCTCTTTTGGGCTTGGATTACAGTCTATTTTGGATCCACATGAGAAGAACTTAGAACCAGCTTTTGGATTCAAATAGGAGGAAATGATAGTTTTAGTCTCAATTATTTCAATACATCCATATCCAACAATCTCTTCCAGAGATAAACTGTAAAAACATAGTTTTGCAGCTTTAGGTCTCAAACTTCAGAGGGAGTTTTTTGAAAAATGCAGATCTACTCTTAAGATCCTTATTCAAGAGTTGTGTGGTAGAGCAAGGAATTCCTATCGTGATTGAACCACTCTGTAGCTGATTCTGATAACGGTAGTCTACAGAGCACACTTGGCCAAACCCTGTCCTCAACTGTATCTAGAAGTTTGTTTTTTAAAGCTTATTCCCTGGTTCACACCTTCCCTAGATGAAGAATTTGGGAGAGTGACTTTTTAGGCTGAAGAAAGTTTTTAAGTTACAGAACAGCACTTTAGATAAGTTACTAAAAGGGTTATGTGACACAAGTGAAGCTGTTTTCCAAAGTCAAAATGGATCACTATGATGTGATCATTTTGTGTAGTTCACAAAGGATATAAGAAGTGCAATGCTTTTTCTCCACCTGAAAGAAAAGGCTTGGTGATGAAATCACAAAAGACTAGCGAAGTGGAAAAGCTTACTTCATCCAAGTCATCATCAGGAGTAGCTGGTGTTCGGTCTGTTCTAAATGAGGCCATGGATGATGTCTCTGAGTCCATGGAGTCCTCATCATAGCCGATAAATGGGTCCAGAACAGGCCTCTAGGGGAGAGAAAGCACATATTTACTGACACAACCATAAGTGATGAAAGTCAACATACCATCAAGGCACCATCAACTGGCACATGTACAAATGGACACAGAAGAGAGGGATCCTTTAGTGCTTCTTGGATGAAATAAAAACCCTGGGCATGAAACAATAATTCCAATAAAAGTGTGTCCCACATTATTTTGCCTCTGATGTTTTTAGGAATATTCATTAACATTTGAGTCTCATCATAGAAAACACTGGAGCCTCTTTTATTTTTATTTATTTATCTTTTTAAAAGATTTATTTATTTATTTATTTATTTATTTATTTATTTATTTATTCATGAGAGACACACACACAGAGGCAGAGACATAGGCAGAGGGAGAAGTAGGCTCCCTGCTGGGGAGCCCCATGTGGGACTCGATTCTAGGACCCCAGGATCATGCCCTGAGCCAAAGGCAGATGCTCAACTGCTGAGCCACCCAGGCATCCCCGAAGCCTCTTTTATATTACATTTTATGCCATGATGAGTTTATGTTATTTGCTCTTTCCACTATTTAAAATATAATCAAAATACTTAAAGTCCAGTCACCTATCTGGGATTATCAAATTGTAAGTCTCATCATCCAATCCCATATCCAAATTAAAAAATGTACTTGAAAAGAAAACCCAAACTGACAAATTAATTGGATTATAAGAGGACTATTAACAATCATTATCAGTAGTAGTATCAAAGTGAATAATGGAATAATAAAATCAAACCACTATCAATAATACTGTCAAAGTGAATAATAAAAATATACTAATAATTATAGGGTGGATATGAGACACTAACATTGTTCACTGGGAGGCATTAAATAATGTGTATCTCTTGAATGTTCTTAGAGTGTGACTCTCCAGCTTGTCAGATAATGCTTCTACATCAAGCCTAGTGCCTTATTCACTCAGATAAGGTCATATTAAAGCAAATATTAAAGGTTAAAATCCATAACACAATCATTTTTGGACTTCTAAGAACTGTCAAGAGAAGAGATTTTCTTCTAGCAAATAAATCCCATGGTTTGCTGCACTTTGGGAACATCTGATTTATCACATCTTTGCAGGAAGATTCCTTGGCAAGCCTCACCTCTCTGGCTGAATTTGTGGCAAAAGCCTGATAACCTAGTTTTCCCATTACCTTAATTGGCTTAGAACTTCTTCTATGTTTTCTCCTTCGGATGAGCTTTTCTCGGTCCTGGAAAACAAATGAAGAACTTTTCAGATGTTGAATAGGTACATGTTTCTTTATAGTTACTTTTTCCCCCTCAATGACAGAGTTGACTTTCCCCTGAGCATTACACATTTTTATTTAAAATAAGTTTGTGTTTCATAATATTGGTAATTTTTAGGTTTGCTGCTTACATATTTTAAAAAAGATTTTATTTATTTGAGAGAGGGAGAGAGAGAGAGACAGAGAGAGAGAGAAAGAAGTAGCAGGGGGAACCACAGAGGGGGAGAAAGAGGGAGAGGAAAGAATCTCAAACAGACTTTGCACTGGGTGCGGGACTTGATTTCAAGAGCCTGAGATCATGAACTGAATGGAAACCAAGAGTTGGCCGCTTAACCAATTGAGCCACCCAGGCACCCTGCTACTTACATGTATTTATTTATTTATTTATTTATTTATTTATTTATTTATTTAAATTTTTATTTATTTATGATAGTCACAGAGAGAGAGAGAGAGGCAGAGACATAGGCAGGGGGGAGAAGCAGGCTCCATGCACCGGGAGCCCGATGTGGGATTCGATCCCGGGTCTCCATGATCGCGCCCTGGGCCAAAGGCAGGCGCCAAACCGCTGTGCCACCCAGGGATCCCCTTACATGTTTTTAAAGTAAAAATATCCTACAATTTTTCCTGATAATCTATGTGGATCGGAGAGCTTTCCAATCAGGAAATATACTGTCTTCCTCATTAGAATCCTTTTTTTACACTTGAGGATTAAGTGGCTCTGAAAATACTCATATTCTCCCAAAACACAACTTTTTTTGTTTTCTCAAACTCCAAATTACTTTATATTTAAGTATTAAAAAATACTACTCCCCCAAACCTTATTATTTTCATTTAATCACTTGAAAGGCATAGCAAACTGTCTTTGACTATTCTCAGACCCTTGTTCTCACCTGTAGCCTCTGAAGATGGGAAACGTGTGTCTACTGGGTTGGAATCATCTAGTAGGTGTTTTTTTGCAGGGGAGAGGGGGGTTCTTGTTGGAATGTTCTGGGAAAAATAAAAAAAAATCTAGAAATCACAAGTGATTTCTTGATTCATTCTTGTTATGGATGGAGATATCCTGGGAATTTGGTGTTCATCCACTAAGTACTCCATGTACTGACTGTACAAATTAAAAGGTAGATTAGGTAAGTGACATTTAGTTTCCCTGCAAGTATGGATGACATGCCTCAATATGTCAAATTCATAAAAGGAACTTTTGAGCTTAAGCTCAAATACTCAAAGTCAAGAAAAGTCTTGGCCAAGTGAATCTGGGATTTACTAGTTATTAAGGATGTGGATGTGAAGTAAGAGGCACATTGCTTCAGAAGGCCATGTTTAATAAGTAGTCTGTTTTAAGCCAATGATGTTAACCTTTAGGATGTCTCACCTTGTAAAAATATTTTGATCATATAACCTCAATATAGCTGAAATTTGAAAATCAATACTTAGATTGCTCTCCTAATACAGTATATGCATTATAACATATACTCAACATAAACAATTTTAAAAGGATAAACCACAAATAGTTATAAACAGAAGTTATCATCTTTTCTCTCCTCAATAGCAGTAAATCATCTTGCTTATTACTCTACTCTGGAGACATTGTCTAACCAACCCAACCCTCTACCCCCATTGCTAGCTCCTCAACTCTCCAGCATTTGGTTTGGTCCTAAAGTGAAAACGACCAGAGATAATAGTCATGGAAAAAAAGACAGAGGCAAAGAGGAAACCCAAAAGCATCTGAAGGTCTTAGGCCATTGCAGTTGATAAAACATGCCTTAACTGATGCAAATGTGAGTAATAACTGCTCTACAGGTACTGAAGTCATGGTCAGAAGATTGAGCCTGAAATTTCCACTCTGTCATATAATTATGATGATACTCTTCATTCAACAGGTATTTATTAAACTGAACCAATGTGCTAGACACTAAACTAAATGGTGGGAAATAAAAAAATAAATAAATGGTGGGAAAAAAGAGGCATATGGTCCTGTTTTTATTGGCCAAATATTTAATTTCTGAGCCTCAGAATCTTGATACTGGAAGGCAATTATAAGGTATACCCATATTACCTACCTATTCACCTAATGATGCATTTGAAAGTTCTTGTAGGGTACTGTATAGCCACTATTTGTTATTAAATTGGTTAACAAAGGATTATAATTGAAAATGTATAAAACAGTTAGAGACTCTTCAACTTATATATTGAATATATAAACTTGGGCCTTTGAGGCTAAATTGAAATTATTAAGTGCTTTCAGTGTATGTTGATTTCTTGGCTACTTGTGCTTGGGAACGGCTAGAATTTATAGATTGATCAAGACCTACCCTTGTGAGCTCATCAATAATGTTCTGCTGCTCAATGACTTGAAGTTTTAAAAACTCTGTCTCTTGTTCTTCATTAGCTTGATCGAGGTCATTCAGAGATTTTAATTTCTTTAGGGGTGGGTGGGATGTTATTTTTTCTCTCTGGATTGGAAAAGAAGAAAGTATAGGCACAGAATTTAAAAATCTCAAACTTGAGCAGTTAACATAAAATACTTATAGAAACTTTATAAGGCTCCAGCTAAATTTGAAAATTGCTCAGCTTCACATACACACCAACCAAAACCCTCAAATATATTTTATTTGCTACAAGTCAAATTCATTGGGGATGTCTGAAGATCTCTGTTAAGGAGCATATGACCTTATTGCTTGTCCCATACATATGATGGCATCTATTTCTCGACTGTTACGCAATGTTTCAGAAGATGAGAGATGCCCATCATACAGTTCTATAAAGAGCATGTTAGTGACATTCTTGGAAGGAAGCTTCTGTGGCTGAGGAGCTATGTTGAAAGTTTGCCTTCTCTACTGGGGAGATTTTAGAAAGTGTGCAGATTCCTGGAAGCACTCCTACCATTCTGCAAATTTAGAAACCCCTTAAAATTCAGAGCCAGCAACCTTCTCTTGCTTTTTTTCCTTTAAGATTCCTTGCTTACACAGGAAAAAAAACCAAACTTTCAAGAATAGCATTGTATTTTAAAAACAAACTGAGAAAGAACAACAAATCAGGTTATTGGAGTAATATAAAGAAGGAAGCTGCAGCTTTGCAGAGTCTGTGATACACACCATTTCTGAATTTTCCTTGGTAACGGCTTTTAGCTTCTCTTCCATGCGCTGCAAAGACACCATCAGCTCATCGTTTCTCTTGGCGAGGCACTTGTTCCTTTCCAGAAGAGGCTTACATTGTTTCTCGGTTTCCCGCACACGTTTTAACTGGGAAGACACAAGTTATAATTTGTCTCTTGTGCTGGAGTGGATGAGGGGGCAGAAGGGGTGAAAGCCCATTGGAAGTCACCGTGGTCTGCTTCACTATGTGTCTCAGAACTGACTCTTTCTTTTTTTTTAAAGATTTTATTTATTCATGAAAGACGGAGAGAGAGAGAGAGAGAGAGAGAGAGAGAGAGAGAGAGAGAGGCAGAGACACAGGCAGAGAGAGAAGCAGGCTCCATGCAGGGAGCCCGATGTGGGACTTGATCCCAGGACTCCAGGATCACACCCTGGGCTGAAGGCAGATGCTTAACGGCTGAGCCACCCAGGCGTCCCGAACTTACTTACTTTCTTTCTTTCTTTCTTTCTTTCTTTCTTTCTTTCTTTCTTTCTTTCTCTTTTCTTTTTTTTTTTTAATATTTTATTTATTTACTCATGAGAGACACAGAGAGAGAGAGGCAGAGACCTAGGCAGAGGGAGAAGCAGGCTTCCTGCAGGGAGCCTGATGCGTGACTCCATCCCAGGACCTTGGGATCATGACCTGAGCCAAAGGCAGACGCTCAACCGCTAAGCCACCCAGATACCCCAGAACTGACCATTTCCATCCTTCAATTAACAACCTGACTGCTTTGTTTTCAGTTTTCTCTAACTGTTTTTCATCATAGCATTCACAACTCTGCATCAAGTATTACATTCAAGGAGGTGCTGCTAAGGTTCTGCATTTGGAAATGCTGGGGAAGAGCAATCATATGCCTTGCTTGCTCATTATTCCCCCGGCCCAGGTACCCTGCTATGCTCAGTCCCAATCTCATGCTGCTCATCCCTCTCCCCAGGCCTGCAATGACCCCTCACTGGCTCAGAGAGATAAAGTAACTCATAAGAATCACAAGTCACTAGATAGTATGACCAGGACCGAAAGCCAAGCCTGGTTGTCATCAAAGCCTGTTCTTCTTGTGAGAGATGTTGCTAAGACTCCTGATACCATACTAAGCCTGCTTATTTTTATTTATTTAAGATTTTTTTGTTTTTTTGGTAATCTCGACATCTAACGTGGGTCTCAAACCCACAACTCTGAGAGCAAGAGTCCCATCCTCTTCTGACTAAGCCAGCTAAGTGCCCCAAGGATGTTTATTTTTAAGAAAATGTGATTGAGAAAATTAATATACTCTCAAAACTCTACTGACATTTGTGTTTAAGAACACTTAATTCTCACTGAGCCTAGGAAAAGTATGATTACATTCTTATCCACCCATAATTAAGAATGACCATACTCTGGTTTGCCAGTTAGATTAAGGCAGGGTTCTCAACCTCTACACTCTAGGCATTTTGGGCTAGATTGTTTTTTTCTTTTTTTTAATCCTTTTTTTTTAAAATTTTTTATTTATTTATGATAGGCACACAGAGAGAGAGAGAGAGAGGCAGAGACATAGGCAGAGGGAGAAGCAGGCTCCATGCACCGGGAGCCTGACGTGGGATTCGATCCCGGGTCTCCAGGATCGTGCCCTGGGCCAAAGGCAGGCGCTAAACCGCTGCGCCACCCAGGGATCCCACAGATTGTTTTTTTCTTAAAGATTTTATTCATTTATTCATGAGAATAGAGGCAGAGACAAAGAGAGAGGCAAAGACACAGGCAGAGGGGAGCAGCAGGCTCCCTGTGGGGAGTTGTATGTGAGACTTGATTCCAGGACCCTGGGATCACAATCTGAGCCAAAAGCAGACACTCAACCACTGAGCCACCTAGGTGCCCTTGGACTAGATATTTTTTGTCATGAGAAGATGTCCTGGGTCATAGGGCAGGTCTATTTTTAACTCTTTGAGCTGCACTGTTGGGGATTTACACCAAAGATACAGATGCAATGAAACGCTGGGACACCTGCACCCCGATGTTTATAGCAGCAATGTCCACAATAGCCAAACTGTGGAAGGAGCCTCGGTGTCCATCGAAAGATGAGTGGATAAAGAAGATGTGGTTTATGGATACAATGGAATATTACTCAGCCATTAGAAATGACAAATACCCACCATTTGCTTCAACATGGATGGAACTGGAGGGTATTATGCTGAGTGAAGTAAGTCAGTCGGAGAAGGACAAACATTATATGTTCTCATTCATTTGGGGAATATAAATAATAGTGAAAAGGATTAGAAGGGAAGGGAGAAGAAATGGGTAGGAAATATCAGGAAGGGAGACAGAACATAAAGACTCCTGACTCTGGGAAACGAACTAGGGGTGGTGGAAGGGGAGGAGGGCAGGGGGTGGGGGTGAATGGGTGATGGGCACTGAGGGGGCACTTGACGGGATGAGCACTGGGTGTTATTCTGTATGTTGGCAAATTGAACACCAATGAAAAATAAATTTATTATTTAAAAAAAAAAGAAGATGTCCTGGGTATTATAGAATGTTTAGCAGCATCCCTGGTCTCTACCCACTAGATGCTGGTAACATACTCGTAGTTGTGACAATCACTGCCAAAACTGCCTCTAGCTGAGAACCATTGGTCTAATTTTATGAATGCCGCCTTAGGGTAATCGTTAATAATCCCCTCTTTTACTCTCAAAACTCTCATTTGGATGACGTATCTTATGGTCCCTCTAGACACAATGATTTCCATGTTAAAGTTCCCATGCTTATTTAATCATACATTATAAAAGATTTTATACTAATAATTCTGAATGAGTATGTATTGGGGGAGGGGTACTGAAGCAAGGGAAGTGGTGGGGTGTTACAGAACCATCTGACAAGACTGTTTAAAGTACTCATTCCTATTTTTGAGAATCTAATGTTTTAGGAAGTGCTGGGGTAGGAGACTTAGCTACCTATAAATATTTGAAACAGCTGCTTGTGGGATTCTAAAACAGTACTCCCCAACTGTATCTTTTTTTTTTAAATATATTCTTTTTTTAAAAAAAGATTTATTTATTTATTCATGAGAGACACAGACTGAGAGAGAGAGGCAGAGACACAGGCAGAGGCAGAAGCAGACCTGCACGGAGGCCGATGCAGGACTGATCCCGGATCCCAGGATCACGACCTGAGCCAAAGGCAGGTGCCCAACCTCTGAGCCACCCAGGCGTCCCTCCCCAACTGTCGTTTGAAAACTCATTTTATATCAAAGGCCAAAATTTTTCATAACCTCATTTAATCCTCAGATTTGAGTTTCAGTATCTGAAGAAATCATATTAGATATTAAGCACATACAAGGACAAACAATTATTCCACTAGGTTCATTATTTTAAACTTTGTCTCTCTCCTTTTTAAAGATTTTATTTATTCATTTATTTGAGAGAGAGGAGAGAGCACAAGTTGGGGAAGAGGGAAATGGAGAAGCAGAGTCTCTGCTGAGCAGGGAGCCTGACACACACGGGGCTCTATCCTAAGATCCTGGGATCATGACCTGAGCTGAAGGCAGACACTTAACTGACTGAGCCACCCAGGCGCCCCTAAACTTTGTCTCTTTTCTGAAGGTCAATGACAAGAGTTTTAAACAGTTAAATTTACTTAGTAGATGCTATTTATGAAAGACACAGGAAAACACAACTAAAAGGAAATATCGGTAATTCTATTATACATTAGTAGCCATAGATCCAAAGTACAAAAAAACTGTTCCTTTTAAAAGATATAGCTTAAATACTATTGAGAAAGTGTAAGGGTCAATATAGACATTCATGGAACCACCAAAAGAAAAAAATATGGTGCAACTAACATCAGACCAAGATTTTAAGTCAAGAAGTATTACTAAAGATTAAAAAAAACTAATGATGCAAACACTTAACAAATCTTAATTTAGATGTACCTAGTAACATAACTTCAAATATATATAAAGCAAACTCGACTGTACTAAGAATAGATATGGACAAATCTGTTAGGAGAAGCACACAAAAGCATTATAAGGATATAGGAGATTTTAAACAAGACTATTAATGAAATTGACTCAAAATACACGCTATGATTACAGAGTATACCTCCTTTTCATGGGAACATGGACCATTTCTAAAATTGACAATATGCTACCATCATAAAGCAAATCTCAACATATTTTAAAGAATAAAATGATATAAAGTATGCCTGAGTAAATGTAACATTGTGTGTCAAGGGCACTTCAACTTAAAAAAAAATAATACAAAGTATATTCCCTGACTATAGTGGAATTAAGGTAGAAATCAGTAACAGAAAGTTAACTAAAAAATCTCCAAATGTTTGGAAGTTAAGCCTTACAGTGCTAAGGTACCCAACGGTTAAACAAGAAATCATACATTATAAAAGATTTTGAACTAAATAACAATACATTATGACTTAAAAAAACATATGGGATGAAACTAGTCATGTTTAGAGACATTTATGACCTAAAATGCATATATTTGGAAAACAGGAAAGGCTGAAAATAACTTTTTTGTACCAAGAGCCACCAGTAAGAAGGTAAAATGTAAGGCACAGAGCAGGATTTTTTTTTTAAAGATTTGTTTATTTTAGTGTGAGAGAGAGAGTGCACTGCAAACAAGAAGGGAGGAAGAGCAATGGGAGAGGGAGAGAGAAACTTAAGCAGATTCCTCATTGAGCATGGGGTCCAACAGGGGGGGCTCCATCCCAGGACCCTGAGATCATGACCTGAGTGGAAACCAAGAGTCCGTTTCATAACTGCACCACTCAGGTGGCCCCCAGAACAGAATATTTTATTTTATTTTATTTTATTTTATTATTTATTTATTTATTTATTTAATTTTATTTTTTAAACTTTATTTATT
This sequence comes from Canis aureus, assembly GCF_053574225.1. Lineage (NCBI taxonomy): Eukaryota > Metazoa > Chordata > Mammalia > Carnivora > Canidae > Canis > Canis aureus. Next base: position 42,736,318 of record NC_135615.1, read on the forward strand.
CATGAGAGACAGAGAGAGAGGCAGAGACACAGGCAGAGGGAGAAGCAGGCTCCATGCAGGGAGCCCAATGCGGGACTTGATCCCAGGACTCCAGGATCACGCCTTGGGCCAAAGACAGGCGTTAAACCACTGAGCCACCCAGGGATCCCCGGAACAGAATATTTTAAATACAAATGCCCAAAAATGATGTAAAGAATTCCTAATATTAATAAAAATGATAAAGGCAGCACAAAGGAAAATTTTACAAAGACAAAGAGCAAATCATATAAGGACACCCAAAAAGTCAAAAGATATTTGAAAAGCCACTCAACCTCATTATTAAGGAAAGTAAAAATTAAATCCTACAATAAGAATATCACTCACACCCACCATAATGACTAATATGATCAACGATCAGTGCATGTTGGCAAAGATGTGGAGAAACAGCAAGTCTCACATGCTGGTGGTGGGAATGTAACAATTCTAACAACTGGAAACCCGGCAACCACTACTGAAGCTGACCACACACATACACCACAACCCAATCATTCTGCTCCTTGGTAAGTTCTCAGCAGAATGTCAGTGTCAGTACCACTAACATTAAAACCATTAAAAAACAAACAAACAAAACCATTAAAAAACAATATAAATGTCCATTAATAACCGAAGAATACTGAGGTGTATTAAGTGAATACAAACAGAGTAAGGAAATGAATGAATGATACTTATAATACAATGAATGACTTTCACAAAATGTAATGCTGGGCAAAAAAGCCAGACACAGAAGAGTAATTAGTGTATGATGCCATTTACAAAACATTTTTAAAAATGGTGACAGACATCTATAGTGATAGAATTCAGTACAGTGATTAAACCTAGAAGTATGTGACTGGCAGTCATCACAAGAATGGGAGGCTCTGAGGTGCTAGTAATCTTCCAGGTACTCATCTGGGTGGTGGTTATTGGGTGTATCACTTTGGGTGTATTTATTAAACTGGGCTTTTATTATTTGTGCACTTTTCTTTATTATATTTCTACAACATCATATCTACTTTTTAAAAGAAAACCCTTAACAAAACAAAAAAAATAAATAATTCTGGTCCAAACTCACCAGTTCGTTTCGTTCATCTCCAAGCAGGGTGTTCCTGTCTTCTAATTTTCTTATAGTGGCATTCAATTCAGCTATTCTCTTTTGATTTCTTCTCAAATCCTACACATGAAAAGTAAAATGGATATTTCTTCAATTAACACTTCTCACAAAGTTTTGGAATTCCACTCATAAAAGTAAGAGACTTGGTTCCTTTCATCTGACTTATAAGGTGAGAGTAAAATGTTCCATATTCAGACGAAAGTAAATATTAACCCTCTTCTAACCCTTAATATTCGCTACTTGGGTTGAAGACCAGGCCTGGTTGAAAATGCAAATGAATTCCATGTGGCAGATACTCTCTGGAGCCCTGACTCTTGGCAGGTAGAGCAGTAGGTGGATGGATGGGCCTATCAGATCTGTGAGCTATGAGATCAAGGTCATGCATGTCATGATTACAATAGGTTCGGGGAGCATCTCTTAAGTCAAGGCTGCACATTGCTTTCCACAGCTAAGACAGATGTCCTATCACGCTTAGCCAAAGAGTAGAGGGTAGGGCTGGGTTTTGAAAATTCCTGCATACTCCTAGAGAAAAAAGTCAGTGTGAGAAGGTTGGTGCATTACCTTCATGCATAAAAGGCAGTAGCTTATAAGATAGCCATTGCTGGTACATTTTGCCCAGAGCTACTGGCTTCCCCACTGGCATAATTACCATGGGTCACTTTACACTTGGGACTCATGGATTAATTCTATGCTCTAGAGTCCACAGGACCATTATACACTTGCATTCCATTATCACCTTACATTTTGATAGTGCTGTACTGTTTTTTAAAATATTTATTTATTTATTTATTTATTTATTTATTTATTTATTTATTTATTTATAGTGCTGTGCTGTTGGCAAAGCAGTTCCACACATATTTTATCTCCCGATTCATAAAATCCTAGAGGATTCAGCAGAACGGGGAAGATTCAGGGAGGTCATAACTCGTTCAAGGTCTTGTGGCTACTTTGAATAGATCCTTAATTAATATCTATTGAATGGTAACTATGAACCAGACACTGTGCTCAATATTTTACAGACCATCTCTTGTAGACCTCGAACAGCCTTACAGAGTACCAATACTGCCTCTCTTTTACAGATGAGGAAACTCTGAGCAGTAAAACGATTTGCTTAAGGTCATACAGTAAGTGGCAGTCCAGAATTTGAACTAAGTAGTCTGACCCTAGAGCTCATTCTCTTGGTAATTTTGCTGCATTGCAGGTAAATGTCAGTGATAGAACTAAAACATACATCTGCTAAATCCTGGTTCTGCCACCTACGCGGATATATATATCCTGAATACCAATTCATAAATTATTCATTACTCGGTTCTAAGTACTACTTTGGAACCTATCTCTGTTGCTAAATAATACATTTTCATCTTTTTAGCAGCTACATAATTTGAAAGGTATGTTATGAAAGTCAACTACATACAAGCTGATTTCTATGGTTGCAGTTCTGAAAATAATTTCTCATATAAAATAATGAAAATCCAAGGTAATAAGTGGCAAGTTCAATCAGACTAGAAGCTTTCAGATGATGATTTAAGTGGTTTGGTTTTTTATATAGTTATACATTTTGACCCCTGTAGATGACAACTGTCTTTGCCAATTTCAAAACCAATGGTTCACACAAGGGAAAATCACTAGTCTTGGCAAGAGGCAAAGTAGTTTCATCTAATTTATGACTCTTATAACAGGCTGAAGTTTGGATAGGTATCACGTGGGTAGAAAAATTCTATGAAAGATTTAAAAAGACCTGTAATTCTCTTGTGATCAGCTAATGCAGTGCAGACCACTTTGTTGTCTATGAGTTTAGAAAACCCTGTTCCCAAGATACTAGCTGGTTTTATAGTAGGAGGTACAATTGATTTCTCTGCAGTAAACAGGAAAAGAGCTTAAATGAAAAGTAAAACTTGGGAGCTAAATAAAAGATGACTCTTGAGTTCTTCACTTCAGCTCGGACAGACTTACAGGACTGCCGCAGTGCTCAGAGCCGTCTCCTGCTCTTCCTGGAATTTCTCGTTTCGGACTGCTCATGTTACACTCGGCCTCCTTGACCAGAAAGAGCTGTTCATCCAAAGCTTCCTTCTGCAGCTGGAGTTTCTGTACATAGCCAGTTTGAGTCTCCAGTTCCTTTTCCAGGGAAAAGATGATCCTGTCCTTGGCTTTAATCTCATCCATCTGAATTAAATGACACCCAGGACATTTTATTTAACAATGCTGTAAAAAAACGCATTTTTACAATGGTATGAGTTTAATTTCTTTCCGCTGACTGTTATGGAAAAAAATGATGACCATGACAGGTATGCTGAATTTATGACAAGGCAACATTGTGCAATGAAAGGCTATCCTAGGATCATCAGGGATCAAGGAGAATAACCTTTTCTCTCTGGTACACCTTGGGTAGATACTTTAGTTCAATATATTGTTTGAAGTGGTCTAGGTTGGTTGGATTTAGAAAGGTAAATTTAACTTTAAAATGGGTCATTTTAAAAATAAAATAAAATGGATCATTCGAGTTAATAAAGACATACTTGATATTCCATGACAGTGTTTCCTAGGACAATTTTTCATGTTTCCTCCTGTTTGGAGGAATATAGCCTTTAAGATCACTTTAAACAGCAGAAGCCACTATGAATTGGTCACTTTTTACTTTCAGAAGCCTTGTCAGTTATTAAGGCCAATATGTTTGCATTCAGGTGTGAATGTGGAGTGAATTCAGGAGTGAACTTGGAACATGGTTCATGTTCTGTGGATCTTCCCATTCCTTTCCATATTTCAGAGCAAAAAGCTAAGGCAACCATTTTATCATCATTGTCAGAAAACTGGTTGGATGGAACAAGAAGAGGAATGTGAAACACCTGGTATTATTAGCCACTGTTTCCTGCCTTGATCTGTGGGACATATTTCTTGGTCTCAACATTCACCTCTGTTAAACCTTGGCATTGTCTCAGAATTATCTGTTAACTAAAGGCCATAAGCGTTGAATACCAATTGATCAGTTTCACTGGGGCTGAAAAAATTTTGCCATCCCTGGTGAAGGCTAGTGAACTTAATGTCTGTAAACAATTTCTGAGGAGAGCATAACGATGAGGCAAAATCTTCTCATTTCATTATAGTTCATAAGAATATTCAAAATGGTGACAGGACAGAGACATTTAATACAAATGGTATTCTAGAGTTCTCTTAACAAAAATGTCTCGTTATTTATAACAAATTTACTTTGTGTAAATCTTTCTTTGCTGTGTTCCTTATATAAATATACCTATGTATATATTTATAACAAAAATTGCCGCCTAGTCCCATTTTTCCACAGGTAAGTATCTGCGAGCTACTGCCTCTTGATTACAGGATCACATTACACAGGATTACATCAATTTTGGAAGGATGTGGGGCTAAATTCTGCATGGTCCTGAGATATCATCTGATAACATGGTGAGTAGTCAAACACTGTCCTGTCAATTTAGGAATGAAAGCACTGTCTTTACTTTCTACCTCCTTGTAGAAGATTTGAACCCAGTGTTATTGCTAACCAGGTAGTACATTCATATGTTAGAGCTGTCATCTACGATGTCATTCACAGTTTACCATGGCTCCTAGTGGGTTACCTCCATGCTCCTAGTGGGTTCTGACGTACCCCACCTAAATGAACTTGTTGGAAATTACTGTTACTGTCCATATAATCATCTTCATCATCACCATCATCATAACTAAAAGTTATTAATTTTTTTTATAGTCAAGGCACTATCCTCAGAGCTTTACATCCTTATCTCCTTTGATAACAATCCTATTACACAAGTTCTGTTATCACCACTTTACAGACCATAACCGAGGACCTAAAGGGTTAAAAACTTTGTCATAATCTTACGGCAAATAGGTGATGAAGCCAGATTTTAAATTCAATCTTTTGACTCCAGAGCCCATTCTTTTTTTTTTTTTTTTTAATTTATTTATGATAGTCACAGAGAGAGAGAGAGGCAGAGACACAGGCAGAGGGAGAAGCAGGCTCCATGCACCGGGAGCCCGACGTGGGATTCGATCCTGGGTCTCCAGGATTGCGCCCTGGGCCAAAGGCAGGCGCCAAACTGCTGCGCCACCCAGGGATCCCTCCAGAGCCCATTCTAATAGACTCCACAATACTGTTCCCAACATTATACTTATATCTCCAGCATCTTCCAAACCAGTTTTCTGTAGAATATCCAGTAATCAGTATTGATGATTTTCTGTTGTGTACTTGTAGTGGTTGTAAGCATGGACTCTGGTTTCAGAATACTGAAAATCTTCCAAAGTTCTAGTCCTTAGATGGGAAGGGGTGTCTTACTAGAATTCCCTGGGGAAATTTTCTAAACAGAATGGCTTTCACTTCTCTCCCTTCCAGTTTCAAAAATGGAGCTTGGGTGTGGGGGTAGTGACAGGACAAGAAGAAAAAAACTGAAGACAAGTGCATCTGTACTACTGAAAAAACTTCCTATGTCATTCTGTTTGCACCTAGTTTTTTAACCACTCTTAGGGTAGCTCAGATTTTACATCGTTACTAAGAGAGACTGTATGTCTCCTTCAGCAATATGCTGGTAAAAGCAAGTCACAGAAAGAAACTACAGATCATGAAGGGGATATACTTGCAGATTTTGTATCGAAAACCATCAACAAACACAAATATTTGACATACAACATCCTTTTCATTTACCCACCTGCTGACTCCAGAGTTGGTGGTCCTGGTTCTTTCTTCATCAGCTGTTGTCATTTCAAAAACCAAAGGCAGGGCAGAGACCAATATTTCTGCACTGTGTTTGGTTTTTATTGTCAACCAGGGCAATAGAATGAATTGCAGACAAAGATTTTGGAAAGTGTGGAAAAGGCAACATTTTACGGTCACACTGTATTGCAGTACAAAGAAAACGACACGTTTAGCTTTTTAAAATGTTCTATGGTAACCACTTTTACTTAAAATCAAAATCTTAGAGATATGGTTCAAGGAATATAATTGGAGTTCTTAAAAAATAATTGCTTAGGATAGGCAGACGCAAAAGGAAAGTGTAGTTTTCCTAAGAAAATATTGTTACTATTCTTATTATTTTTAAATATTTTATTTTGAAGTATTCTCTGCCCCTGATGTGGGGCTTGAACTCACAACCCTGAGATCGAGAGTCACATGCTCCACCAACTGAGCCAGCCAGGTGCCCAGAAAATATTATTGTTAGAGAAGCATAAAGTGCTTTCTAACAGGTGAAGAGTAATTTGATAAGACATAAAGATTTGATAAAATATAACAAATGAGTATAGATGCACGTAAATGTTTCTTCTTAAATGGGCAATCTAGGACAATATGGCTTTCACACAATAATTGTATTTGTTTCACTGGTAGGTATGGTTAGAGACCAATGTGGCTTTTGGTCATACGTATTAAAAAGAAAGACCCAACTCTACAGGACTGAAGTTAAGTCTTGGAAATTGGCAATAGCAAATAAACTACTTAGGAATGACGTTTAGTTTAAAATTTATAACGGCCACTGTTTTGAATGGCCCTTGTTTATTTAGAGAAAGCCAATCTATTTTTAAAATGACTAGGGATCTTATAGCTCTATTTCTTGCTTTCAGACACAGTTCCTGGAAAGCAGACAGGTGAATCATTCAGGATGCTCTCAGCGGCCGCCACTTCCAGATACCTTGAAAGCCACAGAAGCTTCCCCATCCCTGTGAAATGCCAGGAACATTTTATAATTGGAAAGCCCACAAAACATGTTGATTTTAGAAGAGTTCATAATTTAGAATATTCTTATAGACATTCAAGTAAACAGGAGTCACTGAATAGATACTCTCCATATAAATGTGAGGCTGGAATAAACCGTTTTTAAGAAGAAAGGTGATTCCAATGTCTTCTACGCTTAACAATTTCGATTTTGGCTGGAGCGTATCTATCTGCTTACCCATCTACCCATCTACCTGTGGACCGACCGTGTATTTTGGACGGAGTGCTAGACAGGAGGTGGGCACCGTTTATAATCCACTCGTGAGAGACCCCAGAAGAGGCACACCCGTGGCGCCCTGAAACCTGGAAAGGAATGGCTGTAGGCCGCCGGCCGCCCTGGGTTACTAACCAGCCTCCGAATATCCCGCTCGGACTCCCACTTGATCTTCGAGATGGCTTCCTGGTGGGACTGATGCTCGCTCCTAAGGTCCCCAGCCTTGATTTTGTCCGCTTGGATCATATTGCTTAGAGCCTCGTCCACCTGCTTCTTGGCAGTTTTCAGGTCCGCGATCTCCTGTAGGAGCTTAAGGCGCTCGGCGTCAAACAGTTTCCGGGCCTCCTCCCGGGCCTCAATGGTGAGCGCTGTCCTTACTTTGTCACTGCTGCCGTCCCGGAGGGCACACAGAGCCGACTTGAGCCTCTGGATCTCTCCATCCCGCAGCTTCACCGTCCTGGACATTTCTTGCTCATGCTGCTTGATGAGATTCTCCCTCACGGCCTGCAGCTCCTTCATCTTCTCCTCATGGAGCTTGGCTTTGAGTTCTGTCACCAGGACCGTGTGCTTGCGCTGCTCCAGCTCCCGGATCCTCTTGGCTTCTTGAGTCTTCTCTCTTTCAAGCTTAGACACCTAAAGGCAGAGAGGCGAAAGCATGAACGCGATGAGCCTCCAAGGCCAGGTGTGCTCCTAAGCAGGGTGTCTAGCTCAGAGCCCTGGGCTCCCCCACTTCCTCACCTCTTCCAACTCAGCACTGTGTGCTGGGAGGGAAGAGAGCCACGAGCCTCTCAGCTGGCAGTGTGCGAAAGGAGGACATACGTGGGGGTGCTCCTACTGCTTGGTGCACACGGGATCTGATGTCTGGGGGCCTTACTATTCCATTTGCGGTCTGCAGACAACCATCACAGGCATGGCCCGGAAGCTTGTCAGCAATGCACAATCCGGGGCTCCTTCCCAGGCCTACAATCAGGACGCGCATTTTAACAAGTCCCCAGGTGATCGTATGCACATTAAAATGAGGACACTGTGCTATAACGGTTTTCACCTTGGTGGGGAGAAGTTCAAACAGATCACCTGCAGAGCTTTTTAGACTACACATCCCTGGCTAGGTGCAAGCTGATAAATGGGGCCCAAAGAGATATTATAAAATATTGCCCTCCTTTTCCCCCTTCTTTTTTGGCTGCTACAATGGGGGAAATGAAGCCGGTTGATACATCTTCAACCTCACTTTTCTTTCTATGGCAACTTAGTTGTACTCCCAGACATGATGCGTACACACATATCAGCCCAAAACACCACAGTTCACTGGGCCATCTTTCTATTAAAGGGGTCTGGTGGCTGTTAAGTTCTGCATGCTCCACAATGTCCCTTCCCTATCCCACTCAGCTCCCTCTCCTGCTCCCCCACCCCTGCAACTAACCCTCCAAGCAGTTTAATAAAGTATTCCTTCTAACACTTAAACGTTTTAGATATTTTGGTTAAACAAAATCTGTTTTGTTTCATTCCCAATGATAATGCAGGTCTCCTTATAGCTTAGTCATGGCACTACCTTAATCTGGTTGTGAGTCTGGCTCTGATTCAGTAGGTCAGGGTGGGGTCCTGGCATTTGTAGCTTGGAAAAGCCTCTTAGCAAATGTTCTTTACTACTGTCTTCCACCCCTCTCCTTGTCTCTGCTGCCTGTCTTTGTTTCTCGGATCCTGTCCTGTACCCAGAGAATCACACACTCACTCTGGCTCTCTCTCTCTCTCTCTCTCTCACACACACACACACACAATAACCCGGAAAAAGGGAAGAATTAGGCAGCCCTGTGAGTTATATCTGGTTCAGTGAAATTGGGTCTCTGCCATTTGTAAAATTGGAATGTTTCATGAAATAATGGTGAAGAGCCTCTCCAGCTGTAAATTATTAAGATTCAAACTCCTTATTGAGACTATTGTAATTAAAATGTAAAGCATATGAGGTTTTACTTACCTTAACAGTACCTACCTTTGGCTAGAACAGGATTTTCTAAGTCCACATGGCAATTTATGAATTTTATTTTAAAGGCACAACAATTAGCACCACGTTGGTTATCCTAAAAGAACTCAGGGCACAAGGAAACTTGGCAAAATAAATAGCCAAGCATCCTTAAATGACTGTCTTTTAATCTTGCCTATAGTGCAGGCCAAGGTCCCTTCCTGGATGCTTATTATTACATATGCTCTAGAGCTGTGTGGCCCAATACTATGATCACTAGCTACACTGAGCACTTGGAATATCCCAAGCCTGAATTGAGACTTGCTCTAAATGAAAATACACACCAGATTTTGAAGTCTTAGTATAAGATAAAGAATGTAAGAAATCTCATTAATGATTTTTATATTGATTACATGTGAAAATTATAATACTTTGGATAAATTAGATTAAATAAACTATATTATTAAAACCAATGACTTCTTCACATTTTATAATCGTGGTTACAAGAAATTTAAAAATCACACACATGGCTTGCATTTGTGGATCATATTATAAATATTATAAATATAATATTATAAATATAACATGGACAGCTTTCCTCTAGGGTTGTTGGTGTGTTGAATGAAGCAGGCTTTCCCTACACTGATAGTGATATTTCTCTTAGTAAAACACAGTTCTATTTTTTTTTTAAAGATTTATGTAGTTATTTGAGAGAGAGAGAGAGAGAGAGAGAGAGAGCGCACAAGCATGGTGGGGAGGGGCAAAGAGAGAGAGTCCCAAGCAGTTTCCACACAGACTGTTGAGCCCAACTCTAGGCTCGATCTCACCATGCCAAGATCACTACCTGAGCTGAAACCAATAGTTGGGTGTTTAACCAAGGGCACCAGCAAGGCACCCCAGTAAAGCCTAGTTCTGATCTGATTTATGCACCTTGCTAAAAAACCACCCAGGCCTCCTTTAGGTTGTGGAATGAAGTCCCAACACCTCAGCTCCACCTTTCAGGCTCTCAGATTTGGATGGACTTACAGCTCCCATTTCTGCTTCTCACTGTACTTCTGATCTGTCCCACACAGCAGGCACTGGGGATTATGTTTTTCCCTGTACATGCCCTGAATCTCTGTATCTATATGGCTGTTTTCTTCTTCCTGACCTTCCTTCCCTTAGCTTCCTTTGGGATTCTCTCATTCCTCATGGCCAGCTGGATGTCACCCTCTTCAGTCATACCACCCCTGACCACCCAGGACAAACCTTGTTTCTCCTGCCTATGTCTTTTCTGTGTACTTTGTTAATACTGCCTTACTGCTCCTTATCACACTTTTCTTTATGCTATGGTTTGGCTTTTTTTTTTTTTTTTTTTTGCATGCTTGTCTGTCTTCACTATCTCTTCTCCTGCTCCTATTCCACACTACAAACTGCTAGAAGGCTGCCAATGAACCTTGTTCATCTTTGTCTACCCAGTAGTTGCTAGCACAATATATAATAAGGAGCCTGAGAGTGTGTGTGCAATTAAAGAAGGTATGTGTTTCCATACCTAGCCCTCTAATCAGAGGCAAGAATAATATGTCCTGTCATATAGTTTAGAGAACACAGACTTGTAGGGTTTCCTGGAGCAACCCTGTTTTATAGAGCATCCATCCCTTCCTTACGTAAAACAACAATAAAACAAAAATACCCCTCACATCTAAGAATGCCTGTCCTCTGCTTGATATTTCTCTAAGTGCCTCAGTAAGGACAACATAAATCTTACTCCCCATTTTTCTAGAATAAAGTCAAGTGAGTATCTTCTCGCATGGGTGGGCAAACTATAGCCCATGGAACAGATAATTTCCTGCCTCCATTTTTGTGAATAAAGCTTTATTGAAACATACCAATGCTCTTCTATTTACATATTGTCTACAGCTGCTTTTATGCAACAATGTAATTAAGCAGTCTCAGAGGGCCCGGCCCACAAAGCCAAAAATATGTACTATTTTGCCCTCTAAAGAAAAAATGTGCTGATTTCTCTTCTAATAATGCAGTTTTTGTGAAAAAAGAGACCTTCTTTTTCACTGATTTTGGAACTCTGATAATTTACCTTGCATCTGGGACCTTGGGAAAGTTAACTTTAGCTCCAGTAATAGGAAATTAGTCATCCTCAGTTTCAGCAGGATCTATTTACATTAGGTATTTGGAACAGTATCATGACTAGAGGGCTGTCAGGTAGCAACTTACTAAGAGAAGTTTTAGCAGTTCTTCGGAGAACAATAAAAAACTAGTAAAAATGGACAAAGGATAAGGAAGTCTAGGTTTGCATTCTGATTTCACAGTCTGCTGTATCTAAGAACATTGCTTTATCTAACTTTTGAGGATCTCTCATTATGCTTAAAAATTAGCCATAATAGGATTATTTTTAGGTTTAAATTAGATAATGCATGGGAAAGTACCTTGAACTGTAAAGTATTATGAAATGTAAGGTAATATCATTACTAGATGTAAGAGGAGATATTCATGACATAAAGTTATTTTTGTCAAATTCTTGGCAGGTACATTAGATTGCTTCACTCTGTAATCCTGTCATTTCTCTCAAATTATAAACACTGATATTTTGTGTGTAGACTGGAGATGAATAAAAAAGAAAAAAATGAAAATACAGGTGTACGGAAAATATATTTCAGTCTGAAGATAGAAACAAACACAAACAAACACTGGCCTTCTTGTCCATCACTTAAAGGAATCCAGAGAACCCAAAGAAAATTCAAAGGCATTGATTGATTACATTTGGCATTTTTCATGTCTGCTTATTTTGGTTGCCATGGAAACTGGCATTTTTGCAGGATTTCTAGGTATGACTTGTTTTTTAAGCTTGGGAGACGTGTTTTACTATGAGGGAGACACAAAGGATGTGACTGACATTTGGGAAGGAAAAAAACCCAATTAAAATTTTGGTAGTAAAATTGTTTTCTGAAAATTATTTGCAGCTTAGATTGTATCAGTAAGATAATAGACTTTACTATCTTAACATAAATCATACACAAAGAGAAAGAACTGCTCTTGACTAACAATGAAAAATTTGAAGATAATGCTTGAGGTGGAAAAAAAATATGTAGTAGAAGAAAGAATCAATTTTGATAAGTGGAAATGTTTCTCTGAAACATTTTCTCTGAAACATTTCCACTGGATCACATAATAGCATTTATTGAGGGCTTACTGTGAGTTAGGCACCTTTCTAAAGGCTTCACACACATCACCACATTAACCTTGACAGCTTTGTGATGTAGGTAGTATCCGTGTCATCCGAATGTCAGAGGAGAAAGATGAGGACAAGTCTCTGCACAAGCAGAGCATGAAGAAGGCTGCTTAGTGCCCAGCGTGGGCCAGGAGCCAGGTCTGGGTCAGGTTCAAGACTCCCTGTGCCCTCTCTTAAAAAAATTATGTATGTATGTATGTATGCATGTATGTATGTACCTATTAAGAGAGTGCATGTGCACGCATCAGCTGGGGGAGGGGCAGAAGGGGAGGGAGAAGCAAACTCTAGGATGAGCCCGGAGCCCAATGCAGGGTTCTTACAAAGATCAATCTCATGACCCTGAGATCGTGACCAGAGCCGAAACCAAGAGTCCGGCTCAACAGACTGAGCCACACAGACACCAGCTCCTTGTTCACTCTGAAACGTCTAGCAAGCTGTTTACCTCCCCCAGGCCTCTGTTTTCTTATGTGTAAAGTGGATTTTGGGGTCTCATTCCCAATATGGTCATGATGAAGGCTGACTTAGATAATATATCAAAAGTATTTTGTTTTTTCTTTTTCCTTTTATAAAGACTTTATATATTTATTCATGAGATACACAGAGAAAGAGAGGCAGAGACACAGGCAGAGGGAGAAGTAGGCTCCATGCAGGGAGCCCGACGTGGGACTTGATCCTGGGTCTCCCAGGATCACGCCCTGGGCTGAAGGCAGCGCTAAACCACTGAGCCAAAAGTACTGCCCTATCAAAAGTACTTTGGAGAGGCTGGAATACCTGAGAGATGAGTAATTATTAATACATGGTTAAATAGTACAATATGAATTTTGATGAATATATTGTGCATACCTATACTATTATGTCATGCAATGCTATATTAATACCAACAACAGAAATAACAAGAATCCATATTATCAGGATAAGACTAACATGACTATTACTATATTTTAAGACCATAATAACTATTTCCCTAACAGAAACCTTGAAAACAAAGGCAAAATTGGGTTTCCTGAGGATATTTTGAGTTCCCTGGCATTGGTGGCATCTAATCTTAACTCAGAAGAAATTCAAATGATGTGTGCACAGGAGTGCGATGTGGGGTGGGACAGGGCAAGGGGGTGACCTTCTGCCCTGGAAGTTTTATGGAAGAAAAAAATCACTAGGAAAATTTAATCCTACTAGGGAGAACTTACACTGTGTCAGAAGGAGAACATTCACGCCTACCCCATTCTGGCCTTCGAAAGCCAGTGTAAATTCTGCCAAGATAAAGATGGTGATGTTTGAGCTTGAATGTGACCTTAGAAATCTAGGATTAAAAAATTGGATGGCCTTGTCCAAAGTGAGGAAGTTGAGAGGTTATCTAGGCAAGACAAGCTAACATAAGCTTTGGTGTGGATTATCTGTGTTGGAAGTTCCAGGACATCTAAACTCACAGTAGGCAGGCAGGGAGTCTCATGGGCACTAAGTAACTCGCAGCCAGGAGATGTGAAGGAGGGAAAAGCTGCCACCATACAAAGGTCGTTTGTAGAAATTTTATACAACCTGTAGAGGTACAATGGCTTTTATTTATTTATTTATTTATTTATTTATTTATTTATTTTATTTTTTCATTTCTTCCTTATAGGCACGACACTTCCTGAACACACAACTAAAAGTGCATAAAGAAATACTGCATCTCAAACTGGGGCCCTGAACATGGAGGCTCTGGAGCAGACCCCTTGAGGACAAAGGTTGGCTGATTTTCTGGGAGTTCTAGAGGCAACAAGATATTCAGCTTTACCCAAGTCATTTGGGAACTCCCATTTTGGCTCCTCTACTTGCTGTGTCATTGGGAGCACATCAGTTAAACAGAACTCATTTTCTTTCTCAGTGAAATTAGAATAGTAATCACACGGTGCCTTTCTCTCAGGCTTGCTGGGAGGACTAAAAGTGCTCTGCAGTCTGAGGGCTGTTCTAGAAGCGTAAACTCCTTTCTGGAGCACATTCCTCCAGACTTGCAACCCAGGCTTGCTGCTTTGCTGCCTCCAGCTCAGAGCCCTGTTGTCTGCTCCTGGGCCTCCAAGCCCTCTGGCACTGTGCCCATGGGGTTCAGGGAAGCTGCAGCCTGACTCTGAGGGAAAGTAGGAAGCTCTAGAGAATTGGTGGGTGGATTCCATGTTTCTCAGCAATCTTAGTGAGCACATACCCCTGGGAAGCAGATCATGGCCTCATGCTGTCCATAGGAGAGACAAACAATAGAAAACACCAAAGGCTCCTGGCTCAGGGTACTGGTCCAAAAAAAAAAAAAAAAAAAAAAAAAAAAAAATTCCCCAAAAACAAAAACAAAAAAACCCAAACCAGAACTGGGTGGAAATTCTTTCCTTGCCCAAGCCCTGGGTTTTCAATCTAAATAAATACTGCCATAGTATTTATGCCATGGGTTGTTGGGTTGTTGGGAAAGTTTTAAAAAGGGAACATGAAAATATATTCAACAAATAGTATTGAACATCTCCTATATGCCAGGCAGCATTCAAAGCACTAAGCACACTTTACTTAGGGGATAGCTTAAGAAGATGCACGGTCTCAGATGTAACCTTGACAGATGAATGGATAAAGAAGATTATATATATATAATCCCTACCATTTTGGAAGGACTATAGCACCTCTATGCTCTCCACAATCCACTCATTTCATAGATGGGAAAATGCAGGCTCAGAAATGCAAGGAGACACGGCACCGTGGTCCCACTGTGTTCTCTCCTCTTCACCACGGGGCCCCATAGTTCCACCTTCTCAGGCATTATGCTTGGAGTTCAGTCAAAATGACCTATTTACCTGTTTATTCCTATCAGTGCTTAGTAAATCTTTTAGACAAATTTCTATTCAGTAGATGTTGATTATGTCTCCTATTTTTGTTTCATTTCCCTGCAGTGGAAATGCAGAGAGGTCTATGAGAGAAGGATTCAAGTATGTTCCTACACCCACCCCCAGCACTTTGTTTCTTCATTTGAAATTTGCTTAATAGTGGAGAGTAAACTTCTGATATTCTCTCTTCCTTTGCTAAGGTTTCCAGTTTTTTCCAGACCTTCACATTTTTTTAAGAGGATAGGTTCTGCAAGACATGGAAACAACCGAAGCCCATCAATGGATGAATGGATAAAGAAAATGTATGCATACTATATACATATAATACATATATGTATATAATATATACACACATGCACAATGGAATGTTATTAAGCCATTAAAAAGGAAGAAATCCTGCCAGTAGCAACAACATAGATGAGCCTTGAGAGATTTTGCTAAGTGAAATAAGTCAGAGACAGAAAAACAAATACTATGTGATCTCACTTATATGTGGAATCTAAAAAATTTGAACCTACAAATACAGAGATGAGGGTGGCTGTCAGAGGCAGGGGGCTAGGTGTGGGGAAAATGGGGGAAGGGGACCAAAAGGGACAAACTTCTAGTTACAAGATAAATTTGTTCTGGAGAGTAATGGTCACCATAGTGACTATAGTCAACAATACTTTATTATATATCTGGAAGTTGTGAAGAGAGATCTTACGAGTTCTTATCACAAGAAAAAAGAATTACAACTATGAGATGATGGATGTTGAGTAGACTTGTCATCATTTTATAATGTATACATAGGTCAAATCACTACATTGTACACCTAAAATGAATACAATATTATATATCGATTAAATCTCAATATAATTAGGGAAAATATATCAAAAAAGAAAACATGAGCAGAGACTCTGGAAGAGAAGCAAAGGGAGTTGAAGAACTAGCTCTCCCACCTCCTATCAAGCGACACTGGGTGAGTTACTTTACTTCATTGAATCTCAGTTTCCTCATCTGTAAAATGGGGAAAACAACATCCACTTATAATTAAATCATAATACTTTTTTTTTTAAGATTTTATTTATTTATTCATGAGAGACACAGAATGAGAGAGAGAGAGAGAGGCGCAGAGACACAGGCAAAGGGAGAAGCAGGCTCCATGCAGGGAGCCCGACATGGGATCGATCCCGGGTCTCCAGGATCACACCCTGGGCTGAAGGCGGCACTAAACCGCTGAGCCACCCAGGCTGCCCTAAATCATAATACTTAAAAAAAAAAAAAAAAGATTTTTAAAATTTATTTATTTGAGAGAGAGAGCACGAGTGGAAGGAGGGGCAAAGGGGGAAGTATGGGGACAAGCAGTCTCTGCTGTGAGCACAGATTCCACCACAAGGCTTGATCCCAGGACCCTGAAATCAGGACCTGAGCCGAAACCAAGAATTGGACGCTAAACCAAATGAGCCACCCAGGCACCCCTCGAATCACTTAACATGATTACACTTAACATGCTTGACACAAAGTAATCGCTCAAGACCAACATGCACACATATATCCGTATGAAGCAGACGATGCTATTGTCCCATTTGATGGATGAGAAAAGGAAAATATGGAGGGATTTTTATAACCTGCTCAGGGTCACTCAGGTGCTCTGTGAAAGAGGTGTGATTATGTCAGGATGAAATGTGCTTATTACAGCGTGTGACAGATAGTAAACATTCAATACAGTGTGGCTATTTATATAGTCAAGTTAAAGCATTTATGACTGCTCTGTCTGCAGTGTGTTCTGTAAATGTCAAGGGGTGATGTGTCTTTCTGGAAAAATGAGTAATGCTCCATCGCTTCAAAGGTTTCCATTCTTTAACTAGCCCATTTCCCAGTAGTCGAATTGTTATTTTATCATTATAGCCTAGAAGCCAGACTGAGAATATGAATTCACATCTTGGCATTGTTTATATTCTCTCTCTTGAAGCCTGGGCCTTTGGAAACACAATCATATTTATTTTAATAAAATTGCTTTCTGACTTGCTTGCCTTCTAAATTCCCTTTGCTCTCTGGGGAAGTCGGCTGACAGGCAGTGGGCCTTTTAGTCCCTGTGCTGGGACTGTAATTAACTGCCACGGAGAGGGGGACAGGGGGCAGCCAGCAGAGAGAAGGTTAAGGACACAAGGCTGACTTTCAGGCTCTTGTCAGAGGAAGAGGAGATGATGCTTTACCTGCTGGCTTAGATACCAGTGCTGGGCCCTGGATAAACAGGCAGCCCTGTCCACGCTCAAGAGTTACTTACTCCTTTTAAAAGGCTTGAATGTGTGGGAAATGGGCAGTGGTAGGGTCTGCAGGACCTCTGCCTTTCTGAAACCTCATGAGTCTGCTCTCTGTAAATCAGCATCAGTTTATGGTTACTAGGCTTCTCCCTATGAATGTAGTTTGTCATCCTGTCGTTACTACAATTAAAGGAGTCTGCCTCCCTTGAAATGTTACGTTGCTCCTGGGAAAGTTAAAAGCAATGGAATGTTCTTAGACCGTCAGACCTGGAAGGAATCTTAGAGTGGTGTGTTTGCCAACACAAAGGCAGAGGGATTGCCTGAACCTCCATTGGGATTGCCTGAACCATCTGCTAGCATTGCAAGTCCTGGCCCTCACCACACCTGCTTTATCAAAATTCTTGATTGTGGGTCCAAAGGTATCAATTTTTAATAAGTTCCCCCAGGTTATTCTAATGCACAGTGATGCTTGAGAGATACAGATATGGAGAAACAGACTCAGTCATCTGAATTACAGATCAAGATACTGAGACACTTAAACTTGTCCCTGAGGAGGGATAAACACAATGCCCTGGTCTTCTGACTCTCACACAAATGTTTTTGTTTTGTTTTGTTCTTTTTGCTTGTTTTTATGATATCAGATTCCTTTTAGCTTCATGGAAAAAGACTTCATTTACAAATTTTACACTGGGGTCTGGTCTTCCAAGCCTTTATAAGGCTTAGCTGCAACAGGAGGCAAGGGACTTTATAGCAGAGCCAAGCTTTATTATTGCTGAAATCAGGAGAAACAGATTTTGGGGAAAATAAATGATTAAAATCTAATGGTCATGTCAAGGAAGAAGAGATAGATAAAAAAAGTAATAAGGATATTTATTGGTTTTTGATCAATAGCTTGACCAGGAACATTTATTTTTGTTAATACAGAGTTATCTAAATAGGGCAACTTTATGCTGACATGGCTGTTTCTGGTTTGGAGGGAACAAAAATATCTTATGTGTGTTGAGTATTTGAAAATGCTTTCAGTGAGAGATAAGTGTTAGCATATCCAACTATGAGATAAGATTCAGAGAAGTAAAGATGGATTTCCTAAGTCTAGTTAGTAACTGATTCATGTGTAGAGCATATTAGAAAGAATATTACTATGAATGACTGTTCAGTTTACTGTGTGTCAGGCATCTCTCAGAGCATTTGATATGAATTTTCTCATTTAATCATCATAACTGCTCTACATACTATGAGACAGTAACATGTTACTGATGAAGAAATGAATCACCTATCATTCATTCCTCTACTCATTCAGCTAACCCATGCTAACTATGCTTTTTAGTTCTAGGCATTTATATAAGCTCTAGGGATAGAGAGGTCAGGTAAGACTCTGCTTTCATGGAGATTACACTGGACAGCAGAAATAAGCACTAAACGAATAAATGAATAAATACATAAATCGCTATGAAATGAATCAAAATAATCAGACTGTGGGAGTAACTGGATAGAGCAAGTCTTGTGTCTTAGTCACTGTGGTAGGCGAAAGGTAGTGGAGCAGATGCCTGAAAAGAGGCATAGAGCTGCCTGGGAGAAGTCAGGCAAGGGCCCGAAAAGTGATCAGCGTATCTCTTGATCCAGCAAAATGGGTGGAACAGAGTCACCCGGAGGGAGGGCGAAAGCTGTGGGAGATGAGTCAAGGAGAGGTGGAAGAAACATCCTGTAGTGGTAGAGTGTAGTGGTAGAGACAATCCTTTGTTTTCTTTATTTTTTAAGATTTTTTTATTTATTCATGAGAGACAGAGACAGAGAGAGAGAGAGAGAGAGAGAGAGAGAGAGGCAGAGGGAGAAGCAGGCTCCATGCAGGGAGCCCAACGTGGGACTCGATCTTGGGACTCCAAGATCACGTCCTGGGCCGAAGGCAGACGCTAAACCGCTGAGCCACCCAGGCTGCCCAAATCCTTGGACTTTGAGAAAGGTAGGAAGCCACTGAAGGGTTTGAGCAGGGGGGTGACCTGATGTGATATACTTAAGAAAGACTGCTCTGTACCATAGTGGGGAGCTCGCACAGAGGGCAGAGTGGAACTTGCCCAGGGTCATACTGCTATGAAGCGCTGGGAGGCAGTGGGGGTGCGGGTCATCTGGGTTTCGACCTGGCTTCCTGAACCAGGCTTCCAGAGGAGGCGGGCGTGTCTCACAAGCATGTTATCCTCACCTTCTGTGATCCTGTGCCTGAGTCCCTCTGCCACACACAAGAGAATTTCCGTAAGGACAGGGTTGTTGTTCTCCCCGGCACCTGGGGAGAGGAGCCCCTGGGAGGGCCAGCGGGCAGAGGGGGGCTGGAGCCGTTCTCAAGGATGTGGTCTCACTCACCTTGGACTTCTCTTGATGCAGCTCGATCTGGATGTCTGTGAGCTTGGTCCTGAGGTCTTCATTAGCAGCTTGAAGGGCGACGATGAGCGCTTCGGGCTTCTCGCCCTTATTTCGCCCTTTCTTGGACATTGTTCCTTTCTAAAGGGAATCTTGTGTTGTAGTGCCTTTCAAACAGGTGCTGCCATGTTACTGCTTCTTATCATGGGTGTGATGTTTCAGCGTCTACTGCGTGGTGCTCCGTGGTAAGGTGTCCTCAGCTGCTGCCCTGGAAGCCCTGGGGAGAGGCAGAGATGGCGGTTACTGCTGTGGCAGGGACCTGGGCCGAGGGCCAGGCTGTGTCCCTCGGCCCCAACTGCCTGTATGACCCTGCACCTGACGGCTCCTGGCCCCAGATCCCCCCATCCACTTGGCACGTGAATTTAGAGCCATCTTTCCGAAGATACGGTCTGGTCATGTCAATGCCCTGCTCGAAATCCTCCAAAGATCTATGAGTATTAGAATAAACTTTCACATCTCGGAGTGCTTTTTATGCCTAAACCTGCCCTAGACTTATCTCTTCCAATTCACTCAATTACTCCTCAGCCATAAGAAATCCCCTTTATGGAGTGCCTGGGTGGCTCAGTCAGTTAAGCAGCCTATTCTGGATTTCCACACAGGTCATGATCTCAGGGTCGTGAGATTGAGCCAACCCGAATTGGACTCTGTGCTGAGCATGGAGCTTGTTTAAGATTCTATTTCTTCATCCACCTCTTCTCCTCCCATTGACTCTCTCTCTTAAAAAAAAAAAAAAAAAAAAAAAGAAACGAAAAGAAAAAAAAAATGAATGCCTTTATTTTAAGTAGGCTCCATGCCCAACTTGGAGCCTGATGTGCGGCTTGAACTCACAACGCCGAGATGAAGACCAGAGCTGAGATCAAGAGTCAGTGACTTGGGCAACCCGGGTGGCTCAGCGGTTTAGCACCGCCTTCGGCCCAGGTCGTGGTCCTGGAGACCCGGGATCGAGTCCTATATCAGGCGCCCTGCCCTGCCTGGAGCCTGCTTCTCCCTCTGCCTGTGTCTCTACCTCTCTCTCTCTGTGTCTCTCATGAATAAATAAAGGAAATTTAAAAAAAAAAAAAGTGGCTTAACTGAATAAGCCACCCAGGTGTCCAAGAGATGCCCTTTAATTTTCTGATTCTTGCTCTCTTTCCATAAAGGCTTTCCTTACCCTGTTCATTTTTCTCCATGCTTTGCCCAGCCTCCTCACAAGTCCTCCCTTGGGTCCTCATCCTCACAGCCTCACACACTTAGAGTTTAGTTTGGCTAGCTTTCATGGCTTCCTTCGAATCTCAGCTTCCACATCAGTTCCTCCTGGAAGTACCTCTAGATTATTATATGCCCTCATTATTTAATGGTGGTTACACCTCCATGAATCTGTAAACTTTGTGAGGGCAGGAATGCATTTTCTTATTCACAACTTGCTTCTCAGAATCCATCATAAGATCTGGGATGTACCAGGTCCTTAATTGGTATTTGTGAACGGAACTCACCTATGTGATGGCTTCATGTCCCATAGAGAGTTTACAGTTTAAGAAAATCCTATATACAAAGACCTCAAATCATACAAGGATAAACTGTGAGAGGTGAGGATTAATTACACTGGGTGAATTGGGCAACTCATTTATTCAGTCATTATTGTTTGCGTTCCTTCTTTATAGTGTGGTAGGTACACTACGTTGAAATTGAAAATGAGTCTCAAGACAAAAACCAAACAAAAAACCCTTTATCTCGATCTATCTTTCTTCATCATTATCATCATCATCATCATTATCACCTGATTACTGCCTTTAAAAAATAAACACTAGTTGTTTCAGAAGTATAGACAACGACTCCTCCCAATGAGGTGAGTAAGGAGTCTTCTTGAAGAAGGCAGCATTGGTCAACGGACATAGAAACAGTTGAGGCATCCTGGGTGAAAGAAATGGCAGGTGCTAAGATACAGGAAAGAAAAGGCACAGCAAGTATTTTGTAGGGAAAATGGGGGCCCAATCAATTAACCCATGAGTATGGTTGATGGGCACTAATGCTGGAGAGGTTGCCTGGAAATGATAGACTGCAGAGGACCTGGAATGCCAACCTTAAAATTTTGTAATCTTTTTTTTATTTCCAGTAAGCAGTGGGTACGCTGTTGAAGATCCTGGCAGGTGGATACCTTAACAGGGAAATGCTTTGGTGTAGTTATTCTGGTGGTGGAGTTGGGAGAAACTGGAGGTGGGGAGACTGCAGAGAAAGAAGGCTACTGATAAAAAAAAAAAAAAAAAAAAAAGGCTACTGATCTTACCAAGATGAAAGCTGATGCAGTCCTAAACAGAACAGTAGCAAGAAAAGAGACAAAACGAGGGACGTGTCTTGATTTACAAATTCTTAAATGCTTCACAGGAATAAGGAGATCAAAAAATTTGGACACTAATTGTTAGTCAATGGGAAAAACATAAACAAGATACTAGAGGAAGTTTCTCACACAATCTTTCAGAAAATGGGGTATTGTGTACATGGAGGTACTTCAGTCCAAAACTAAAGGGAATTCCTACTGGTCACCCATATGTTTCAGCAGCTGCTGTTCTCTCAAGCCCCCTGGTATTTAGCCTGCAGGACCATGCTGAGATCCTGGGCTTTCTGCCATCACCACATGAGCAGGGCCATGCCCTCTGGAGTGTGACCCTAAGGAAAGGGATAGGAAGACGTTAGGAGGTAGGGAGGACCATTCTGTCTCCAAAAGTAATGGAAATGTCCACCACACTCTTCCCTAAGCTGGATTCTAGAGTCATTCTTCATGATTATTTTGCAAATGTTGTCAGACCATTGAAGTGTATAGCTGGGAGATGAAGGGACTACCATTCTTTGCCTTTAAAACTGAAATGAGGGATCCCTGAGTGGCTCAGCGGTTTAGCGCCTGCCTTCGGCCCAGGGTGTGATCCTGGAGTCCCGGGATCGAGTCCCACGTCAGGCTCCTGAACATGGAGTCTGCTTCTCCCTCTGCCTCTCTCTCTCTCTCTCTCTCTCTCTGTCTGTCTCTCATGAATAAATAAGTAAAATCTTAAAAAAAATAAAACTGAAATGAATTAACAAGAATTTATTGGATTTTTATGATGAACACTATTAGGCACAAGGATAAATGAGACAGTGTTTAATTTAAAGCAAGTGTTAGGGGAGTGAAATCACCTGTTTTTGTTTAGCAGGTTTCTCTTCCTCTAGCTGATCTTTAGATGTTGCTGGTCCTCTGGGTTCTCCAAAGTTATCTCCACTGGCCCCACTTATAGGGTTATGACTGACTCCCCATAACCCTAACCATTCCCCAAACCTCGAGTCACATATTCAAAATCTTACTTACCAAATCCACTGGTGTATCAAACCTAACCTAATTAACATGGATATCTTTACTACTAGTCCCTCACAGTCTCATTCTCTCCAGGCTTTCCCATATTAATAAATGCACCACCATGGGTCCAGTCATTCCAGATCTAAGCTCAGAAGCCATCCTTTCTTCTGGTATCCATCATTCCTTTCCTGTAGTCCATTGGGGGTCCTGTTTGTTTTTCCTATAAAATATAACTCCCAACTCTCTCTCAAACCCCTATAGTGTTCTCAGAACAGAGAAAGAAGGAATTTGAGAAAAACTTCACAGTCGGGACGCCTGGGTGGCTCAGTGGTTGAGCATCTGCCTTTGGCTCAGGGCGTGATTGAGTCCCACATAGGGCTCCCTGCATGGAGCCTGCTTCTCCCTCTGTCTATGTCTCTGCCTCTCTCTGTGTGTCTCTCATGAATAAATAAATAAAATCTTAAAAAAAAAAAAAAAAAAGCTTCACAGTCACTTCATAGCTTTACAGTCTTCCTGGATGAAGAAAGGGCTTTTCGGATTAGAGATACAGGAATGGCAGAGAAACTGCTTGAGAAGTACTGGGAGTCACAAATATGCCGGATGCATTTAGAGAAGGTTGTGAACAGGGAGCAGATAATCTGGGTTAGACTGCACAGGTTCCCGCATGACTGATGGTTAGAGTTCATTGATAATGGTTAGATTTCATGAGGTAGAAATGAAGCATTTGAATATAAGTGTAATCATAAAAACTCATAGTGACTGGCTGGCTGCTATGAGCTCGACATTGGACCAAGCACTTAACATACTGCTCTCATTTCATCCTCCCTAAATATAGGGAAAAATGATTCACAGAGAGATGAAGTAACTTGCTTAAAATGACTGAGTTCATAGGCGGGGAGGCCTTCATGCAAGACTGCGATCTAGACTGCAATGCCCTGGGTTACACATTGCCCCATGTTTGCATCTTAGACAGGTAGCTCAGGCAGTATGATGGACGGTGAATTCCCAGGGAGGGTTAGACCAGAGGAAGGAAATCAGGATGCTTCACTGGTTGGGGCAAGACAGAATGCAGCCCTGAACCTACCATGGCCATAAGAATGAAAAAGGATGTGGCAACTCTGACACTTGGAGACTTTGATGGAATCGTGTCTTCCTTTTAAACATTATTACTGGTTTGAACATTCTTCTCTGCCACGGTAAATAATGAATAACAGCTTTCTTGTACTGCTTGCAGCAAAAATGTGCAATGCCATAGTCATATTTTATATTTTAATTCACAATCCTTTCCCAAAAATTATTAATACTATGTACCTGACTTCATTTTTTTTTTTTTTTTTTAGTCTGGGAATTATTTTGAGCTTAGTCCCATAAAGGCTAGGGAAAAGAAGAGGGTTAAAAAGCTAGAAACATGTTCAAGACAAAGAAAGCATCACAGAAAGTTACTGTTATGGATACCATAAATAAGCATCCTTTCACAAGGATGATTCCATACATCCTCCTGGTGAAGGGAAACTTTGTGAAGTCTTTTCCAGTTGTGATGGGTGTCTGGCAATCTCATGATTGTCTGTCATGCTGTGCTACCTTCCCCTCCATCCCTCCTTGGACAGCTTTACTGATATAATTCACATATAAAATTTACACTTTGAAAGTGTATTAATTCAGTGGTTTTAGCATATTCACAATATTGTATAATCATCACCATAATGAATTTCAGAACTTTTTATCACTCTAAAAAAGAAACCCTATACCTGTTAGCCGTTGTTTCTTATCCCTCACCAAACTCTCCCAGCCCTAGGCAAACACTAATCTATTTTTTGTCTCTATAGATTTTGCTATTCTGAACATTTTGTATCAAATGGAATCATACAATATGTGACTGGCTTCTTCCACTGTAGCATATTCTCAAGGTTCATTCATATTATAATGTTGTACAGACATTTCATATCTTTTTGTGGCTGAATAATATTCCATTGTATGGTTAAAACTGCATTTCTTTTTTAAAAAGATTTTTATTTATTTATTCATGAGAGACAGAGAGAGAGAGAGAGAGAGAGGCAGAGACACAAGCAGACGGAGAAGCAGGCTCCATGCAGGGAGCCCAATGCGGGTCTCCAGGATCAGGCCCTGGGCTGAAGGCAGTGCTAAACCGCTGAGCCACCCGGGCTGCCCTAAAACTGCATCTCATTTATCCAGTCATCAGCTGACAGACACTTATGCTACCTTGGCTTAAATGGCCTGAGGTCAGCCTTCCAGAGAAGAGGTTGCCAGCCATGAAGAGGAACACCACCCCTGAAGTATGCTGGAGAGTATAAAGGAAGGCCTGAAGTTATCACTGCAAGCAGGTGGAATGTCTGGACCACCCTAGGAGCCTGTGTCAATGACAATGTCTGACACAGCAGATGATTTGGAGGAGGAACAGAAGCATTGTTCAACTAAGGGTCAATCCCCTTAAAGATATCAGGTAATTAGTGGTGCCTGGGTGGCTCAGTCACTTAAGCGTCTGCCTTTGGCTCAGTTCATGATCCCAGGGTCCTGGGATCCAGCCTATAAGCGCTGTCCCTAAGATGTTTAAATTGAATAAGAAAGGGCAACTGGGTGGCTCAGCGGTTTAGCGCCGCCTTCAGCCCGGGGCGTGATCCTGGAGACACGGGATCGAGTTCCACGACAGGCTCCCTGCTTGGAGCCTGCTTTTCCCTCCACCTCTGTCTCGGTTTCTCTCTCTCTGTGTCTCTCATGAATAAATAAATAAAATCTTAAAAAAAAATGAATAAGAATGAAAGAAGATATGCAAAAAATAATAATTCAAGTGCCACAGTTATGGAAGGCCTCAAATAAGAACAAAGCTATTCTTATTTGTGGTTCTCTATAGACTCATTTAAACACTGACACAAAATTGAGACAGGGCTTCCTTTCCAAGTAGGGCCTGGCAGAATGGCTCCCGCAAAGAAGGGTGGCGAGAAGAAGAAGGGCCGTTCTGCCATCAACGAGGTAGTGACCAGAGAATACACCATCAACATTCACAAACGTATCCATGGAGTGGGTTTCAAGAAGTGTGCCCCTTGGGCACTCAAAGAGATCCAGAAATTTGCCATGAAGGAGATGGGAACTCCAGATGTGCGCATTGACACCAGACTCAACAAAGCTGTCTGGGCCAAAGGAATAAGGAATGTTCCATACCATATCTGTGTGCGGTTGTCCAGAAAATGTAATGAGGATGAAGATTCACCAAACAAGCTCTACACGCTGGTTACCTACGTACCTGTCACCACTTTCAAAAATCTACAGACTGTTAATGTGGATGAGAACTAATCGCTGATTGTCAAATAAATGTATAAAACTGCAAAAAAAACCCAAAACAACAACAACAACAACAACAACAAAAAAAAAAACAAAAGAAAAAAACAAAATTGAGACAGGGAAACCAAAGAGAGAGGTGAGTGACATTAACATGAGCAGATGAGGCCTCTTTGCTTCTTCCCCATGGTTTCTCCTTGCATATCACTTCTGGAGACTGTAAGTAAAATGCTGACTTCGGAATAATCTTGAGATCATCTACTCTCAGCTTTAGCCCTTTTATGTGTTTTAGTGTTTAGGAACATCAAGCAGCTATTTTTTATAACAAAATGTCCAGGTTTTAAATTCCCATTCAGCATTATTCTCTATTTAAGACATGCACACTTCAAGATTAAAAAATCAAGAAATTAAAAAAGGAACACTTGTGCACAATTTGTGGGAATGCAAACTGGGTACAGCTACTGTGGAAAATATTATGGAGTTTTCTCAAAAAATTAAAAATAAAATTACCATATGATCCAGTAATTCCACTGGATATTTACCTGAAGAATTTGAAAACACTAATTTGAAAAGATATATGCACCCTTATGTTTATTGCAGCATTATTTATGATAGCCAAATTATGGAAGCTGCCCAAATGCCCAATGATAGATGCAGGGAAATGCAGGGATACAAGAATATGTAGGGGGTTCCTGGGTAGCTTAGTTGTTTAAGCATCCAACTCTTGGTTTTGGCTCAGGTTGTGATCACAGGGTCCTAGGATGGAGCCCTGAGTCAGGATCCCATGCTTAGCAGAGAGCCTGCTTCCCCCTTCTCTTTCCCTCTGCCCCTTCCCCTGCCTGTGCACTCTCTCAAATAAATGAATAAATCTTAAAAAAAGATTGACGTGTGTGTATATATATGTGTGTGTGTATATATGTATATATATATATATATACATGCAATACATATATATATATGCAATAGAATATTACTTGGCCTTAAAACAGACTAAAATCTTGTCATTTGCAACGTGGATGGATCTAGAGGGTATAATGGCAAATGAAGTTAGTCAGAGAAAGACAAATACTATATGATTTCACTCATATGTAGAATTTAAGAAAAAAAACAAACAAGGAATAAAAGAGACCAACGAAAAAAACAACTCTTAACTATAGAGAACAAACTGATGGTTGCCAGAAGGAAGATGGGTGAGGGCATGAATGAAATAGGTGAAGAAGATTAAGGGCACACTTATCATGAGGACCACTAAGTAATATATAGAATTGTTGAATCATTATATTGTATACCTGAAACTAATATAACACTGTATATTGACTATACCGGAATTTTTTTAAATCAAGAAATTTGAAACATAAAAAAAAGAAATTGGAAACATTAAATTAATTTATAAATATTTAAATATGATGAATATACTATTGATCATAGGATATAATGCTGGTTGCATAGTCTGTCCAAGAAAGTAAAAACATCCTAGATATTCTAATATACTGATGTCCAACTACATGGACTACTGGCTCTCACATCCTAGAATACCACAATTCTTTGTCAGAAGTATGGTCACATATTTGGTTAAGAATGTGGTCACTTTATTGAGCACTGTTCTTACCTTTTAATAGATGTTAAAAAACCTAAGCATCATTCTTACCCTTTATTGGCTAAAAAAAAGCCTATAAAAGAAGAGAGATATGTGTAAAGAGAAAACAAATTCTAGAAAGCAATAAATGATAGAGTTGGTAAATGCTGGAGCAGTGGCTTAGTTTTAACTGAGGAAGATGAAGGCTTGTTAGAGAAGGTGTTCTGTGAGCTGAGCCTGAATGAGGCTGTGTACCTTACTGGGCTCTTACTCTGTGCCAGGCATGATGCTAAGGTACACTAATGTTAGGTACATTAACTCACTGAACTGTTCCAATTCACCCTTTCAGATATTGACTCCTATAATTTCTTAGGGAATTGAGGATCAGAGATTGAAAAAATTACACAGCTAAGAAATGGCAGAGCTGCAATTCAAATACACATCTGTCAGTCTTCAGAGCTGCTGCTTCTTTTTTTTTAAAGACAGAAAAAGAGAGAGAGAGACAGAGAGAGAGCTAGCATGGGTGTGGTGAAGGGGAAGAAATAGAGGGAAAGAGAGAAAGAGAATCCCAGGCAGTCTCCAAACCCAACATGAGTCCAATGGTGGGCTCGATCTCACCACCTGAGATTATGACCCAAGCTAAGATCAAGTAGGATGCCCCTTTCTAAAGCTTAACACATTAACAATTTCTTACAAGATGGACAGGCCAGCTCTAGGTGTAAGTAGGCTAAAGAGATGGCAAAGGTGTGCAAATGCCAGCTGGGGACTTAGAAGATAGAATGGTAGAATGTAGTGGTTAAGAGACTGGACTCTGAAATCAGAAGAACTGGCTTTTTAAAAACAGATTTTATTTATTTATTTGACAGAGTACTCACACAAGAAGGGGGAGAGGCAGGCAAAAAGAGATATATTTACTGCAGTGAGCTTTTATAAGGAATAAATGAGCTAAAGTGTGTTAAATGATTAGTAAGTTATCATCATCATTACCATGGTTATTATTTTTCTATTATTTTTCTAACTACTAAAAGCTAGCTTAGATTTTAAGAGAAGAAGAAACACATTTATCACCTGTTCATGTTAAAAAAAAAAAAAAGAGGCTAGGAAAAGCACAGAGATCCCTGGAAAGACTAATGGAATTCGTATTTATGCTTTTGGGGAAATGGGACCTGCATTGACAGGATCAGAATGCCCAGGAGTCTTGGCTTTGCAGCTGGTTCTGCCCTAAGCTATAAGCTGAATAAAGTCATTATTAATCTTGGAGGTTCCAATAAGGCTGTTGCCTCTGAGTCATGATTTGCAAGGCAACTATAATACCAAAGGGCTAAAGTTCATATGTGTGAAGCTAAACGCTTCACCACTTCTCTGTGATTAATATTTGGATGTTCTACTCTACCGAAGCCCTGGGAGTTTGTTTCAGTCATCTCCCCCGCTTTTTTTTTTTTTTTTTTTTAAAGATTATGCTTTAAGTTAAATGTTGTTAGTGTTTAAAATGAATGAATTGAACTGCTTACCTGATTCCTGGTGATCTGGCAAAGACATATTATCACTTCTTAAACCTTTCTCTGTATACGAAAACAGTTTCACTGTGCATTCATGAATCTGACACAGCAATTTGATATAAAGGACAGGGGGCTACTGTTTAAGCCAGTGCAGTACTAGAGTCCTAGTTTCCCTATGTAAAGGGAATGTGGTGGTGTGGCTATGGGGTCAAAAGACTTTTTACCCATTACACATCTGTTAGAAGAAAATGAATTTGAAAGGCTGACATTCATTATGGTAGAGATTATGCATCTTCAGGATTGTAGGGTGCCAGGCGTGTATGTCTTTTTTATGTTTGTTTTTCTTTCCTCATCTTCCACGGTAATGCCTTCTTTATCACCTGATTATAATAGCAATCATTATTTTAATTTTTATTATTAATTATTTAAAGTTAACATGTTAAGTTTTTCATATGAAAGAATGCTAAATAAAACTCCAAACCTGGGCCACCTTGGTGGCTTAGTCGGTTAAGTGTCGGCCTTTGGCTTAGGTAGGATCCCAGAGTCCTGGGATCGAGCCCCGAACTGGGCTCCCTGTTCAGTGGAGAATCCGCTTTTCCCTCTCCCTCTGCTTCTCTCTCCCCTCTGCCCCACTTCCACCCTCGCTCATGCTCTCTCTCTGGAAAAAAAATCCAAAACTTATTATTCCTAATAGATATTATTTTTTGACCTCAGATTTAAGACTACATCAGAAACATACTTCATAAAGTGTAAAATAAGAGAGAGCTCTCTTAGCACACATACCAGAGACATCTAACCTCTTTAGGGAGGCTTCTTAGGAAGGGTTGGTAGAAGTGATGTCGAATTTGGGATCTGAAGCAGGTAGGATTCATCCTGTACTGCTCTATTCTGCAAACCCTTGGCTTTGCTCATGCATGCCTTTTCCTTTCTTAATATCCTGTTGAACTCCTTCCCATGCATCCTTTTTTAAAAAAGATTTATTGGGGGGGGGGGGGCAGAGAGAGAGGGAAGGAGAGTCTCAAGCAGACTGCACTGAGCACAGAGCCTAACACTGGGCTCGATCTCATGACCCAAAGATCACAACCCAAGTGGAAACCAAGAGTCGGTCACTTAACTGCGCCACCCAGATGCCCCCTTCCCACACATCCTTTAGGGCCTAGGTCCGATGGAATAACTTTTTCCCCTCATCTGGATTTCATTTTCACTTTGAAGGTATTTCTTATAGTATTTGTCATTCATTCTTCAACTTATTTATTCATCAATTCACATAAATTGATGAAGCATCATGAGCGGGGGATGTCTGTGCTAAACAGGAGACACAGGGTCCTTGACCTTTGCAGAGGAGGAATCAGCAGTTTTATACAGTGTAGTAGTTGCACATATGATAGGAGATAGGAATCATAAGAGTCTTGGTGGGCCAGAAAGGACTGTTTAGGGAAAGTGCTACCAAAAAAAAAAAAAAAAAAAAAGGATGTGTGACATGAGAAGGAATCAGTCAGCAAAGGTTGGAGGGGGAAAGAAGAATGTTCAGGGTGGACAGAGCACTGAGTATGAAGGTCTACAGGTAAAAGAGTATATGAATGATGCTATGGAGAAACATACAGGCAAGAGCTCAGAGATGAGCTCAGAGAGGCAGGCAGAGAGTGGCTGATGGAGAACAGTCTCAGCTTCGGACTTCACGCCCACAGCAATGGGTAGTCACCAAACGTTCATACAGGGGAGTGACTTGATCACATTTTGAATTTAGCAACAATCCTCTGGCAACTGAAGATGGAACAGACTAAATGGGTAAACAGAAATGCAGAAAGAAAAGTTTGGAAGCTGTGACCATAATTCATTTACACTGTAGGTATTTTTTAGATGACTGAGTTCCACTTAAGGGTAAAACTGTATTTTCTAATTCATCTTTGTACTCATAGTACCTGTCACAGTGACCACCACGAAGTTCAATTGAATTAATATTGATTGGAACTCACGGAAAATAGTGAGATTGAGGATCTTTCACAATTTCTACAAAGATCATTAAAAAAATATTTTATTTATCTATTCATGATAGACACAGAGAGAGAAAGAGAGAGAGGCAGAGACACAGGCAGAGGGAGAAGCAGTCTCCATGCACAGAGCCTGACGTCTCCCGGATCAGGGGTCTCCAGGATCAGGCCCTGGGCTGAAGGCAGCGCTAAACCGCTGAGCCACCTGGGCTGCCCAAAGATCATTTATAACAAGATTTATTATGGGAAATTTCTTTTACTTTGCAAGGGCCCTTGAATGACTGTTTTGATTTCAGGCAAAAGTTAAAGCTGGCGTAACAGTTAAATAAACAATAAAAATTAAATGAATTTTTATTTAAGTCATATGTTGAGATTTCATAATCCTTGCTGCCATCTACCATACTCCCAAGCGCAATTTCACTCAACAATAAGTCATCTTGCACTGCGCTCTTTTGTCTGGGTTTAGAAGGTTTTCATAAGGACTAGTCTAGCAAAGTAACTCTCTCAGTGTATGTTGTCTTATTTGTATTGTCCTTTTGTCCTGGAT
This sequence comes from Canis aureus, assembly GCF_053574225.1. NCBI lineage: Eukaryota > Metazoa > Chordata > Mammalia > Carnivora > Canidae > Canis > Canis aureus. The sequence goes on from NC_135615.1 coordinate 42,768,275, forward strand.
TCAAAGTATTCCACAGCTGTTAGAATGAGAAGTACCAACTTCCCTGGACATGGGGGAGAAATCTAAAATACAGTAGGAAATTACTATGTATTCAAGGTCAGACAGAAAGAAAAATGCCTCAGAGCCCCTACCCAAGGCAGGCATTCGCTCTGTATGTACACTCTTATTAAAAACAAAGTGATACATTAAATTAAAGAAAAATACCCAAATCATTGAAGGAAGTGGTCTTCAGATAATTATATTTATAAGTGACAGCAAGTTTTCCTATTTTAGGTATAAGTGAAACATGCATAACCTACCTATTCTGTTGTTTCCTTGTTTTCAAAGACTTTGAATTAAAAAAAAAAACTATCATTAAGCCACTTTTGCAAAATGTCACACATAAGCAGAAATTTCTATATATAGGAGGAGAATAAGGTGTACCCGCTATTAAAAAAAAAAAAAAAGGCAGGACAGTATCTGTATTAAGATTCACACTGGGGCCACCTAGGTAGCTCAGTTAGTTAAGTGTCTGCCTTTGACTCAGGTCAGGACCCAGGGTCCTGTGATTGAGCCCTGCCTTGGCCTCCTTGCTCAGCAGGGGGTCTGCTGAGCAGACATGCCCCCCAACCCCACCCCTGCTGTGCTCTCTCACTCTCTCTTTCAAATAAATAACGTATTTTTTAAAAACGTACACTGATTAGTATGACTTAGGAGGACACCAAGTTTGAATAAAATAACTTCCACATATGCTGTATGGTTTGATTAGAATTTATTTAATTTTCTACATTCTAATGACGAGACTCTGGCTATCACTATATTCCCTACGTTATAATACGGTATGAGGTAGTATATTACAGAGCAATATAAATAACTCCTTTTTTGACATTTAGGATTCCGTTTTGAGTTTTATCCCAGAGGCCAATGTATAACTACATTTTTTTTTCGTTTGATGGGATCTTGAAAGCAAGACCATAAGGAGGACTAGTGGAAAGTAGTCAACCTAACCTTAACGTATGTTATATTCTGTAGGAAAATGATTTAAAAAACAGATCAACAACTCTGTCTTGAACCACAGTTACAATGTTAGAATTGAAGATGATGCACTATGTATGTACCAAACAAAGCTGCATATACTATATGCCAAAGGAGTGGGGAAAACACACATGCACAAACAAGGGGAAGAGCAGCAGGAAGGCAAGAAACAGCTCTGTCTGACTCCTTGCTGAATTTCAGTGCCTAGCACAGTGCCAGGCACAAAGTTGATTCTGAATAAAAATTTCTGAATAATTAAATGACTTCACCAAAAGGGAGGTCCCTCATGGTTAAGGCTGGGACATGAAGGACAAACAGGAAGAAGCAAAAAAAGACTGGAAGCTAGGACAAGTATAAGATAAGTGTGAGAAATAAATTATAAATCACAGTGTCTGGTGCACAAAGTTCATTGTGGGGAACCAATGGGGATGGACAACTGGAAAAATAAAGAGAGTAAATTTTGTGTGTGTTCACTGACTAGATACTGAATTTATGTCTTGTTTAAGAATTACTAAGAATCTGATAAACATTTTTAAGAGGAGAGGAACGATCCAATTTGTTAAAGGAAGATTAATCTTGAAATTGTGTGCAGGACAGAATGGAACAGAAAAGAACTAGAGGTTAGAGGTCCAGATAGGAATCCACTGCCAGTGTTCAGACAGAAAGAGAGGTCATTTGGATTAGGATGGAGGGTAGAAGGACTTTTTCTTCTCTAAGCTAAAAGAACTCTTATTCCACTTACCACCATCATTTTCTTCATCATCACTCAACACGTCATTTGGATTAGGATGGAGGGTAGAAGGACTTTTTCTTCTCTAAGCTAAAAGAACTCTTATTCCACTTACCACCATCATTTTCTTCATCATCACTCAACACGTCTTCTCTTTACTGAGCACTTTGTATGTGCTGAGCACTGCACAATGCAGCACTTATGCACATCTACAAATTTGCAAAGATGAAAGGAGTCACATATGTGCTTAGAAATAACAAGACCTAATATTTTCAGGGTGCTTAATATAAGCCAGGCAGTATACTACATACCATATATTCATTTTCTCATTTAATCCATAACATTATAAATATTATGGATGAGAGGGTAAAAGCCCCCAAAAGAAATATGGATTGTGCAAAAGCATGTTGGTGGTAAATATCAAAGTCAAGACATAACATGGACGGCCTCACTTCAGAGCCTGTTTGCCCAATGACTATGCTATACCAGAAACACTCCAGTTTGTTCATAGAGAAATCACGTTTCAGGGCGCACAGTAGCATCTTTTAATTATTTACTCACTTAAAATTTTTTCTCCATATCTCATTTTTTTTTAATTCATGAGAGACACAGAGAGAGAGTCAGAGACACAGGCAGAGAAAGAGAGCAGGCTCCATGCAGGGAGCCCAATGTGGGACTCAATCCCGGGACTCCAGGACATCCTGGACCAAAGGCAAAAACACTCAACCCCTGAGCCACCCAGGCATCCCACTCTCCATATCTATTCAAAAACAATTTCCAGGGCCTCAATCAAATTAATGCACTTCAACATAATAAGATTTAAGACATTTAGCATGAAGTAGGCAGTAATGTGTACACACACATATAAAGATAGGTGTTTAAATCGCAATAGTTTTGAGTAGTAAATGACAGGACATCTTAATTTAAACGTCTTAAGGCTTTTCTTCTCCCCTCCAAGACTTCTATAATAATTGTTATATAACTTCTACAATCGGAATGAAATAATTTTTCTAGGAGGAAAATGAAGAAGCATTCTGTGAGGAAAGAGGACAAAAAGTGAGACTAGATAACTAGCTAAAGCCAGGAGTAAGGCTTTTAAAAAAGATTGTATTTATTTATTCATGAAAGACACAGAGAGAGAGGCAGAGACACAAGCAGTGAGAGAAGCTCCATGCAGGGAGCCTGATGTGGGACTCGATCCCGGGACTCTGGGATCACGCCCTGAGCCAAAGGCAGAAGCTCAACCGCTGAGCCACCCAGGCGCCCCTAGAAATTCATTCCTAAATCTGAAATGCTTTGGACTCTAAAATGCCCCTTCTCTCTGCTGAAGAGTGAACCAGCCATTAGTCACAGCACAGTGTTCACACCATAAGATGGACGGCTGAAATCAACAAAATCAGAATAAACTCCTTCTAAATGGATGCTGGGCCCCTTCTCAGGAAAGGCTATACAGTCAATTAGATTGGACCTTGAATAAATCAATTTTTGGAAATCACTGGGAACACAGTTTTTTTTTTGTTTTTTTGTTTTTTAAATCAAACCTACTCTTCTCTTTATTCACTGCCTGCCAGGCTCTCCTGTGTATATCTCACAGACTCGAGAGTACAAATCACTTAGGGAAATAAACTATATGACCTAATTTCATAAACCTATGAAATTAACTTTTCTTCCTTCAATATCTCTATCCTCTTTTGTTTCACAGAGGCAGAGATTTTCCTGGGTCTGTTTACCACTTTTAACCTCACTGCTTAGCACAGAACCCAGCAGTATGTACTCAGTTATAAAAATGTTTATTGGATTAAATAAATTAGGCCAAAACAGAATTTTCAATGGCAGGAGTGAAGAACTCCTTCAACCCACAAAATATTAATGCTGTTCTCCCGAATAAGGACGATTATAGAGGGAAGTGTAATTCACGATTGACTTAATCATAGTGTTATTTTATCCCATTAAATTCTGGAGTATAATAATAGTATCTAATTATTCAGAAATTTAAGCAATATACTTTCAAATGTAAGCAACTTACATCTGAGAAACACATTTTCCCCCCCAGTACTTTCCTTGGCTTATTACTTCCTGCATAAAAAGTAGGAATTACAGTTTCTCATTTAAGGTTTGAAACTATTTCTAAAGACAGTCTTATTAGGAAAAGCAGTCTCAAAGGCTCAAAATTTTTCCCCACATGGACCTTTACAGGAAGATTCTGAGAGCCAAATTTCCTCTTTGTACTGTAAGTATTCTTTGATATTTCCAAAACTCTGGGGCCCTGGCCTATGACATTCTAGATCATAATAGCATTTGTATAGACAATTATTAAACTTCATCTGCTTACTCACCTCATACTGTGACAGATGAATGCTACTGCTACTGCTAATCATCATCATCATTATTATTATTGGCTATTTACTAAAGCTGGCCGCTGTGCTAAGCTATTTAAAAGCATTATCTTTTCAGCGCTCTGAGGTGGGTGTTAAAAGTCATCTAGTCCAACCCTGAATGTATGATTTATGAATCCTCTCTACAACTCCCCACTGGGAGACATCCGACACTCAAATAATGAACTGCAGGCCTGAAGATGTGATGAGTGTTGGAACAGAGAAGCAAAGCAGACACTACTAGAGCACAGAGGAGATCCAATTCCCTGGGGAGGACTCAGGCTGCTTCTAACAGAAGGCATGGTTGAGCTGAGTCTTGAAAGATGAGAGAGTACTTGTCATATGGTTGAAGGAATAAGGAAGAATTGAATAAATATAAGATTTGGTAAGAACCACAGATGTACCAAGACTATTGATTAACCAGAGTTGTGAGGATAGGGGAGGTGGAGGAATGTGGAAAAAGCCCATTTTTGCATCTGATACTAAGCTCATCTGAATTCTTAATCTTCAGGTAAAAGTTTCAATTTGAGGTTAAGTGTTCCACATTCTGAACTGGACAGTGAAAAATAGTTTAATAATAACTATTAAAATCTGGCTGTATGTCCAGCACAGTACTTACCATTGCATACATATTATTTCACAAAATCAAATTCATGAGCTAGATATCATTTTCCCATTATACAAGAGAAGAAATGAAAATTTAAGATTTGCCCAAATTACACAGCCCATATGTCTTATGAGCCACTCATTCGTTCAATTGTTCCTTGAGAGCCTCTGATGTGTCTGTCAAAATTTAAAAGTCAGTCAGCCTGATTCAAAAATGCTTGTTTTAACCACTACATACCACCAGTCCCTCATTTAGTATCAGAAAGAGAATCTATATTTTTTTTCTTTTTCACATTATTTTTTAAAAGATTTAAAAAAAATTTATTTGAGAGGGAGAGACAGAGCATGAGCAGGAGGAGGGGCAGAGGGAGAGGGAGAAGCAGGCTCCCCACTGAGCAGGGAGCCAATGTGGGGCTGGATTCCAGGACAGTGAGATCATGACCTGAGCCCAATGCAGACTCTTAACTGGCTAAGCTATCCAGGTCCCCCTCACATTTATTATTATCTTTAAAACTCTCAGATGACTAAAAAGCAAGTCATATTCAATAGAAGTCAAAGTGTGAGGCTACTAAACACATTTCTTGTCCAGAGCATGACACAGAGATTTAACACAAAGTTGTGTACCATTACTTTACCGATGCTCTGAGTGCCGACTAAGTTCATCACTTAGGCTGTTTCACTGATACATCCCATTTTTCAGGGCACTTATAATCTAGCAGTTAACATTTTCCTGCGTGAAACAGGGTAAGACAAGGGAGTACTTTACTCTGGCAAAATAATATACACAAAATAGCTATTAAGTCTTAAATGATCACATGAGAGAAATAATTAGATAAGATGAGATTTGAAGCCTAAGTCTAGGGCTGTGGTGGAAAATCTAGGGCTTCATACAGAGACTGACAAAATACAACCGAAAGTGGTAAATGGGAATCATTAATATTTCCCTTGTATTCACTCAGATGGGGTAACGGAGACTTAGTGAAGACATATGATTGGCTTGCGGCCCAGAGCTGGTAAGCAATGGGGTGAGGTTGTCATCCAAGCTGTTTGACCGGAGAGCCTCTTGTCTTCGCTCTATCACTATAGTACCTCCTTCTTAGGGAGCTGGAGAAAATTACATGGAATAATGCAGGTAAAGGGTTTAGCAGAGTAGGTGTCAAATAAGCACTCTCTTTAACATCAGTTTGACAAATACATGTGAAAACTTAATCGCTGCTAATCACGGTTTCTTGGCCATGAATAAATAAAATAAAATATAGAACATACACTTCTGGCTCATGGAGCTAATATGTTAGATGGGAAAGGCACACAATAAGCATGGCAAATAAATAAGTACTATGCTAGATTATGATAAAGTGCTCTGGGAAAAAAAAATAACAAAGCACAGAAGTGATAGGAAGTGTCCAGATGGGATTGTAATTTTAGATAAGGAAAAGTCTAACCAAATATTTGGATAAAGGCTGGAAGGGAATGAGCCATGCAGATGCCTGGGTGGCGGAGGGTGGGGTGGGGTGGGGTGGGGGTAGTTTTCCAGGTGGAATGCAGGACAAGCACAAGAGCTCCACAGTTGGTACGGACATCCAAGTTCCAGGAACTGCAGGCAGCCAGGGAGGCTGGAGGGAATGAGCAAGCTAGGACAGCAGCCAAGTTGAGGGCACACATTAATGGAAGGGCAGTGTGTGCAGACCATGCTGTGCTTTTTAGGCTAGTTTATATCAGCTTGGGTTTTTACTCGAAGTGATGGCCCACAGGAGGGTCTGACAGGAGGATGCCCTGATGTGACTTAATAGGCTTTAGCATTTCAGTGACTGCCAACATAAGATTAAGAGTAGAAGAATTTGCATGAGAGAGAGTTCTGGAGGCTGTTGCAAAAATCTAGCTTAGAGATGGTGGTGGCTGAGGCAGGGATGGGAGCTATGGAGGCAGTTAAGAAGGATCAGATATAAGCTGCTGTTAATCCTTCTTATATTGTCACCTGGCCAAAATTATGACCAGTCAATTGTTGAGCTGAGATGCAAAGCCACATAGGCCTGACTGAGGTTTTATACAATGTGCTACACTCTTTGTCTCTGACATGTATTAAGCTCCCAGTCTAAGAAAGGCATCATGCCAAGCACTGCAGATGCAAGAGATGAGGGTGACTGTCCCTGCCCCTTTAAAAACTTAACTCTATTAAGAGGACAGTACACCTTAACTATAAGCAGAGCTTTTTTTTTTTTTTAAGCAGAGCATTTTGTGGCCATATGCATTCCTCCAATAGATATATTGGGTGCAGTTTGAGGTGTTGGAGATAGATGGACAGAAGGTCCTTGCTCTCATGGGGTTTATATTCTAGTGGAGTGAGACAAACAAAAATTAGCAAGAAATAGAAATTATATAGCATATTAAAAGGGAGTAATGAGGGACTTCAAAAAGCTCCAACCCATACCTGTGCAACACTCTTAATGCTGAAAAATGATCAACGATGTAATGTCCGTGTAAAAGTAACTGGCTTAATAAGGTGATATGTCCAGTCTACAAATCAGTATGCAGCAGTTTACAAATACGTAAGTAAATCTAATGGATCGATGAGACTCACCTTACTTCCAGACAGACAACAAAAAGCAAGATAACGAGTGAAGGAAAAGGCCTGATGTTATACACACACACCTCTATGTGCACGTATATGTATGGAATGCCACCATATACTCTGGAACGACAGATGACAGGGTGAATTTCATGTAGGGATCAAAAAGGTTTCCTAGATGCTTCACCTCATGAGCTTCCAACCCTATGGAGAACGTAGCTGTAACCCTTCCCTTCTCAGCTGTGGGCCAGTCCACAGGCAATCCTCCACAGCTGTGTGGCTTTGTGGCCCTACACAATACACTGGGTAGTCCTCTGCCCCACCTTGATGACAGCTCTGACAATTAGGTACTTTGGTTTACTCTGAAAAAGCTGAGACCCTTAAAGAGGGCAGAGTTGGTCCCAGGTGAGAACAGGATTTCTTCAGTTTTCCTCCTGTCTCCCAAGGCCTTCTCTGGGACTCGGGAGGTGACAAGAGCCCCTCCTGGCCTCCTTTCTCCTCCTCTGCCATCGTCTCCTTGAGCAGTGCCTCAATTCATCCCAGATCACTCCAACCTGGATCACTAAGTGTGACAAACCACTCCCGCCAATGTGCTAACAGGTAAGGTTTGTGTTCATAAACTCTCCCATCCCCCCATACATGAGTTTTATTTTAAAAAGGGACTTAGGAGGCACAAGCGTTGCATGAGATTGTGTATGAGGAAACTAGCTGTTACCCATAAACCACTGTACTTAAATTGAGTTATTAAAATGATTATTAACTCTCCCACCCTCTCCACGGTACACACATTAAATGTTATGATTATTATTAACCTTCTCACCTCCTCCGCAGTATACACGTTGGGAAATGCTATTGCTAAACCCCCTCCTCCAGCCCTGCTCCTTCTGTCCCTGGGAAAGCATTCACAGAAATTGTGCTAGGTTTAAAGGCCAAGGATTTTAGTCTTCCCTATTCCTAGTGTTGCTTAATAGTCTTTCTCTTTAGAAGCTTACAAGGTATTAGAACATGCTTTATCTCATCCATATTCATAGTGAGACTGAGGCAGACTCTAGCGTTCCCATTTTGTAGATGAGAAAACAGGGTCAGTTAACCTAACTTGCCTTCTTCTAAATGTCAGGTTCACATATCATAACCCAAGCTTTGACCCCAAAGGAAGTTTTGCCACATAGACTTTTTCTCCTATAGCCTTGTCCAAAATAGGGGAGTGTTTCCCCTCTTTCTACTCAAGAACACCTGAGGTTGATTAGGAGGCTACAGAAGAAGGAGCCCTGGATCTAGAGTGAAGACTACATGGTTTGTGACTGTCCACACCTCATGAAAGGATGTCGGGATGGAAGCCCATGGGCTGCACCTGCGGGTGGAGGCTCTTGAAATTCTTGGTTCCTGTGTTTCCCTGCATCGGTATCTGTTTCTTGATCCTCCTTCAAGTCATCAAATAGAACGTTCCTTCACACATTGCATCTCCCTTGCACGGTCCTCTCTTCCTTAAATTCTAATGATTTCAGCTTGAATGTAATTGACTCAAGGAAACTGTTGTAGGTTGAGTCGTGTTCCCTAAAAAATTATGGTCAAGTTCAAAGTCCCAGTACAGTTGAATGTGACCTTATTTGAAAATAGGGTCTTTGAAAATGTCATCAATTAAAAGGAGGTCTTCCTGGATTAGAGTGGGTCTTTTTTTTTTCCAGTTGTCTATATTTCCTTTTTTTATAATAAATTTATTTTTTATTGGTGTTCAATTTGCCAACATACAGAATAACACCCAGTGCTCATCCCGTCAAGTGCCCCCCTCAGTGCCTGTCACCCATTCACCCCCACCCCCCGCCCTCCTCCCCTTCCACCATAGGGTGCGTCTTAATCCAGTGAATACTGTGCTTTTAAGAAAAGGAAAATTTGCACACAAACACACATACAAATACACACAGGGAACAACGCCTGGATGAAGGAGGCAGAGACTGGAGTCACACATCGACAAGTCAAGGAACACCAGGGATGTGTGTTCCTTGCTGTGGCAGCAACCAACAGAAGCTTGGAGAAACGCACACAAGAGATCTCGGAGCTTCCAGAAAGAACCAACTCTGCTGACACCTGGGTTTAGATTTCTGGCCTCCAGAACTGAGAGAGAATACATCTCTGTTGTTTGTGCCACCCACTTTTTGGTAATTTCCCATGGCAGCCCTGGGAAGTCTTCCTGTTTTTCCCAGATCAAGCCAGGTTCTCCTACTGCACATTTTCACAGCATTGGCTATTTTTTCTAAATAGCGTGTGTCACAGCATTGATTTTTTTTTTTATCAATATTTATCGTCCAACTAAAATGGATGCCCTGTGAAAACAGATGATGTCGGGCTTTGTTCTCTATAGTGACTATTATAAAAACAATACAGTATGCAATAAATATTTTTAAATAAAACAAAGAATGAATGAATAATTAGATTGATGCAAATGCAAGAAGAGAGCAGAGCACTTACAATTTTGGCCTGAGAGTGTGGGAAAAGCGTTCACCTGAAAGCAAAACAAAAAAATCTCTCTCTCCATCTCTCTCTGTCTCAGAACTGTCTCTTCTTCTCTCATTCTCTGTCTCTCTTGCTTTTGCCAAGTTAGATTCAGAACATTTGTCTTTTTAAAAATCTGTGGGGAATGATAAGATTGACAAGACAGTTAATAATATCAGGGAAAACTGTCAACTCCAACACTGATGATAAACACTGTAAAACTGTGGAAAATGAAAACAAATGATTTCTTTCTAGAAGTTAGAGAAAGGGGATACTCTATCATTTTTTTGTCTTATTGAACAGCACAAAAGTAATTATCTGTACCATTAATTTTGTATACAATCTAAAACAGCAGACAATTCTTATTTGACAAAAACAGTAAAAATCATACCTATTTTTCTATCTTTAGTTAGCTATTTATAAATATAGTCACATACTCATCTATCTTAAAAATTACAAAGAAATGATGTTGCACAATGGTTAAGGGCAAGAGCTCTGGAGTCAGACCCTAGATGTAAAAACCAGCTTTAACCACCTATAGTAGTTATATTGGACTTGGACACAGTACTTAACTTGTCTTTGCCCACCTTTTAATTTCTGCATTATAGGGTTGTGGTGTGGATGAAATAACCTAATATATGCAAATATATACAAGAGTAATGGTACACAGTAAAACTCAATATATTTTAGCATTATTATTACTATTAGACATCTGACATTTGATGAGACCATGGTGAGTAGTCATTGAGATAATCTCATCCATTTATGTCATAACTATAAATTACAAATCATTTTCTTTTTTCATCTTTCAGAATTAAAAAGTGATGAGTGATGATAAATAGACTGGTGAGTGGTGCGTGGGGTTAGGAATGGCAAAGGGATTTTGCAAACACCTTTCTTTGTAATAAAAAAATGCTGAAAATTAATCTTTCGAGGGGCAACAGGGAGTGGAGGGCATAAGACAACACATCCAAAACATGAAATTATAACACCTTATTTCCATTCCAGTGGAAGAATTAACTTATTTTTATGGTAATTTTTTAAGTTCAAGTTTTTGTCTTTAGTCTCAGTCGTGTCAAGCCACAATTTCAAAGGATTGTTAAAAACTCAGGTTTAATGGCTTAAGTGGGTAAAAGACTCAGAATCCCAATTAATTTTGTGGTTGAAATTCTGATTAGACATTCCACATTTCAGTATAAATTTAAATCTTTTAAGCATATCTATGGTGTTTCTTCCTTCCCAAAGAAATATTTTCTTCTACTAACATTTTCAATTACTTGTTAATGAACTTTATGGACAATTATTTAATATATTTAAACTTAGCTCTTCTCTTGGTGTCAAATAGAGTCACTTTCATTCAATCTGAGGTTTAATGTTGACTGGTTAGCTGGCAGGTGCTACTGCCTACACTGGAAAACTGCTGAGGTTTAAAAAATCCCTTTAAGGTTCTGTTTTAGCTAGAGAAGATAAAGTTCATTTTCCAAGGGGATGCCACCGGCTCATTATCTTTTTGGGTGTTTCCTATCTTGTCTTTGTGGCTAATTTGAGGATCATAATGCTATTACGGGCAGCGAAAATAGAAACAGGACTCCTCAGTGGGCTGTCTACACCACAAGCAGTCATTACCCCAGGCCAGAACTTCCTGACAGAGAGGCCATGCAGGAAAATGAGCTACTCCAACAAGATTCCTACAGGTCCTGTAATTGTCTAGTGAAATTGATAGGCTATGCTTGTCAAAGCTGCTATTTGTCATTCTCCCGGACTCCCTCCGTGTTTGTGGCTGGCAATTTCCATCTGCATCTTTTACAGTCTGGTATATAATTTGGCCTCTTCTGCTTCTCTGAATTTTGCCTGTGTGTTACTTATCCTTTTGAGCCTGTGTATTTTGCAAACTTTCCTTATCTCTTACCACTATTCAGATTCATTCTTTGCTGTTAGAAAAGTTAGAGTTCATCTTTGCAAATAATACAGTAAAGATGTCAAGTGAAGAAAATGAAACACAGAAAACAAAGTTGTTTTTATAGGCACAGAAATCAAATTTTATATCTCTTGTCCTTTTTAAAAAAATTATTTGAGAGAGAGAAAGAGAGAGAGAGAGAGAGTGAGTGGGGGTGTGGGAGGGGCAGATGGAAGAGGAGAGAAAATCTTAAGTAAACTTTGCACTCAGATCCCAACATGGGGCTCGATCCCACAATCTCTGAGATTATGACCTGTGCCAAAACCAGGAGTCAGACGCATCACACAGGTGCCCCTTATGTCTCGTCCTTTTGACCAAAGTAATGAATATATGTGGCTCAAAGCTTATAAAATTGGGACAAATTCTGTGTTTGATGTTTTAAATTGGAAGCTGAATAAACTGAAGGGACAGAATAATAGAAGCACATGCAAGCAAGTCAATTTGTTTTGTTTGTGATCATTTTTGGACATAGGACTAGAAGAACCCCTCATTCTCAAAATCAGATTATAGATGAGTATTCACGATCAAGTTAGAATCAAAACAAATTAAAGATATGATAAGTATTGGGATCCCTGGGTAGCGCAGCAGTTTGGCGCCTGCCTTTGGCCCAGGGCACGATCCTGGAGACCAGGGATTGAATCCCACGTCGGGCTCCCGGTGCATAGAGCCTGCTTCTCCCTCTGCCTGTGTCTCTGCCTCTCTCTCTCTCTCTGTGACTATCATAAATAAATAAAAATTTTAAAAAAGATATGATAAGTATTAACACTCAGGACTCCTATGGAGTGATTTTTATTACAAATCTGGCAGTTAATAGATAGTTACCAATCCAACTGAATTAAGGGCTCTTTAGCACAAGCTTAAACAAAAGCCTATTCATTGGTTGACAGTCAAAGATAAAAATGAAAAGCAAAATGGCACCATTTGCCGGGTTTCTTCCCATATCCACTTTATAAGGTAGAAAACCCTCAAGGATCCAGGCTTTCTTTCCCTAAGACTCAAAATAAGTAAAATTTATGATGGCTTCTCTTAATCTGCAGCTTGGCTAAACCAGTTCCTGTATTTCCTCTCTAAGGAGAGCCAGATGAGTAGGATTCCTTCTTATGGCATTATCTAACAGTGATAGCAGTGCTCCAATTGAAGCAAGCCTAGCTTGTGCCCTTGGCCCAGACATTTTTATTCTTCCTTAGCTTCTAGCCAGCAAAAGAGGCTTCTCTTTTCTTCTCCTATAGTTATGGAAACAAAGGTGTATCTGTGTGTGTGTGTGTGTGTGTGTGTGTGTGACAGAGACAGAGAAACAGAGAAAGTCAGAAAGCTAGCTAGCTCAGAAAATTTTCTCCCTCATTTATACTCATTTATTACATAATGATTTATAGGAGTTGAGAATAAATGTTTGACATATCTTCTTGATATATCATAAGTTAAATAAATCAAAGATAGAAGTTAAATAAATCAAAACATTTTTTTCTGGTAAGGTTATACGGAATAATACATATTTCTATTATACTTTAAAGCCACAACACATCCAGTATCTAAAATCTGAATATAGGGATCCCTGGGTGGCGCAGCGGTTTAGCGCCTGCCTTTGGCCCAGGGCGCAATCCTGGAGACCCGGGATCGAATCCCACATCGGGCTCCTGGTGCATGGAGCCTGCTTCTCCCTCTGCCTGTGTCTCTGCCTCTCTCTCTCTCTTTCTCTCTCTATGACTATCATAAATAAATAAAAAAATTAAAATCTGAATATAATATTAGAATATTGCTTCTGTTTTAAAGGAGAGAAAAAAACCAAAACTATATTCTATGAGATCTTTTCAGTATTACAGAGTGTTACCTGTCTTAACTCTCTCCAATCCAACAAGGTTGGGTAACTACAAAAATAATGTTAAGACATATCCCAGTGGAGGCTGGATGAAATTTTGTAAGCAGATATCAAATGCCAGGCATGCTTAAGATTTTGTTTTATATGGTATGAGGTTTACTGAGACCAATGACTGCACAATTTTGAGTGATGTCATTCATGTATGCTCTCTAGAATTGTGCAAAGTGGTTATACAAAAATAAATACAATATAGTCTTTCATTCGTGCCCTCTGGCCCATAGAATGAAGACAACCTTTCTGGCATTGAAAGCTCTTTACAATCTGGCCCAAATCTCATTTATCACAATATGTAGTCTAACATTTGTCTATAAAGAATCTATTTGCTACCCACCTTTTCCCGTAATTGGTCTATACTCTTCTACCCCTTCTTGCCTTTGCTCATCCTGTGACCCCAATCTAATAAAGAAATAAATATATACAAATATATATATATAAAACATATAATATATGGTAGGAAAACACTAACACACACCAATTATGTGCTGTAAGTAAAGGAAATTGAGAGAAATAGAGCTGGAAAGAAATTTAAGCCAGCTAAAAGCCTTGTTTAGTAGGTCAAATGGATTGCTGATGGTTTGAATAGGTGTGTGACATGAACAAAGTTGTGCATTAGTGAGTCAAAATGGGTTACAGTAAAAAAATTACTGCAATTGTTAAACAAGACAGAATTTGGCTTTAACCTGGTTGGATACAGAGAAGACAGATATAGAAAGATTTCCAGGGTAAGAAAAGGGAACTGACAAACAGATCTGAAAGTTATCTACATTGGTGAGAAAATAATTAAAGGAGTCTTTTTTTATATATATATTTATGTATGTATTTATTTAGTTAATGAGGGGAGGAGCAGAGGGAGAGGGACAATCTTTTTTTTTTTTAATTTTTATTTATTTATGATAGTCTCACAGAGAGAGAGAGAGAGGCAGAGACACAGGCAGAGGGAGAAGCAGGCTCCATGCACCGGGAGCCCGATGTGGGACTCGATCCCGGGTCTCCAGGATCGCGCCCTGGGCCAAAGGCAGGCGCCAAACCGCTGTGCCACCCAGGGATCCCAAAGGAGTCTTTTATAAGAGTAAATAAGAATAAGACTATGAAGAAAGAAGGTAGGAAGACAGAAAAGTGAGGTGGTTAGGCTGAGTGGCTTAGGACATTGAGATTAATTAAAAAGAATTTCTTTTAAAAAAAAAAAGAATTTATTTTCCAGCCATACACTGATCTAGTTTTCTTAAACATTTTGCCCACTTAAACACCTGAGTTTACAGGTTAACAAGAATAGCAACAACCAGTAATAGACCAACAATAGGATTCCAGGAATATAAAAAAAAAAAAAAATCACAGATGATTCGATCCTAGGGGGATCAGCCAAAATGTGATGATTCTTGGACACTAGGGATAGGAAATAAACCCTAGTACCTATCAAGAATATGGCCTTTTATTTTATGAAGGAGCCTGCATATAATTGGGTTTCCAAAGAGAATTAAATATCAGCCAACTCTACCAGAAGAATACCAAGGGAAATTGCCACAAGTCATCCATCTTTTATGTTGGTGTGTGATCTGAAAGTATACTACCTATGTTATTTGAAAACATGTTGGATGAAAAACCAGTGATCTAAGTGAATGGAAGGAAGCAAATTGAAAACCTATTTGGAGAGGCATACTGTCAAAATAGATCTCAAAAAATTCTCCCAGATAAAGTTCCAAGGTAGAAAATTTTACTGGGAGAGAGAAGCAGACAATAAAATCAGACTTACAGAGATTCAAATATTGAAATTATCAGGCACAAAATGTAAGTCATGTATGCTAAAAATATTAAAACATAAAGAGATTTTGAATACAAGCACTAATTATAAAATAGACAATTTTAATAAAAATTATGAAAGTAATCACACAAATAGAATTTCTAAAATAACCAAAATTGAATCTTTATAACAATAACTGAAAGTTTATGAAGGAAAAAAATAATCATAGTTGAAAATTAAATGAATGGTGACTATCAACTTAGATACAAATGAAGAAACACTTAATGAGCTGGAAGACAGAGCTGAAGAAATGAATCAATAGTACAAACAAAATGAGTGAAAAAAAGGCATACGAGGTTGACACAAATGTAAATCAGAGCAAGAAAGTCTAATATATATCTTATGGTATCTCCAGGAGGAGAAAATAGGCAAACTTGGGGAGAAGTAATATTTGACGAGATAATGACAGCTTCAGAGTTTAGCAAGTGTCTTATGAGGGAAATCCAGCTGTATGTTTGAATTTCCTTCATTGTGTCACTACTAAATGTTCTGAATCAGGACCAAGCCTGATTCTCAGCCTGCAGCCAGACCTAAGAATTAGCAAATCACCAAGGAAAAAAAAGCAACTGCAGATCTTCAGATCACTTCCCAAAGTTTCTCTCCTTTCTGAAATTTTAGTCCCTCTGGTCTTCCTTGCTTCCTCAGCTTTCTAAATGCCTTTAAAATACAACGTGTGTAACATATTATGGCTTTTCTAGGTATTTGCAGTGGGAACATGGACCTATCATGAACTGCTTCATTCTAGCAAGAAGAAATTTAAGGATGTTTTGATATTTGAGCATATTCAATTGGTTGGACCATTTGTGAAGAGGGGAAAGTGACAGAGGGAAATAGTGGTAGCTAGGAGTAAGAATATATAGAACCTTGTAGGATATAGTAAGGATTTTGTTTACCCAGACCTGTACCATCAAAATATCATCAGGACCAATGCCATGAATAAAAAAGTCTCTAAGGAGAGACATAAGATATAGAAAAGTAATACAGATTCTGGTTAAAGAGTAGTGAGTATCTTGGGATTACACGAAGGAGGCTTGGATCCAAAGATAATAAGTGAATCATGCTGCCACCAGATACTGGTTTGTAGTTGAGTGGTAGAGGCAGGATATTTTAAAGATGAATGAAGATTCCTTCTCCTTCCCCTCACAATTGGTACAAGTAAGATGATAAGTAGAGAGAGAAGTAGGAACCTTGAGAATCTTGTTGGCAAAAGTTAAGCTTCAATGATACCGAAAATGATTGCCCCCTAATCTTACATTCCCATCATCTCTACATATAGAACCTCCTTCAGGGAACCACCCCTCTTCCATCCTCACTCCATATGATTTCAGTAGAGCCAACTGCTTCTCCCTCTACCTCTCTCCTACTTGCGTGGCAAAAGATTGATAAACGATCCATAGATGGTCCTAGCAGCTCGTTCTAGGATGGATGTGATTTTGTCTGGTGAAACTCAATTCCAGGACTTTTTATGGAACTATTTTGCTCAAGTTGATGGATACATCTGGTAGTGGCTACCTTGCCAACATTAAAGTAGAGCTAATACAGAGGGCAGTAGAACCCAAGACAAAGAAAGACTGAGAGTACATTGATGATCCAAATATGCTTGAGGACAGCTCTATCTCTAGACTTTCCATTTACATGGCGTAAGTTACCCTTCCTGTTTACATCAGTTTGATGTCACTTGTAAAACAACTCCTGACAAATACACTTGAAAAAATTTGAAATGGATGTTATTTGCTTGCAACAGAATGGGAATTTCCTAAGGCATAAAAAAGCCAATCTAGAATTTCAAAGCAGTAAAGAACTTCAGGTAAAGAGTATGTTTTGACTTGTTTCGAGTCTCAGAGCTAGTTAATGGTAGATCTAGTGATAAAATCCAGATCTCTCATACTTTCTTCTGTCAAGAAGAGATGGTTTTGTGCTCTCCCTTTGTCCCCCTGCCTTCCCCCACTGAGGTCTTTGGTACTAACATCAGTACAAAGAGGAAAGCTAACCAGGGCGGGATGATGCACTCTCCTGCAGGGCTAAATTATCTATTAAAGATCATTCAGTTTCTCCATAGAATATCAAATGGATTCTCTTTGATAATCAATCAGCACGACCATTATGGTGAAGTCTGACAGATTTGGATTCTTTAACTTCTTACAGATTTTTGACTGTCAGTAATTTTTTGTAGTTGGTAAGACTGATTATTCTGACTTTGAAGAAAAGATCTGAGGTGGAGTTAGGAAGCTTCTCAGAAGCAGAAGCATTACAGTGTGGCTGTGTGTAAAGACGGTCAGAGGCCCAATGGAGTTGTGTTTGTTCACTTTTCTGATGGATGCAGCATTTACTGGGTAAAGCCGGAGAGAGAAAATAGCACTCACAGCATAGCAGAGTGTGAATAACAAGGTACAAGCAAACATCTGAACACAAATCAGCCGGGATAATTTTATCTCATCATCTGTTATAGCCAGGATGCATGAGCGAAATCACTTTGGAATCTGCTTATTGGTGCTACAAGGGAGAATATTCCTTGCTCTTAAGGATAATTATCCTCTGATTACTTGATTCCTTGGAATGCCTTTTGAATCAGACAAGCCAAGCCCATTGTGAATGTGCAGAAAAACCTGTCTTGCTCAAACTAGATTTGAACCCCAGAATTCTAGTACAATCATTTATCTTTTCTGCATCTTAAGTGGTAGATTATTGGCGTCAGAAGGGAATTGGAAGAGCACTTAATTCAGAGACAGTGAATGGTCACTTGTTAAGTAAAAGATATGTTTGAGGTGCTATGTGACTCTTGGCAAAACTCTCTACACTTTGGGCTTCAGCTTCCAGACCTGCAAAGTGAGAGTTGGGCTAAGTGAAATCTAAGGTCAATTTCAGGGCAGAAATGCTCTGACCATCTATCCTAAGGATAAAGTGTGTGGGTGGGAGGTTGGTCTCTCAGTTTAATACAGCGCAGTGAAAGAGAGTAGTTCAATCTTATGCACAACTAAAGACTTGCAATTTAAAGCTATAATTCTGTTTTTTATGTATCAGGAAAAACATTTTTTAAAGTGCTTTTTTGGCATGGATGTGGGGAAACTTTCCTGTACTGTAGTGGAAAAGTAAAGTTGCACAATCTTCCTGCAGAGGTATGTGGCAACATCTTTGACAATTGAAAATGCACACACCCTTTGACTTAGACATTCTACTTCTAGGAATTTCTACCATAGGTATAGTTGCACATGTGTGAAATAAATGTGTAAGGTTAGTCACTATAGCATTGTTTGTAGTAGCAAGACACTGGAAACAATTTAAATATCACCCTCTACAATGGAATAGCTCTACAGTGGAATATCATGCAGCTGAGACAAAGAGTAGAATGGACAGAAGAGTTTTAAAATGTTGTTAATAAGGAAACACTCTTGAAGAAACGAATCACTTTAGCTACCTGATTAAAGAAAGGCTTAAAAGGGATGCTGGCTGTTTTCATCTTCCCCAAGTCTTGAGTATCAGGAATAGGTTCAAGGTCAGTAAGTGGGTTCTAACAGAGAATTGACCAGAAACCCTTTGCAGTCAGCACTGGTAAGGATAGGGAGGGAGACTCTGGCTGAGGTACTCTATTCATGATCTTTTCCTCTGTCTTGTCCCTCTTCCCAATGACGCCTGTGAATTAATGTCTTCTGTCATAAATATTCAAAATTCTTTTTCTTAACACCTTTAATGGCCACCTAATATAATGGACATCTCTCTAAAAAACTAAAAAAACAAAAAGAACAGTTATAGTACTGAAAACCTACAATGCGCCATGCAGTATGACTAGAAATTGATGAAAATTCTGCCATTTATCCTTAAAGTGACAATCTACCTAAATATTACCTCCATCTATCAGATGGGAAAACAGAGACTCTGAGAAGCTTAATAATCTACTCAGCAAATGACAGTCAGTAAAGGGTTCTTTCTGTTGTCAGAGCATATGTGTTTTTATCTTTGTGTTGTCCTCCAAGGCCTTTTTTGAGGACATGTGAACATTTTTTTTTTATACAGGAAGTTGAACAGTTTAAACAGACATTGTAATTTAATACATAGTAATTAATTCTATGTGTCAGGCATTGTGCAGAGTACCTGGCAAGTGCAGCCAAGCTGTAGAATCCCAGAAAGGACAGAAATGAACATGTGCTCCCAAGGGTGCTGGATGCCCATGATAGATGTACAGCCAATATTGATAAATACACTGCTTCCCAAACGTCAGACATTTTCATACAACCCACACAATTTTCACTCCAGTTACATGTTACCTATAATATTATCTAATTAATTTTCCTTTCATTCAACTCATTTTTTCCTTAAAGTCTATTTTGGCCTTCATCTAAGCAGACATATCTATAAGACCAAAGTTCTGGTATGTAATATTTTTCAATTAAATGCTACAATAAATATATAACTATAGGGGAAAAAATCCATCCTTGTCCCATTTAACATCACACTTTAGGAAATACTGTATTACTACTAAATTGTGGTAGAGTGATAGCGTCCCCTCCCATGACCCATGAGATACTCTTATTCTACTTTTATGATGCTATTGCTCACAGAAATTCAATGTGTAGCCACCAATTTTGCTAGCATTGGTACATCCTCCCTGGTGACATATCCCACTCCAAATTTGACAGATATACATATTTTCCGCCATGCATTCTCCTTCCAAATATTTAAGTAAGACTGTCGATGTGATATGTAACAGCGGGTTTGTGACACCGAATTTGGTGAGTCAATGTCTGCTACATAAATCAGGTCCAAAATAGCAAGTAAAGAGTCTTCCTAGCAAAAAGGAATTGAAATAAGAGGTGGGAAAGGAGCCATGATCTGAATTGATATTTCCACAGGACAGAACTTGTGGCTGTTTTGAAGAAGGCTAAACATTGACCAGTCTGAGAAAGGTCAGGTACGAAAAAGCTTAAGTTGGGGGTGATTTTTTTTTAAAGATTTTATTTATTTATTTGACAGAGAGCACAGGCAGGGGCAGAAGGAGAACGGAAGGCAGACGGAAAGAGAGAGGGAGAAGCAGGCTCTCAACTGAGCAGGGAGCCCAATGCTGGACTCGATCCCAGGACCCTGGTCATGACCAGAGCTGAAACAGGCAGGTGCTTAACTGGCTGAGACACCCAGGCATCCCAGCTGGGGATGATTTCTGAGCACTTTCTCCTAAGAGTAGAAGTCAGAGAGAAGAGAGATTTGAATTTATATTATATACTACCAACAAATATTTACTTTCTAAAAGATTTTCTTAGGAGATATTCTTGGAAGTGTTATGGAGTATGAAGATATTCTACACATTTAGATACATAAGATGAAATTCTAACTAGGGTCCAAGTGACAATGGAAGCATAATATCAATTTCAAAAAAAAAGAAAAGACAAATGAAAATCGAAATAAAATTTAAAAAGGAAAGCAGGCCAAAGAAAGATCCATATTTCTCTCAGCCATGGGTTTCAGATATTGATTCTCAAGCTTTGAAGAGATTTAAGGAGGAGTTAGTTAAAACTATCTCTACAGGGATCCCTGGGTGGCGCAGCGGTTTGGCGCCTGCCTTTGGCCCAGGGCATGATCCTGGAGACCCGGGATCGAATCCCACATCGGGCTCCCTGCATGGAGCCTGCTTCTCCCTCTGCCTATGTCTCTGCCCCTCTCTCTGTGACTATCATAAATAAATAAAAATTAAACAACAACAACAAAAAACTCTCTCTACACATTCTGAATTAACTCTAAGGTGAGGACATGGAATCTTCATTTTTAGAAGTTCCCAGGTGATTCTGATGTGCAAAATACTTAAAGACTTAACTGACAGCTACTCTGGTGGGAGGAGGAATAAATTGGAATTAGAACTACCAACACTTAGAGTTTAATTATGATTAGTTTAATCATTAATTTAAGAGTAAACAACTCTTTAAACTTGTTATTTTTCATCCACAATTTTAACTTCTGTTCCTTCCATTCTAATATGATCCCCCCACATACTTCAATATTCCAGAAATTGAGACACTGCTTACAACTGACATATTTTCTTTTCCTAAAAACATGGTAGTAAATCACTGTAATAAAATACAATGAATTATGTCTTAACCAAAGAAATACAGCATTTGTGAGTGACCTCAAAGGTCCATGGCATGAGGCCATTGTTAATATTGCGGTTTCCCAGGTTCGAACTATGGGTACTCTGAAACTAGTGGGCAGCCTAGGTTACTGCTAGTGAGTGATCCTAGGCAACTGCCAATATCCAAAGCAGCCTTACTCTTTAGAAATGCAGTGACTTTTCTAAGTGTATGTGCTGTTGAAGTAAGCACTATGACTTTCCTAAAAGTGAAGCAACATTATCACCTCACCAATAGCACAATTTGTCTCCTGGTGAAAATCATCCTCCCGATACAGCCAATAGTTGGTCCTGGTGTGGGTGTGAAAAAACCTGAGGGTGATAAATAAATAAATAAATAAATAAATAAATAAATAAATAAATAAGAGGTCTTGAAAAAATTAAGAAGTTGAGAGCTGTGGCAGCAAGTAAGGTCTATCAAATGGTTCATATACATAGTTTAGATCTGTGGAGCTGTCTTATGTTTAAAAGATATATTTTTTAAAGATTTTATTTATCTTTAAATAAAAAGAGAGAGAGGCAGAGACATAGGTAGAGGGAGAAGCAGGCTCCCTGCAGGGATCCCAATGCAGGACTTGATCCCTGGACCCTGGGACCACGACCTGAGCCAAAGGCAGAGATGCTCAACCACTGAGTCACCCACGTGCCCTAAATGATATTTTGTAATTGTGTTATGAAAACTTCATTACATTAGGGAAATTGAGAAGATCTTACACATCTGCTGAGAATGTTAAGGATCTACATTATGCAACTATCACATACACTTGAATGTACTTGTGTATAAAGACATACACACAGACGTAAAATAAGTCAGAGGAGGACAAATACTGAATGATCTCACTTATATGTGGAATCTTAAAAAGCCAAATTCATAGAAATAGAGATCAGATTTGTGGTTGACAGAGGTGTGGATTGGAGTATAAGGGAAATGGGTGAAAGTGGTCGAAAGGTACAAATTTCCAGGTATAGGATAATTAAGTTCTAGCGCTTTAATGCACAAGATGACTATAGTTAACAATACTGTAGTGCATATTTGATAGTTGCTAAGAGAGTAGAGCTTAAAAATTTCCATCAAAATAAAAAAATCTGTCATTATGTATAGTAATAAATGTTAACTAAACTTATTATGGTAATTATTTTGCTATGAATACATATACGGAATTGTTAGGCTGTACATGTAAAACTAATACAATGAATACAATGTAATATGCCAACTATATTTCAACAAAAGTGAAAAAAAATTAGTTGTATAAGAAAAAAGTAAATATACATGCACACATCCCCTTAAAATGTTTATGTACATATCTGTAATTACTTGTATATGCACCCATGCCTAAAATTACACACATGTAATTATTTCTATGCACACGTACATGGATTTATAAAAGCATCTCTATTTAAATATGTACACATGTATTGATGTGTACAAGTATGCCCTTTAAGTTATTTAAAAAATGCAACTAGGGCAGCCCCGGTGGCGCAGCGGTTTGGCGCCGCCTACAGCCCGGGGTGTGATCCTGGAGACCCGGGATCGAGTCCCACATCGGGCTTCCTGCAGGGAGCCTGCTTCTCCCTCTGCCTGTGTCTCTGCCTCTCTCTCGCTCTCTCTGAATGAATAAATAAATAAATCTTTAAAAAAAAATAAAATAAAAAAATAAAAAATGCAACTAAATGGCTTCTGTGGTCTATCCTACTAACAAAGTCACATATTAATGACTTATGCTGAAATGAATATAAAGTAAATGAGAGGAAAATATTCTACTCTTTTTATTCTTGTTCTCCTGCTTTGTATTTTTTAAAAGACTTATTTATTTATGTTTAGAGAGAGAGAAAAAGAAAGAAAGCACAAGCGGAAGGTAGGGGAGGGGCAGAGGGAGAGGGAGCAGTAGATTCCCCACTGAGCAGAGACTCCTATGCGATATGGGGCTCCAACCCACAATCCTTAAATCATAGCCTAGGCCAAAATCAAGAGTTAGATGCTTAACTGACTGAGCCACCCAGGCACCCCTCCAAAAATTTTTCAAAATATATTGCCAGTGCTTTATAATATTACAGATACATATATTCTGCAGTGACACAATTTTATATCTCTTCTATCAAATATATTAGCTATCAAAAAAGAAAAGTCAAATAAGATATCTAAAACCAACAGGTATGTATTATATGTACAGCAAAGTGTCAAGAAGTGAAAAACACAATATAGGATCTTTTGCAATGGGCTTATTTCACTTAAAAGTCAGAAATTGTAGAATCCAGTCTGAGCTTTGCCACCTACTAGGTGGGTGACCTTCAGAAACAAGTCAATTACGTTTTGAGATGCCATTTCCTGGTCTGTAAAATAAAGATGATAATACTTGCTTTATCTCCTTTTCAGAGTTGTTGTGAGGTCCATTAAAATAATATATGTGAAAGCAGTTTATATAGTGCTATACAAATGAAGGTTGTAGTTCTATCCTTCAATACCAATGTTTTAATGGTATTCAACTATATATTGTTATGGCACAATGAATTCAAAATGCACCAAGGTTCTGCTGAAGAGAAACATAAAATAAAATGATAGATGTGATGGGATACAGCTCTGAAAACTTAATTACATTATGCAAATGCAAGGTACTACTATTATTTTTTATCTTGGTGCAGATTTCTGAATCAGTTGTAAGGACACATTCCAAGGAATGAAATGTCTAGGTAAGAAATGACTGTTTCTGAAAAAAGAGGAATAAAAATATTTACAGTATTTCATAAAGCCAAAGTCTTAGGCTGATCTTCCTGAAAATTATTCACTTTGTTGACAAGGTAAAATGCTAAATGACAGCATTTTACAATGATAGAGACATGAATGGATCCACCTTAAAAAAACAAACAAACAAACAACTGTCCTTATTTTCATGTTCATAGGGACTTTGAGAACATGGGCTCCATGGAAAAGACAATAGAACCATGACTGCCAAGAAATAGATGCCTGTGTCTAATAGGAGGGGAAACATGCCATCAAACCCAAAGCCTAGGGTTTTCTAGGGTCAGGATGAGGTGGTTGCTGGTCCATAGGAGTGATGACAAAATAGTGTATTCTATTCATTTACATTTATTAGTTTATTCAACAAGTATTGATTTGGCATTGGGTACTATGCTTGGAAGTGGAGACTCAGTAGTGAATTAAAGTTAAGGGTTTCTTTCTTCCTGGACTTTTCAATTAGGCAGGAGAAACAAATGTTAAGGAACATGGAAACAAGGTGACAATATTAGTGACAATGCAGACAGCTTAGAGACAGATGCTATGGGAATTGGGGACAACCTAATTTTATTAAGCTTCAGTTTCCTTGTGGATAAAAGTTGAATAGTACTATCACTAACCTCATGAGTATTTTAGAAGATTAAACACAACAATGAATGTAAATTACAGTATAAACACACTGTAAATTTTTATGAAATGGTAGATTTTAAGATGTTGATAAAGAGGCCTTTACCTGCTATACAACGTTAAACTAGTTGCACAGACTTTACATCATTTAGAACATTCTATAAGGAACCTTGCTTTATTTAGATTTCAAAAATGTATGCCATGTTTTCACTCTGAACTTTGTTTTCTGGTCCAAATCCTCTCTGTTCTAAGAACCTCTGGCTTTGTCTCAGCTTTTCTACTGCACACATACCATCAGCCCTGTTCTGAAACTCTCCTCATTTTCTGGGCTGACCTTTTTGGCTACACTCCACACTTACCTGCAGAAGTCATGCTTTGCAGTTATCCAGGAAATAACTGGAAGGCCCATAGGATCAAGCTTCCCACTGGGTTTGCCTCAGCCCAGGGAAGGGATTTGATCAAATTTATTTGTGTTAAAGCAATTTATGTTCCCTAGGTCTCAGTTTCTGCATCTGTTAAATGACTAGATTTGATTAGATAGTGCCTTTTTATCCATCATTTCATAAAGTCCTGTTTCTCTTTCTTTTTAATTTTGGTATGAAAAAGATCATATTTTATGTATCATCCCTTGTAAAATCAGATGAATCTGCTGAAACAGTAGGAACATGCAAGTAGAGAAAAAAATTTGAAAGTCCTTCTGCTAATAATACTTATGCAAAGCTTCACATACATTTATTTGTGTGGCTTTCTCACATCATAAAATTGCTTTGCCAATATCAGTTAGTGGAGGGGAGAGGAGATATTTTAAAACTAGGAATTGGATGTTTCACTTGGTTGCTCCTTCATCCATCTTAATTTAGACACCTTAACCACACAGCACCTAGCACCCACTCCTCCTACTCTGATGGAAATAATGGCTATGTCTATGAATGTTTAAAAGCAAAAATGGAAGGGCACACATTTCAGCTTCAAATGTAGGCACTTCCAATTTTCTTTCTCAAGTAAAAGCTTAAGCAGTAACCCTTTTGAAAATTCTAAATGTTGAAATAAATACTCTTTCTTATGCCGAAATCATAAACCCAAGTAGTTCTAGTTAGACAGGGCTTCTTTAAGTAATATGGATAACAATTCAGAAATACGTGTACAAAGAGGGCAGGAAAGTGAGAATATAGGTAACTATAAAAACTGGCTATCTCCAAAAATAAACCACACCATCCTGAATATTGATAATATATTAGGTAAATTTATGACATTTTATATTTAAAATATTTCTAGTCAGGAGTGATTTAATGCAGCTGGTTCAGCTTTGTTTTCAATTTAAGGACTGTAGAATTAGCATATCTTTATTACACTACTACAAAATTGTTTAACATTTAACTTCTTGATATTTTAAGAACTACACCTCTTTGCAATTGTGAACCTTCATTAATGTCAAAGATCCATTTTTTAGGAGGTATTTTTTTCACATTTTAAAGATTTATTTATTATTTGAGAAAGAGACTGAGCACACAGTAGGGGGAGGGGCAGAGGGAGGGAGAAAGAGAGGATCTCAAGCAGACAATGTCTGTACAGTGGGGAACCCGAGGGGGAGGGGCTCAATCTCATGACCCTGAGATCATGACCTGAGGCAAAATCAAGAGTTGGACACTTAACTGACTGAGCCACCCAGGCAACTCCATTTTTTTGGAGATATTTTTAACAAACAGCAATAATATTAGGAAAAACAATATATTTATATTGAACATTCACTAAGTACCAGATACTATCCTCGGGGCTCTGGATGCATCAGTTCACTTGAAACAGTCTAAAGAAGCAGGTAATCCCTTTTTTAGTTATAAAGAAACTAATAGGAGGAAAAAATAGTAAATGTTTAAGTACATTGGGGATTCTCATTAATTAACAGCAGACCAGATAATTCTGACCAACCTTCAACCAATAAAGGCAACTTAAAAGGCCGGGAAAAAAATTCCAAGGTTTAAAAGGCACTAAAGAACAAAGATGATCTGTAAAGAATTCCTAGGCTGAGATTTGGGGAAAAATAGGAACCCAGAGCCAAGAACACGTAGCAGTCAGGGGCTTTTGGTCTGATGATATTCACTAATCCAGGAGAGATGGCCAAGAGGCTGAAGTGAGTTTTTGATAGACTAATGAGGCTAGAGGGGACAAAGCTGGGATCTGGGTAAACTGTCCTTGCTCTGGGCTAGGACCTCAGAGTGCTGCATACTTAAAGAAAAGATGAAGTACAAGTACATGAATATTTATAAAGACTCCAGCCTGGCAGTGAGTCATCTACATGACCCAGAAAATCTCAAACTCCAAATTTAGATTAAGGTAATCCCAGATTGCTATTAGTCACAGAACAGTGGGAAAGGCAAAAGAAAATTGATGTAGGACGCTCAATTTCTACTAACAATTACTGAACTACCATGCTCGGCACCAATCAATGATGATATGAAGAGACAAGACAGCATTTCTGAAAAACCAGCAGAAGCAAGAGACAACAGAAACAAAGACTTCAAGTATTATAGGACCAGAAAGGTCCTATAAAGCAACTACGGCTACCTAACTCAAGCAGATAAAAACTGAACTGGAAAGTTTTGAAAGGCAACCTTAAAAATATAAAAAGTGACATATAAATTGTAGAACTGAGAAGGAATAGCAAGTAAAATTATGAAATCAATAGATGAGTTCACTTGTAGTCTAGGTACAACAAAGAGAATCAGAGAGTGAAAGGTCAAAATCATGGAGAGATTAAGAGGTGGAAAATGATGCAAAATGCAGAAGACATCGAGGATTCTGCATGGAAGTCTGGTGTATGTTTAGTGGAGCCACAGAAGAATCCAAGAGACAGAATGGGGCAGAGGCAGTGTTTAAAGAGATAATGGCTAAATTTTTCCAGAATTGACAAAGCCCACCAACCCATAGATTCAAGAAGTCCAATAAGTACCAGCAAGAATCAAAAATAAAGAGAAAATCTTAAAGAGCAGAATAGATGGCCAGCCTACAGAAGAACAGCAATTATACTGATAGCTTGACTCTCAACAGCAACTTGAGAAGCAGAAGACAGTGGAATGATACTTGCAGTACATTAAAAGAGAGTAATGGTCAAATGAGAATCCTGTATCTACTGAAAGTATCCTTTAAGAATGAAGGTAAAAGGACACTGGGGTGGCTCAGTGGTTGAGGGTCTGCCTTCAGCTCAGGTCGTGATCCCAGGGTGCTGGGATTGAGTCCTGCATCAGGTTCCCTGCAGGGAGCCTGCTTCTTCCTCTGCCTATGATTCTGCCTCTCTCTCTCTCTGTCTCTCATGAATTAATAAATAAATAAAATCTTTAAAAAAATGAAGGTAAAATAAAGACCTTTCAGATGGATGCTAAAGAAAATTCTGAAGAATATTCTTCAGGCAGAAAGAAAATGGTATGTGGGGAGAAATAAGGAACAGGAAAGTGATAAAAATCTGGGCAAATCTAAATGAACACAGACTATTTTAAAATTTGAATATGCAGACTATGTGAGCCATCATTACACGTTATAGGAAAGAACAGCACATGGCGTCAAACATACTCATTCTGTTCTATCTATTAGCTATCAAAGTAGTCTGGGATTAATAATCTCAAACCCAGTAACTCTTTTAAAATATAATGAATGGTCCAAAAAATTTTTCACAAAATTATTCACAAAAATAATAGCACATCTTTCTAGAATTCCAGAGGGATAAATATGATTTTAAGGACTAGGAGGAAGATAGATGTAGTAAAATCAGACTTTGATAACTCAAGACTATGTTACAACTAGGTTAGCACTAAAAGAATAAAGAGCTTGTAACTGCTAAGTTAACAGAGAAAAGAAACTAAATGACTTTAAAATTTCCTATTGAGGTGCCTGGATGGCTCATTTGGTTGAATCCAACTCTTGATTTTAGCTTACGTCATGATCTCAGGGTCCTGGGATCAAGCCCCATGTCTGGGTCCCCGCCTGGTAAGGAGTCTCCTGGTCTACCCCTCTCTCTCTCTCTCTGCCTCTCCTTCTCCCCACTCAAGTGCTCTCTCTCTAAAATAAATAAATTTTTAGGGGATCCCTGGGTGGCTTGGCGGTTTGGCGCCTGCTTTCAGCCCAGGGTGTGATCCTGGAGACCGGGGATCAAGTCCCATGTCCAGCTCCCTGTGTGGAGCCTGTTTCTTCCTCTGCCTGTGTCTCTGCCTCTCTCTCCCTCTGTGTCTCTGATGAATAAAAAAATATAATCTTTTAAAAAAATAAAAAAAATTAAATAATTAAAAATTTTCCTATTAATCCAAAAGAAATTAAGGAAGGAGAAGAAAAAAACTAATATAGAACTCTTGAGGCAAACATAAAACTATATTATGAGGTAGTAGATATAAATTCAAATATCAGTAATGACATTATGTTACATCAAATTAAATTAAATTAAATTAAATACGTCAGTTAAAAGATAAAATTAGTCCACTGGGAAAAAGCAAGCAAAAAACACAAAATTACGTGCTTTTTAAAGAGCCCTATCTATAGTACGAAGACATACAATAGTTACAAATAAAACAAAACTGAAGAAAGCATTGCCTGCATTAATAACAAAAAAAAAATATACTAGAAGTAAATAGATTAAATTCATAATGATAAAATTCAATTTCCCCAGAAAGATAGAAAAATTTTAAATGTGTATCTAATAACATAGTCTCAAAGAACATAAAGCAAAGTTGACTAAATTATAATCCATAACCATAGGGGGACTTTTTATTTATTTTTTTAAACACTCCTGAGTGAAAAATGGCCCCTACAAGGGGTACCCGGCTGGCTTAGTTGGTGGATATTGCAACCCTTTATCTCAGAGTTGTAAGTTTAAGCCCCACGCTGGGTACAGTAATTATTTTTAAAAATAAAATCCTTAAAAAAAGAAAAAAGGAAAAGATGGCCCTGAAGGGGTCATCTAATGATGTCATTGCTTTTCAATCCTATTTCTTCCATACTCAGGTGAGAAGGGAATGGGTGTAACCTTCTTTATTTTTCCCAGGGCTACGACCTCTTAGGAAGGTTTCCCCTTAGAAATGATAAGTATTGGGGCACCTGGGTGGCTCAGTGGTGGAGTGTCTGCGTTTGGCCCAGGGCGTGATCCCGGGGTCCTGGGATCGAGTCCCACATCCGGCTCCCCATGGGGAGTCGGCTTCTCCCTCTGCCTATGTCTCTGCCTCTCTCTCTGTGTCTCTCATGAATAAATAAATAAAATCTTTAAAAAAAATGATAAGTATTGAAGGTTAATTAACAAACTCTCTACTACCTGTCAACAGGTATTAGTCTTTGTTATCATGGGTATTCACAAATAGTTTATAATACAGAAAGTATTTGAAGGTACCTTTTAAAGCCAGTGAACTGAATGATTTCTAAAGGGTCCTCCAAATCTATAACATTTTAAAAATCAACTCACTGTTCTTTGCGCTCTCTGTGCAACTTTGCTGCAAATGACTAATCTAAGGATTTTGCTTCTGGTTGCAATTCTCACCCTGGCTGTTTTATAAATACCTGTGTGCTTTTTCAGGGATGCTGTTATAACTTGCTATCACAGATTTCAGGTTTGTCTCCTTGCTCTTTTTAGTGATTCCCCTCTTTCTTTCCCTAGTCTTTCTTACCCTTCCCTTCACCTCTCTCCCCTACCTCCATCTCTTTAATTTTTTCTTTGTTTTTGATTATGCCTTTTGCTCACGGAAGGTTCCTTGTGTAAGGAGTTGCTGTTTCCTAAAAATTCCTCTTCATGATTTCCCCAACTTTCTAGATCTTTGAGAATTTGCACAAGCAGGCCCCAGAATATTATCAACTGAAATTTCTTATTTCTTTTTTTTCTTATAGAATAAAGGGTATTTGACTTGAGACTTTTAAAGTACAAGACCAGCTCCAGCAAAGTACAGTCAATCGAAGCATAACATGGGGCAATGTTATTCATGGAAAGATGGTGACAATATTTGAGTTACATCAGATATGCAACTAAAACCTCTTAGGGGGATCCCTGGGTGGCGCAGCAGTTTGGCGCCTGCCTTTGGCCCAGGGCGCGATCCTGGAGACCCGGGATCGAATCCCACATCAGGCTCCCAGTGCATGGAGCCTGCTTCTCCCTCTGCCTGTGTCTCTGCCTCTCTCTCTCTCTCTCTGTGTGACTATCATAAATAAATAAAAATTAAAAAAACATATTAAAAAAAAAAAAACCTCTTAAAAGCATAAAGTTGAACAGAATCAAAATGACCTGCACTAATGCTTCAGCCAAGCTTGAAGTAACCTTTTTCCTCTCTTCTGCAAACCTCCCCTCCTCCCTTCTTAGCCTTTTGTTCCGGGAACCCAGTACCTCCCCCCAACCCATGACAAACCAGGCTGACAGCACATATACAATTCCTGTCAAAACCGGCTGGATCCTGTATTTCCCTCTAAAGCCCCCGCCCCAACCCTTTCCAGGGGGAGTGGAGAGACTTGCAGATTTTAAAAGCCTGAGCCTCCTCTGCTCCACCAAGCAAGTAAAGAGCTACGGTTCCTCTTCATACCCAAACTCAGTCTTTGTGTTACATATTTCGGCTCTGGGGCACAGAGGTCTATTTTTGACAACAAAATGAAGAAACTAACCCATCTGATGTTAAAGATGTCAAGTCTGGTGTTCTGATTGATAAAAACAAAACTAATTTGCTGTCTTCTAGATACCACAATACCTAATATTCTCAAAGAATTGTCTGCTTTTAAAAAATTAAAAGGGAAAATAGCTACAGTTCCTTTTCATTCCCACCCATCCATTCTCTTTCCCCTTGCAGCCCCTCTCATGTTTACTGCAGGAGAGACTGCATGACTTTTACAGTGCTTACAGTTACACAGCATGAGCAAAGCACTTCTAGGACAGGAAAAACAGTATGTGATTAATCACATTTTGAATTTTGAGAATTTTACACACAAATTATCAGCACGGTATTGAATATAAAGGAAATAGTGGGAATTCCATTTTATTTAGCAGTGAAAATTCCACAAGGTAATCCATATATATATTTTTTTAAGATTTTATTTATTTTTTCATGAGAGACACAGAGAGAGAGTCAGAGACAGAGGCAGAGGGAGAAGCAGGCTCCATGCAGGGAGCCTGAAATGGGACTTGATCCCAGGTCTCCAGGATCACACCCTGGACTGAAGGCGGCGCTAAACCGCTGAGCCACCCTATCTTCTGCATTTCAGTAGGGTTGGTCTTTTTAAGCTAGTTGGCCTTTTAGGCCTTGTTATTCTCATTTTAATATCAGACCCAGAAAAAGCAGTATCATACATCCCATGTAATCAGACACACAAAAAGCAGATACATGTGTCTTTTGTAAACATGCTGATTTACATGGTATTTAGTATCCTAGCTAAACATTTTAAAAACCAGCATAAAATACTGTTATTTTACTTTATTTTATTTTTTTTAAGATTTATTTATTTATGATAGACATAGAGAGAGAGAGAGAGAGAGACAGAGAGACAGAGAGAGGCAGAGACACAGGAGGAGGGAGAAGCAGGCTCCATGCCGAGAGCCGGACGCAGGACTTGATCCCGGGACTCCAGGATCACGCCTTGGGCCAAAGGCAGGCGCTAAACCACTGAGCCACCCAGGGATCCCCAAATACTGTGATTTTAATACACATTCTTTGGCTCACATAAATCTTTAGAAAACAAAGAGGTTCCATTTTGGCACTATGAGAGAAGATTTCATGTTTAGAGAATGAAATGAATTGAAGTCAACAAATTCACAGCCTCCCACATATGTTAACTAAAATATGGGGACCAGGGCAACCCGGGTGGCTTAGTGGTTTAGCGCTGCCTTCAGCCCAGGGCCTTGATCCTGGAGACCCGGGATCCAGTCCCACGTCAGGCTCCCTGCATGGAGCCTGCTTCTCCCTCTGCCTGTGTCTCTGCCTCTCTCTATCTCTCTCTCCCTCTGTGTGTCTCTAATGAATAAATAAATAAAATCTTAAAATAAAATAAAATATGGAGACCATGTAGAATAAAAAAATAAGAAACGTTTGTGTGATTAAAAATTATTATTCAAACAGGGTAGGAAAAAAGTTTAATACAATGACACAGTACATTCTATGTGGTACATTCTATTACAGTTCCCCACTTGGGTTATTAGCATTAATTGTGGGCAATGTCATGGGATGAGGTTTGGCCACTTTCTTTCAAAAAAAGAACTCTTCTCTCACTGCTGGCTGTTCTGTCACAGACAATTTTTAAAAACAAGTAATCACTGATCCAAATATAGTAAAAAACTAATATCTCTCCTTAATATTCACAAGATGTTTCTCTCTACTCTTCTGTGCCTTTGACAGTTATTTTTAGTAATTATAGCTCTGCCTGTGTCTCATTCATCATGCAGTCTGTATAAGGCATCATTACACATTACAGGAAAGAACAGTAGGCGGCTTAAAAAGTACTCATTCTATTTTATCTATTAGTTATCACTACTTAGTTGTCTCTTGATAGTAGCCTGGGGATAATAATCCCAAACACAGTAACTCTTTGAAAAAAATACAACAAATGGACCAAAGCCCAAGAAAAGAGAAACATAACATATCTGGGAGATACTGTGGTAAAATGATCTTATAATTTCCCACTACCTGTGGGAAGGCCTTTTCATGCCTCCAAAGCAGTTTTAATCAAATGTAATTCAATGTCTAGAAAATGCTATTTGTTATAAAGAAGAACAATTCACATCACCAGATACCTAATTGAGGACTTATTTTGTGGCAAGCATACTGCAAGGTAACAGGGTTACAAAAACAAATAAAAAGTTAATTAAATAAACTATTCCATTATGCAAATTTTAAACTTTTTTTTTAACCCTTACTATTACCACACATTGAGCTATGTCAATAGCTCAATCCATGACACCTGACCTCAACTCAGTATTTTATTCTAGAGTACTTAAAGCACAGAGCAGGGGATCCCTGGGCAGCTCAGCAGTTTAGCATCTGCCTTTGGCCCAGGGTATGGTCCTGGAGTCCTGGTCCCACATCCCTGTCTGGGACCCAGGGTATGGTCCCACATCAGGCTACCTGCATGGAGCCTCCTTCTCCCTCTGCCTGTGTCTCTGCCTCTCTCTTTCTCTGTGTCTCTCACGAATAAATAAATAAAAATCTTTAAAAAAAAAAAACACAACAAAACACATAGCAGTTTCTTTTACCAGCTGATGTAGCACATGCTTATAAGTGAAGGCCCAGGTAAATATGCCAAACATACATTTTCTAACAACATTTTTTGTTACCTTTCTTTTACTTGTTATCACACCTGCAGGTTCATATAACGAGACAAGGTGTTCTACGGCAGTATGTTTTTATATCTTCCTTGCTCTTCAATAATAATAAAAAAAAAAGGAAAAGAGAAACATCTAATGCCCTGTGTGCTTATTGTGTGCCATGCATTGGGCTAAGTGCTTTATAGGCTTTGCATCTTGATTTTCATCTAAAAACTCTATCAGGTAAGAACTATTATCATTTTAATGTAATGAGAAGAAATTGAGGTTCAGAGCAATTTATTAAATCCCTTGAGTTAACCAGGCTAATAAGGGGTTCAACCCAAACTCAAACTCAGATCTGTTACATGGGATAGCGATACAACGGGAAGATCTTTCCATACCCACATTTTCTATATGAAGTCTTCCCAAGTCAGGGGACTTTGAATTGATTTTTTAAAGAGTTGGATCAGTAGTTCTCTTTTCCTTTTTAATCACTATCCAGATGGATTGATGGATAGATAATAGATAAAGTAGAGACAGATTAGATAGATGACCGATAGATGACAGATAGATATATGCTGCACTCCCACACACTAAGTCAGGATGTCCCTGAATTAAGAATTGGCCAATGTCAATTTTAGTCACAGATGCAGGACCTTGTCCAACACATTTGACCCCTCCATGTTAGTTTTCCCATCTATAAAATCTTAATTCCATCCTTGCCTAGTTTACCCACTCACTTTCAAGAGAATTAAATGAAGCTGCTTGAGCCAGCACTCTGGAGACTGGAAGAAGATGCTCAAGTATCGTCAATAAAATCTGGGTAGAGGGATCCCTGGGTGGCGCAGCGGTTTGGCGCCTGCCTTTGGCCCAGGGCGTGATCCTGGAGACCCGGGATCGAATCCCACATCGGGCTCCCGGTGCATGGAGCCTGCTTCTCCCTCTGCCTATGTCTCTGCCTCTCTCTCTTTCTCTCTCTGTGACTATCATAAATAAATAAAAATTAAAAAAAAAAAATCTGGGTAGAGTGAGGAAAATGAAGGACAGAAAAATTGTCATGCCTGATATCTCCGAAGTGTTATAATTTCAAAAGGCTAAGGCAAGGTTAGATGCTGTCAAATAAAAAGCTTTGTTCTGTGAAATATTTATTCCCTGAAAACTTTTCCCAGCAGAGTAAATGCAAGATTTTGTCTCTAAAGAGGAAGCAATGCAGTGTGGTGGTTAGGTCAGCTGTGTCTGGCTTGAAATGGGTTTGGCCGTTTCATTATCTGCAAGACTGCAGAAGTTGTAAAAGTTTTTTAAGCCTTTCTATCATATCTATAAAACAGGAACTGTAAGTACCTGAAAATAGGGTTGCAAAAACTAAATAAAAGTAATGTATGCAAGGGCTTGGTACTGTGTTGGGCACTAGGTCTGGCACACAGAAAATGCTCAATATGGGACGCCCGGGTGGCTCAGCGGTTGAGCGTCTGCCTTCGGCTCAGGGCCTGATCCTGGGATCCGGAATCAAGCCCCACGTCAGGCTCCCTGCATGGAGCCTGCTTCTCCCTCTGCCTGTGTCTCTGCCTCTCTCTCTCTGTGTCTCGAATGAATGAATGAATGAATGAACGAACGAACAAAAAGAAAATGCTCAATAAATGGGTCTTGGCAGAGTGATACATTGGATGATTTCTTACCAATACATTCATACTGTTTTTTGTTTGGTTAGTTTTTTTTTTAACTGAGTGACTTCAGGCTGTTTTACCTTAATCAAGAAGGCAAGCAGACAGAGAGGCTAGAGGAACCATGGCAAGTTTGTTAGACTGGAACAGAGTGAATGAGCAGGGAATGAGGGTGAGTGTCCCAGGCCAGAAGCACAGACGCCATGTGATGTAGAAACACAAATCATTTATTCCATTTTGAATGGACTAGGGGAGAGAGGTCAAAGAGGACAATGAGGATCTAGTTTGACAATAAAACACACTGCTTGCAATTTTTAGGAAAAAGAAATCATTAAGATGAAGGAGATCCTTTTGGGGATGTAAGACAACTTAAGTTTCTGAGTCAAGCAATGGTAATATTCCATTTTGCTCAGGACAGATTTCTTTAAACCTGCTCTCCTAGTGTGACTATTAACAGTGCTCTTAAAGTGTCAGGACCAGACAATTATACATAGTCCACTACTTATGAGGCCTGACAA
The DNA here is from genome assembly GCF_053574225.1 of Canis aureus. Taxonomy (NCBI): domain Eukaryota; kingdom Metazoa; phylum Chordata; class Mammalia; order Carnivora; family Canidae; genus Canis; species Canis aureus. The sequence continues at coordinate 42,804,583 of NC_135615.1, forward strand.
CAAAGAGGGACTCCTTGGAGGGATTCTGGGTGAGGTTTTCACAGGAGCGGAAGCAGCAGATCCTCAAATCATGTGCTGAATGCCTCAGAGGTTCCGCACGGTCTCTTAAATTCATGGCTATGTTTACCAGGAAAAAGCCTCAGATTTAGAGTCCCACAGAACACAGCAGTGCTCACCTCTTCCTTTCATCTAGATTATTTTCCTTCAAGATAATCGCAACAATAGTTCAGGAAAATAGGTCACCTAGATTTGAAAACTATTTTGTTTCAAGCCATCTGGGACTGAGGATGAACTGTTCCTGGTAGCAGGGCAGAAATCCGACATAACACATTTATTTGCACATCTGCCAGTGCTGCAGCATTGTTCCGGGTGTTTGATATTCAGAAGATGTATCAAGAATTTGAACCTTGGAGAAACAAACTACTCAGCATTTCAATTAGGATCAGTGTGTTGTGCATACAAAGCATCGCCATAGAAAAATCTCAGAACATGTAATACATGGGTTCTTAAAACTAAATATTGCTGAGCTTTGTAAGTGAAATTATATTCCGCAGGGGTGATCTCTTCCTCTGTCCCTGAGTAGTCATTCTGAGAAAGATGGTTAATATAAACTCCTGATTTCCATCTCCAAATTCCTACCACCTTAGATTTCTAGTCCATGTTTAGTGAATTATTCTCAGCCCATAATTGACTCTATATAAAGCTTTGATTAAACGGCATCTAAGAAAGCAGGTCATGTGACTCTATGTATCTCCCATAACACTCAACATAACTATAAAAAAGATTAGTAGATTCATTTGGAATTGCTGCTGTTTAGGGGGCCCTTCCCCCACCCTGTTGGACTATTTCTCAATGTTCTCTTTTGCCTGTGTTTGGGGGGTCTCCAGTGTTCTATTCACAGCTGCTATTATCAAAACAGAAAAAAAGAGAAGGCTCCATCTCTTGGAAGAAGTAGAGTGTGCTAGAATTTAAACATGGCAATTTCTCCCCATCTGCCTTGATAGTGGATATTAGAAAAAAAGAGGGCTTATTGTGGTCCTTCAGATGATAATAATAAGGGATACTACTACAATAATAATAACAAGTTTATATGGAGCACTTTTTTAGGTGCTAAAGTCCTTACCTGCATCATGTCACTAATTCTTATAAACCTGATGCAGTAAGTACTGTCATTTCTATTGTTTGAGTCAGGAAATAGGCTTACAGAGGTTTAACAGCTTGCCCAGTGTCACATAACTAGTACTTTTTCATGAGATCGGGATTTTAGCTCAGATCTGTCTGACCTTCGAATTTGCTCTTAATCTCATGCTATGATACTTCTTTTTCTCAGCATAAAGTTCTAACTACCTAACACCATCCTGCCATATGATCTTACAGTGCTCCATTAGAAATCTTCTATTTCCCCTGCACCCTCAAGGAAATATCTAAAATTAAAATCTTGATGCTTAAGAATTTAAAATTGACAGAGAATACCTGTACAAAACTGTTACTCATAATTAAATCATGGTCTAGGTGAGGATATTTTTAATCTGTTAAACTCTGAGGCTCTTAAGGGGAGAGATAGTATCAATCATTTTATTCCCCTTGATGAGCACAACAGTCAACAGGGAGTTGTCACTAAGAAATGTTTATTGAATACATGCGTATAAAAAGGAAAAAAAAACTTTATTTATGATAACATCATTCACTTTAGTTGTGGGAGCAGTTCAGACAGACACAGAAAATCTGAAATGGGCACTGTCAGCCCAAACCGGGCTCTGTGTTTGGGGAGGAAGGAACAGAGGAGAATGTGTGTTTTTACACTTGTGCTGTTACTGCACTAACTCATTTTTGCCTTTTTAAATTATTATCTGTTTGTGCTGTTATTTTCCATGTTGCTCCCCACGCCCTTTGTTTTCCTGCTTGTTCTTGATAGAACTTTCCATCCTTGCATTTGCCGCTGCTGTTTCAGCATCTTTGTAGGTAAGGTTATTGACAAAACAGATTGCTTTCCAAGAAGAACAACAGAAATTGATTTGGAGGCAAGATTTACAAACTACATGCAGATCATAACAAACTGCTAATAAACTGCTTTCTCTATATAATGAGTGCAAACACAGAGCATGATTTATCCACTGTATAAAGGGAGGAGGTGTAGGGAGGCCCCCCGAGGCCTTGCAGACATCTTATAGGAAAAGGAAATGCTCTACTACAAGAAAGAGCTAACTGCCTCCTTCCAGGCAGATTTTCTTTTTCTTTTTCTTTTTTTTTTTTTAAGACTTTATTTATTTATTCATGAGAGACAGAGACAAAGAGAGAGACAGAGACACAGGCAGAGGGAGAAGCAGGCTCCATGCAGGGAGCCTGACATGGGACTCGATCCAGGGTCTCCAGAATCACTCCCTGGGCCGAAAGCGGCACTAAACCACTGAGCCACCGGGGCTGCCCCCAGGCAGATTTTCTACTAGTTTTGCAAGGTTCCATGCAGAGGGTAAGAGTGGGAGCCCCCTGAAAATAGACTCTTGTGAGTCTGCATATGCTAGGGTCATCACCCAGAAGATCCTTGGTATTCAGGTGTCCCTATTTCATTGTGTCTCTCTCCGGCCAGACTTGTTTAAGCTTCTGTCAACAATGTTCTCTCAGCCAAATTACTGTAACTGCCTTAGTTCCCTTGTCCAAAAAAAAGTGCATGGTGCAAAACTCAAATCAACAACTTTCAGAATATGAATTTATCTTTAAAATGATAAAGCCCACTTCAAATGTTGCTTGTTACTACAGGCATCATCTTCTAAATGTTTCCACCAACTTAATTCTTGTATTTGCTAATGATTAGCCTTAGTTAATAAGTGGCCAGCTCGAAACTGTTTGTTATGGACTAAATGTTTTTAGTTGTACTTTCTAGCAAACATTGCTATTGGTAATTCAGTTAAGTATCACTTCCATGAAATGATAAAGTCAGCACAGTGGACTAGAATGAGCACTGGTTTAGAAGCTGGGAGTTGATAGTTCTGGTCTCAGTTTGGAGTCCAACTTACTATGCTCTAGGCAAGTTATTTTCCTTTCTAAACCTGTGGGCAGATTAAATGAGGCAATGCCTATAAACAAAGGTCCTTTCCCATCCCTCATTCTGTAACTGAGGTTAAGAAAGGAATATAATAACTGTTTTTCACATACAATTCTCAAGACACATAGATCAATGGAAAGAACAGAGACCCCAGATATAAACCCACATGTATATGGTCAATTAATCTGTGAAAAGGAGATTACCTTTACAATAGGGTAAAGACAGTCTTTACAATAAATGGTGTTGGGAAAATTGGACAGCTACATGTCAAAGAATGAAACTTGATTGCTTTTTAACCCATATGCAAAAATAAACTCCAAGTGGATAAAAGATCTTAAACGTGAGACCTGAAACCATAAAAATCCCAGAAAAGAACACATGCAGTAATTTCTCTAACATCAGTCATAGTAACGTTTTTCTAGATACATCTTCTAAGGCAAGGGAAACAAAAACAAAAATAAACTACAACATCAAAATAAATAGCTTTTGCACAGTGAAGGAAACCATCACAAAAAAACAACAGATAACCTGCTTAATGGGAGAAGAAATCTGCAAATGATATATCTGATAAGGGGTTAATATTCAAAACATATAAAGAACTTATACAACTCAACACCAAAAAACCCAAACAACCCAATTAAAAAATGAGCAGAGGACCTAAACAGATATTTTCCCAAAGAAGTCATACAGATGGCCAATGGACACATGAAGATGCTTAGCATCACTAATCATCAGAAAAATGCAAACCAAAACCACAATGAGATATCATCTCACAGCTGTCCGATTGGCTAAAATCAAGAAGACAAGAAACAATAAATGTTGGTGAGGATGTGGAGAAAAAGGAACCCTAGTGCACTGTTAATGAGAAGGTAGAAAACATTGTGGAAAACACCTCCATTGTGGAAAATAGTATGGCAGTTCCTCAAAAATTAAAAAAATAGAAATACCATAAGACCTAATAATTCCACTATTGGATATATACCCAGGAAAAATGAAAACACTAACTCAAAAAGATATATGTGCCCCCATGTTTACTGTAGCATTATTTACAATAGCCAAGATATGTGAATGATTTAATTGTCCATCAACAGATAGATGAATAACAAAGATGTAGGCATATATATATATATATATATATATATATAGAGAGAGAGAGAGAGAGAGAGACAGAGACAGAGACAGAGAGGAAGAGATAATGAAATATTACATACCCATAAAAAAGCATGAGATTGTGCTATGTGGGACAACACAGGTGGATCAAGAGGGTATTTTGCTAAGGGAAATAAGTCAGATGGAGAGAGACAAACACAGAATCCCACTCATAAATCCCACTCACAGATCTAAAAAAATAAATAAACAAGCAAAAAGCAGAATTGGAACTGTAAATATAGAGAGCACACTGATGGTTGCCAGAGGGTAGGCCATGGGGTTTGGGCAAAATGGCAGAAAGGGAAAGAGAAATACAGGCCTCCAGTTACAGAATGAGTAATTTATGGGAATAAAAAGCAGAGCATAAGGAATACAGTCAATGATGTTATAATATACATGTCATGGGACAGATAGTAGCTATGCTTCTGGTGAACTCAGTATAATGTACAAACTTGTCAAATCTCTAAATTGTACACCTGAAACTAATGTAACATTGTGTGTCAACTATACTCAAATTAGAAATAAAAAATTAAATAATAAAATAATCTGAGGGGAAAAAAGAATTGGGTTTTCTAGTTCATTTAATTTCCTGATTATGGACGCCTGGGTGGTTCAGTAGTTGAGTGTGCCTTTGACTCAGGGCATGATCCCAGGGGCCTGGGATTGAGTCCCATGTCGGGCTCCCTGCAGGGAGCCTGTGTCTCCCTCTGCCTATGTCTCTGCCTCTCTCTGTGTGTCTCTCATGAATAAAGAAATAAAATCTTAAAAAAAAATTTCCTAATTAAAAGTAAATTTTGTTTCAATCATTGCCAAGAACATTCTAGGAAGATTAACCCACTTGTTTTATAAAGCATTAGCTATGAAAGGGTATCTTAGAGTTCATTTATCAAAACTCTGGATTTTGAACACTTCTGATGTTGAATATTTATAGGTATCTTCTACATATATTTTATGTGATTCTTATATTGTTTCAATGTTAAAATACTGGAAATACTCAGGTTACTACTATTAATTTAGGAAACTTAAGGTCAATACTTCACATGTACTCGATACTGAGTATTACTGGTGCCCAGCTGAGTTCCCAAAGGAAGAGAAAAGTTTACTAGAAGAGACACTGCACCTGATAGGAGATTTGTGGTGTCCCTAGTCACTATTATTGCATGAGATAAGTGATTTGTAAGACTGGCTAAGGGTTCACTTACCTCTCTTACTACAGGGATAAGCATCGTCTTTTTAGGTAGGGTATTTGCTGACTATCTACCTGATGTTAAGCTCAGTAATCTGCACTAAAGAACATAAATTTAGAGAAAAAAAAGCCAGAATATTTCTGGAAATATTTATTGTAATAGAAATTTTGGATGCTGTATTTAATTTTAATTTCTTATGTTTAAGTATTGCCTGATCTTTCTGAGTGAAAATACTTCCCACTTTACTGTCAAAACATCTCCTAATGAAATTAAGTATGGAGCTGAAGCATATGATTATCACTAAGTTTTTTCTTTGTGCCCTATTCTAGCCTTGCTGTAACTCTGCTCTTGCAGGGTTATAAATCAGAACTATAAATAAAGAAGGATGCAACTTTTTATTTTGTCATTTTTGGACCAAGATATCCAAGTACTTTTTCTAGAGACAGGGAGAGATTAAGAAGAAAGAGCTCACTAACAAATAGCACTGAGAGTTAATTTCCCTTAACTGAGATGGTAATGATATAAATTTAGAATTGAAGTCCTCAAAGGTGGGAAATGTTACACAGAGCAGAATATTCCCACAATTCTCTTACTTTTGTAATCTTTAAGGTGCATTGTGACCAAGAATACATTTAAACTGTGATGGACTTTTAGATTTTTCTATCTAAAGTATTATTCAGGGATTGGTTCCAACAGCAACTGACTGATTTTAAGATTTTGCTCATAAAACATGTTCATTCTTCTTTTGGAAAATAACATTCACATTAAAAGGAGCCAGAATCTGGATTAATTGTGAGTGACTTACATGTCTCAGTTAATACAAGTGTCTTACTGAGCACATGCATATATTTTTCCCTCCCAAAACATTAATATAATGGGTTTAAGAAGCAATGCCTTAAAGACAAGAGAAATTTAAGCTGTGCAGTTTGTAAGGAAATTTAAGGTATGGAAATTCAATGGATAGGTCAGGCAATTCCTTAGTACTGAATGCTAGTGTTGAATTTCCTTTCTAGAAGTGTTAGAACTGTTAGGCTAATAATGATAAGTGTGTTAGTAAATGTGAAGTTGATGACTAAGAACTTGGGTACTGGAGTAAGAAAGACTTAGGATCAAACACTGGCTCTGCCACTTATCAGATGTGTGAACTTGAGCCAGTTACTTTTCTAAATTTTAATTCTTCACATCAGAAAAAGAGTGCCAGCTACCTTCCATAACTGTTATTAGGAGTGAATAAGACCATGAGGTGATTATAAGTAGAAGAATGTTAATGTTAATCTTTTACCTAATTTCAAAGATAGAATAGATGCTACAAACCAAAAAGAGATTCCAAATCAAAACATAAGTGTTCAGCATGTCCTAAGAACCAGTTTTATGACCCTTGGGTCTTCATCAAGGATGTTAAAACAAGAGGTAGGAAAAAAAAAAAAACAAGAGGTAGGATAGAAAATGTCTGAAGGTAGAGAAAAGGAGGGTTTTGTTTAGTTGATTTTGGAAAACAGGCTTTGGAGGATGGTACGTCACACCTGCTTCTTAACCCTCCCCAAGGAGAAGGGGTTCGGGAGTGTCTTTCCTCTCCACTGAAGCCCATCGGGGCCTTTACATAACCACTGAGAGAGCTTGATATGGGTCTCCCAGAACTTTAGAGGCAATGGACTTGAGTCTAACTCCCACCAAAGAAATCTGGAGGGAAGCAAAGGCTGGTGAGTTGCTTTTCTAGAACAAGGGAAAGAGTTCCTACTATACTAGACTACCCCTCTAATAGCAGATCAAAGAAGATGTGAGTTTATACCCAAGTTTAAGTCACATAAGAGGAAAAGTTGGCCAAGGGTTGTTTTTACTTATACCCAGAAGGACCATCTGCAAGGAGCAATGGAACTCCAACTGTGAGAGTCCCCATGGAGAGTCCTCCCAGATAACCAGTAGTGGAGCTGATGGAGTGGCCAGCCAAAGGAGTGAAATTGCTTGGTTCATAAAGTAACAGCTCTAGGGGCCCAAATAAGAGCCTCTGAAGAAGACTTAAAAATGTCCACAAGGCAAAAGAGTCAGCTTTGAACTCTTTTGTGGAAAAAAGAGAAGAGGTCAAGAAAAGAGAGCATGAGACCATTTTGAAACAGTATCAGTTTAAGTGAAATCAATTTCCATATCCTCCTTTGCCCTTCCCTTTTCCAAAGCTCCAACCACAGAAGAGGTGGTGGGTGAGCAGAAGACAAGAATACCCCTAACACACACACACACACACACACACACACACACACACACACACGAGGCTAGCATTCACTATTGGTGGGAGAAAAGCCAAACATTAAATCAACTTCAGAGTCGTGATCATCCTCCTGGACTTGATGGCCTAATTCCTAAAATGAGATGATCTGTGATTTCAAAAGACTGCAGGACTTTCTATAAACTGAAACTGACCAGAAAGGTAACACCTCTGTCCATTTTCTGATGGATTCATAGAAAAACTATGTTTAGTAGGTAAATTTCAAAGGAATAAAAAAAAAAGCATTTTGATTATTGTTCTATGAATTATATTTATTCGAAGTACAATTGATTATAGGTATAAATAGTGCTCTTCTTTTAATCCACTGAAAAACCTTATTTATTGCACACTAGACTTATCCTACAGTTATATGGTTGTTTTTCATAAGTCGCACTCTAGATGCCACTATGGAGAAGGTGTGCTTATATACACAGTGAAGCACAAATTTATGTGTAACGGTAAAGTGGGAATGTAGGTAGCACGAAGATCCAATGCCTAATTATAGATTCAGAATGCAAGAAACACATGAATCTCTTAGATATAAAGAAAAAATTAGGGACTGATTGGCATTACACACATAAAAAATACCCATTTATTGTCAGTGTATCCTGAAGCCTGACTGAACATTGCTGGAGGAGGGGAAAGGTTAAGGAGCTGAGAACCATGGCAGCTCGAACAGGTTTCATCACACACTTGTTTCTAAGCAATAAGTCACTTCCATGAAATTCCTTTTTTTTCTGCCGTTGACTTTGAGCTTTTCCCATGCTGGAACCTGGTAGTTGTCTCAGTAAACCTTCTCTGCAATGCCAAGTCTTTCTCCGCTGATGCTCAGCATGCCTGCGTTTGCAAAAACATCTGGACATCTTAGAAGTAGTATGGGATGGTCACAATAATTCTGAAATCATTGTTTTGCAGGTTCTTCTCTCCTCTTTCAGGAACCCCTGGCATAATAAACAGGCTAAAGTAAAGCTCCAATATCAGGTATCACCTCTACTACCAGAACTCAGCACAGGGATTAGCATGGTGCATGCTTGATAAATGACAGTTGGGGGAAAAAAGTGTGTCATTATCATTACTGCAACCCATCTCAAAGAGTAAGCCTCACCTACAGGGTTGGTGAAGAACACTGTATCCAAAATGAGCTTAGGTTCCTTTTATGTGGGTTCCTTTTATTGTAATACAATCATAAATCTCTAGAGCTGGAAGGCCTAATGAGGTGTTCTGCTGCAGCACCTCATGGTATCCTACACAACTATGGGCCGCACTTCTTAGGATGGTGTTGATCAGTACACAGTGCTTTGTCCATTCAGGCCTGGAAGTACATTACAGATACATCCTGTTGCAAAAAAAAGAAAACCCAATTAACTAAAATACAAACATGTTAAACTAAATTAGGTGTAGGGATATGACTACATGATTTTTTTTTACTATACCTAAATACTAAAATCATAGTTCTTCTCTAAATGTAAATTAAAAACATTTAAAATTAAATTAAAAACAAACTATATTTTAAGTACTTCTGATAACTACATTGCAAAAAGCTTCGATATATAATTTCCCAGAAATATATACCTTTTCAAGCTTTTGGATGCAAATGTCAAAATGCTATCTCTTAGAGAATAGAATTATTGCTAGCATTTATTATGTATCTCTTCTTTAAATTTTATTACTTTACTTTGGTTTCTAAAATGAACCCATATAACTTGTTTAATATATAAAAAGGTCAGAGTTATAAGAATATACTTTTTCCTAGAAGCAAAGAATTTTGCTCACTTTCTTAATTTATTCACCAGAAAATTAAGAAATCTGTTTTATTTTGTAACTATTCATAATATATTTGTCATTTGGCGAAAGAAAATACTTATAAAGAAAACTGATAGAAATGGGCAATATCCATTTTAGATTTTAACTTAAAGGAAAATAATCTTCCACAATACACAAGAAAGTATTTTCTTTTTAGCTTTTTAGCTTTCTTCAGGGAAAGCTTGTGAGCTATAATTAAGTACTGAATTAACACTATTAGTTTAGAATTAATAGTACAATCAGTACCTGAGCCTGAATGAAATGTGAGTATGGGCAGCAGCAAAACTACTGAAAAGAAATAGCACTCAAGATAACTTTCATTTGCTGTTCCAGGTTACCTAACCTTAGCAATCGAGGTGATGACAGTATTAATGTTGGCCAATTTAAAAAGATTCAGCTCAAGATTTCATTTGAACACATATGTGCATGCACACGTACACACACATAATATTAAAAAACAGTTAATTATCATTATCAAACCATACTGCCAAACAGCATATTGTTACTTTGATATTGCATTATCTGTAACCTTGTCTCTACCCCAAGCCACGTGGATCATATATATTTTACTGTATTGTATTTTTTGGTAATATTTTGTGGAACTTTAGTGGGATTATAGCAGGTTTATTAAGATAAATAAAGACACTCTGATCTGTCACAAAAGCAGCTGCAGCTCAATGTGCATATTATACATGATGCTTGTTTATGTAATGCAATCAAGATGCAGAGCAGCTCCCTCTCAACCCTGGCCTCAGGATCATGCCCTCTGAGATCCTGCCCTCTTCTTAAGTCAACTCATTCTTGAGCTCTTCTGTGGCAAGAAGCAAGTTTATTTTCATTCATTCATTCCTTCATTTATTATTCAAGGAATATTTATTGAAATCCCAAAATCCATATGGAATCACAAAAGACCCCAAATGGCCAAAGCAATCTGGAGAAAAAAGGAACAAAGCTGGAGGTACCATACTGTCTGATTTCAAATACACCATAAAACTGTAGTAATCAAAACAGTATGGTACTGGCATAAAAACAGCATAGATCAATGAGACAGAATAGAGAGCACAGAAATAAAACCACACATCTATGGCCAATTGATCTATAGCAAAGGAGGCAAAAATATAGAATATACAAAGGGAAAAAGACAGTCTCCACAATAAATGGTTTTGGGAAAACTGGCCAGCTATAGAGCAAAAGAATGAAACTAGACCACGATCTTATACCACACACAAAAATAAACTCAAAATGGATTAAAGGTTTAAATGCAAGAACGGAAACCATAAAAGTCCTAGAAGAAAACACAGGCAGTAAAATCTTTGATATCAGTCTCAGCAACATTATTTTTTGGATCTGCCTCTTCAGACAAGGGCAACAAAAGCAAAAAGAAAAGATGAGACTACATCAAACTAAAAAGCTTTTGCATAGTGAAGGAAACCATCAAAAAAATGAAAAAGCAAGAGACCAAACAGGAGAATATATTTGCAAATTATATATCTGATAAGGGGTTAATATCCAAAATACATAAGGAACACACATAACTCAATTAAAAAAAAAAAACACATTCAATTAAAAAATGGCAGAGGATCTGAATAGACATTTCTCCAAAGAAGATATACAGATGGCCCAACAGACACATGGAAAAAGGCTCACTAATACAATCACCAGGGAAATGCAAATCAAAACTACAATGAGATATCACCTCACACGTGTCAGAATGGGTATTACCAAAAAAGATAAGAAATAGCAAGTGTTGGAAAGGAAGTAGAGAAGCGGGAACCTGTGTGTACTGTTGGTAGAAATGAAAACTGGTGCAACCACTATGGAAAACAGAGGCAGTTTCCTCAAAAAATTAAAAATAGAACTACCATACAATCCACTAATTATACTTCTGGATATCTATTCAAAGAAAATAAAAACACACATTTGAAAAACTATAATACAGCCCTATAGTCACTGCAGCATTGTTTACAATAGCCAAGATATGGAAGGAACCTAAGTGTTCCATCAATAGATGAATGGATAAAGAAGATGGCATATATATATATATAATGGAATATTACTCAGTCATAAAAAATGAGATCTTGCCATTTGCGACCAAATGGATGGAAGTAAAATAAGTAAAACTAAGTAAAATGCTAAGTAAAATAAGTCAGAGAAAGACAAACACCATATGATTTCACTTATATGTGGAATCTGAAAAACAAAACAAATGAACAAACAAAATAAAACAGAAACAGACTCATAGTTACAGAGAACAATCTGATGGTTGCCAGAGGGGAGAGAGGTAGGGGAATGGGTGAAATAGGTGAAAGGGATTAAATGGAACAAACTTCCAGTTACAAAATAAATAAATCATGGAAATGTAAAGTACAGCAAAGGGAATGCTGTCCATAATATTCTAACAACTGTATGGAGACAGATGGCAGCTAGACTTATTATGGTATTCACTTAGTAATGTATACAAATATTGAATCATTATGTTGTACACCAGAAACTAATATACTGTTATATGTCAACTGTACTCCAACAAGAAAAAAAAAAGAAGTACCTATTAAGTATTTACTGGGTATGGGGGGGTGGGGGAAGAGGCAGCGGAGCATGAGGGTGGAAACAAATGAAGCAGGGCTTGCATGGAACTTCCAGTCTTGTAAGGGCAGACACAGTAACAAAACAAAAATATGTATGCAGTATGGCAGGTGGTGATAAGTGCTAAGTAGAAAAAGTAAAGCAGGGTGAGGGAGGGAGAGATGGGACTTTATGCAGCACGGGGAAGAATGTGTGTTCCTGGTGCTCAATATGTGCCTGCTGCATAAGAGAGTGACTGCAACTATACACTGTCTTACATTTGTTCAGCTCATCAGTCCTTCAAGAAATGAGGTCTGGTGCTTAACTAACTCTATTATCCTCTCTCCCACGTGTTTCCATCTTAACTTTTTCAGTTACCATCCCTATACTACTTTTACGCTAGGGACAAATTAATTACTGAAATATAAATATTAATGGCTTAGAAAAATATCTAGCACAATGCTTGGCATATAGTAGATATATTACAAGGCTGGTTGACTTACAGCACTGAAAATTCTGAAATGGAACTGAATATTGACTCTCCCTCTAGAATTCCACACACAATCCCAATTCTTTCTCTCTCTGAAAAACCTTTCACATAATAATTGTTACCATAATTGACCTTATTGAGTTTCTACTGTGATAAATAAATGACTTGCCATGTTAACTCTTTCGATCATCATCTTATGAATCCTCATACCAATACTATGAAGAAAGCACTCATTTTTTTCTATGGATAAGAAAACATGCTCAGAGAGGTTAGGTGTATCACACAGCTTGTATGAGGTATGAAAGTTTTGGACCCAAAGCTATCTGACTTGAGCTGAGCTAGTGTTCATCATCACTGTCACACATGGTCTAACTAAACTTTATGTTATCCATTCAGTTTGAAATAGCTTTTTTGTAGAAAGAAGGCTGTTTAACCTCTCAAAGGCACAAAAATTGCTCATAGTACTTAAATAGTAGTACTTCAGTGGGTATGTATGTGGAGGGGAAATGCTCTCTTCTACCTGGAATCTGTGTATTCCTCATAATAAAATGCAAATGTTAAAAAAATAAATAAAATGCAAATGTTAGACTTTGATCTCAAAGGAAACTAAGAGCCCAGATATTTTAAAAATCTCTTCTGTTCACTAATACAATGAAGTTGAAGTTGGGCAAGACAGAAACCCAAATTAGGACACTACTCTTATTGTCTCTTCACTATCCTAGAAAATAATTCATGAATGAACTACCTGATTGAACAGTCTAGTGCTATTCAGTTTTTATTTGAGAATATTACATAGCACCAAATATCCTCATGGATGCAAACAATCTGTCTTGGGGATTGGTCTACCTTTTCTTGTTTTTGGTATTACATTCTAGTTGGCTCTGGTTTCCTTGTAAACTCTCCAGAGCTACCAGAAGGTGCCTAACGTGCTTAACCGTGTAGTAATGTTCTTCTCCAAAAGGTTCAGTCTTGAAAAACAGCACTGAAAATCATGCTCCTCTCTGAAGGCTTTTTCCAAAGTTAATTAAAGCCTGAATTCAACAGCCCTTCCCTGCAGCACCCAGCTGTTTCTCTTTCTCTCTCCCCCTCCTCCCTTCCTTCCAAGCAAGTTGCCTCATTTGTTTCTCAAAGGAAACAGACAAACAAAAGAGCTAACACAGAGAGTAGTCCTGTCTCCAAAGGGTAGCTGGAGATATCACAACTCAGGACAGCTAATGAAATTTATTCCTAACCACGCTGGGCAAAGTAAACCAAGTCATCCCCAGCCCTGTCATGTCCTATATCATGATGACAGGGGACACTATGCCTATGATAAGGAATCACCAATTTCCAACTTGACCCTCTGTATGACATTATTATAAATCTGCTCAGATTCTTAAACATTTACTGAAGAAACATTCTGTAACATTTATAAATAAACTGCCAAAGACATTCAAAGACCAGTTGTTTTAAAAAAAGAAATAAAAGTCCAAAACAGCTGTCCAAAATTTGCTATATATATTTTAAAACTATTAAACTCATCAATACAGTTTAAAAGTAAAAGATGCAAAGCAAAATAACTGCGCTACTTACAAAAATAATTACAGTATTTATTTTATAAAATGAATCATAGTTCACTGAAGATCTTAAGATCTTGCAATGAGACAAAACTTTTAGATTTCATGATGGATGTATTTCCATCCTGTCAAGGTATCTTTCTGACTGTACATGGATCCTTACTTGGACACAGTATCAAAATTTAAATGGGAGACTCTCTTTGGAAATAAGGTCTGCCTTCAGCCCCTATTAGAGGCCCACTGACCACTCCCTAAACAACAGGTCCATTGGGAAAACACAGACAAACCTTGGGGGGTGAAACTTTGATGTATACTAACAAACACCAATGACCTGAGGATAGCACATTAGCAAAAATGTTTGCCAGCGCAGGAAAATGAACACTAAAACTATCTTGAAATGATTTGTATCACTCAAGACCTCTTCTGTTAGATCCCCAAACTTTTGTATTTGTTAATATTCTGCTTGATTGACCACTCTTTGCTTTATTAAACAGAAATTACCAAGAGCAGCCGTCTTGGCTTGCGGTCTCTGTGCATCTCTATAATGACTAGTGACTGACTATCTTTGCTGTGGCCTTAGAATCCACTCAGGAGGATAAAAATGTTCATTTTTCCCCTATTACTACAGACCCACATGGAGGTTACAGCTCTTATATTTGATTCTGTACTCTCTCCTTTACTGTTAACAACTGTATTTCTCACATTTGCTATTGAACCTGCAAATAACAGACTCTCCTCTGACCTGTCTTTTTGTTTTTTGTCCCTAAGAGCTTAAGACTAAAGAACCAACTTTGATGTCTGTGTTTAAAAAGAACAAAAACACAGTCTGGGGTAATGATCTTATGAATTCCAAATACAGGACATTAACCTTACTACCTGAACTTTTGTGAATTTATTTTTGTTCTTTTTTAAAGATTTTATTTATTTATTTATTTATTTATTTATTTATTTATTCATGAGAGACACAGAGAAAGAGAGAGGGGCAGAGACACAGGCAGAGGGAGAAGCAGGCTCGCTCCATGCAGGAAGCCCTACCTGGGACTCAATCCCAGGTCTCCAGGATCACATCCTGAGCTGAAGGTGGCGCTAAACCACTGAGCCACCCAGGCTGCCCTATTTTTGTTCTTTTACCTATTCAGAAGCTCTGTGAGCCTCAGATTCATTACCCATAAAATTGTCCACACAATTTAGATAAATATTAATACAGTTGTGCAGTATAATAGAGATAGATGATGGCATGTCCTTATAGTAGTACAGACAGCATTTATAGGTATTAATGTTTCTGATCAGTAGTTGTGTTAAAGACAGATGAGGTTTCCAGAGAGTTGAATTTTGGGGAGGTGATACTGGATATTGAAACTCTGAGGGTATACAATTCAGTTGAGAAAATCCAAAGTCGATATATGGTTAGAAAGAAGTGGACATTTGCATTTATCAGACTCAGTCAGAGGAAATAGGTGTACCTTCTCAGGATTCTTTGGAGCACCCAAGCTACCCTAGCATAACAGGGCTTCAACAAACTTCAAACCCTGCTTAATGGCCTTTCATTCAGAGGCGTTTTCTCATCTAATTTTTCCCTAGAAAAAGCCTGATGACCTAAGTTCTATACATGGATTAAAAATAAGAATAAATTGGGAGGTAGACCTCTAATCTGTCAGAAGAACCATTTTATGAAGCCAACTGCTCATCTGAAACTTTAGATGCTCCTATGCTTTATAAACTATTATTCACATATAAGTATAGGTAAATATAACATATAGAAAATAAATAATAAACATATAAAATCAAAATACATTATTTATAAATTTATATTATATATGTGTATACATATATGCAAACCATTTATCATAGAGCCTGAAACATGTAAAATAACTGATAAAAAATTAGCGAGTCCCATTGTTGCAGAAATCTGCCAAAATATCAACCAATTATACAACTCTGTATTTTCCTCCATTTTTATACATGCATCTTTATTCATTCATTAGTATAAAGATATACACTTTTGTTTTAGTACAAATGATTATTACTCAGAAATTCTCACTCACATACATTTGAGGCATTACTGCTGTTCACATATTCGACTTTATAATGGGTAACCCAACATTCTGTTGGTTTGCTTCAACATAGCTCGTTTCCTGATTTCTATGTCTTTAAACATTCATAAGCCAATTATTCTGCTAATAAAAAAATGAAGTCATTGAATAGGCCAGTGCCCATAAATTTGTGCTTTAAGGCAGAAGACTGAATTTTTCTCATAATAGCTTTTCCCAGGACCAGCACTCCATGCAGAAAAAGCTGTCTTACGTGTTCAATGTTCATTAACAATGAGGCAGCGTTAGGATTCCAAGGATGTGAAAAAGATTCCATCTAAGTACAAATGCCCTCCCACTTGCCCACATGCCATAAAGCTGGCATTTTTTTTAACCCAGTAGAGTCATTAGGAGTTATTTTTTAAAAAATAAGGTCTGTATCAATTTTGGTGGTGCCATGGTGCAACCAGAGAAAGCTGTGTAATCAAGCACAGGAAAACGAACCACTCCCTATTTCTTGGTTGGGGATAAAGCATTAAAATCACGGCATATATAAATATCACAGTCAGAAAAGCTACTGCAAATACCACTTCTACCCAGCCACCAAGAGGTTCTGTTCTGGGAGTAGATAAAACAAGTTGAAAAACAAAAAATGTAACAATGAACAAAGCCAGTCTGAAAATATGATGACACTAGCAATAAAAACTAGTCATTACCAAAAATGTAAATAGACAGAGGCTGACTTTCTGCTCTGATGTGGTTCCACAGCCACTTGGTCTACCCTATCATATGTCACGTGAACTAATTCAGTGCACTTCCCCTTGTCTCCCCTTTTCTAGCATCTGCTTCCTGCAGCTCCTCTTCAAAGGGCCATGGAAGTTATTGCCTGATGGTGTCTCTTTCTGCTCTGAATAAGTGACTGCCCCTTATCCGATCTCTTCATTTTATTTAAACTATTCTAAAGTTCAACCTCAGATGATCTTTTTCAGGCTTATTGTCCCAGATTCCTCCCTCATTCTTTGTTCCATCCAAATTGGGCTCTCGCTATTCTCCATATATGCCCTGTGCCTTCCCGCCCTTGTACTTTGCGTGAGCTATTTACTCTGTCTAGAATGTGTAAATGCAAAGAGCTCCTCAAAGCCTGGGTTTGCTTAACTGTTTACTTGCTGACATATATTCTTATATATATATATATCCTTTTTTGAGGAGCCATCTTCCCATACATTATCATTTATAACAAAAACTGGGAAAATTTACTGAGTATTTTCATTGCTCTAGGCACTCTACTAAAGGTTTTATAGACAGACTTAGGTAACAAATGAGACAAGTATAACGTAGTGTTCAAGAGTGCAGAATGCCAGGGTTCAAATCTTAGCTCTACATCTTGTTTGCTGATGAACTTGGCAATTGCTTTTCTTTCTGTGTGCCCTTAATGTATCAAATGGAGATAATTATAATAGAGCCAATCCAAATTAAGTTATTATAGGATTATGTGAAATGATACATATGAAGCCCTTAGAACAATTCCTAGCAGACTGTAATTACAATATAAGTATCTGAGCCTGCTATTATTATACCTTACAATATGCTACGAAGTAGGTGTTGTCATTATTCCCATTTATGAGATGAAGAAACTGAGGTTCACTAATGTTGAAAACCTGCTCAAAGTTACATAAGTGTAACAGGTGACAGATCCAGAACATACACACAGATCTGGCTATGGTAAAGCTTGATCTTTTCTGTGATGCAGGTAGACGAGCTGTCTTTGTTTTCAATCCAGTGATTTTCCTGAATGGAAGCTACACAACTACCATGTTTGCTGACATTTACTGAGTACTCACTATGGAGTATGTGTCAGGTACAGTACTCAGCGCTTCTTACATCAGGTCATTAACTCTCACGGCAGACTTAACTGGAGACCATCTTTATCCTTATTTTAGACATGATGAAACTGTGCTTTAGAGAAACTTGTTCAGTCACATAGCCTGTAAGTGACAGAGCTAGGACTCAAACTTAGACTCTTACTGAAATGATACTCTGACTTCCTCTTAGGGAAGTAAGGAAAGTAAGGAAACTATTCCCTTACTTCTCTGTTCCAGTTCTCTTAGCAGAAACTATTTCTCTGTCACTGGGCACTTTGTTAGTTGTGCTTATGTCTGACACCACTGCCAACCTGTCAATCACCTGAAAAGCTGGACCCTGTCCCATTCACATTGCCTGCCTAACAGTGTCTTCCAAGTAGTAGAAGCCTAAGAAATCTTGGACTGAATTGAACTTCATGTTGGAACTTGGATCATAAAGAATCAAATGTTGCATAGAAAATATTTTGCATATATGCTGACACTTTAGATTATAATGACAAAGGGCTTGAATCCAGTTCCTCTAAGAATGACGAATGAATGAGATACAACTTTCACATTAGTTAAGAGGCTCAGCCTTGAAATTGGATTGCACTGGACTCAAGACCAAGCTTATTAACATTTTGCTTTTACTTATCCATTCCAAGCATCAGTTTCCTAATCTTTGAATAGAAGAATAATATCTCCCTCTTGGGGTTTTTGATATGATAAAATGAAAATAGTCATGAAAGCTACTTAGCATTTTGACTCATATATGATAAGCACTCAGCCAAGTTTGCATGATAAATAAAACTATGTTTTAAAAGTCAAATAACTAAAGAATAGCTCCTTGATCATCCCAGCAATTGCTCTTGTTCAGATCTAAAATCTTCCTGAAGGAAGATCACAAATATTATGAAATAAACTTAAGTGAAGGTGTAAGAAGAGAAAATAAATAACTCTCCAGGAAAAGGTGCCCTAAAAGGGCCAAACATGTGAGAAATGGTAGGAAAGCAGACCATTTTGTGGTAAACAGCTTCATTCTTAACCCAAGAGACACAATCTCTAGAGGGTACCTTTGTGTTGTTAAGATGTGTCACTGAAGGCCCCACGGTAAAGGTTTCCCTTTGTTCTCCAGTCTGACTGAGAGAGTGAATGGCACTGTAGTACTCATTTATTTGTAAACTCTGATCACTAATCGACTAAGAGTTTTATTTTTTATTATTATTTTTTATAAAAAGATTTTATTATTTATTTATTCATGAGAGACACAGGCAGAGGGAGAAGCAGGCTCCATGCAGGGAGCCCGACGTGGGACTTGACCCCGGGTCCCCAGGATCACGCCCTGGGCTGAAGGCTAAACCGCTGAGCCACCTGGGCTGCCCTACTAAGAGTTTTAAATCTGAGACTGGGTGAAAAGTATTAGAGCCAATCAGAAAAAAAAGTAAACACAGATTTCCTAAAGAAGATATCACTCATACTGCCAGCAAATACAAATACATATATAGATATATTCCTTTAAGCAACATAGAAGTCTGTATTACATGAAGTTACAGTTTTTAAAGATTCCTGACTGTTATGAACTGAATTGTGTTTTCCCCAAATTCGCATGTTAAAGTCCTACTCCCCAGTGTGACTGTACTTGGAGATAGGGCCTTTGAAGAGGTAATTAAGGTTAAATGAGGTCATAAGGATGGGACCTTAATCTGATAGGGCTGGTGTCCTTACATGGAGAGGAAGATACCAGAGATCTTTCGCCACGTGCATAGGGGAAAGAACATGTGGGACAAAGTGAGAGGCAGCCTTTTATAAATCAGGAAGAAAGCTCTCACAGCGACCAACAGTGCTGGCACCTTGATCTCAGGCCTTCAGAAGCATGAGAAAGTGAATTTTCTGTTGTTAAAGCCACCCAGTCTGTAGTATTTCATTATAATAGCACAAGCAGACTCATATACTAATATTTGCATTAAACGATTTCCTGTCCTCCTATAGAAATAATGGTTATATTTTTTCCAATGAAGAGTCAGGATGGCGTCCTAGATAAAGGACTTTTGTGCCTTTTTCAAGTCAAGGAGTCCATTTGGGAACTGTAGCTTGGATCTTCTAGCTTTCACACTTCAGACAAAAAGAAAAAAATATTAACACCCCCACACATAACACTTGTTTTATAAAGTATCTCTTTATTAGGAATCTCTTCCCTAAGTACCTCCCTCCAGACATTAAGCGTGGGCAAAGTTCCATGGGGAGACAAAGAGCAGTCACACAGCAGAAATAAGCATAAACTTAGCAATGATACAGGCTCTTTGTTACATGGGTTTACCCTTTGTTCTTTTGAAATTCAAATGCTTTCTCTTTGGAAGAAATTTTGCAATTTTGTCTTTTAAGCTAGCTACACTTGGCAATTTTGGAATAAAGCCAGAATAAAGCCAGGGCCTGCACAGCCTGATGAGGCCCTGCTGACCTAGGATTGCAAGCTTAAAGAGGCGCTACGGTTTATACTGACTGAGAGCAGTCATTCATTCATTCATTCTTCTAAAAAGTACCTTTTGAAGCCTCCTCTGTGGTACTGGGCAAGGCTCTGGGGATACATACAATCTTGGTCTGCCACCAGCTTACAAATTACTATGTAAACACAGATAAATAAATAAATAAATAAATAAATAAATAAATAAATAAATAAAAAAAAAAAAAACACAGACTACCATATGAAATTAACCAAATGAATAAATAAGGTATTCTCCGATGATGGTTCAGTGCTGAAAAGATCATAAAAAATAGTAAAGAGTGATTTTAGGTTGTCATTTGAATGAGTTTGAATTATGGTCACACAAAGATAGGGGAGGAAAATCCAGGGCAAATGGTACCGAGGCCCTGGGGAAGGAATCAGCTTGGTGTGTTTGGAAATCAAAGGCAAGGATGACATGGCTGGAGTACAAAGGGGCGCTAGATCAAAAGGGCCAGGCAGTCCCTGATCAAGAAAGTTGAGGAGGTATTCTTACTGCTTTGAGAAACCACAGCAGGGATTAAGTTAAGTGAGTCTAACTACAAACAATGGCCCATAGGCCAAAAGGAACCTCCAGCCTGTTTCGGTAAATCAAGTTTGTCTGGGGCAGAGCCAAGCCCAGTGGCTTAAGTATTGTCTACGGCTGCTTTTGTGCACAAAGAACAGAACTCAGTGGTTGTGATAGAGACTGTATGGCCCATAACTCCTAAAATACACTTACTATCTACCCCTTACAGAAAAAAAGTTTGGCCTAGTGGAAGCAGGGGGAGCAGTCTAGAGCCTGTGTGTCATCCACTGGAGAAGTGATGGTAGCTTGGACCAGACTGGTTGGTAGCAGTGCAGGGTTAGTTAGGGAGGTAAACAGACCCAGGGCATGCTTTTTCAAGAAGAGCTATCAGAATTTGCTAAAGGATTAAACATAGTGTGAGGCAGAGGATAGAGGGGAATCAAAATATTCTTAGCTTTTGGCATGAGCAACCAAGTGGATAAGAAGGTCATATGCTGTGTTGGGGAGTTCTGGACAGGGAGTAGCTTCGTGCAGCAAGTGCGAATAAAGAGCTACTGGGGAATGCTCAGTTTGAAATGCTTTTTTATAAGGCCCGTCTGTTACTTTTTTTTTTTCAGTCCAGTGCAGTGATTCTAAAAATAACCCAATGTCTTCTTCTCCTTCCATGTTCCATAACACAAACAAAAACCACATGGCCAGAACAATGATAACTGACACTTTCTTGAATTCTAAACTATAACCATTCTGCAGGCAGGGACCATGCCTGTATTGCTCACCCCTGCATCTCCATGCTTAGCTCAGTACCTGCCTCATAGTAGGAGCTCGCTAAATACAGGTTTTGAAAGTGAACTGAAGAAATAATTAGCAACCATTTACTGAGAACTTACTATAACATCAGCAACTTGATGAAGTATTTCACAAAAATTGCATTATGTGATATTTACAAAAATCTTACAAGCTAAGGATGCCTGGTCTTCAGCTCAGATCATGATCTCAGGGTCCTGTGATCAAGCCTCATGTCAGGCTCCCTGCTCAGCGGGGAGTCTGTTTTTCCCTCTGCCCCTTTCCCCACTCGTATTTTTTCTCTTTCTCTCTAATCAATAAATAAAAACTTAAAAAAAAAAAATCCCACAAGCTTGTTGCTGATACACCAATTCTACAGAATTAGAATCTAAGGCTTAAAGCAAGGGATCACAAACAAAAAGACCTGTCCTACAGAGTTGAGTTAGGAGATAAAAATGGGTGCAAGGAACCATATATTGACTACTGGGAGCTAGTATAATGACATCCTTCCTTATGTCATCCATCCCACTGCTTATTAGCTTCCACTATGACCTGCTCTTTGAAAAAACAGCCACACAATATTGCTAGGTCTGATATCCCAAGAGAAGCTGGAAATCTAGCTTATTTTATAAATATAAAATCTCTCAGTTAAAGAAAAAAAAAAAAACAGTCTTAGAGCAAGCATTAAAAAATCAGTCCTAGCAGGCACCTTTACACTTTCCTTTATGCACTGTCTCTCTAGTGGGGAGAAAAAGCTAAGTTACTCCTTAGTAAGTATTACTGGGGAATCTGGTGTAACACACTGTCCCTTGTGCTCAGCCAAATGTATTTTTTTGTTGAAGATGTTTCTTATGATAGCAGAGGGTTGCACTAGGCACTTGCTTTTTGTGTCTGGAACACTGAAGCCATTCTCTGGTGTTTGAATATCTGACTGATGACTAGAGTGAAAGCCCAAATCATATTGTGCAAGTGGCTAATGAATTCATGCAGCCCTCCTGATGTGATGAGGTAACAATGCTGACCTCACTTGCCAACAAGCCCTGAAATCTTAGAACTGAAGATATCAAATGCTTTCTTCTTCTTCTTCTTCTTCTTCTTCTTCTTCAAGATTCATTTCTTGTTACTAAGTCTGGTTTTTGGAGCCTGGATATCATATTGATGGTTCAGACTTAATTTAATTTCATAAAAGTGGGAGATTAAAAAATACCATCACTGGCTTATCACTTCAATTTTAGCACAACCACCTCTACATAGTGTAACAAGGAGGGAAACAGGATGTTTAAAACATCAAATAAAGTCAGTTTGGTGAACAGTTACTGAATGCCAATCATATGCCAGAATCTGTGCAGGGACCAGGATACAAAATGAACAAGCCATTGCCCCTGCCCATGAGCACTCATGTTCCACTGGGGGAAACAGATTCATAAATAATAATAGATCGAGCCACATGCTGTAACAGGATTACAAAATGCTCTGGGAACTTAAATAAATAAAAGGATGATTAATAATGACCTCACTGGGGCAGAGCTGAGAGAAGTCTAGGTCAAGGGAAGCTACGCATCGGAAAGGTTACAACTGAACTCTAACTTTGATGGCTGGCAGTTCACTGATGCAGTCTGGGTAATACAAGAAATATCTATCAAAGATTTACCATGAGTAAAGTACCATACTGAGTACTTAAACCTCATTCTTCACAACTACCCAATAGTTAAACTTGTTTTACATTCCCATTTTTCAGGCTAAAACACTGAGGCCCAGAAAGGTAAAATAATGTAGCCTCATAGCTAGTTATCAACAAAACTTGTACTCTGTTTCTTGTCTGTATGGCCTGAAATCCTGGGCCTCTAAATATTAAAATCTATCACCAGTTCGGATAAGTAGCCTGTAGACAAAAAATAAAATTGTTTGAGGATTAGCAATTAGTCCATTTTAATAGAAGATAGCTCGCTGAGGAGGAGGGTGGGGGGTGGGGGTGAATGGGTGACGGGCACTGAGGGGGGCACTTGACAGGATGAGCACTGGGTGTTAGTCTGTATGTTGGCAAATTGAACACCAATAAAAAATAAATTTATTATATAAAAAAAGAAGATAGTTTGCTTTCATGTGTGTTGGAGTGGAAGGTGCAGGTAAGGAGCACCTGGGAAAATTTCGATTTAAGACTTTATAAACTGAGTCCAGACTTTAAGACTACAGAGTTGAAGCTTTACTCTATAGGCAAGCAAGAACTCTGTATGCTTGAAAGAATCAGAATAATGTGATCAAGAATAAGCTCATTGGATAAATCCAGGAGCTCTTGGAGCAGCTTTGGAGAAGCCAAATACCAGAAAATCTATTAAAAGTTTATTAAAATAGTCCAGACAAAAGATGATGACGGTCTAAACTCAGGTACTGGCAGTGAGGACAAAGAAGATGACAAGGGTACATTAAGATGTTGTGGAGGGAGAATCAACATGATTTCAGAATGGCTAGGTGGAGGGATGAAGGAGAGATACTATAGGTGACAGTGGAGGGATGAAGGAGAGCTACTATAGGTGACACTAGGGATTATGGTTTGATAACTGGACAGGTGTTGACGTGAAATTTGGGACATAAGGGGCAGATCCGTGGACATTCAAGTTGGTAAGTCAAAGAAATAATTGGTAATATGAAAACTTTTCTTGAAAACATAGATTTAGGAGACATAAAAAAGGGAGAGATTGCCAACACTCAGGCAAAGTGTGACAGTGAGAGGAAAATTAGGATGTAAGACACAGTAGCAACATCAGCAGTTATACTCATACATGAATGTTCACAGTTAGGTTTAACCTGACAGTAAACATGATTCTTCTCAGTGCCTCTGTCATCTGCCTTTGTTAATTGTCTGAAATTAATCAAGGCTGAGTAACTTTTGTTTTACAACTAGTCCTTGTATAAGTACTTAATGGCTGGCAGATCTGAGCATCACTGATAACCCAGTATCAGTGTAATCAGTGTATTGAACATATTTCGATTGGGGACCTACAGTGAGAATATAGATCATGTAATTAATCTACATATGTGTATATATTCTATATTAACAGAAGAGAACACATATTACCTACAAATGTCCATATGAAAGTATCACAAGCGGGTGAGTATATCACTGCAAAGGGAAGGGTCCATTATGAATATTTAAATGTCTTTGGAAAAAGGAACTGTGATTACTAGTATTTCAACTACAGTGACTTAAATGGAAGTACAATGCTTTGAAAGAATTACTTTTTAAAGCATGTTACAGAAGAATTCTATTGAAGACCATCTGCATTTGTGTTGTCTTTACAGGAGAAATCATTTGTCAGTAAAGGTCAATAAAAAAACAACAGGGAGGCTCTTGTCCTCACTCCTTACCCTGGTACGTGCAGAGATTAAACATTCTAACCACTTAGCTTTAGAATTACTGCATACTTTACCTTCTGAGCTATTCAGAAAGGCTCTGTTCATGAAAAGTTCTCATGGTTATAAAACATGAAACAAAAAAAACTTGTCTAACATGATATGTTGTATTTATATTTCTTTTTGTTTGAGGCTTTGAAAAAGCTTTACAAACAAGACCTAATAAATCTCTTTAAGGCAGTTGTTTGTGGGAACTCTTCGCCCCTGAATAGAGGCTGGGGACAGGTAAAGGGAGAACAGAGATGGAGAGAAGACAAGGAAGGTGGACAGGCATCCACTGTTATCTAAAGTCACCAAAGCAGCCCAGGGCTGCACACATTTGTCCCTGCAATAGGACTTGTCAATATAAACAATCAGTGCTCTACCCTTCCCATTTTGCCATCTGTTAACACAGGTGAGCAACAGTGAACAAAACACCAGAAATGCAAAGGTAGGGGAGTAGAACAAGGAAGACAAGAAAATGGAACAATGACAGAGAGCTTCCTGTGTTCAGGAAACTGTGCAAAATGCTGTCATCTTTATAGTAGGTACTCAGTAAATACTTACTCTCATCCCTAATTTATGCTATGTTCAATGAACATAAGGAAGAAACTGGCAGATTTGACATAAATGTTATAATTTATTCTTTTTGATTAAGGAAACTGGTTTTTGCAGAGAAAAAGAAGAGAGTCCTTGTGAATTACAACTGCTGATCACCAAAGAAGCTAATCTGTTTATCAGTACTTGGAGGCATGAAGAAAAGAGGGAGGCACAGTGTGGAGTCAAGGTCGGCTTATATGCTGGGTCTAGCTGTGTACAGTGATTACAGGAAAGACCCATTCCATGTACAGAAGATATTACTATCAAAAACGAAGAACTTAAAGGATAAGGAACAGAAGTAGCCACTGAGACAAAGAATACCAATTATCCACAAATCCCTTCTCTAGTGGAGTGGACTATTCAGGGTAGGAAAACTCTTATAAATGAAGTCATTACCCTAGTTCTTGATTTTGATAGCAGAGCAGAGACTGTTATGTGGCATTAGGGAGACATCTTATTCTCTCTACCCACAAGATTAAACTTGTTCTTAGATCTTTATAAAAATCTGAAGACTTTTTTTTTTGAAGAAGAAGAAGACTTTTGATAAATTATTCCTTTCACAAGACAAGAGAACTAATGAAATCAACAAAGTCAGATATAGTATCCCAGTGGCTCCATTGTCAGATGGGCCTGGGTATGAATCCGGCCCTTGACACTTAACCTGGGCCTAGTCCTGTAATCTTTGAATATAATCTATTATGTATTCTCTAGACTCAGTTTCCTTTTTTAAGACATGAGTAATAATAATATCTATAATATCTACCTCCCAGGTGTCATAATGAAATGAGATAAGGCATGTGGACATTTAGCAAAGTGTCTATCAAGCAGTAAGAATTCAACATATGCTGGTAGCAATTTCTAAAAATCCTGGGATGATAATGCACTTATTGTGAGGCTTAGTATCCATCCACACCATTTCGAAACATTCCTAAGACTTTAGATAAATGTAGATATGATTTTGATATATATATATATACTTGATTTATATATATCAACCAATATAAAAGTTTATGTACACATATTGACCTATAACCCACAGGATCTACTCCTTCTTTTTCTTTTCTGGAATGTATCGAATACTAATAGTGATTAACTTGTTTTTCATTTCAAAATACAAGCCATGAATTATTTTTAACTCATGCATAAGTTATATCATGTTTACTTAACTTTTAAAGACAAATTTATCTATTAAAATGTTATTCAGGAGTGCCTAGGTGCCTTAGTCAGTTAAACATCTGACTCTTTGGTTTTAGCTTGGGTTATGATCTCAGGGTGATGAGATGGAGCCCTGAATCAGGCTCTGCACTGAACAGGGAGCCTAGTTAAGATTCTCTCTTCTCCCTCTCCTTCTGCCTCTCCCCTTGCTCATGCACTCTCTCTCTCTCTCTGAAAAAAAAATTTTTTAAATGTTATTCATCATAGACTTTATTTTAGGTAAAATAGAGGGAGTAATGAACAGTTTAGTAAAGATTCAGAAAATGAGCCTGTGAAGTTTGATTCCTCCAATTAAAATGCTACTAAACCAATTATGAAAATACAGAAGTACTGGGGCAATCAAAATAGTGTCCACTTTTTCTCAAACCTACAACCATTATCGAAACAGTTATAGAAAAGTACATGGCAATGCAACAATTAAATAATTTAAAGAATTGCTGTCAGGAACGGAAAGACAGTAATTACTAAAATGCAAATGAAAGCTAATTTTAGGAAAGGTAAAAGTAACTTTCTTGAAAATAGGATGTAATACTAAGCAGAACAAAGAAAATTATTTTGAAAAACCTTAGGTAGTCTATAACTTATACTATATATCAAAATCAGTTTGTTTAATGGGTTAACTAGGACTTTCAAATCATAGAAAAATTAGGTAAAAATGGACTATCAGATGTTCAAGGTGCAATAACTTTTTAAAATTTGAAAAAATAGAAACTATAAATTACAAAGAAAAAGTCCACAAGGAAAAGGTTCAACAGAATCTATTATAAAAGCTTTAGAATTTTATATAATGTATAAATCCCAGTAGAACACACAGATAGGAAAAAGAAAAACAAAGGTCCTAACCGCAATTTATAAGGCCCCGTGTAGTCCAGGTGCATCAGTAAGGTATTTCACACACATTGACTAATGCCACTTATTGGGAAGTGTTCACCATCCACTCTATTACTCTTGGAAATCTATGTATCTGATCATACTTTTGTGCCTTCTCCCCGTTTTTGTAATAAAAGACTCAAGGGATAAAGAGAAAGGCAACAACTTTGGGTCTGATTTTTATTACTAGGTAAATTACGCCCAAAATAATGAAGAGGAAGGGTAGAACAGCCCAGGTGGCTCAGTGGTTTAGCACCACTTTCAGCTCAGGGCGTGATCCTGGAGACCTCGGATCGAGTCCCCTGTCAGGTTCCCTGCATGGAGCCTACTTCTCCCTCTGCCTGTGTCTCTGCCTCCTCTTTGTCTCTGTGTCTCTCATGAATAAATAAATAAAATAAATCTTAAATAAATAAATAAAATCTTTTTTAAAAAAAGAGGAAAAGTGCATGTGTAAAGATGTTCAGAATTGCTAAAATCAAAAGTATATAAAACAACAAATATTGGCAAAGACATGGAGAAAA
This sequence comes from Canis aureus, assembly GCF_053574225.1. Classification (NCBI taxonomy): domain Eukaryota; kingdom Metazoa; phylum Chordata; class Mammalia; order Carnivora; family Canidae; genus Canis; species Canis aureus. The sequence continues at coordinate 42,832,891 of NC_135615.1, forward strand.
GGAATTCTTGTATACTGTTAGTGGGAATGCAAACTGGCAGAGCCAATGTGGAAAACAATATGGAGGTTCCCCCAAAAAATTAAAAGTAGAATTGCCCTATGATCTAGTAATTCTGCCCCTGGGTATTTCACCCAAAGAATACAAAAACACTAATTCGAAAATGCATCCTTCTGTTTATTGCAGCATTATTTGCAATAGCTAAGATATGGAAGCAACTCAAGTGTCCATCCATAGGTGAATGGATAAAGAAGGTATGATATATACACACACATACACACACACGCACAGGAATATAATACTCAGCAATTAAAAAGAACGAAATCTTGCCATTTGCCATAACATGGATAGGCCTACAGGTTTAATGCCAAGAGAAAAAAGAAGAAAAAAAAAAAAGAAAAGGAAAGGAAAAAGGTAAAAAGAAAAAAAAAAAAGAAAGAAAGAAAGAAAAAAAAAAGAAAAAAAATGCCAAGAGAAGTTAGTCCGAGAAAGACAAACACCATATGATTTCACTTATATGGGAATTTAAGAAACAAAACAAATGAACAAAGAAAAAAAAAAACCCAAAACTCTTATCTTTGGAGAACAAACTGATGGTTGCCAGAGTGGAGGTGGTTGAGGGGAATGGGTGAAATAGAAGATGGGGATTAAGGAGTGCATTTGTCTTGATGAGCACTGAGTAGTGCATAGAATTGATGAATCACTATATTGTACTCCTGAAACTAACATAACACTGTAGGTTAACTATACCAGAATTAAAATAAAAACTAAATAAAATAAGGATGTTCACATCAGTGTTATCTAATAATGAAAACAAAACAAAAGAAAATGAAGAAAGGAAGGTGCAAGGGAATATAAAAAGGAAAGAAAGGGAGCGAAAGAGGAAGGAATCAAGGGAGGAGGAAAGGAGAAAAAAAGGAAATGATCTGAATGTCCAAAAATCGTAAGATAGTATATCAAAGAAATTAATAATTAGTTTTAAAGACAGTTTTGTGGACTATACAGTCATATGGAGAAACGTTCCTGTGAACCCCAGTCTAGGGCATTCATCTAGCATATATTTGAGTCCCTTCTTATTTTTAAAACAAGATTTTATTTATTTATTCATGAGAGACAAACAGAGAGAGGCAGAGACACAGGCAGAGGGAGAAGCAGGCTCCCCGCAAGGAGCCAAGTGGGGGACCCGATCCCCGGATCTGGGATCATGCCCTGAGCCAAAGGCAGACGCTCAACCACTGAACCTCCCAGGCCTCCCTGAGCCCCTCCTTAAAGGAAGAGAGTATTCCAAATGTGTGTCTGAGCAACAGAAAGGGGAGCACATGAGGAAGAAACAAATAGAATGTGACATTGGAGAGATGTGCGAGGTCAATTTGTAGGACTATATAAACTTTGACAAGGAGGCTGTCTTTATTCGATGATTCTAAAGTGAAAGTTGTGATCTGATTTATGTTTAAAAGGATTGCTCTATTTTCTGTGAGGTGGGGAGAGAAAGAAGCAGTCCTACTAGCTGGTTAGTGAGGTGGCTCCCGAGGAAGGCAGTAGCTTCAACCACGAAGAAAGAGAGATGTAAAAGTAGGCCAACTTAGAGAATGGGTTGAGGTAAAATAATAGACTTGTTAATAGATTGCATGTGCAGTGTCAGAGAGAGAAAGATATAAAAAGCAGCTCCATAAACTGGCTTGAAAAATCTAGAGGATATTACTGTCATTTACTACAACGGAGACCAGGGAAGGAGGAGTTTATGCTCAGTGTGACAGGCACATAAGTCAAGAGTTCTACTTTGTCCCTGCTAAGTACAAAAGCTAGTAAACACATTAGTTGAAGACGTGAATAGATGACTGATACTAGACTTGTAGGAAATAGGATTGGATCCTCCAGATGAGAATTGGCGAACCGACCTGGAGGAATGTAGCTAGACAACTTGAGGAGATCTGGGATGGAACCTGAACTCAAATACTCAGAGGTGTGAAGTAGAAAAGGGACCAGCCACAAGAACAAAGAGGGAGCCAGGGAACAGGAGAAATAACCAACGAGTGTATAGTAATAGAAAGCAAAAAGGGAAAATTCATAAGGGAGTGGTCAGTCTCATCTGAGAGGTCAACGGCCTTATCTGAGACATCAAAATACAAAACAGTCAAGTGAGAAAAGGACTAGAATTTGGCAACTCAGTGGTCACTGGAATTTGACAAACACAGTCCCAGAGGAATGATGGGATTGGAAGCCCTTCTAGAACTGGTTAAGGAGAAGGTGTGGAGTGAGTAGGTGTAGGCAGCTTTGAGAAACTTTCTCAATAGGATACAAATGAGGCAGTGATTAAAGGAGATGTTGAGGTCAAAAGAGTAAATGCGATTATATGCTGATGTGAGTAATCTAGTTGAGAGCAGGAAATGGATGATTCAGGAGAAAGAGAACATATCTGCAGAAGTCAAGACCTTGAGAAATGGAGAGGAGCTCCAGCTCTGGCTCAACAGGCACAAGCATGCCCCCCTGTGAAAGGTATGAGGCCCACACACATGATACAACTATGACCTCTGGTGTTTATTAGGCAGGCTGGAAGGAAATAGTAATTGAAGAATTAAGTAAGGGTACTGGGGGGAATCTTCTTCTAGTGTCCCTCAGTATCTGTCTTTATAATAGAATTTTTAAAGTAAGATGTTCTCAGGGTAGGTATCTGGGTGGCTCAGTTGGTTAAGTGTCTGCCTTCAGATCCTGGGGTCCTGGGATGGAGCCCTGCGTTGGGCTCCCCGTTCAGCGAGGAGTCTGCTTCTCCCTCTCCCTCTCCCTCTGCCCCTCCCCCTGCTCTTGTTCTCCTCTCAAATAAATAAATAAAATCTTAAAAGTAATAATGTAAGAGGTTTTCAAAAAAGCTCCTAAATCAAGGTGTTCTTGCCAGTTATGCAGCAAGAGCTGACAAATATACAGCTGTTTCCAATATATACAGAACACCTGGACTGCAATATTTTGACAGTGTGGTGCTCTTGATGATAAACACTATATACCAGCCACTGTATTAATTCTCTGTAGAGTTAATAAATGCCTATTTGGTCTTATGTGTCAGTTGTATTATAATTTTAATTATATTATATAATATATAATAATATAATAATACATCAAGTATTATTATTATATATTATAGTATTATATGATTTATAATATAAATATATAATAATATATTATAATTTTATAAATATTAACACATTTAACTCCCAAAATGAGACAGATTATATAGGTAACATCATCATTCCCATTTCACATATAAGGACTGAGACACAGGAGGTTAAGTAACTTATCTAGAGCCACACAGCTAAGTCAGAGAGCTAAGACTCAAACCAAGGCACTCTGATGCCAGAATCTTTGCCTTCTCCCTGTATCCTCTCCTGGCCTTTCCTCTTTGTCCCTTCTTCTTTTAAGACACCACTCATATTGGATTAAGGTCTCACTCTTATGACTTTATAATCCTAATTACCTCCCTAACAGCCTTAACTCCATATATGTCACATTATATGTCATATTAGGGGTTAAGGCTTCAACATATGGATATAAGGTGAACACAATCCAGCCCATAACAGGTTGTTTCCAATTTTTTGTAGTATAAGTCATGCTGATGACAAACGATAAAGTGGTCTTAACAGCCTAACTGCTTCGTCAGAGGGTATGTCATTTAAGGCTTTTGATATTAATTGCAAGTTGTCTTCTGGAAATGTGTTCCCTGTGAACTCTTGCCAGTACACTATCAGGATGAAAACACAATCATTTTGAAGAATAATATGCATGTGTAAAAATCTCTCACCCTGAACTAAATCTTAGCTCTATCCAGCATCTCTTCATTATCTGTGACGAGAGGCAAGTGACCCCAGACTGCTACCCACAGCCATTTGTTCGTCCTGTAGTCTCATCCGAATTCTGGGGAGTGAAGGAGAACTTCGTGAAGACAAAGAAACAGAATGGCCTGGACTGATGCATTCGGACAGCTTCCTTTAGTATCTTTGTTGCTTGTTTTTAATTACCCCTTTCCGTTGTTCACATTGCATTAATGGGAAGAGGAAACCCAGTTTATCTCGCTGACAAAGAGGAACACAGCGAGGCAGAAGAGGTGTGGGAATGTGCTGGTTAATTTGGGATGGGCTTGGAGGCCGTCTGGTCCAGCCTCCTGCTAAGCTAACACCGTTGAAGGGGAGCCTTTTCCTACTCAGCATTCTCTCTGCAAGTACTCCATTCTGCTTGCTGTCTCCTGCCAGGGTCAGGTTACAACAGGCTTCTGACTATCGGAGAGCCACTGCAGGGAATTGAGTTTGGTATCACTGCTTCCTCTTCCTTGCCTTTTGTCTCTGGGAGTCTGTAGCCTCCACAACTGAGAGAATATTTTAATTTAGAGGCAGAAAGGAATCTCAAAATGAAATAGAGAAGGTACATTCTTGCATACAGGGAATAGAGAGAGCTTATCCATGTATCCATGTCTTTAACATGGTTCCTGGGCTAGAGGAGCAGTTAATGAATTGGGCACTTTGAGGTTGAAGGTCGTCTTGGTGAGTGGAAAAAATATCATGGAAGTGGGTAAGAAAAATTTGGCAGTAAGAAGGAAAAGTCATTTAAAAGCAGATAACCGGAAGTTGACTATATTTAATGTTTCTACCATTACATTTTACCTCATGTATGTCAAACAAAGCAAAAGTATGGAAAGGCAGAAAATTAAATAAAATTATAATAAGTGACCTACCACAGAAAGTGACTTGTTATCAGTCAGACAATATGGTGGAATGTAAAATATTTAGAGTTGCAGAGGCAGACAGCTGTAACCAGCTGTGTGGCCTCAATAAAGTAAAGCTCTCTCAGTTTCATTCTCATCCCATGACATAAGAGGATAACACCAACTTAACAGAGTAGTTATCAGGCATTAATGATAAAACATGCAAAATACCTAGGATAGTATGGTACATGCCATACAGGATTCACTCATTAAACAGAGGTTTCCCTCTGCTTCTGACAGAAGGAGGAGGACTATAAATTCTTCAGCAGCCTTTCAATCTAGATGTGGAGATGAAATGTGAACGTTTGAAACAAGGAGAACAATTATGTGCTAAACACTGTGGTAGTGATCACAAGTATGATAGGAATTCAGACAAGGGGAGATCTGAGTGCACCAGACTACTCTCTCACTGAAAGATTTGCCTAATTATTGGGTCTTACATACTGGGTGACTGGAATAAGTAAGAGAAGCAAATGGAGGAAAGAGGACATTGAAAGGTGGTGGGAAGGATGAGGGATGCAGAAGCAAGGACACAAATAAATGGTAGGGAAACTGAATAAAATTAAGCAGAAGTGACCAATGAAACTATGCAACTGATCTACAATTTATGGAAAGAACAATGCTCATAGTGGGTACATTTAAAAAATAGCTAGAATGAGTAAGAAGAATTACAGTCTGAGTAGGTACTGAATAAATACTAATGGATGACATAATGGTTTATCAGAATTCATTTTGGAAATTAAGAAAAAGATCTGTGAATATAAATCAATTGGTCATATTTTCAAAAAAAGAAATGACTCCAATATTAATCTGCATAACTGTAAGTACATAGAACATCAAGAAAGCCTTTTTTTGTTTGTTTTAATTGATGGTGATGACATAGTCACTTTGCTTTGCTTGACATGATCTTGGGGATTTTCCTTCAGCATCACTACACTTTAATACTGACAGGACAGTGCTGCTGGTCTTCATTTGGCTTGTCTAATTCCTAGGGTTTTCATTCCTTGTATTTTCATATAGTTGATAGTTATTTTTTTTTATTTTATTTATTTATTTTATAGGGGGAGAGAGCATACACGTGTGAGGGAGGGGGGTGGCAGTGAAAGGAAGAAGGAGAGGCAGAGAATCTCAAGCAGATTCTAAGCTAAGCATACAGCCCAAAACAGGGCTCGGTCTCAGGATGGGAGATCATGACCTCAGCAGAAACCAAGAGTTGGTCACTTAACCGAATGAGCCACCTGGAACCCTGGTTGATACTTATTTTTTTTTTTTTTAAGATTTATTTATTCAGAGAGAGCGCGAGAGAGGCAGAGACACAGGCAGAGGGAGAAGCAGGCATCATACAGAGAGCCCGATGTGGGACTTGATCCAGGGTCTTCAGGATCACACCCCGGGCTGCAGGCGGTGCTAAACCACTGCGCCACCAGGGCTGCCCGGTTGATAATTATTTTAACTCACATTTTTAAAAAAGTAACAATGAAATCATTAACCTTAATATGAAAGAATATGAGCTCTGCCCTTCACCTACCTAATATCCATCAAGAATTTTCCTTTTTTTTTTTTTTTAAGATTTTATTTATTTATTCATGAGAGACACAGAGAGGGAGAGAAAGGCAGAGATACAGGCAGAGGGAGAAGCAGGCTCCATGCAGGGAGCCTAACGTGGGATTCAATCCCAGGTCTCCAGGATCACACCCTGGGCTGAAGGCGGAGCTAAACCGCTAAGCCACCCGGGCTGCCCTTCACCAGGAACTTTCTAAAAACATTCAGACAATGGCAACTTTAAAAGCTCTTTTTTAGTTTGCTTCCTTTCTTATTAACCAAGTAATAAATGCTCTTTGGGGAAAAACTTAGAGACTTTGATCAACAAAAATTAAAAATTAAATTCACCAATATTTGTACTACTGAATACTTTTTGTATTTCCGGCAGGTCTTTTTTCTCCATGCATATATGAACATATTTTTAACAAACATAGGCTGTTAGGTCTACATTTTTACTAAATGTACTCTGAACATTTTCCATGTCATTTAAAAAATTGTTTAATCTGCAGTTATTTAAAACTGATGACACACACCTGCAATGTTCTTTCCCCAGATCTTCACTATATTCCAACCAGTCAAGGCAATTTTTACAGAGTTTTACATTTTGTAGTTAGATATTACAAACTTAAAGGTGAAATGAAAAAAAAAATAAAGGTGAAATGAAGAGATGTTTTTGTGTCATCTGCAATTCCCTCACCCCTTCCTGGATTCTGATTTACTCCTTAGGATTATGTTTCCCCCTTCTTTTTTCCTCTCTCTCCTATATTACTTCCCTCAAGGAGATTGTAGGCTAATGGGGGAAGTAATTCAAGTCCATAAATACTTGTAATCACTACCAGAGGCAAATAAAAGGGCAAATAGAAGGATTTCCAATTTCAGAGGAAGATTTCTTCAATCAGTCTGCAAATAGATTTACACACCCAATGGCAAAGGAATTAAGAAAACCTTTCTGTTCTTTACTTATTTTTTCTCTTTTCAAGGGGAGCAACAGTATAAAAAAAAAGGAGTTGATACCCTTTCTCTCTCTTTTCACAGTTGGAAAACCAAAAATCACTAATGGACGGGATGCCTGTTCATGTCACCCAGCTAGTTTGTAGCTGAACAGAGATTAGACTCAGGATTTCTGAATCCCAGGTTTGTGTTTTCACAATGGCACAATGGTGCACCCTAAAAAAAAAAAAAAAAAAAAAAAACTTAAACAATACTCCAATACCAATACTGTGGGAAAAGAATCCTTGTCAAGTAAAGGAATTCTCTAATTTTCTTTATAACAGCAAAACATGTTCTGAGAAATGGGCAGGAATATAAAGGATAATCCTGTATCCTTCTACTAGATTTTTTTCTTTCAAGTAGAGCTATATTCATACCTTGATTGAAATATCACACAAATGCAAACTGGCTTCCAGTATGGCCTCTAAAAAAGAAAAATTTAGAAAGTGACTTTCTGAATGAGCAAGAGCAAATATTTTATGCACCAGAGAATGTTCCTGCCCTAAGGGTCTACTTACCACACATTCATAATGTTGTGTGGAAAGAGACCTTAAATATAATCTAATATAACCCTTTAAATAAACTAGAAACCTTCTCAATAACATCTCTGTCAATCATTCACCTTGTGCTTGAACATTGGCAGTTAATGGATCCAGGATCTGGGCTGAAATCAAGAAACAGTAAACACGATATCTTTATGCACTGGACTGACTAGTGAGTCTGGCATCATACCAAATTACATGTCTTTAAAGCTGTATGGCTTGGATTTAATGAGCTGTTTGCTAAATTGAATGTCATCTCTCTCCTTCTTAGACACACACACACACACACACACACACACACAGTAAAAGAGGAAAATGATCAAAAGCCAATATTGGCTATATTATCTTAAGAAGCAATATAGGACTGACAGAAATGATGGGCCATCACACTTCTGGCTACAATAGTCCTTCTTATACATAATCCCCAAACCCCAAGACTTTCCTTTTACTTAAAGGGAAATAAGGAGTTTAAGAGAATGACAATAAGGAGTTTAAGAGAATTGACAGGGATTTATAGGTTTCTGTCTCAGTGGCATTTGACTACACCCAGAGAGGGAGAGAATATACAGATTATCTAGTATGGAGGATGGAGTAGTAATAATCATAGCTCAAAAAGGGAAAACACCAAAGTGAAGGCAGGCAAATCAGGATCAATACTCTCATCAAATACTCAGTGACCTTTCCCCCCTGGTTTATATTTTTCCTCATTTTCTGGGATGCATTTTTTTCATTAAATACAGAAAAAATAATAATGCAAGAGTCCCTTGACTGTAACTGGGATCAATGTATCTAACATGTTTTCCAATACTTCCTGTGCACATTGCCTCATTAGATTCACATGCCAGGAAGTGTTCAAACAGGGAAAAGAAAAAAAAACTTTAGAAAGCCATTCATAATTTTCAGGATTTAACAGTCATTCCATACTTGTCCTGTAGTCTTGTTTTTTTTCCTAATACATCTCAAGTGATAAAGCTTCAGGTACGCTGGAATTCAGAGTTCAGCAAGGAAATATTTGCTGCAAAGTGCTTTGTTTATGTGATTTTGTTCTGCTTCATTTTGAAAATCTGTATTCTGCATTATTCTCTGATAAGGAAGGCCAGCAGTGGCTTGATTCCATTAGCTGAAACATTCTTTTTTAACTTCAAGGAAAAGGCAGAGAACAATGCCCCTCCTGCACTTCCGGGTTCATAAACCCAATTTTGCAAATTTATTGTCTTTCTTTATTCGTGCTCCTTAACTGGTATTCTTTTTTTTTTTTTAATTTTTTTTTAATTTTTTTTTTTGTTCCTTCACAGAGACACACAGAGAGAGGCAGAGACATAGGTAGGGGAGCCCGATGTGGTACTAACAGGACCCTGGGATCAGGACCTGAGCTAAAGGCAGACGCTAAACCACTGAGCCACCCAGGCATCCCCTTAATTGGTATCCTTAACCAAGTTTTCTTATAAAGATGTTCACATTTGATTCCCAATTTGCAAATGTTCCTGTGTTTCGATAAAGGTCACTGTGTTTCTTGGCATGATTTTAGTGTCTAAGCTCTTACTGCTTTACTATACTTTTAAGAATGAGTCTTACCCATTATGTATTTCCCATTCTCTACTCCTCCACAATACACCTTAGAGAATACTTCGTAGGTGTTAGAATTATTTTCAAACTTAAATATTTCTTTGTATTAAAATCCAGACCACAAATCTAAAGAACATTCATTCGCGTTCAGTTTAAAAAAATATTAAAGTTCCATTTTAATTCAAAATATTTAAATATATCCCAGGTTTTAAAATGAACAGCTTACCAAGTCACTAAATGAAGACTAATAGGTACTTTAATTTGGTTAGTAATTCACATAGGAAACAAGATATTTGAGTTAACTTAAGATTTATCACTGAGATAGGTTTGTTAAAATACACAATCTAGGGTCAACTAGATGGCTCAGTCGATTGAGAGTCCGAGTCTTGATTTTGGCTCAGGTCATGATCTCAGTGTCCTGGGATCAGCCCCAGCTTCCCCCACCCCACTTCAGCTCTGAGCTCAGGGGGCAGTCTGTTTAAGGATTCTCTCTCTCCTTCTGCCCCTCCCCAAGCTCACATGTTCTCTCTCTCAAATAAATAACTAAATCTTTAAAAAAAGAAAAAAAAAGAAAGCTATAAAAATCCTTGTTTAAGGTTCCCAATAAAAATGAATTATGACTAAATCGCATGGAGTTAAGCTTGGAGTTTTGTCCTATTAATATTGAATCTAATTAAACTACTGTGAACTAAAACCACTGAAGACTATGACAACAAGATGATGAATATTCAAGGGAAAATTGGAAATTTTAGTTTTAGAAATTAGATATTTGGTATACAGAATATTAATTTTATCAATTCTATCGGGTTTTCAAGCTATTTCATGACAGGATCTTGTTCTCGAAACTTTAGGAGGGGGACACCCCCAATGGGTATTTTGTGTAGAGAGCCTATATCCTGTTCTCTTAGCCACTCCCTTTCCTTTGTGGTTCACCAGGAACACTGGTTGTAGGTGGACACCAATTTGGAACTTCTGAGCAGAGAGAGCAAACTTTCCATCTTCAGGAGCCCTGCAGAGTCACCAGATAGGTTAAAAATATTTGGGTTTATGGATGATTTACTGATCTTGATGACAAAGTCTGTCATTTAAAAATATTTGCATTTTGCTAATTAAATAAGTAAAATACATTTTGGTAAATTTGGAAATCATAAAAAACTCAATGAAGAAATTTTTCATAAAGCTATCATCCAGAATTAATTCTTATTAATATTTTGATCTTTAAAAACATGCCTGTGTTTGTATATTTTTTCTCTTTTCATAAAATTGGCATCAAATTCTTTTGATTTTTGAGTTTTTAACTTAGAAGACATATTCTACATATTGTCCTATGTTATAAATACTTTTTTCTACAATATACTGTTTGAAGGGCCTCACTGCATTCCATAGTTGGGATAGGCCACAGTTACTTTATCATATATCTGATCTATAGAGAGACAGATAAATCAAGGTTTCAGTGTTTTCTCACCCAAATCTACTGTTGTCAAAACTCCTGCTATTCACTATAAGCAAAAATTGAAACAAAAAAGTCTTATGTAGGGATCCCTGGGTGGCGCAGCGGTTTGGCGCCTGCCTTTGGCCCAGGGTGCGATCCTGGAGACCCGGGATCGAATCCCACGTCAGGCTCCCAGTGCATGGAGCCTGCTTCTCCCTCTGCCTGTGTCTCTGCCCCTCTCTCTCTCTCTGTGACTATCATAAATAAATAAAAATTAAAAAAAAAAAGTCTTATGTATATAGCATCATAGAAATTATAAGAGCACAGAAACTGTACTGTTCATAACATTAAGTTCTGGGATTTATGCTGCTCCGTCTATTTTGCACTTGGGGATTTTTTTCCAGAGATGAAATTCCTGTAAAATTGCTTTCTGAATGTCTTTAGAGAAAAACAAAATGTTCATAGTTTACAAAACTGTGGAAAACACAGCACAAAACACAGTTCCTTAATTACTTGAAAAAAGTAGATAGGAAAACCAGGTAATTTTCTCTTATTAAAATACATTTAATGCCTATTTAAAATTTTGCTTTAAAAAGAGAATCCCAGATTTTATTGTACAAATATAACTCATGCATGATCAAATAGTTACTTAAACACAAAATATCCACATGGTTTATAATAAGACTGGGGCTCATTTCATCTCTCCCTTGTTTTCTTTCTTCACTGAGGAAACTGGTTATATGGACCTTGTTCTTGAATGTACATTTCTGCAGAGTGTTGCTATCTTTTACTTAGCAAAAATTAGGTCTTGATTAATATTTAACAACAACAATAACATTAAAAATATATATTTGCCTTTCTCTTCATTTACTCTAATTTTCAGGAGCACAATCAAATTTTCATTACAAAAGGGAGCTAATTAGCATATTAGTTAAGAGGCACTGGGGATGGGAGTCAGACATACTGGAGTTCAGAGTCTGTTTCCATCAGTCATTAGTTAGATAATCTTGAGAAAGTATTACATTGATTTACCTCAATAAACCTTAATTTCATTCTGTATAAAATGGGAATACTATTACTTTCTTCAAAGCATGTTGGTGCAGGGTATGCAATGTCTTTAAGTGCAATGCTTGGCATCTAGGCAAAGTAGTAAAACACAAAAACCAACACAGTGACGACTGACATTAAGAAATATGTTTTGAAAGTAATTTTTAAGACTTTTTTTAAATCCAAATTTAGTCTAAAAAGTAGATTGATATGCCTCAATAATCTCTATTTAAGAGTTAATTGAAACATTATTACATTTGGCTCATCAAATGAAAGATACACCTTAGAAGGAGAAAGGTAGGATTAAAATACTGATTCAAAACCACCCTCATTAGCATGTGCATCAATAGTTCAGGCTTATTAGCTGGAAGCTATAGTGGTCACTTCACAAAAACAGAGAAGACGTCCGCTGGCAACGGTGGGGCTAATTATACATTATGTGTAAGTGTTAGCATGTGCTAACATTCTACTAAATTTGACCCCTTTTCCTTGTAAAAATGTAAGTTCCTTTTGGACAGGGACCAGGGCTAATTATTGGAGTCTCTGAATGCTCTCTATTTAGAGGAACTTCACTAACGCTTTTGTGGTGTTAGTGATGATGATGATACACATGCAGGAACTATTTATCCACAGCTCTTGGTTTATTTAGTTGTGTCTAGATACAGACACACACACCTAGATTATATGTGAAAAGAAGGACCTGGGAGGAAGAATCAAAAGAACTTAAGTTACCTTAGCACCTGAATTAGGGTTTAGAGGCCAGGTCAGATCATGTCATAATTCTTTGGCCCTGATTCACATCACTGATGTATCATTTGGTTGTTTGGGGCTGGATCCTACACAAAAAAAATTTCTGAAGAAATCTGGATTTGAGTTCCATACTTCTCAGTCATTAGGTAATGCTAAGCACAAGTAGACACTGAACTTTACTCTGAGGATGATTATAGATAATATAACATAACATAATATACAACATCTTCTCTACCTGTATATTTGGGAGAATTTAAAGTATCAAAAGTTCTTTGTAACTTAAATTGTATTCTTTGTAAAATAAAGTTTTAAACACATACTGTGAAAAACCAACTTAGCTTATTAATTATAAAAAAGATGAGTAACAGATGGAGCATAAAAGGAAACACTTGAAGTTGCAAATTATCATTGTGTCATTATGATTCCCTAAAAACCAGATCAACAGCATTATTAAAGTTCACAGAGATAGTTCTTTTTTATTAAATGCTTATCTGCTGGGTCATTCTTGCTGTGCTGGAAGCATAGACTGTTGTTTACAAACATTTTACACATGTTTACAAACTCCTTCCTGAGCTGGGTCCAGTCCACAGGCTCCAGCTTTGAACTACTGTGCCATAAAATCAGCATGGATCTTACTTCAATCTCATTTCTAAACTCACTAACTGAATTATTTCAGCTAAGATATTTAACCTATCTAAGCTTTATTTTCCTCTTGAAAAGTGGGAAGAACAATGCCTCTGTTGTGAGGATTGCAAAAATAGACATGGATGAAAACAGTCTAACAGATACAGAATAGGTACTCAGTATAGTTCTTTTTCTCTTTCTGTGGATGACTTAGAAAAAATACGTTGTTTTCTCCTTTTCATACTTGTTACACTCAGAGAACCTCAGATATCCTTGTTATTAAGAGGGTCAGGGTTATCTCATTCATTGTTGGAATAAACTATTTTATTTGAATTATAAAGAAAATTTTAAATGATGGATGTCCCCAATTCTAAAGAGTAGAGATGGGTCAGCATCAAGTCTGAACATTTTTTCAGACTGACTCAAGGGAGAGTGCTTCTTTGCAAAATGACGGTCTCCTGAACTAAATGCTTTTCCACTATTTCATCTTGTCCTCTCAGTCATAAGGATCCTTTTGTTAGTCAAACAGCATATAAGGACATCAAGAATGTGTAAGTGATGGCACCATATGAACTATGAATGGATCAATTCTGCTTAGATTACAGTTAACTATACAGCCAAAGATTGATGTTTCAAAGTAAGGTGATTACATTAAATAAATGTAGACAGTTAATGTTTTCCAACTGCATGAATGTTAGTGAAAGTTCAGTATGCAAATGATCAGTGACTGACTAGAAATGTTAATCTTGCTTCTTTACTACCTTCTAGGAGCTCTGGCTGAGCCATTTAGGTCTGATTTCAAAAAGTGTAAATAAAGTGAAAAGAGAAAAATATAAAATCATATAGTTAAAAGAGACTGGACAGTATGTGCAAACTTGTCCAAACAAGAGCATTAATATGAATCAGACATGTTTAAGCATGCATTTAGAGATAGGGCTCTTTTAAATCCACGGGGGAGGGATCCCTGGGTGGCGCAGCGGTTTAGCGCCTGCCTTTGGCCCAGGGCGCGATCCTGGAGACCGGGGATCGAATCCCACGTTGGGCTCCGGGTGCATGGAGCCTGCTTCTCCCTCTTCCTATGTCTCTGCCTCTGCCTCTCTCTCTCTCTCTCTCTCTCTCTGTGACTATCATAAATAAATAAAAGATAAATAAATAAATAAACCCATGGGGGATAAAAACCTAATGGTCACACAATAGTGAAAGAAAAAAAAATTTCCCTTATACCAGGCTATTTTCCTTTCTCTTGTTTCAGAGTATAGCACTGTACCCTGTAGATCCTAAAATGTGGACCAGCTAGCCAAGAAGAGAGCAAGATGGCTAAAATGTTCCTTCTGTGTAAAACTAACTAGGGTAAGGCGTTCCTCATTACTTCATTTTTTAAAAGCTAGGGTTTATTTTTAATGATTGCTGGTGTTTTAGGTATCTAGTTCAAAACACTCAAAACTTTGTAGGTGCTTTTATTTAATGAAGTGTTTTAAAAATAAAAGTAAATCATAAGTCAAATGTATTCCTTAATAAATCAAAATCGTATATTTTCTAAAATACAAAACTCATTTTATGGTTAACTAATTGCCATTTAAATTCCTCCTTAAGCTTCCTGCATGGAGCTTGCTTCTCCTTCTGCCTGTGTCTCTGCCTTTCTTTCTCGCTCTCTCTGAATAAATAAATAAATAAATCTTTAAAAAAATAAAAATAAAAAATAAATTCCTCCTTAAGAGATGTAGGAGACAGAGACAGAACCAGCAAAGTGGGAGTTAGTTCTTTCCTCGGGTCTAGGTAACCAGAGCAGAGCAGATGATGGAGAAACTCCAGTAATTCCAGAGTTCCCCCATCTTCATAATAGGAATTATCTAGGAAATTCATAAGAAAGCAAATTTGGGATCTATAATATCTTCAAAACACCAAAATTCTTCTCTCTGTCCTATCAGTGCCAATTAGCAGAATTTCGAGAATTCTCATAAGAAATTAGAGTGTTAGAGTGTTAATTTTTTTTTTTTTGTACCACCTTCAGATTGGTGACTGTCATTTAAAAAATTGCCGATTGTCTTGCTATTCTTTTAATGGCTTGTTGGTAGAATGGCACCATATCATGGATTTTACAGAATGGTACTCCTTTAAAGTATTCTAGTCTAGTTGTTTTCATCAGCATCCTTGCATAGAAAAAGATGGCTTTTGTTCCGGAAAATACGTTCGAAGTAGATATATCTGACCTAAGAAGAGTTTATGGGACATAATATGGATCAGTAATGACTACAGAGTATGAGCTCAGCTTATTTTTGGAAGATACCTCTCTCTATGAAATGCTGCACAGGGAAAAACCAGATAAGGAATGTGGGTAAGAAACATTTGCTTGGTTTACATTTTCATTGTCGTTGTACTGGTAGCATTTTCCAAGGGAATGTTTCCAGTTTGGAACAGAAGTCATGAGAAAATATCACCCTTTTTACTTGAGCACATGCTCACAAAGCTTTTTTAGAGTCCCAATGATCTCAGCAAATTTCCTTCTTGAAAATAACACCAGCGAATTGTTTTCTGACCAGAGAGTGTCAACTAAAATTAGTCAGACTTGGTTTTCTATGTATATTTTTGCTGCAGTTAGACTCCAGAATTTCAAGCATTGCAGTAAATGATCTTGATTCAGATGTCAAAGAAAGGGAACAAAGACTTCTACCTCATACTTCGGTGAGATTATTACCGCCATTTCTGTTTAGTCTTACTTTCTGGATACAGATACGAACGGATGATTTGTTTATTAGTGAATTTACTAGAGTGGATTTCCAGAATAGCAAAAGAACTTTAAGTGTGGATATGTGATTTGATGCTAATAATAATTAAATTACTAATTTATTTTAATAAATTCAATGAATCCAAAGAAATTTGCTTACTGGTGGCATCACTATTTCTGACTTACAATTCAATTTTGAAAGGGAATAGAGGAGGCAAGAAATGTTCACAGCTTTTCTTATTTATGTCATACTATATAGTGAACAATTTTCAATTATTGATTTTTAAAGCGTTGAGATTTATTGCCTTTAAGAAGTTGATTTCCCTTTACCCAAATCTTAGAATACAGAGAATGTCACAAATACAAATACAATCCACTTGTTTTTACTGCCAAAATAAAAGGATGAATAATCACAGTCCAAAGAACTACTAGTGGGAAAAATATTCCACAATCTTAAACCAGAGGGCCTGCAGGAGATCATCCATCCATCCATCCATCTAGTCAGCCAGCCAGCCAACCAACAATTATCATGCACATACGTTGTGCCATGACGTTTGTCATTAATGGTTTCATTAATGTTTCATTTTCTGCCCTCAAAGAGCTTACAATCTACTGAAGGGTAGGGAAAATCAAGCACACAAATAAATAGCTCTATAATTATGACTTTGGTAAATGCTATGAAGGAAATCCACAGGGTGTAGAGGATAATAGTGGAGATATAATTAAGGAAACCTCTCTCTAAAGAGTTATATTTAAAGCTCAAACTTAAAGTATAAGGAGATTGCAACCATTCATATTATAAAAGAGAAGAGTCAGATCACTGGCCTTTCATTCCTCCCCCCTCCCCGCAGAGAGATTGGACTTGAGAGCAAGCTGGAGAGGAGGTAGGGGGAGGGGCAGAGGGAAAGACAGAATCTCAAGCAGGCTCCACACCAGGCAGGGAGCTGACACAGGACTCTATCTCAACTCCCTGAGATCATGACCTGAGCTGAAATCAAGAGTTGGACACTTAACCAAATGAGCCACCCAGGCACCCCTGGGCTTTCATTTTAAAACTACATACAGGTTTAAGGAATAGACAGATGCCAAAAATAAAGCTTAGTTTACTCTAGGAAATCATGTGACAGCTAATGTATGTTGCTTAAATATGCTGGGGCACCTAGGTTCTCAGTTGGTTATACATCTGACTCTTAGTTTCAGCTCAGATCATGATCTCAGGTTTATGAGAGAGCCCCACATTGGGCTCTGCACCGAATGTGGAGTCTGCTTGGGATTCTGTCCTTTTTCTTCTGCCCCTCTGCATCCTGTGCTTACGTACTTTCTCTCTCTCTCTCTCTCTAAAAAAAAAAAAAAAAAAAAAGCTTACATAGAGGATTTGACTTGGACACAGTGGTTAAGACTGTAGGATGCCACTACCATACTGAGGAAAAATGACAAAAATCTGAAAGAAATTTATATTTGTTTTTTTGCTTGTTTGCTTATGCATGCGTCTGGTGACATTTCTAGTGATTCAGACAAAGATTTCATTGACTTGGGCTTAAAATTCACTCATTATGAGCAGACAAGAGATAACCAAGATTAATTTAATACCCATTGTGAGATGCAGTGGCAGGTCAGAGTAACAGATATCAGATTTCCTGAAAACAATGCTTGACTCACACCTGCTGTAAATCAAGCAGGATCTACCTGTATCATGACAAGTATTTAAAACAATGTATAAAGACTTGCAGGTCTTTATACTTTCATGGAAAAAGCATCTTGAATCAGGAAAAACGTCAGAGTAGAGACATATTTCATTGACACGGAAAGACAGTCACCTTATATAAAGTAAAAGAACTACAAAACAATACCTAGAGTATGTAAAAAAAAATCTAGAAGGAAATTTTCCCAAAATGCTAACAGTAATTATTTCTTGAGGTAGGTTTCTGGGTGATTTCTTTTTTTTTTTTTTTTCCTTTTTATACATTTCTGTATTACCTTTTATTTATTTCTCACAATGATGTATTTTTAAATGTAAAAAAAAACTTTTAAAAGAAAAAATTTAATTGTATCAGTGAATATTGATTTAAAGCAGAATGTCTTCAGTGTGACAGATCTCACTTGTACTGCAAGCTAATTAATTATAAAGGATGCTTCCCAAATGTGGAATGATAGTTCAGATGGCACAAGTTGTTATTTGGCCAGTGCTGAATTGCCAAATAGACACAAATTGTGTGCCTAGGGCATTAGCAGAGAAAGGAAGACTCCCTCCCCCGCCGCCAAAATAGAATGTTTTTGGAGAAAAGTATTAAATTTTTGAAATTTCAGAAAAGTATAAAAGTATTTGTCTAGGGAAAATATTAGTAACTTGCTGAGCTGATGTACTTTTTTTTGCTTTTAAAGATTTATTTATTTATTTATTTATTTATTTATTTATTTACTTTAGACAGAGCAAGTAGGACATGGGAGCAGGGGGAGGGGCAAAGGGTGAGAGGGTGAGGGAGAAAAGCACAGTGCCCAATGCCCCAATGCATGGCTCGATCTCACCACACTGAGATCATGAGCCGAAACCAAACCATATGCCCAACCAACTGAGCCATCTAGGCACCCCTGATGTATACTTTTTAAAGGATGTAATATAATTTTTAATTTTAAGAACATGTAGGTGAAAAAATGCTTAGAACATAGGCATGGCCAGGTTTCTTTTCAAGGTCCAGGATCTATAGGAATCTTAATTTGGTCCTAAGCACAGAAAAAAAAAAAAAAATCGTTTCCTCCTAACCTGGATGTCACTAAACATAAAAACAATACTTAGCCATAAAAAAAGGGCACATCAATCCAACAAACTTCTGATTTTTCCCAGACAAATGCTTCTATGCTTTTCTAAGATATCAAGAATCTCAGGTTTTCTCCAAAATCAATTTTGTGTGCACCATTATTTGTGGGGGGAGGCTGATACCCTAAGCATACATTTAGTCTACTTAGCAATTCGATATGATCAAAGAGCAAATAATGACCCAAAATATTCAAATAAAATTTCAAATAAAATGAGTCACATTTAATGCAGATTTACTGTATTTGATATTTAAAATTAATTTTATTTTAAAATTTTAATTAGCAAGATAATATATTAAATGTTCTGACACAGTAGATTTGGGCTCGAGGAATTTGGAATCCAGGCCCAATTAGACCATTTACCAAACCCAAACTCGGACAAGCCTAACTTCTCTGAGCCTGTTTCCACTTATGATAACACAATTTTACTGGCACGGGAGAATTTGGGGGAACATTAGATGAAAACTAGAGAACGTAAAATGACTTTGAGAACAAAAGATTATATTAATAATGTAAGGTGTAATGATGGCAATTATTACAACTGTATTTTCACATCTGTATGATCCCAAGGAAATTTCACATCTTATATATTCCAAGGAAATTCTACATTGCTACAATATGCCAATTGTTCTAGTCATATAAGAGCTCTCTACAAATAGTTTGATTATATGATTTATTCCTCTTGTGTAAAAACATTTTTAATTGATAGAATAATACTTGGGATATACAAATAGGAAGAGTTGCAACTGACCTCTCAAGTAACAGTCAGATAAATGAATCTGGTTCATTTATTTCAGAAAAAAACAGATTGTTGAGTTATGTTGAAACTTCCATGATAAATTCAGTTCCCTTTTAGGCTGCAATCATGGAAAACAAAGCATTAATCCTTTAATAAACCTATCAGAAATGTAGAAAATGGTTTTGACTTTTCAGATATTTTCTAAGTCATCCTGATGGAGACTAGAAGCATGTACATAAAATTGATATATGTTGAAGAAACAAGGAATATCCTACCACAAAGTGAGGAATTAATGGTTTTACTCCAATTAAAACAAGTTTTACTAAAGTTTAAATGCCTGTCAAAATATTTACTATTCCAACAAGAGTGGCATTTTCAAGACAGTGTTTGAGAAACAGAGAATTAATTAAATTTGAATACTGCTAAATAGCACATTTAAACGATAACTTGCAAGTATCTCTCACATACTTTGTTCTTTCTGACATCCCTTGATGACCCTTGAATTATTTTGTATCCATACCCCACTCAACCCCATTTTAGTTTTCAAAAGTAGCCATACAAAAGAAAAAAATTTTAATATGGCTATTAGGTACTAAATTCCACAAAGTTGCTGAGAAAGGACTCTTATGAAGAGGCCAATATTCAGTTCCCTGCATCCTGACAGGATGACACATAATATTTTCCAAGCAGATGGTCAACTGACTTCTTTAAAAATATCCAAATTCTGTAATTTACAAGCCCAAAGACTCCAAAATGGAGTCTTACTATTACAAATCTAGAAGTACCAGATATTAAACAGCTAAAGCACACTATAAAATGGACACTTTGCTCTAGAAAAAGCTAGAGAACTTCTTGAGAGAGAATCTAGCCTATGCCATCCCAAATAAATGCATGTCTAAGTCATACTTTCAGAGGTTTTGATGAAAGAAAGTGCTACCTTATCTGTTGTCCAGTGGACAACTCAACTTTGCTATCAGCAAGTTCTACATTCTGTATTTCTAATCTTCATTTTTCCTAATGAAGTTGAAGCACATTGACTGACTATATTTTAGGTTCCAAACAACTCCCAGATTTTCTAAAGCAAATGACTGTCATGTCTCAATTTTCTCTTCTCCAAATGAAATAATCCTAGTTTACTTATCTTTTGTTTGAGAGCACATCTTGTAGTCCTTTAAACACACTTCACTTTTGTGTGGCTCTCAGCAAAGGCCATATAACTGTCTCAAGCTGTGGGATCAAAAACTAGGTCTGTGATTCCCATCAGGGTCTGACCACACAGATAAAACAGGCTACTATTGATAGTCAGTTCTGTGCCCATGGCCTATGGTCACTGGCCTCTGCCTAAACTGTACCAACTTCACCTATAAAACCACAGCCTAATGAAAATTCCACACAAAGGAAATAAAACAAAGCCCCAAGATAGCTGTTTTCATTGCATGAAACAGGGTCAACTAAATGTGTCTTAAATTTTTTAAAGCTAGTAAGCTTTTAAGATATATCTAAAATTTTAATTTTTAGAAGTCAAAAGTTATCATTAAAAGATTAGAATGCAATGTGTTACAAAAATTTTATATGACATATAAGCCAAGTACTTCTTTCCTTGCTCTACTTTATTTAGTTATAATTGGGCACACAATAGCATGACTTTACAGAGTTGTGGATCTATATAATATACAATATGCCATAAGCATACTAAATCCATTCTTCCCATTAAGTCTTCCTATATAGAAACCAAATGGAACATTTACTCTCTGAGAAATTAAACTATAAACTTCATTCAAATACATGGAAAATTTTTAAATGAAGGAGCAGTATAAAATAAAATGCAAGATTAACATAAAAAATGTTACTTTATATTATAAAAAATGTTAGCACTGACAATGATACTATTTGAGAAGAGACTGGTGGATAAAACTAGTCCATATGATGAATGTAATACACTTTTACCTGCAAGGATTTTTCTGGCTTTAATTCAGTGAAATCCAATCCCCTGCATTATTAATGGAGCCCTGTATCCTACTCATCTCAGGCATCTTCAGTGTCCTGAGCTGCCATAAAGCCTTAACATAATAAAAGGTCAAGCAGATCCTAGTAAGCATTTGTAAACTATAACAGCCCCCCATTTCGGGCGACCTGCTTTACATTCTCTTGCTAAGCTTCCCTCACTCTCTTCTTTCATTTCATTGTATAAGCAGACTAATTTGGAAATGGCTAGGGCACTTGGGAACACCTAGATTTTCAAAACAATCCCACTTTCCTACTTAACCACCTAAAGAAGTGACCCATAATACAACATTTGAGAGAACTGTAAAATGGTGCCTGGATAGTGAAGGAATGAAGACCAAAGAGCAAGCAGCACTATCAAATAAAATGAATGCAGTTCACCTTCCAGCTCGTCTGTGCTTCCTGGGACACAAGACACAAACATGAAAGGGATAGAGTAGAATTTCGAGAAAACTGATTTGTTTCAACATTCACTTAGCAAGATGCTGGACACAAAATAATACCTCAAGCCACCTCCCTTTCCCATCATTGTAAATTCAGAGCTCTCAAGTCACCCCCACCCCCCCCACAAAACCAATTAAAAATAAAGAGAAGAGGCAGGCTATGAATTCGCATCTAGGGCTAAGATACAGACTAAATGATAGGCATCTGTCCTAATTGGTCACAATGAAACTAAGGGACAATAACAAGAATAAATCTCACATTAATCCAAATGAAGCCAATGAATAATACAAACCAGAAGCATAGTTTCAAAAATATGCAATTACCTCCAAGTGTGCAAGGGCATTTATAACCCATAAATATGATTGCAGAGCACAGTGTGCATATAAATATGTTTCATAAATGCACTACTTATGCTAGGAAACATGTGTATGCATGATATGCATAACCATAGGATATACATTTGTATGTTCATAATCACAATTACCCACTAAAAATCAAACTCTATCCAGCAAATGGTTTCTCAACAAGAGTGCATTAGAATATGAAATAGAATGCTAAATTCTGGGGCTACTTTTTCTTAGCGATGAAGGAAATAAGCAAAATCACCTTATAATTAGGCCGGGAAGCTTAGGAGGCACCAATCGGGTTTTAGGAAGGCCCGACCCTGTATGTGAGAGCTGCAAATTAAATGAATCCTTTCAATAACACCCATGTCTTGTTAGCTCTTCTTCCACCCCCTGATTCTGCTGCTAAGCTGGGAAGGAAAGGAACCAAGTGGCTCAGTCTGCAATCTGAGCCCGTTCAAGACAAAATCAGAACACCATTAAAAAAAAAAAAAAAAAAAAAAAAACCCACAGCGGATGCTTTCTTACTTCTCTCTTCCCGGCACCCTTCCTCTCTCCATCCCCAGCTCTGTCTGCACATCTCCCTCTCCTACTCCGACGGAGTCATTGTTCAAGTGCCGGCCGCAAATGTACCCACAGGTCCTTGAACCGGCGGCTAAACCCAGAAGACAGCCCCATCGTCTCCTGCTTACCACGCTGAGACTCGGAGAAGCTGTCGAAAGGAGGGAAAGATGCAAACTGAATCCATTTTCCTTGCGACCGAGTCGGATGCGGCCTCCGAACCCAACATCAGCAGCCGCTGCTGGGATTTTGTTCCCTCCTCTCCGGCTGGCGACGGTGCGGAGAGGAACCACCCTTCCCGCCCCGCTAGAGCACCAGCAGCCGAGGCGGCGGCGGCAGCGGCATCGGCACTTGGCCTCCTCCCGCGCCGAGGATGGGGTGAGCTCAGAGGCAGCCAGGAACTTGCAGCAGACACCTCCTCTGGCTCCGCCTCTCCTGCCCCCTCCCCCAGACCCCACCCCTGCTGCGGTAGAGGCGGCCTGTGCCGGCAGCTGCTGGTTGTCATGGCAACGACCAATGGCGAGCCACCAGCCTAAGGGGGAGGGGAGACGGGAGAAATGAGCTGCAGGGGCTGGAGGGGAGGGGAGTGGTGCTGCTGCCCTCTGGGATGCTCTTGGTCTCTCCTACCTGGACTGTGGGTCTTTAAAAATGGGGCAAGGGTGTACAGGCACAGGAAGAGAATAATTTAAATGTAACCGAAATCAAGGCTGAAACATACATCATAACTATGTTCTGCACTTTCCATGGTTTTCCAACAAAATGTATTGAAATTTGCTATCAGAAAAAAATAATAACAAATGGAGAAAATCATATCGTGTAATCGGAGATTATAATTACCCCAAATATGTTTGTCCTTAATAGTATCTTTCACTCAATGTCACTCAAGGTTGTTAAAAAGCAAAGTTGAGTGGCCGGACTTTGCAATAAGATGCAAGTCTGATTCCTTAGCACTACTTTCTGCTTGTTCTTCCCAAGTGAGTCACTTGGTCTCACTGTTTTTCCAGTTCTCTTTCAGAATGGGGCTTGGAGGTATTTGGCACTCCCCTGTTAAAAAGGATTTTGGAACAGAGGGAACAGAGATTTCTTGAGCAACCACACCGTTCTCAGGAACACCAACCAGTTGGTGGAGAGTTCTAAAGCTTTATATAACGTCAAACTACTGGAGTAGGAAATTTTCCTGCAGAGAATTCTGTACCATTATCATGGATGCCATTTTCATGGATGTTCTTTTGGAGTTCCCAAGCCAGCTGATAGTCAGGGTGGTAGGTAGGAAAAAAAGGAAGTGAAATCAGCAATGTTCTGAGTTCTTTGTGAGTTCTGTTTCTAACTCTAAATTATAGATGATACTAGTATTTATCTCGTGCAGCAGTTGTAAAAATTAAATGAAATAATGCACTAATAGCACTTGGAATGTAGTAAGAATGCAAATGTTTACTAATAGTAGTAGTAGTAGTAGTAGTACATTTATCGCTGCCTCTTAATCCAAGGGATCAAGGGAATAGCATGGCAAGTTCACACGAGGCAAAAAATTAAGGTGAGAAAACAATACATGGTGATGTATTGGTGATGTTTTTTCATCAAGAACAATATGATGGTGATGATGATGGCAAAGACAGAGAGAGCCTGAAAGAATAAAAGTTCTCTAAAATGTAACAGTCAAGGATATTCTAAGTCTTAAAGGAGTTATATAAATCTCCCAAACTCACACAGCTAATTAACAATAGGGCCAACAATGAAATCTCTGACCCTTCTAATACTAACATTTGCTTCCCCCTAACCAGTAGTTTTTTGCCACTCCTATATGGAATGCAGGTACCCTTTGTTCTTAACCCATAGGGTCATTTATTTATAAATTCAAATAGGATTAGTGTAAGTTTCAGAGTCAGACAGCCTGGGATCCATTTCTGGTGCCAGTACTTACCATAGATATGACTTGACACACAATAATTAACTTCCCTGAACCTATCATTTTGGAAATTATCATAGCAAATGACTATCATGGGGTCATTGTGAGAACTGAATGGAATGATGTATGTAGAGCATTAATAATGTCTAGCACAAAGTAACTGTTCAATAAATATTAGTTATGATTACCTGGTCTTAAGTAATTAATATTAAAATGTAAGATTTTTTTCCCTAGATGGAGTCCCTCTTGATGCCAGTGCCCTATTCTAACAAAACTAACTTGAAGATGATTAGCTGGTTAAGGAAAGGGCTGCACCTCATCCTCATTACCATCCTTGGCCTTATCTCTTGGTCTTCTCCACTCTGTGCGGCTGGTGGCTCCTGCCTCCCACCAGAGACTGAGCAACCACGTAGTCTGCACATACTTCCACATCATGGAAGTGGACTCGTGTAACAGAAAGGAATGGGTTGTCTTGCTCTTTTTTTGTATTCTTCTCTGAATCTCACCTTCTGCTGTCTCCACAAAGCTGGTCATGTAAGTTAGCAGAAAGAAAAGCTGTGGGTTGTAGAAGCTCAGACATGTTTGGGTAACAGAATCCTCCCCATTGGCCTCATGAGGGGGCATCTCATCTTTC
This sequence comes from Canis aureus, assembly GCF_053574225.1. Classification (NCBI taxonomy): domain Eukaryota; kingdom Metazoa; phylum Chordata; class Mammalia; order Carnivora; family Canidae; genus Canis; species Canis aureus. The sequence goes on from NC_135615.1 coordinate 42,858,299, forward strand.
AAGCCTTTCTGACTTGGTTGGGGTGGGTGATTACAGTTTTCTCTCCTCCTATCAACATAGGTAGAATCAACTAGGGGAGAAAAAAGTGTTTTGGTGCTCCCTCTTCGAACAATTTAGTCGTTCAAATGCTCTCCTACCTTTTGCCGTATCCATGCAGCATTATTATCGTTATTTAATAACAGCTTTCTTTAATAATCACTTTTAATTATTTTCTATTTATTTTATCTACTTTTTTATTTATCTTAAAATGGAATTTGTCTAGGGACACCTGGGTGGCTCAGTAGTTAAACATCTACATTTGGCTCAGGGCATGATCCCAGGGTCCTGGGACCGAGTCCCACATCAGGCTCACCGCAGGGCCTGCTTCTCCCTCTACTAATGTCCCTGCCTCTCTCTGTGTTTCTCATGAATAAATAAATAAAATCTTAAAAAAAATGAAATTTGTCTCTGGCTTCAGTAGAATATATATAAAAACAAGCATGGTAAAGAGAGTGTCCTCAGAGAAAGGAACTTAAAGCAAAGTCATATATTTTGAGGGGCTAACACAGATACTAGCTTTATTTGTAATAATTTTTTGTAATTTTAAAATTTCAATCCTTCTCTCTATTGCCATCTCCTCTCTAATCATGCTCTATTTTCCCATGGTATTTGTCATCTTCTAATATACTATATTATTTACTTGTGCTTCTATAATTTTTGTTATCTGTTTCTCTCCATTAGAATGTAAGTTATGAAAGGGCAGGGATTTTTGTTTGCTTGTCTGTTTGTGAACAGTCCCTGAACTATTTTAGGTGCTCCATAAATATCTGTTGAATGAATAAACCAGGAAATAAATAAAATATCAACAACTTCTGCATTGAATCATGGCTCTATAGGCTACTTTATAATATTATCTGTCCAGTTATATATTTTTTCTCAAAATTAAAAACTAAAATAATCACACAAATTATCTTATTAGCATAATAGCTGATACATATTTTAAATATAGTTATGAAAATGGAAATGTTTGCTCATGCATATTCAAAATTATCTAGCATACTGCTAGTAGTATGCATGGTCTTGTTTGAGAAATACCGATTCTGTTCTAAGAATGTCTTCTTCAGTAGTACTAACAGGGGGCAGACTGTCTACCTCCTCTGGGACCTTTCCAATTTTGACTTCTGGATGCTATGAGATGTCTGAAAAAGTACAGGGTGTGGGTCTTGGCTCCAAAAGCGGCATTAAATTTTCAGGAGAAGCCACAGCATAATGGGAGGAAGCTGCAAAGTATAGGCTCTGAAGACAGACTTTTTGGATTGAGTTCATGCTTCACCATTTGTTTTCTTAGTGACCTTGGGCAAGTTGCTTAATTTCTGTGTGCCTTAGTTTCTTCATTGTATGACATGATAGCAGTACCTATTTCATTAGTTTGTTTTAAAGATCAAAGTTATTGTTGCAAAAAACTAACAAGTACCTGGTTTGTAATAAGCAATAGATAATATTTAGTTCATATCACTGTAAGTATTATTTTTAAAAACCATGGTTATACATAGCATATTTTTTCTGGATGTTTCCAAAACACTCAGATCACTCAGGGGTATTCTAAAAACTTGTTAAGACTGCAGACCAGCTTTCAGCAGACCATGAGGATTTCTGTAGATGTTTATCTCAGAGATAGTCCAATATCTTGATTTCCTCCAAAAAAGGGTCAAAAAGGGAAGAAGTGATAGAAGTGAATGTTTATTCTTTGTCTACTCTGTAAGAGGTTATTAATATATTACTTACTTACGGAGAACATTCAATGTAAGCTGTCAGAATCTTTCCAAGTTCATTAAGAGGAAAGCATCATTCGGACTTCACTGCATATCCTTTATCAACACTATCAATAATGGGGCCTTCGGCTGGCTCATTTGGTAGAGTATGTGACTTTTGATCTCGGGGCTGTAAATTCCAGCCTCACAAGGGGTGTAGAGATTACTTAAAAGAAAGTAAAATCTTAAAAAAAAAAAATACTACCAGTAAGCAAAATATTAGAACTCTCCCATGAACTCCATACTCCTACAGCGAACCATTTTGAGAACGACTGCATGCATAGTAGGTGGATACATTGGCCTTAGCTCACCTTGTTTTTTCTAGCAATGCCTTCCCTGCCCCAATTCTTCAACCTTGATGATTTATGCATCACCTCTTTTGGGGAGTCTTCAAGGGTTACCAGAATTAGCATTAGAAGTGTTGTTCCTATTGTCCCCTGTCACGTCTTTATTGCTGCCCTCATGATGTTAAATGGCAAATAGTTTTTTCTGTGTCTTTCTTTCCTATTTGACTATAAGCACTTTGAGGTCAGGAATATACTATCCATTCATTTATTTATTTCTATACTAATCTAACAAATATTTACTGCTAGCTGCTACTGAGTGCTGTTCTAGGTGCTAGGGATACAACTATGAGTAAGACAACATGAAAACTCTCTTCATGGAGTTTATAATCTAAAAGGAAAGACAAGACTACATAATTAAACATAATTAAATTATGTTGAGGGCTACAACAGAGAACCATTGGAAGCTCTAATAGCACATAAAGGGAGGATATAACTGAGTTTAGAAGCCCAAGGGAGCTATTACTGGAGGGATTACAGGGTAGGGTAGGGGCAGTTGGTTTCTGACAAAGGGAAGGATATGTACAGGTGCTGAGATATGCAGGAATATGCATGTTACTCATATTTTACTTAGGGCTGGTGCCTAGCACCATATATATGCATATTATGTGCACTTACATGTTTATTGAAAGAATTTGCTTCCTTCCCCCCAACCACTCACACACATAAGCACACAATTTCTTTCTTCCATGTTTTTTTTCTGTTAATTTATTTGAGGAGTTAGAGTTTGTCAATAGGTAAGGAGCTGACAGACTGTGTGGGATTGGAAGGAATGAAGGGAGGCTGAAAGATTAACTGTTCTTACAGTAGGAAAAGAGGTATAATGCTAACACTGACCACTGTTCCATTACAGATTTATTAAGTAAGATTTACATGATAATATAAACTTTTGCTCTGATATCAAAATGTGAAACACTTTTTCCTTTTCAGGTCTAGGGCAGTTGTATATTACCCACTGGCAGACAGCACATGGGCTTAGGTTACCAGCAAGTCAGGGACATCAAAGAAATGAGAAAATTTCCTTTCAGTGAGCTTTTCCAAAATTTTGCAACCAGAAAATCTATAAATGAGCTGGTTTGATTTCAGAATATATACAAGTTTCATTTTAATTTTAGTATAGGTTTTACTTTTAGTTGTCTATGGGAGGTACCATGATTTTCATAATTCTTACAGTGCCTTGTAACTCAAACATCTTATTACATATAGCACTAAGAGTAGAGATCATGAGCCATGTAATACAAAAAGCACATGCATCCCAGAGTGAACTGTCACTATGGAGTTTAGAGGCTAATGGGGAGATCAGAGAACAAGAAAACAAACCACTAAAATATAGCAAATTTTGATGTGGTACCTGGGTGGCTCAGGTGGTTAAGCGTCCAACTCTTGATTTTGGCTCAGGTCATAAATTCATGGTCCTGGAATCAAGTCCCACCCAAGGTTCCTCCCTCAGTATGGTATCTGCTTGAGAGTCTCTTTCCCTCTGCCTCTGCCCTTTCCCTTCTCATGAGCACACCCTCTCCTTCTCTCTCTCTCTCTCTCAAAATAAATAAATAAAATCTTTTTTAAAAGATGGCAAAATTGGGATCCCTGGGTGGCGCAGCGGTTTGGCGCCTGCCTTTGGCCCGGGGCACGATCCTGGAGACCCGGGATCGAGTCCCACGTCGGGCTCCCAGTGCATGGAGCCTGCTTCTCCCTCTGCCTGTGTCTCTGCCTCTCTCTCTCTCTCTGTGACTATCATAAATAAATAAAAGTTAAAAAAAAATTAAAAAAAAAAAAAAGATGGCAAAATTTCACAAGTGCTATGAAGCAATGAACCAGAAAGGAAGATAAGTAATAGGGGTGGGGAGAATGGGAATGACTCACTATGGAGGCGGCATTTAAACTGAGAAATGAAGTATGGATTATGGCAGTCATGTAGGAGCTGAGAAAAGAGAGGTTTACATGGAAGGATGAGCCCTGAGGATACAGAAAGCCAGGAATAAGAAATAATTTTGAAGGTCAGTAGAGCTGGAAATGGTGAGCATGGTGGAAAGCGGCAAGAAGAGAAGTTGGGAAGATGAGCAGGAACCAAATTACGCAGCGCCTTGCAACTCACTGTCAGGTAATTGGGGGTTTTGTTGTAAACGTAGTGAAGACCCATTGAAGAGTTTAAATTTGGTTTAAAGTATTATGGGGAAGGTATTGGTAGTGAGCAAAAGTGCATGCCATTAGGGTGCTATGGACATCGAGGCTTCAGGTCATATTTGTTAAATAAGGTGGCAGTAGTGGATATATAAAGAACTGGACTATTTTGAATGAATACATTTTAAAGGTGGCACTGTGAGGACTTGCTGGTGGATTGGATGCTGGGGCTGAAGGAGAGGGAGACACCAAGATCATTTCTAAGCAGATAGCCAACTGGTCCCTTTTATAGGGAGGAAAGACTGCCAGGCTCTGGCTCTGGGCAAGGGTGGGAAACCTGAAGGGGTTCTAAGTATCTCACTCTCAGGGGCCTTTTTTCCCTCCCTCCCCAGGCACAGCACACTGGAGAATTAGGCATTAACGACTACCCGGTGTCCTGGATAAGTCACCAATGAGCTCACTGCAATGAAGCAATTTGGCTGAGTAGGGTAGATGAGGCCTGGAAGAATGTCATAATTATGACTCAGATCATCCTCCAAATCTGGAGTAGAATGCCATCAAGAAGTGGCCTTCCTGGGCAGCCCCGGTGGCCCAGCGGTTTAGTGTGGCCTTCAGCCCAGGGCATGATCCTGGAGACCTGGGATTGAGTCCCACGTCGGGCTCCCCTGCATGGAGCCTGCTTATCCCTCTGCCTGTGTCTCTGCCTCTCTCTCTCTGTGTCTGTCATGAATGAATAAATAAAATCTTAAAAAAAAAGAAAAAAAAAGAAATGGCCTTCCTTTACTCTGAGCCTCCTGAACATCTAAACCATATTCTCAACCACAACGAATTTGGCTTCTTACTGGGTTATAGTCCAACTGTGAGGTCCTGTAACCATATCATCCCTCAGCCTCAATGTCTTCCTCTATGAGGCCAGGGTAGAAATTGCCTTTGCCTACCAAATAGAGATCTAAATGAATTATGTTTATAAAAAGCTTAGCACACGCCTGTATGTAGACAGGTCTCTGTGAGCTTTAGCTCTTGTTATACCCACCCCCCACATCTGAACCTTTCTTATGAAACCCAAACATTTCCTTACACATCCCAATTTTTTTAAAGTTTTTATTCATTTATTCATGAGATACAGAGAGAGAGAGAGAGAGAGAGAGAGAGAGGCAGAGACACAGGCAGAGGGAGAAGCAGGCTCCACACACACAGGGAACCCGACGTGGGACTCAATCCTGGGTCTCCAGGATCAGGCCCTGGGCTGAAGGCAGCGCTAAACCGCTGAGCCACCCAGGCTGCCCACTTCCCAAATTTTAAAAAATGTTTCCTCCCACCTCACCCACCAAATTTTCTTTTAGATAACCTCAAACAGCTGAGTACTTATTTTTGTCTGACAGGTATGCCAGGTGCAGAGGGACTGAAAGGGGAAAAGGGTTTTCTCTAAGTGGAACTTACAGACTGGCTGCCTGGTCTGTCTCATATTTATGAGCCAAATCTCTTTAAATATTTACATCCTGTATTTACATTTTATTACTATTCGATTTGTTTCTTACAGTTGATCTGAAGTGTGAAATTGGGAGCTGGAGCTTGCTAACACTATCATGTTAAGAAAATGTACAGTGAAGGAATTTGAGTTCTGTGGGTTCCCCCCACTCCCACACCAAGGACAACAAAACCTTGTGAGGAAATCTTCAAGATGTCTGTGTCTGCCCACTGCCTCCTCCTGGCACTCTTGCTTAACATGTCCCTAGCTCTAGCCTCTGGTACAAGCTAAGGGAGGAACCAGGGACTCCCATTGTGGACCATGTGGGCTTGATTCTAGAATGGGAATGATGGAGGAAAGATTCGGCTAAACCCAGAGAGAGAGAGAAAGAGCTCAATTTTGAGAAAGAAACTTTCTTCCTTTTAACTCTTCTAAGCCTCTTTTCTTTTATCTTAATTCCAAATTCCTTCACTTTCCTCAGCATCTGTTTCTCCTTATAATAAATTTCTGTCTTTAACAAAACCCAAAATCATCTCTCGAATAAATCTGTAAGTCTCTTAATTCTTTTGACGTCTAGCTTTCAAAAATGATAAAATCAGGATCCTCAGGCAATTGCAAAATGTACAAATCAATGATTTTACTTTAATTAATTAATCAAAGGATCTATGAGATGCTACAAATGCCCAAAGAGCATTTGAAAAGCCTGATTTTTACAGGTAAAATAGAAATGAGAGGACAAGAGTGGCTTTACTTATGCAGTCTCATATGAGCTTCAAGCCTTGAGATACAAATTTATGCACAGGATTAATCTTTATGACCCTGAATAAACTATGCTTCTGGTTGATCTTTTGTAGGTCATACTAGCCAGCCCTTGTAACACCTGAATCAACAGATGAAATGAATATTAATCTCTTCTCTTGTCCCTGGGAGAGACCTCATACAGGATGTTAAGGGCACAGTGGTCTGATACTGAAGTCAAAGAAATGGAATTTCATACCCTTTCCTCTAACCTTTCTAGGTCTTGCCAGATTATTTTTTAACCTCATTTTCTGGATCACAAGGACAACAAAACCTTTTAAGGAAATCTTTGAGATGTCTTGTGTCTGCCCACTGCCTCCTCCTGGCAAAGTTAAATTTTGGGGTTCTCATTTTATGCAATGTCTTCATCTTTCACAAAATCCTCCCATTTTACAACTATATTTATGGCAGAGAGATAAACAACTAAAAGTATATGATAAAAAAGGAGAAGGGGTGAAGACAATATTTCCAGATGAAATGTGGCCCTGGGCCTTACATCAGTCTGGACCTCATCGCATTGGGAGTGGATTAGGGTTGGGGGTGGTGGTGTCAGCTCTTCTGTATTTTGTGTAGAAACTGAAAGACTCATCCTCCTTTTTGCTTCCACACACTGGGGCCCAAGTAGTCTTGCTTTGCCAACTCTTCTAAAAGAAGTCAGAGAGAATTGCGCTAACCTCACTGAAAGAACTTTACATGGAGAGAAAAGAGCTTTCTCCTTTTCTACAAGAGCATAAAGCAGAAGTGTGAGTGAACTCTCCCTACTTTGAAAGGGACTGCTAAGCATGTCTGCCTGATAAGGAGGGAGGGCATCGGTGGACAGGGTGAAGTGGTCCACCACTGCACCAAGGAGGAGATTTGGAGTGGTGGAAGCACAGTGGACCACATGTTAGAAGCATCCAGAAACAGCAGAGTCTGTATGTTTAATGACACCGATGAAGACCTGGTTGTGAGAAGACAAGACCAGAGGTTGCTGTGCTGATTCTTGAGCTCACATAATAATCTTCTTGATGACTTAGAAATATTGAAACAAAAGATGTGGAGGGCTTAGGGAGTATATTGGCAGGAATGTGACTTTTCAGTGTGAATAGGTCAGGGCTCATTCATTTGCCTGGGCAAGTCAGGGTTCAGGATATCTTGGTTATACAACAAGCAGTTATTTTTAGATTTCATCTCCCAACACCTCATATTTTCCTTGCAGTCAAGTAAATGGAGAGTGAGCTACAGACATGCAGTGCAGCATCATGCTACATCCTTATCATTTGTCTGATTTTTCATGATTCCTCATTTCCACATTACAGTGCAGTAGGACAGGGGTAGAAGAATACAGGTTCTTACTTGTAGACGTTGCTGCTCATGCCCAAACTGCCTGTTAATTTCCCTGTTTGTCTCCATAAAAATAGAATTCTTGAAGGCCCAGGAAGAAGAGAAGAATCAAGTTTCCGTTGATTTGTCTAGTGTGGTCTAGCAGAAGCCTTCATAGCCAAGAGTCAGGGTGAGAAACCAAGTCTAGAGAAACAACATCATGCCTCTCCTATTCAGTAGAACTGTAAATTCTATGGACCCTACTTCTCTAGCGCCCCTTCAAATGGAAGCTCCTCTTAGCCTAACACAACACAGCCACAGTTCCCTATAGAGTTCTATAAGCTATGCTTGTGGGCACTGCAGTCAGTCCATGGTTTTTACACCTCAGAGGTCCCCTTGGCGGTCACTCACATCATCAGAACTCCAGGTAGACTTAGATTTTACATTAATATTATGGAAAATAGGGCCAGATCCTTTTCCCAAGTTTTGAGTGTTTGGCCTTCAATATGAGGGCAGAGAATCAGAGGTAGAATTCAAGACTATACTACTATTAGCCTATCCTCCTATCTTGTGTAAGGGCTTATGCATAAGAATGCCATGAATAGTGGATATTAACATCCCCTTTCAGGCTACTGTATGGTCCGAGATGAGGCTTTAAAACTCATTACATAAGGAGAAAATTAACACTGAGAGAGAAAAATTTCCCTTCTTTCTACATCTCCAAACAGCTCAGTTTCCAAGCCTTCTTTATTTTATCCATAGTCACTGAGTAAGTGGAGACCCAGACAGGAGGAATAGATTACATTGCTTCATGATTCTTTTCCCTAGCTTCCCAGCAAGCTGTAATCTGCCTTTAAAACATTGGACAATTTTTTAAATACAAGAGCAAAAGGAGTTGTGGTATACTGAGCTTCATACAAATTCCCTTGTGACTCTTAAGATTAGGCTTTATAGTTGAGAGTAGATCTTCTTTCTCTGATACGGTGGAATGACTAATGACAATCTGGTTTTAGTGCCTAATTACTTCAGATTAAAATGCCTACTGTGAATCAGAGATGATGAGGCTCCTAATATTTTCTTCATTTTCCCAACCATTTTTATCTTGGCCCTAAGATATAATAGTATGAGGATGTCAAAGAGGAAGAGAAAAGTGTTTTATGTCATGCAATAATCCTAATTTCCCAGAATTTTCTGGAAAATAACCTGGGTCTGACTTTACACAGAAGATCTGTATGGAGATATTGTAGAACAGTATAGGTTTGTTTCATATATTCTCCTTGAAGGAGAAATCTTCATTTTACAGACCTCAGTAGGGGATATCATGCCAGGAAGAATATTTTATGCCTAACTGTGACCCCTGTGACTTAAACTCGACTAAGTCAAGGGCCTGGCCTTTTATAGGTCATCATGACAATCTTTGTTATCTCTTGAACCAAAGGCTGGAATGAATATTAATTTTTAAGCCTTAGTTCCTCAGATTAACCTGGTTACATCTCTATAATCAGGATTTTAGAAGCAAGTGGTATGAGACCAAGAAAAATAAAAAGCTTCATACTTTGGCTATAAACATCTCTCCTGGGCTCCCCAGATTTCTTTTTCTTTTTTTTTTTTTTTAAAGATTTTATTTATTTATTCATGAGACACAGACAGAGAGAGAGGCAGAGACACAGACAGAGGGAGAAGCAGGGAGCCCGACATGGGACTCGATCCCGGGTCTCCAGGATCAGGCCCTGGGCTGAAGGCGGCGCCAAACCTCCGAGCCACCCGGCTACCCGATTTCTTTAATCTAAGTTTTAGCTAATATAGCACCAAATAATTGTTTCATCCATTGTTCTCAATCCTCTTCCAATCCTTCATTCTGAGACCTATTCTCAGGCCAGACAGATTCATGTATAATTTGGAGGATGAGAAAATGGTTGAGACCGACAATTCTGGATATGTGATGGCAATTTTTCAATCTAGAGCTTGGTCTGGGAGACTAAACTTGGAGAGGAATCCTGATGCTATTTCTCTCCCTTTTTTCCCCCAAGACATATTGGAGCCACGAGCCACCACCAATCCTTCATTCTGAGACCTATTCTCAGGCCAGACAGATTCATGTATAATTTGGAGGATGAGAAAATGGTTGAGACCGACAATTCTGGATATGTGATGGCAATTTTTCAATCTAGAGCTTGGTCTGGGAGACTAAACTTGGAGAGGAATCCTGATGCTATTTCTCTCCCTTTTTTCCCCCAAGACATATTGGAGCCACGAGCCACCAACATTCCTAGTGTCCTGGTAGTAAGTGCATCACCTCTCCACCTTGATGGCTCAGTAGAGAAGTGATTCCATAACTGTTATCAAGGTTCCTGTAGGACCCTCAGTCTTTTTAGCTTTGCATGGCTTTAGCTTTTGCAATTGGAAACCAGAAGTGTTCCTATCCTTCTTCAGTGAAAAGCCTTCTTCAATGAAACACATCTTTCTTAACTCTTCCTCCAGTCTTGACTTGATTAGAAATTTATCGATAAAATACTGAATCTCACCCTGCCCCAGGATGGATCCCCAGAACTTGTGCAGTCTAACCATAAAGACCAGGATCTTTTAAGTCATGCCTTCTGGCAGGACCTCATATGAACAATGGGGCAGTGCATCTATTCTGCATCCTAAGCCATGAAACAATCTGGGGTTGGTTTTCACACATACATTCTTGTGAACAAATGTGCCACAGCAGAATCAAGTGAAAGAGAGCTTCCCTCTGTCTTATTCTGTTTCTCCTTTCAGTCACTTTGTACTCTGGTCAAGAATCTTAGCACTGAGGGCAGACAGAGAGGAGTAATATAACCCTTTGCTTTATATCATATACTCATCTTCCCAATATTCCTTTTTACACTTAATTGTCTTTTTTTATGTGTAGTCTTTAAAGCCAAAAGAGAGGATTTTTTTCCACTGAGCTACTCCTGAGGACTCCAGAATCAGTGGTAGTCTTAAAAACCTAAGTCTACTATCAAGAAAAGCCTTTCAGACAGGGCTTCATAAACCTCCTCTAATTTGTGCTGATTTAGGTTGGCCCTTCTTATGTTTCCCATATACAAGGAAGTAGGTAGACAGAGGTTACTCTGAAATACCTAGCCTGTCTTGTACTGAAGGCTGAAGGCAGAACTTCACACCCACAGCCACAATGAGGGGAGTCCTTTGGAGACATCTAACCAACCACCTGTGCCTCCAGACTGGGACAGAGCACACACCCTTTTAAAAAAGATTTTTATTTTTAGGTAATCTCTACACCGAACATGGGGCCCAAATTCACAACCCCAAAATCAAGAGGCACGTGATCCACCAACTGGCCACCCAGGCCCCCACAGCACATACTTTCAAGTGGCATAATGACCATTGCCCCTTCCTCGATCTATGTGAGTCTGGCCTTTATGACTAGAACAGACCATTGGAAACTGTCTTATAGAATCAGATTATTATAAAAACAACTTCTGTTGATGATATTGTGGTGAAACAGACACTCTCATAGATTGGTTGTGTGAATGCAAATGGATAGTGAGATGCAGAGGAGGGGCAGGGGAGAAAGAGAGAGAGAGAGAGAGAGAGAAGTACACTAGCTCTGTCCACTGAGAGGGCCTAGCATTAATGGCACACCAGTATCCAAATCTTGATTCCTAAATACCATGCTTCATTAAAAGAAAAGAAGCCAAGGATCCCTGGGGAAATGGATGATTCCGGGGCTGGGGCAGTAAAGTACAAGAAGAGCTAGAACATCTTGCCATACCAGAAAATAAGGAAGTACTCAAAGAATGATGGGACACTTTAAAAGTCAAAGGAGACAGGGAGATCTCTGGGTGGCTCAGCGGTTTAGTGCCTGCCTTCAGCCCAGGCGTGATCCTGGAGTCCTGGGATCGAGTCCCACATCAGGCTCCCTGCTGCGTGGACCCTGCTTCTCCCTCTGCCTGTGTCTCTGTCTCTCTCTTTCTCTCTCTGTGTGTCTCTCATGAATAAATAAATAAAATCTTTAAAAAAAGTTCAAAGGAGACAATTCGTAAGGGCTGCCATTAGCAAAATATGGGAAAGTTGGAACATAAAAATGAATAATGATAGTAATGGAACACAATTCATAAAATAAAATTAGAATCCATGAGTCCATACTGTTATAAACAGATAAATAACGTAGAATAAACAGGGGAGAAGAGAAAGCTCTTTCTTACAGTAGAATGTCAACTAGTAACTATCCAAAAATGATAGTTCCATCACTTGGCAAATAGTCATTTAGCAAATATCATAACAAATATGTTTAGGTATGAACTATCAACGGATCCTAAAACTAGTAAGTGCAAGTTTGAAGAGGAAGAGGCTATTTACAGAGTCTCAAACTATCTCCCCACAAGGTCCCTATTAATTACAAAAGGCAAAATACTAATTTTGCAATAAAGAAAGCTAAGCTGGTTCACATCTCTTTAATCAAGTGATTACAGTTAAAAGCTCCAAGAAGAGGACAAATAGAAACCTCGTGTCTCTTTAACATGACGCACCAATAAGAACTCAGCATCACTTCTGAAGGTATTTCTGCCCAGATGCATTATATATATCAATTCTAATCCATGAGAAAACAGTAGACAAATCCAACTGAGAGACAGTCTACAAAATAACTGACTTACACTCTTCAAAAATGTCAAGGTAATAATAGACAAGGTAAGAGAACTGAGAAAACCTTCTAGATTAAAGACCAGAGACATGATTATTATTAAATGCTGTGGAATTTTGGACTGGATCCTGGGGAACCAAAACAAAATAAAACAATTTGCCATAAAGGACATTAATGGAATAACTGGCAGCATCCGAATGAGCTATATAGATTAGAGAGAATTATATTAATGTTAATTTCCTGATTTTGATAATTGAGCTCTTGTTGTGAAAAGAAATTGTCCTTATTTTTAGAAAATATGCACAGAAGTATTTAGGAGAAAGAACATGATGTCTGGAATTTGACTCTGTAAGTTTTCTCTTTTTCCTCCCCCTCTTTTTCCTCTGATTCTTTCTACTCTTCTCCCCTTCCCCTTCTCTTCTTCCAGTGTTGTTGGAGTGATGCTCACCAGAACCTCAAGTACAGGATACAAATGGAAAAGAACAAGTCCCTTCTCCCTCCTACAGTCTCCTAGTCTCCCTCTAACACTCCCCAATTGGCAGAGTTGGCTGATTGCTCAAGCAGCAATGGGATTTGCATAGTCCCAACCCTAATATCACAAATCAGAGTATTGAAGGGTGAAGTCAAGGTGTGAAAGATGTGTTTCCATTCTCTTAAACTTTCAGAGCTTTGTGGGAGGTGTCTTCATGATTTATACTCCAGTATAAGAGACTCAGCCTTGGTGGGGGAGTTTCATGTTGCTTATTCAGTATACAGAACTCTGATCTCTAAGCGCTCAGAATTCCTAGTGTCATTTCTTAAAAAGGACACTTTCATCCATAGGAAGTGAGCTGTATGCTTTATTCTCATAGTGAGAAGTTTCTATAAAATTCTCAGCAAGTTTTTCACAGCACCGGTGTTGGGACTTTACTTGAGAATCAAGTATTACAAGCTCCTTCTCCAGGGAAGACTGTTTAGAAATCATCTACCTCTTTCCTCCAGAATTTATTAAATGTAAGATCCTTCCATTGCATAGTGAGTGTCTCTCCCTCCCAATGGCATAACCAAATCTCTCTAAATTTGACCTTCAGGGCTGAGATGTTTTTTATTTATTATTATCACTATTTTAAATAGGTGATGACTTCTGGAAGAATATCATCAAGTTAAAAATCAGAAAACTGGGGCAGCCCAGGTGGCTCAGCGGTTTAACACCTGCCTTTGGCCCAGCGCATGATCCTGGAGTCCCGGGATCGAATCTCACATCAGGCTCCCTGCATGGAGCCTGCTTCTCCCTCTGCCTGTGTCTCTGCCTCTCATTCTCTCTCTCTCTCTCACTCTCTCATAAATAAATAAAATCTTTAAAAAATCAAGAAACTGTGTGGTTTGGGGTGGGCTTTTATAGATCTAGTTTGAGAGCAAATTCAATACAGAATTGGGAGAAATAAAGTTTCATATTGCATCTTCTACTGTTCTCCCTAATTCCCCAAGGATTTTTCCTCATTGTATCAAGCCCTGACTTGTAGAAAATACTGGTAAGAAAGATCAGGATTCTGTGCCTCAAGGAATGTCCTTATTCTTTGAGATTTTCATCTACTTTACAGTCATGCTTAATGGCAGAGAAGTGTAGTCAGGACACCTCAGGGGAAGGGATTGCTTCTTGCTACCTGTGAAGCCTATCAGATCTGTCTAGGAGGGGTCTTCAGATCCAGTTCTTAGCATGAGAGACAGTCTATGAAGAATACTTTAAGAAATTATGTATGTCCAGGTTTTCTGCCACTCAATTAAAAGACAGCAGATTATCCTGTCAGAATCTGAGCCTCATACCCCCTCATTGTGGTTGCTGTTATCTGCTAGGTTTTCATTTAGGCTTCATCTTTGGGCTGTGGGTAGCCATGCCAAGTCAGAGTCTCCCAAGTTAGAGAGGGACCCTAAGAGATTATCAAATTCTACCTCTTCCTTCCCGATGGGCTAAATTTAACTCCTCAGAATGAACCCCAAGTCTTTTCTGATGAAAACCTTCGAAATACTTTAACAGTCAGAGTGATGGGAAGAGATTACCTGAACGTCAGAGAAATGAAGACTCCTACTCTATATACTAAACTATTCTGCATTCACCCAGAAGGCTGGGTTCTGTTTTACTTTTACTCTGTTATTTCTGCCCTGCGTTTGTAGTAGAGATCTGATATAGATCGGCCTAAGAGAACAAGGAAAGGGGAATCCTCATAAGGCCACTTAGGAGCTCCTCAGCACTACTGGGTATTGTCTGTGAGACCCAGAGCATACCTGAGAAACCAGAGTGGTGGGTGGGATTTGAGTCCAGTGGGACAATCATTTCTACACCCCTCTCACTTATGTCCCTGGTGCCTCTTCAAGAACTGAAACTTCTAGTCTGTCCTTCCCTCCCTCCCTTCCTTCTTTCTTTCCTTCCTTCCTTCCTTCCTTCCTTCCTTCCTTCCTTCCTTCCTTCCTTCCTTCAAGTAAGCTCTACACCTACCATGGGGCTTGAACTCATGAACCCAAGATCAAGCGTTGCATGCTCCATGGACTGACCTAGTCAGGCTCCCCCTTCTAGTTATTTCTTCATTAACTTAGGGAGGGCTTACTATTTGTCTGGTAAGTGAGATGTAAAACAAAACAATCAATATACACCTAAAATTGAAGCTGAATCCCTAGAATTGGTTGCCATTACTGGCTTTCTTTTTTCCTCTCAGTCTTCACAGCTAAACTCCTTGAAGCATCACTTGCACTAGAGACTGGAGTTAAGGGTTCTCCTCCTAGGTGATTTATAACAGTCCTCTGGGCCCCTGCCTCCCAGCATCCTTCTGGATCAATCAAATATCCCCTCTGTAGAGCTGCCCTGAATAGGTTTGCTGCATTAAGAAGCCCTGAGACACTGACACTGAAAACATGTTTAAGCTTCATTTCCTTCTATTCTTCCTCTTAGAAAACTAGCATTTCACAATATGTCTCTTCCAGATATTTATAATTAATTTAATTTCTATCATGACATGACAATATATTCCTTATCCTTTCTCTCCATTTCTCTGGCCCTTAGTATTCTAGCTCATATTTTCTTAAGCTTTGAGATGCATTGTAAACCTTATTCCTATCTCAATCCCCAATGGAATATTTAGATTTGACTCTGTGCCCTGAGTTGAGTTCTTATTTCCGCAAGAATTTCTATTAGACTTCTTGGTTGTGCTCAGGGATATACTCTAACTACACTAAAATCACAAAATGTTTAATCAGTAGTTGTCTTTACAGGCATCTGTTATCCCCTCCTCTGCCCGAAGACCTGACTTTGGTGCTTGAAAGCTTTACATCTGACTATTTATCTTGCTTAAATCAGCCCAGGTTTTGGTATCATCAGGAGAGATCTCTTTAGTCTACCTTCTAAGACTCTGGAATAAAGAGAGCCCTAAATATTAATGAAAAGTCTGTTCTCCTTCAGAGTTTCTTTCTTCTAATGTGTTGACTCTCCCAAAATACAGCCAGTCAGTAAAAGACTGAATAAAGAAAATGCACACTTCGCTTAGAGGAAAGGAGTAAACCAGGAACTAGATTAGGTAGGAAATGAAATACAATCTTCTGTCTCCTCCGTTGGACTCCTGAGGTCCTGCTCCATGGTTCTTACAGGACATGAGGGCTCAGTTGAGCTGAATGGCTGGGTGATTTTCTTAGCGCTGTACCTGGTCCAGTAACAATTTTCATTGTTGATCAATTCTATGAGGTAATTATTCTTCAAAGAAGTACATTTCAAATGTCCTATAGAGATTGCTTATGTAGGGGAGTTTATTTATTTTTTATTTTTATTTTTGTAGGGGAGTTTAAAAACAGCCAGACTCGGCCTTTTCTATCCTTCCCTTCACAAATCTCACTGCTTGGGCATTGCTGCCCATCCTTGCTAAAAGGAAATAATACCTCAGGTATGGTATAGTAAAGAGCATCAGGAGTACGTTCTCTGGAATGGGAGAGAGTTCCCTGAAATTAGGCATTTAGGAAAGTAGTCTCCATAAAAAGGACAGTGAGAGTAAGACCAATCAGAAAGTCAAGGTAAGCAGACATAGCAAAAACAAGGTAACCATGTGGGCAGGTTTACTGCAAGATCCAGATAATCATATAGAACATGCTGTGTTTTTTACGTGTAGAAAGAAGTCTTTTTTTAAAAAAATATTTTATTTATTTATTAGAGAGAGAAAGAATGAGAGGGGGCAAGCACATAAGTTGCGGGGAGAATCAGAGGGAGAGGGAGAAGCAGGTTCCTCGCTGTGCAGGGAACCTGATGTGGGCTCCATTCCAGGACCCTGGGATCATGACCGGAGCTAAAGGCAGATATGTAAGTGACTGAGCCACCCAGGCACCCCTAGAAAGAAGTCTTTTAGTCAGAATTTCCTGCTCATATTTATAATAGTCTTTTAGGCCTGAGAATCGGTATTTCTGATTTTAAAACTTCTCATATGCTGCAATATATGAATCACTCTTGGTGTAAGTGCTGAAAGTTAGTGATTTTGTATTTACCTAATGACTTAAAAAAAGATTTTTTTTTAGTTATTTGACAGGGGGAGAGAGAGAGAGAGAGAGAGAGAGAGAGAGAGGCAGGCTCCCAGCTGAGCAGAGAGCCTGGTGTGAAGCTCCATCCCAGGACCCTGGGATTATGACTGGAGCCAAAGGCAGATGCTCAACCGAGTCACCCAGGCACTCCTATCTAATGACTTTTTAAAATACCAGTTTTTATATTGAAAATTGATTCATTTGCAGTCTAGTATTAATATGAAAATAAAAGAGGCCAGTTAAATAGCTCTTTCTTATTTCAGGCAAATATAATTTCCAAAATAAAAAAGCTAAAAAAACATTTTCCTTTGACTCCATACTGAGAGACATAGCACATATTGAATATAGATTCCTTTGATTACATATGGTAAAATGCAAACCTGGGGCTTTGAGTAAAGAAATGCAGCAGTCTACCTTAGGGGAAGTGACTCCATTCCTGTTTTCCTGAAACATCAATAAAAAATCTTCTTGTTTGCAGCAAAGAGGATGTACCCATTTAAATTAAGTTGATCTGGGGAGACAGATGAACTTGTTCTACACCTAGCCTGCCTGGGGCAAAAGATATATCCAGCCAGAAACGCTGAGAAAACAGCAGGTTAAACAGGTAAGATAAGATTTACAAGCTGGGTCAGGTGAGTGCCAAGGTTAACCAGAGACTTGGCAAAGAGAATTAGAGAGTTTAGTTGGAATGGAGGGAGGGGAACACTAAAATGGACCGTCTTATGGGTATAATATTGATATGATCTGAGCCCTGAGAAATCTTACTCTAATGTTTGACTTAGTTTTGCTCTGTCCCTTACCTTACACTCTCTGGCCAATCTCGTCCTCAACACCCCTTACACCTGTGGTTTTCCTTCTCTCACGTGTAAAGTGTTCTTTCCCCATTCAGGAGGAACAACTCATCCTAGCAAACTTTGCCCACTCAAAGCTAATTTCAAATGATTATCTTGAAGTATGTTTACCGGGTTTCTGGGATGTAGAGGTATCAGGGGGAGAAACTAAAGTATACACACCTCTCTACTCCTTCATTTCCAAGGGGAATTAGACAGGTGGTGATTTGGTGACTCTCAAAGGGGAGAAATCAGAAGTCCAAGAAGATACAGGCAAATATTTCTATCTGTCGCCTAACCCTTTGTTTTCCTTTTCAGGGAAGAAAAACAAGTGACCTCTGAAATATACTTCATTCTGAAAGGATGGGTGGATAATTATATGTAACCTCAATGCCTGGCATCAGGGCCATGGTGGGCATCATAAAGAGCACCAAGTCTTCCCACATGGGTTTTCTGGGTTTTAAGAGAGACTTCATGTCAGACAATACCAGAGTCTCAAGGATGTGTAGGTCAGAGTGGAGAGGGTAGGGTTATCTGCTCCTGCTTTCTCTTTCCGTCCATTCTAGGGAAGCTCACAATTTCCTTTTCTAGGACCAAAGCACAGACTTTCTCCTTGCTGAAAGGACCCTGTTACAGTGTCAAATTTTTCCTTACTTCCTTGTCTACCACCTGAAAATGACTTTCAGACAGTGTTGTCCTAAGAAAGCAGATGCTGTCTGAGTGTTAGGGAACCTTGTTCTCTGTCCCAGACTTGGTCTCTGCCTGCTTCAGTGACACTCAGAGTATTTCACACAAATTCCTCAAAATAGGCCAGATTGTACCTCTTCTCTCTTTTAAGACTTATATCACTGATACCATCTCAGTTACGCTTGGGTGAAAGTATTTTATATCAGGTAAATAACCTCTGGCCATTGACTATTTGAATGTCTGAGAGGAAAACTCTGTCTAGCTTTCTGAAATAATTAATAAGCCTCCTTCCTCATTAGGAGAGCAAAATACCCCTTTCAATTCTCATAGATACAATTGGTAGGGATGATTTGCTTCACTGTCTTGCAAGAGAACTCTAGCTACACATAGTAAAAACAAAGGCACAATCAGAGGAAGGTAGAAATGAGAGAAGGGCATCAGTTACATTGGGGTAGGATTTGGTAGTAGGGGCATGAAACAAGTGAGAAATCTAGCACAGGGATATCTTTGAGAACAGTGACAATCTTTTCCTTGCAGACAGCTTGCCCTGAGGCCTAGGTATGTTTCCTCATGCCTTATAGCTTTCTCTCCTCCGATGTCTAAGAAGCCTTGTCCTCACTGTTGTCTACCTAGAAGGCAGGGGGTTTATTGGCATCAATCCTCCATCCCTAGACCTTGTTTTCTTTGATGGCTGTGGTTTCTTTTTCCGTGGACAGTGGCCTTTTCTCCTGTCCTAGGATGTTCAGCATTTTATCTATTGAACAGAAGGAGTAGCTCATCCAAGAATCCTCCAGGCTCATGACATTTTGTTGGATTATGCCTGTGATCAGCAGCAGTCTCATGAAGGAGCCTAGGGAGGCTGATTCTTTACCCAGTGGGATAATTCAAACCCCAGTTCTTGAAGTTCTTGGTCATCTTTTTTGTTGGGTTGCTGAAGTTTTCCATTAACTGTGTTACTGAACTTAGAAGAAATGAGAGGCACCCTGGGGAATCCCTTGGGGTCTAGACATAACCCACCCTGTCCTCAATGCGGAGTAGCATACTGCTTTCCCTTAATAACAGAGAACAATGACCTTGTTTGTTTGTTGTCTCGGTGACATGACAATCCTCAAATGGCCAGGTGACAGTCTAATCTTCCAGTTCAGTGAAACCATTATGTAATGTGGTGGAAATACTGTCCTTGGAAATTAAAACTTAAAAAAATAAAATCACAGTTTAAATTCATTGGGAGAGAAAAACCAAAATTATCTAAGTTGGTCATTAACATACTTCTGTCCCTTACTTTCCAAAGGCAACTATTCTGGTTATGATTGAAACAACATATTTTGACTGCTGGTTCAAAGTATATATCATATCTTTAAGGAAAGCATCATAACTTTGGAGGGAATTATCTATTAAGAAGTACCATAACTAAGTCCTCAGAAAGTCCTGTGATGATCTACAGGACTGAGTGTTTTCTAGGTAATGAAATATGTCAGAAGAATACATGAATTTCATGAATGTGGCCCCAATGACACACTTTATTTCCCATGGATAAATTTATTGGTAGCTGTAGTAGGCTAAATAATGGTACCCCAAGATATGTACCTACTAATCCCTGGAACTTATTAATGTCTTACATTATATGGCAAAAGGAATTTTACTCGTGTAATTAAGTTACAGATCTTAAAATAGGGTGCTTATCCTAGGTTTTCTGGGTGGTTCTAATGATGTGACCACAGGTATCCTTATAAGAGGGACATAATAGTATAGGAGAGGAGAGGTGATGTAATGAGGGAAGAAAAGATTGGAGTGATATACTTCAAAAATGGAAAAAGTAGTCATAAAGCTAATAATGCAAACGGGCCACTAAATGTTGAAAAAGGCAAAGTTAACAGATTCTCCTTTCGGAGACTCCAGAAGGGACCAATCCAACCAAGACCTCCAGAATGGTAAGAGAATACATGTGTGCTGTTTTAAGCCTTTAGTGTGCGGTAATGTATTACAGCAACAATAGGAAACAAATACAGCAGCAATGTTACGTGGAATATTAAGATGCCAAATAAAGCATTCAAAGTGGTACCTATAGAGGCACACTTCATGCAGGTATGAGAAATCTGGTCTCAGAATATCTACGTCTTCTAATGAGGACAAATCATTTCCCCTTCTCTTAGAGAAGGGGTTAAATGAGACCAACTTGCCACCAGATAGCAGACTGTTCCCCTCTGGAATAATGTTATTACAGGGACTCAGCATCAACTTCTACAGGAGAGTGGATTTTCAACAGTAGAGTTAGCAAGATCATGCCTGGTGAAATCCACGATGTTGAGCCAAGGAGTGATTTTCATTCATACAACCAGAGGCAGCTTTAACCTGACTACAGAGTTACTGTCAACTTAAAATAAGTTCACATCATTTTAGGAAGGAACCAAGAAAATATAAAAAATGATTTTTAATTAATAAATTTTATGTGCATATTTTATCACCACAATATATCTGGAATAACAGAATCCGTCTATCCCTTGCATTTAACTGGAATTTGTTTTCAGTCTAAAAAAATACGATTTCATTTCAATTTACAGATTTGTAGGTCTGTGGAGACTATAATAGTAAGAGTTATTTAGGAAAGCTCAGGTTAATAGGCATTTATTGAGCCTCCTGAAGACAAAGATATGGATAAGACATGTTCTCTGTCCTTAAGGAACTTTAATATAATGAGAGATACAGATCATACAAACAGATAATTAAAACATGAGGCATGCTATAGAAGTGGTGTGCACACAAGGCCACCAGAGTATAACAAAAGGGTACTGACCCACTTCCTCCATCCATACAATAATAAAGTACTGATGGAGGGAAGAGGTGTAGTGAATGAGCAGAAGAAAAACGTTTATAGATTAATAGAAGTAGATTTAAGGTATGAGAGAGAAAGGGCAGGGTTACTGCAGTTTAAATTAGCACTTAGGCAAAGGTTGAATCCCAGCAGGTATATGAGAAAGTAAAAGCTCTCATTTTATCCTGAAGGCCACTGGTTCCTACCATCTTTGAATTTGAAGGAATTCTTTTTCTTTTTCTTTTTATTATTTTTAAAGATTTATTTATTTATTCATTCGGGGGTGGGTGGGGAGACAGGCAGAGGGAGAAGTGTGCTCCATGCAGGAAGCCCGATGTGGGACTCGATCCGCGGTCTCCAGGATCACGCCCTGAGCTGCAGGCGGCGCTAAACCGCTGCGCCACCGGGGCTGCTCAGAGGGAATTCTTTTTAATGTAAAAACTGGAATGTTTATTGTCCGTTAACTGAGAAAACTCAGAGATGAAAACTTTGTTTTTAAAATAAAAATAATTAATAGTGCTTTCAAATTAATTTTTTAAGAATCTGAACCTCAAATAAATACATATGAACACTTTTGCTACCAATCTGTGGGAGCTATTTCCTGTCTACCAAAAATGCATGGTACATGTAGAGATTAACTGATCTCTTTTACCGTAGTGCACATTAAGAGATAATATTTAATGTTTGGAGGAAGTAAGCATGGTGTCATGGGAGTCAAATAGTTAGACATTCTCATTCTGCTATCCTTTGGCATTAGGAAATTTCTTCTCACCTGAAATATGGACCAAAAGGTCTTACGTAGGTAAGATTTTTAAAGGTGTAGGTATAACCTATGACCTAATGACATAAGGGGGAGGGAGAGATTAGGAAGAAAGAGTGTCCTTATAAGAGGGACATACTACTACAGGACAAGGCAGTGTGAATCCCAGGTTATAAGATGATGACAAGGGGATGGTTGAGTCACTGAAAGAGAATGAAAGGAATGGGCTGGTCCCCAAGGGGTTGGGAAGAGTGGGCCGCTTATTAGGGATGACAGTGAATACCTACTCGCGATGAAAAATGAATTTGATCTACTTAGCAAGTTAGAGCATAATAAGAGTAGAGATATGAGTAGGAAGGCCTATTTTCTAAGTTCCGAAAGAGGAAGAATGAAGGAAGACGATGTAAAAATAGTGCCCGAACATTACTGTCAATACCATATACTTTATCAACAACAACAAAAAAAAACACTGACAAAATCAGAGCATTTTGACAATATATTAAAATGTTGATAGTTTCATTGGTATTACCAGTCACATGTCATAATATGAGGCAAAGAAATGGGCTCCATTTTAAGTCCCATTTTCTTTTTTTTTTTTAATATTTTATTTATTTATTCATGAGAGACACACAGAGAGGGGGGTTGGTGCAGAGGGAGAAGCAGGCTCCATTCAGGGAGCCTGACATGGGATTCAATCCCAGGCCTCCAGGATCAGGCCCTGGACTGAATGCGGCGCTAAACCGCTGAGCAACCCGGACTGCCCATAAGTCCCATTTTCTAATCAATACCAACTTCCTGGTGTTATGGAGGTTAAGAAAGATCCTTCTACAAAATACTCCTATCTCTTCAGCTACTAACTACCCCTTGCCTTGCCTTTTTTTTTTTTTTTTTTTTTTTTAAGATTTACTCATGAGAGAGAAGCAGAGAGACAAGCAGGCTTCATGCAGGGAGCCCAATGTGGGACTCGATCCCGGGACTCCAGGATCACAACCTGGGCCAAAGGTAAGCACCAAACCACTGAGCCACCCAGGGATCTCCAGCCCTTGCCTTTTTCCTCTCTTGTCTTTCCTTCGCTGAGAGCAGAGGCAAAAAGCACATACGTTATTCACCTGAGGCTTATGAAGGTAAGAGGTGTTGGGAAGACAATACCAAAGTCCCATTCAGTTTAAGGAAGTAGACTGGAGAAAATTTTACATTTTTGCCTAATCACATTATAGTGATGAATATCCTTTATTCCACATGTAACTAATTAGAAAATTTTCTGGTTAGTCTTAACTCCTAGAAATATCTAAGAAACAACTCCATGAACAGATAATTCCTGGGAAACTCAGCCCATCTCCTTAACCCCCTATCCTGGGCAAAGCATCAGTCTAATCTCTGTATCTATGAGCTTGTATTTTGTTGTATTTTCTTTTGTTTTTTAGATTCCACATATAAGTGAGGTCATATAGTATTTGTCTTTCTCTGACTTATTTCACTCAACATAATGCTCTCAAGTTCCATCCATGTTGTCACAAATGGCAAAACGTCATTTTTTATGGCTACATAATACTCTAGCATGTGTACCACCTTTTCTTTATCCATTCACCCATCAGTGGACACCTGTTATTTCCATATCTTGGCTGTTGTAAATAATATAGCAATGAACATGGTGGGGTGGAGGGATACTGGGTTTTTTTTAGGGTCCTTAACAGAAGCAAAAAAAAAAAATAGTTCATTATTGTAGCTTAGTAAAACTATAGTTGCAACTGCAGAATCAATGTTGGATATTGTGTATGTAATTTAAAACAAAACCTAAATTGGGTTTTGAAGGTCACAAATATATAAATACACAATATTCAATCAAGTAGAAAATAAAAAGTTAACCACCTAATTAACACAGACATTATTTTTCCTTTATGGATGTCTTACTTAGGTTTCTACTATTCAAAATTTCATTACAATCCCATTTAATCAAACATTTAATTAAAAAATTTTAAAGATTTTATTTATTTATTCATGAGAGCACAGAGAGAGAGAGAGAGAGAAAGAGAGAGAGGCAGAGACACAGGCAGAGGGAGAAGCAGGCTCCACGCAGGGAGCCCCATGTAGGACTCGATCCCAGAACTCCAGGATCATGCCCTGGGCCGAAGGCCAGCACCAAACCACTGAGCCACCCAGGCATCCCTATTAAATTCTTTAAACATGTGGTTCGATTTTAGGGAATTCCACTAGGAATTCCAGAGTTGGTATGATAAATATCTTCAGTTGAAGGCATTTGAGAGTCAATAAAAATAGAAGGAAGGGTGCCTAGGTGGCTTAGTAGGTTATGTGTCGACCTCTTGATTTCAGCTCAGGTCATAAGACCTGAGGGTTGTGAGATTGAGCCACGAGTTGGGTGCACTGGGCATGGAGCCTACTTAAGGTTCTCTCTCTCCCCCTCCCTCTGCCTTTCTTCCTGCTCATGCATGCACATGGGTGCACACATGGGCATACTCTCTCTTTTTCTCAAAAAAAAAAAAAACAAGCAAACAGGGGTAGCCTGGGTGGCTCAGCGGTTTAGCACCGCCTTCAGCCCTGGGCATGATCCTGGAGACCTGGGATCCTGTTCCACATCAGGCTCCCCGCATGGATCCTGCTTCTCCCTCCGCCTGTGTCTCTGCCTCTCTCTCTCTCTCTCTGTGTCTCTCTGTGTGTGTCCTTCATGAATAAATAAATAAAATCTTTAAAAAAAAACAAAGCATGAACACACTTTCTTATATTTCAAGGTTAACTGCAGTTACAGTAAGAGAGGAATCAAAACATTATTATAGGAATTTAGAAGAGAACATTTTGAGGAGTGTCTAGCTGGCTCAGTCAGTGAAGTGTGTGACTCTGGATCTCCAGGTAGTGAGTTGGAGCTTCATGATGGGTGTAGAGGTTACTTTAAAAATAACATCTTAAAAAAGATAGAGAACACTTTGAGAAACATTTAATTGAGACTTAACAACTGAGTTTGATGACAAGTCATGGGGCTCCATCCCAAGTCAGCTGATATCAAATATCTGAAAAGTGAGGCATGGCCACTGAAATTGTAAAGAAGTTCTCCAGGAAGACTTGAAAGGATCTTAAGTTTGAGAACCACTCGCTTAAGTGATAGCACTTGTGTGTGATGTTTATTAAGCAGGTAAAAGTGACAGGTTAAAAAAAAAAGGGCAGAAAGGCAATTTAGTGGGGAAAATGTCTAGAATGAAGGCAAAAACACATGTGGTTTTATATTCCCAGGGCTTGTAACCACTAAGCTAAAGCAGAACTTTCTTTAGTAGACAAGGTGTAGCCACTTCAGCTTTTTCATTGAAGAGTAACTGTTTTTGTGGTTTGGAGGCAATCACTGGTTCAAGAAGGCTTAGCATTTTATAGTGGACAGACTGCAAGGCATGTTGGAGGGGAGATAGGCTGAAAAACTCTGGATAGGTATAGCATCTAGTCAAGTACATTAAACCATATTAGAAGTAATGCTGGGCTAGGTGACGGCAATTCCTAAGAGGCTGGATTTGAGAGAGTGTGCTTTAGGAGGTATTCCATTGTCCAAGTTCCATGAAAAATTTTGTTGGCCCTCACTTTGTAGCTCAGCTAGATACCAGAGGTTTTCTGGTGAGCATGGACTGGGGGAAGGGGAAATAGTGTTTAGCTCTGAAACATATTTAGTGACCCCCTTCAATACCTAAGAGTGTTTGGGATGCCTAGGAAGCCAAGAAAGGAGAAGTTAGAAAACTCTGGGGAGTCCAGGGCTTCTGCAGCAGAAGAGTTCTTAGACATTTCAGAAATGGGCAAGCACATAAAAGGAGCAAAAAGCCAGGCCACAAAATAGGAGTTATAGGAATTTAAGAACGAGTCCTCAGAGGAGGTGATACTTGCATTCTGATAAGCCCTGAAAAAATTAGACAAATGGAGTGTGGGAATGGTTTGTGTGTGTGTGTGTGTGTGTGTGTGTGTGTGTGAATCATGGAGAGGTAAAACAATGAGAACAACTCTGTCAGAGAAGTAATGCAGAGGTCAGAGAGAATGGCAGGTTCAGAAAGCCTGGAGTAGTAATTTTTAAAGAAGGAAAAGCTATAGCTGCTGTTACAGAAGACACAGTGGGCAGCAAGTAGTGAGAGATGGATAGACAGGTAAACCTGACAGAGAAGCCAAGAAGCTGTGCATTTTGAGTAATTCTTACCCTGAGTCAGTTAGAATCTTCGTTTTCTCACTCCTAAAATGAGGATCTAAGAGTTCATAGTGAGGATTCAACAGGAGAATGAATTCATGGGAAGCATTTTGTGTGGGCATTGGCATGTAGAATTACTCAATACAGGCTAGCTCTTATTATCTTTATTACTATTTTTAAAGATTTTATTTATTTATTCATGAGAGACACAGAGAGAGGCAGAGACACAGGCAGAGGGAGAAGCAGGCTCCATGCAGCGAGCCCGACGTGGGACTCGATCCGGGGACTCCAGGATCACGCCCTGGGCTGGAAGGCAGACGCCCAACCGCTGAGCCACCCAGGCGTCCCATCTTTATTATTCTTTATTAACTTTCACTTGATGCAACATCTTTAAGGTTTGAGGATTAATTTCTATTAAGTCGTTTTTTGAAGGTTTTAAAAGTCTCCAGAACCCCCCCAAATTTTTATTTCAAACAGCTGTAAGTTTTAAAGAAAAACACATATAATTCATTTCAGTAAATAAAGGAGCTTCAAAAGGCTGAAATTCAACATGAACAGTTCAAAATATAATAAGGCACTGGCCTTCAAGATCCACATTCACTACAAAATTACACATTCAGGGCAGCCCCTGTGGCTTAGCGGTTTAGTGCCACCTTCAGCCCGGGGTGTGATCCTGGAGACCTGGGATCGAGTCCCACGTCGGGCTGCCTACATGGAGCCTGCTTCTCCCTTTGCCTGTGTCTCTGCCTCTCTCTCTGTCTCCGTGTCTCTCATGAATAAATAAATAAAATCTTTAAAAAAACAAACAAAAAAACCAAAATTACACATTCACTTAACTAAATTTTCTCTATTTTTCTATTTCTCATTCTTTTTCTATTCAGGTGCTTATGTCTAAATTTTTTTTATAGTATGCATGGCTCTTGCTACTTTTTTCCCCTCTAACTTCCACAGGTATGTGTTTTTTCTCACTTTTCCTGCTGTTTTCTTTTTGTGTTTACTTTTCTGTTTCTAACACAAGTCTTGCCCTGGTGACTCCTAATCCCCAACTTTCTCTTATTTCTTTTGCTTGTCAGCCGGGAATAGTGAAAAGCCTCCCCCCCCCAATTGTATTTATTTTATTTTATGGGACGCCTGGGTGGCTCAGCAGTTGAGCATCTGCCTTTTTCTCAGGGCGTGATCCCGGGTGCCTGAAAAAGGCAAGAGCGCAAACAGCATGCCACTCAACTAAATGTCTTTTGCTTTGATCTCCAACCAGCCTTATTTGTTTGTTATTTGTGACTTTTTAGTAAATACTGATTTGTTGAAAGGCAGATTTATGTTATTCCTTTTTCCTAAATATCATTTTATTTTCTATATATTCCACATTTTGAGCTCAAAGTTAGCTACCGCTTAAACAATGGGGAAAAAAAAAACAAAGGAAATTGTTGGCAGTGCTAAGGCATTGAAAAGTAAGAGCCTTTATCTTTTTATGTAATTCCCTCCTGTATTATGCAAATCAACTATATTTTTACCTCTTTGGGTTAAAGTATGGTTTATAGGGGATAAATTGGGTCAAAGAAATGGAAATAAAGTTACAATTTCCATTTTAACTTGGAATGAACCTCCTAAGAAAGGAGGAGGTTCTTTCTTAGGAGGTTCATACAATTTTTTTTAATGTTTCATTTCAAGTGTACTTCTCTAATGAGATAAAAATATTTTTTATATACTATTCCTTTCTGCTAGCTTCACCGTAAAGGAAACTGTTCAGAAATCTATTGGCCCTGTGACCATGCATTCTTAGAGTTTACCTGTAGTTGTGTTTCTGCTTTTAATGAGGGCCACAGTTCTTAGTTTTATCCTGGGATGGAGATCTCACAGCAGGGACCACAAACCCATGCATAAAACTCCATCCATAAAACCTGTTGTCAGTCATGTTCCTATTTGGAGGGGTGTCATTTATAATTCTAAGAATTTTTTATAGTTAAAAGCAGAGAGATTTTAGTGCTATCTTGTACCCAGCAGAGGAATCTCTTCCATAAAACCACTGATAATTCAATAATGCAATGAACTGTTACATGAAGAAGCAAAATTCCTATCAGGGAAATGTTTTTTTTTTTTTTTTTTTTTTTTTTTTATTGGTGTTCAATTTACTAACATACAGAATAACACCCAGTGCCCGTCACCCATTCACTCCCACCCCCTGCCCTCCTCCCCTTCTACCACCCCTAGTTCGTTTCCCAGAGTTAGCAGTCTTTACGTTCTGTCTCCCTTTCTGATATTTCCCACACATTTCTTCTCCCTTCCCTTATTTTCCCTTTCACTATTATTTATATTCCCCAAATGAATGAGAACATATAATGTTTGTCCTTCTCCGACTGACTTACTTCACTCAGCATAATACCCTCCAGTTCCATCCACGTTGAAGCAAATGGTGGGTATTTGTCATTTCTAATAGCTGAGTAATATTCCATTGTATACATAAACCACATCTTCTTTATCCATTCATCTTTCGTTGGACACCGAGGCTCCTTCCACAGTTTGGCTATAGTGGCCATTGCTGCTAGAAACATCGGGGTGCAGGTGTCCCGGCGTTTCATTGCATTTGTATCTTTGGGGTAAATCCCCAACAGTGCAATTGCTGGGTCGTAGGGCAGGTCTATTTTTAACTGTTTGAGGAACCTCCACACAGTTTTCCAGAGTGGCTGCACCAGTTCACATTCCCACCAACAGTGTAAGAGGGTTCCCTTTTCTCCGCATCCTCTCCAACATTTGTTGTTTCCTGCCTTGTTAATTTTCCCCATTCTCACTGGTGTGAGGTGGTATCTCATTGTAGTTTTGATTTGTATTTCCCTATCAGGGAAATGTTAATGCACCAAGAGACCTTTTTAGTGAGTTCAAAGGGTCACAAGATGAATAATAATAATAACAATAATAAACAGCTGATAATTCTTAAGCACTTACTGTGTGGCAGATATGGTGCTAATTGTTGGGAAACTATTATTATTCATCCCATATTAGAGATGAGGGAATGTTCTGGCTTCTCCTAGGGCATGTGGTTATATGGTGGGAAAACTGGATGCCAGCCCAAGCACCAGAAAACAAAGGATCCCATCTTAACCATCCTACTATATGCTTTCCTGCTGAGCCCAAATCAGCTTCCTTTAATCCTCATTTAGTCTAAATTCTCCTTTTAGGGCAACCAGAACATGCTTATAACTTTTCTTTTATGTAACAAAAAGAATATTAATTGAGCACCTCCTAGATGTTACGGTCCTCCAGCTTATAATACAACAATGAAAAAGGAAGATTCTGCTGTTTTTATGGTGTTAACTCTCTCTTAAATGGTGTGAAAAGACCTACCAGATACATAAGGACTTTCCTTTCTTCAGACCAAATTTTCCTACTTCTTTCAAGCATTTATTGGAGGACAAAATTTCAAATTCTTATTAATCCTGGTAGTCTCTGTCTTCTAAAGATACTTCCACTTGCAAATATGTCTTTTAAAATGTAACCACCAGGGATGCCTGGATGGCTCAGTCCGTTGAGGGGCTGCCTTCAGCTCAGGTCCTGATCCCAGGGTCCTGGAAGTCCCTATCAGGCTGCCTTCTCCGCAGGGAGCCTGCCTCTCCGTCTGCCTCGCGCCTCTGTTTCATGAATAAATAAATAAAATCTTTAAAAAAAAAATAAAATGCAACCACCAGACCTGAACACAATAATCCACATGCGTTCTGACAGGTCTGTTAAAAGCAAGGCAACAGACCCAAAATAGGGTCATTTACGCAAACCGCAGAGCAGCAAGCCAAGACCTAGGGTTCCGCTCTCCCGGAGATGGCCTCAGCCGCCCAGTCAGGACTCCCTGATCTCAGGAGCCCCTGGACAGCCCGAGCCCGGGGCTCTGCCTGAGAGACGCTGCCCCCCCACCTGCTCTGCGCCTTTGTTCCCGCCGCCCGGGCTGAGAAGCTCTTTCCCGCCGCGCAGCTGCTCTCCGCCCCGTTCCACCTGCCCGGGGGGCTGTGGCTCGACTGGTCCCCATTTTGTCCAAACGAGCCCCTTGAACTGCGGTGCGCCTCAAGTGCCTCCTCCCACGGTTCTGGAGACACAAGAGGAAACCCAAGGTGGCTCGCAGCTTCCCGCGCTTCTGGCCGCAGCCGGAGGTCCTGGTCCCCCCGCGGGAGCCCCGCTCCGCCTCTCGTCGGGCCCCCGGGCTCTCCCGCAGCATCTCCCTTGCCCAGCGGGATCCAGGACCGGGGCCGCCTGGAGGGGGTCTGGGTTCGCGCGGGGCCGGGTCCGCTTGGATCACCGGCTGGTCCCGGCCGAGGGGTCGAGCCGAGGCCCGGTGGACCGCGGGCTCGCGGGCCGCTCGCGCAGGTGCAGGCAGCGGAGACGAGCTCGGGCTTCAGCGGCCACAGGCGAGACCTTGGGCCGCAGGTGGGCTTCCCCGCCTCGAGGCGCCCGGCCTCCCGCGTGGTCGGGGAGGTGGAGGGAAACGGGCTCCCTCCTCTGAAGCATCTGGTGACCAGGGCGAGAACGCTGGGCCGTCGCGCTCACCCCACAACCTGCAGAAGGTTCTGGAAACTGGGAAAACTGACCGAGGACGACGAAGGCCAAGAATTCCCAACTAAAGTAAGCTCTCCTCTCTCAATCCCTGTCTGCGGCTCCTGGTGCATAGAGGAAGGTAAAATTTCCCTTTGTCCCTTCCTTTCCGAATCCAGATTGGCAGGCAAACAACAACAACAAAATTAAAAAGAAGCCCCAAACCAAAAAACCAACATTAGATCTAAGAATTATGACTTGTGAATTTGCTTTTAGGTGCATTAGTTGTCGATCCCTTCCGAGGGGCAGCTGTTGCCTTCTTGTTCGCCTTGTTTTGTGTCCTGAGAACCTGGCTTGGAGACTGCCAGGTTGGCCGTAACTTCCTCATATTAAATGAGGAACTCGGGCCCTGTGGAAACGGTGGCTGCCTCTGTTTACCTTTTAACAGGTCAGAGAGCGAGCAAACAGAACCATTAAAGGCAACCAGTGTGAGTTTATGTATTGCTTCTACCTATGATCTTCAAACCTCTTCTCTCCGGACCTGTAAAATGGTTCAATTAGACATACTCTCTAGCATTCAGTGATTTACCTTCTGTTTACTGTAGCAAAGTTCTTTAGTGTTAAGGGTGCCCTTCAGGTGTCCTCTGGCATCACAAGGTGCAGGAAGCCATCTTGCATCCATAGGTTCTGTTCGCCTGGTAGCTGCGAGCTGTTAGCTTCTGGTTTGCCCGAGTCGCTCCGGAGGTTGCAGCATCCTCTAGTGGTCACATTTACACTTCAAGAGCCCTTAGTCTAACCATCAGAAGAAATCACCCTAAACCCTAAGAGTGTCAGGCAACCGTGTTGGGACAGATTTTGATGCACCTGATATATCTTAGATTTTCTTAGACCTCTGTCCACCTCTCCATTCCTGGCTAATTCTTTGTAAGGGCTCAGGAATTCAAGCTGCTTTTCCATCTCTTTTTTAGTGGTTAGGTACGTTTTTCTTTTGAGATACTGACTTATTTCTACCTTATTTTCTGTCCTGAAGTACATAGGTTTTTAATTTTTATTTATTTATTTAAACAATATTTAATTTATTTATTCATGAGAGACACACGGAGAGAGAAGCAGAGACACAGGCAGAGAGGGAGAGAAGCAGGCTCCATGCAGGGAGCCCGACATGGGACTCGATCCCAGGTCTCCAGGATCACACCCTGGGCCCAAGGCAGGCGCCAAACCACTGGGCCACCCAGGCGTCCCAGACATAGGTTTTTTAATATAAAGAAGTTACCTAAAGTTCCTACAGAAGAAATAGGCAAGAATAATCCACCTGAGGTGATCTGTGGTTTAGACAAAACATTAGATTTTGAGTTCACCTTGGGTTAAAAACCTAACTTGATACTCTACTTGCTGGTGCTAGTAGTCAGGTTATCTAACTTTTCTAAGTTGACTCACAGGATAAGGATAACCTTACGGAGTTACTGTGGCTCTCATATACAGCCAAGTCAACTACACAGAGTACGGGTACAATAGATGCTCTATTAAATCCCAAGGAAGCCTAAAGGAATTATTATAGTCAATGAAAGCTAACAGTGTGTTTCTGGACTGAGAGTTTTCCAAGTATTCCTTCTGATGCTTGTTTAATTATCTGTGGGGTTATATGTCCCCATGATCAGCTGAGTCCTGTGAGTTAATATCTGTAATCACATTTCCTGAGGTATTCAGTTGTCAGTATGTGAGAAAGGGAATGGGGAAGGAAAAAGCATCATGATGGAAACCTTGTCCAAGATTTCAGGATGGCTGTGTTTTGTAAAATTTGGTCTGTTCTAAGTTTGTCTCAGTCCCCTGATCCCAATCTAATAAAACATGCCTTTGAGGAAAAGGATACAAGAACAACAGGAAGTATTTAGATGCACTTTATTCAACAGTCAGGCCCACTAGGCATTGTAGTAACCACAGGGTATTTTAGAATCTTGGTTATCAACAAGGCCCAGATTTTTCAATCAAGATAGAGGTTTGTCGTTTCCTGTAGAAGAGATTTAAAAAATCAGCTTAAATTTTGCTGACAAAAAAAAAAAATTGACCATAGGAGAAAAACAATGGAAAAACATCAGGTTTATTTAAAGTAGAAAGGTTTCAGATTTATTCCCATTTCCCTGTCTTTCATTCATTTATTCATTCACTTACTCATTAATTCATCAAATATTGACAGACACTATTCCTTACATACATTACAGATACAACAGAAAGGAAAAATGTCTGTCTTTAGAGTTTAAAGATTTACTAAAGGTGGCTTACAGTAAACCTCCAAAATCAATCTCT
The DNA here is from genome assembly GCF_053574225.1 of Canis aureus. Lineage (NCBI taxonomy): Eukaryota > Metazoa > Chordata > Mammalia > Carnivora > Canidae > Canis > Canis aureus. The sequence continues at coordinate 42,891,355 of NC_135615.1, forward strand.
AATTCATCATTGCGTCTTTTGCTCCTAATATCATTTTCCTAGCCACAAGGTTTCCATCTTAGCTGGTGCCTGGGCTACTTACTACAGAATGTGCTAATTGGCTGATCTTCTGTCTTAGAACTCTGGGGTTTAATATCTGTGAGATCTCACAAAAGGAAATAATATCTATATCCTATCTGATACCTGCTAGCTCTGAGCATCCTCCCATCCAGATAAAAAACTTCTGTGTTCCCCAATACACCACTTTTCCCAAATCAGTTTTCCTTTTGGTCAGCTAAATATTCCTAAATCCTATAATTTTGCCTCATGAGATTGTTTTTCAGAGCTCTCTCTCTCTCTTTTAACCATCCTTTCCTTGAATATACTGGTTTATAAAAATTCTTCTTTTTCTGTTACTTGAGGACATCTGACTTCCATATATCCATGTATGGATTTATCTGGAGCTTGATGATTCTTCATTTTAAGAGTTTTTAATGTTTTGTTGTTCCATAAATATTATCCATGCACAATATTTATGTCTGAGTTGTGTAGCAAACATAGCACAAACATCTAAACACAGCACACAAAATGACCTCCCTTTTACAGCTATGGTATCTTTTTTTTTAAATACTATATTCATTTATTCATGAGAGACATAGAGGGAGAGAGAGAAGCAGAGACACAGGCAGAGATGAAGCAGGCTTCATGCTGGGAGCCTGATGTGGGACTCCATCCCCAGTCTCCAAGATCATGCCCTGGTCTGAAGGTGGCCCTAAACCGCTGAGCAACCTGGGTTGCCCTATAGCTATGATATTTAGTATAGAAGACACCATCTCTGTTTAGCTGTTTAAATTCAAATCAGTTAAAGTTATATAATATTAAACATTTAGTTTCTCAGTTGTACTAGCCACATTTTAAGCACTGGTGGCAAGGCTAATAGCTTCCATACTAGACAACACAGATATAGAACGTTTCCATCATTGCAGAAAGTTCTACTAGAAACTGTTGGTCTATAGAACAGAATTGACATAGAGATAGAAAAAAGTCCTTCCTGACTGTATCTGACAAGTACATATTGATCAAGGAGGTACAAATCTTTGTCTACCCATCTCAAAACCTAACAACTAGGATTATAGCTTGGCTCTAGTAACATCTGCAATGTATTTGGGGCTTTTAATGGGCAGTAGAGAGAAAAATATGGTACATTGCAAGTATTTAACATTAGATAAAAACCACATTTTCTCTCTAGACATTTTTTTAAAAATTAATTTAAAAAATTAATTTATTTGAGAGAGACAGAGAGAGAATAGGGGGAGGGGAAGAGGGAGAGAATCTTCAAGCAGACTCCCCACTTAGCATGAACTGGACTTGGGCTCAGTCCCACAACCGATGAGATCATGACCTGAGCCAAAACCAAGAGTCGGACTCTCAACTCACCTACCTACCCAGGCCTGTTTTCTTATCTGAGAAATATAGGAAGAGAAGTTGTATTTTCTGGCATTCAAATGTTCTTTCCTGGGACGCCTGGGTGGGTCAGTGGTTGAGCCTCTGCCTTCAGCTCAGGGCATGATCCCAGGATGTGGGATGGAGTCCCACATCAGGCTCCCTGCAGGAAGCCTGATATTCCATCTGCCTATGTCTCTGCCTCTCTCTCTCTCTCTCTCTCTCTCTGTGTGTGTGTGTCTCTCATGAATAAAATAAAAAAAATGTTCTTCCCGTATTTAAATATTTTTGAAAAAAAAACAGAACAAGTAAGCAGGAAGGTGGGTTTTAAAGGCTGAGGGAATGAAGTATCTCAGCTCTATGTTCATATTTTCCCAACATTTCACTCTAAATATTGGGCCTTTTAGCACTTGGAAATTTTCTCAAACTCCAGGCTGTTATATAGCTTTCTCTTCCCCTTGGACGGAAATACGATGTTTGACCTTTATGTCAACAGCATAGGTCATGAGAAAATTAACATGTGTTTTTGAGTTCCTTTTACAAATCTTCAGTGTGGAAATAAATTCACCACAAAGCAGAACACTTAATATTTTGGTTCTCATATTTATAAATGAAAATGTTACATAAGTATGTTTTTGCTCACCTAATCTATATAATTATTAATTGCATTTTTGAGGGTTTGAGTATATAATAGTCATTACCATCACCAAGCATGATTTTTTTTGAGATTTTATTTTTTAGTAATCTCTACACCCCACATGTGGCTCAAACTCACAACCTCAAGATCAAGAGTCACATGTTCTAGCAACTGAGCCATCCAGGCACTCCTGTGATTTTTTAAACTGAAAGGTATTTTGGCTATATTAGCTTTTTAAAAATCAGTCTATCAACTGATTTGCTGTAAAAGCATGGATTTTTGTTATACAAGTGATTTTTTTTTAAAGTTGAGAGAATCATTCAACCACTTTCCTCCTCGATTCCACTATCTTTTCCTTAACACATTTATCTTGCATCATGTTATTAATACCTTTCTCCCTTTTGTTCAGATTTTTCTTCTTATTGGAGTGCTTCTCTTTCTCTTTCTTTATGGCCTAGACAAAGCCTCCAAACTTTTCCAAATCCTAGCAGGTATAATTAGTTGTTTTTAATCGTATGCTCTCAGAGCATTTTGCTCTTATTTCCACTCACCACACTGTATTATCATTGAGTGTAAGCAAATTCAGACTTGAAACATGTTGGACTTCCTTCTGTATCTCACACTTAGTCTGGTATCTGACTTTAAAGCACAGTTGAAAGAGCAAGGATTTGGACCCAGATCTGTCACTTACTGCTGGTTGATCTTGAGCAAGTTATTTAAGTTCAGTATCAAATTCTTCATGTGTATAATGGGCTTAGTATTTTCTGCCTCAGGGGTTCATGGATATTCAATGCTTTGCCCGATGCTTAGCACAATAAATATTATTTTCTATCACAGTACACACACATAAATACATGCATATCTGTGTAGATAATCATACCAGATATATAATGAGAAAAAGAGATTGAGAATTATTTTTGGAAAGACCAGATGTTTTGTTTCTCTCATGCTAAGATTAATGTTATTGGTTTATTGATTGGAACTTAGAGGGATAAAATATACAAAAACTTGAAGACCACTAACTTAAAATATATTTTAAAGTAAATTCAAGTCTGTACTCACTTATTTTCAAGACATAGCAAGCATTCATTAGCATAGGTAATTCCATCACTCCCGCAGATAGGATTATAGATCTTGTTACATCCGTTCACCTTAAGGTTACAGTTAGCCTAAAAATGGGATTAAACAGAATCATTTTCCATCACTTAACATTCTTTGAGTTTATAGCAAAGGCTCTCAAATGATTTTCACTTCCCTGGAGTTGGTCAGCTTGAAGATGGAAGCATGGCTGTGACAAAGGGAGTGGTACTGAGTGCCTAAGAGGGAGAATCCAAGGTTTGGAATCAGAATGCCTGATTGCACATAATGCCTCTGCTGTTCACAAGTTGTGAAACATTGGCAAATCTGGTGTCTCTGAGCCTCAGTCACTTCATCTGCACAATGGGAAGGATATTATCACTTCCACACCTATTTCACGGTGGTGGTGTGAGGTCTAAATAAGGTGAGTGAGGTCATGTTCAAGTTTACAATGATGGCAGGTGCTGGTTCCTCTCAGGTCAGCCACACCATGAGCATGTCTTCCTTACTCACTGTGATTCCATCACGTGGCCCTTCTCTTAGTCATGTGACAACACCAGGTGCTTTCTGCCCTGGGAACCCTTGCACAGCCTATTTCCTGGACATCGGTAAGAATCTGTAGTTATGGAATGGCTGTCAAAGGCCAGACACTTTCCTAAGTGTTTTCATGTATTACTCTATTTATTTATTTATTTTTTTAGATTTATTTATTTATTTATTTATTTATTTATTTATTTATTTGAGACACACAGAGAGAGAGAGAGAGAGAGAGAGGCAGAGACACAGGCAGAGGGAGAAGCAGGTGCCATGCAGTGAGGCCGATGTGGGACTCGATCCCGGGTCTCCAGTATCACATCCCGGGCCGCAGGCAGCGCCAAACCGCAGCACCACCGTGGCTGCCCATATTACTCTATTTACACTTTACAACTATCCTATGAACTATTTATTATACTATTCTTCCAATGAAGATACTTAAACACAGAGATTAAATCACCCAGAGGCCACATAACGGGTAATTCCAGATCTAGGATTCAAACCCAGTTGGTCTAGGTCCTGAAGTGGCTTTTAACCACTTCAGTCTACTACTTCTACTCACCAGTTATTTTTTGCTAACATTCACTTGTCCTTCATGGCTCAAAATATATCTCATTCTGTGATCTAACCAGGCTAGGTTCCAGATGGTACCGGAATTTCTTTATAACCCTTAGCATTAGTGTAATAATTTATTTACTCATGCCCTTTTGGTTTGCCATCTGTCTCATCACTAGATATAAATGAATAGAGGGACATTTCCTCCTCTTGTCTTCAAATTCACTGCAATTTACCTTATAAAAGAAAACTTAGATATAGAATATTTTTGTAGAGGAAGAACCAGTTTATTATTTTCTTTTGCTCGTTATAAATTAGAGCTCCACCTTGGGGATTGGGAGAACTTTATGCCGACATGGTCAAACTGGCTGTAAGGAGGAAGGACTGCTTGGAGTGAAGTTCAGCAGAATACCATCCTTCCACTCCAAATCCTTGTCCTACCAGATAGTCTCAGAATGTTCAAAATGCCTTCCCGGCAAGCATTGCATGACTGTGTGGAAACTGCCTGTGTGTCAGTGCATTTGTTCTTCAGCAAAAGCTCTGGTGCGGGCACTGCTGTTACTTTGCACACTTAGCAGGTTCAATCTTGCTAGTACCACACACCTGTCTTGACTTGAGGTAGAACTGAAATGTCACAGCTTCACTGTGTGTTGAGTGGAACAAACAGTTCTAGCCTGAGAGAGAAAAAAGTACAAAATTGTCTTTACCTGTCTCTGCAGCATGTTATTAGCTCTGGTGTTACCTAGAAAACATAAATCAGACATATGAGGTCAAGAACTAAATGAGAGAAGCCAGATCTGCTCTTATTTGCAGTTTTTGGCTTTCATTGAAAACTGTAACTTTTTCTTTTCTTTTTTTTTTAAGATTTTATTTATTTATTCATGAGAGACACAGAGAAAGGCAGAGACACAGGCAGAGGGATAAGCAGGCTCTCTGTAGAAAGCCTGATGCAGGACTCGATCCCCAGTGTGGGGATCACAACCTGAGCGGAAGGCAGACGCTCAACTACTGAGCCACCTAGGCATCCTGACTGTGACTTTTTCTGCTGGCCTCTTCTCCCCTCCTCCTCCTCCTCTTCCTACTCCCCCTCCCCATCTTCCCCCCCTTCTCTTCCCCTCCGCCTTTTTAAAAGATGTATTTATTTATTTATTTGAGAGAGAGAGAGAGAGAGCATGAATAGGGCAAGAGACAGAGGGAGAGGGAGAGAATCCTCAAGCAGACTCCCTGCTGAGCACAGAGCCTGATGCAGGGTGAAATCATGACCTGAGCTGAAATCAAGAGTCAGGCACTCAACCAATTGAGCCACCCAGATGCTCCACTCTACTCCTTCTTATTTCTGTCTTCTCTCAAGGACATCTCACTGGTGTTTAATCATGCCCTACCTGCTGAAGCCTCAAGAAAATGAAGCAGAATTTGATTATGACCAAAGCATCTCAATTGGGCATTTCATAAAAGTTGACATTTGAGTCCTTTATGCTTTTTTCTAGAGCCACCAGTAGCTGTATAATAGTGCTTCTGAATTGGCTTTCTGACATTGAATTGTAATCCAGATTTTGTAACTCTGTGGGAGAGAGGACTGTTTCTGATTCTTTCTTTTGAGGTGAGGTTTTCCTTCTAGTCATTTTGCTCAGTGCAGAGTGGCCAAAAACAAGTTGTATTGGGAAAAGGAGAAAAACAGAGAAGAGAAAGAAGAAAAGAAAAAGCAAAAAAAAAAAAAAAAAAAAAAAAAAGAAGAAGGGAAAAAAAAGAGGAGAAAAAAGGGGGGGGAGCAAACAGAAATCAAAAAACAAAAAACAAGGGGGGAGTATCCTCTGATTCTGTATACTGTGAATCCCTCCACTTCCCCTGGAACTTTATAGTGCTGCTTGGTCAATAATTTGTTTTTCCCCTCTCCGTCTAGCTGGTCTTCTGGCAGAGGGGTCTGTTGTGCTGATTTTCAGGTGTGAGCACTTGGGGGAGCTGCTCAGCCCCCTGCCTGGTGCAGGGCTCAGTGGGGGATGTTTACCCCGTGAGGCCCCAGGAGGAACAGCCCCAGTGGCGGGGCCAGCTCTGGAGCCCTGGGTTCAGCTCCCACAGCAACTCCGGAGCTCTCCGTCTGCAGGGCCTGGAGGCTCCGGGGCGGGGCCGCTGATCTGCTCAGCTCGGGGCAGGAGTGTCCTCGCTGTCCTGGGCCCTCCCGGCCTCTGCCTGTCCCGGGGAAGGCCGGATCCTGGGCTGTGTCCCGGCGCCCTGTGCTCCGGGGCCTGCGCTGTTGGATTCGCGCTCCCGGGCCGCGCAGCCCCCGCCGCGGAGCCTCTTCCTCCGCCCGAGTCCTTCCGAGCTGCTCCGGGTCCCGCCGTGCGCGGTGCAGCCCTTGGGGAGCTCAGCCACGGGGTATGGCGCACTCTCCCCGGGGCGCAGGTGTCTGTTACTGTCCCAGGGAGCCCGAGGGCACCCCCGCCTTCGTGGGGTCCTGCTCCAACTCCCTGCGAGCCCCTTTCCATCTGGGAAATTTGGTGCAGCTCCTGCTTCTCCAGGTCGGGGCTCTCCTGTCCTGGGGGCTCTCACCACGCCCTTAGCCCGGCTCTTCGCGGGGGCCCCTCCCCCTTGGAGGCCTTTTGTTTCTTTAATTCTTTTTCCCCGTCTTCCTACCTTGATAGAAGCGCAAACTCTTCTCACTGTAGCATTCCAGCTGGTCTCTCTTTAAATCTCAGGCCGAATTCGTAGATTTTCAGGATGATTTGAAGGTTATCTAGGTAATTTGGTGGGGACAGGTGACTTGGGGACCCTACTCTTCTGCCGTCTTGCCCCGCCTCTGACACATTTCTTTGAAAATAGAAGTGATGCACGGAACTGCTTGAAATGTGTCAGGCACAGAGCAGATATCTTCTGAATGCTCACCACCTTCTCACAACTGGCTACTAGACCTTTGATCTCATAATTAGTGATGTGAGAAGTGTCTGTGTCTTCAATTCAATTTATAGATGGAGATGTGGAGAGTTTATATGAAAATTTGTGAAATAGCACTAGCACTAACATTATCTTGTGACACAAAACTGCAATTATATGTCTTCTCTAATAAGTAATGTTAAAAACGGAGCTCTTTTGACATCTCACCATGAGTCCCCAAAGAGTTCTTTCCCTCTGATTACACTGATTATTAGTCCAATTCACATTTCTTGTATTTACAGATAGATACTTAAAATTGCCATGCTACACTCCCCAGAAAATAACAGGTCTTGCTGACATCATGTAGGGGATGGTACTTTTGGATGAGTTCATTGAAGGGAAGAGGAACTAACCTGATAATATCCAAAGGAAGATATGTTGGTGAGAATAATTTTGATATTGACAATTTCTGAGGTGATCAAGGTAAGGAAGTAGCTCTTGGTAGCTAAATTTTATGAGAAGCAGCAAAGTGCTTCTGGGCTTGAAGAAATCCCTTGGAATAGGTCCCTGACCTTACTTCATTTCATTGGGACCAAAAGATCTGTCCAGGACTAGACTTTAAGTCTAGAATGTAATGAGCTCAGTAATGCAACAAGTCAAAAAAGTTTTGCTCATTATCCACCTGGGTGGCTCAGCGGTTGAGTGGTCATGGGATTGAGTCCCACATTGGGCTCCCTGCATGGAGCCCGCTTCTCCCTCTGTCTCTGCCTCTCTCTCTCTCTCTCTTTTTAAAAGATTTTATTTATTTATTTATGAGAGGGAGAGAGGGAGGCAGAGACATAGGCAAAGGGAGAAGCAGCCTCTCTGCAGGAGTCCATTGTGGGACCCCATCCCGAACCCCGGGATCACGCCCTGAGTCAAAGGCAGATGCTCAACTGTTGAGCCACCCAGGCATCCCATCTGCCTCTCTGTGTGTTTCTCATGAATAAATAAAATCTTAAAAAAAAAAAGGTTCAAATCAGAAAAATATGCAAAGATACCTACCAGATAAGCTCAACAGGGCCAACGCACTGAGAAGAAAGACGCTTGTTACCTTCATAGCTGAAAGTTCTGCTTCCAGAGCTCAGTTGAAAACTATTGAACTAACCACTTCTCTTCAGAACCCTGAGACTGGAAGAGTTATATAGTCAGGGTGGCCACCCAGGCTCCACCTCCTGCCTTGTCATGGATCTTTGGTGACTGATTGACTCTGTAGCATAGCCTGGCCCCATGTTTCGGGAATGTATCTGCATAAGAAAGTGAAAGAAACAGTGCAGGCCTGGAATATTCAAGGCCAAGATTCTGTCAGAAAAGTTCTGGTGGTTGGTTAGTTGGTTCTCCCCCTAACTTCCTCTCTGACTATGGGGAGCCCCAGTGTTCTCATCTATAAGGTGAACTCAAAGATCCCCTGTATTCTGTAGCTCTGGATATATAAACAGGTGTGGATATCCAAAAATCTTGCTCTATCCTTTCTTCTTTTCCTTCTGCTTTGTCAAGGTAGCTGACATAGAGCCTGGTTAGAGTTAGCCTGACATAGGGCTCAGGTCCCTACAGTATGTATGTGTGCTCGTCAGAAACTTAATAGCTCTGTGTTCTGTAGTTCACTTGTGCTGTGCCTAGACTTTATTCATCTGAGATTTGAAGTAATAATAGCACTTAAAGTGTTTATCTTTCCGTCAATCATACATATTGTGTCTACCTGTGTTATTGGGAGACACTTCTCCATTCTCTCTTATGAGAAGAGAGACTACCTCTGCCTCTTTTCAAGAGTTTGTACAACAAATGGACTGCACTACCTTGCCAAGTGCCTGGTAAATAGGAGATTCTAAGTAAATATTTGCTGAAAACATGAATAAAGTAATACATGCATATGCTTCTTTTCTTGAAGACCCAGATCTATACCTTGTTCATTTCTGTGTCTCTAGTGCCTGCCACAGATAGTCACTTATTGGTTCATTTGGTCTTTTATTTATTCAGCCATCATTATAATTCAGATACCCACTGAGTTCCTCCTATTTACAAGTCCGGACCTGACTGCTAGGGAAATAGATTTTGATTTCTGCATTTATGGGGTTTAGGCTAAGCATTGATAGATAACAGGATGAATGAGTAAAATTGTTTTCTTTTCACCTCACATCATAGTTTAAATAGCAGTTTGGTTGACAGTAAGAAGGTCCAAATCGCCACTGTAAGGGCTGTAAGGGAGTTAATATTTGAGAGAATGAATTTTTCTTTGGTTTCATAAGCAGTCTGAGAAGGGAATTGACTGGGATCTCATTGCAGGAACTCTTCAAGTAATGATATCAGCAGCAATAACATTCAGATTTAGATCTGTCTCATGCCAAACCCTGGGCTTCTTACACCAAACCTTGATTTTTAAACATTTTGACTGTGTACCCAAAGCAAAAAATAAATTTTGTGTTATGGCCTAGTGTATGTATACATATGTGTAGACAAAAAAATTGTTAAGAAACAAAATGTAGCTTTATTATATGTGATGTCTCTTGGTACCCTTTATTTTATTCTATCTCATACTTCACTGATCCTGACTTGCATTTTGAAAAGCTCTTAAGTACGGTAATATCCTGTACCCTCATACCCTTGTGTTCTTAATTGCTATAAAAGTAGGTTAAAATTCTGGTTAGAGACTAGTCCTAAAACTGATGGGAAGTGGCTCTTCGGAGGCAGCAGGTTGAAGAGGACCATGAAGAGGCACACCTGTCTCCAATTACAAGTCTGCCATTTCAACTGCGATATGACTTCGGGTAAATCCTCAACTACAAAAATGTGTGTCATGATATATTCATTTGGTGTGAAAAAATAAACATGGAAAAGCAAATAAATATAGTGCAAGGATGTTATCCTCTATTTCCCCTGGAGTAATCATTACTAGGTGGTAATAACATGAGCCTTCCACAGATTGGAAATAAATGGATAATATATAAGGCTTTCTATGATCACTGTCTTGACAGAATGAATATTGTTTCCCCAAGGGATGAAAAGGGGTAGACATTGGCTGAAACAACTCTCCTCCTCTGCTGGCCTTGGGTAAATCTCTCCGTCTGTCTTTTCTTCTCTAGGTACATATTTAAATGTGCGTGTCGTCAGGAACTTAGCAAACATACTATGACCTACTCCTTCTGTTTCAAGGACTAATTATTCACCTGAATAAAGAGTGATGACAAAACTTAAAAGAACTGTTCTAATGGGTGCTGATAATACTTGCTGGAATGGGGATGTTGCTTGAGCACCTGTTGACTTTCACATCCTTGCCCAAGGTTTGATTGGTAAAAAAAAATGACAGAAACTAGTGACATGGAGCCTCATATATTTAGCCTGACATGTGAAGACCTCTAATTTAGGTGCATCTTAACTCTTCAGTCTTATTTTTCATTATTCGTGGAACTTCATGACTTTGTGAGTTTTGTTTTTTTTTTTAAGATTTATTTATTTGACAGAGAGAGAGGCGGGGGAGTGTCAGGGAAAGGAAGAGGGAGAAGCAGACTCCCTGCTGAGTGGGGAACTCAATACAGGGCTTGATCCCAGGACCCTGGGATCATGACCTGAGCCGAAGGCAGCCCTGAGCCGAAGGCAGATGCTTAACCTACTGAGCCATCCAGGCACCCCATGACTTTGGTTTTTTTTTAGAAAGAGAGAGAGAGAGAGAGAACATGAGCAGGGTGAGGGGAGGGAGAGGGAGAGAGTGAATCATAAGCCTACACCTTGCCCAGTGCAGAGCTGGACTCCTGGCTCCATCTCAGGACCCTGAGATCATGACTGGAGCCGAAATCAACAGTTGGATGCTTAATCAACTGAGCCACTGAGGTGCTCCTATGACTTAATTATAATCCTACTGCTGAAATTTTTCAAAAGCTTCTATGCGAGGCACCATGGTACTTTATTTCCATCATTTTAAATCCTTATAGCATTATTATTCCTATTTTATGAGTAAGGAAATTGAGGTCCAGAGGTTTCAGTTGTTATGTTCCCTGGTTACAGAGGTCAAATACTGATTAAAAAATATAAAAATAGACAAATGCATACAGGTACACATATATGGATAGACATATATGTACGTACATATACAGATACATATTTTATATGTATGTATTTCTGTGTACCTGACTTCAAATCTCTTGTTGTTCATTCTTCCTAATGTACCTTTTCATGCCCTACCACTTCTTACTTTAAAACAGTAATTACAGTCTTTGACCTTAATGACATGTTTAGAGCAGTGACAAACTTCGGAAGGCCTGGGTTCCTAATTTAATATTGCCACTGAAAATCTTTTTTTTTTTTTAAGATTTTATTTATTTATTTGGTACTGAGAGAGAGAGAGCTCAAGCACAAAGGATCAGCAAAGGGAGAGGGAGAAGCAGGCTCTCCCGTGAGCAGAAAGCCTGATGCGAGACTTAACCTGAGATCATGTCCTGAGCCAAAGGCAGATGCTTAACCAACTGAGAGCCACCCAGGTGCCCACCACTGGAAATCTGTCTGAAGTTTATGCAAGATCTCTTTACCCTTCCGGCTTCAGTTTTCTTAGATATATGTGTGATAATTAACTTCTACTGAATAGCTTACATTTTCACTGTCTTAATATCTTTTGATGAAAAAAGATTCTTAATTTTAATTAGTCCAATTTAGCAACCTTTTCCTTTATTGTTAATGCTTTTTGTATCATATTTAAGAAAATGTTTCCGCCCCAAGACTGTTAGGGTATTTTATGTAATCCTAGAAGCTCTATAATGCATTGTAATAAATTTTTGTGGCTGATGTAAGTAGGTTCCAAAATTAGGGGTTTTTAAAAAATGGATTTATGGATAGCCAACTCATTTTCATTTATTGAAACTAGCATTTTCCTTATCACTCTGCAATGCTATTGTCAGAAACCAGTTGACCATATCATTGTGGGTAAGTTTTTGTACCCTATTATTTTTTCTGTCATTGTTCGCATACCTTATGGGATATTTTTCCCCCAGGTTTTTTTTTTTTACATTAAAAAAAATTAATCCAATTTGCCAACATATACTATAACACCCAGTGCTCATCCCATCAAGTGCCCTCCTCAGTGCCCATTACCCAATTACCCCATCCCTCCACCCACCTTCCCTTCTGCAACCCTTTGTTTCCCAGAGTTAGGAGTCTCTCATGGTTTGTCTCCCTCTCTAATTTTTCCCACTCAGTTTCCCTCCTTTCCCTTATAATCCCTTTCACTATTTCTTATATTCCACATATGAGTGAAACCATATGATGATTGCCCTTCTCCAGTTGATTTATTTCACTCAGCATAATACCCTCCAGTTCCATCCACATCAAAGCAAATGGTGGGTATTCATCCTTTCTGATGGCTGAGTAATATTCCCTTGTCGATATAGACCACATCTTCTTTATCCATTCATCTGTCGAAGGACATCGTGGCTCTTCCCACAGACTGGCTATTGTGGACATTGCCGCTATGAACATTGGGTGCATGTGTCTCGGCGTTTCACTACATCAGTATCTTTGGGGTAAATCCCCAGTAGAGTAATTGCTGGGTCCTAGGGTAGCTCTATTTTTAACTTCTTGTGGAACCTCCGCACTGTTTTCCAGAGTGGCTGTACCAGCTTGCATTCCCACCAATGGTGCAAGGGGGTTCTCCTTCACATCCTCTCCAATATTTGTTGTTTCCTGTCTCGTTAATTTTCACCATTCTCACTGGTGTCAGGTGGTATCTCATTGGGGTTTTGATTTGTATTTCCCTGATGGCAAGTGATGTGGAGCATTTTTTCATGTGCTTGTTGGCCATGTGTATGGCTTCTTTGGAGAAATTTTGTTCCTGTCTTGTGCCCATTTCATGATTGGATTGTTTGTTTCTTGGGTGTTCTCCAGGGTTTTGTTTTTTTTTTTTTTTTTTTTTTTTTTTTTTAGATTTTATTTATTTATTTGAGAGAGAGAGCATGAGGGAGGGAAGAGGGAGAGGGAGAAGCAGGCTCCCAGCTGAGCAGAGAGCCCAAAGTGGGGCTTAATTCCAGGACCCTGGGATCATGACCTGAGCCAACCAGAGGCAGGCAGATGCTTAACTGCCTGAGCCACTCAGGCACCCTGTTTTTTTCCTAGTTTTATTGAGAAATAATTGACATGGCACTATATTAAGTTTAAGGCACATGGCACGGTGGTTTGATTTACATATATTGTGAAAAAATTACCACAGTAGATTCAGTTAGCATCCATTTCCTCATATAGGTACAAGAAAAAGTAAAGAAAGAAGAAAAGAATAAAGAAGTTGTGATGCAAACTCCCAGAATTTATTCTAACCTTTCCCTTATTACTAGCAGTTTATACCTTTTGACCGCCTTTCTCCAGTTCCCCCTACCTGCATTCCCTGCCTGTGGTAACCACAAGTCTGATCTCTTTTTCTGGGAGTTTGTTTTTTGTTTTTCAGGGTTTTGGGTTTTTTTTTTTTTTTTTTTGGTTTCAAATGTAAGTGATCACATGGTATTTGTCCTGTGTCTGACTGATTTCACTTAACATAATGCCTTCAAGGTTCATTCATATTGTTTCGAACGGTAGTTATTTCCTCATTTTCTATGGCTGAGTAATATTCCATGGTGCTTCATCTATTCACCTTCAGTGGACTTAACTTAGGTGGTTTCTGTGTCCTGGCTATTGTAAATAATGCTGCTGTGAACATGAGGTTGCAGATATCTTTTCAAGCTAGTGTTTTCATTGTCTTTGGGTAAATACCCAGAAGTGGAATTGCTGGATCATATGGTAGCTCTATTTTTAATTTTTTGAAGATCCTCCATACTATTTTCTATGGTCGCCACACCAATTTACAATCCCACCAGCAGTGTCCCACGGTTCCCTTTTCTCCACATCCCTGCCAGCATTCGGTATCTCTTGGTTTTTTGTTTTTGTTTTTTTTTTTTTCTTGATGGCCATTATAATAGGCATGAAGTGATATCACATTGTGGTTTTCATTTGCATTTCCCTAATGATTAGTGATGTTGAACATCTTCTCATGGACATTTGCAGAAATACTATTCACAAAAAAATGTCTGTGCGTTTTTTAACTGGGTTCCCTGTTTTTTTTTGCTAATTGAGTTGCATGAATTCTTTGTATGTTTTGGATGTTAACCCTTTATTAGATACATGGTTTGTAAAGATTTGTAATGTTGTAAATATTCGTGAAAAGGAAATATTGTCTTTTCACTCTGCAGAAGCTTTTTAGTTTGATGTAGTCCCACTTATTTATTTTTTGTTGCTTGTGCCTTAGGTGTCACATCCAAAAACTCATTACCAAAGTCATGTCAAGGAACAGCATACCTATGTTTTGTTCTACGAGTTTCATGGCTTCAATCTTACATTTAAGTCTTTATCTATTTTGAGTTTATTTTTGTGAGTGATCTAAGATCCAGTGGGCCCAGTTTCATTCTTTCACATGTGACTATCCAAGTATTCCAGCACCATTTATTGAAAGACTGCATACTGTACTTTTTACCTCATGGGGTTTTCTATGTGTATAAAATATCTATTTAGCCCTTACAGATGCACTAATTTTGTTTACTGAAATGCACAGTAAATGCAGCCTTCTGTATGATTCTTGTGTTTCCTATTGGATGATGTTTCTTAACTTTGTAGAGGCCTACCCTGTGGCTTTGGAAAATCCACCCTGACCTATCAGACCACTTTGGTCTCATTGAAGTAGGTCTTTAACTAATACCACTACGAATCTAACTAGAGTTGAAATATTCTTCTCTTTCTTGGGCTTGCTTTTTTGGTAGTCAAAGAATGATGAAAATAGTGGAAGTGAGTGCTTGCAGTTTAGGCATCAGTGAGGTACTGAGATTAGAGGCTCCTCATAATTCTAGTAGTATCATCACAAACATCTCATAGTGAGCCTTAGAGAATATAAATACTACTTTATTATCAACACAGCTTTAAGGCAAAATAAATGTCAAGTGGCTGTTTCAACATGCCTTTCCAAGATTTGCAGTTGTTCTCTAGAATAACTATGTTCCTCACAGGACTGGGAAGGAGAACAGTCATCTCTTCCAACTTTAACTCTCATATTTAAATCTCACCTATTAGTGGGCATCTAGTCAAGCTTAAATCCTTCAGGTGATAGATCAGGATCAGCAGTTGCTTATATGGTGCTGAAACCTCTCTTGGAATTTCGATTTATTTATCTAATCCTTGGCTTCAGAGTAATTCTACTTTATTATCTCCATGATCCTCTTCAAAAGTTAGTTAATCACACCTATAGTCCACTATAAATTTTCTTTGTGTGAGATAATCCAGTCCACCAACAACTTCTCATTTGATAGTGCTTCAGGTTTTCCCTCCTCAGCATGTTTCCTTTCGTCTTTGTGGGTTTTTTTTTTTTTTTAAGATTTTATTTATTTATTTATTCACGAGAGACATAGAGAGAGAGAGAGGCAGAGACACAGGCAGAGGGAGAAGCAGGCTCCATGCAGGGAGTCCGACACGGAACTCGATCCCGGAAACTCCAGGATCGCACTCTGGGGCCGAAGGCAGGCGCCAAACCACTGAGCCACCCAGGCATCCCCTGTCTTTGTGGTTTTGAAAGGGAACTACCGGGAAGGTTATTCATTCCAGGATGGTCTGATGACCACAGTGGCCTAAAGTCCGATACCCTCCCCGCCACCTCCTTACCCCCCTCTCACTCAACACACAAAACTCTAACAATGATGTTCAAAATCTCATTAATTATCTTCTGACTCAAAGCTGCACTTTTACATCACACAAACCACAAGTACTTCTTCCCCTGACTCATATGATGTTCCTGAGTTTCTTTTCTTGCATCTGTCCTTTTGTTGACACTCAACATATCACTTCATCTAGGGTAAGCTAGATGGAGGAGTACATTGACCTCACTGCTTTCAGAGCACATTTTGAAATTTTATAACTGATGTACTTTTTCATTCAACTGATACTTGTATAGATTTAATATGTGTTAGGTTTTGGCAAATGGGATATGCAAATTTTATTTGAAGTAAGTTAGAAAGTGGACAGAAAAAAAAAAAAGAAAGTGGACAGAATGTGAGGACATGGAGACAAAGAACAATGTCCATTTCAAGAAGTTTTGCTCTGGTGAGAGTGAGAAAGAAGGGTTGTTCCCAAACATGGGTTTAACAGGGGTTTTAAGGTGGGAAGTGACGTACTTCAAATAAAGGTTTATGAAGACAACTGTCAGGCCCATTCTAAATACTTTTTTTTTCCTCCAGGCTCAAAATTCTGAGTTCTTTTAATCATTCACCAAAGTGGCAGGAAAATAGTCATAGACCTTCCTTTTTTTTTTTTTTTTTTTAATTCTTATTTACTTATGATAGGCACACAGTGAGAGAGAGAGGCAGAGACACAGGCAGAGGGAGAAGCAGGCTCCATGCACCGGAAGCCCGACGTGGGATTCGATCCCGAATCTTCAGGATCGCGCCCTGGGCCAAAGGCAGGCGCTAAACCGCTGCGCCACCCGAGGATCCCAGTCATAGACCTTCCTTAGAGCTTTCCAGTATTAAGCATCCACTGTTGGGGTAACAAAGGAAGAAAACAGCTTGAGAAAATTATATTTTTTAATATAAGACTGGTAAGAAATAGCAAAAGCAACTGTGGAGCTCAAGAGGGAAATTTCTTCTAGCATTAGGGATCCTAGTAGTGAATTTCCAAACAACAGTTGCTAAAGAAACACATTTCAGTGTCATGTAAAGATGGTCTTCCCTGCTTTGGATGCACTTGTGGATCTAGAAGGAGAATAATGTGACTCTGCTAGGCAGACAGAGTTGCTTCTCTATGTCTGCAGACCCTGCACTTATGCATGCTTCTATTATAGAATGTTAAACTGGGAGTTCTGATTTTTTTCTATTTTATCTCTCTACTGCTAAACTACTAGAGGTCATGACTTTTTGTTTTTCATCTCCAGAATCAAGCACACTGTTCCATGTAAAGGTACTTGATAGGGATGCCTGGTGGCTCAGCAGTTGAGCACCTGCCTTTGGCTCAGGGCATGATCCCGGGATCAGGGATCAAGTCCCGCATCTGGCTCCCTGCAGGGAGCCTGCTTCTCCCTCTGTCTGTGTCTCTGCCTCTCTCTGTGTGTGTGTCTCTCATGAATAAATAAATAAATCTTTTAAAAAAAATAAAAGTACCTGATCAGCACTAAATTCTACTCCTGAGCCAATATTAAACTATATGTTAACTAACTGGAATTTAAATAAAAACTTGTAACAAAAAAATAAATAAATAAGAGTACTTGATAAAATGGGAAAAACCCATTCACTTTAAGCATTCGAGGGCATAGTAGACTTACTATGTTTACAAACTTACTAAGTTTGCAAAGAAATGGTGGAAGGGATAACATCATATATCAGACAACAAAATACCATAAAGCCATGCTTTAGAACCTTTAGAAAGATTTGCCTTTAGGGTCACTCTTACACAGTCTTTCTTGGTCAATTTTACCCCAAGCAGAAACCAAACCCACATATATTTGGTTGCTTCTTTTCCTTCTTCCTCTTTTCTAACTCCTCCACTCAAGAAAGCAACCAGTTTCTTTCCTTATCTAAAGCAGAGCCAAATGACACGTAGGTTCTTGATACCACATCTGGCAAATTTTTTTAAGGATCTTTTCCCAACAAAGACAAATATTTCCCTAAGATAAATTCTAGTGCCACTTGTTAAATTAATGACTTTTACAACACATTATATAGTGATTGAAAGCACAGTCTTTAGAGAACAAAAGACCTGATTTCAAATCTGCCTGTGTGCTTTGAGCGAAGCTACATGTTTATGACCCTCAGTTTTTAGTCTTTTCTCTAAAATCCCTGGTTCTGATGAGTTTTGGAATTCAAATGTTTTTTTAATTTTAGAAAAGTCATATGATGCACATGCTATTTACTACAGAGAGCTCCGTGGTGTCTAGGGTAGCACCCTCTGGTCAAACACACTAGTAATTCTGCAGCAAAACAAGTAATATAAAGAAAATTAATAGCCTTGAGTCATCTCTGATAGGCTTTGCTGTGAAATAAGTTACAAAATAAACAAAACAAAATCCTCTGGTCCTCAGAACTCTGTGGGCTTTGGAATGATGAATTAGGGACTGTGGACCTATACCTACTTCATGGGCTTGTCAGGAAGCATAAAGAAGATAATGCATGTGAAGCTCATAGTTCAGACTATGACACTAAAGGCTTATTAATACATGGTTATTATTACTGCTGACCTACTTTAGCTCGTGTTAAACTTAGAATCAACTTTCTGTCCTTTCTTTTTCCTCTTATAGATAAAATCTTTCCATATTGTGTTTTAATTTATAGGAAACTTCCAAACTGCTCTTGAAATATTGTTGTTATTTTTTTTAAAGGGGTAAGCCATCAGTGTTGCAGACCACCTCCGTTAGACCGAGCGCAGTTGTGAACACCTCGCATTCTTTTTTTTTTTTTTAAAGACTTTATTTATTCATGAGAGACACAGAGAGAGAGAGAGAGAGGCAGAGACATAGGCAGTGAGAGAAGCAGGCTCCATGCAGGGAGCCTGCCATGAGACTTGATCCCTGATCTCCAGGATTACACCCTGGGCCGAAGGCAGGCGTTAAACTGCTGAGCCACCCAGGGATCCCCCACCTCCCATTTTTGCTTACTTGTTGGTGGAGCCCTGAGTCTCACTTTTCAGCAGTTTTGCCTTCTCCAAGACTGGCACCAATTCCTCTCCAGGAATGATTAACTAAAGTTCAAACAGGGGAGAAGGAAGCATTCCAGTTGACAAATATAAATGTTTAGTGAAAGAAAAATGTTTTTATGACATAAAGTCTTTTATAGCCAAAGGTAGAAGCCTGTGTTTGGGCACAAAAGATCAATATATAACTGACCACATTTTTTTTTAAAGATGTATTTATTTATTTATTCATGAGAGACACAGAGACAGAGAGAGAGAGAGGCAGAGACACAGGCAGAGGGAGAAGCAGGCTCCATGCCAGGAGCCCGACGCGGGACTTGATCCCGGGACTCCAGGATCATGCCCTGGGCCGAAGGCAGACACTCAACTGCTGAGCCACCCAGGTATCCCCCTTTTTAAAAAAAAAAAAAACATTTTATTTATTTATTCATGAAAGACACCCAGAGAGAGGCAGAGACATAGGCAGAGAGAGAGGCAGGCTCCCTGGACTCTGGGATCTCAATCTGAGCCAAAGGCTTCAGGTGCTCAACTACTGACCCACCTAGGTGCTCCTAAATTTTTTTTTCTGAAGCTTCTATTTATTAGAGAGAGAGAGATAATGAGAATAAGCATGAGCAAGTGGGTAAGGGAGAGCATGAGCAACGGCAACAGGAAGAGTGTGAGAATGGGCCAAAGGGAGAAGCAGGCTCCTTGCTCAGCATGGAGCTCAATCCCAGGACCTGGGGATCATGACCTGAGCAGAAACCAAGCATCAGAGGCTCAACGGACTTAGCCACCCAGGTGCCCCTGGCTGTACTGCTCTTAAACTAATCTCTCACATTTTATTAATGAATTATTTCTTGTCGATTCTAATGATTCATTGTTAGTCTTTCTCCCATCTCTAGATACACAATATATGCCACCAGCTCTCCCTGCTTTCATTCTACACAGGGCATTTCCAATGAGGCCTTGAAATCTTTTAAGACATACTTTATAAAACAAATCTGATTATCTCTCCTGTCAATCCTTCTTTTCCAAACTTTTCTCATTTTCTTGAGAGTATCATCATCATTTCCGATCTAAGGCTTAAAGGCATTTTTGGTGGCTATACTTCTGTGGCTCTAGATCTAACCAGCCGCCAGTTTTCCTAGTTCATCTTTTATCCACATCCTATTTCTATTCCTCTTCCAGCACTCTACCACATGCCCAGATTATTTCCCTGTGTCTTTAAGGTGGGTTCTCCTATGTGTTATAGTGTGCATCTAATGGTCATAAAGAGGCAGAGGACCTGGGTTTATGAGTTGGTTGGAATACTCACCAACAATATATTCTCTGTCCCTTCTCCATACCTCATCAGTTTCCTTTGTCCCCTGATACAGTCACCAAGCTGTGTTGAAACTATTTTCAGTATATTAACTCTGTTATCTTTCTGAAAATAGTGTCTCTTTACTTCCCTAATTCAGACCTTCATTCTTTGAAATAGTTTCCTAATTGCTCTCATTACATCTTGCTTTTTTTAAGCAAACCTTTGGTTTTTGGATAGTCAAAACATTTATAGAAATGTTAAAAAGATAATACAGAGAGTCCATGTATACCCTCATCCAGTTAACATTTTGTATTACCTTGGTACATTTGTCATCACTAAGGAAGCAACACTGACACATTACTATTAACTAAACCTCAGACTTGATTTCACTTTTGGAATCTATATAAAGTGGAGAATCTATAAATTATTTTGAATTCCTCTGTAAGGAAGAATTGTCTCTTCTATATATTTATTTATTCATGTATCCAATAATTTATTTATATCAGTATAGAAGTACAAAATCTCATGGATATTTATTGTTTATTTTGGTGATAATTCAGTACTACAATATTTATTTTCTGGTCAAATTGTTCCAGCTTTTTCCAGCTGAGAGTGCTTTCCGCTCCTGTAGCCATGCTGTTCTTTTGTTTTCTGATCAATCCCTTAGTGTCGGGCACTATAAGATGCTTGTGAGCCATCTCATATTTTCTGCAACTCAGCCCTAGAATCAGACATTTCTCTTGTGCCAGCTTTTTAATTCTCTAATCTGTTCTTCATGTGGAAACAGAATGATCATGTAACTCTCTTCATTAAACATTTCCACTGACCCATTTTTGCAATAAAATGCATCATTGCTCATTTGTAATTTGTCCCTTGCCTAAGAACAAGTTCACCTACATCTTAGCAAGATTTCACTTCTAGGAAGCCATCTTTCACTCATTCCTAACCCCTCAACATGGGTTTAGCAACCTTTCTACACATTTCCTTAATGCTCTGATCACCTGGTAGTAGGCTCTTGATTAAACTACACTGAATGAATAATATTATGATCTTTACAATGGCAACTAACCAGTGTGTCCTTATTTAGAAAATGGAAATGGTGGCTCCTCTCAGATCATTAGTTTATTCACAATGAGATAGGTTTGTGAAAATCTTATGTGAATTTTAATCAACTCACAGATATGCTAGCAAATAGAGGTTAGGAATGAAGTAAGTTTCATTACTTTAAGACAGTGGTTCTTGGAGAATTGACCCTTTTATCATTATGTGATACTCTTCTTTGATTCTTATAACTTTCCTTTGAAGTCAGTTCTTTCTGAAATTAATATAGTAATTTACTTCGATTACTGTTAACATGGCATACTTTTCTCCATCCATTTACTTTTAATCTTTGTATTTATTTATTTTTAAAAGATTTTATTTATTTGACAGAGAGAGAAAGAACACAAGCAGGAGGTAGGGGCAGAGGGAAAGGGAGAAGCAGGCTCCCCGTTGAGCAGGAAGCCTGATGCGGGGCTTGATCCCAGGACCCTGGGATCATGACCTGAGCCAAAGGCAGATGCTTAACCAACTGAGCCACCCAGGCAGCCCTGTGTCTTTGTATTTAAAGAGGGGATTTTTTTTTGTTCTTATTTTTGTTGTTCTTTTTTTTTTGTAGCAGACATGTAGCTGGGTCATGTTTTTTGATCCACCATGACAATCTCTTATCTTTTTGTATGTATGTATGTATTTATGTATGTATGTATTTTTGAGAGAGAAACAGAGAGAGAGCAAACACGAGTATGGGGAGGGACAGAGAGGTAGGACAAGCCGACTCTAAGCTGAGATGAGCCCAACATGAGGCTCATCATGTGGCTTGATCCCACAACCCAGAGATCATGACCTAAACCAAAATCAAGAGTCAGATGCTTAACCAAATGAGATAACCAGGGCCCTGGCAATCTTATTTTTTAATTG
This sequence comes from Canis aureus, assembly GCF_053574225.1. Classification (NCBI taxonomy): domain Eukaryota; kingdom Metazoa; phylum Chordata; class Mammalia; order Carnivora; family Canidae; genus Canis; species Canis aureus. The sequence goes on from NC_135615.1 coordinate 42,913,398, forward strand.
GTACATTTAGACTATTGACATTCAAAGTGATTATTGATATAGTTGGATTAATATCTGCCATGTTCATTGCTGTTTTCTGTTTTTTGGCTGTGTTCTTTGTTCCTTTTCCTGCTTTTGGGGGATTTTAACTGAAATCATTTTATATGATTCTATTTTCTCTCATTTCTTAGTATATCAGTTATACTTTTTAAACTTTTTTTAGTGGTGGTCCTAGAGTTTGCAGTATACATTTAAGACTGAGTCCACTTTCAAATTCACTATACCACTTCATGGGTAGTGTGAGCACCTTATAATAACAGAATAATCCCAACTCTTCCCTCTCATTCCTTGTATCATTGCTGCCATTCATTCCACTTATATATAAGGTACATAAATATATGTATAACATATACATAAGTATACAAAATCAAATGCATGCTTGCTATTATTATTTTGAACTGTTACTTGTTAGCTAATCAAGAATAAAAATAATAAAAGTTTTTACTTTACTTTCACCTATTCCTTCCTTGATACTCTTCCTTACTTTATGTAGATCCAAGCTTCTGACCTATATTATTTTCTTTCTCTCTAAAGTCCTATTTGAAAACACTTTTTACAAGGCAAGTCTACTGGCAACAAAATTTCTCAATTTTTGTTTAAAAAAAGTACTTATTTTTCTTTTATTCATGAAGGATATTTCAAAAGTACAGAATTTTAGGTTGGTAGGATTTTCCTCCCAACACTTTAAATATTTCGCTCCACTCTCTTCTTGCTTGCATGGTTTCTGAGGAAAAGTCAGATGTAATTTTTTTTATAAATTTATTTTTTATTGGTGTTCAATTTGCCAACATACAGAATAACAACCAGTGCTCATCCCGTCAAGTGCCCCCTCACTGCCCATCACCCATTCACCCCCACCCCCCGCCCTCCTCCCCTTCCACCACCCCTAGTTCGTTTCCCAGAGTTAGGAGTCTTTATGTTCTGTCTCCCTTTCTGATATTTCCTACCCATTTCTTCTCCCTTCCCTTCTATTCCCTTTCACTATTATTTATATTCCCCAAATGAATGAGAACATATAATGTTTGTCCTTCAGATGTAATTTTTATCTTTGTTTCTCTATAGGTAATGTGGTATTTTTCCTTTGGCTTCTTTTAGGATTTTTTCTTTATTTTTGATTTTCTTTCTTTCTTGAAAATGTTGTGCATAGGCATCGGGAGTTTTTGGCATTCATCCTGCTTGGGGTCCTCTGAGCTTCCTGGATCCATGGTTTGGTGTCTGAGATCAATTTGGGGACATTCTCATTATTGTTTCAAATATTTCTTCTGTTCCTTTCTCTTTCTTCTCCTTCTGGTTTTCCCATTACATTTATGTTATACCTTTTGTAGTTGTCCCAAAATCCTTGGATATTCTGTGTAATTTTTTTCAGTCTTCGTCTCTTTCTTTTCAGTTTTCAGGACTTGCATTACTATATCCACTAGTTTAGTTTAGTTTAGTGTTTGTCCTAAGCCATGTGCAGTCTACTCATAAGCCTATCAAAAGCATTCTTCATTTCTGTTATAGTATTGTTGTTTTTTAATCTCTAGCATTTCTTTTTGGTTCTTTCTTAAGATTCCCATCTCCCTGCTTACATTGACCTTCTTCCATGCTGTCTATGTATCTATTAGAGCTCTGAGCATATTGATCATACTTGTTTTAAATTCCTGGTCTGATAACTCCAACAACCCTGCCACGTCTGGTTCTAATGCTTGCTCCACCTCTTCCCAGTGTGTTTTTTGCCTTTGGATGCCTTGTAACTTTTTTTTGAGTACCTGGATATGATGTACTAGGTAAAAGGTGGTAATGAGGAGGGAAAGAAAATGTTCTGTGCCCTATGATTAGCTCTCAGTCCTAGTTAGCCTATGCCTCTGGACCATGAACTTCTCAAATGTTTCCTACTTTTTATTCTCCCCACTTAGATGGGACAGGATGGCTAGCGTGGCCTGCAGCTGGGTATTTCTTTTCCCCACACCACTTAGGTTCTAATAATCCCCCAGTTGGTTAGGCTCCGGTTAAATAGTTTCCTCTAAGGACATATCTTGTTAAGAAGAACAGAATGCTCTGGTATATTTTTAAATGGTCACTTTTTCCCTTTCCTCTGCTGGAAGCCCAAGAGATTTTCTGATATATACCATGGGAATCCTGTCAAGCTCCTGGAGGTAAATCTTACAATATTGTGGAGTCCCCTGGAGTTTTTAACTCCCAAACTTGTGGCACTGAGCTTCCAGCAGTTCGTCAATTACAGTTCAGTACCCCAATACTGGTGCCATGGCAGTTTCCACTGATGAGTTTCTGTTCCGGTAAACTGTGATTCCCTGTAATTGCCTATCTCTCTAATCTTGCAGCAGCAGTTCGTCTTACAGATTTAATTGAAGAATTGTTGATTTTTCAGTCTGTTCAGCTTTTTACTTGTTAGGACAGAATGGCAACTTACAGGCTTCTTACATTGGAACTGGAATTAGCTCTGTCCCTTCAAATGCTTTCTGCTGTTGTTGTCGATAATGTTTTGGACGTCCTGGATTTGGCATCCATGCTAAGAAATGCAGAGGATTGGATATCACTTCAGCCTGCATTCAGCAGAAAATCTGTTTGTTTATCATGGTTCTGGCATAACAAATCTTGAAGATCTCCCTCTACACTGCTGAATATTTAGGGATGCTGTAAAAATCTAAGGATTAGAGGCTTCCAGGGATTTTAGATTTATTAATCATTTTGATTACTCTGCCATCACTTCATGTGCAACCTCTCCCCCAGATATACACATGCGCGTGCGCACACACACACACATCCTCAAATCCATTGTAATAGTTTCCACACCTTCTCCTACCTTTGAGATAGTGTGTCTTTTAGCTGGCTTATCATATGAGAAGTATAGCAAAAACCAGAAACAATAGGCCCTCTCTTTCCATTTTTACTTTACAGTTCCTTATTTTCCTCTAGCAGGGTGCCTAGCACAAAGATACTCACTAACCCTTTGTTGCTTTGCTTTGTTTGGTTTTGCAAACTGTAGCACCACCTCTAAACTGGCCAGAAGAGGGCACTGCTGAACTGTTTTTTTAAATGATTCATTTCAAATTTCACAAACCCATGGTTTCTCATAGTTTATCCTTTTTTTATTCTCTCCTGGAAGAACTAAAATGTACAGTTATGGGACTTCTAGAGTAGAGAAACATATCAGACATAATCTAATTCAGCTTGTCAACTTGAAGGCCCCAGCTCTCAGGACTTGTGACTAGTGTCACTTTGTAAAAGTATGAGACAGTGTGAGCTGTTTAAAATATTTCAAAAGAGAAGTATTTTAAGTATTTAAATTGGTATTGAGCATCAAGTAGCTTTGATTCTAACTTAAATTAGTATAATCTCATTTATCTCATAGCCAAAATCTTTTTTTAAAAGCGGGCCCATGGGCAGCCCCGGTGGCCCAGCGATTTGGCGCCGCCTTGGGCCTGGGGTGTGATCCTGGAGACCTGGGATCGAGTCTGGAGTTGGGCTCCCTGCATGGAACCTGCTTCTCCCTCTGCCTGTGTCTCTGCCTCTCTATCTCTCTCTGTCTGTCATGAATAAGCTTCAGGTTAAGGAAGCTGTTAGAATCTATGATAATCGAATTGGAAAAGGTATTAAAGATGATCGAATCCATCTTCTCATCTATTATAAGAACCTTTCTATAGTAATTATGGCCTTAGCCAACTGCTCTTTGTTGGTTTCAGTACCAAATCACTAAACTGTACATTCTTGTAATTACTCATCACATTTCAAAAAAATTCTCAAATTCTGTTCTATATCCTAGTCTATTCTTCTTTCATTAAGATAGCCCTCCAAGTATTTGAATCATATCTTAAGGTCTCCTTGATTCATCTTATTTCAAGGCTGATGTTCCCATATTCATTAACTATCTCTCATATGATCCTTTGAGAGCCTTGGACAGTCTTCTTAATAGGGGTGTGTTGTGGATTAAATATGGCCACATGTTTTTTTGCAATAACTTTCACTGAAGAGTCTATTTCCTCTCTCCTCAGATCTGGACTGGTCCTATGGCTTGATTGTGATCACAGAATATAGCATAAGAAATGTCTATCTGTTGAGGCTTAGAAATTAAGACTTCTACAGTTTCAATTTTCATATCTTGGAATGCACTTTCTTGAACTTATGGACAACCAAGACTTCCTGCAGACAGCTTCTGCTGAGCTTCTAGCCAAAGCCAACCACAAATGCTATTATTTTGGATATCTACCACCCCAGTGTCCCAGTAAATGTCAATGAAGCAAAAGACAAAGCAGTCATTTCCAAGAAACTGAGAAATAATATATGGGGGTTGTTTCAAACCAAGCTTTGGAATAATTTGTTATGCTGCCTGAAATAACTGATAAGATTTTGCAAATGGCTTCAAAATGTTGAATTCAGAGCCAAATAGGTTGCCTTGAATAATAATAATAAAACGAGATTTTTTTCTTCTGTGATTTTGATACCACATTCATATAATTCCAGTAGAATTTTACATCTGTGTTTCATAGCCTGTGGAATTTTAAATCGTTTCTGAGACCTGAACACTTTTTGCTCATGTTGAATTGAAAAGAAAGACCATGGAAATTGTGTCTTATTTCTCGGTTCCTTCTTCTGGCAATCAAGGAATGAGTCCTGAGTTTTTTTTTCTAGATCTGATGGAATGAAACTATGATTTTGGTTATTGTAATGCCGACTTCAAACATATACTAAAGGGACTGAACATATACCATCTTTTTTTTAAGATTTTATTTATTTATTCATGAGACACATACACAAACATACAGAGAGAGAGAGAGAGAGAGAGAGGCAGAGACACGGGCAGAGGGAGAAGCAGGCTCCATGCAGGTAGCCCGACATGCGACTTGATCCCTGGACTCCAGGATCACACCCTGGGCTGAAGGGGGCACTAAACTGCTGAGCCACCTGGGCTGCCCTATACCATCTAAATTAATCCATAAAACTCTCTATGGTAGACATTAATGACTCTTCTTTATAGATGACTAAACTGAGAGTCAGAAAAGTGAAATGATTTGCTACAGGAATAAATAAAAGAGATTGGGCTTGATTAAAATTTCTGACCCCTGTAAACTGTTCTTTGTATTTCATCATCAATACAAGGGGATGGAGCTAGTAAACTGAAGCATGAATACAAGATAAGATCAGACCTTGGACACCCCAATTGAAATGAGCAACCTAGGACATAGATGATTCCACAATATTACTCTTATACTAAGTACTAAGGGTCACTCCTTGGAGAAGGGGTTTATTCAGGGCTGGGGGCAGAAAATTTTGATGGTAAGCCTGGAACATCTGGTAGTACCAGAAAGCAGGCAGTGCACAAAGAATGTTGGGGACACACCCAAAGGCAAAGAGGCCACATTGAAGGGGCTCAAAATTTGGAGCTCAAGTAAAGCATTAGAGTAATGGATCATAATCCATTTAACAAAGTAGGAAACCACGAGTCCATGATATTTAAATGTTAATTGGAAAATTTGATTAGGAATGGGATACTTAGATAGTTTTAGAGTGACTTCCTACAAAATACTTGTTAATTACAGCAGGAAAAAAGTATCCTGGAGAAGTCTGGCAGATTTCACATTAATCAAGTGATGAACATAAATCAGTAAGAGGACAAGCCTCTGCCAACTTGAAAGGGATCCACTAGGAACACAGGCTGGCTTCTTCCATAACCTGGACCCAGCCACAAGGAAATATCAGACAAACCCAAATGAGCAACATTCTACAGAAAAGCTGGCCTGTAATCTTCAAAAATGTCAAGGTCATGAATGTCAAGGAGAGACTGAGGAAGTCTTCCAGACCCAAGATGACTAAAAGACCTGACAACTGAGTATAAAGCGTGATTTTGAACCAGATCCTTCACTGTAAGGAACATTATTCAGACAACTGATGAAATTTGAATTGGGTCTAACTCTTAAGTAGTAGCAATGTATGAATGTTAAATTCCTGATTATGGATATGTTGGAGAATGTCTTTGCTTATACGTACTATTTGTAAGTAAGAGAGTATCCAGTCAGCAATTTACTCTTAAATGGTTCTGAAAAAAAAAATTGGTACTGTACTCAAATCTTTTCAGTAAGTCTGAAATCGTCTCAAATTCGAGGCCATATACTGAAAAACCTTCCCTTATGTATTTGCTGGATACAGTGATTATCTGTTCCCCTTCTTATATTCTTAGTAGCAAGCTAAAGATATATGGAATTCTTTAAAGAGAAAATTGTAAACAAAATTTCCCAAATATCACTCAAAATTAAATTAGTGAGTACTGTTCATGAAGTTGTTGGTCATGGTGGCTGCTGTGTCTGAGGTTATGATTAAGAGGCTGGAGAAGTGGTGGTGATGATGATGATGATGATGGTGATGTTTATAGTAGTATCTAACATATATTGAGTGCTCATTCTGAGGTACTAATTTTTATAAGCATATTGCATGCATTAACTTATTACTCCTTTTTAACAATCCTATAAGGAACTTATTTTGTTAGCTTTATTCTGTAAGTTAATAAAACTGATGCCCAGAGAGATAACATAACTTCCCCAGTGAAGGAGCTGTAACATGAATCCGAAAAAGCTGGCCCCAGGACCTGCATTCTCAGTCACTAAAGGAAGAATAAGGGCATTCAAGGAACAAAAGAGCAGTTGCAATACTGGAAAGATATGGAGAAGTTGGAGATACTGTTGAGCAATCATCCTCTGTTGTGCATATTTGTATGAGGCTGGCCAGGGGCCCACACACCTTACTAAAAGTGCCATTGCAAACTGTACTGCTGGTCTTTGTACAGAGAAAAAAAAAAAAAAAAGACTTCTTGACTTGCTTCTAACAGTTTTCTTTAATATGATTAAAATGAGGCAAGAGTCATTCCTGCTTTTATTCCTGCTGTATTCCTAGCATCTACCCCAGAGCCAAAAATACCAAACATGCTCAGTAAATCATTGTTGAACGGCTATTGGAATTTTCATTCCTGATTATAAATTTAATCTCTACAAAAAATTCATTCGAAAAGTACATCCCATATTAATTTAGAAATACTGGCACTTACTTCCTTTCATTTTATTTATCTTAATGAATCGATTTATTTTATCAATGCTTACTGGAAATGCATATTGATAAGTTTAAAAGTAAAGAAATACAAATCAGAAAAGGAAGGACTTAAATTCTGGTTGCATTATTTATTATTGAAGTAATCTTGGCAACTAATTCATTGCTTCTGACTTCAGACATCTCATTTTGTAAAGTGGGATAAAAGCTCTTACGGTCAGGGATTTTGTGAGTATGAAGTAGATACTATATGCAAAGTGTAGTACCGGGCACTGATTAGCAGTTCTTAATAATATTATCAAGTGTGTAAGCCTTTGTGTTAGGATTCAAACATGAATGAGCCAGACCCCCCTCAGGATGTTTACAAATTAGTCCTGGCAAAGAAAACATTAATTCAAATAATTATACTGCAAAGAAAGTATCAATAGCATCACCAAGGCACAAGAAAAGACTAGGTTCCTGTTTTAAAATATAAATCTCATTATTTTTCAGGCCAACAGATCAGGAGATGACTGCCATTGAAAAGACTGTAATATAGATCCCTGTGGCATCACAGAGGGTGGGGGCAGAAGGCAAGAATGAGATGTTAGGAGGAGGCTGGAGTAGGGGGTGAGGGGTGGGTAAGAGTCTTTACTGTGTTTTCTTTTTGGAAAGGATGGATGAGACAGAGTAAGCAGGTTTAGGATTAGCTAGTTTGAATAATTTTTGTTGGTTTTGAGGTGTAGGGGCTGTCTCTTCTTGTCTGGTACCTGGCCCTGGGTGATTAGGGTAGGGGTGTAATGGCCCAGAGTATAAGAGTTCCATAAAGGAGGTAGTTGGCTATATGGCCTCAGGTTGGTTGGTTTGCATATGAAAGGGGCACCTCCAAATGAATTATTTGCTATCTCTAGGAATTAGCTGCCCTAGGAAGGGCAGTACCACCAAGGTCAGCAAGCCTCCAAGATCTCAAAGCATCAGAAATATGGAACAAAAAGATCTGATGAATGCAGTGGCTGTGAACTTACGAAACAGAGAAGTAGCCAAGTCCAAGTCTCTTTTCAAGTCTGACTATACCTGAGAGGAGATTTTACATGTTCTTGGAGAGAAGATTTTACATGTTCTTGGATCAATCAGAGATTTGGTTGTGGAAATCCTTTTTGAACAAGATAATGAGGAGAAAATGTTGCCACTTTGATACTGGATTCCCTTATACAGTGCCCAATTGACACAAGAAAGCAACTAGCAGAGAATCTGGTAGCCATAGGTGGCACATCTATGTTGCCAGGATTTCTCCACAGATTGCTTTCAGAAATAAGATATTTGATAAAAAAAAAAAAAAACAAAATAGAAAAAAGTACTTGGCACCAAGACATTCCGAATTCATACTCCACCTGCAAAGGCTAATTGCGTGGCCTGGTTGGGAGGAGCTATTTTTGGAGCACTGCAGGACATATTTGGGAGGCGTTCAGTCTCAAAGGAATATTATAATCAGACAGGCCTTATACCTGATTGGTGTTCTCTTAATAACCCACCTTTGGAAATGATGTTTGATGTCGGGAAAGCACAGCCACCACTGATGAAGAGAGTATTTTCCACTGAGAAATAAAAATTTTTTTTTTTGAGAAATAAAAATTTGATTGAAATTCAACTTTGCTTTTTATCAAATATCTAATTAATTACAAGCAAATTGTATAAAGTATATAGGATGCTGTTAGAGATGACTTTATTTGGAAGTGAAAACATTTCTGTAGTTATTCTTTTATACAAAAGAGTCCAAGTCTCTTTTCAAGTCTGACTATACCCCCAGTCCACTTGTTCCCTATCACAGCACCCTATTTGCTTCTTACTATTTACTGCTTGTTCTTTGCCTTGCTTACCTGTTCATTCGCTGTCTATCCCATTACACTGACACTTCCAGGAGGACAATAAATTTGCTTGTCTGGCTTATTGCTCCAGTTCTGGTTCCTGACACACAGAGGATGATCAATAAACATTTGTTGAACAAGTGAGTGAAAACAGTCATGGGTATGTGTGCATGTGCACATAGGCACATATGACTGTTCATGCATGTGTAAGATTGGGAGTATTTGTGTTGGTGAATGTGTGTGTGTGTGTTACATGAAGCAGGTTCTAGCCCTCCATCTAAGCTATGTCTGCTCCTAGGTTTCAGCCAATGCTGAATATCTGGCTGAATATCTGGCAGGTTATTCAATAGGCCCATCTGAATCTAGCACTCAGGTCTTCCTGGAGAAGACATGCTATCGGGCCAGCAGGCAAGCTCAAGACAGTGCCAGACACCTCAGAGGTTGGAAAGGAGGAGCATCTTTGTGTATAATGCTATATTTCTCTTGGAGGAGTTTTGGCCCTGTTACTCGTGGACTTATAACTTATCACTTGTGTGAGAGACACCTCTTTAAAAACTGAAAGATCTATTTAAAAAAAAAACTCTATAATATTTTAGAGTATTAGATTCTAACCAGAAAATCAAAGCCATACCAGTTGATCAAAGAGGAAGAATAATTTAACTTGGAGAATAATTTACAAGGTGCTAGAAATGCAATTAGAGTAAGAAGCAGGGAGGTGAGTCAATCCAGATACTAGAAAATGCTGGAAACTGCTGCTGCTCTTTGGCCAGGAGTAAAGAGCTAGGGCCAGGAGCTGGGACTATGCCATAGAAGCCAAAAATATGGTGGGTTGGCCTGGCTTGGGTGGACCCACAGACACAGGGCCTTTTTAGAAGGAGCTGGAGTCATAGAGAAGATGGAATCACTGGTCAAGATATTTCCTAAAGCAGACAAAGGGAGAAATAGTCTGGCTTCTCCCATTTTCTCCCTCTGAATCTTCTATCAGTGCCCTCCATCAGCTGAATCTAACCAGACAGTGGGCACAGGAAGCTTGGAAACCACAGTTTGGAAACCAGCTTCCTCTGGGAGAGAGCAGAGGAGAGGATATACAGGGAAAGGATATGAAAGGAAACTGGCAAATGGCAAGTACAGAGGAAGGGAATGCTGGTTAGTATCCCATAAAGTCCCATCTTTATGGGATACTAACCAGTATCCCTTGGATTTAATCCCCAGACTCTTGGATTTAAAAAGTTTAATTCAAGAGTCACAACATAAAAACTTAATTTTTTTTTTATTTTATTTTAAGCAGGCTCCAATCCCAACATGGGACTTGAACTCATGACTTCGAATTCAAGAGTCACAGGCTCTAACCACTGAGCAAGCCAGATGCCCCTCAACATAAAAATAAAGGCTGACATCAACTCATCACCACTTTACCACACAACTTTGGCCTTTTGAGTGTTTTGGCAGATCAATATCCTTGGCTAGGTATTAATACCCAAGAGAAATGGAAGCAACTTCTGGCAGAGACAGCCGGTAGAAGTGAAAGGAGAAAATTAGCATGGTGATAGTTCATAACCTCCTTCATGCAGTTTATAAAGTAACATAAAAATAAAGAAGTGGCAGTCACAACTCCATACTTTATAAGAATGAATAACAGGTAACACTGTATTAATCTTATTTTGGCAGTTAAATTCTCTGTTTGCATGATTTTACTAAATGCTGACAATGCCACACCCTCAAGCAGAGCCCCAGCTCCTGGCCCTGCACTGCACCATAAGGGGCTCATGTGTCAGCGTATCTTCCTCAGAATGTTTTGTGTCCCTCCCTCATGGTGGCAATGGCTGAGGCCAGCAGTGCTGTTGGACCTGAGGCTGGCACCTATCTGCATCCTGATTGCTGTTGTTCTCAGTCAGGGTTCTTTCTTTCCCTCTTTCTTGCATAGGAGGCCCCAAAAGTCTCAAGGAATTCCAGGGCTCGTACTTCCATGTAGGGATGTCCTGAAGCTCCCTGGTTGAGTTTCCAGGGGAGGCAGCCTTGCAAGCATATTGCTCCTGTGGCTGGCACAGTATTTCTTTTGTGTGATTGTGTGGGATTGCCGGAATGGTTCTGAAATGCATGTTTTGGTGACCAAAATTATTTATGTGGACAAGGTTTTACAAGTTGTTTCCTTTTTGGACCCTCGGGGTCACACCAATCCTATAGATTTAAAAAGTTTAATCCAAGAGTACATCAAGAGTAAATATTGAATCCTAGGCTTTTACAAAGGCATTTTGATTTTTAGATCCTATTTTTAGATCCTATAGCCTATTATTCTATATGAGGACAGAGAAGGCATACTCTAGGGATTCGCAAAATAACTGGGAGATGCTAGAAAAGAGGTCTTAAAGTATGTCAGTGGGGATGGGGTAGATGGAGGTAAATTCTAGAAAAAGATAGCACTAAAGGCAATGAAGCTGAGTCTGTATATACTACAGCTGATGGAATCTCCTAATTGCTTCCACGACTAGGTACTTACCAAGTAATGTGATTCTGCAAACTTTAAATGAATAGAAAGCTGAAGGAAAACAGAACCTTTGCTCCTTTTAATCCCAATATAAAACTTCCCCTTCTTTCAATATTCTTTTAAGAGAAGGACTGTTAGAGCTATCTGCTCTCACTGGTAGGGCTTTTATGAGAGGTCTTTAAGAATGCTTCAAGTTAGGGCTTTGTTTGCTGTGGGAACATGAGGGGAAGTGGAAGAAACTCCAATTTGGTTAGTGAGAAAACATGACCTTCATGGTGAATTAAGTGGTAGTGACTGAAATTTAGGTCATTACTAGTATATAAATGTGTGCAAGTGCAGAAAGCAGCTGTCACACTTTGTACAGTAAGTGGAGCCACTAGCTCAGTGGATTCACTGCATTTTGCAGTTCAATTTTAAACTCCAAGTAAACATCACAGAAAACCTGACATGAAGTTGGTAACTGTGTTTCTGCTGGTGACCATCAGCATTTGCACTTACTCTGATAAGTAACCTGAACATACACTTCTCTACTTTTCTGTTAATAGGAATGTAATCAGTAAGTGTAGGCTCCCAGGGGAAGACAGCGAAAGGAGTTTTAGAACCATAGAATTGGGGGGTTGGAAGGGATCTCAGATGCAGCCACCACTTACCCCCAACTCCAGCCTACCAAACTCTAACCCAATAGAAGTACTATCCTTAGTGAATCCTACATTAAGAAAGTAGCCAACTCATGCTAAAGGTCAACATTCTGGAACATTGTCACCATAGTTTTTCTTGTCTTTATTAATCTTGAGTCAAAATCTCACTTTGTAACTTCTTTCTTTTGAAACTATATGGAGTCATTCTTTCTATCATCTATAATCAGTTGCCAGGTGGTTTTTCCTGAGACACAGCTACATTTATCTATTCATGCAGTCAATGGATATTTACTGAATGGCTGCAACCTTTGGGCACTTGGATAAGCATTGGAAGATTTGGATATGAATCAGACACAATGGTTGTTTACAAGGTTCTTGTCTGACAGGAGAGATAAGACTTCTTCAGACAGAAGTCACTATGATGCTAGACTAATAAGCAGAGACATAGGCATATAGAGCTCTGTGGGAGGACTGAGGGGAGAACAGTTCAATTTCTAGGTGACATATGGAAGTTGGATTCTTGGAGAAGAATGGGAACTGATCCATTCTTTTTGAATGGAGTCTTTTTAACTACAGGAAGATGTATTTGGATGCATCTGCAAAATGCACTGTGATGGCCACTGCTCAAAGAATAGAAAGCCTTGAGGGTCTTCCCCTGGAAGTAAATAAGTATACATAGAGAAGATATTCACCAAAACCTTTGAAATAAGTAGGGAGATTAAAATTGAGAAATTTGGTGCTGTCCACACCCACATTGGCAACTTTGGCTTGCGCTTTTTCTGAAATTTTGGACCCATTTGTAACTTCACCAGTTTTGGCTATTTTGTTGTCCTTAATGGCTAATGGCATGTGTTTACAGACAGAGGTGACAAAAGAAAAGTGGGTAGAGGGCAGCCCCGGTGGCTCAGCGGTTTAGCGCCGCCTATGGCCAGGGACGTGATCCTGGAGACCCGGGATCGAGTCCCATATCCGGCTCCCTGCATGGAGCCTGCTTCTCCCTCTGCCTGTATCTCTACCTCTCTCTCTTTCTCTCTCCTCTCTGTGTATTCTCATGAATAAATAAATAAAATCTTAAAAAAAAAAAAGAAAAGTGGGTGGAAGGAAGTAAATATCCCTCCTCTGGGAAACAATTTAGAAGGGAAAAGAGATGGTAGAAGATGAAGGGAAGATAGATGCATAGACTCCACTTGTACTATTTGAATGGGGAATGAAAAGGATCCCAAAGGAAAATGAACTATGGCAGGTTCTTACTCTGAAGATATGTGTTCTTATGTGTGTGCTCATGCATGTGTGTTTACATATCTGCACATGCATCTTGTAAAAATGTATGTTGTATGTATTTTTCTCATTATCTACACTTTCCCTCCCATATTCTATATGAAAGTTATCTTTCTAAAGCCAAAGATACAAAATGCATTTGTCCCATAAAAGAGCCTTGATACCTCCCCATTGCCCTTGGGAAAAAAGTCTGAAACTCATTAGTATGGCATTCAAAGCTCTGAAAAATCTGACCTCACCTGGGTTTTGCTGCCTTACCTCCTTCCCTCACCTATGCGTACGTCACTGGAATTCTGCACTCCAGCTGCTCTGGAAGGCTCACCAGGCAGTGTGGCCACTTTCATTTCCACATTTCTTTCTTTCTTTTTTTTTTTTTTAAGCATTTTAGTTATTTTTAGTTAAAGAAAAACAGACTTTTCCAAGGGTGACAAAGTGAACTGAAGGTCAGATGGAAGGAAGCAGGGTGTGTGGGCTGTTCAAAGCTCTTGCTCCAAAATCTGGAGGCGAGGAAAGAAGGTCCTCCCAAGAATTCAAGGGTGACTGGCCAGCAGAGGGATGACTTTGATGACTTTGGGCACTGGATCAGTCTAAGTAGGCTCTAAGGAGATTTCCACCTGCTAGTTGGTTGACATGATTAATATTATCACTCTTAGGGGCTATTACATTAAGGAATGACGCAGGAAGCCAAGAGAGTGGCTTATTCAGTTGGATTCTGAATCACAATCAGGAAATAGTTTTTATCTGGTGCCACCATAATTTCATTTTTCTTGGAGCGAATTCGAAGGAAGGTGAGGTCATTCTGGGGGTCAATTTCACACACGGTGCTCCAGGCCTTCAAGATGAAGTTGTGCATGAGGTTGGCATACTGTGTGGTAGTGGGATTGTCCATTGTGCTCTGATGGGAATGCCTTCTGTGTTCACCACGATGATGCCCTGTACTCCCTTCTGGCTCTGAAGTCGCTTCAGTGTCTCCTCCACCTCTGCCATTTCCAACCGATCCCGTAGCTTCGCGACGCCCCATTTCCACATTTCAATACCTATGTTATTTTTGTTCCTTTTTAAAATGTACCTCCCCTACTTTACCTTGTGACCCTGGAATCTACCTCAAGACACAGCTCCAGGAACATCTCCCTGGGAAGATTACTCCAACACTCTACCACATTAGAATTAGTCATCCCTTTTCTTATGCTTCCATAGAGCTTTATCCACACTGTTGGCATAGCAAATGCCACACTGTGGCATGCATAGATCTTTATTGTCTGCTAGACTGTGTAAGTTCCTTGAGTGGAATATCCTAGTCTTACTCATTTACATATCTGCACTAACCGTGACAGAGTTGGTGTTTAGTTATGTTTGCAGCATTGAGTTGAAGTGTTTGGGAGCAGTTTCCTGGGCTGTGGTTGGTTGGGTTCATGTATGTCCTCAAGTGAAGATTCATTATAGAATCTCCTCAAAGTCATGAACTGTGGAGATAGCCATATGCAAAGTGCGTACCTATTCAGTCAACCACCAGGATCTTCTGAGTGCTTACTGCATGCCAGAGGCTGTTCTAGGTATGAGGTACAATAGTAAATAAAATATAAACTCCTTGTTCTCATTGAGCCTGCATATAGTGAGAGTCTGAAGGAAAGAAATAAATGAGATTTACTATTTTAGGTAATGCTAAAAAAAAAAAAAAAAAAGGAAGTTAGAGGATAATGGTACCTTATGAGGAGATAACATTTGAGGAGAGATAACATTTCTGAAGAAAGAAAGTTCTAAGGAGACAGAACAGCAGATCCAAAGGCCCTGAGGGAGAAGTTTTCATGGGAAATCAAGTGAGGCTAGAATGGAGCCATTGATGGACACAGTGGAAAGTAGCGCAGTCATAGACAGGAGTTGACTGTGCCTATTTCACTCAGTTTCCATTTTGCTCTGCAGCTACTGCCTTCCTTTCCAACAGTTTGCCAGATGCTGTCAACAAAGCCTTACCTTTACCTGTGGACAACATTCTCCCCTTTATGGATCTGTTAAAGCTTCTTCTGAAAACTCTCGGCATTTCTGTTGAGCACCTGTGGAAGGGCTAAGAAAGTGTGTGAATGAGCTGGGACCAGAGGCTGCTGAGGTAGTGAAGAAGCTGCTGGTACCTATAGGTTGTGGGCTTATTTGTCAATAAGCAGGGCTTAATCACCTGATCTCCCACCCTCCCCTCCACACTCCCACCAACCCTTTCTCACCTGTGGACATGTAATTCCATCTTACTGAATGTACTTGTACAAAGTTTGCATGTCCAGGAATCTCAAGGAAGGTGCAACATCTACATTTCTAGAAGGGAGTTTTGAATGAAAGAAACCTATATTCTTATTGTGACTTTGCATTTTTCAGCTTAGTGATGCTAGTTGGGACTTGACCACTCTAGGCCTCCATTTCCACATCAGTAAAATGGTGGCTAAATAGGTTGGTGACTATTTTTGGAAACATGCTAAGTACATGTAAGCCCCTTTATTTTTATTCCTTTTTTCTTTTTTTTTTACTGCAACATTAGTTTTTATTTTTTTATTTATTTTTATTTATTTTTATTTTTTTAAATTTATTTTTTATTGATGTTCAATTTACTAACATACAGAATAACCCCCAGTGCCCGTCACCCATTCACTCCCACCCCCCGCCCTCCTCCCCTTCTACCACCCCTAGTTCGTTTCCCAGAGTTAGCAGTCTTTACGTTCTGTCTCCCTTTCTGATATTTCCCACACATTTCTTCTCCCTTCCCTTATATTCCCTTTCAGTATTATTTATATTCCCCAAATGAATGAGAACATATAATGTTTGTCCTTCTCCGACTGACTTACTTCACTCAGCATAATACCCTCCAGTTCCATCCACGTTGAAGCAAATGGTGGGTATTTGTCATTTCTAATAGCTGAGTAATATTCCATTGTATACATAAACCACATCTTCTTTATCCATTCATCTTTCGTTGGACACCGAGGCTCCTTCCACAGTTTGGCTATCGTGGCCATTGCTGCTATAAACATCGGGGTGCAGGTGTCCCGGCGTTTCATTGCATTTGTATCTTTGGGGTAAATCCCCAACAGTGCAATTGCTGGGTCGTAGGGCAGGTCTATTTTTAACTGTTTGAGGAACCTCCACACAGTTTTCCAGAGTGGCTGCACCAGTTCACATTCCCACCAACAGTGTAAGAGGGTTCCCTTTTCTCCGCATCCTCTCCAACATTTGTTGTTTCCTGCCTTGTTAATTTGCCCCATTCTCACTGGTGTGAGGTGGTATCTCATTGTGGTTTTGATTTGTATTTCCCTGATGGCAAGTGATGCAGAGCATTTTCTCATATGCATGTTGGCCATGTCTATGTCTTCCTCTGTGAGATTTCTCTTCATGTCTTTTGCCCATTTCATGATTGGATTGTTTGTTTCTTTGGTGTTGAGTTTAATAAGTTCTTTATAGATCTTGGAAACTAGCCCTTTATCTGATATGTCATTTGCAAATATCTTCTCCCATTCTGTAGGTTGTCTTTGAGTTTTGTTGACTGTATCCTTTGCTGTGCAAAAGCTTCTTATCTTGATGAAGTCCCAATAGTTCATTTTTGCTTTTGTTTCTTTTGCCTTCATGGATGTATCTTGCAAGAAGTTACTATGGCCGAGTTCAAAAAGGGTGTTGCCTGTGTTCTTCTCTAGGATTTTGATGGAATCTTGTCTCACATTTAGATCTTTCATCCATTTTGAGTTTATCTTTGTGTATGGTGAAAGAGAGTGGTCTAGTTTCATTCTTCTGCATGTGGATGTCCAATTTTCCCAGCACCATTTATTGAAGAGACTGTCTTTCTTCCAATGGATAGTCTTTCCTCCTTTATCGAATATTAGTTGCCCATAAAGTTCAGGGTCCACTTCTGGATTCTCTATTCTGTTCCATTGATCTATGTGTCTGTTTTTGTGCCAGTACCACACTGTCTTGATGACCACAGCTTTGTAGTACAACCTGAAATCTGGCATTGTGATGCCCCCAGATATGGTTTTCTTTTTTAAAATTCCCCTGGCTATTCGCGGTCTTTTCTGATTCCACACAAATCTTAAAATAATTTGTTCTAACTCTCTGAAGAAAGTCCATGGTATTTTGATAGGGATTGCATTAAACGTGTATATTGCCCTGGGTAACATTGACATTTTCACAATATTAATTCTGCCAATCCATGAGAATGGAATATTTTTCCATCTCTTTGTGTCTTCCTCAATTTCTTTCAGAAGTGTTCTATAGTTTTGAGGGTATAGATCCTTTACCTCTTTGGTTAGGTTTATTCCTAGGTATCTTATGCTTTTGGGTGCAATTGTAAATGGGATTGACTCCTTAATTTCTCTTTCTTCAGTCTCATTGTTAGTGTATAGAAATCCACTGATTTCTGGGCATTGATTTTGTATCCTGCCACACTACCGAATTGCTGTATGAGTTCTAGCAATCTTGGGGTGGAGGCTTTTGGGTTTTCTATGTAGAGTATCATGTCATCAGCGAAGAAGAGTTTGACTTCTTCTTTGCCAATTTGAATGCGTTTAATGTCTTTTTGTTGTCTGATTGCTGAGGCTAGGACTTCCAGTACTATGTTGAATAGCAGTGGTGAGAGTGGACATCCCTGTCTTGTTCCTGATCTTAGGGGAAAGGCTCCCAGTGCTTCCCCATTGAGAATGATATTTGCTGTGGGCTTTTCATAGATGGCTTTTAAGATGTCGAGGAATGTTCCCTCTATCCCTACACTCTGAAGAGTTTTGATCAGAAATGGATGCTGTATTTTGTCAAATGCTTTCTCTGCATCTAATGAGAGGATCATATGGTTCTTGGTTTTTCTCTTGCTGATATATATGATGAATCACATTGATTGTTTTACGGGTGTTGAACCAGCCTTGTGTCCCAGGGATAAATCCTACTTGGTCATGGTGAATAATTTTCTTAATGTACTGTTGGATCCTATTGGCCAGTATCTTGTTGAGAATTTTTGCATCCATGTTCATCAGGGATATTGGTCTGTAATTCTCCTTTTTGGTGGGGTCTTTGTCTGGTTTTGGAATTAAGGTGATGCTGGCCTCATAGAACGAATTTGGAAGTACTCCATCTCTTTCTATCTTTCCAAACAGCTTTAGGAGAATAGGTATGGTTTCTTCTTTAAACGTTTGATAAAATTCCCCTGGGAAGCCATCTGGCCCTGGACTCTTGTGTCTTGGGAGGTTTTTGATGACTGCTTCAATTTCCTCCCTGGTTATTGGCCTGTTAAGGTTTTCTATTTCTTCCTGTTCCAGTTTTGGTAGTTTGTGGCTTTCCAGGAATGCGTCCATTTCTCCTAGATTGCCTAATTTATTGGCGTATAGCTGTTCATAATATGTTTTTAAAATCGTTTGTATTTCCTTGGTGTTGGTAGTGATCTCTCCTTTCTCATTCATGATTTTATTAATTTGAGTCTTCTCTCTCTTCTTTTTAATAAGGCTGGCTAATGGTTTATCTATCTTATTAATTCTTTCAAAGAACCAACTCCTGGTTCTGTTGATCTGTTCCACAGTTCTTCTGGTCTCGATTTCGTTGAGTTCTGCTCGAATCTTTATTAACTCCCTTCTTCTCTTGGGTGTAGGATCTATTTGCTGTTTTTTCTCTAGCTCCTTTATGTGTAAGGTTAGCTTTTGTATTTGAGTTCTTTCCAGTTTTTGAATGGATGCTTGTATTGCGATGTATTTCCCCCTTAGTCCCTTAGGACTGCTTTTGCTACATCCCAAAGATTTTGAACGGTTGTATCTTCATTCTCATTAGTTTCCATGAATCTTTTTAATTCTTCCTTAATTTCCTGGTTGACCCTTTCATCTTTTAGCAGGATGGTCCTTAACCTCCACGTGTTTGAGGTCCTTCCAAACTTCTTGTTGTGATTTAGTTCTAATTTCAAGGCATTATGGTCTGAGAATATGCAGGGGACGATCCCAATCTTTTGGTATCGGTTCAGACCCGATTTGTGACCCAATACGTGGTCTATTCTGGAGAAAGTTCCATGTGCACTTGAGAAGAATGTGTATTCAGTTGAGTTTGGATGTAAAGTTCTGTAGATATCTGTGAAATCCATCTGGTCCAGTGTATCATTTAAAGCTCTCGTTTCTTTGGAGATGTTGTGCTTAGAAGACCTATCGAGTATAGAAAGAGCTAGATTGAAGTCACCAAGTATAAGTGTATTATTATCTATGTATTTCTTCACTTTGGTTAATAATTGATTTATATATTTGGCAGCTCCCACATTCGGGGCATATATATTGAGGATTGTTAAGTCCTCTTGTTGAATAGATCCTTTAAGTATGATATAGTGTCCCTCTTCATCTCTCACTACAGTCTTTGGGGTAAATTTTAGTTTATCTGATATAAGGATGGCTACCCCTGCTTTCTTTTGAGGACCATTCGAATGGTAAATGGTTCTCCAACCTTTTATTTTCAGGCTGTAGGTGTCCTTCTGTCTAAAATGAGTCTCTTGTAGACAGCAAATAGATGGGTCCTGCTTTTTTATCCAGTCTGAAACCCTGCGCCTTTTGATGGGGTCATTAAGCCCGTTCACGTTCAGAGTTACTATTGAGAGATATGAATTTAGTGTCATCATGATATCTATTCAGTCCTTGTTTTTGTGGAATGTTCCACTGAACTTCTCTTCTTAAAGGGGAATTTTAAGAGTCCCCCTTAAAATTTCCTGCAGAGCTGGTTTGGAGGTCACATATTCTTTTAGTTGCTGCCTGTCTTGGAAGCTCTTTATCTCTCCTTCCATTTTGAATGAGAGCCTTGCTGGATAAAGTATTCTTGGTTGCATGTTCTTCTCATTTACGACCCTGAATATATCCTGCCAGCCCTTTCTGGCCTGCCAGGTCTCTGTGGAGAGGTCTGCTGTTACCCTAATACTCCGCCCCATAAAAGTCAGGGATTTCTTGTCTCTTGCTGCTTTAAGGATCTTCTCCTTATCTTTGGAATTTGCAAGCTTCACTATTAAATGTCGAGGTGTTGAACGGTTTTTATTGATTTTAGGGGGGATCTCTCTATTTCCTGGATCTGAATGCCTGTTTCCCTTCCCAGATTAGGAAAGTTTTCAGCTAGAATTTGTTCAAATACATATTCTGGCCCTCTGTCCCTTTTGGCACCCTCGGGAACACCAATTAAACATAGGTTTTTCTTCCTCAGGCTGTCGTTTATTTCCCTTAATCTATCTTCATGGTCTTTTAATTGTTTGTCTCTTTTTTCCTCAGTTTCCCTCTTTGCTATCAACTTGTCTTCTATGTCACTCACTCGTTCTTCCACTTCGTTAACCCTCGTCGTTAGGACTTCTAGTTTGGATTGCATCTCATTCAATTGATTTTTAATTTCTGCCTGATTAGCTCTAAATTCTGCAGTCATGAAGTCTCTTGAGTCCTTTATGCTTTTTTCTAGAGCCACCAGTAGCTGTATAATAGTGCTTCTGAATTGGCTTTCTGACATTGAATTGTAATCCAGATTTTGTAACTCTGTGGGAGAGAGGACTGTTTCTGATTCTTTCTTTTGAGGTGAGGTTTTCCTTCTAGTCATTTTGCTCAGTGCAGAGTGGCCAAAAGCAAGTTGTATTGGGAAAAGGAGAAAAAGAGAGGAGAGAAAGAAGTAAAGAAAAGAGAAAGAGAAAAAAAGGAAGAAAAAAAACGAAAAAAAAAAGAAGAAAAAGAGAAAGAAAAAGAAAGAAAGGAGAAAAAGGGGGTGGGGGAAGGAAACAAATCAAAAAGCAAAAAAATAAAAAATAAAAAAAAAAGAACCACGGGGGAGTATCTTCTGATTCTGTGTACTTTAAGGCCTTTGGCTTCTCCTGGAAGTTGTCCATCTAGCTGGTCTTCTGGGGGAGAGGCCTGTTGTGCTGATTTTCAGGTGTTGGCACTTGGAGAAGCTGCTCTGCCCCCTGCCTGGTGCAGGGCTCAGTGGGGGTTGTTTACCCCGTGAGGCCCCAGGAGGAACAGCCCCAGTGGCGGGGCCAGCTCTGGAGCCCTGGATTCAGCCCCCGCAGGAACTCCGGAGCTCTCCGTCTGCAGGGCCTGGAGGCCCCGGGGTGGGGCCGCTGATCTGCTCAGCTCGGGGCAGGAGCGTCCTTGCTGTCCTGGGCCCTCCCAGCCTCTGCCTGTCCCGGGGGGAGGCCGGATCCTGGACTGTGTCCCGGCGCCCTGTGCTCCGGAGCCTGCGCTGGTGGATTCGCGCCCCCGGACCGCACAACCCCCTCTGCGGAGCCGCCGCCCGAGCCCCTCCGAGCTGCTCCTGGAACCGCGCAGCCCCCTCCGCGGAGCCTCTTCCTCTGCCCGAGCCCCTCCGAGCTGCTCCCGGGGCCGCGCAGCCCCCTCCGCGGAGCCGCCGCCTGAGCCCCCCGAGCTGCTCCGGGTCCCGCCGGGTCCCGCCGTGCGCGCTGCAGCCCTTAGGGAGCTCGGCGCACTCTCCTGGGCGCGCAGTTGCTCTGTTACTGTCCCGGGGAACCCGAGGGCATCCTCGCCCTTCTGGGTCCTGCTCCAGCTCCCTGCGAGCCCCTTTCCGCCCGGGAAGGTCGGTGCAGCTCCTGCTCCTCCGGGACGGGGCTCTCCTGTCCTGGGGACACTCGCCCCGGCCTCAGCCCGGCTCCTCGTGGGCCCCTCCCCCTTGGAGGCCTTTTGTTTCTTTATTTTTTCCCCGTCTTCCTACCTGATAGAAGCGCAAACTCTTCTCACTGTAGCATTCCAGGTGTTCTCTCTTTAATTCTCAGGCCGAATTCATAGATTTTTCAGGATAATTTGAAGGTTTTCTAGGTAATTTGGTGGAGACAGGTGATTTGGGGACCCTACTCTTCCGCCGTCTTGCCCCTCCCTTCCGTATTTTTGGTATTTTGTAGGTGTTTACTCTTTGTGTAGTTATCTATATTATTAAAGGTCCTTTCTGTTGGCTGAAGACAAATTTTGGCTATTAAAATAGGAAGCAAGACAAACAAAAGATTTATTGAAACACTGGTGTTCCTTTTAGAGTGAGAATGCTTAGGAAAGGCCAAACCCAGCACAACTCTTGAGAACTCAATAGAAGTAGAGAGATCCTTTATTCTAGAACACTGCCATGATTATTATCATCATCATGTTCCATGATTTCAGTCTGGTCTTACTGTCCATATAATAATTCTGGGAGAATCTTTCCGACTCAGATAGGTCAGGTTTTATAGGGGTTTAATCCTCCTCTATGACCAAGTTGGCAAGAACCATAGCAATGGTTACTGGGTACCTGCCTCTGTGTAATCAGGTGGTAGAACAAATATGAGAGCTGCACAAGACTTTTCCAGGACTCTTCCATCCCTGATACTCTGCTATTCTATGAGAATGATAAAGACTCTCAGGAATAGTAATAGGCTTGTTAATTTAAAAAAATGATTGGTTTTTAGTCCAGGAGAGTGGGCTCAGATATATTTGAAAGACTTTCCAAAAAGGACATGTGAAACTTTTAACTGTGAAATGTCATACATTTGTAGGGCTAAGAGTTTGTTCTTTGGAGTCAGGTTCAAATTCTTCTTCTGTCATTTACTGTGACTTTGGACTTGTTACTTTATCTGGGCTTTAGCTTCCTTATTTTGAACCATCCTTTGGTTATTGTAGTTAATAATAATTGTATATTTTATATTTTTTTGCATCATTAAAAACTTTGAATATGCTCAGGAGAGTTACTGGTACCAACAAAAATCTCCTCAGTTGACTAGGATATGTGACATTAAGAAGACACATTTATTCTGACTTCTAGAGGCAAGAATGCTAAGTCAGGATGTTCAAAATAGTTGTGTTTGGTTGAACCAGGTCCTGAATCCTGAGAACTTGCTTGGAGCTGCTTTTGGGGCCTCTGCTCTGGAGGACTCCTGAAGCAGAACTGGAAAAGCAGGATTGGCTGCCCTTGGGTTATTCTGGAACCTTGTGGGGTGTGTCCTTAGAAACACAAGCCAGATAGAGGGAAACAATTACCAACTATAGAGGGCTTAATATTTAAGAAAAATAACAAAAAGTTTTTAATCTTTTCTCTAACATTTTTATGTCTCTGCACTTTAAAATGTGAAATGATTTACAATGATATCAACCATAATACTATTTGAGGAAATAAGCAACGACAACAAAAATGAAAATGCAAGATATATGTGGCAAGAATCAGCAACAAAGATGAAGGGAGGATGCTCATAGGTTAAATTTAGGGATAAAGTGAGTCATCAGTTTTAGTTTGAGTTTCTGGATAGACAGGAAAAAAAAAATAAAAGAATAGACCATGCTACATAAATCTTACAATCAGAAAGGAAGAAGTAGTTTTTAGGGAAGGCAAATTTTTCTTTCTCTAAATTCAACAAGAAATTTTTCCCATAAGACATCATGGAGTGGATATTAAGGAATGTCATGCCCAACTGTAGTTTGCTCTTCAACGGCATAAGGATTTCCTATTAAATGTATTTATTCCCTCCACCCCACCCCAAAATGTATTTATTCCCAGGTCCCTCAGAAAGTTCTGACTCAACAACTCTACAGATGTGATCTACTGAGTACATAGTATATTTTTTCTTAATTCAAAACACATAATTAGAATTTAAGAATTCATGAAGCACTTTCCCAACTTTTACTTCTTTGACAATAGCCTAGTGAGGTTCATCAGATTTTTTTAACTACAAGAAGAAAATTTATACCTTAAGATGTCCAGTGACTTAAGACACTAGGGTACTTGAATCCCTATGATTTATTTCAAATGATGCTGGACAATAGGAAATAAGTTTTAAGGCTACTAACATAAGGAAGTTGTACCAATGTGATCAAGCAGAGGTTGGGAGGGTCTCAGATTAAGTGTCCAACTATTGCATGAGTTGCTTTTGAGACTCTGTCCTATCAGTCATCTGAGACATGTACAGAAGTTCACCTTCTTTGTAAAGCCCTTTAAGTGCTCACCGCTCTCTCCAGACATGTCCCTTACTTCCTTTCTCCAAGGCATGTCCAAGGCACTTTTATACATGACTTTAATTTCCCTCCAGAGTCCTGGGGTACGTTGTGCTAAATGATAGCCCACGCTGTCAACTTCTCAATGGCTGGACATCATTATTTATTTTGATAGAAATAGGTAGAATCTGACACATAGTAAGTGCAGATTAAATAAGCACTAAAGGAGTCTGTAAGAAAGGGGCATGTGTTATAGGAGAAAGATGGGGTATCCATGTATCTATCCGTCTGTCTATCTTAATTTAGGACAAACCTAGAACTTTGGTCATCTTTTCTATTTTCTATACTGGAGAAATAGGCAATGCTGTGAGTCATTTAATTCTAAAGTGGTGACTTGCTTTTGATTAGATGTGGCAATTATCATACACGTGCAACTTTTAAAGCTACCTATTACATGCATAATCACTAGGGTTTAAAGAGATACTCCTGATCAAACCATTCAAAATTTGATCTTGGCCTTCCCTCTCTAGGGAGAGGCTTCCCTCTCCCTAGCCCATTTTTTTATGTCCCTAAGTTGAGCCATTCCTCCTTGCCCATCAGAGCATGCACAATTGGTTCATGAACCTACTCAACGTTTTTTTATATGCAGTTAAAATTCTGGCATTAAGGTCTGGAACAATTAAGTTCCCTAAATTTTTGACCTTAATAAGGAGTGAAGTGAAACTCAGGGAGGCCAAGTGACCTCCCCAGGGTTGCACAACCAAGAACAGACAAGTTCAACAGCTTGAACTTCTTTCTTCTCCATCTCTTCTGCTCTTTATATTCCTTAATGGCATCTTGTCTATTGGACTATCTCCCACATTGAATGGCTGGTGTAGAATTCCAAGGATTCAGGGTGTGGGTACCAATGGTAGAGGTGCGTGCCAGCAGCCTCTGAATAAACCAGCTGAGGGTTGGAACCTGCAACAAGAGGTAAGCTGTGCTCTAAGAAGATGGAAATGGGAAATGCAAGCGTAAGTGAGTGTTCTTAGAAGCTTAGCTGGTTTGGGGGTCTGGGTTGAGTATGTCTTGATTCCAATGCCCAGAACTGATTTCTGTCCTTAGAAGCTTACAGAAAAGAATAGGTTAAGTTCCTGGGTAATATGATAGTAACTTGCTGAGCCGACATTACTAACACTCAGGTCATAAAGTGGAGACAATAGGGAAAAGGAGCATTCCTAGATCAGATATGAAATAGAGTTAGGAAAGACCGTGCTTCCTGGAAATACATGTAAGATAACTCAATTAACCAAAGGGGTGGTGTTTTGTTTCTGTGGGCACCTTGAAGGCATGTGTAAGATCACACAGCTTGCTCACTCTTTTCAACTGCTTCCTTCTGCACTGTTCTTTGTTATTTACTAGCACTACTGCATAGTGATAGAATGCACAACCTGGAATTAGGCTGCCTGAGTTCAAATCTTTCCCTCTTCCCTTTCTCACTTGGCCATGTTAGTGACTTGGTCATAGTCCTTACTTATAAAATTAAAGAATAACAATACTCATTTTTATAGTGATGTTAGAGTGAAATTAGGTACTATATATACAGCACTTAGCTTAATGCTTAAAGCAGAGTATGTATTGTTTATGCTAGCTACTCATAAAATAATTGTTCTCAGCTATATCATTTCTGTTTTTGTATTTCTTTTTTTTTTGTTTTTGTATTTCAATATCCATTCTCCCAAGAGAATAGAATAAGGAACCAGTGAGTGTTTCTGAGCACTCAAACTATATTGTTTCTAGTTCCCCCTTATTCATGGTTTTGCTTTCCACAATTCCAGTTACCCACAGCCAACTGAAGTCTGGAAGCAGACGATCTTATTTCTAACATAATGTCAGGACATCAATAGTAGTCTAATGCTATATCACAATGTCTGTATCATTTGTGTCACTTCATCTCATCATGGGGCCATTTTATAATCTCACTTCATCATCATCATCAGAAGGGTGAGTACAGTACACTAAGATATTCTGAGAGAGAGAGAGAGACCACATTTACATAACTTTTATTTCAGTATATTATTAAAATTCTCCTATTTTATTATTAGTTATTATTGTTAATCTGTAACAGTGCCTAGTTTGTAAATTAAACTTTATCACGGGTATGTATATATATAGGAAAAAGCATAGTATCAATGAGATCCAGTGTCAGGTATCCACCGGTGTATTGGAATGTATTCTTCACAGATAAGGGGAGACAACTATAAATCCAACTATGTGAGATTAGAGAGTTTGTTAGTCTTTTCTCCTGAAATTAGGTTCAGCAAATCTCACTCTTCTCATAAGTAACTAATTGCACAGTTACATGGGCCTATTTTAGTGCACACAATCCCCTCATGTGCCAAGCACACAAAGCAAGTGACTAGCAGAGTTGGGGCAGGACCAGGTCTCCTAACTCCCAGTGCTTACATGTTGCACCCTGCAGCTGTGCCTCCTTTCTTAAGATAATCTTATTAGGTCTGTGACTTTATGATGATAAAAAAATATGTATTTAAAATTAAGTTTAAGAAACTACAGCAAAAACAAATGCAAAAACACAAAAAAATACACCTTTTTTGCTTATAGGTAGGCACAGGGATGCCCAAATTAATTAAATAAAATAAGACAGACCCTTTGTTCAGTATGCTATTATTTTAGCTATAAATTGTAAGTTAAAATCACCTGGGGAGGGCACCTATGTGGCTCTGTTGGTTAAGCATCTGCCTTTGGCTCAGGTTGTGTTCCCAGGGTCCTAGGATCCAGCCCCACATCTGGCTCCCTGCTCAGAAGGGAGCCTCCTTCTCCCTCTGCCTCTGCATTACCCCCTGTCTCTTATGAATAAATAAATAAAATCTTTGAAAAAAAAGTCACCTGGGAAGTCACTTTGTTGAATGTTCTCCTTGTTTATCATCAAATTCCATAAATCCTCTTGAAAAGAAAAAAGATAAAGACAAAAAATAAATTAGGATTGAGATTAAATAAGAATGTTAGGATAATCACTAGGATGTCTTAAAATATTTGAGCCAGTTTTCTTCTGTAGATTTTCCTATGTCATAAATAAGTGCCATAAATAAGTGTCATAAATTCAATACCTCCATAACAGCTTGTAGTTTGTGAATTATCTGTTTGCACAGCTACCTCTTTGAATTTGCCAAAAAAAATCTATTCATTAGGTGTCTATTTATATATAAACTGTATAAGACGGATATATTGGTATATTTGTTTAGTAATATATCCCCAGCACCTAGAACAGTGCCTGGCATATAGTATAAATTAATAAATGTTTGCATTAAATAAATAGTAAATGGATAAATGAATGAATTTTTATCTTTTTATGTACGAAAAAAAACTTCTAAAGATCAAAGAGATTAAACAACATGTCCAAGTCACAAAGCTGGTAAACTGCAAAGTCTAAAACTGAGATCTCTAGAATCAGGAGTTAATACTAGAAGAACTATACTGTTCAAGGGTAGAGTGCAGGGTAGCTGCTGAAAGGATAAAATGATTAATCTATGGCCTTTGGAGGAGTTCATAGTCTAGTGGAGAAAATAGACACAATTGAAAACAATGAGGGGGAAAGAAAACAGACATGAAGGTTCCTACAAAGCATTAGGAAATCCAGAGTATAAATATCGGCATTCTGTAATTGTAGGGGTCTGTGATGTCTTCACAGAGCTTGTCTTTGAATTGGACTTGAAAAAATGATTAGACTTGCTAGGTAAACAAGCAAGTCTACCTCGTAAGGCCTTGTTGGCACAGCGAAGAGCCATGTGCAAGGATGTTGGGGGTTTATGCAAACATGACCAATTCTGAAACAAATCGTTTGTCATTGAGGCATCAGGCGTTTGACCTCAGGAGTGAGATTCGCGATTGAAAGATACACAGGCCTCAGGGAAGAACATTTTAACATCAGCCAAATGCATTTGTTCTGATTTTCAGCCTATGGAAATTCACAAAAGGGTTTCAAGCATAGCAGTAATAGAACCCAACTTGTGTTTTTGTTATCTGACAATGAGTAGAGGATGGTTTGGAGGAAGGACAGACAGAAACAGTGGAACCAACCATAAATAATAAAAAGAGCTCAGGAAAGAGGCGAGGAAGGACTCTGCTAGGCCAGCTAGTCAGTGGAGCTGAAGAAAAACAATGATAAAGCAAAAAAATTTAGAGGTAGAATATTCAGTGATTCAAGAAAGGTGGTGACAAGCAGGAAAGATCCGGTAATAATATTGCCCATCTGAAGACCCACGCTGGCTATATTTGGAGCTTCAAGGAGTAATGTTTAAGGGCAGATGCATAAAGAAAAGTCAGAAAGAATGCAAAAGAATGGCTAGAGGTAGGGAGGAAACAGGAAAATATATGTCATGGAAATTCAGCAGGTGACAGGAAATTCACAAAGACTGGAACCTTCTTGAGGGGTCAGAGCAATTAAGAATATGTATGTTTTTCAGACAATGGTGACCAGAATCCAGTCAACATAGCTCTAATCCAGAGTGGAGAAAGTGAGCTATTCTAGTCAGTGCCCTGAAAAGCACTCATATGGTATTTATTATGTGCCTTACACAGTACTTACACATCAGATATATTAGAGTAAATCAAGAAAATTCTCATCTTTATAAAGTTCCCCCATCCCTGTCATTCTCTCTAATCAAATCTCATTTTATCTTTGAAGGCCCAAATTGTATCTCATCCTTGCCATAAACACTTCCCTAAGTATCCTGCTGTCAGTGACAACTTCATTCTCTAGAAATTACCTGAGATGATTTGCTGACATTTATCTTAGTTAGCATATTAGTCATCACTGCATTTGCTATGTCATTTTACCATAAGGACTGCAAATCTTTGACAAGGGAATTACATTCTACAAGGGATTTGTCCTTCCCAGTTTTTGCCCCTACTTTGTGTCTAAGGACTTAGAATACATCTTGATGGTCTCCTCCCATTCCCCATCCCCATTATATTTATGGTCTTCCCTTGGAAGAAAGGACGGCTAGATTTTTCCCTTGAGCAAGGACTGCTGTGTCTTTCAACAAAGATCCCTCAGGCTTTCTCAGTCAAATTGCAATAATGGGTTTTAGATCTGATCTCTAAGATACTTTTCCTTAGTTAATCAATTCAACAATTATTTTCTGAATGTCTCATTCAATCTGTAAGGTACTGTGTTAGAGCCATGAACTAGATAGATCTGGTCCCCACTTTCATATAGCTACATGATTAAAAATAAATAAAGATGGTGATATATATTATAACGACACTATGACAAGGTAAAGTAAGAGAGAAGAACTATAGGGAATGAGAGAAGATAGTGTGAATAAGAGAGGCAATAGAATTGTTTTCCAAGGTGGTGACTTTTAGATGAGCTACAGGACAAAGCACTAGTCACGAGAGAAGGAAAGAGCATTTTAGGCAGAAATGAAAGCAAGGGCAGAGAGCCTGAGGTGGTTTTAAATTCCAGAAACAGAAAGAACATCATTTACTTAGAAAACAATGTGGAAAAGAGGAAATGGTTGAAGTCAAGCTGCCATTCCCAAACCCAGAGCTGACATCAGTTGTCTTATATTTCAGATAATGAGCTTTCAGGGTTAACAGAGAAAAAAAAGTTCCAGTTTACATCTGGGGAATTCCCCAGGCAAGAAATAAAAAGAAATACTATCTCAACTCCTTGCATTGCTATTGTTGTGCTTTGTAACAATATTCAACAGGAGTGCAATAAGTACTTTGTGCTTGCTTGCGGGCTTCCTCTCTGTTTATATTAACAATCCCAGGAACTCAGTGGTTGCAAAAGCAATCATAATAAGAAAAATAACAATACAAAAATAAACATCTGTGAGTTTCAATAGTTTGTGCATGAGGATGGTATGCAGAATCCTGCCTATCCACATGATAACATATTGATTTAAGCAAATCAGAGATTACAACATGGCCCTTGATTACTTCTCTGTAGAAGTGTTTCTTAATCTGTTATTGGTCATAGACCCTTTTGAGAATCGAACAGAAGTCAGAAGCATTTTCCCTAAAACAAAAGTCAAGATGCACATTTACACAAATATGAATAAAAATTTAAAGGGTAGGTGGACCTTTAAGGTCCATGTAGTGCAGAGCATCTAATGGAGGGCTTTCAAAATTGATGGGCTATCAGAATCACCAGAAAGCTTGTTAAAAAGCATATCCCTAGCTTTGCCCTAGGAAGATGCAAGACGGGATGAAGGAAACTTCATTTTGTACAAGTTCTCCAGGAGATTCTAGACCACACTTTGTCAAGCTCTGCTTTGGGGCCTTTGAAAGAGAGACTCAGTGAGTGGAGATTGAAAATGCCTGGAAATTCAGAGCAGGTTGGATCCAGGAAAGCTGAAAGTAGGGAGATGACTGTGGGTGGAATGACAATAGGGCAAAGTAGAAGTGAAAATCAGAGCTGTGTATAGACTGGAGTAAGATGTGTTAGGAGTTGGACACAGGGGCTTGGAAGCAGGTAGGGAACCCTGGGAAGATTCTGGGCTATATGCTCTGCCACCATGGCAATCCCTCATGATCAATACTCATATGAGAGGTTCTCTAGATTGTCTCTGAAAAGAGATCAGCTATTCCCTCTGCTAACCCTCTTCAGTTTCTCAAACTAGAAGATAAAGGCAGGAGTCATCACACCTCTTACTAATGAACACGTCACTGCCCACCATCTTCACCAAAGAATTACAGTGCCTGGACTGGGTGGGTCCTTTATTCTTTTAACTATACAGATGAGGAAACTGAGGCACTCAGAGAAGGAGTTCACCCAGTCAAGTAGCACATGTGTGAAGACCAGAACCTGGCTTTCTATTCCCTGGTCTAGTGCTCCTACCCCACTGGCACTGAGATAAAAAATATTTTATGGAACTACATGTTGGGAATGTACACACTCCAAAAGAGTTTAGGAAAATTCATTGCGATGCAAATTTATCTTAAGGTAGGGCAATACTTTTCAACTCAAATAATATATTGTCATGCACAATTTTGTTTCTCATTCATTTTAATGCAATGTGGTCATTACCAACAGCAAACTGGACAAAAGCAAGGTCTGTCTCAGTGCTTACGTGCTCCTCGTCATGGAGCGAAGGATGAACTCCACTGCATTCTCAATGATCTCTGTGCCCAAAAGGTTTAGGAATTTGGGGAATTCTGGCTCTGTTTTTTTGTCTGAGGCATCTGGCTGGTCATCTGGTTTGTCATCTGAAAAACAGAACAGAATCTCAGGTGATTCTCAGCAATAAAGGGATCCCTAGACCACTTTGTATCCCCTCATTAATTATACAGCTTATTTTTATTGAACAACTATATTTATTGAACATTTAATGCCTGCCTGGACAAAGTCTTCACTTGTATCATCTAACTCTTAAAAACGACATATATTGATACTTAGGTAGACGTGGGTTTCCTTTCTGTTTGAGAAAACTGAAGCTCATGGAAGTTAGTAGCTTGTCCAGAGTTAAGCAACTAGTAAATCCCAGAATGCCCTCCCCTCCTTTTTAAGATTATTTATTTATTTTAGAGAGACAATGTAAGTGCAAGAGTGAGCAGAGGGAGAGAGAATTTCAAGCAGACTCTGCACAAAGTGAGGAGCCTGACAGGGGACTCGGTTCCATTACCTTGAGATCATGACCTGAACTGAAATCAAGAGTCAGCAACTTAACCAACTGAGCCCAGGCACCCCCAGAATGCCCTCCCCTTTTTAAAGATTTTATTTATTTATTTATTTATTTATTTATTTATTTATTTATTTATGAAAGACAGAGAGAGGCAGGGACACAGGCAGAGGGAGAAGCAGGCTCCATGCAGGGAGCCTGATGTGGGACTCGATCCCGGCACTCCAGGATCATGCCCTAAGCCAAAGGCAGACACTCAACCACTGAGCCACCCAGGCGCCCCCAGAATGCCCATTTAATGTATTTTTCTCCATGCAGTCCCCAGCCTGTGGTAATGATAATAATGGTGACATAATAATGGGTAGCATTTGTTAAGGATAGACCTATGACAGGTGATCTGCATGCACTGTTACATCATTTTATTCTTGCAGCAGCCCTATTAGGCAAAACTATGTCAAGCTAAAAGTTAAGAAGTTGAAATTGAGAGTGTTTGAGGAGCCAATTCAAAGCAGAGTTAGTGAGTGACCAAAATAGAGGTCAATCCCATGTCTGACTGGTATTAAAATCTGGATTCAAAAGCACTCTGTGCTGAACTGCATAGCCTTTTTTTTTTTTTTTTTTACAGTGGAGATACCTTTATTTCTTTATATTCTTTAATTTTTCTACAACAAACATAGAATACTTATAAAATACAAGGTATCAACAACAAAAACAAATATGAGCTATATGGCCTTTGATAGAAAAGTTATGATCTAACCACAAGTATGTTATAAGATTGAAAGCAGTATAATAAGAATGACAAGGAGAAATTCTATCACTTGTATATCATTTGATAGTCTGTAAATAGGACTACAGGACTAGTCCTGTAAATAGGATATACAGGACTTTACAAATGCCCTGTGATTTTACCCTTGACCATTCTTATGGGGTATGCACTTACTAAGAAATTGAACTAAGAAACTGAAAAGATTAGGAAACTGAAAAGATTAAGTGACTTGCAGGAGATCTCACAAATAGGAAGAGAGGATGGAACTCTAAATTCAGGTTTCTCACTCTTAACTCTTAGTCAAGTGCCCATTAAATGAGGACCAAGGATCCAGAGAGTGAAGCTGGGGACATGCAAGTTCCCTTGGGGGGTATTGGCTTTGCTTTATGGTCTAAATGGTTCAGGAGATTAAAAATAATGAAGAGTGGCATTTAGCAGGTTCAAGTGGCCTCCCTCTTGGACTCCGGGGTTTGGATGAAGTGGGACCTTTAGCTTTTAGTGTTATTGTAGCTTCACAAGTAGTGTTGCCAGATTTGGTAAATAAAAAACATGATATAATACTATCCTTGAGCAGTTTTCCCCTGAAGACATTTATGAGGTACAAAACAGCAATTCTTTGCATGAAAGGTGAGTTCCTTTTGCCCCATGTTGCTCTATGCTTACTTGCATAACAAGTTGATTTTACTGACGTTTTATTTTAATATGATGCAAAATGCTAACTTTTCAATATGCAAAGAGCCCTGGTTTGGAGTATGTGTGAAGATTGGATCCTTAGCCCCAGCCCTTGAACCACATCTGTATTAAGAAGTTTCAGAGTGGGATCCCTGGGTGGCTCAGTGGTTTAGCGCCTGCCTCTGGCTCAGGGCGTGATCCTGGAGACCCAGGATCGAGTCCTGCATCGGGCTCCCTGTATGGGGCCTGCTTCTCCCTCTGCCTGTGTCTCTGCGTCTCTCTCTCTCGGTGTCTCTTAGGAATAAACAAATAAAATAAAATAAAATAAAATAAAATAAAATAAAATAAAATAAAATAAGAAGTTTCAGAGTATGGTGGACCATGTGTTTTGGAGTCCTGTATACCTGAGTTTGATTCCTGTCTTCAGCAAAAAAATCCATCATGTGACCTTACACACAATACTTAACCACTCTCAGTTTTCTCATTGTGTTTAGGATCGGAAGATATTTTGTATATCTTCATATGTATCACATACGTATGTGTATACCCAAATCTATATATCCATATCATGTGTATACCACTTATCACAGTACCAGGTCCTTGGTAAACCCACAATAAATAACTGCTGCATTATTATGGATATATGTCCATAATAATGGGTGCATATATAAATAAAATATATTAGTAATAATAGTAACAAAATGATTCATAGTTTTTTTTTCCTCTGGTGCTTTAGGAGATTATGAAAATTAAAAACTGCAGTTAAGGAATTAAGAAATTTGAAAATGTTGAAAAGCAGAAAAATAAATAAAAATAATAAAAATGAAGAAGTCTGACATACTGGAAACAAAATATCAAAGCCAATAGTAGAATATTTTTTTCTTTTCAAGTATAATATGGACTAGTCTTTATTTACATCAACTACTTGGTTGAGGTTTTCTGTCAAGGTAATCACAAAATTCTGAAAAAATACACTCCTGCTGATATTTATATAGTGTTCATGGTTTACAAAGTGATAACAAGGGTATATTCACTTGATCTGGTGAAGTTGATTGTTATCCCATTTTACAGATGAAGAAACTGAAGTTCAAAGCAGTGAACTGATTTAACTAGTTTCGGAGTCATGAGACATGGAGCTGGGGACTGGTCCTAGAGCAGCCATCTCATCTTTCCCTTTATTGTGGTGATGACTTCAGGAGGTGACAGACACATTAGTGTCTGAGGTCGTCTTTGTGGCAGTCTGCCTGTATGTTCTGCGGGTGGACAGTGGCTGGCTGACGATGTGGAGTTCTGACAAGTTACATTCAGAACATTTCAAAGGGCTCTGTTACTAAATTACTTGCACTGGCTGTGTTTTCTGACCTATCCTTCTGAATAAAGACAAGTCAAGAGCTTACCTTCTTCTGCAAGCCCAAAATAAATTAAGGAGAATCTTCAAGCTGCCTTGTAGTCCCCTACGTGCTCAGAACAGACACGAAAGAAGTAGGCACTTGGTCATAATGGACAGAATCGAGGGACCCGAGGTTCCAGTCCCAGGCATGTCACTTCTACCTGTATCTATGCCCAAGTGACTTGCCTTTTGCAAGCTTTGTTAACCTGCTGAAGGAGAAGTGATAAAACTTGGAATGTTTACTTAAAAGGATTTTTATGAGAATCAAATGAGATAATATATGATAACAATAACAGTTAATATTTAGCAGGTGCTTATTAAGGACCAGACTTTTGTCTCTTATTCAGTTTTCTTCAGTTTTCATCACTTTATATGAAAGTTAACTATTGATACTCCCTTTAACACGTGAGGCCCAGAGAGGTTGAATAACCTGCCTGAAGTCACATTTCTGATGAGTGGTAAAGCCAGATTCACGAGACTTACTCCAGGGTATATGTTCTTTACCTTTGAACATTGTTAGTTAGAATCATCAAAAAATAAGTACCCCCTCGGCTGTCAAAAAAATTATAATATATTAGTGTCACTGCACTGCATGAATATGTAAGAAAAAAGATCATTCCAAACTTCATACATTTGCTGAGGTTAGAGGCTGTCACTGAAGCACATTAGAATACAAATCCTACTTTCTTTTTGTTAGAAGATCTGCCTCTTGTCCTCTTGCCCAGGGCTCTTTCTGCACTGCCCAAAGCCCCGTCTCCCTCTTTCCTCTTTGAGTTCTGGATCAGTGCCACCACCTTCCTCTAATCCTGGCTAACTACCCCACATTGCATGGGCTGCTCTTGGAAGCACTTACCGGCCTGGCAAGTCAGGATCAAGATGAGTAGTCCCAGGACGATCGTCAGCCGCAGCACTGAGACAGCCATGCTTGCAGCCTTGGGTACAGGTGCAGATAACCTGCTCAAATGCACCCCAAGACTTGCTCCATTTATAGAGCCTTTATAGGTGACATCATCTGCTGTGGAATTTAGGTTGTTGCGCAAGATATCTGCACAGCTTGCGCTTGGATTTCTACTAATGAACCCTGCCCTATCTTTTAAACCCTAAGTTTTTCACTTAGGTAAAGGAAAACCCTATTGCTTTCTGTAATGTGTATTTTATAAACAGCACTACAGTAACCCTGTTAGAGGTAGTTCCAATGGCAGCATCAATGATTTGATGGCTATCAGGCAGTTACTATGCAGGGCTAAGGAGCAGGCCACAAATCAGATTGGTAAGGTGTGCCTACCGCCCTCCTTCTGCCCTCTGCTTGTTTTTCCATGCTCTGAACTAATTACTTGTCCCCACATCGACATGCCCATTCACACCCTCTTGCCACTGGCTCATGCTCTTTATTTTTCCCAGGATAAACCTCCCCATCATCTCCTCTTATTCCTACTTATTCCTCGGACTCAGGTTTAAATGCCCCTTCCTGTGGAACCTTCATGATGATGATTCCACCCCACTCCAGACAGTTGCTCTATCATCTGCCTTCTGGAACCCTAACATATTATTTGAGAACTAAGTACTTGAAGAGATCTCTTCTCCTTTTGCACATGGATCTCTTAACGACAGAGTTTTTTTTTTGTTTTTTTTTTTTACTACTGAATCTTCAAGGAGCTTAGTATGGATCTTCTAAATGGTCTCAGCTTTGACTTCACATCCTTGGGAAGCTCATTCTGGTTCTTCCTGACAGAGGTAGATGCTCCGCTAGGTGCCTGATAGGTGGGTGTTTAAATGTCTCCATCAATACACTGTAGACTCCTTAAGGGCAAGACTTGTTTTCAGAGTTAGATACATGTTACTCAAGGCATATAGCAAACATCAAAAAAGAAAAGAAAAATACATTTTTCACTCAGTAAAAGGGAATATTGAGGTTGAAATGCTGCTATGTATCTCAAGTGTAAAATATATTTCCTCCTGAATATGAACAATCAAGGGGATAAAATTTAGTTCAAGTCTATATGATATTGGTTATCCTTATACCTTTTATAAATTTAACTAATTGGGATGAGCCTTTAGTTCCTAAACTTATAGATTGGCCAAAACATATATACTGTATCAGATGGCCCTATTATGTTAATTGACATATGGAAACAGGAGGCTTGTCTGGTGTCACAGAGCCCGGACATGGCCCTCTCACTCAGGTTAGTACTTCTTACAAGACACAAAGCTGCACTTGGAAGCCATCAGGCAGCTCTGCTTGGACCCTTCCAGGTTTCCTCTCCAACTCCAATCTATCTTTTTTTTTTTTTTAAGAGAGTGTGGAGGTGATGGTTGGAGGGGCAGATAGAAAAAGAATCTTAAGCAGCCTCCATATCCAGCATGGAGCCCAACATGGGGTTCAATATTAGAACCCTGAGATCATGACATAAGCTAAAATTGAGAATGGCCACTTAACCGACTGAGTCACCCTGGTGTCCCACTCCAAATTATCTTCTTAAGACCCTAATCCTGTTTCTCCTATACAAAGGGTTGTGATCTAGAGATAGTAGTCCATAGTAGGGAGCTTTCAATGAGTTAGATTTATGCCATCAGGGTTACTGCTTAGGAGAGAGCACAGTGTTTGTCTAGTGGTATTTGTGGGAAAAAATACTCAAGCTTCCTCTTTTAGCCATGCCATGGCCCCTAATATGTGGCTGTAATTTGCACAGGAAAGGCTAATAGTACCTCTGCTTTGCACGAGCTTTGAGCGCTCAGGGGGCTCTAATTCACCATAAGAACGCTGTACAGGCAAGCAAAGACTCTAATGTTGCAACCTGGAAGCTAGGCCCTGCTGGCTTCTCAAAGATATCAGCTAAATGGGGCATTCAGACAAGTTCCTGAATCAGCTTTCAGTGTCTGGTGTCAAGGAAATAACACCACATTGAGGGTCAGGATAGCAGGATTCTATTCCTGTCAGTACAACTAACTCATTTTGTGACCCTGATTAAATACTCCCTGGGTCTGTTGCTCAGTTGTCTGTGTTTGCTGTATTTTAATCTTTTCATTTCTGTTGGTTTATTCCTTTTAGTTTCAGATTTCAGTTAAAATGCCTCTTTTTTTTTGAGAAAACTGTGATTCTAATCTAACCCAGACCTCTCTTTCGTAATCTTTTATACACTCTGTATTCTTCCTTCTTAGGATTTAAATATTATTTTTTCTTTCATTATTTAATGCCTTTCTTTGCCAGAGATGTTAAAATCCACTGTGGAAGGATTCTGGTCTCTGTTCACTGAGACATCTCTGGTTTCCAGAATACCCAACAGATGCCTATGAAATAAATGAATTAATAAATAGTTTTGAGAAAAGAAGTCTGGACTTGTGTGATAGTTCTATCAGTTAATATCTGTGATGCTGGCAAATGATTGATGCCACACTCTCGGTTTCCTCATCTATAAAACTGGAACATATTGTAAGTCCCAGCCTACTTGTCTGCATTATTTAAAGATATAGAAGATAACAGATAAAATACCTGATAAGCTGTAAAGAACCTTTATTTGTTTCCTCAGTTTTATTGAGATATAATTGACATACATCACTATATAAGCTCAAGGCATACAGCATGATGTTTTGATTTACATATATTGTGAAATGGTTACTGCGGTAGGTTTAGCTAACATCCATCTTCTCATGTAAATACGATAAAAAGAAAGAAAAAAGGAAAAAAATTTCTTCTTGTGATAACTCACAGAATTTATTCCCTTAACAACTTTCCTATGTATTATAAAGTAGTGTTAGTTAGACTCCTATTGTACATTCAGAAATGAGAGTTTGTACCTTTTGACCACCTTCCTCCAATTTTCTCTCTCCCCCTTCTCTGCCTTGGGTAACCACAAATCCATCTCATTTTATGTGAGTTTGGATTTTTATTGTAGTTTTTAAAAATTCCACATATAAGTGAGATCATACGGTATTTGTCTTCATCAGTCTGACTTATCTGACAGCATAATGCCTTCAAAGTCCATCCTTGTTGTTACAAATGGTAGGATTTCCTTTATTTTTTTATAGATGAATAATATTCTGGTGTGTGTGTGTGTGTGTGTGTGTGTAAAGCAGCATCTTCATTCATTCATCCACTGATGGCCACTTAGGTTGCTTCTGTGTCTTGGCTGTTGCCTTTAATGTGTGCCATATGAGTAGCAGTTTACAAGCTGTGACTTATCCTCCATTGGTATAAACAAATGAATTGGATTTGCTTTTAACTAGGAGAAACTGAGATTTTGAAAGATTGTTTTATCCAAGTTGGAAAGAGGAAGAGAAGGAACTTGCCTTGGAATGACATTCTAGCTTGGAAAGAAGATATGAGAATGGAAGGAATAGGAACTCTAACTCCTATGGACATTTCCATGCATAAATGAAAGTCATCAGATTTCTTAGTCCAGGAAAGAACTGCAATCGGGGTTGGAAATCTCACAGAAGGATTTTGATATATGTGTTACTGGTCAAGCGTGCATGGACCTGGGGATCAGATAGACCTGGGTTTGAGTTTCAGATTTGCCACTTACAAGTTGTATGACCTTGTCACCTTACAAGTACTTCCTAATTTCTTTATGCTTTGTAGATCCAATATCTACAACATAGGAATAATGATATCTCTCAGGGTTGTTACAATGATTGGATGAGAAAATAAATGCATACAGTCAGCACAGTGCCTTGAATATGCTAAGTAAAAAATAAGTGGTAGACTAATCATACTATTCCATTCTGTTCCATTCCACCCTACCCTATCCTATTATTCTACCCTGTTTTATTTTATCCTGTTATGTCTTATCATCTTCCCTCCTGTCTAGTACCATCCTGTTCCACCCTGAGTTGTCCCAGAGGAAGGAGTGACAGTTAGCCATGGAAGCAGCATTACAGGTAATAATAGTAATAGGCTAATGTTGGTAACTCTGGCCAGGTATCACACTAGATGCAACATGTCAGTGAATCTGGTGGGAGGCTACTATTACTATCCTAATTTATATAAGGAATTCAAGCTTGGAGAAATTAAGTAATTTGTCCAGACTTACAAATCATGTGTGAGCTCCAGCAAGGAATTCAACTCAAGGATGTGTGGTTTCAAAGTTTGTACTCTTAACTATTACATTATGTTGCACTGGCATGTTCTCAGGGCTGTTATTGGCAAAAAGCAAGGGTCAAACAAGGAAGCTTGCACTCACTGGCCTCTTCACTCACAGATCCATCTGTGTTTTTGTTTTTCCCATTGGTCTGTAGGTTTCCCACTGATTTCTGGATAAAGATCTGACTCACCTCATTCACCTCTGTTGTATCTCAGTTTGATATATCAGAGATACCAAGTGTCTTAATCCTTGGCAGAAAATAAACCAGAGATAGGGTTATAGAATAAAACACAAGGTGTCCACTTAAATTTGAATTTCAGATAAACAGTGAATAATTTTTTCATATAAGTATGTCCTAAATATTTCACAGGACAAAGTTATACTAAAAAATATTTGTTATTTAGCTGAAATTTAAATTCAATCTGGCATCTTATACTTTTATTTACCCAATATTGGCAACCCTTAAAAGGATAGGCCCTCTTGAGTGTTTTCTTGCATTTAACTCCAGATCAGAGAGTGAATGACTAGAATGGGGGGAGTCAAGTAAACGATTAAAAGTTAGTATGTAAGAAGTTAAAATCACATGTGGAAAGTGGAAATCAGAAGTTATTGAGGGCCCAGTTCCTCTTTAATATCACATCTGGGACATATTTTACCCCTGTGTTCCTCATAAGGAAATTATTAGCCCATCTCTTGTTCTTGGTTCACTCTAGCCAAAGTTTCAGACCAGCCCTGGAAAGAATGCATGTGGCTTAAGGAAGGGCTTCCCTGCCCATGGTGACCACATGCTGAGGAGTGACCATAGCCTTTGTCACCTTTCTGCACGTAACTTACATCTTAGTCAACCCTTATGCCACTGATCAATTTATTAATTTCTTATTTATTGGGAATTTATTGAGCTTGTGTTATTGCCAGGTGCTCTGCTATGCATGAGGGACAAGAAAATTTAAAACACTAGTTCCTGACCTCGCCTTTGTTGAGGAGGCAAATATGTAACCAAATGACTACCATTTAAATATGAGACATACTAAGGGAGCTATGAATAGATTCCTATGGGAGTGTATCACATAGTAGTTAACATTGTCTCAGGAGGCAATCATGGAGGTATCATTTGTTTGGGGCCTTGAAAAATGGGTCTGTGGGTGCTCAATATGCAAGCAAGTTGTGGAGAAGACACGTCAAGTAGGAGACATGACATCTGCAAAAGCACAGAAGCATGGAAGAGCGTAACGTATTTCCAGGAATGAACCTTCAGACTCTTGAGTATTAATAGAAGTGAACATTACAGTGAGCTAACTGAATCTTGAAATTTATTTTAATTAATGAACATGCCAAGAAGAAATAATAGAAAAAGAGAGAGGGAGGGAGAAGAAGAAACAGAGAACATTAGTAGGAGTAAGAAATAACAGAGAAGTGTTAAAGCCCATGGTTAGTTTTTCCTCTCTTCTTATTTTCCTGTTACAATCTTAGATAAGCACATTGCTATCATCAATTATAAGACTTAGAAATGCAATTTTCTTTGACTATTTTTTCACTTTGGAACCCACTTGTTTACAAAGTCCTATCAATTCTCCTCTTAAATATCCTTCACATTTATCAAATGATCTTCATTTCCCTCATAAGTGTCATAGTTTAGGACTTCGTCTTGACTGTTGCAATAACAACCTTGTCTTCTTGATGTATACCTCTCCTATCACCTCAACATCACTATCATTTTTATGTTTCTAAGCATGATTATGTTTACATCTTCTGTCATTTCCCTTCTCTAATAATTCCATGGCTCCTTACTGCATATGGATAAAACTCTGTTAGTTTTATTTGGAATACCCAATTCCCACCAACTCATCCTTCAAATATTACATACTTCAGAAAAACATTGTGACCACATCCCTGGTCTAATCCATGGCAAAATTAATCACATCTGCTATGGGCTCATTTGCACACAACTTTATTATAGTATGGATTGTTTTGAGTCATAAGTTATTGTTTTATTTTCGACACCTTCATTAAGCAACAGGCTCCTCAAACATGGGCCCTACCTTATTTATCCTCAGATATTCTTTGCCTACAATCATGACTATCAAGTAGACAGTGCTAAATAATACAGTGGGTATTCAATGGATGCTAATTAGATGTGTGAATGAACAATTGGGGATAGTGGCAAAGGTGATTCTGGATTCCCACTGAAATGAGAGCCAAAACGCAGGCCAAGAGATGAGGTATACATAGAAAGGTAATATAAGAGTCCAGTGGCTTTTGTTTTTCTAGCAGCTAGATCTGTGGCTGAGGGTGGAAGCAATATTCGAGAATAGGTACTTACTTGTCCGTGCCTCACTTTGGCACATGGGATAGAATGAAGAGGACTTTAAAAAAGGATTAAGCATACATTGATCACATGGAAATGGTAATTTTCCTCTAAATTATGAAGACCTTAGCCTTAAAATCACAGAATAAATATTTGTCAGTGATATATAATTTATCTATGCCAGACAGGAGTATAATAAACTTAAGTCACAAGGTTTTTCTGGAATCAAATGAGGTAATGGATATAGAATTATTTGAAAACTATAAATTGTTAGAGTATAAATTGAAAACTATACAATGATGGAAAACCAGTTGGGTCTATTGAGTCAACAACAGAGATAAAATAGATCCATAAAAATACTCATTTAATTCAAATATAGGTGAAAAAGAGGGGAAAGAAAGAATAGATGGAATTTTTAAAAATCTAGCAACATTGTTGCTATATACAATCATAATAATTACACTAAATGTAAATAAGCTAAAACATCAATAATAAGAGATTGTCAAACTATACTGTATACAGATACTTTAAATATAAAGACATAGGTAAGAGGAAGTGAATGCAAAAATATATATCATCAAACAGTAATCAAAAGAAAGTTAGGATGGTTATATTAATATCAGAAAACATAGTGTTCAGAACAAGAAATATTATCAGAGATAAAGAGGGACATCGTATAATCATAAAGTGATCAATTTATTAAGAAGATGTAATAATCCTATAGTGTATATGACTAAAATTGGATCTCAAAATCCGTGTAACAAAGACTGACAAGAGGGGAGGAATATATAAATTGACAATTATAGATGGAGGCATTGAAACTAGTCTCTCAGTGGTTGATAGAACAAGCAGATAAACAATCAGGAAGGATGCAGAAAACCTGAATACCACTATTAACCAAATTGACCTAAATTACATTATAAAATACTCTACTCCAAGCAGTGTATTCATTTGCAAAGGAAACATTGTTCAAGATAGATTTTGCTGGATCATTAAATAAGCCTTAATGCATTTAAGAAAATTGAAATAATGCAAACTATCTTTTTTTACTGTAATGGTATCCAACTAACTAGAAATCAAGTAATCAACTATGTCAAAAGTTTCCAAATATTTGTAAATTAAACTTTAAAAGTTTTATATAATCCATGAGTCAAAGAGAATGTCCCAAGAGATACTGAAATATATATATATCTTTAATATATATATTAAAGATTTTATTTATTCATTCATGAGAGACAGAGAGAGAAAGGCAGAGACACAGGCAGAGGGAGAAGCAGGCTCCATGCAGGGAGCCTGACATAGGACATGATCCCGAGACTCCAGGATCACGCCCTGGGCTGAACGCGGTGCTAAACCGCTGAGCCACCCAGGCTGCCCTGAAATATATTTTGAATTGGATGAAAGTGAACATATGAAAATTTATAGGAGGCAGCTAATACAATGTTTAGTAGTAAATTTATATCATTAAAGTCTTGTACTAAAAGAAGCTGTGTTTTATGTATACAATGGAATATTAACCCACCATTTGCTTTGATGTGGATGGAACTGGAGGGTATGATGCTGAGTGAAGTAAGTCAATCGGAGAAGAACAAACATTATGTAGTCTCATTCATTTGGGGAATAGAAAAATAGTGAAAGGGAATAAAGGGGAAAGGAGAGAAAATGAGTGAAAATATCAGAGGGAGACAGAACATGAGAGACTCCTAACTCTGGAAAACAAACAAAGGGTAGTGGAAAGGGAGGTGGGTGGGGGGTTGGGGTGACTGGGTGAGGGGCACTGAGGGGGGCACTTGATGGGATGAGCACTGAGTGATATGCTATATGTTGGCAAATCGAACTCCAATTTAAAAAAATAATTAAAATAAAAAAATAAAAGAGAGGGAAATCAATGAGCTCAGCTTCCACCATAAACAAACAAACAAAAAGGCAACTTAAACTCAAAATAAATAACATAGTAAAGATAAGAGCATAAATCCATTACGTTGAGAATAGAGAAAAGTTAATGAAGTGAGGATCTAATCCTTCGAAAAAATAATAAAAGTGGTATACATTTTGACATATTTGTCAATAAGAGAAATGGAAAGAGAGAGAGGGAAAGAGAAAGAGAATGGCAGAGATAAAGTGAAGACATGAACTACAAATATCAGGACCAAAAAAGGAACATCACCTTAGATCCCAGTTGTTTAATAATAAGGAATAATATGAACAGCCTTATATCCATAGAAGTGACGACTTAGATGAAATGGACATTCCTTGACACAAACCAAAGAAAGTCATTCAGGAAAAAATAGGTAATTTGAATAGTTCTGTATCAATTAAAAATGAAATCCATATCTGAAAGCTATTCAGTAGAGGAAATCCCAGGATAAGAATAGTTTCACTAATGAATTCTAACACTTCGGGAACACATAATAACAGATCTACAGAAAACTAATTTCGAATCTAGAAGAGGAGGGACCAGTTCCCAACTAAATGTTTTAAGAACTTTATTGAAATATAATTCACATACCATCAATTCAACCATTTAAAGTGTACATTCAGAGTTGTCATAAACAATTTTATAGCTTTTTCATTACTCCCCTAAAACCCATCCTTATTATCAGTCACTCCCCACATCTCCCTAATCCTCCTCCCCTCCA
Organism: Canis aureus; assembly: GCF_053574225.1. Lineage (NCBI taxonomy): Eukaryota > Metazoa > Chordata > Mammalia > Carnivora > Canidae > Canis > Canis aureus. Next base: position 42,958,114 of record NC_135615.1, read on the forward strand.
GCCCTAGCAATCACTAAACTGCTTTTGGTCTCTTAAGATTTGCCTATTATGAACATTTCATGTAAATGTAATCATATAAAATGTGGCCTTTTGTGTCCAGCTTCTTTCACTTAGTATAATGTTTACAAGGCTCATTTATGTTGTAGCAGGCATCATACTTATTCCTTTGTTTTGCCAAATAATATTCCAATGTTGAATTTTGTTTAATAATTCATTAGTTAATAGAAATTTGGGTTGATTCCAGTATTTGGCTATTATGGATAATACTGTTGTGAACATTCCTCCTACAAGTGTTTGATTAAATGTATGTTTTTATTCTCTTAAGTATATATAGGAATGAAATTGCTGTGTCATATAACTCTAAGTTTAATCTGTTGAGGAACTGCCCGACTTTTCCAATATATCTACACCATTTTACATTCTCACTTGCAATGCATAAGGGGTCCAGTTTCTCTATATCATAACTAGCCCTTTTTACTATGTCTTTTTAATTCTAGTCATTCTAGTGGATGTGAAATATTATCTAATTTTTATTTTGATTTTGATTTCCCTAATAGCTAGTAATACTGAGCATCTTTCATTGTACTTTGCCATTTTATGAGACCAACATTATAGTTGCCAAAATTAAAAAAAAACTATAATACAAAAAAATTATAGATCAATATCCTTCAGAAACATAAACATAAAACCCCCAAAGAAAGTACTAGCAGATGAAGGAAGCCTTATACCTGGACTGCAGAGCTTTTCAATATTTGAAAATCAATAAATGCAGTTTACCATATGGCTAGATTAAAGAAGAAAAACCATATAATTATCTGGATAAGTACAGAAATAATTTTTAAAAATTCAATATTCATTATATGCATTGCCTCTCAGCAAAATAGGAATAAAAAGGAAATTCTTCAACTTGAGAGTATCTATAAAACATCCACAGCTAACATCATGTTTAATATTGAAATATGAATGCTTTTCACTGAAGTCAGGAACAAGACAAAGATATCCTTTCTCACTACTCCTTTTCTGTATTGCCATAAAGGTTTTTACTAGTGCAGTATGGCAAGAAAAAGAATTAAACGGCACACTGATTGGAAAGAGAGAAATAAAACTGTTTCTATTCACAGAAGACATGCCTGTCTGTGTAGAGAATCCCAAATAAAACATTAAAATGCTGTAGAACTGATAAGTACATTTAACAAGTTTGTAGAACACAAGGTTAACTTACAAAAATCAGTGGCATGTCTTACTACTTACAAAGAACAAATGGAAATTGAGATTAAAATATATGTAATTTCCAACAGCACCAAAAAACATAAAATACTCAGGTATAAATCAAACAAAATATTGCACAATATGTATGCTGATAACTATACAATTTTGTTGAAAGAAATAAAAAATGACCAAAATAAACCAAAAGATTTATTATGTTCATTCATTGGAATACTAAATATTACTAAGATGTAAATTCTTTCCAAAGTAATTTTATATAGAAAATGACAAAGTGATTTTAAAATTTATATGGAAAGGCAGAGAACTGGAATAACTAAAAAAATTTTGTGGAGAAAACAAATTCTGAGGAGTCCTTTTACCTGATTTCAAGAATTCTATAAAGCTCACTAATTAAGACAGTATTATATCGGAGAAAGGATATACACATTGATGAAACAGAATAGAGTCTAGAAATATACTCACACTTACATGATCAACTGATTTTCAACAAAGGTACAAAAGTCATTCAATGGAGAAGCAATGGTCTTTTCAAAATATGGTACTGAAACTATTGGACATCCATATTAAAAAATAGATTTTCATCTATATCTTCTATAATATAGAAAAAATAATTCAAAATATGTCACAGAACTACATGTAACAACTTAAACTCTAAACTTTCTAGAAAAACTATAGAGAAAAAGCTTTATATCCTTGGGTTAAACAAAGATTTCTTAGATGTAGTATCAACAACATGATCCACATACACAAAAAAACACTGTTTATAAAAAGCAAAGACAAGCCAGAGAGTAGGAGAAAACTAACATATCTGTTAGAGGATTTATATATAGCCAGAATATATAAATTTTTCTCAAAACTAAGTAATAGGAAAACTATTAAAAGGAAAGGGCAAAAGATCTGAACATATATTTCATCAAAGTAGGTATGTAGTTGACAAACACATAAAAAGCTATATTTTGCACCATTCGACATCAGAGAAATACAAATTAAAAACCAAAATGAGGTATCACTACTCACCTTTTTGAATTGCTAAAATTTAAAAAAAACAAAACAAAACTGACCATAGTAAGTGCTAGAGAGTATACAGATAAACTAGAACTCTCACGGATTGCTGGAAGAAGTGTAAAATGGGAAAACATTTTGGCAGTTTCACATAAAATTAAACGTATCCTTAACCATATAACCCAGCAGTCTTACTCCTAGGTGTACAATCAAGTGAAATAAATATTTATGTTCAAAGAAAAAACATACATGTTAGTTTAAGCGGCTTTGCTGGTAATGGCCCTAAACTGGAAATAATACAATGTTCTTCAATTGGTAAATGAATAAACAAATGTGGTGCATCCACATAAAGTACTACTCAGCATTAATATGATTGAACTCCTGATACATCAACAGCATGGATGAATTTCAAATGTATTATTATTATTATTATTATTATTATTCTCTAAGTAGGCTCTATGCCCAGCATAGAGCCCAACATGGGACTTGAACTAAGGTTGTCAGATGCTTAACGATTGAGCCACTCAGGTGACACTCAAACACATTATTCTAAGTGAAACTCAAAATGCTGCATACTGTCTAATTCTAATTTCATTTATATGATATTCTGAAAAAGACAAAATTCTAGGGACAGCAGATAGATGTGTACATTGAGCCAGGAGAAAAGGGCTTCCTGTAAATGGCCTGAGAGAATTGTTCAGGATGGTGGACACTTTATGCAATGAGTATGCTCATATCACAAAATTTTCTATTTAGTAAAAGACACAGAACTTCATATTTTAAAAGACAAATTTGGGATCCCTGGGTGGCTCATTGGTTTGGCACCTGCCTTTGGCTCAGGGTGTGATCCTGGAGTCCCAGGATTGAATCCCACGTCGGGCTCCCTGCATGGAGCTTGCTTCTCCCTCTGCCTATGTCTCTGCCTCTCTCTGTGTCTCTCATGAATAACTAAATAAAAATATTTAAAAAATAAAAAAATAAAAGACAAATTTAATATGATTTTACTCATATGCAGAACTTAAGAAACAAAACAAATGAGCAAAGGGGAAAAAAAGAGAAGGGAAGCAAACCAAGAAACAGACTCTTAACAATAGAGAACAAATTGATGGTGACCAGAGGGGAAGTGAGTGGGCGGATGGGTGAAATAGGTGATGGAGGATTAAGGACAGCACTTGTGATGAGCCCTGGGTGTTGTATGGAAGTGCTGAATCACTATATTGTACATCTGAGACTCATACCATACTGTATGTTAACTGTATTTAAATTAAAACTTTTAAAAAATAAAAGGTAAATTTAAACTGTATGTAAATTGTACCTTAGAATGTTAGTACATGTAAATTATATCCTGATAAGGGAAAAGAAAAATAATTTTAATAGCTTTCTAGTTAAAATAATTATAATAGTCTTGTAGATGGAGTGATTAGAATGTATAGTGAACTGGTGACTTATATTCAGTGACTCTGCAACTAACTTGCTGGATGTCCTTGGATACTTCTTTTTCCCATTCCAGGGCCCAAATGTCTCCATTTTTCCAACGAGACTGTTGAATGGAATATTGACTAGAATGCCTCTAGCCTTGGCACTCTGTGATGACTAAAGAGGCTGTCTCACTGGTTGCTTTTATATTCCTTTCATCTTTGAGACAAGGTGCTCTGGCTGAAATCTGGGCTGGCCCGGTGTTCTGAGGCATTACCATACACAACAGGCGGGTGTGTGTTGTGGATGTCTAGGGCTAGACTTATGTGGCCACCACCCTTTATCCTTCATATCCTTCCTTCAGCAGGCTGTTTGTGGCTGAGCTGTGAAGAGCTGACATCAACAGCTACCCAGACCTTCAGGATAAACAAAAGAAAACATCTGTCCTGCACACTGATTGGCATTGGCCCTCTGTTTCTCTGGAATAAATAGCTCAATACTGTTTAGTAAGAATAATTCTCATTCCTAAGGCCCTCTCCCATGTGAGAACTCATGCATTCCTCATAATTACCCTACTTGAAATGTAGGTCAGGATGGGTATAATTATCCTCATTTTGTAAATTGTTAAAAACAAAACAAAATAAACTAACAGCAACAATGAGAAAATAAACGAAGGTGTGGGCATTTTAATTCCCTAATCTAATATCACTCTACTAGGAAGGGGCCAAGATTGGACTTGAACAGTTCTATCTGATGTGAAAACCAGTGATAAGAATGCATTTTACTGGGTTCTAGTCTGGAATACAGGAACCCAGTTACTTCTCCTATGCTTATTTATCCATTCCTACATTTACACAATTATCAGCAAATACTTTCTGACCTCAGAAAGAGGAGATTTGACATGAGATATGGATCTGGGAGTCATCACTGAAACATAAAGCCATGGATATAGATGGAATAATTCAAGGATAGTTGGAGGATTAGAAAAGAAGAGCATTTAACCAGATGCTTTAGAAACATCCACATTTAACAAGAAGGCCCTGGAGGAGAATTTTAGACAAAGCTATCAGAAGGGCAGAAGGAAAAAAGAGGATATTTAGGATGCTTTGTAAGCCAAAGGAAGAAAGGCTTTATGAAAGGGAGAGCTGTTTTTGTTGGCAATTGCTTGGAGATAAGAGTTGTGATGTTTCATTAATCTCATGACAAGGAGACTTTGGTCACTTGCAGGAGGGGAGCTGTTGTAGCAGTGGTGATCACACCTCACTATCTGGTGTCAGAGAGTCAAGAAAGTTGATTCCATGCACCGCTCTCAGGGCTGGTTTCTTTACCTGTGAAATATGTATCCAACAGCCTTCTCTACTTCTCTTAAGTAGACTCTGTACTAATCACGTAGCACGGGTCAAAGCTTGATCTCAGGACCCAGAGATCACCACCTGAGCCAAAATCAAGAGTCAGCTAAGCCACCCAGGTGCCCCTCATTTTCTATTATTGTTCCTTCAAGTGTGCATCCAAATTTTATAATGACATTTCTGAAGATGGGCAGTCCACTACCTCTTGGGACAACATAGTGGGTACTGCATAGGATAGACTCTGAAGTCAGAACTCAGTTTGGATGCTACTCAATCAGTGATATTTGCGCAAGTTATTTGAACTCTCAAAACTTCAGTTTCTTATCTGTAAAATGGAGATTATAATAGCTACCTCTATGACTCATCAAGAGACTCAAATGTAATGATCCATGGAGAGCAAATAGCACAGCCTGTGGCAGAGAGAATATGTTTTTTTAAAAAAAGATAGATGGGACGCCTGGGTGGCTCAGTTGGTTAGGCCTCTGACTCTTGATTTAGGTTCAGGTCATGATCTCAGAGTCATGAGATGGAGCCCTGCGTGCGTGTGTGTTGTGTGTGTGTGTGTGTGTGTATCTCAAAAAAAAAAATAGCAACAGTGATGCAGAGGAGCTTTAAAAACATGGCCTTTGGGGATCCCTGGGTGGCTCAGTGGTTTAGCGCCTGCCTTTGGCCCAGGGCGCGATCCTGGAGTCCTGGGATCGAGTCCCACGTCGGGCTCCCGGCATGGAGCCTGCTTCTCTCTCCTGTGTCTCTGCCTCTCTCTCTCTCTCTCTCTCTCTATCATAAATAAACAAATCTTTAAAAAAAAAAACATGGCCTTTGAGGAAAGTTTGAAGAACTTGAGATGTTCACCATAGAAGAGCTAGTTAATAGGAAATGAAGAAGAGCATAATGAGTAAGTTGCAGTAAACTGGTGGAACACTAAACTGAGGTTGGTTGTGTTGAAAAGTATGGGAATCATTTTACCTTCATCATCAGATCATCCAGTCTTGCATTGCTTAGCACCAAAAAAGATCCCCTTCTCCATGATTTTGTCATTGAAAACAGGAGCAGGAAGATCCCAGCGCCTTCACCATAGTAGATGCACACCATAACCGTTGCCACACAGCTTTTTTTTTTTTTTTTTTTTTTTGTGGGGGTCACTGCCTTAAACATCAAATTTATTGTGCTGTTCTTACATTCCAAACCCAACCCCCTCTCCCAATGGAGGTGACCAGAGGGAAGGATTTTCACAGTACCTGCATGCCTCCTTGCCAGACTTCCCCTTCACTTAACCCTCAGTCCATCTATCTGTGGTCCACTGCAACACAGCCAGGGACAAGGGCTGAGGAGAAATGGGAATCTCCTTTGGAGAGCAGGAGGAAGAGGCCAGAGAACTTGATACCGCCCACCTCCCATACCCTAGGAGAACAGAGGTCAGCAAATGGTCAGCAAACTGAAAATCCCTACAGTTTTTGCTGATGCTGACTCCAGCTAGTGGAGCTGCCTGGGGAGCTGCTTTGCACCCCTCATCCCAGGCCAGAGCAGCCACTGCTCCCAGCCGCATTGGTGCCAGGGCTTTTGATTCACCTGCCCCATTCTGGCACATGACTGGGGCCCTGGCTTCACACTTGCTCCATGTGCATATGTGCTCTGGGCCCTGGTGCTGCTGCCACTTCATGCGTGCCTGGTGCACCAGACCCCAGCTCCGCAAACACGTGGAAACTAAAGAATATGCTCTTAAACAACTATTGAGTCAGAGGCAGTCAAAGAGAGTATAAAAGTATCTTGATACAGAGAACAGATCAGTGGTTACCAGGAGGAGAGGAATTGGGGGTGGGTGTAAGGGGTGAAGGTGGTCATTTGTAGGGTGATGGATGATAAATAGGGATGATCACTTTGTAGTATATACAGATGTCAAATTATAATGTCATACACTTGAAACACACAACAATTTAAAAAGTATCTTGAGACAAAAATGAAAACAGAACATACCAAAATTTATAGGATGCAGCACAAGTAGTACTAGGAGGGAAGTTTTTAGTGATAGACACCTACATTGAGGAAGAAGAAAGATCTCAAATGAACAACCTAACATTACACCTAAAGGAAATGGAAAAAGAAAAATAAGCTTAGCCCAAAGTTAGCAAAAGGAAGGAAATAATAAAGATTAGAGCAGAAATAAATTGAAGGAAATAATAAAGATTAGAGCAGAAATAAATTGAATATAGAATTTAAAAATGGGAAAAAATCAATAAAACTAAGAGTTGTGTTTTAAAAAAATGATAAGCAAAATTAACAAACCCTTAGTTAGACTAAGAAAAAGAAGGAGGAAAACTCAAATAAATAAAATCAGGAATGAAAGAAGAGACATTACAAAGGATGTCTTGGAAATAGAAAGGATGATAGGATCTATTATGAAGAATCACATGCCAAAAACCTGGATAACCTAGATGGAATGGATAAATTCCTAGAAACATACAACATACTAAAATTCAATCAAGGAGAAATTGACAGCCTGAATAAATCAATAATGAATAAAGAGATGAAATCAGTAATTGAAAACCTCCAGCAATGAAAAGCCTAAGACCAAATGTTTTCATGGGTGAGTTCTACCAACCACGTAAAGAATTAACATCAATCCTTCTTAAACTGTCAAGAAAATGAAAATGAGGGAACACTTCCAAACTCATTTTGAGACCAGCATCACCCAGATACCAAAACCAGACAAAGGCACTACAAAGAAAAAAAACTATAGGGTAATCCTCCTGATAAATATAGCAGAGAGGATAGTGATGGTCCTTCAGGTAAGGGGAAATGGGAAGATGTTGGTCAAGGTGTATAGAGTTTCAGTTATGCCAGGTAAATAAGTTCTGGAGATCTCTTTTTCATCATAAGTATAGTTAATGATACTGTACTATGTACAAAATTTGCTGAGAGTGGATCTTAAGTGTCCTTAACCCACACAAAAATGATGCGAACTATGCTATGTAGGGAGATGTATATGTAATATAGCTTGATTGTCATGATTATTTAATAATGTTCTGTGTATCAAATTATTATGTTGTGTAACTTACACATTTACAAGTTTTAATTATCAATTATACCACATTAAAGTTGGAAACAAATGGTTTCATAAGAAGTAGTAACTTTAAATTTTTGGGAAAAGACTCATGAACAGCTTAACACTATATACCTACCTACCTACATACATTCATATATATAAAGAATATTAAAATTCATGAACTGTGTAGCTGAATAGAATCTTTATTATTTTATTCTTTTTCTCCAAAGTACTCATGTGACAAACACAAACACAAACATTTTAAAGCTCTTACTAAACAGACAAATACAAAACTAAGAGTTTTCCAATTAGAGGCCTCTGGGTCAGTTATTAAAATAATCAGGGGATCCCTGGGTGGCGCAGCGGTTTGGCGCCTGCCTTTGGCCCAGGGCGCGATCCTGGAGACCCGGGATCGAATCCCACATCGGGCTCCCGGTGCATGGAGCCTGCTTCTCCCTCTGCCTGTGTCTCTGCCTCTCTCTCTCTCTCTCTCTCTGTGACTATCATAAATAAATAAATAAATAAATAAATAAATAAATAAATAAATAAAAAAGAAAATAATCAACTTGCCATTCAAAAGAAAAAAACTAGGAATGTCTGGAAGGCTCAGTGGTTGAGTGTCTGCCTTTGGCTCAGGGTGTGATCCTGGGGTCTGGGGATTGAGTCCCACATCAGGCTCCCTGCATGGAGCCTGCTTCTCCCTCTGTCTGTGTCTCTGCCCCCCTCTCTCTCTGTGTCTCTCATGAATGAATAAATAAAATCTTTAAAAAAAAAAAAGAAAGGAAAAAACTGTTGCTTTTTTTTTGTTTTAAAGATTTTATGTATTTATTCATGAGAGACACAGAGAGAGACAGGCACAGACACAGGCAGAGGGAGAAGCAGGCTCCATGCAGGTAACCCAATGTGGGACTCGATCCGGGTCTCCAGGATCAGACCCTGGGCTGAAGTCGGTGCTAAACTGCTGAGCCACCTGGGCTGCCCAAAACTGTTGCTTTTGTATATTATAGCAACTTTTGCTTCTGTTTTTATTTTTTTTTTTTTATTTTTTTTTTATTTTTTTAATTTTTATTTATGATAGTCACAGAGAGAGCAAGAGAGAGAGGTGCAGAGACACAGGCAGAGGGAGAAGCAGGCTCCATGCACCGGGAGCCCGATGTGGGATTCGATCCTGGGTCTCCAGGATCGCGCCCTGGGCCAAAGGCAGGCGCCAAACCGCTGCGCCACCCAGGGATCCCCTTGCTTCTGTTTTTAAAATAAGTTTAAGACATGAAAAAAGTAACCATATTAAACTACTGTAAAATCAGTCATGTTTTCATTGGTGGCTAATAATGATTAATGAGAATAAGATAATGAGAAAAAATTAGATTCCAAATAAACTTCTAGGGCATATGACAATGAGATTAATAAAAACTTTTCTCCACACATAATCATTAACAGATGAATAAAGCTTGTTTCAATGAAGACAATATGAAAATAGTAAAACATACTCTATTAAAAATTACAAGTTGCTTATTTTCTTTGGAAATCACTATAATGAGCATTTTATTGAAAAACCAGAAGCATTAGGGTGTCTGGTTTAAGAAGGATCTAGACATGTCATTTTCTCTTTCATCCTTTGCATCTTGATTTTTCTTTTTCCCTTAAAGACCCTCTTCCCCATCTTCTACTCTCTCCTTGGCAACATAGTCATCATAATATTTATCCTGAAATTCTTTTTTGAATGAGAGGTCTGTTTCCTATTCTCTCTTTTTATTTTTTTTAAGATTTATTTATTTATTTATTTATTTATTTATTTATTTATGAGAGAGAGAGAGAGAGAGAAGCAGAGACACAGGAGGAGGGAGAAGCAGGCTCCGTGCCAGGAGCCTGACATGGGACTCGATCCCGGGACTCCAGGATCGCGCCCTGTGCCAAAGGCAGGCACTAAACTGCTGAGCCACCCAGGGATCCCCTCTTTCCCAATTCTGAACTTGCTTCATCTTACTCTCCTTCTCATCCTTCTCCTCCTTCTCTTCCTCCTCTTCCTCTTCCTCATATTCTCTGGATGAACCAGCTCCATCCTCCCCATTGTCTTCATATATGGTTATTTTCATCCTCATCCTCCTCCTCTTTAGAGCTGATGTTCATTATCTTTCTTATCAAATCCGTTTAAGTATGTTATGCTGTAGCAGTTTAAAAAGCTTTCTCAACTAATAGGATTATGACATCATAGTTAAATCATGACTTTTCTATTTTTTAATATTTTTCTGAACATCTACTGAACCTCAGTTGGTTCCATTCAGATTAAAGTAGCTAGAATTTGGTCATTTCCCTTCCAGAACGTCCACGCCCCTAGAAATGATATTAAGACTTCTGGTCAATGAGGTTAGTTCCACTATAGCCATACTTAGAAATCCTGGTTTTTAAAAATGACCATTCATGCTTTCAGTTTCCCAATGGCTGACTAGCAGGTCGGTCATTCAGGGTCTTCATTGCCCCCCTTTTCCTTAAGTACCATGAATCTTGTTTCTCATTTCTTCCCTCTCACAGTATCTCCAATTCCAAAACTTGCAAAAAATTTGGAAATGAATGAAAAGAAAGACACTAACACTAACAAAAAATATAAAGGAGGTAAAAAAAACAAACAAACAGATGGAGTGCAGAGTTGGAATGCTCTTATTGCCTCCCCTCATCCTTGTTTACACATTCATAGTTATTTTCCCTTCAACAGCTATTTAGAGGCTTGAATGATTTTTTTAAATGTCTGATATAATCAGAACTGTATTTTTGGAATATTAATCTGATCTGTGTGGAAATTGGGCTAGAGAGGGGAAAAAACAAGAAGCAAGAAATTAGGAAGTGATTTTATTAGCCAACAAAAGAAAAAAATTGAGAAATTAAACAATAATCTTGTCACTGGAAAATAAGCAAAGGATATAACTACAAGTGGTATCACGGAGTTGGCTTTGAGACTGGGTGATTGGTGGGAGAGATGGTGACTTTATCATGAAAAGGAAGCAAAGGAGAGAGCTCACGGGAAAGATGCTGAGTGTAGTTGGGCACTTGAGGTTGGAAGGCTTCTTCATCATGTAGGTGGGAGTTCCCTATAAGTAAGTGGCAAATGGGGGCAGTCCAGTGGCTCAGCGGTTTAGCACCGCCCTTGGGCTGGGGCCTGATCCTGGGGTCCCCGGATTGAGTCCCATGTCGGGCTCCCTGAATGGAGCCTGCTTTTCCCTCTGCCTGTGTCTCTGCCTCTCTCTCTCTCTGTGTCTCTCATGAATAAATGGATAAAATCTTAAAAAAAAAAAAAAAAAGTATGTGGCAAATGTACTGGAGAAATGGGGTTGAGAGGAAGCCCCAAAGATAGGGTATCAGAGCCTTTGGTAGATAAAACATTTGGGATTATCAATTTTTAAAAAGCTACTGTATTTAAGAAGAGATACTTAGGAATGAATCGGAGAAGAAACAGTAAGATAATGAGCAGGGGAAGCCTGATTGCTGATTCTCTAGAGGCTGAGAGGGAAGGGAATTTGGAGAGGTAAGAGATGCTTACTCAGAGGCAGAGAATAGTGAGAAGTTTTTGAGTTGACGGCAGAAACACTGACAGAGGGTTTAACCTGCCAGTGAAGAGACATACTGCTCTTCCACAGACAGTAGTGTCATCCAGTTCTAGGTGAAATGTGCAGGTACAAAATAGCAAAGTACACCCCTTTTCCTCCCTTTTTCCCCCTTGACATTCGTTCCATGCTGAGCGAAAGAAGAGGTGGAACTGAGCTTGGTCTGGTCTCTTCAGAGAGTCAGAAGTGCATTGGATGGCATCCATGTGCCCTTCCAAAACCACCCTGTTTTTCTGTAGTCTGGTTTTTGCCCTTTGAGGCTGACCTGGCTGGATTATAATGATGGGCTTTTTGCCTCCTAACAGCCTGTTGGTTTTGTCTCACGGTGATGTTCAGTGGGAAGTCACAGGGCAGTAGGAAAGTAGTATGGAGTATTTCCTCCCAATTCTTCCATGGCACATAATTATATGTTGTCTGTGTGACTTTGTGATGCCTTGTCTGTACTAGGGTGTCACAGCATTTTGGCCTGATGGTAGCTCAGAGTAGTGATGTGAACATCGATAAGGGCCAAAGACGGAGCACTTTGTAATATTTAGGCTTCATATTTCTAACTTGACCAACTATTGTTTTCCTTTTAAAATTGACATTCTGTGATTATGAACTAGTGCTATGCTATTCGAAGTATATAGTCTGTGGACTAGCAGAAACAGCTTCTCTTGGGAGCTCATTAGAAATGCAGATTTGCAGGTCCTACACCGAACCCACTGAATTGCAATCTATAGTTGCAAAAGACACCCAGGTGATTTATATACACATCAGGATTTGAGAAATACTAAGCTAATATACCATCATAGTTACTTATTAGCTCTAAGAATTTGTGACAATTTACTATCCCTTTCTAATCTCAAATTCCAAATTTCTAATCTTAAATTTCTGAACAATTATAATAACAATCAATAGGGTTGCTGCCAAGAGTCAACAAGACAAAGTGATCCTATATTGTTGTATAACACTTTTTTTATTAAAATACTTCTGGTATCTTCATGTGCCAAGTACTGTGCTTGATGAGTCCTTGGTCTCATGCAACTTACATTGTTTGAGTCTTGTGGACCAAAGTTATTCCTGTTTTTGATTATGGCAGCATCGTATTGTAGATAGATCACTGACCCCAAAGGTGAGAATATATAGATGGCAATCCTCTTTGATTACCACAATCAAGTTAGTTGATACTTCTAAAATCTCACATAGTTATTTTTCTGTGTGTGTGGTGAGAATACTTAAAATCTACTTCAGTAAATTGCAAGTATATGAAATTATAATATTAAGGATAGTCAGCATACTGCACATTAGATCCTAAGAACTTATTCACAACTCAAAAGTTTGTATCCTTTGACCTATATCTCCTCATTTTGGCATCCCTTGGCCCCCAGCAACCACCACTGTACTCTCTGTTTTTATGAAATTGGCAAGTGTGTATACATGTATTTAGATTCCACATAAAAATGATACCATGCAGTATTTGTGTCACTCTGTCTGGCCTATTTCATTTAGCATCATGCCCTTCAGGTCCACCCACATTGTTGCAAATCAGTCCTTCTTCTTTGGAATGCACTCTATAAGGCCTTAAACAAGTCATTTCTGCTTTCTGAACATTGCAAATGGAATCTTAAGAATACCAGACCAGAAAGTGCTTCATAGAATAGTGAATGTGTGCACTTCTCCATGGAGGGGATAAAAAAAATATAAATATGGCCAAGAAAGTTGGGAAACTTATTTCCCTATTAGGAGATCACAATACACTTTTACTATAGTAAAATCTTCAAGAAGTACTGAATAAAATAGCCCTTTAATTTGGCATAATCCCACATTTCTGGCACTTATCATCAAAGATTTCTTCCTTTCTTTTACTCCTGCCTCCCTTCCTTTCCTTCTTTCTGTCACAGTAATTTGGGGAGATCTTAGACTGGCTCTCTAAGGCCATTTATGGCCATGATATTTAGCGGATCTGTCTTAGAAACATCAGGAGGGAAGGAGGATTTTGCAAGGACAGTTCCCATAGTGGCTGGTCAAGACGACTCCCAGTGGTTGTTTGGTTTCCCAAGAGGAAGCATTCAGTTTTAATAAAAGGTCAGGGAATAGGAGCACAGTCTTTAGGAGTCTCCTGACATTGAGCAAGTCTCTAGCTCTCAGTTTCTGTGTCTATGAGAGGGTGTGGGATCAACCTGGTGACTCTGTCATGGTCTGGAATGTCTAAGCTGTGGAGGAATGGAAGAAGGCTGGAAATGTCTCTGCCTCAGCGAGGAGAGGGCTCTGTGTTGTTGCCCATGAAATTCAGATAGTGCTTTTCTTGCTTGATTTGGAAATGGTGTTTTCCCCAGTGAAAGCTGGGCTTCCTCTCAGTGTGAGGACTGGAGAGTCCTACATTTGGCTTGAAGAGGGCTTACTGACTCAATTAAGTGACCAAACCTGTCCCACTTGCTTAGAGTGTGGGTTTCAGAAATATGGCCACAATCCAGAGGGAAATAAGCCCAGAGCTTGTCTCAGCAGGTATTTTTGAGGTTGTTTCTTCTCCACATAAAGTTCTCAAGCTTTTGGTGTGAAGAAAAGCACTTACTATCATGTTTTACTTTCTAAAGTTTCCTGTACACTGATAAATAGAAACCGTAAGCACATGTACTTCCAGGTTTAGTGCAGGGAGAAGGAAGGCAGATAGTAATGCACCAGTAATTTTGAACAGGAGGTTTGACAGGTAAGAGGTAGTAGACTCAAAGAAAAGGGTACTGAGGTGATGAAGGAAAGTCTCCTGGTCACATTCAAAAGAAAAGTTCTTCTAACCACCTAGATTCGAGACAGAAACGGGCATAGGGACCACACAGAAGCTCCACATATCTGGGGGATACAAAGCAGTTCCTAAGAATATGGACTCTGAGGCAGTCAAACCCAAATCCAAGCCTGTTGAAGGAGGTCATTGAGAGGATGTGACCACCGGTTGACCCATGAGCTGGACCCAGGCAATTACAGGCTCCTCATTTCCTCACCCCTCCCACCCCCATCCTTGGAATGTACGTTCCGCCCACTGTCCACGCTAGGTGTCATTTTCAAGGACACAGCCTTGAGACAGTAATGTGTTATTGAGACCATCGGGACTGGATACGTGACACTATCCCGCTCAAAACCTCTGTATGAACTTCTAAGATTCTGTCAGAGAGGTGCAGAAATCTACTTGCCTTGCTATTATCCAAGACAAGGCTTATACGTAAGTTCCCTTGCTTATTAACCTTGCTACTTACCAATCTAGAGTGGCCCACCTCTTAGATAGTCACTCACATATCTTGATAATTCAAGAAGAGATTTTGAGGTTATATGGTGCTGTGAAAAAAAAGAATCTGTCTGACGTCTGTTCAAATCCTGGTTAAAATAAATTCCTAGTTTGGGTTAAATCCCAAATAATAAGTCCCAAACTAGGGATTTATTTTAACCTCTCTGAAACCTTGCAAGGTTATGAAGATTAAATGGATGACAAATCCATGTACCTATTATTAGCGTCTGCCTTACATAAGCCTTCAGTAATAATAGCTGTTACCGTTGTTAATATAGAATATTGGAGTTCTAAAATATGAACGTGAAAAAAGAAAGACAAGCACCGTATGATTTCACTTATGTGTGGCATCTAAAAAATAAAACAAAGGAAGAAACAAACAAAAAGCAGAATCAGACCTGTAAACAAATTGATTGCCAAAGAAGAGGGGGGTGAGAGGGTAGGCAAAATGGGTAAAGGACTGTGGAAGATACGGCTTGAGTATCTTGAGTAAGCAACAGGGATGAGAGGTACAGCGTAGGGAATGTAGTCAGTGGTACTGTAATAGTGTCGTATGGTGACAGATGGGAGCTACATGTGTGGTGAGCATAGTATAATATATAGACTTAGTGGATTACTGTTTTCACCTGAAACTAATGTAACAGTGTGCATCAACTCTACTTCAATAAAAAATAAATACAAATAGATGAAGTCAATAAACTTCTGAGGGGAAAAATGACTTCTCCAAAGTCATAGAAAACTATAGACTAGAACCCAGTCCTCCAAGCTCTAAGCCAAATGCTTTTTGCGTCTACATACTCAGCCTTCTCCATGAAGTAGTATGTGAAGCACATACTTCATGGAGTACATACAGTGGAGAAGTGTAGTGACACATCTTATGGAGCCCAGGGGACTCACAGTCAGAAATTGAAGTTAAAAATCTGGCTCTGCCACATACTGACTTTTGTGATCTTGTTAAAGCCATGCAACTTCTATGAACCTCCTTTCCCTCATCTTGTAAAATGGTGATAATGACCCTTGCTTGCTTTCCAGGACTGTTGTGAAGTTCAAACGAGTTGAAAGAGAAGTTTAAAACTGTAAAGAGCAGCAGGTGTGTCAGGGATTGATATTTATATCACATGCTTAAAAGTGGCAAGGGAGCATAATTTGCTTGATATTGGTTCATCAGTATCAGAGAAACGATTTATTTGATAAGTCTGCTTGCAGTCCAGGAGAAGCAAAACAGGGTAAGAGTTGCTCATTCTAACAAGGTGGGAGCATGTGGGGTGGGGGTGCCTCTGAGGACTGTTGCTCTAACCAGAATAAATCCAAGAACTGCAGTTGGCTGGAGTTCTCTGTGCAGCCGTGTTCAAAGAAACCAAGTCTGAGTCCAAAAGTGATTAGAAGTGATTCAGGTCTTTAGTTGAATCCCTTGGCAGATGTCTACAGGGATGTAATTCCTACCCAGTTCTTCTACATCCTCCTTTGTCCAGCCTCCCATCTTCACATGGCTCGCACCGTATAGCCACCCCAAGCCTTTATGTTAAACCTTCACCATCAATCCTCCATGGAACTTACCTTGGCAAAAATACAACACAAAACAAAACTGAGCCTTAGTGATCTTCACGTTTCTTTTTTCTCTCTTATCCTTTGCCTCTATATTTTATGCGTCTAGTTAACTAAATATTCATTTGCCTTTCTGATGAAATTTCTCTCCACTTCTCCATTCTTCTCTCTTCTCATTTGCCAATTCTCTGTTAAAAAAAAAAAAAAAAAGAGCTAGAAGCAGAGCTGCAGCATTTTGAATTTGAATTTGAAGGTGGGGAAGGATTAAGGTACAGCGAAAAAAAATTATATAAATATAGTCTAAATTTATTACAGTTTGTTTGTTTTCCTCTCTCCAAAGGAATGACTGAATTAGCAATGTGGTTATGAGGTATGAAATTTGTGTTATGGGACCAGATGTAGGGAAGCTAGTTGTAGGGATTTGCTTATGTTTTGGTTCATACTCATAAAAGTTTTTTGCTCATATTTTCTTCAGGCATTTAAGTGTCTCTCTCGTGCCCTAAATTTGTGCTACTGACCACACCTTCTATCTGCTCACCTTATTTTTATTAGTTTACTTTTAAGATCTACTCTCAGAGACTCCTAACTCTGGGAAAAGAACAAAGGGGAGTGGACAGGAGAATGGGGTGACTGGGTGATGGGCACTGAGGGGGGCACTAGACAGGATGAGCACTGGGTGTCATGGTATATGTTGGCAAATCAAACTCCAATAAAAAATATACAAAAAAATAAAATTGTAAATAAATTAAATTAAATAATTTAAAGATCTACTCTCAGCAAGTTTCAAATATGTAATAGTATCATTAACTATAGTTACTGTACTGTATGTCCATCCCCATGACTTATGTGCTCCCCTTAAATACTGGCTTGAAGTCCTGCGTTTGGAAGAAAATGCCTTCATTACAAGTGCTGACTCACCCTCATGGGTCCTCATTTTGAGTTACTTATCTGATTGCTTGAGACGGTTAGCAGAAAAAGCCACTGTTTTTTGCTGAGCACCACCTTGTGGATAATTAATGAGCTGTGATGGCATAACTGGTATGTTCCAACAGTGTCTGGGTCAGAATTCTTGGATTAGAATTCTTGCTCTCCTACCTACTAGCTTTGTGACTGTGGAGAAGCTGCTTAATCTGTGTCTGCGTTTCCTCTGTAGAAGGAGATAATCTACCAATTCTGTGGTGCCTGGTATTATAGTAAGCACACAGAGCTACTAATTTGATGTTATTATGTATAACAGTTTGAGAGCATTGGTCAAATAAGAGCAGATTTCTAGATAAGGGCAATCGTAATAACCAGTATCAATACTATTATTAATAAGATGATAATAGCTAGTATTTACTGAATGCCTACCAGCAGCAGATGCTGTGCTGCATTCTTTGTGTGTGTGTGTGTGTGTGTGTGTGTGTACTACATTCTTTACATGAATCATTTCATTCAATCCTCACAATGCTCCTTTGTATTGAGCACTTTTATTATGCTCAGTTAATACGTGAGGGGCCTGGGTCTCTGAGATAACTGGTTCATCCAGAGCTACACATCCAACAAAGGCAGAGCTGCAATCAAATCCAAGTATGACATTAAACATGTCATTTTAACTGCTCTAAGCTCTAAGCTCCTTGTGAGAGTTGAGTAAGGAAATTGTACTTCATAGGTAGAAGACAGTATGCATATCCACTCCCAGGCCCAAGTTCCCCATGCATTTTGGGGGGCCAGCAGGACTGTGATGAGGCCAAGCTTGTGGATATTCCCCACATGGACATTGAGGCGCTGAAGAAACTCAAAGAGGATAAAAAAAATTAGTCAAGAAGCCGGTCATGTGGGACACCTGGGTGGCTCTGTGATTGAGCGTCTGCTTTCAGCTCAGGTCATGATCCCAGGGTCCTGGGATCAAGTCCTGAGTCGGGCTCCCTGCATGGAGCCTGCTTCTCCCTCTGCCTGTGTCTCTGCCTCTCTCTTGTGCCTCTCATGAATAAATAAATAAAATCTTTAAAAATGAGAGAGAGAGAGAAGCTGACCAAGAAGTAGGAGGCCTTTTTGGCTTCAGACTCTCTAATCAGGCAGGTCGCATGAATCCTGGGCCCAGGCCTGAATAAGGTAGCCAGTTTCCTTCCTTGCTGACCCACAGTGAGAACATGGTGGCCAAAGTGGATGAAATGAAGTCCACCCTCAACTTCCAGATGAAGAAGGTGCTGTGTCTGGCAGTGGCCATTAGCCATGTGAATATGACAGGTGATAAGCTTGGGTACATTATCCACTTAGCTCTCAGTTTCCTGGCGTCATTGCTCAAGAGGAATTGGGAGAACGTGTGGGCTTAATGTATCAAGAACACTGCAGGCAAGCCCCAAAACCTGTCCTAAGGCACAGCTTAATAAACCCTGGTATTATCATTAAGAAAAAAAAGATGGGGGGGCACCTGGGTGGCTCAGAGGTTGAGTGTCTGCCTTCGGCCTAGGGCCTGATCCTGGAGACCCTGGATCGAGTTCCACGTCAGGCTCCCTGCACGGAGCCTGCTTCTCCCTCTGCCTGTGTCTCTGCCTCTCTCTCTGTGAGTCTGTGTCTCTCAGGAATAAATAAGATCTTTTTTAAAAAAAGATGTGATGCTTCTGCTGGAATTGTGCATTATATAGTATACTTTTGATTAAAAGTCATAGAATAAAAACTAGTTTAAGGAAAAAAGTTCATTGTAAGGATTGGGAGGTACCTCAAGACATCCACAGGCAAGAATAAGACAGCTGAAGGTGGAGTCTGCAATCCCATGCTTTCTCTCTCCATCCAGAATTTATGCTCCTGCCCACAGGTTATACTTGTTTCTTCTTCACTTCTCTGCAGAAGAGCTTTCTCTCTCGGTTTCTCTGTCCACTTGGTAGGCAGTAGATACCCGTTTGATGGCTGCTGAGACGACACGTCTCTGACAAGACTGATCTTGACAAAGAAAAAGATTCTTACTTTTAGTTTCAATTCTTAACTTTTTGTTGGTGATGCATTTTTTTTTATCACTTTGTTTTATTTCATCATGATGTGTATACTCTTTTATCTCCATCCGCTATTTCCTACATCCTCCCACCCATCTTCTTTCTGGTAGCCATCAGTTTGTTGTCTATACTTAAGAATTTGTTTCTTGGTTTGTCTCTTTTTGCTTTGTTCATTTGTTTTGTTTCTTAAATTCTACATATGTATGAAATCATATGGTATTTGTCTTTCTCTGACTGGCTTATTTCACTTAGCATTATTCCCTCAAGCTCTATCCACTTCATTGCAAGTGGCAAGATT
Source organism: Canis aureus (assembly GCF_053574225.1). Lineage (NCBI taxonomy): Eukaryota > Metazoa > Chordata > Mammalia > Carnivora > Canidae > Canis > Canis aureus. The sequence continues at coordinate 42,977,821 of NC_135615.1, forward strand.
TCATTTTTTCTGATGGCTGAATAATATTATATATATATATATATATATATATATAAAATAAAATAAATCACATCTCTTTTATCCATTCATCTAGTGGGCACCTGGGTGCTTCCATAGTTTGGCTATCGTAAATAATGCTGCTGTAAAATAGGGGTCCATGTATCCCTTTAAATTAGTGTTTTTGTATTCTTTGGGTAAATACCCAGTAGTGCAATTGCTGGATCATAGAGTAGTTCTATTTTTAACTTTTCGGGGAATCTCCATACTATTTTCACAGGGGTTGCACCAGTTTGTATCCCCACCAACAGTGCAAGAGGACTCCTTTTTCTGCACATCCTCACCAACACTTGATGTTTCTTGTGTTGTTGGTTTTAGCCATTTAGCCATTAGACAGTTGTGAGATGGTATCCAATTGTGGTTTTGATTTGTATTTCCCTGATGATGAGTGATGTTGAGCATCTTTTCATTTATCTGTTGGCTATCTGGATGTCTTTGGAGAAATGTCTGCTTATGTCTTCCACCCATTTTTAATTGCATTATTTGCTTTTTGGTTATTGAATTGTGTTAGTTATTTATATATTTTGGATATTAACCCTTTGTCAGATATATAATTGGCAAATGTTTTCTCCCATTCAGTAGGTTGCATATTAGTTTTGTTGATTGTTTCCTTCTCTGTGCATTTTTTTTTATTTTGATGTAGTCCCAATACTTTATTTTTGCTTTTATTTTCCTTGCCTCAGGAGACCTATCCAGAAAAATGTTGCTATGGCTGATATCAGAGAGATTAATGCCTGTGCTCTTTTCAAGGATTTTTATGGTGTCAGTGTCACATTTAGGTCTGTAATTCATTTTAAATTTATTTTTGTTTATGGTGTAAGCAAGTGGTCCAGTTTCATTCTTTTTTGAAAAGATTCTAGTTATCTAGTTTTCCCAACACTATTTGTTGAAGAGACTCTTTTTCTCATTGTATATTCATTCCTCTTTTGTCGAAGATTAATTCAAATTTGAATAAAATTCAAATAACATGAAATTAACCATTTTAGACTATACAAGTAAATGTCATTTAGTACTTTCACAATATTGTGAAACTGTTACCTCTGTTTAGCTCCAAAGTATTTTTATCACCTCCAAAGTAGACCATTTACCCAATAAGCAGTCACTTGCCATTCGTTTCCCCCAAGGCCAGGACAATCACTAATCTGCTTTCTGTTGGTGGATTTACACATTTCTGCATGGGAAATGCAGAAACAATACAGTGTATGACCTTTTATATCTGGCTTCTTTCACTTAGCAAAATGTTTTTTGTTGTTGTAGCATGTTTCAGTATTCCATTCCTTTTATGGCTCAATAATTTTCATTGTATGAGTATACCACAGTTTGTTTATCCATTCATTTGTTGATGGATATTTGGGTTGTTTCTTGCTTTTTGGCTGTTGTGAATAATGCTACAGGTTTTGTGTGGATACCCATTTCAGATTCTTTTAAGCATATCATAGGAGTGAGATTGATGAGTCATATGGTAAAATTTTGTTTTACATTCTGAAGAGTTGCCAAACTGTTTTCCACAATGACTGTGCTATTCTACACTCCTACATGCAACGTAGAAGGGCTCTAATTTCTCCACATCCATGCCAATACTTTCTATTTTCTTTCCATTTAAAAAAAAATTATGACTCCAGTAAGTCAATATCTAGTGAAAATATTATCTTGGTGGTTATGATTTATATTATTCTAATGACTAAAGAAATCAAATGTAATTTCTCCTCCAGTTTTATTGAGATATAACGAGCATACATCATTGTATAAATATGTTTATGGTATCCAGCATAATGGTTCAACTTATATATATGTATAGTGAAATGATTACCACCATGACTTTAGTTAGCACCATCATCTCATATAGATACAATAAAAAGAGAAAGAAAAAAAAAGAAGAAAGAAAAGATTCTTTCTTGTGATGAGAACTCTTAGGATTTACTTTCTTAGCAATTTTCCTATATTTCATACAGTGGTGTTAGCCACAGTCATCATGTTGTACATTACATCCCTAGTACTTTGTACCTCTTGACTACTTTCTTCCAGGTCTTTCTTCACTATACTCATCTCGCCTTTGGTAAATACAATATGGTCCCTTTTTTCTATGAGATTGATTTTTTTTTTTGAGTTTGGGTTTTTTTTTATTTCACATATATGAAAGATCATACTGTATTTGTCTTTTTCTATCTGACTTATTTCACATAGTATAATGCCCTCAAAGTTCATCTATGTCGTTGCATATTTTATGGCTGAATAATATTCCATTGTGTAGATATACCACCATTTCTTTATCCATTTATTGATCAATGGACCTTAGGTTGATTTCATATCTTAGCTATTATAAAAAATACTGCTGTGAACATGGAAGGGCAGGTATTTTTCAAGTAGGTGTCTTTGTTCCCTTAGGATATATTCTCAAAAGTGAAATTGCTGGGTCATAGGGTATTTCTGTTTTTAATTTTTTAAGGATCCTCCATATTGTTTTCCATAATGGCTGCACCAGTTTATGTAATCAACAGTCAGCACATTTTTAATATCATCCATTTATAATTGATTAGTGTACTTGTAATGGATTTTAATGACATCCATTTGTATCTGATTAATGTACTTCTTTGGAGAAATCTCTATTTAAATTCATTGCCCATTTAAAAAATTAGTTTATCTTTTTGTTGTTGAGTGTTACACTTCTTTATATATTCTGGATAACAGTCCCTTAACAGATACAGTGGATTCTCATTATTTACAGGTTCTATATTTGTGAATGTGCTTACCTGATAAAATTTATTCATAACTCAAAGATCAATATGATTTTGTCACCATTTGAAGACATGCAGAAAGTGAAGATTTTAGTTGCCAGAGGCATATTTCCCCAGCTGATAGAATAGAGTGTCACTCTACCTTCTTGTTCCAGCTGTCTCACAGAGATGACCAGAGGATGGAGACGGCCAGGTAGTGCAATGAAGTCCAGCTCTGGGGCCTATTGGACAGGTTTGAATCCCAACCCTGGCATCCATTACCATCTCAGGTAAGTTACTTAAATTTTCTGACCCTTGCTTTTTTATGTAAAATTTTAAAAAGATGGCTTTTAAAAAGCATCTGCCTTTGGCTCAGGTCGTGATCTGGGGTCCCAGGAACAAGTCCAACATCGGGCCCCCAGCAGGGAGCCTGCTTCTCCCTCTGCCTATGTCTCTGTCTCTTTCTCTGTGTCTCTCACGACTAAATAAATAAAATCATTAAAAAAAAAAAAGAAGGCCAAGATGAATTTTTTTTAGGATTCAAGACTATAATCTATGTGATTACATTCCTTCTCTCTATATATCCCTTATCTATATATATTCCTAGGAGCGGTGTTTCAGTTTTTTCTAATTCAGTGTTTGCCATGACTTCTAGAATGTTTCACAAATAACAAGAACAGACTATATAATTTATAAATATTATCTTCATTTATTAGGTCTTGTCACTTATTTGATAGTGTCTTTTGATACATGATTTTAATTTTGATGGAGTCCAAATTCTCTATTCTCTCCTGTGGCTTAGGTCTCCAATTCTAACTTTTGAGGGGAAGTGGATTTGCTTAGTTCAATGATGGATGAAGCAATTATGCTTAAGTTTATTTCCATTCATTGATAATTGGCTGCAGAAGTGCTCAGGAGAGAAGGTGAATTGATGTACCCAGATTTGATATAGCTAAGGAAGGGCAGAGTTGAGAATGCAACTGACACCTGATGTTAAAACCTGCAATCTTAACTGCTCTAATTATGCAGAGAAGGGATCACTGTAGTGAACTAAAGAAAGCACTAAAGGCAATCAACTTTCTCTCAAGAAGTGGCTAGCATTTAGATAAAGAGGAGAAAGGAAGTAGTTTTCTCTGTAGGGCATTCTTATTTGTAGAAGGTGTATTCAATTAGAGCAGATCTGTACAAATAATGACAAACGCTTATCACCACCTCAACTTCTTTGTTCCACATATTTTGCTCTCAGACCTTAGGCCTCAATAGATGTCCCTAATACTTGGTGGGGTTGGCTGGTGTGATCACCAATTACAGACACAAGAGGGCGCTAAAAGATCTCTGGTCCTGTGGTCCTTCAGGACCAGGTGTAGGAAATTTGTTACCTTCCATTATTGTTATTTCTATTTGCAGAAAGAAATTTAGATTACAAAACTCAGGGAAATATGAAGACAACTAATAAAAATACAGCCTAATATACAAATATTTGGATTTCAAGATTGACTGTCCAGTCTCAGAGTTGTTGATGATTTACCATCATTTTAAATGAAATAGTAGAATTTCAGAGCTAAAAGAACATTTGAAATTGCCTTTCCTTTTCTCTCCTCTCTGTTTTTTCTCCTTCCTTCCTGGCTGTCTAGTCTCTCCAGTTCAGAAAACAAAACAAACCAAAAGTAGAGCTGTCATATATATATATAGACATATATGACATACGTAAAATATACATAAACTTCATGTGCAGAGATTTTTTTTTATCAAAGCACATAAATAAATACATTTGAAAACCATCTAGTCTAATGCTACTGTTTCAGAAGTGGGAAAAATAAAATCAAGAGAGAAAAAAAGATGATTACTCAAGGTCCCAGAGCAAGTTATTAGCAGAGTAAGCTGGAGGCTCCTACTCTTTTCACTATATCATTTTACAAACACACCCGCCCATCCTGCACTGCCCTCCAGGCTGGGGTTTCTGAAGTAAAGCTCACCTGTGGGGACTTCAGAGTCACTTTATCACTAGACATAGTACCATAGAATACATTTTTAAAAAGTTTTCCTAGTTGTTATGGGTCTTGGATTTTTTGGCCACCTGTGTGCTTTGAATTCTAGGCAGAGGCTGAGGATTACTGTAAATTGGCCCCAAATGTTTTCTGTGGGCTTGCAAGTATCACATAGATAGGTGCAGTAGAAATCTGCACACATGCTACATGGCACAAACAACCTTTGCTTTAGGAGTGTGGTGCTGGAAACAAAGAGATTGGAAAAGTTTCTGTAATTGATTTTGGACTCAGAATGACAGCCTACTTAGGAAAGTCACAAGCCAGGAGGAACACAAAAAACTTGTACATCTCTAAAAGAAGGTCCAAGGTAATAGAAACTGGGAAACATGTCTATGAAGAAAAGTAGAAGACATGGGGGTCTTAGCTCAGAAAACTTGGATGCCAAAATTATCATCTGCAAGTACCCTAACAACTAACCTGAGAGAGGAGGAGCTTACCCACTCCATAAGCTTAGAACTAAGACCTATGGGTAGAATTTGCCGGGATTTAGAGCTTAATCAGAGGTGTCTAATGATGCCCTGGATGTCATAGAGACTTGGATATCAGAGAGACGTGGGTATGGTTCCTGGCTCCATCCCTATTGCCTGTATGACCCTGGGAGTTGTGGTTATGAAGAAGAGTAATATTTTGCAATATTGTGTAGATAGCTCTTTTAAGAAAAATATTTTATTTATTTATTCATGGGAGACACAGAGAGAGAGGCAGAGACATAGGCAGAGGAAGAAACAGGCTCCCTATGGGGAGCCCGATGTGTGACTTGATTCCAGGACCCTGGGATCATGACCTGAGCTGAAGGCAGACGCTCAACCACTGAGCCACCCAGATGCCTGATAGCTCTTTTGTCCCTTTACCACATGGCCTTCTACATCAAGCTCTCACTGCCAACTTATATAGCCAGGATTTTGAAAGTAAAGACTAAGAGAATAGTTTGAGAAAAAGAGTTTTGAGTATCTTAAAGTCTGACTTTCAGAATCAAAGGCCAGAATGTCTGGAAGGAAACAGAGCATATAGTATATACTAAAACAATAGGTTTGGAAACAGAGTAGGAGTCACACTGCACCACCGCCTAAGACCAAATAAAAATTCCATGGGCTAGAGGTTCAGGTGTGGAGAAAGGATAATGTCGAGGGAGGATGTTGGTAGAACTCAGCCTGCCTGGAGCTCAATATGCTAGGAGGAACCGGGTCAGAGTAGTAAAATCAGTGCTAAGACTCGTCACCTACCAACAGGGAAACATTTATCACAAGGTAGGAGCCAAATCCTTAATGCCGATCATGGGATCACATTAGGCAATTGCACCAGGGTTGTAAATCATTCATGCCATAGAGCTGTATTAGCTATCCTAGTTTTTCCTCATTACTTCCTTATGAAGATCTCTACCAAAGCACTAGCAGAGTGCTCCTTTATGTCCTATAAGAGTAACAACTCTTTGGGACCCATATTTTGCTCAGCCCCATCCAATTTGTCTTCTATGGAAAAAGCTTTTGTTTGCCTGGTATGTTCTAAGGCCCAGTTGAAATGCCAGGAGGTCTCCTGAATACTGAAAGGAGGAATGATTATATGGAAGGGCAACCTTGTTTCTGTGCCTTAGGAAAATAGATCTAGTGTGAGAGGTCCAGCCTTGCTCCTTCCCCATCTCATTCAAAACAGTAGTTCCAGCTACACATTAACCATTCTTCCACCCTTCCCATCCAGTTACAGTTACAGTTAACTTGTCTAGGTCTTTTTTTCTGTTATAGATTTATAACCTTAATCATTATTTTATAAGTTTGATCCAAGATTAAATGTGATAATGCATAAAAATATTTAAAATATTGGGGGAAGCTCGGATGGCTCAGCAGTTTAACGCCTGCCTTCATTCTAGGGCGTGATCCTGGAGTCCCGGATTGAGTCCCACATCGGGCTCCCGGCATGGAGCCTGCTTCTCCCTCTACCTGTGTCTCTGCCTCTCTCTCTCTCTCTCTGTCTCTCATGAATAAATACATAAAATCTTTAAAATAAAATAAATAAAATATTGGGATGCCTGGGTGGCTCAGTGGTTGAGTGTCTGCCTTGGCTCAGGGTGAGATCCTGGTCCTGGGATTGAGTCCCGCATCAGGTTCCCTGCATGGAGCCTGCTTCCCCCTCTGCCTATGTTTCTACCTCTCTCTCTGTGTCTCTCATGAATACATAAATAAAATCTTAAAAAAATAAAATAAAATAAAATATTAACCTATCATGGGGTACTTGGATGGCTCAGTCGGTTAAGTATCTGCTTTTGGTTCAGGTGATGATCTCAGAGTCCTGGGATTGCACTCCACATTGGACTCCCTGCTCAACAGGAAGGTTTGCTTCTCTTTCTTTCTCTGCCCTTACCCCCACTTCTTCTCACTCTTTCTCAAATAAACAGACAAAATCTTTTTTAAAAATTTAACCTATTGATTGTCTTATAACATGCTCATCAGATGGAAGCTGTTATTATTATTCATAAGATGATGATCTCATAATCCCTTTAGGTATTCTTGTGAAACTGAATGACTACTTGGTGTTTATGTGGTAAAGGTTATTCAAATTTCTGAATGTGATAGTTGTGAGCGATTTGTCAGTTTAGATTCAGTATTTTTCAACCTGTTGTACATGGGCTCCTATAGGCTAGTTGTATCAGAATAACCTGGGATAACTTCTCTTTTAGAAAAGATTTTAGTTTTAAGCAACCTCTACTCTCGATGCAGAAAAAAAAAACTTACAAACCTGAGATCAGCAGTTCTATACTCTACAGACTGAGCTAGTCAAATGCCTCAACTTGGGATAGTTTTTTTTTTTAATATATAAATCTGGGCCCCAATCCAAATACTTTAGTAGATCTAGAGAAGGGTTCAAGATTCTGTGTTATTAACAAGCTACTTTCTTCTGGAGGCTATAGGGAAGAATCTATTTCTTTGGCTTTTCCACCATCTACCACATTCCTTGGTTTACAGCCCTGTATCGCTTGAGCCTCTGCTTCTGTTGTCACATCTCCTTTCTGACTCTGTTCCTCTTATAAGGACCTTTGTGATTATATTGATCCCTCCAGGAAAATCCAGGGAAATCTTTTTATCTAAAGTTTCTTAACTCGATCATATCTGCAGCATCCCCTTTGCCATATAAAATAACATATTCACAAATTCTGGGGATATCTTTGGGAGGCCATTATTCTGTTATTGATGGTAAACTGTTTTTTTGTTTTTTGTTTTTTTGTTTTTGTTTTTGTTTTTGTTTTTTTTGGTGGGAGGACTGTCAACTACACAGAGAAATCCCAAGGTGATTTCACTCACTCCCACCTAAATCTGCATGTGAGAGATTTTTTTCTTGTACATCATTAACCCTCTCAGTGCCCATTTCATTGGTATACAGGTGTCTCAGGAGACTGAGGAAGAGTTGACAATTCTAGGGTAAGATGAATGGGAACAGAACAAGTCTAAGGGTGAGGATATAAATGCTGTCACTCTCGCTAGTTGATCAGTGGACTAGTTACTGACTTCTGTCAAAGAGAGGACTTCATGATAGCTCTTCAGTACAGTCAGCATAAGACTTCATGGATGAAGGCACCAGCCTCCATCCCTGGGCCCTGGCTACAGGTAATGCACACTCAAATGGACACTGGGCACTCCCTGGATGTTGACTCAGTACTGTCCTCATGATCCCTCTGGCTCTGTCCCCTCCTTCTTTGTCGAACTAATTTCAAGTCTCTCCTGTTTCTTTCTTCTCAGCCTTGGAAGTCCATTCTTTATTTTGAAGGTAGGAAAAATTTAACATTCAAATCATTATCATATCACATATTCTCTCAGAATCTCATGCATCAGAACAAGTGGGGTGCTACACTTGAAAGCCGACAATTGACTGTTTTCTCTCCTTTCTGCTGTCAGTTCATCTCTAAGACAATGGGTAAGAATGCTTAGCTGAATGAGGGAAAGAACAGAGATTGAAGGAAATTCTGGAAACAAAAGGATATAACATTTCAAGATATTATCCATCTTCATGATGTTTAAAATCCAAAGACACAACTTCACCAAGTCGACAACTAGTGCTTGTTCTACTATACCACACCCCTTTGTGCCATTTTCAGCTTTTTGACTTCAGTAATTCGTCTAGTAACTTCAAGACCTTGGATTTCCAAAGTGACAATGGCATATTCCACCTCCACCAATACACCTCCCACAGTTTCTAAATATCTACTCTCACTGTGTGACAAGAGCATCCTGCTCTCTAACTCCTGGGAAACATTGAATACCAAGAGCTCTGCACCACCCTAGGTTCAGCTGCCAGTCTGTCTTTCCACAATTTCAGCCAACTCTGTCTCTGACTCAGCTCTCTGTCTGCTAAACCAGGCAAGGACTTGCAGAAAGCATCTCCTATTCCTTGTCTTCTCCCAGGGAAAATCGGATTAGCATTCAGTACACTGAAGACAGGGCAGCTCCCTTTCAGTTTGTTTGTCTAGTATTAAAAGGGGATGGGAACTAGCTTAACATCTGAAATGAGTTCCTTCCCACAGATACCTGCCACCCTCTAATACCCAGGTACACATCAAGAATGTGTACTCTGCTTGGCAGCTCAACTGGTCCAGCTTCCTTAATGCAAGTGGCTGCTTGTCTAGTGCTGTCTCACCATTCTTTATAGTGAAACAGTACAAAGAGACAGCCTCGATTAGTATGTAAGTTGCTCTGTGTTTGCATCAGAAAAAATGTGGATTGAGTCCCAATTCTGCTGCTTACTAATTATGTGACCTTGGGCAAGTTACTTAACTTCCTAAATCTTCTATTGCTTCTTTATAAAGCAAGACTGAAGGCACCCACATCACTGGATTGCTGTAAGGAATAAATAAAATAAAATAGGTAAAGCACTTAGTGGCCTGCCTGACACACGTTACTCCACAAAGGGTTCTACTCTGTTTTACTTTATAAGATGTGCTGAGCCCTTATTACGAAAAATACCATGCTTGTATTATGGAAGTGAATAAAGAAGGAGGAGATGTGCTCCCTGTCCTCAAGGAATATTGTGGACTAAAGGGAGAGAGAGAGAGAGAGAGAGAGAGAGAGAGAGAGAGAGAGAAAATATCAAAATAAGTAAAGGGAATGGATGAAACAAGTTAAGGTTAAAGGGAAAGAACTGAGTGAACGTGAAGCTGGAACTGTACAGCCTGGAGGAGGGTCCCGAGAGACCTCACTGAAGAAGTGTAGGAAAGGCCACTTTATGTGACATCCTATCTTATGAGCAAAAGCTTTACCCATGTCCTTGTGCAAGACTCTTCTATTCAGTAGTGTTGCACCAGGACCAGGAATGCATATGCCTCTATTATTATGTATTTTGGGGAATAACCATGGATTGGAGCTACAGTTAGGAGACTCTAGAAAAATGAACAAAGAAACATCTCTTTCTTTCTACTCCACTTGTCCTTCCTTTATACTGTGATCCTCCGGTTCACAACGAAAAAGCCTGATTTTTTTTTTTTTCTTTTTCTAGATGCTGTTCAACCATAGAAAATTTCCTGGGCAAGTTTTAGCTATCCCTAAAATTTGGAATGAAAATTAACTGAAGTGTAGGCATGCCAAGCTGAGTGCATGTCTGCTGCCCTCTCTACACTAGATAAAGCACGCATTGCGAGTGTGGGCTGAATAGTACATGGGGAGCTGGCTGGATCATTCCTCAGCTCACTAGCACAAAAGTTACAAAACTTTCCTGTTCCCCAAATGTCACAAGGAGGCAATGGATTATTATGAGAATCAGGGCATCTATACAGGTTTTCTTCAATTTATGATGGGGTTAATAAATATTTAGGTCAAAAATGCATTTAATACACCTAACCTAATGAATATTGTAGCTTAGCCAGCCTACCTTTAACGTGCCCAGAACATTTTCATTAGCCTAGTTGGGCAAAATCATCTAATGCAAAGCCTGTTTTGAAATAAAGTGCTAAATATCTCGTGTAATTTATTGAATACTGTACTAAAAGTGAAAAACTGAATGGTGGTAAGAGTACAGAATGGTTATAAGTGTACTGATTGTCTAACCTCATGATCATATGGCTCACTACAAGTGCCTACCATTTTGAAAGAATATCATACCAATGTTACTAGCCCAGAAAAAGATCCAAATTCAAAATTTGAATATTGTATTATACTGAATGCATATTGCTTTCTCACCATCACAGGTCAAAATATCGTAGGTCAGACCATCTTAAATTGGGGATTATCTATATTTTAGTTACAGCCCAGCTGTGACAGTTGTATGTAAAGTCAGGCAAATTTTCTTAATTGCTTTCTCAATAAGCAAAATAGGTGAAGTAATCCTTGCCCATGGCTCTGTAGAACACAAATGTAATTTTCTTTGAAGAATCTGATACTTCTTGTTGTAAAATGGTGAGAAACAATAACTTTAGCTTGGACCACTATACCTGAATATTAGGCAATACAAAGGAAAACATTTTGGCAGCTTTGTCTTCAAGGCTAGTTTTAAATGTCTGAGAAGATCGACTACGTTCCCATTAAGGTTTCTCCAGATTGGTCATTTCTTGTTGCTCCATCTTTGTAGGGATTCTAGGTTTCTGTAGACCCTTGAAAGCTGGTCAGTCTAGGCTGGTGAATGGATTGTGATCATCCACAACAGACATATCTTGCAGAACGTTCATCAGTCTCAGATTTTCCAATTCTAGTAGGGAGACAATAGGAAAGGGAGTGACCTCAATGTACTTAAATCATTCCAATGCCTTCTGGTTGCACTTGGAAGAAAATCTAGACTTGTTACTGAAGACTGCCAGCATTCACATGCTCTGGCCCCGGCTTACCTTGAGCAACCTGCATTATGATCTAGTCATATGGACATTCTGTTCTCCATATATGCTAAAACCACTCTTGCCCTAGGGCTTTTGCTCCTACTCTTCCCTCCTCCTATAATGCTCGTCCACTAAACCTTTGCATGGCTGGCTGTCATACCTTTCTCCTCATTCCTTTCTCATCTCAAAACTAACTTCCTTAGAGAGGCCTTTCCCAATTATGCTAAGGTTCCCTCCTTTGCCCCCATCACCATCTCCTTAATTTATAGCTCTTATCACAATCTGCAATTGAGTTATGCATTGTTTCATTCACTTGTTTACTCTGTACCTTCTCAATAGAATGAAACCTGTGCTCCCAGTGTGATATTCCAAATATTTAACAACTAGTATCAAATGGCACTAATCAATTGGATTTGATACTACCCAAAGTCTTGGATCAGCAGCCAGGAAGCCTCTCTTTCTGCCCTTTAGCCTTTAAGTTGCTGGCATGTGGGGAGGTCTAGAAATCCTGAGGGAGGAGTTGGAATAAATAGGGCAATGCATGGGAAGTAGAGGACTCAAGGAAATGGTTAGTCATCCATTACTAAGAAAATATTTCAGTATTTTATTTTATTTTTTAAGATTTTATTTATTTATTTGAGAGAGAGAGAGGGAGAGAGCACATGAGCTTGTGGGAATGCACGTTGAGAGAGGGACAGAGGGAGATGGAAAGAGAGAATCTTAAGCAGACTCACACTGAGCACAGAGCCTGACACGGTGCTCGATCCCACAATGTGAAATCATGACCTGAACCTAAATCAAGAATAGACCTCTCAGCAAACTGAGCCACCTAGGCACCCTGAAAATATTTCAGCAATCTAGCAATGCTTTCTAGAAGAGTTGTAAGTGCCCTGGGTTTATGGATTCTTGAAAGGGGTAAGTGCAGGTGTATTTAGGCCACAGATTTTGGTTTAATAATAACTAATATTTGTAACTCTTCATAGTTTACAAAATCTACACATCAATTGTCTCATTTTATCTTCACAACTCTCCTGAGAGCATAGCAGGACAAGAACTATTGTATTCATTTTTCAGTTGAGTGAACTCAGGCTCCTCTAAGACAAGTGATGGAAAGAGTAGGCAGAGCTTGGACTATTGTTCTTTCCCCTAGCTTGTATATTCTGTCCTCAGCTGGATGGATCTGAACCTAAGCATGGAAGCAGCCACTGGATATATGTATAAATTCTGACCTCCACAAGTAGGATTACAAAATTGGAGATTTCAAGCAAGATTGACCAACCTATGAGGGAGAGTGTAGAGGGCCCTAGAAACCCTATCCAAGAGCTTGGAGGAACAATTAATGACTAATGTGGAAAAGCCTTAATGGAAATATAGTTGATCTTTTCAGACACTTAAAAAATCAGTCTTGAAGACAAGATAGTCACTACTTTTTCAGCAAGTTCACAGGGCAGAGTTAATACCAGTGGTGAAAAATAATTGCAAAAATCAAGGTTTTTTGTTTTTGTTTTTAAAATTTTTTTAGACTCCAATATGATTAACATATAGTATTATATTAGTTTCACGTATACAGAATAGTGATTCAACAATTCTACCCATTACTCAGTGCTCATCATAAGTGTACTTAAAATATACGTTTAAAAATGAGAACATAGATTAGGGCAATGTTTGCTAAAATACAGTACATACAAAAAGGTGCTAAGAAATGGTTTTTACTTAGAATGTGGTTGAACACTTTGAATACTTTTAGTTGTATGAATTTATTTTAATGTATATTAGAGAAAATACATAACTAGTAGACAAATTTTGTGATTTCAGATATTTTAAGAAGTGGTTAAAATAAGTTTTTTAAAAAACCAAGGTCACTCAAGGAGGAGTTTTTAAAAGATTTTATTTATTTATTTATTTATTTATTTATTTATTTATTTATTTATTTTAGAGATAAGGGGGGAGAGAGAGAATATGAGAGGAGGAGCAGAGGGAGAAGGACAAGCAGACTAAGTACAGAACCCAAGGTGGGCCTCAATCCCACAAACCCAAGATCAGGACCTGAGCTGAAACCAAGAGTTAGATTCCCAATTGACTTAGCCACTCAGGTGCCCCTAAAGAGGAATATAAAGTACATAATAGTTATGATGTTTCTCAGACATAATACAAATAAATTGATAGATGAGTGAATAAAATCTGTGAAAAATCATATTCCTTGAAACTAGCTCTATCACTTTGCATGACCTTGAGCACATTCCTAACATTTCCTCACCTGTTTAATAATTCTGTGGCAAGGATTCAATGGTTGAAGGCACAGAAAGCATTCAGCGCAGCTTGACACATAGAACTCAACAAATGCTAGCTATTGTTTTCACATTTTATCAGTAACAGTGAAAACTGTTGAACCATGGAAAGCTGTGAAGCAGAAAGCTCCTCATCTTTGGAGGTGTGTAAACAAGACTAGGTGGGTTGTTGTCAGGGATGCTTCAAAGGACATTCCTTCATGGCTGGGAGCTCAGCTAGAACTTTGAAGTGATTCCAACTGGTAGATTTCTGTAATTCTGATTTTGGGTGAATTCTTAGAACTAGAGGTTTTCCCCCCTACATCTTGGGAGGCCCCTTAAGTTGCTACTCATCAGGACTCAAAGAGCCATTGCTCTGTGAGCACCATTGTTGGCTGTGACACCCGACTTGGCCTTTCAATCACCCACATCACTATCAAGGAGAGCTGTTTGAGAACCACACAGCTATTGTCCCATAGTTCTTGCCCAACCAGGAAAAATGCCTGTTCTGTCCTCACATCCTTCCTCACCACCGTGGGAAAGACTAGAAGAGCTTCTCATGGGTACAAAGAGGATCCATCCTGTCTAACTCTCAACTGGAACCTGGCCTATTCCCAGTAGTGGCTGCTGACAGGCATCAGGTCCACCTTGAGAGCTCTAGCTATGGGAAACCTTTTTTAAAACAAGCTGAAATATGTTTCTCTGTAGCTTTCACCCACATGCCCTAGTTTCATCTCCTTGAACCACAAAGAACAAGTCTCATTGCCTCCCATGGGAATCTTGCAGAAGATTGCAGACTAATGGAGTGTTTGTCCTGTGGTTGTTCATTTCCTTGTCATTCTGCATTGTTCCCACAGATGGATTGTTTCTGTGGAGCAGCCTCCAGTACCCTCCTCTTCCTCATCATCAGTATCATGTTCTAATACAGTGCATCTCTGCCTCTTTTGAAGGCCAGACATTTTAGACTCTGGGCCCCCTTTTCTTCATAAAGAGAGTTGCTCTCAGTAACAGTTTAGTTATAAGGAATTCAGTAAATGTACTCATGTGAAGTCATTAGTAATAGATCATGGCATGTTTGGTGCTTTTTAGAGCTGTGGTCCCCCAGGGATAACCACTATTCCAGTTTCTTTTTCCTGTTTTTGAACTTTTATTAAGTATATTCACACAGTATATGCTTTTTTGTGTTTGGCTTCCTTTACTGTACATGTCTGTACATTGTTCTGATAATCATATATTACTGTATGTAATAAGACTTTGTTCTCGTTGCTATCTGGTATTTCATTATATCTGAGTTCTATTTTGTGACTATTTACATTTCCATTGTAGGTATATACTAGAATTTATTTTTCTAGTCCCTTATTAATGGATACTTAGACTGTTTCCAATCTTTTGATATACAAACAATGTTGCAATGGACAATTTATGTTATTTTGTACGTATGCAACTATAGCTACCAGATAAATTCCTAGAAGTATACCTACTGGGTTAACAGGTATACATATTTGTAATGTTGAAGAATGTTGACAAATTACCCTCTATATAAGATGTGCCCTTTACATTCCCACCAGCAGATTATTTGAGAGTTTATTTTCTTAAAATTTTAAAGCTTAGAGCTTGAAGAGTTAAAAATCACATTGTGTAATCCACTCATCTTACATGAAAGAAATTGAAGACCTTAAAGGTGAAAAGACTTGCACAAAGCCATAGAACAAGTTAGTTACAATCTTCACATTCTGAAGGAGGCTAAGTTGCTGATCTCACATATTAGAGAGACCAAACAGAACCTCAGACACCCTGTTTTGCCTATAGCTATTGTCATCCTGCTTCTCTCTCCCCTTCTCTCCCCAACTGCCTTCATTTTTAAAAAAGATTTTATTTATTCATTTATTTAAGAGGGAGGCAGGAAGAGAGTAAGAGAGAGAGAGTGTGAGAGCACATGTTTGCTTGCACACATATGGGGGGGCAGAAGGGGAGGGAGAGGGACTTCCCAAAATGAGGCTCAATATGAGGCTCTATGTCATGACCAAGAGATCATGACCCTAAGATCATGACCTGAGCCAAAATCAAGAATCAGATGCTTAACCAGCTGAGCCACCTGGACACCCTATCCTCAACTGCCTTCAAAGAGAAACATAAAAAGCCCAGTCACATACACCAGGACCACCAACCTAAGAGATCTCCAATTCTGCTGCGCTAGTTTCCATCCACAGACTGAGGATTCTAATATCTTACTCTAATGTCATTTCTCTGCTGATTTCCAGAATTATACACAGTGGCCTCTTGGATATTTATGCATGAATATCTTTTATTTATTTATTTATTTATTTATTTATTTATTTATTTATTCATTCATTCATTCATTCATTCATTCATTCATGAGAGACACAAAGAGAGAGGCAGAGACATAGGCAGAGGAAGAAGCAGGCTGCCTCTGGGACCCTCATGTGGGACTCGATCCCAGGACCCTGGGATCACACCCTGAGCCAAAGACAGATGCTCAACCACTGAGCCACCCAGGCCTCCCTACACATGAATATCTTAAGGGTGTTTCAATCTCACCATGCTC
Source organism: Canis aureus (assembly GCF_053574225.1). Lineage (NCBI taxonomy): Eukaryota > Metazoa > Chordata > Mammalia > Carnivora > Canidae > Canis > Canis aureus. Next base: position 42,994,260 of record NC_135615.1, read on the forward strand.
AGGACTAAACCTATCCACTTTCTGTCAATTTGCCCATCTCTGCAATGAGGATAGTAACAGGACATACTTTACAGGATTGTTATGAAGATTACATGAATGAAAATGTGCATAAAACACTTAGTAAGTGATAAATTTAGTTTGTAGCTATTATTAGTGAGTATTGGACAGCAAATAAACAAAATATGCTGAATGCTGATGTGGGGGGAAAATGAAGTCGGAGAGGTTGGGAAGTGCTGCTAGGGACAGAAAAATGCTTCAGGGCAATTTTGGAAAAATGGTATGTTCCTCAAAGTTTTCTTCTAGCAGGCAACAAATGTGTGAGGAAATTCTTGGCAAACCATAAAGCATATATATAAACCATTACAGTTGGTTGGTCATGATGAGTGTTTTTCAAGTTGTTCAAGATGGTCATTATGAGGAGCCTTCTGCCCAGTGGCTAAAGTCACTTCTGGGTCTTGGATCCATTTCTCTGGACTCCTCAGAGGGAGTGAGTTCATGGTAGGGTTATTTTCCAAGGAATAAGAGATTGCATTTGCAGATGGCAATAGCTTGCCTCATCAGAGTCTATGCCAAGTCAAGTATCAGGTTGCTGCGGAGAAGGGTCTTGTGAACCTTGGAAGGGTGATTGGTTAGACTTGACTCACAGAGCTATGCCACTCCGGGTGCTGTCTGCAAGATGCTGCTGGTTCACAAACTGTCACATCAAACCACAAGTAGTCATGTTTTGGAATTATTGCTGATTGTCCCATTCAGATGAGTGTATGGAATCAGAAAAGATGCAGGCCACAAACTAACTGTAGATTTCAGATAGAAAAAGTCCTTCATCCTTCCATCTCTTTCACTTAGGAAACAAAGGTGACAAATAAGAGTGCTACAGTGCTGAAGCCCAAAACCATTCCAGGGCAAAGTGCTGGCTTGATGGGTTTCAACCCTGGGGCTACTGAGAAGATGAAGAGCTCTGCCTTTTTGTATTAACTGTCTTCAGTCACGCAGACCCTGCATTTCCTGACTCAGCATAGAGGGCAAGAAGCGATTCGACTCATTTTACTTTGGACGGTGTCCAGGCATTTCCCTGGGAAGGAAAGAATCTCAGAGACAATTTAAGGGCTCCACCCAGATTAAAGCTTTCTGGCGTAATACAACGAGTGGAAGATTTCCAGCTGGGGGAATGTTCAACCCCACAGATGACCAGTATCACCAACTACACGTGAAGAGAAGAGCTGGGGAAAGAATTCATGAGACATCTGAAGGGAGGCAATAAGGAGTAATGCAGGGAGTCCCAGGCTTTGGAGCTTGAGCTAAGATTCAACTCCCCACTCTTTCCTCTACAAGCTTTTGATTTGGGGTCCTTGTGTACTTATGGAAGGCCGCACCTCTTTTGCAAATTTGCACTTTGCATGGTTGATGTGAACCATAAGTGAAAACTAGATAAGCGTCTGTAAACTATAAAAAAACCACAGTTCGGTTAGATTAATAAGGCTTCCACTGAATTGCATCAGACTATCAATACTATTTGTGGAGTTGACATGGCTCTCTTGGTCACAACACTATAAGTGAAACTTGAAAGACACTGTGAGAAAATACTTGTAGGCGTGGAATTGCATCATGTATAAATATGGTGATAGTATGTGTATGCATGTGTGTACATGTTTGCACTATTTCAGTGCTATATTTGTGCTCCAGTGTTAATTAAGTTTTGATGGAATGGGATCAGGTGCAATGTGGGACAAAGGTTCAGAGCAAGGGCTTTGAAGTCAGAAGGACTCATGTCTCAACTCCATCTTACAGCCTTGGTGACAAAATTACTTAATTTGTCTGAGCTTTACTTTCATCATTTGCCAAATGGTGATAGTAACACATATATTTCATAGTGTGGACAGGAAAATTAAATATTATAAAAATATGAAACATTAGCAAGTACTGAGAACAATGAACGACTCCAATAAATGCCAGTTATTGTCATTGATGTTATTATTATTAACCATAAAACCCACTTGATGCCTATGTGTGGATGGATGGAGACTCTTGCCTGAGTGGCAGTGCCTGCATAGGGAAAGGCGAGAAGAGATAATCACTGTGTGTGGAAGAAATATCATTTCTAGAGTCTGCACTTTCCTGGTTTGCAGTGGAAGTCTCCACAATCAGAGCCATGGTTTGATTCTCTATTCCTTTTCTCTGTAACTTCTTCTAGAAATGGAAGAAGCCTGTGTGTTCTGGGAATTGTTAACGAGAAAAATGAAAGAATAAAAAAATATTTATAGTCTCTTCTGAAATCATTCAGGGAATTAAGCAAGTTGAATAGAGAGACCAGCAAGGAAGGTGAAGGTGATCCCGCTGAGGAGAAAGAGGACAAATGACACACGGGCACAGTTAGGACAACTGGTAGGTTATCCTTAGGACCAAGGAGTTGGAAGACTCAGAAAAACATAGTAAGTAGATAACAGAACTGACTTTAACATCAGGCAAAGCTGGGTTCAAATTCCATTCTATCACAAGCCATTGTGTAGTTGGCAAGTTAATTGAACTCACTGTAAAATGCAAAGTGAAAATAAAAATAATACTTTTTTCCCCCTGAGATAAGATAATATATGTAAAGGACTTGGCAAAGTCATCATACTTCTGCTACTTTTAGTAGCTAAGAACCAGAAACTTTTCTTTTGTAAACTTGTTTGATTTTATTCCCTAAAATTATTAACTCACCTATTTGGCATAGACAGATGAAGATGTTCATTTTGAAAATGCTACTCTGGTTTACATATTAAGATCATCAAGGAAAAATGATTCAGATCCAATTGGGGACACAGTTGTAAACAGAGGAAGATGTAGGGTTTACCTGAGTCAAGTCTGCCAGAACTGCTCTATCTCTTCTGGGGATTATGGTCCCGACACACTTCACTTTTAAAATCTACAAATAGGTGTGCCTGGGCGACTTAATTGGCTAAGTGTCTGCCTTCAGCTCAGGTCATGATTCCCGGGTCTTGGAATTGAGCCCCGTGTGGGGCTTTCTGCTCAGTGGGGAGTTTGCTCCTCCCTCTCCCTCTGTCGCTCCCTCTGCTTGTGCTCTCTCTCTCTCTCAAATAAATAAATAAAATCTTTTAAAAAATCTTACAAATATTTAGTCTAACTTAACTATATAAACTGTTGCCTAATCAATTACTTTTTCAGTTCTTAATTTTCCCCCCACAATTTTAAAGATTTATTTATTTATTTATGACAGACATAGAGAGAGAGAAAGAGGCAGAGACACAGGCAGAGGGAGAAGCAGGCTCCATGCCCGGAGCCCCACGTGGGACTCCATCCCGGGACTCCAGGATCGCGCCCTGGGCCAAAGGCAGGCACTAAACTGCTGAGCCACCCAGGGATCCCCTTTTTCCCACAATTTTAAATGCCTGCTTGTTCTTTAATGTTTTTTGTTGGTTTTGTAATAACAGTTCCTGACATTAGAATAAAAAGAGAGGACTCCGATTTCTATTTTCAAATAACTACTACACATGGCAGCATGTGATAAGAGAGCTAAGAGAAAAAATTTCATGAAAAGGGGAAGCCAAGACCTAGAATTTGAATTATAGAGCTATTTTTAAAAAATATTTTATTTATTTATTCATGAGAGACACACAGAGAGAGGCAGAGAAATAGGCAGAGGATGAAGCAGCCTCCCTGTGGGGAGCCTGCCATGGGACTCAGTCCCAGGACCCCGGGATCATGACCTGAACTGAAGGCAGATGCTCAACCACTGAGCCACCCAGTGATCCTAGAACTATTTTTTTCTAAAGATTTTATTTATTTATTTGAGAGAGACAGAGATAGTTCCATCAGGGGGGCGGGGAGAGGGAGCCTAATGTGGGGCTTCATTCCAGGACCCTGGGATTGTGACTGGTACTGAAGGCAGATCCTTAACCAACAGACACCCAAACAGCCTGCATTAGAGAGCTATTTTAATAGTTCATGAAAATCACATTTCAGAAGGAGACAAGGGTGTGGAAAGAGACTCAAAGACCAGTACATAGTTTGGTATGGAGGGGTTGGTTCTCAGGAATGACTCTAGAATTAATCCATGATCAAGATGTCAGCGTAAGTACACTGGAGTCCAGACTGCTTTATTTCAGCGCCAGCTTTACTTCTTAACTAGCTTATGTGACCTATGGCGAGTAACATAATGTCTTTGTGTGTCTGTTTCTGCCTCTATAAAATGGAATCATAATAATATTAATAACTTTCAGAATGGCTGGAAGGATTAGATTAGATAATCAGTGTCACATTATTAGCACAAGGCCTGGCACATTGTAAGTCCTCACTTAGTGTAAATAATTATTATTATTGGAATCATTCTGAATTATTTTTAAGGAGACAACAGAGAAAGTTTAAAATTTGTATTAAGATTTGTTTTGAGGTAAACACCAATTTCTTGAAACTTGGACTACAAAAGCTTGGTCAGAAGATATAACAGTGAAGGAATCCTTTAGAATATGATTCCTTATAAGAGTCTGACTTGAGTCTCTGTTTTTTCTTTGTATAAAGTATGTATACCAATACTTATATATCTATGGTACTCTGAACTAACACAACATAATTATATCATAATACATGATGTTAACAAGGAAAGCAGTGGTAACTCTCATGATGTTAACAAGGAAAGCAGTGGTCTATTCTCTTTGGTCCTATTTGTGTCAAACTGCTGATTCTTCTAAGCCTGATTAGATGGTCTTTCTTTTGAATTAGTGTTGCTGGCAAATTTAATAGCCATTCCTCTCTTTTAAATACATTTAATTTAACATACTTTCTCCTAAGCAAAACATTCAAAATAAAACTATTTTAATATTTACAGTTGTTTATGAAGATGTTAGGTAGTATTTTTGTATCGTGCTGTATTTTATACCTAAGTTGTAGAGCATGATGTTTAAAGGCTTGATTTTAGTCCTTGCACAATTCCACAGGTAGCCATACATATAGATGACATCAGTGATGCCAACTAGAGTTTTTACACTATAGTAGTTCATACTGGCAAGTTGTTTAATCTCTTGTATCTTGGTTCCTTACTTTTAATTTTTTTTTCAGAAATCCATTCATATTACAAGGTTTTTGCAAAGTTCATTTAGGTTATGTAGATAAAATATTTAACACATTATTTGGCAAATAGTGAAGCATAAGTGGGGGCTGTAATTATGGTATTCATGATCACTATCTCCCTTAAATCTTACAGCAACTCTCCAAACTTGATAGCCATTCTTCTATCCACTTTACAAAGCAAGGGATATGGCACTGTAAAAAAATAATTACTTTTCAAAGCCCTAACACAATGAACCTCTAAGGTAACAAATTGTACCATAACATTAAATAATATAATAATACTATTTTTATGCAATTAAGTTATACATTTAATTTTTTAATTGTGGCTTTTCTTTATTTAAATAAATGGCGTTCTTTGTCATTGTGTGGACGTATGCAGAAACAAGGGTTTAAACCGTAAGGATCAAAACAACTGAGTGTCTGTTTTACCACTTTGGCCACCGAAATTTAGGTGAGATACGCTGCCATCTTCACATTCCTGAGAACTGAGAACCTTTAGGCAGGTTGACTCCCAAGACACGTCACTTTGAGTGTGGCTTTCTTTGAATGACACCAATTACAACAATGCAAAAGACTGCCTGTGAGTTTTCCCCCTCCCAGAAAAATGTGAAAGTACACATGGGGAAACTATTTCCTTAGTCACTAGATTTGTTGAGGGAAGGCATTAGTATGTTGTGGGTTAAAGGATGCATTTATTTGCTGAGTGTTATTCAGAAAGGTACTTATAATTGCAGTGAAAGAATTTGTAATATTTAGTAATGGTGGGAACAGAGTGACTCATGAGTGAGAGATGCAGAGTCAAGAAATAAAAATAATTTGTGAAACGTTGGACAGGTCGACTGTACATTAGAATGTTTTCTTCACATAATTTCGACTTTGTATTTTTCATTAAATAAGAAGGCTACCTTTTGATTATATTTCATCCACTTGAATACTTATTTAATAATTATTTTACTGGAAAAGGTTTATTAAGCATTCTTCTTAGGGCATGGGACACAGTGTAAGATGAAATAGGATATAATTCCTGCTCTGCCAATCAAGCAGGGAAGACAGAAAAATGAATTACTTTAGATAAAGAGTGCAGAGGGAGAGCTTACCTTGTCTAGTAGGTCATGGAGGACCTTGCAAAAATTCGCTACACCCTAAAGCAGGTCTGGTTCTGTGCATTCATTCATTTACTCTCCCATCCTTTTCTGCAACAATACGTATTGTTTTCCTCCAGTTAGGTGTGTTGTATTCTAAACTTTAAGGACTTAGAAATGCACAAGAATGTTCTAAGACATGGGAGTAAAGAAACAGGTAAACCAATGTGTAAGATTATCTCAGGTACTGGTGAAGGATAAGAAGAAGGAAAGGAAAATTGCAACAGGAAGATCTGTTAGGGTTTGATCTGGGAAGGTCTGTCTGAAGAGATGACATTTCAAATGACCCTTAAATTGAGAGGAATCAGCCATGCAAAGAGCCTTTTAAGGTATCCTCAGTGTTTACCCTTCCTTTCATTATCCGCAAAGCTTCAATGAATTCTAATCAAAAAGTAGGGCTTTTATTCAGGGATGTTTTGAAGAGCAACGCAAAAGTGTTAAACAAACCCTGTTCTTCAGCTGAGGCCGGAAGAGAATAACAATCGTGATCTCCTCCGGACAATAGCTGTATCAAACAAAATAATAATTTGCAAGGGTTACTGATAACAGAGACTTCAGGATGCTGGCATGGTAAAGCAGAGAGGGCAGATGAATTAGAAGTTTTATTTATTCTAACTACATAAACCTCAGAAATACTTGAGAAACCTGTAGGATGGATGGGATTTTTTCTTTTCTTTTCTTTTTCTTTAAAGATTTTATTTATTTATTTGAGAGAGAGAGATAGTGAAAGAAAGCACGAGCTGGGGATGATGGGGAGGAGAGGAGCAGAGGGAGAAGTAGACTCCCTCCTGAGCAGGAGGCCTGACTTTGGGCTCCATCCCAGGACCCTGGGAATCATGACCTGAGCTGAAGACAGACATAACCGACAAGCCACCCAGGTGCCAATGGATACATGGCTTTGACCAGAGGTTCATTAATCCTGTCACAATTTGGTTATAGAAAGGAAGTATGACCTCATTTTACTGTCATATCCTGGGAAGCCTAGAATATGTGGTTTATACTTAGCTGTGGGCATTTTTATTCAACAAACAAAAGACTACTTATGCTGTAATAATTGCTAACACTTAGCGAATATTAACTATGCGTCACCCTCCCCTCTATGTGCTTACATATGTTAACTCATGTAATACTCATGACATCTCCATGAGGGAGCTACTATTATGTTTTTGTATTTCATATCTGAGGTGGAGAGGAGTTAGAGAATTTGCCCAAGTTCACAGTAGATGTTCAAGAATCAAGCCCAGGCAGTCCAGAGCTGGGGTTCTTCTTCATTTTGCAAACCTGTTCCTTATGCCACATCTGTGGTTCTTCTCATCAGCCACTAGGTAACCCCAGTGTGTTGTTTGCCACGTATGTGTTCATCCTGAGAGAGAGAGAGAGGGACAGAGAGGGAGAGAGAGGCAAACAGAGTGAGAGAGAGCTAGCAAATGTGTGGATAGGTTACACCACCAGAATTAATCCACTGAAAAAATTCGGAAGAAGTAAAAGAACAATTTTTCAAGTATTGTTCCACATGCAGTCCCTATTTCTCTCAAGTCTCAAAGCAAACAAGGTATTTTTAGCCCTATTTTACAGATGAAGAAATTAAGCTCAGATAAGTTCAGCAGCTTGGGTATGCCTTATGCCTAGATTTACACTTTTTATGGTACTGTTCCCTAGGGGTGTTTGTAAAAAGAAGAAAAAGAAGAAGAAGGAGAAAGGCAAAAATAAAGGCATTATCTGACCTGTAGTTCTAGTTTGATAATGCTGTGATAGGATTTTACCCAAAGAGAAATTGAAGGAAGCTTTTTATTAAAGATTGCAAAAACATACTGTAAAATTAATTTAATCTTATAAAAATCTACATGATCTACTAACAAAATATACACTCATGGAAGAAGGGAAGACATGCCAGTATCCTCAGCATGAGGCTAGGAGACCTTGTAGCATCACACCGAGGATGTTGGAATGTCTTTTTCTCCATTGGTTTCAAGTGTGTACACACACACATATGCATGAAAGAATAATAAAAATTCTTTTGTAGCACAAAAAAAGAACGTACACAGAACTAATAATTTTGAGGAAAAATATACACTATGTTAGAGGCTTCATGTACAGAGGTCCTTTCTTTAATTTAGGAGGGTCTCTAAATATGACTACTGCCTTTATCACAAAAGATAAAGAGAATCACCTTAATTAAGTTATCCTTCTATTATTATTATTATTATTATTATTATTATTATTATTATTTCCAGGCTTGTTTGGTTTTCTTCTCTTATTGTATTTTTCATATTTTAGATTGTTTCATATAAAGTCATCCAGACACTCTTTCAAAAACATACCCCTCTAAATGGCCATTTACTAATGTATCCTTCCTTTAATATTGTAAGGTTTATGCTAGTGCATTTTTTCTTGATTAGAGTCAATAATGTTGGTCTATATTGCTAGTCATATTTAAGGAATTGGTCTAAGCTAATTTAGGTGTACTTCTAATTTCGAAATTAGATATAACAACTTGATTTTCTTCTATTTATCTTCTTGTGTGATTTTATTTTACTTTGTGCTCTGAGTAATTCTTTGGCTAGATTCTATAAGTTCTAGATTACATTCATAAAAATGTAGGTTTTAAACTTTAATTATTTTAAGTATTTTTCAGGGGCTTGCTTTTGTCACAAATTTGTTTCATCTGCAATAATTCATTTTCTGCCTTAATAAAAAACTTAGATTTGTATCATAGTTCTTTAAATATCTGTATTTTGTTTTTCATATCCCTTTCATTCATAATGTTTTCTGTATATTTTCAAATTATTATAACTTTAATTATTATAAAATAAGCCTCCAAAACTTTCCTGCTATGCTTTGTCTTTTTCCTTTTAGTCTGAAGTCAGTATTGGCAACCCTATTCTTCTTTTACTTAAGCATGATTTGTTTTCATTTTTTCCCAGTCTTTTAAATCAATGTATTGATTAATTAATTAGTAATTTTGTTTTAGAAATATCTCTTAAAAGCAGTGTTGCTAACTTTCTTTTGAGATGCACTTGGAAACTTCTTGTTTTTGATTAGGGAAGTTTAGACCATTTACACTTACTGAATAATTTTTCATAATTTAACTTTCGTTATCTTCTTATTTATTTTTTTGATTTATTTATATTTATTGTTTGTTTCCTTCCTTAAATAAACTTTAAAAAATCTTGTGATATATTTTTTCTTAAAAGCCTGTGAAAGTGCAGTATATATATATATAGAAAAATGTAGAAGAAAAATAGATGATATGGGTAAATTTGTAGTGAAATGTGTATTCTACAACACTATCTAATTTTAATGCCTGTTGTTATTGTAAATTAGCATAGTATCATAAAAATATGGTTTGGGGTCAATAATCCTATTTATAATGATCTACCCTAAGAAAATAATTGAAGACAAAGAAAAACCTTTCTATACAAAACATTTATTTTAATACTTTATTACAATAAATATGCAAATAAATTACATGTTGGGGAAATGTGAAGGCACTTAACATTTCCGACAGAGTGAACTCTGTCAATATATATTGTATAGTAAATATAAATAACATATGGGGGGCACCTGGCTGGCTCAGTTGGTATAATATATGGCTCTTGATCTTGGGGTTGTGAGTTCAAGCCCTGCATTGGGTGTAAAGATTACTTAAATAAACCTTAAAAAATATAAATACCATAAGAGTACAAAAGATGTGTACAGCATATATGAAGTACAGAACACAAAATTTTATGTATGCTTTGACCATGTGAAATAGGTAGGTGGTTGTAGTAGGATTAGAATAATTTATGGAAAAAGCAGTTGATGAAACAGGTTAATAACATATCAGGTATATATTTTTAAACAATTTCTTTAAGTCTACCAACAAGTTTATACAATGTATAAAGCAAAATTAGGTCAGATTCTCAAGTGTCTGGAAAAGAGTAGGTGTGGACCTCCTTGACTTCTGATTCTCTTTCGTCTGAAATCTGCTGAGCCTTTACTAAGTGAAGGGTGAAATCTTCCACTGCCATTGATGAGAACTAAGTGAATTATAGTGGGAGTAGACAGACCGGCCCTTCCTTCGTGAGGATGACTAACTGACAAACCCTCTTGTTGGGGTGTGACCTGGGGCTGACCCTTGATGACTGGGGATGGATTAAATACAGGATGCTCACTTTTCCCTGCTTTTCTATGAGGTTTCAAATGGGCCTGGGCTATTACTAGATCCTTTCAGTAAATATATCAGTACTGAATCTACCTGAGATGATTATTTAGTTATAAAATCAATTCTTTCATCCTATGTGGAAATCCCTCCCAGTACCTGCCTCTGCATGTATGATATGTACTTATTACCACTGAGTGTAGCTTATTTTTTTTAATAAAAAACAAGCTTCTTTGACAACAGACCACCTTTTCATGCAACAGATCCTAATAGACCGTCTTCTGAAACACAATTTGGGAAAGACTGAATCCTAAATAATTGTTTAATCCTCTTACAAAAAGAGTGTGTCAAGTAAAGAAACTTGGGATGTGTAAGAGATTTTTTTTTAATTTTTTTGTATTTATTTATGATAGTCAGAGAGAGAGAGAGAGAGAGAGAGAGAGAGAGAGAGGCGGTGCAGAGACACAGGCAGAGGGAGAAGCAGGCTCCATGCACCGGGAGCCCGACGTGGGATTCGATCCCGGGTCTCCAGAATCGCGCCCTGGGCCAAAGGCAGGCGCTAAACCGCTGCGCCACCCAGGGATCCCCTGTGTAAGAGTTATTATATTTGTTTTTCAAGATCTCAAGGAGGACAAAAACTAGAATAAAAGAATAAAATTATAGTGAGTTAGGGAACCATGTAAAAAGATGTTTTTATTCTAGAAGCCAAGCTTTGCATTACTAACAGTTCTCCAACATGGATTTGATGATCATTTGCTGTGAATACCATGAAGAGAATTCACGAGTTAGATAGGAACTTAAAAGAACTTGGAAGATTTGTGACTTTCAGCCCTGACTGGGCATCAAAATCTTCTGAGAACTTTGTTTAAAAAGGGTAGGGATGAAAAGAAGGAAGGGGAAAAAAAAATACCTGAGCCAAGCCCTACTGAATTGGAGTATCTGGGTTTGGAGCCTAGGAATTTGAACTTCTAATAAGTTGCCTAGGTGATTCTTTCTATACAGTTGAAGAAAGTAGCAAATGAAAACCAATGGGCCAGATTGCTTTTTAAGGATACTCACACTCATAAAAGTCTGTTTCCATGGTACAAACAACAGTATGGCAAATTAGGCAATTAGAAATATTGAAGAAGTGCCTTTGCTTGTCATCTAAGAATCACAGAGCAGAGACCTGGTTTCTGAGATTTTTTAGTCCAGGCACAATGGGACCAGTTTGTGCTACTGAATTTGTTATCCTGAGAGATAAATGGAAGTGATGAGAACTAGGGAAGGAGGAGGTGGCCCAGGAGGGCAGCTTTGGAAGCTGACTCCTCCACCCATGTACAATCCCTTCCTTGCTGTACAAAACTAAGATTTTGATTGCTTGAATGTGTGGCTATTGCTTCATGGAGTTTAATGAGGTTCATCCCATACAAAGAAGCTGCTAGACTTCTCGGATGGTTGTTACAGGGAGTGGCTTCTTGATCACGGCAATCCATTAATCTGCCAGCAAGGGTCTGGCAGGATGTATCTGTGCTGCCAGAGATCCAACTCTAACAGTGCCAGCTGGTTTTGCCCAAACCAAGGGAGTGACCTCAGACAGTATTTGCCCCAAGTTGCAGTTTGTTTTAACTGCAAATCTTAGTTCTGCCTCATGTTATATAGAGATCTAGGAAAGAGACAGCCCCTTGTAGAAAAGTGACCTGGATACTGGTTCTGGGTGGCTAGGAAATGTGGATGCCCCTCCCAGAAATCCCATGCTTTTTACCCAGGTGTATGTGAAATCATTGCTACCAGGGATGGCTAAAATCTGTGCAACTGAAAGGTATTTATCGGATCCATTATTCTTACTCATTTATCTGTACTTGTCAAGTGTAACTCTGTGCCTTTTACTTCACTGTGGATCCTGAAGGTAAAGTAATAGGTAAAAACAGATAGCCAGTAGTTTACAGTCTTGCTAAATTTCTGTACTTGCTCTGCCTGGGAATTAGTCAGCCTCTCTTGGTGATAATCAATAATATAATAGCAGCTAACATTTATGGACTTGGCAGCTATGTGCTGAAAACATTTTAATGGCATATTCCTAATAACATAAGTATTATTACACCCATTTTCTGGATGATAAAATGGAGTTGCATAGATAAGGACCAAAATACATGGCCTCCATTCATCATGAGGGTGGGCATGACAAGGCAAAGATTTAGAATTTCTTCATCACATCATACGATCTTGAGTGTTGCTTGCTCTTGATCTCTGGGTTAGGGTCTGAACTAGGCCATGCTCTGTTACTACTGCATTAATACAGTGTGGTCTCCAGCCCCAATGAGGATCATTCTAAAGAACAGGGATTATATTTATGCCCTGAGTAAAAAGAGAAATGGGATTGGCAGGAGCTAGCGTTGGAATCTTAGGAGACCTAATAGTCTCAAGAGAGGAAGGAAGATTCTCAGAGTTTGGAGAAGGGTACAGGTTTTCCTTTGGGTGGACCGGAGGGTGAGGCTCTTTTTATGAAACTCGAACTGTAAGGAGTCAACAGGACACCTGAATCCGACTTCCTGGGTTCAGAGGGTCAGCTGGACCTAACCCCAGTGGGTCAAGGAGACTAGACAAACCTGAAGAACAGGGTCCTGGCCAAGTAGCTCAGATTTAGTTAAGTTTTGTTCCCCTGTAATACTGAAAAATCTATGTGAATGTGATTCATTTTAATGAGATTTAGGCATAATGCAACAGAGTTGAGGTTCCTCCAGTTTGTAAATTCTGAACTATCTTATGGAGCCATATCTCATAATGTAAATCATCATTTTGATTTTTAAAAAGATTCTCTTGAGGTGCCTGAGTGACTCAGTTGGTTGAGCCCCTGACTCTCAATTTCAGCTCAGATTGTGGGATAGAGCCCCGGGTCGGGCTCTGTGCTCAGTGCAAAGTCAGCTTGTCCCTCTCCTTCTGCTCCTTTCCAGCTCGAACTCTCCTCTCTCTTTTGAATAAGTAAATAAATAAAATCTTAAAAAAAATAAAACAAGATTCCCTCTATGTTCTTAAATTAATTTTTATTATTCCTTCATAATAGGCTTACCAAAATCTGTAAATTCTTATGTATATATTTACAAAATTCTTATTTACAGATTTTATATTTATCTTCATCAAGCCAAGGATGATATTGCCTATATTCACAACTGCACTCAAATATTTACTACTTTTATTTGTTTTAATTTGAGAGAGAGAGAGAGAGAGCACTAGCAAGAGAGGAAGAAGCAGACTCCCCACTAAGCAGGAAGCCCAGGACCCCAAGATCATGACCTGAGCTGAAGGCAGAGACTTAACCAACTGAACCACACAGGCAGGTGCCCTTTACTGAGTACTATTTAAAAACAAAGTTGGAATCATTATACTCTGTATGTATATATTTGTATTATTTTTCTCCCTAAACATGTCCAAGAATATTCCAGAACATTTAGATGAATGATAGTCTGTCATACAGATAAACTATGATATTTTAACAATTTCTCTCTTACAATATCTAAGCACTCTCTCATTTTACAGTTCACATTTATAACAGCGGTGGAAAAAATCAGGAACAATCTGAATGCTAACTGTTTGGCATACGTTTGATCATAAATCTTTCCAATAAGTTATAGTGGGTCAAATATTGATACTTAAAATTTTCTTATTATAGAACATCTAACTAATTTTTAAGATGGTTGTATGAATTTTTATTAGTGACTGGAAAGGTTACTCAATCTGTGCCTCTCCTTCCTTATCTCTAATATAGGCATAACATTAGTATCTACTTCATAGGTTTATGTTGCCATATAGAAGGTACTCAGAACGGTGGATGAGTAGTACCGAGAATGGCACATTCTCGACGTCTGTTTGCTAATTTTGATTATACTCCTACCAACATTAATGCCATTTTTCTGTGGCAAATTTGGCAGCTTTTCCTTTTATTATATATTTTTAAAATACTAATTTAATAGTTAAACGTTAACCACTTTTTATTTGCACTTCCTTGATTACTAGTAAATTTTGACATGTTATTCTATATTTGTTTACCTCCTTGTATTTCTTTTGCCTGCATTTTATTCCTGCTTTACCTAGAGTCTCATTGTTTTTCCAATCAATTTTATGACCTCTTTTTATGGTGACCCTTTGCTGCCATTTATGTTATAGTTATGTTCCTGGTTTGTAAGAGATCCTATGCTTGGCACTAGTTGTTTTTGATTGTAGGTCAGAGAGGACTGGGAATGCTTGAGGGAAGAAGTCATGGTTGGGCAGCTGGTTGAGCAGAGGTGAGTGGACTTTGCAGATGCAGGGGCAATGACTATGGCTATGGAAAAAACATCCTGCATCATGGATCAGGGACTGCAGTTTTATTCCTGATTTTTCCCTTTGGACAAACCAGTTAATATCTCCAAACTCAAATGTAGTTATTCTTACAATGGGTTTATATTAATGATTGCAGAGTATCCATCAAATGAGTTCCCATATTTTAAGCTTTTGCATAAACTAAACTAGCCCCATGTAACTGTGAACTTATTGCTACTTTTTCTTTTTTTTTTTTTTAAGGAATATAAAACTATTTACTGACCACTGTTTAGCAGTATTTACAATAAAGTAAACAATATACAGTTGGATAACATTCTGACTACAAAGTTATTGTTTTTCCTGGTTTCTGCTGAACCAGTAATTCAAATATTGAGAAGATTGAGCCTACATGTTAGAAATGAGTTGGGGTGAAGAAAAAGCATGCACGTCAAGAATTTGAATTATAGAAGTCTGTCCACCAATTTATTCCAGCGGGTGCTAAATTGCCAACATCTCTAACCATCTGGTTATGATTGGGTTTCCATGAACAAAGACTTAGACACTCCATGAATCACGACCTTTTAGTCAATACAGCACAAGGGTTTTCAACTTCTTGAAAAGGAATGGTTCACTAGAAGGAACCTTTAAATGTCCATTTAAATAAGTTTTGCTTACCTAATTAAAGTATACCAAAACTTGTCTAGTTTTGCCCTTTGGGTTGGGGAGGTTGTTGGTGGTGATTAAAATCTTCCTTTCAGGGATCTTGCAAATAAACTTGCATTTATATAATTGTAACTAGGGATATGGATTCTGATATGCCTGCTTTTAAATTGTCCAATTTACACCCTTTACATTGTATTTAAATTGTCCAATTAATTACAAAATTTGAAAGGTTAAGGCTTCAGGAAAAATTTCAATGTAACTTTAAGTGATTTATTTCTTAAGTTGCTGAAAATGATAGCATCCTAGAAACATGGGCTTATCCATGGTTATAAAATGCTGTTTTTGTTTTGGTGACTGTTTCAAAAATAACAAAAAGAAAAGAAAACCATTTATGTATGTACTTTTAAGTATACACACAAAAAAACCCTAATTAAACAAAAAACCCAGAATGGTCCTTAGGCATATAGGAGTTAAACACAAATTCTGACTGAGTAACGACTATGAAAATTTCCCCCAACATTTAGAAAAGGTGTTCTCTAATGCAGGGAGATAATATGCCATGGTCTCAAATATTCTTTTCTGACAAAGGAAACAACTACAGAAAGCTTTTATTTGTTCAAAGTAACCAGTGCTATAGATGCAGAAAACCCTAACAACTCCCCCAATACTACTTCAAAACAAACATATCAAACTTGATTTTCATTAGAATGTTATTTCTTCACACTAATAAATAAAAAAAAAACAAAGACCCAGATTTTATATATATATATATATATATATATATATATATATATATATAGCAACACAAACAATTATTGAGGTTCATCTTCTGGACAAGAATGCCAAATTAGTCTCTCTTCATAAAACGCAATTACAATTTGAGGACACTTCATACTTGCCTATTTTGCCAGCACCAAGTTGGCCTCATCTGAATCTTTCCGTTTCATGAGAAACATTAATTCTCCACTGCTGTCTGAGCCACCAATTATTCATTCAGGATCAAGACCTCTGGCAAAGCCTCTTGGTTTATCAGCAGCATCTCTTTTCTTCTTTGATTTGCTGTCATCAGATTCACTGTCAGCTGAAGATTTTCTTTTTGTACCATCTTTTTCTCTACCAGCTTTTTGAGAATTAAGAAATGCTTCAATTAACTCTGGACAATCTAAGTTTTCTTCAGGTTCCCAAGTATTGTCAGCATCTGTAAATCCCTTCCACTTGAGGAAATACTCCACCTTCCCATTCACTACACGGTGGGTCCAGTACTCTTTCCACCACAGATTCTTCAGGCTCCGCCTCTTCTACTTGTTTTGCTCTTTCCATTCTGTTTCTTTCCCATTTTTTGGAATGTAGTTTTATTGGAGGCCGTTTTTTATTGCAGGCTTGAAGAGCTATTATTATTCGCCGCCTCTGAGCTGCTCCGGGTCCAGCTACTTTTTCTTTTATTTTTGACATATATCAAAGTCAGAAGAAAGCCACCTTTGCATTTAAGGTCTGTTGTGCTTGCCCAGGATGGGCTTCCTATTCCTCCAGACCTGGTTAGCTTGTTACGCAGATACCAGCTTAACTGACCCATTAGAACCTTCCCCTCACTACATGCCCTCCCTCCCCGCACACCTACACCTCCTTGATTAGGTCAGGTCTCCACTGTTCTCTTACAGTGCAGGTGCCTCTTCTTTGTAGCATTCTACACAGTTACAGTTTCACATTTGCTTATGTGACTGCTTGATAAAAGCCTGTCTCTCCCTGTAGACAGCAAGCTCTGCAAGGGCAGAGACCAGGCTTTTTTTGCTTACTGTAGTTTTCTACATGTTCACGATGTAGAATAGGGCCGTTCATTAATATTTCTCTAGGGACTTGTGGGATATTGAATATGCATATAAGCACTTAACAACATAAGAGAGCATAACAATGTAAGGAACATGTAAGAAATGAATAGATCATGCTACAGTACTTGGTAAGGGGACAAGCATGTCTGCATTAGAGAGTATTGTATAGAGGACAGCCATGGGAAAGGGACTGGGTTTGATCATGGAGAGCCCTGGACACCAAGTGGAAGAGTTTTTTTACCGACGAGACACGCAAAGGGAGCCAGTGAAGAATTCTGAATAGGCGTGGCACATAAAAGACTTGGGTAAATAAGGTTAAAAAGTGCATGTCAGTAGACAGAGAAAGAATCCTAAAGTAGTAAAAAATAAGATTAAAGTAATTGAAGATTTTATATCAAATGCCTTTCATATTCCAAAAGGTGATTTAAAAAACTATAATTCATTAGAAAATTTAGAAATTTCTTTATCTTAAAAATTGCAATTTTATGTTTTTCTCTGTGGTATTATGCAATTAGTATAGAATGCAAGATTGAGAATTTGGGACCTGATGACACTGAAAATTTTAGATTTAAGCACTGAAAGTAAATAGTGAAAGCATCACATGTTTGTAAAACAGAACAGAATTTCTATTGAAATGTAATGCAATTAAACTTTACTATATCTACAAAAACTAAATTTTAATGTAATTGTTCAAATAAAATGTAAATAACCTGAAAATTATATGAAGCAATAGAAAGGCTTACACTTGAAGTTTCTGAGTAAAGATTAATAACCTGGGACGCCTGGGTGGCTCAGCAGTTGAGCACCTGCCCCTGGCTCAGGGTGTGATCCGCAGTCTCAGGATTGAGTCCCACATCGGGCTCCCTCCCTGGAGCCTGCTTCTCCCTCTGCCTATGTCTCTGCCTTTCTTTCTCTGTGTCTTTCATGAATAAATAAATAAAATCTTTTTTTAAAAAAAGATTAATAATCTAGGGGGTTGGGATGCATTGGTGGCTCAGTGGTTGAGTATCTGCCTTTGGCTCAGAGTGTGTTCCCTGGGTCCTGGGATGGAGTCCCGCATCGGGCTCCCTGCAGGGAGCCTGCTTCTCCCTCTGCCTATGTCTCTGCCTCTCTTTGAATGTCTCTCATGAATAAATAAATAAAATCTTAAAAAAAAAAATCTAAGGGGCTCCTGTGTGGCTCAGTTGGTTAAGTGGCTGCCTATGGCTGAGGCCATGATCCTGAGGTCCTGGATCTAGCCCTGCATCATCTCCCTGCTCAGCAAGGGGTCTGCTTCTCCCTCCCCTCTCCCTACTGCCTGCTTGTGCTCTCTCTCACTCTATCTTTCTTTCACATAAATACATAAAATCTTTTCCGAAAAAGATTAATAATCCAACATTTGGTCATTTCCCCTAACTCTTTTTTATTTGATTATATTTTCTTTTGACATATTATGATTTTAAAAATATTATTAATTGCCTTTAGAAAAGTGAAATCATATAGCATTAAGTTAATGGTTATTTGCATGTATCTCAAGATCTGTGAGAAATGGGAACACTACAATGTGGGTGGTCGTCACTAATGCTGCTTGTCAAATATCTTTGGTTCTATATTTCTTAGCACTTGTAGGATTGGATTTCATGGCTCCCTTGTGATTGAGTGGGGCCATATGCATTAGCTTATCTGGTTCAAGAGTTGTGAATAGAAATGAACTTTGTCACTTGTAGGCTGAGCATTTCATTGTAAGACCCTCCAGAGTGGCCTGCCCAGGTGTCACTTGGCAGCATTTGATATTGTGGGTGCTCTTTAGCCAGGATCCTTGAGTCATAAAAATAAGCAGAGTTCCTGAACTACAATGGACATGTAATATATTCAGAAATAACTTTTGTAAATCAAAGATACTGAGATTTTTCCGGATTGTTTGCAATGTAGCATAACCTACTATACCCTTGTTCATACATTTGTGTCACATATAATCTAGAAAGTGAGGATGCTTGTAACAGGTATGTGAAACAAAGTCTAACTTTGGCATGAGTCAGAAAAGAATTTTTAAAAGATTCTGTCTGTATTTACAGGTATTACATTAAAAAATTAAGGATCGGGATCCCTGGGTGGCGCAGCGGGTTAGCGCCTGCCTTTGGCCCAGGGCGGGATCCTGGAGACCCGGGATCGAATCCCACATCGGGCTCTCGGTGCATGGAGCCTGCTTCTCCCTCTGCCTGTGTCTCTGCCTCTCTCTCTCTCTCTGTCTCTCTGTGACTATCATAAATAAATAAAAATTAAAAAAAATAAAAATAAAAAAATAAAAATTAAGGATCTTTTTGATTCTCTGCAAAAAAAATTAAAGCTTTTTTAAAAAGTACCAGATCATTTAAAAAATTTTAATAACATGATTGAAGTATGATTGACAGACAATAAACTGCACATATTTAGAATGGACAACTTGATACAATTTACGTGCACATAAAGCCTCAAAACCTTCATCACAATCAAAACAATGAGCATTTCCTCGGGATCCCTGGGTGGTGCAGCGGTTTAGCGCCTGCCTTTGGCCCAGGGCGTGATCCTGGAGACCCAGGATCGAATCCCACATTGGGCTCCAGGTGCATGGAGCCTACTTCTCCCTCTGCCTATGTCTCTGCCTCTCTCTCTGTGTGTGACTATCATAAATAAATAAAAAATTAAAAAAAAAACATTTCCTCAACTCATACTTTTCGTTAAGTCCTTTTCAACTCTTCTCTCCCACTTGAATCTCCCTCACCTGAGTACTCATCTACTTTCCATCACCATGTAGTAATTTGCATTTTCTTTGGTTTTACATAGATCATGAGTATTTAATCTTTTGTTTAATTTCTTTGCCTCAGCATGATTATTCTGAGATTCACCTATATTGTTGCATGTGTGAATAGTTCACATCTTTTTATTATTGAGTAGAATTTTGTTGTATGGATATAACATTATGTGTTTATTTGATAACCTGTTGATGGACATTTGAATTGATTCCAGTATTTGGCTATTATGATAAAAGTGCTTTAAGAATCCCAGTACAAGCCTTTATATAAAAATACATTTTCATTTCTCTTGAGTAAATACCTAAGAGCAGAATGGCTGGAATGAATAGGTGTATGCTTAATTATTTAAAGGAACTCTCAAATTATTTTTCCAAAGTGATGTTGCATCCTGCAATGCTACTAGCTGCATATGAGAGTTCTAATCCCTTCACATCTTCCCCAACACTCTATTAGGTGTTTAATAGTATCTAATTGTGGTTGTACTTTTAATTTCCCTAATTGCTAATAATGTCAAGCATCTTTTCATGTGCTTGTTTTGCACATGAAACAATTTGTTTCTGGTCAAAGATCTATTTAAATCTTTGCCTGTTTTTCAGTTTTCCCTGGAATTCTGTTCTTAATGTTGAGTTGAGAGTTCTTTACAAAGAGGCATGAGAAAATTTGGGAAGTGATGGAAATTTTCATTGTGTTGATTGTGGTGATGGTTTCACATATGTGTACATATGTATGTCTACATTTTAAATATTTAGAGTATGTCAGTTGTATCTCAAAAAATGTAAGGGTGCTGTGCATATTTGTAATTTCACATATTTATAATCCACAAGGAAATTTGGTTAATTCAAATAAATTCTATATATTTAAAATGGTTAAGTAATGACCCATATTTTTCAGGCTGAGATCTTGCTATGTCATTCTCAGTATTGCAATATCTAAACTAGTTAAATTTGTCAAATTTACTACAATTGTAAAAATTCATTAGTACTGAAAAAGTACTCATTTGTTAAATCTACCAATTAAAATACTTCAAAGGGAAATTAAATTTATAAACGTAGTTTGAAAAGCTTTAGAGTGTGTAATTATTTAAGCTTTAAAAAGATAACATATTTTTCAGAGGCCATTTAAAAATAATTTTAAAAATTTAATTTAAAATGTTTTATAAAAGGAACAATAAGATTTGCAAACGAATTTAGTTATTTAAAAGGAAAGCGCTAAGATTTTACTGCCTAAGGCTATTTTAATTTTAATCTGGAGAGAAAAGCTGTTACTCTGTGGCTTGTACAGCAGACCTCAAGATGCTGTGAATAAAGGTTTGGTGACAGAACAAATAAACTCAGGGCTTGTGATATTGACCAGGAAAACCACAAAGCTAATAGCATCGGAAGCATTTTTTTCCTCACGTCTCACTACATTCATCTCTTTCAATGATCTCTTGCAGGGATGGTGAACAATTACACCATCACTATAAAATTTACAGCCTTCTGGACATAGAGATTGTAAATATGTTGTATATACATGAACTGTGGACTCCAGGCCCATCAGTCATGTAGCATATTACAGTGGCTTATGTCAGTAACGGCAGTGGAGGTGGCTGAGGGGCTGGAGTTTAAAGTCTCAGCTAAAGACATTCTTGATAAATAATGTAACCCTCTTATACATCATAATTTTTTTACTAGATAAATTCACAATTCCTTCCAAATGTGTACTGTTAGCACCCTTTCCAGGTAGTTCTTTGGATTTTGCTCCTGAAGGCTATGTCCTGTCCACCTTCCTCTCCCTTTCCCAGTGTTGTGGGTCTCCTTTTCCTATGGGTGCATGAAAGCGTTTCCATCTCTTGGCAAAAAGGTGATCTCAGGGGAATAGTTAGGTTATGATTGCATGAAAGTAAGTAAGTCTGTAACTTTGATATTTTGAGGAACTGGGATAAGATAGTTAGAGGTAGTTGGTTCTCATCCCTGGTGAGAACTGATTTTCTTCCTCTCAGCAAAGCAGTTTATAAAGTAATTCATTAAAGATACAATTCTTATTTTAAAATTTTAAATTTGGGGCAGCCCAGATGGCTCAGCGGTTTAGCGCTGCCTTCAGCCCAGGGGCTGATCCTAGAGACCCGAGATCCAGTCCCACCTCGGGCTCCCTGCATGGAGCCTGCTTCTCCCTCTATCTGTGTCTCTGCCTCTTTCTCTCTCTCTCTCTCTCTGTGTATGTCTCTCATGAATAAATAAATAAAATATTTAAAAATAAAATAAAATTCTAAATTTGTGATCTTACTCTCCATCATAGAAACTCTAAACAATTGAGCAACATAAAGCAAATCATGGGGGCAGTTTTAGTTTAATAATAACAAAGAAAACCCCACTGTGCTTGGGAACTATGGCCAAGAGGCTCTTCCTACCTGGACATCAATTCCTTCATCTGTGCAAAGAGGAGCCTAAGGACAGATTTAGCACCAATATTGCCTGACTTGGATGAAGAAAACATAGTTGAATGGGGACAGAGGAGTGCGTAGCAGCTTTATATGCATTTAGAGATTCTTGAGTTGGTGGAGAGCAAAATGGAGTAGAGATTTGAGATTTAAGTAGAAATAAAAGGCCAGGATGAACAAATATTTTGATTCTGAACATTCTTCTGAATCTGAAGTCTATTCGTTACAGGAAACAGATTACCCTCTGGTTATGTAAGTTGTTTAGTTTTTTGTTTTAAACTATTGAAACTAAGGCCTGGTAAGGTCAGATTTCACCAAAAAATCTTTACCTTTACTCCTTCTCCCCAAGGGATCTAGGCTTGAAGTTTAGACCAAGGCACAAGTCTGGCCAAACATTTTTGTAAAGGGTTTTAAGTAAATATTTTTGGCTTTGCTGATTGCAACTACTCAACTCTGCCATCTTGACACTAAGCAACCACTGGCAATACTAAAATGAATGAGTGTGGCTGTGTTCCAATAAAACTTTATTTACAAAACCAGACAGCAGTCCAGATTTGACCCATGAGCCATATTTGGATGATCTCAGTGAGTCAAATGAGGAATGGCATAAAAACCAATTTGTTGGTAGTCTGATCTTAATCCTGTTCTCAGCTAAGTGTATGACATCAAGAAATCCCCTTTCCTTCTCTAGAATTGATATAGTTAATGCTGAATTAATGTTTCATATATTGCCATAATTTTATGAGCCTCATCTATTTAATGTTCTTACCTTCACAATATTCCAATGATATTTTTAGCTTAGAACACAGCTAGTGAGTTTCAGAGTGACTATTTAAGCCAGGGCTGTGTATCTCTAAAGCTCACATTCATAATTATAACCAAACTGTCTGCTAGTAAAGCGGTGGATTTGATTTTAATGTTCCCTAATTGCTCTTCTATGACTGACACTTGGTTTTTGGTGGAAATAAGAGAGTTCTCTGTAGGATGTTTATGACTGTTTCTGGCCTGATACTTGGTGCTTTTCTTAAGAGACTTGCTGAATTTGCTTTGTTTTGTTTGTTAGCTCTAAGCCTTTTGCCTTTGGTCAGCCACTGGGATGACAGACTTTAAGGAAACACTGGTACCTTCCTACTAAAAACAAGGTTAACGTAGTTCCCCACCCTCTACACTACACCTTGTTTATGAGTGGCTGCCTCTTCCTTGCAGCCTTGGGATTTAACTCAGATTTATTTTATTTTATTTTTTTAAGAAACAGCATTGAATTTTTTATATTTCTAAGCTAATGAGAGATAAGGCACAAATATTCATTAAGGAAGCTACTCCGAAGGCATCTAGGAGGTCATGCCTAATTTTTCTATCTAGGATGTACAGGCATTCAGTGTTCATTAGCAGGACAATACAAATGGGTAATGCTTTAATTAGCCTGTGCTCATTTAAAAAAATTTTTTCCATGAAATATCTTTAGAAATTAGATTAACTGTAGGTCTAGAGAGGAAAACCAAAGACTTTAGAACTTGAGTAATACATTGAGCAATATGTACATAGTAGACACTCAAGAAATGACAGGATTAAAACATTTTTGGCCATTGCTGTTAGATTTCAGTTTAAAGAAAACTGTGTGTGATGAAGTTATCAATTTAGAAGATATGTAAGATTTGTAAAGTCAGCTAGAAAATAATTTGCAAGGTTTCATTACTGTGTATGTGATACATGGCTTTTTATCTATTGCCTTTAGATTAAATAAAATAGTTTGATATTAACTGAAACATCTATTAGGAAAAAAAAAGCAGTGCTCTGAAGACATTTTTTCCCATCCTTTTAGAAATTGAGGGCTAAGAGGAAATGGATATCAGGAAGTCAATGATACAGAAGGTGAAATTGAAAGATAAGTACAAGTAGAGCCAGGAGAAGAGGAATAAAGTAATATTTAAGATAAAGATAATTATTCTAGAATTTAGGTGAGAAGGAAAGAGATGGAAATGAGAGAAGAAAGCAAAAGTTCCTATGGTGTTCATGGAACCTCTTAATGTAGGCAGGAGGAAATGTAGGACAAAAAGAGAAGTTGGAAGGAGGATGGCCAAGAGAAAGGGAGATGAGGATACCAGAAAATGACATGTGGGGTGTCTGGGTGGCTAGTTGGTTAAGTGTCCAACTCTTTATCTCAGCTCAGGTCTTGATCCCAGGGTTGTGAGTTCAAGCCCTGTGTTGGGCTCCACGCTGGGTGTGAAGCTTACTTAAAACACACACATACACACACACACAGAGAGAGAGAGAGAGAGAGAGAGAGAGAGAATGAGAAGCTGCTACAAAGTGAAAAGGGGTTAACAAAGAGCCAGAAAGCTCAGAAAGACATGGGCAGGTTAGAGAATAATCAGAGAAAATAGTGAGAAGGAGAAAGAAGAACCTCAAGGAAAGAAGGGAAGGGGAGGAGGTGGAGTATGAGAGCTGGTTACAGGTGGCCCTCCCCAACTGCCTCTGCTTGAATTTCCCCCTCCCACATGCTTCCACACTTCCTCTTCCTTCTCCTCTTCACTTGGTTTCAAACCTGACACCGAAAGGGAGCAAGCTGGTGAGATACTTGAAAGTAGGGCAGAAAGGCTTCAGGAAGAAGGCAGTAGTCATTATGTCTCATGATCTTCTCCAGGTTGGCAAATGAGTTTCAATTTAAATGCCAGCTTTGATTGATGACAGTGGCCCAGGCATTGAGGAGTCTCCTGGACTCAGCAGAAAAGGATACAGAGAGCAAACATGGAAGCTTCTCATGCCCTTCGTAATAGGTAGTGGTGTATCTGGATAAGTATTTGTCATTTTGGGGCTAGAACCTGAAATAAACTGACAACCCTGGCTCTTAAGATGCTTGTTTTGTCTCTTTTCCCCTGAAGTTCTTTTCCAGTTTGATCATGATTTTCCCAGTTCTTTGTGTCCTACCTCTAAATATAAATAAGTTAAAAGTTCTATTTTTCAGACATCTTGTCCCCTGAGACCCTTTTAACTATAGTCGTTTGTCACATCCATTTATCAAATATGTCAGACACATGGTAGGGAATAGGATTTAAACAAATTATAAAATGGAGTTCCTGCACCTAAGAAGCTGTAGTCAAGTGACACAGTCTGGCCAGTAATAGGGCAATTACAGTACTGCCTGAGGAGTGGAAAGCATGGTGTGCTTTGGGAAAGCATAAATGGGACATCTCACTCAGCCTTGTCAGGATGAGGGTCAGAGGGTAATGAATGTCGGAAAGAAAGTAAGACAGAAATTGAAACTTGAAAGATTCCTAAGAGCAGGGTCAAGGAAAGAGGAGAAGGAAAATTGATTTCTAGGCAAAAGAATTATGACAGACTGGGAACAGAAAGTAGTTCGGTATGGTTGAAAAGAAGAGCCAAGGTGTGGTCAAATGATGTGTGACATGGAGTAGTAATGTGTTGGTAAATCTGTTTAAAAAAAAAATGAAAACACTGATTTCAAAAGATACATGCATTCTTACGTTCATGACAAAATTATTTACAGTAGCCAAGATGTGGAAGCAACCCAAATGTCCATCTATAGATGAAGATGTGGTATATATAATGTAGAATATTACTCAGCCATAAAAAGGAATGAGATCTTGCCTTTTGCAACAACATGGATTGACCTAGAGGGTGTGACACTAAGTGAATAAGTCAGACAAAGACAAATATCGTATGATTTCACTCATATGTAGAATTCAAGAAACAAAACAAATGAACAAACAGAGAAGAAAAGCAATTTTAAAAAACCAGACTCTTAACTATAGAGAACAAACTGATGTTCCCCAGAAGAGAGGTGGGTGGAGGATGAGTGACATAGGTGAAGGGGATTAAGAGTACATTTATGGTGATAAGCGCTGAGTAATGTGTAGAATTGTTGAAGCATTCTGTAGTACACCTGAGACTAATATAACACTGCATGTTAATTATACTCGTACTGAAAAAAAGGTAGAAAAAAGTGGCCTCTAGACAGAGTGAGTCCCTTATAAAACAGTATGAAATCCTGTAACTTATTTAGTAAGTGATTTAAATCTAGGAAATTCTGCCTCCAGAGCTACTATTTTTCTTGGATGGCAGATCAGATACTTTTGCAAGGTATGTACCAGAGTTAGTTTATATTTTTTAGAAATTTGGTTGGCACATTGGTGTCTGTTTCTGCCACTACCAAGTGGAATTTGTTGTCTATGGTTTTAAAGACTCACATAGACAGATATGGAATGATTATTTCTGGAGACAGGAAATCTAAAGTATGCAAGGAGACTACAGAGACATTTTTTGGCAAGGCCGTAGAGCAAGAGTCCTTCAACTTTTGATATGTGCTTTGAACACCTGTGGTGGTGTAGTAGTAACTCCTGTGGTTTTCTTCTCAGAATGCATAAAATAAAATGCTAGAATTACAAGGGAACCACTTACACTCAAATGCAGTTTTCAAAATATTATACAAATTTGTGATCTAGTAATACATCTGTTCTTCTTTAATATGCTAACAAATAGCTCAGCCCCTCTAATAGCTACCATAATTTCTAAATAGCAAAGAGTATTACTATTTCAAGGAATGTAATTCATTATTATGATCTTCATCAGTGACAAAGTTAGAATACTGTTTGTATTAAAATGTATGCAAAATTTTAGTTTCAGATTACTGGGAGCATTTAAAAATATTTTAAGTGATTATTAAATATCACAAACCATAAAGGTTAAAACTGTAAAGGTGAAAAACACCTTTAGAGACAATTTAAGCTTTGAGTAGTAGGATCTGGGGAAGGTTAGTTTAGATAAACTTCAGAGATTTTTCTATATTCCCTAGATTTTATGATCTATGATCCTAGAAGATGAAATATATCAACCTCCCTTAGCCAAGGCAATGTTGGTGCTGCCACTCTATCTAAAATAGCAGATACAGCTTGTTGACTTTGCTATGTACTAAGCACTGTGGTAAGAGCTTGACATCGGTCAT
Organism: Canis aureus; assembly: GCF_053574225.1. NCBI lineage: Eukaryota > Metazoa > Chordata > Mammalia > Carnivora > Canidae > Canis > Canis aureus. The sequence continues at coordinate 43,021,530 of NC_135615.1, forward strand.
TTTATTAATCCTCACGACAAACTGTGGGTAGGCAGTACTATATTTCCATTTTGCCGACGGTAAAGTGAATTACTGAAAGAATGTATAAGCTACTACAAATATTATACATCTACAAGTTGGCTGAGAAACACAAGCACATTTGACTCTAAAGTCTGTGTTTTGAACCATTTTATCAGTGTTTCCTGTACTCTAATCATTCTCATACTATTTTCATGAATTTTTATATCACCTATACTATTATTTGCTGAATATTTTTCTTTAAATTGAAAAAGAAGAGCTGCAGAGTCTGGAAAATTCCTTTCCTGAGTGGATCTTGGGATCATCCTTGTGAAGGACAGGTCAGCTCACCAGAAGCTAATAGTAAAAAAACATGCCCAGAGATAAAAAGTGACCTCTTCAAAGTCATAGAGTAAATCGGAGTCAGGAAGGAGGGGGAAAGCTCCAGAATTCTTGGATATCACCAGATACTCCCACCTATGCTATAATGTTGACATTATTGTATAAAGCTTGGACCTTACACTTTCTAGTCAGTGGATCTTCCTATCTATTCAGTGAAGGCTTCTAGATGGAATAACCTCCAGAACGTCTTTGTTCATGCACACTTATTAGTAAGATTTTCACCTTCCCTTCATAACGATGTCTTAAATGTCAGAGGGCAGAGTGGCCTAGCGATGTGTTAATAGGCAGTAGGCAAAAAATAAAAAAAATTTAAGTGCAATGCAATGCACAGTTCTGGGCTCCATCTAAAAAGTCAACTGATTCAGTGTGCCTCCTAGACGAAGCTAAAGAGTTTGTATTTTTAATATGCATCCCAGGTGATTTTTCCGTAAATAGACCATGGACCATATTTTCAAAACCAGTGATTGAAATGTTGAAAAGTATAGGCTTTGGAGACAAAAGAGTCTGGGCTCAATTCTTTCATCCGTTATTACTTACATACCTGGGTCAAATTGCTTAACCTCCTCTGAATTCGTTTCCCTGTTTTGACAATAATAATAATAAAAATAGTAGTAGTAAAAATAATAATAATACCACCTACCTTGGGGGCTTTCTGAAGGCTAAGTAAAGTGGACTAAGTACTTAATACAAGGGATCATGTTTACTATTTATTTTCAACTATGTAAGCTTTGGCTTCCATTTTTAATGATCAGAATATTCTGGACAGAGAGAGTTGTCTGTCCCATCTTCAGCAAGCATAGGTTGTAGTTTGGTGTCAGGTCTTGTTAGAGCTGCCCTTGGAAACTAGCCATGCTACCTATGTATGTCTTCATGCAATTCCATTTTTCTGCTGTTGTGTAAAGTCTCTAATACTTAGGGTGTTGAAGCCACCTCTGTGTAACAGAGTGAACATTAGTCTCCACTCTACTGCTGCTAAGCTGGAAGCATGCATATGTTTATATCTTGTACCTTTTTATGATTTCTCATTATATGTGTATATGGCCATTGGCTAGCCTGATCTCATGTGTTGGACCATCCTGCCATTCTACTTTGTATAGGATAGAAAGAAAAATACTACATATAATAATTTACATGTCTCCACCCCTTTGCCCCCAACACCCAGACTTTAATGAATTTATGTTGGTACTACCCAGCAGGTAGCACTTGCTCAGTGACTGTTAAATTGAATAATGAACTTTGTAAATGAATTTACTAAAAATAATATGTTGCTATTGTAACTTTTGCATCCTTTGCAAATGATTATTTTCTGTCATTCAATTTAATAGACCATTGAAAAGTATGAATTGTATTGTCACTCTCTAATGTTAGACATTGGCTTCAATTTTAAAAAACCTTATAAAGCCAGTGCTATCATCTAACTTTAGGACTTCCACTGAAGCACTTTCTCTTGGGCCCTATTCTTGCCCTGAAAATATGCCCAAATGTTAGCCTCTAGTGACCATCGTTGTTTCCCTACTGAGCAGTATTCCCCCCTCCTCCTAACAGAGGACTGATTTTATCCTCTGTTCATGCTCGCATGGAGCCTTGTGCCTCTAGAAAGCTGATCTTACCCACAGCTCTAGGCTGGGCTTCGCTGACATGAGGGAAGTACTCTTCCCCTTGCCAGTGCTGAGCCTCAAGAATGATGTGAACTCAGTAAAGGCTGATGGTGTCTGTCCTGGAAAAGGTTCCTGTCTCCTAATAGATGCCTGGGGAAGAGATGATCTTTTTCTCCTCTGGCTCCATGCCTGGTGCTACTGCAGGCATTTGGCCCCAGCACAAGGCAGATGTGAGCCATAGTGCCGAGTCACCCGGTCCTAAAGTCTGCTCCATCTCTGGACTTCTTGTTATGTGAAATAATGACTCCCTTTCTTTTTTTTTTTAATAATAAATTTATTTTTTATTGGTGTTCAATTTGCCAACATACAGAATAACACCCAGTGCTCATCCCGTCAAGTGCCCCCCCAGTGCCCGTCACCCATTCTCCCCCACCCCCCGCCCTCCTCCCCTTCCACCACCCCTAGTTCGTTTCCCAGAGTTAGGAGTCTTTATGTTCTGTCTCCCTTTCTGATATTTCCTACCCATTTCTTCTCCCTTCCCTTCTATTCCCTCCCTTTCTGATTAAGATCTTCTCATCAAGGCAGGAGGCTCCTTTCAAACAGGCCGCTTTGCAAACCATGTAAACGCGGTGGTTCTCAAGTTTCTGTGGTTCCTAGGGTTTTACAAACTGCTTAGGGATCTGTATGCACATTGGGTATTGTTGGTAGACTGAGTAAATGAAGATACAATTTCTGATCCATGAAATCTTAAAAATTATTGTATAATTTTAAAATAGGGTGCCCTGAGAACATCAAAGAGTAACAAAACAATGGAAATTCGTTCGGGGGCGGGGGGGAATAAAATTTACGTTCCAGAGAAAGTCCTCAATTAGTAGTCTGGACTTCTCCAGTTCCTATACAGGGGACCTCAAGCAAAATATTTAACCTTGCCAAATGTTGTTTGTAAAATGAGAAAAATACATCATTGATTTGTCTTCCTAGCAGTGCTCTGAGAGGATGAGATGAGATACAACAAATAAAAGGGCAGTTAAAAATACAAAAGCAGGGGATCCCTGGGTGGCTCAGTGGTTTAGTGCCTGCCTCTTGTCCAGGGTGTGATCCTGGAGACCCAGGATTGAGTCCCATGTCGGGCTCCCTGCATGGAGCCTGGTTCTCCCTCTGCCTGTGTCTCTGGCTCTCTCTCTCTGTGTCTCTCATAAATAAGTAAATCTTTAAAAAAAAAAATACAAAAGTCTTCCACATGGAAGAGGTAATTTTTGCTCTGCTATTATTGCTGAAGCTAATAATTTATTCAGATATTATGCTTCCCCAGTCCCACCCACCTCCAGATTGATTCTTTGTCACTGCTCTTCAGGTAGCAGTTTGAAAAACTTGCCCCTTTTTAAGCTTGCCAGTTTTTTCATTTGCTTTCAATGATAATACTTTAGCATAAAAATGTCACTTCATCAAATCTTGAAATCCTAGTTTATGCTAGACATTGTATCCACCCAGAGGATTATAGCTGACTATTCCCACCCCATCTATAAATTAAAGACTCAATAAAATGACCACATGCTCAGTTCAAAGACTTCCAGTTCACAGGCTTTATATCTAGGATTGGCACTTCAATTTCACAGTGGAAAATTACACATGTATTTCTACAAAGAATCCTGGAACATCTGGAAAAAAGAAAGGAAAAGGAAATTTGATTTGTTCTTTTTAAAATGTAATTTGAAAGTGAGGGGCACCTGGGTGGCTCAGTTGGTTAAGCATCTACCTTTGGCTCAGGTTATGATCTCAGGGTCCTGGGATTGAGCCCTGCGTCTGGCTCCCTGCTCAGCGGGGAGCCTGCTTCTCCCTCTTTCTCTCTGCTCGCTGCTCGTGTTCTTCTCTCTCTAGCTCTGTATCTCAAAGAAATACATAAAAACCTAAAAAAAAAAAAAAAGAAAAACTGAAATCACAAAATAGACTGAGAAACAGAGCAGTAAGCCTTAACATTCACAGGCTTAGGAGGTTCAATGGCATGAATGCCAGGTGTGTGAATCCTGGCAGATGCACGCAGGAGGAAGGGGAGGAAGATGACTGTTCGTAGGAGGTAAATTAGGGCAGGTATGGTACACCTTAGAGGACTGCTGCCATGTGAGACAGTGCAGCTGAATCAAATTGGGCACAGAAATCTAAAGCAGAAACACATATGAATCTGTCCATGCAGACAGGTTTACGTACATATATACGTACATACACACACATACATGGTACCTGGGAGTTTTATAACTACAGACTAATAGTAACACAATAATACAGAATATAAACTATTGCTAAATATATAATCTCGTATTTCCTTATGGGCCCGAGGCTTAGATGAGGATTATTAGTATTTTTACATGATAAAAGAAAATAAAGCTCAGGATGATTAACGATTTATCTCAAATTGCAGGGCTGGCCAGTTTTGAATTGGAATTTCTGGACTGGGAGTCCAAGGCTCATTCCACTTTCTGTCTGGGATCATGGAGTCTCAAATGTTTTTAGGAATCTTAAAGTGATATAGTCTAACCCAACTTTAATTTAAGGACTAATATCACATTTGATTAATTAGTTGCTCACATCATTATTTTATACTTAAAAGAAAATAGAAATACAGTTACTGTAGCCAATGAGATACATCAATTTTTCACCATCCCCCTTATGTTCACAATACTAATAACATTGTAATCACTCTAGTATCTTGCTTTCATTTTTTTCTAGCTCGTAAATAATCAGGTTTTGTACCAGGCTAATTAAATAAAATATAACATAAGAAGGGCTTTGGGGCACCTTGGTGGTTCAGGTGGTTGAGTGTCTGACCCTTGGTTTTAGCTCAGGTCATGATCTTGGGGTCCTGGATTGAGCCCCACATCCAGCTCTGCACTCATCAAGGAGTCTGCTTGGGATTCTTTCTATTTCTCGCCCTCTGCCCCCTTGAAAGAAAGAAAGAAAGAAAGAAAGAAAGAAAGAAAGAAAGAAAGAAAGAGAAAAAAAAGTTTCAATTGCATAACTAGAGAGAGGAAGGAATAGCACACTGGATGCTGATGCCCAGCATTGACAGTGACTCACCATATGACCTTGAGCAAGTCATTTATTCTTTCTGTGCATCAATTGCATCATCTGTAATGTGAGGGAGTTACGAGAGATGACCCTTGAGGCCTTTCCTACTCAAAGGCTCTATACTACTCTCAGGAGCTGAATGGAGGTGATTGTATCTCCAAACAAGAGCACAGAATGAGTGGCTTCTGGAGGTTTTTTTTGTTTCCCTTGTGATTTTCCAGTTAAAAAATAGCAAGGGTTAGATAGAAGCCTCCATATTCACTAGCCATTTTTCAGTGGTAGAGATTGATCCTGCTTCTCTAGGGAAATGTCAAATGTTGATGTGGCTTAGCCAAAACTTGTTGGGGAAACCCAGGGTACTCTAGGAAGAAAATTTATTTTATCATAGTAAACTTTCAATACCATTAACACAATTTTTCTTTTCCTGATTCCTGTCCAGATTTACCTGGGATATTACTTCACTGTTGCTTCATTCCTTGTTCCTCTCCTTCCATTAATTATATAATTTTATTCAAAGCTACTGGGTCATACACTCTGGAACACTGGATGTGGCTACTTCATATACTGAATGGATTATTGTTCTACCATATGGACCAATGTGGTACAAAGTGGTGGTGAGTAAGGGTGAAGAGGCTGATGACATCTTAGCCTCAGGCAATTATACAGAACTGAATTTCTATGCACTTCAACATAGTGATGGATCAGACTCAGTGCATTTAATTTTCTGTATTCCTTGCCTAACTTAAATGTGTTTGAGGGTTACTTGACATACAGTGTTTTTGGTGTTTGAAACTTGAGTTTCATGGTTTTGCCACTTGCAAGCTGGATTAAACCCAGACTAGTCAAATTATCTGTGCCTTAGCCACCCTCAACTAAAGAGTGGGATTTATGATCCGTGTGATGTCAATCTCACAGAGCTTTTGGGAGGGTCAAATAAGATGACATGTCACATAATTCCAAGCATAGCCTGGTTAACTCCAGTGGGATTTAATGACTGGGAGAGGCTGGAACTTGGAACTTCATCCACCCACTTGGATGGGACAGTGGTGGGCAGGGACTCAACTACAGCTGGTGTAGTTGGTTGGGAAGTTTAGCCAGCCAACACTGTTCAATGTTCCCAAGAAGGGAAGAGTGAGAGGCAGGTAGTTAGTTAAGCTAGACTGCCTAAATGACTAGTTAAAAGCATGGCTCTTTAAGTTTCACAGACCTGATTTCACATTTTCTGCTTATTAGCTGTGCAACTTGAGTAAGTATTTAGTCTCTGTGGCCTCATTTCACTTATCTGTAAAATGAAAGTAATAATACTTTTCCTGCAGTACTGTTGTGAGATACACATATAATGCACTTAGCCATCTCCCAGACACAGTAAATTGTATAGCTGTTATCACTAAGCTGTTACCCAGAAGGGAGTTTAATGTTAAATTTTCAGGGAATGGTTTCTCATGGACAAAGACAAGCACTATGGGAGGAAGTAGACGATATTATTTAGGCATCTGGTCAAGTGACAGAGTCAGAGAACTCTATGAGCACATATCTATGTTTCACCTAATGTTCTGGGCTGTGGGGAGATGGAGAAAAAGCAGTGCAAATCCCCAAGCTTAAAGGGGCTGGCAATGTCTTCGGGTAAATAAGACCTGAGGTCAAGTGGAAGTCAGGTTAGCTGCCCAGGCCCCTAAGGCTGAAGGAGAATATGAAGAGTGCCTCAGGGGGAGTCCTGACAGTGTTAGGCTGGGGTGGATCTGAATCAGGAGCCTGGAAATCTCAACAGCTAGTAGAAGAACAGAGTAACCCAGAACTAGCTAGTGTCTGATAAAAAGATTCTGAAGACCTTTTAAAAACTACAAAGTGCTAAACTTATGTAAGAAAGTATTAGTATTAGCGGAAGGAATGTGGACTCCGTTTCTTTCCAGGAGAAAGAACATAGTAGGCAAGCCTATTGAAATAGGCTTGTGATGTCATCCAGACACCTGCAGGGAAGTACCTGCTGGGGAAAAGACTTACATAGGCAGATAGCAGGCCTGGGAGTGAGTTCCTGAAGCACCAAAGACGGGATTATCATGTGATACTCTAGCCTACAGTGGTTTCAGTGTTTTAGTCTGGTGAGAGATGTTGGGCTTTCATTTTTCCTCTGCTTTTTTAAAGGAAACATAGACTTTGACCTGCAATGAATGAAACCACATGGATAGACACTAGCACACACATGTCCTAGTTATACAGAGAATTTTAAGTTTCATTAAGTAAAATTCCTTTACTTACCAAATGAAGAAATTCTGATGCAGTCAAAGAAATTTTGGCCTCTGAGCTATGGGACCTTCTGCAAGCCACTTAACCTTCCTGAGCTATTTTCTCCTGATAGGAGAAAGAAAATAATTGTGCCATTAGAGTGCAGTGTTTTTGTTTTGACCAGATGAGATAATTTATGGAAAGCACTTACAAACAGTAAAGCATACTTTGTAAGTAAATGGTTAATCAGTGGGTCAGATTCTGAGATAACCATAAATCTGGACTAGAGGATCAGTTTCTTTCCTCTTCTGGGATATGTTGACTAGTATTAACTGTTTGCTTCCTAAATTAAACAAAGGCTCTTAACCCTTGCTTTTTCCTATATACTCCCTTAAAGCTGTGTTTCTTGAATGTCATATTAATGAGAATTACCTGAGGAGCTTGTTAAAAGGCAGGTTTTATAACCCTTTCCCTAGAGATTCTCAGTTGGTAGGGCTAGGTTAGGGTCCCGGACTCCAGGGCTGGTGGACCATGGACTTTAGTTACTGAAATATAAACTGAAGTTTGTCCCTGGCGAATTAATTTGCTATTAAAAAAATAATAACAATTTGCTATTAAATGCTTGGCTGTACATGTTGCAGCACAAGAGCCCAAAGCTGAGAATTTGGAGACCTAGAATTTATACCTGGCTTAGGTACCAACCAGTACTTAGTGCAAGGTAGGAGTTCAATAAATACCTACCTTCATGAAGGGGTAAAATAACCTGTCCTGTGACCTTGGATAAATGTACTTCCCCTCTCCAGGTGTCTATTTCCTCGTCAGTCAAATGAATTTAATCTCTAATACCATGTCCAGCTTTGCATGTCTTTGACCCTTCCAACTCTGAGGCCTACTGTGGAAACATGTGATACCTCATAGAAAGTTGTGTAAGCATTTGGGAAGCCATACTTACTCTTTCCAGAAAATAAAGGTTTTTCAGTGCATCTTGTTGAGTCAATGCAATGTGTTAGTGTGACTGATTTCATCTCCAAGAATATCTTTAGCAAAAGGGAGATTATTTTGGTTAATTTTTTGAGATATGGTACTTAAATTTGAGAAGTTTAGAGATAACTCCTTTAAAAACTCCAGTGCTTTTTTGTTTTTTTTGTTGTTAGTATGTTCTGTCCCCAGTTAGTCCATGTCAGTCCAGATCCTTCTTTCTTTTACCATAGCCTCCAGATGATTTCTCCTGCTCCCCACTCCACTCTATCTTCTTGTTCTACTTTCATCATCCTTTTCGCAAAACATTTCTCTGCTTTTTTTAATGGTATAAATCTTCAGTGGCTCTCTCATTAGGATATTGGAATGGAATGACATTTGAAATGTCTCATTATGTCTCTTAAATTTCCAACCCATCTTCTGTCATTACTCCTCTACTCTGCCATCCTGGAATCTTGAGCTTGTGATTGTCCATCATGCTCTAGTTCGAGCTGTTTTCTCTGCCCTGAATGGGTTTTCTCTGTTCATTCCCTTCACTCTGTTCATTTTTCTCAAAATTAAAAACCTACTTCAAATTCCACATCTACTTTCTGGGTTTCCTTGGCTACCCAGCCTGAATTAAACTTCTCCCTCTACATTTCCACAGTACTTTAAAAAGAGTATGATTCCACCAGGTAGAAAAAGAGAGAGGTCATTTCAGGCAAAAGACATCACAAGAACTAAAATATAGACTAAAAAATGATTATATGGTATAAACCTAAACATTACTACATATAAATAATAATAATAGCAATACTAATAATATATACAAAGACCAAGCTTATATAAAATAAAAAGAATATAGTGAATTCTCATCTTGAGAAGTAGCATATTACCAAATATATTGAAGCTCCAAGATCTCATGTCTTCTCTTCCCTCCGAAGATAACCACAATCCTGAATGTGCTGTTTGTGATTCCTTTGCTTTTTTTATATATACAAATATAAGTTTGTTCCTTATATGACATCTGGGAAATTCATTTAGATTTTTGTATGTTTTGAACTGCATATAAATGTTACTATACACTATATTCTTGCCACTTGCATTTTTCTTAATTTTTTGTAAGGTTTTCTCTATGTTGATATGTTCATTTCTCTATATATTACATGTTAATTGCTCTGTACTCTTCTGTCACATGAGTAAATCACAACTCACTTATGTAAAGCTCTTGTGGATGGATATGCATATTGATTTATTTTTTCTCTCCTTTTTTTTTTTTTTTTTTAGTTGGGAAAACTGATATCTGAATGTTCTTGTACATGTCCCCTAGTGTGGAGGTATGAGAGTATCTCTGACATGTTCATCTAGGACTCGCATTGCTTGCTCATGTGGTACCCAGATCTTCAGCTTTTCTGAATACTGTTGTTTTCCAAAGTGTTTTTGGAAATGTGTAATTTCCAAATGTGTAATTGGTAATTGATTAAATGTTTATGTTTAAGAAGACTATTGGGAAATAACACTGGAAAATAAGGTTGGAATCAGACTGCACGGTAAGCCAAGGGGCCAGGGTGTTTTTCTAGAGGCACAGAAAGCCATCACTTGTTACTTACCTTCCCTGAGTCTTAGTTTCCTTGTCTGTAAAATGGAGGCAGTAATGCCTTCCTCACAAGATCGCTGTGAAGACTTTGGCATGAGGTAATAGATCAATAAATTTTTAGATATTAAGTATCAGAAAACATTATGAATTGGGCATGATATAAATAGATTTATATTTTAGAAAGCTAATGGCACCTGAGGGTAGAGTGAATGTTTTTGGAAAGATAGGAAGCTATGGTGGTAATCTAGAGTTTCTTGACTTTGACACAATTAAAATTTTGAGCTGGCTAATCCTTTGTTTTGGGAGTGCTGTCCTGTGCATTGCAGAATGTCCCTGGTATCAACCTACCTGATGCCAGTGGCAATCCCTCTCTCTCTCTCAATGTGACAATAAAAAATGTCTCCAGATATTGCCAAATGTCTCCTGAGGAACACAATTTCAACCATATGAGAACTTTTTATTTAATTTCAGTGTCAGCTTATCCATGAAGCCTTCCTTGTCTTCTTTTAGGAGGATGGTGTTATTCTCTTCCTACAAATGCCTTTTTATGGCATGTGCCACATAATTTTGTAATTATTTATTTGTCTACTTCTGAACAAGGCCACATATTTGTAAACCACTTTGATCATCATTTATAAGCATGTAGAACATAGTAGGAACTTAAGCAGATTTTTAAAATGTGAATTGTCAAATGAATAATTCAACAATTATTACTAAGCATATTCCTTGTCCTGGGGACTGTATCAAGTGTTGTGCTAAACCTACAATGTTAAACAAAAAGTCATGGTTCCTGATCTTCTAGAATTTATAATGTAATGGAAGAGAAGGAATAGGTATGTAAACAATAAAGTAACAGAATAGTTATAGATACGATAAGTGCCATGAAAGAAATCCAGATGGTGCTTTGACAAAAAATAATCAGGGCCTTTATTTATTGTAGAGCCTTTAAGTTTTTCAGGAAAACAGTGACATTTAATTTTAAACATGAAAGCTGAGGTGAGTAAGTTATGGAAAGAATTAGGCAGAAGAGCTTTCCAGATAAAAGAACTAATTCAAAACTCTTGAGTTAGGCAAGTTTGTGGTATCTTAGAAAGAGAGAGAGAGGCAATGCAATCAGAGCCCAGCAAAAACAGGTGAGAGCAGCACATGATGGAGATGAAGAGCTGGCCAGGATGAGATCACTGTTGGCTGCAGTAAACAATTTGTGTTTAATTATAAATGTAACGGAAATATGTTGGATGATTGCTTAGGAAAGGAGACACATGACCTGATTTCATTTAGGTCTTTGGCCTTAAGCAACCTATTTTACTTCTCTTACTCTTGGATCTCACAAGGGTGTTAAAATGAAGTTAATTCACATGTGCGAAGCACTCCAATTGTGCCAGACATGTATTCAATATGTCTAAATTATGATTAGGTTTAGGATTAACTTTTTACAATGCAATCTGGCCTTTTATACTTTGACAATTTGTACATACAGAATAAGTTGAAGGGGGGTTATAGGTAGGAGTGAAAGTAGATTAAAATTTCAAAAGTTAGATGAAAGACCTTGGTGGCCTGACCTAAAGATGTTGTAGGGGTAGAAAGAATGTCATATTAATTAGTTCATGATCATTAGTTCATGGATCTTCAAGAATAGATGATAGGTAGTGTGTGGTCATTGAGAGAAGTGGAAAATGAAAGACAAATGCTATTTTTTTGCCATCATTAACTGGGAGAATGGCGGTGTAATTCATTGTAATAGGACAGACTGCAGGTAAAGGTCAGGTTTGCGTAGGGAAAGTCAGGAGTCACACCTTGAATGAATAAGAGCAGGTGAGCAAACATACAAGCAATAGTAATGAAGTTAAAAATACAGGCATAGATTTGGGATTTTATGGATAGAACCAATAAGATGTTGTGACCAGTTAGATGTAGCTAGATAAAGAGATGTTTAAATAACTTCTACATTTTTAGCTGGGGAGGGGAAGCTCTAACTATAGGGAACAAAGAGGGGGAGACTTGGGTGTGAGGAAGAAATAGTGAGTTTGGTTTTGGATATGTGAGTATTAATGACTGGTGGAAAAGTTTGAAAGTTTGCATGAAGGGGGACACTGAGATGGAGACAATGATTTGAGATTGATGTCAGGGAGCTGAAACTTAATGGGTCAGGAATTAAATTGTAAGACATATGACGTGTGAGGGCTGGGCAGTAAAGGAAGGAAAAATAAATGAGATTGAGAAAGAATGTTCAGTATGGTAGGGGCATAGTTGAAGAGAGTAGTGGCATGGAATTGAAAAGCAGAGGGTTCAGAGGGAGTTGCAGCAATCACGTCAAATCCTTTAAAAAGGTTTATTTATTTATTACTCTAGAGGGAAGAGATAGCGAGCATATGAGTAGAGGGAGGAGCAAGGGAGAGGGAGAGAGAATCTCAAGCATACTCCATGCTAAGGGGGGAGCCTGACTCAGGGCTGGATCTCATGACCCTGAGATCGTGACCTGAGCCAAAACCAAGAGTCGGAATGCTTAACCAATGGAGACACCCAGGCACCCCCAATCATGTCAAATTTTTATGAGAAATTAAATAAAATGGAAAAAAAGAATGTACCTTTAACTAACTAATACTCAATAATTTTCAGTACAACAGTAGGAGAGGAGCTAAATTAGAGTTGGTGAATGCTGAATGAAGGAGAGGCAAGGAAGTGGAAGCCATAAGTAGACACTGCCCTTTGAAGGACCTTGGGAAGACAAGAGGCAAGGGAAAACTGAGGGAGTAACTTACAGAGAAAGATAAAGCATGTTAGTGGGTTAAAGGAATTACATCCTGCTGTGATGAGAATATTAGAGGGGAATTTGAAAAGGCAATGCACTGAAAATGTGGGAGTACTTGGAATAGACGTGAGGTGGGTGATTAGCTCTGGAGAATTATCGTCATCCTTCTAAGGCAAAGTGGGAAACAGAAAGGCTGACGAAAACTATAGATGTATTTCTACGTGAAGAAAAGGAAGACTCATTGAAATTTATGGGCATTTCTATGACATTAAGGAGGGTAGTGTTCATTTTTACTCGACAAATACCCACCTTGCATCTGATTTTTATCAGGTATCGCAGTGGGTACAAGGCAGGAAATATACCATACAGAGAGAATTGAGGCAGAAAGAAGTTAAATAAATGGCCTTGGTTCAGAGAAATAGGAAGTAGAAGAATTGAAATTCAAAGTTAGATGTGCCTGAATTTAGAGCCTCACTTCTTAAATATAAGCGATAATCTGATCAGAAAGGGCACTTCGAGTTTTGCATGTTAGGGGTGGAGAATATCCGTGTAATGATGAGGGCCAGAGCGTGGCTGTGCCCTATAGGTTGTTAAGGTAGAAAATCCACAAGGAAAGCTTTTGGAGTACTCAAGGGACATGTAAATTGGGGGATAAAGCAGTGTAGGGCAGACAACCCTATGTATCTTGATAAAATCCAAAGGGTGTAACTGTATTTTATAGAGTTGTCAAGGGCAGGTTAAATTTTGAGGATTATTTTTTATTCAAGGAGGCAAAATGTGTATGTATAGATTTTTTTAATGTTTCCCTTTCCCCAGACATGGTTAAGCCATATTGTATGTAAGGGGTAAATTCTGAATTGTTTAGAAAACTGGGCTATGTTGAATAACTAATTCTCTAAGATGTTGCCTTACTGATACCATGTTCTTTAAAATTATTCCCGCTACCTCTATACTCATGTTCTGGCCCAATTGTTTAACTGATTCTTCTGTCACATATGGCCAAGTTGGCTATGTATCTGTCAAGTATAGTGCCAACACGTGCAAGAGTCCTCAGAATCCCAAGAAACCTCTCTATTTGGTGGTATTTCCTTTGAGCTGCCTTCTACCATGTTTGGTAAGCTCTTTGCTTCTTCAGATAACAACTCAGGAAATTCCCACTTCCATTCCACCTGAGAGTTCCAGCTGCCTCCTGCCCACTCAGATATTTTTAATAGCTCCAAAAATAGCTTCTGTTATCTAGTTCTTTCTGTGTCATCTTCCTGATATAAGTACAATTCCTCAAGTAATAAAAGCAGTAATAAATATATATGGTACAATTTTCAAAATGCTTCCATATGCACATTTTTGTCTTCATTCCAATAATGTGAGAAAGCTGGAATGATTTTCACTTTACTGATTAGAGAAGTCAAATGATTGTCCAAGGTTGTTTCCCCTAGTAAATAAAGATGCCCAGTGTGAAAACCTAGGTCTCCTGAGGTCAACTCTCATCCCCAAGAGTTTCATTCTTTTAAAGAAATATGAAGTTTAGAGTTTGAAGGAAATGATTTTAGGTATCATCACTTGTGACTTTCCACTTATTGCTGATATCCCATACTCAGTATCTTTGCAGAGGATCACCTGGCTCCTCTTGGCCCTTCGTATTTTCATCTGTAACATAAATTCAGCTGCTCATTTTCTACAAAGTGTCTTACTAGAATTTTGAATGCTATTAAGTTCGCACATTAAATTTGGAAACATTTGAAATTTTTATAATTTTGAGTCTATATCCATGAACATGTTGTATATCTCCATTTATTTCAGTATTCTTTCATTTATTTTCAAGTTTTATTTGATAGTTTTAATACAGAGCTTTTGTACATCTTTCCTTATTTTTATTCCTAAGATTTTGGTTTCTGATGGTGTTGTAGATGGCATTACATTTTTTTATTAAAAATTTTTTCTAAACACTTCTAAAATTTATTTTTCAATTGAAGTGTAGTTGACATTTATTAGTTTCAGGTGCACAACATAGAGATCTGACAATTCTATGCATTACACAAAGCTCACCAAAGGTAGTCACCATCTGTCACCACACAAAATTTTTATATTATTGACTGTATTTCCCATGCTATACTTTTCATCCAATGACTTAATTATTTTGTAGTTAGAAGCTTCTGCTTCTTAATCCCCTCCATTTGTCTTACCTATTCCTGTGTCTCTCTTCCCTCTGACAACCACTAGCTTTTTTTATGAGTCTGTAACTATTTTGTTGTTTGTTTATTTGTTTTGTTTTTTAGATTGTACATGTAAGTGAAATCATATGGTATTTGTCTTTCTCTGACTTCTCTCACATAGCATATTATCTTCTAGGTCCATGTATGCTGTGGTGAAGGCAAAATTTCATTCCTATTTTATGGCTAAGTAGTATTCCAGTGTGTGTGTATCTTTTTTATCCATTCACCGATGGACACTTAGGTTGCTTCCATATCTTGGTATTGTAAATAATGCTGCTGTGAACATAGAAGTGCAAATGTTTTCTCAAATTAGTGTTTTTGTTTTATTAATAAGTGATAATTGATATTGATAATAATTGGACTTGGATCTGCCATCTTACTATATATTTTATGTTTTCCTTCTGTTTTTTGTTCCCTCTTTCTCATTTTCCTTCTGTTTTTATGATACCATTTTTGCTTCACCATTGTTTACGAGTTGTCTTTTGTAAAAATTTTAAAGTTTTACTCTAGTGTTTTTAATATACATTTTAAGCTTTTGCAGTCTATGATTAAATATTATGCCAACCATTCATCATGTAATAACCTTAAAATAATATATTTTCTTTTTTTAAGATTTTATTTATTTCATGAGAGACACACAGAGACAGGCAGAGACATAAGCAGAGGGAGAAGGAGGCTCCCCACAGGAAGCCCGATGTGGGACTCGATCCCAGGACTCCAGGATCACTACCTGAACCAAAGGCAGATGCTCAAACCACTGAGCCACCCAGGTGCCCAATAATATATTTTCATTTCCTCTCTCCAGTCATTTATATCATTGTGGTCATGTTTAATTTCTTTTATGTAATAAACCCACAAATATATCTCACTTTAGGGAATCACATCTTTTAAAGTTATTAATTTAAAAAAATTTTAAATGCTCTATACCTACTTTTTCTCTCAAGATGTTGCATGTACATTATGTGACAGAAGTCCTGCAGCTAAGCAAAGTTATCGATTTGTTTAAATCAAGATTGTCGGGATCCCTGGGTGGCGCAGCGGTTTGGCGCCTGCCTTTGGCCCAGGGCGCGATCCTGGAGACCCGGGATCGAATCCCACGTCGGGCTCCCGGTGCATGGAGCCTGCTTCTCCCTCTGCCTATGTCTCTGCCTCTCTCTCTCTCTCTCTCTGTGACTATCATAAATAAATAAAAATTAAAAAAAAATAGAATTATAAATCAAGATTGTCAAACCACATTTAGATTGACTCTAAAAAGCTTTTTTCCTGATGGTATGATCTGTTAATACTTGGTCTTGCATGGAACATACTTTGAAGGTTACTCTTTTAGAATATATAAAAGGGTTTTATTTTTATTGTTCCTAAATTCAGAGGTTAAATTATTGATCATATTTCATTCAATCATCCTTTCACACACACACCCTTCAAAATAAATTGAATGCCTACCATGTGCCTGACATTGCAATCTATACAAATAATGGTGACGTTGACCTTTAAATATAAATTATCTGCCTTCAGACTCAATACCCTTTCTACTGCACTTTTCCACAGTATGGAAAGGGCCTCCATCAAAAATTCTTTATGATTCCAGGTATTTCTAAACCATTATGGCATGAAATATAAAATCCAAACTTAGCTTTTTCATTAGTCCATGATCTTGAGTAAATTTCTTCCCTGTTCTACAGAATGATTTTCCATATCTGTAATCCTAAATATAATTATCTGCACACCACAAAATGGTCTCTGAGAATTATTCAATAAAAGATGAGGTTTCCACAGGTCTCTTAGTATACAGGCTATTATTTTTTTCTTTTTCTTTTTAGATAAAAATTTTTATACACTAAAATTTGAGAATCGTAAGTGTACAGTTTGATGCATTTTTATGAATGCATAGACTTGTGTAATTACTCTTCAGATCAAAGTATAGAAATTACCTTAAAGGTTTCTTTGTGCCTCTTTATGGTCAATACCTTCCTCTCCCATCCTTCCCCAGTGATAGAGGCTACCATTGTGTGAACTTGTATCACTACAGAATTGCCTCATTTGTCTGGAACTTTATATAAAAGGAATTATATACCATGTAGTCTTTTTTTTTTTTTTTTTATCAAACAGGCTTATTCTACTCTAGTTTTCTGGTATAAAAACATTACATGGTGGCCATGTAGTCTTTTGTATCTAGCTTCTTTCACTCCACATAATGTCTAAGATTCATCCAAATTGCTGCCTGTGTTTTAATGTCAGTAGGGCTTCAGTCTCTTCATCAATACAATGAAAAGGGTTGGGCCAAATCGACTCTAAGTGCTTGAGTTCTGACAGTAAATGAGACACTCTTTCCACTGTTAAGCAAGAATTAAAATGCAGGAATTCTGACCTGAATAAGTTGCCATGATACCATAACAACAGTGGGAATGACACCTTTCAATGTGTAATCCACTGAGAGCTTTCATGTTGCATGTCTGGGCTGGGAACATTCTATGCACTTGTGTTATGTAAGGACAGAAACCATGTTCTATCTCAAGATACCCTCACTGACTTCTGGCTCTTCCCCTATTCAGCATTTTTTCTGTGTGACTTACTAAGTTGAATTGCCCATATTATACTTTTAAAAGTTGTTGATAAAAAGGCTTAGAATAGAACTCTAGTGAAAAGCTCCCTCTTGATTTCATTTAGAAATCTTTATGTGTAGTGTTGAAGAATTTAAGGGGTACCTGGGTGACTTGGTTGGTTAAGCATCCAACTCTTGGTTTCGGCTGGGGTAATGATGTCAGGGTTGTGAGATCAAACCCCACTTGTGACTCTGTGCTCAGCGAGGAGCCTGCTTGAGATTCTCTCCCTCTTCTTCCTTCTCTGCCCCTCCCCCCTCTCGCTTGCTCTCTCTCTCTCTCTCAAAAAAAATAAATAAATAAATAAATACAATCTTTAAAAGAAAAAAAAAAGAGTTGGGCAACCCAGGTGGCTCAGCAGTTTAGTGCTGCCTTTGGCTCAGGGCGTGATCCTGGAGACCCTGGATGAGTCCCACGTGAGGCTCCCTGAATGGAGCCTGCTTCTCCCTCTGCCTGTCTCTGCCTCTCTCTCTCATTCTGTGTCTCTCATGAATAAATAAATAAAATCTTAAAAAAAAAAAAGAGTTTAAGAATCATCCATTGTGTTAGGAAAACTTATATTCAAATCCTGGTGTTTCATTTCTACTGTGTGACCTTGGGCAACTCTTAAACTCTCTGAGTCTGTTTCTTCCCCCTGGAAATGGAGATAAGGTTAGCTCCCTCACCAGACTGTTGTGGAGAGCCAAATAGAGAACGTATGCAGAGTGTTCACTGGGCCCAGCATGTGGGTAGAGCTTCGTGTAGGATGGTTGTGAACCCTGACCTGCATCTACACTGTTTCATTGAACTTCCTTTGCATGCCAGTCCCATGTATTCACATTTGCTGGAACAAAGGTGGGCATAAGCAGTGGGTAGGGAACAGCCACAGAATTGTTAATCAATCCAATGAAGAGGAAAACTTCCGATAGAGAATGGAGTGGGACAGGTGAATGTAAATAGCAACCACTGGTCTAGGGGATGAGAAACAGATTCTAACCACTTGCCTAGTCATAAAACATTTCACAGTAGTGACTGAGGCACTAAATATCATTGGGAGAGCAAAATAGTTTAATGGTTTAGAGTCTGTGCTTTTCATTCAAACCCTGTTCTGCCACTTATTCTCAAATTCTTTAAACTCTCCGAAAGGAAATTTTTTTCATATGTGTAAGTGATAGAGGTTAAAAAAATGAGGCTGGAGTCAGATGAATTTGGTTTGAGTTCTGACATTATCATTAACAATATCTGTACAATATTATACAGGTTAATAAATTTCTCTTTTCCTTGGCTTCCTGACCTATAAAATGTTACTTGTCATGAAAGTTAACATAAGAACACTTTTAACAATGCCTGCTACGAAATAATCAGTCAACAAATGTTAGCTGTTATTCACGAAACAGGCCTGATAATGCCCACCTCTTCAGGTTGTAGAGGGCATTTAAATGAGATGCAATAGGTGAGATAACTGACACAGATACAAATGATACTTTGAGTCCTATTGCTATAGAAAAATTATAATGTATAAAAAGAGATCTAGGAATGTGATCAAGGATGAGAAGATCTAAGGAAAAATAAACATCATCAGCACCAAATTAATGGATTCATTATTTTTTTAAATGGGAACATAAGAAAAAATGATTAGAAGAAATTATGTTTGTTTTTTATGTCCTATATTAGGGAATGCTCTTACTTTTACCCTGAAATAGAGGAAACCAAGTGGAAATTCTCAAGTCACACAATAAATAATAATGACAGTGATAATACCAATAGCAATAATCATGAAATAAATCTTCAGGAAATAAAATCTGAGAAAGAGTTCTTTCTCAGGTAAGATCCTTGCTTTATGAAGCCTGTATTTTAGTGGAAAGACAAATAGTGAAGAAGTAGATAGATTGATCTCAAAAGGATTCCAGTTACTGATTATTTTACAAAGAAAATAAACTGTCATGAAAATGAGTGGGATTGGGGATGCAGTAGATGGAGGGTCTGCTTAGATTTGGTTACAAAGAAAGGTCTGTCTGAAAAAAAAAAGATATTTAAGTTGAGGCCTGTATGAGAGTGAACCCCTCACAACCTGGGAAGCAAGCTTTCTAGGTAGAATGTTAAGCTCATAGGAGATTCTAAGGTAGCAATGAGCTTGCATGTTAGAGAAACAGGAAAAGGACTGATGGTAATAGATTATAATAAGTGAGAAGAAACAATAGTACAAGCTGAACTGGAAAGATTCATTAGCATTTTTTAGGGCAGAGCTGAAAGTCGGATCTAATTCCAATGTGAGATCTCATGGAAAACAATCAGAATTGCTGAGAAGGTGGCTTAATTGATCTGATTTGTATTTTTAAAATATATCTCAGACCCCTGTATGGAAAATTGACTGGCATGGGGGTCAAAATGGGAGCCAGGAAACTGATGAGGATGCTAGAGCAGCAGTCTTTATGAGAGATGGTTTGGTTTAGGTAACAGTGTAGAGGCAGGCATGTTCTAGAGGAAAACTTGACTGGGCTTACTGGAAGATTAGGTAGAAAGGAGTTAGATAAGAATGACAGGTTTTTGGCTTCAGAAATACATTCCCTGATGTAGGCGAAGGATAGGTAGGATAGTTAACAGAGAGTACAGTTAGGGCTCTGAGATTGGTGTGCTCAAGTCTAAATAGCTGAACTGCGAATACACTGTGGCTTATTTTCCATTTTCCTTTTGGTATATGTTTAAGTTATTATTTTCTTGTATATAGAGCTATACCACCATTAAAGTTGTAGGTTACATTAGTGAATTTGGTCTGTTATATCACTGGCATAAAAATGTTAGATTACAGATTAATATATGCATTTGAAATACTTACAGACTCTGCATACTGCACTTCAAATAGCTGTATGGGTTTCCACAAACTCTTCCAGCCTTGTCAGTGTCTTTCTTTCTAAGCCTTGTAAATCCAAATTACATCCTATTTCAAGTCATTAAATACTCAGGACCCTCTCTGTGGTCAGCTAATGCTAAATATTTTGGGAGGGTGCTGGTGAGAGGGTTATCGAAGAGAACAAAGGATGAAATAATAATAATAGCAAATACTTACTGAGAGCTTATGATTGCCAGGAACCATTCTAAGTACTTTATACATGTGCTAACTTATTTAATTTTAATTATTGAAGTAAGAGATAGCTACCGTTATTATCCAGGATTTCTGTATGAATAAATGGAGGCAAGGAGAGATACAGTAACTTGTTCAAGCTTACATAGTTAGTGACAGATATAAGTCCAGGCAATTTACTTCCAGAATCTATCCTTCTAGTCATTACATTCTGTTGACAATCTATAAGACAACTGATTGGTGAATATTTTATTTATATGAAAACAACATGAGATAGAATATGTGGTTCAGATGTCAGTCTGTGTGGTAGTTAGGGAAAAACATGTGTGGATTGAATAAGTCAATATTGATTTAGTTAAAACTCGGTTACAATTTGAAAGAGAGAAACTTTTCTACTTTCTGCATCTCTGTTCAGTGGCCAGAAGATCATTTTCCTCATTATCAACATCACTGCCAATTATTGAGTGTCTACCATGTGCCAGGCCCTGAGTTATAAACAATATAGGTATTAGCAGCAATCTTTACATTACCATCACCTTTCCACAGATGGAGCTAGGTTAAGTGAAATCCATAAGATCCTAGAGGTATAAAATAAGAGAGTCTGTATTCAATCTCAGTTTTTCTGTCAGTGACTAGTTTTAAAATCTTCAATCTTCCTATGGTGACAAATGGAGGGAGAAGATGTATTCAAAAGCGAGGTTGGCAAGGTCAAAGGACTCATTTTCCCATATATGCCAACAGGTAAGCCACACACAAATTATATGGTCTTTGAAAAACAAAGATGAATGGGAAGATCTTGATTCTGAGGCTGAGAGAAGTCACCAGAAGATTTTTGTGGATGAAATCAAAAGGTAAGATTTAAAAATCAAGACTTTATTTTGTAGATCAGTTTTAGGTTCACAGCAAAGTTAGGGGAAAGGTACAGAGATTTCCCATATAACCCCTGCCAACTTCCACATGCATAGTACCCCTACCAGAGTGGAACATTTGTTACAGTTGATAAGCATAAGATATCATCACCCAAAGCCCATAGTTTACATTATGGTTCACTCTTTATATTGTGAGCATCCTATGAGTCTTCAGAAATGTGTAATGACATGCATCCATCATTATGGTATCATACAAAGTATTTTCACTTCCCTAAAAATCTTCTGTGCTCTAATTATTCATCTCTAACCCCACCCCTACCCCTGGCAGACACTGTATCTTTTGACTGTATCCATTTTCACTTTTCCAGAATTTCATACAATTGAATCTGGCGGTACCTACCCTTTTCAAATTGACTGCTTTCACTTAATAATATGTATTTAAAATTTCTTGATATCTACTCATAGCTTAATATCCAATTTCTTTTTACACTAAATAATACTTCATTTTCTGGATATATCAGTTTGTTTATCCATTCACCTACTGAAGGACATCTTGGTGGCTTCCAAATTTTGGCAAGCTGTTATAAATATACATGTCCATGTTTTTGTGTGAATATAAGTTTTCAGCTCTTTTGGGTAGATACAAAGGAGGTATTATATGATAAGGGTGTTTTTAGTTTTGTAAGAAACTGCTAAACTGTCTTCCAAAATGACTGTACCATTTCACACTCCCACCAGCAATGAATGAGCGTTTTCATTGCTTATATCCTAGCATCATTCGGTGTTGTGTCAGCATTCTAGAATTTGACACTTCTAATAGTTATGTGCTTTGGTGTTTTAATTTACATTTCCCCAATGTAATATGATATGGAGCATCTTTTTATATGTTTGTTTGTTTTCTATATATATTCCTTGGTGGGATGTCTGTTAAGGTCTTTGGTCCATTTAAAAATCAGACTGTTTTTTTTTAAGATATTATTTATTTGTTCATTAGAGAGAGGAAGAGAGCATGTGTGCGAGTGCGAGAGGGGTGAGGAGGAGAGAGAGAAGGAGAGGGAAGGAATCCCAAGCAGACTCTGTGTTGAGCTCAGGTCACAGGGCTCTATCTTATGACCCTGAGATCTTGACCTGAGCTGAAACCAAGAGTTGGATGCTTAACCACCTGAGCCACCGATGCATCCCAAAATCGTATTGTTTCTTATTGTTGAATTTTAAGAGTTCTTTGTATATTTTTTTAAAATATTTTTATTTTTATTTTTTTTTAATTTTTATTTATTTATGATAGTCACAGAGAGAGAAAGAGAGAGAGGCAGAGACATAGGCAGAGGGAGAAGCAGGCTCCATGCACCGGAAGCCCGATGTGGGATTCGATCCCGGGTCTCCAGGATCGCGCCCTGGGCCAAAGGCAGGCGCCAAACCGCTGCGCCACCCAGGGATCCCTTCTTTGTATATTTTGAATAACAGTTCTTTATCAGACATGTTTTGCAAATACGTCTCCTAGTCTGTAGTCTGTCTTTTCTCTCTCTCTTGTTTTTCTAGAGCATGAATTTTTAATTTAATGAACTCCAGCCTATCAACTCTTTCTTTCAGGAATCATGACATTGCTGCTGTATCTAAAAGTCATCTCCAGGGGCATCTGGGTGGCTCAGTCAGCTGAGCATCAAATCTTGATTTCAGTTCAGATCATGATCTCATGATTGAGCCCTGAGTCTGGCTCCGTGCTCAGCAGGGTGTCTACTTGAGGATTCCCTCCCTCTCCATCTACCCCTTCCCCTGCTCTCTCTCTAAAATAAATAAATAAATCTTAAAAAAATAAAAATGAAAAGTCATCCCCATACTCAAAGTCATCTAGGTTTTTTGCTGTTACTTTCTAGGAGTTTTATATAAAGTTTTGCATCATTTTACATTTAGATCTGTAATCTAGTGTGAGTTAATCTTTGTGAGAGTATAAAGCCTATATTAAGATGTTTGGGCTGGTTCTTTTTTTTTTCGTTTTTTTTGTTTGTTTGTTTTTTTGTTTTTATTTTTGGCTTGTGTATATTCAGTTCTTTCAGCATCATTTATTTAAATGATTTGATTGATTGATTGATTGATTGATTGCATGAGCCAATGAGAGGAGCAGAGGGAGAGAGAGAATCTGTGCTCAGCACAGAACCCGACATGGGGCTTGATCTCAAGACTCTGAAATCATGACCTGAGCTGATATCAAGAGTGAGAAGCCCAACCAACTGAGCTACCCAGACACTCCTGTAGCATCACTTATTTAAAAGATTATCTTTGCTTCCTTGTATTGCCACTGCTCCTTTGTCAGAGATCCATTGCCCATACTTACATGGGTCTATTTCTAGGCTCCCCATTTGTTCCATTGATCTATTTGTTCTTTTGTTTTGATTACTGTACCACATTGTTTTGACTACTGTAGCTTGATAGTAGGCTTTGAAGTCAGGTAGCATCACTCCTTCAACTTGTTTTTTTTTCACTTTGTTTTACTTCTTCAACAGTGTATTTGCTATTCTAGGTCTTCTTCTTCATATAAACTTTTGAATCACTTTGTTAATATCCACAAATAATTTACTGGAATTTTGATTTGGATTGCATTGAATCTGTAGACCAGATGGGAAGAACTGACATCTTGATAATATTGAGTCTTCCTATTCATGAACATGAGATATCTTTTTATTTAATTTTTAAATTTCATTCACCATAGTTTTGTAGTTTTCCTCGTATAGGTCTTGTACATATTTTGTTATATTTAGACCTAAGTATTTCATTTCTCTGGGTGCTAATATAAATAGTGTTGAGTTTTTAATTTAAAATTCCATTTATTCATTGCTGGAATATAGAAAAGTGTTTGGCTTTTGCGTATTAATCTTGTATCCTGCACCTCTGCCATAATCACTTATTGGTTCTAAGACGGGTTTTTTTTTTTTTGGTCTGTTTATTTGTATTTTCTACATAGAAAGTCATATCTGTGAAAAGATTTTTTCCTAATCTACATACCTTAATATTTTGTGGAATGAATAATAGTTACCATCTATTGAGTACCTATTATAGCCTAGAAATTTTCAGATACTATCTAATCAACCCTCATGATAACTATAGAATAGTTTAATCTCAGCCAAGAGTCAGAAATTTTAATAATTTTTTGTTGCTTTAATGGCTGGTAATAGTGAATTCTGGATCAAGAACCTGATTTAATTTTAAGCCCATATTTTTTCACTTGCAATTCTTCCCTGCTTATAAATGTTATAGGAACGTAGATCAGTAGTAGATTGTAGATCACTGTGCAAGATTTGAGACTATTGGAGGCATCAAACATAATAGTTAAGGTGAAAAGGTTTTACAGTGTCTGGAGACAACATTAATGACAGAAACTATTTTGTGTGAACCAGAGAATGTGCAATTGTAAACAGACTTAAACTATTTAAAGTTTTAAATCTGAAAGAATACAAAAAGAAATTTCCCTTATCAGCAAGTAAGTATTCACTGTCTTCACTCTATTAGATATTGTAGTTATGAACATGTATAAGGCTCTGTTAACTATGTGTTTTCTCTGTTAACTACACACCTATAAAAACAAAAACCAACTCATAATTTAATCATTAAAATAATGCGTCAAATGGGTGATCAAGTCAATATGCTAGAGGAGGCCAGGGAGGGAGTGTTCCCAGGTGGACAGGAAGTGTTGCAACAGCTGGAACTCCTCTCCACTTTGGTTTTAAGGTAGCGGCTAGATTCCCTAATGGATGTTCTACTCCCATAAAAACATCGCATCATAGAAGTTGGGAGAAAAATGAAAAATCAACTAATCCTGCTCAATTCACAGAAGTGGAAACTGAGACTCAGAGAAGGCAATTTTCATGAAATCCAGCTTTTTGGATGATGAAATTGTCCTCAATTCTAAATGTATCTGGCTTTCAGATTAGTCCTTCTTTTCCTTTTCTACAAGAAGTTTTTAAGTTAGGAAACCACTGAAAGAATGATTCCTCATGTTTATGTCACTGATTATATCCTGGCACTTTGATCTGAGTTGAGTTCTATGCCTTAAATGCTTTGTAGAAGAAGGTGGGGTGGAAATAAATTAGCAAGTGAGCAGAAATAGACATGAGTAGTCCTGGATAAAATGACACTCTTTAAATCTAAGGAAATACTATATGATGAATCATAGTTCATGCATTTCACATTATACTTTGACCTTGGAGAATTTGATGGATATTAAACAGAGTGTGATTTAATTCTTTAAAAGGGTGGGTGGGATCTGGAAATGAAAAAAAGAAAAGAATGATCATCTATTGAACATCTTTTATTTGTCAGTTATAGAGCTAGATTTCATTTAATTTTAATCCTTGCACTATTCTATGAGATCAGTATCATTATTGACATAGGAACTCCTTATTAGTAAAGTGCAGAAGTTCATATACCTGGTAAGTGGAAGAGACAAGCATGTGTCCTTTCCTCTGCAATGGTTTGCTTTATATGGTCTCCAGATTGGGTGGGATCCTAGGTTTCTGTATCGGCAAAATGGAAATGATAATACCTTTCTCATTTATCTCCCACATTGGAACAAAAATATGAAGGTACTGGCTAAAGATATGGAAGTATTTTGAAAAATATCACTTTAATATTTTCAGTAGAGGTGTGGGATAACAACCTGTTGCGGGATCCCTGGGTGGTGCAGCGGTTTAGCGCCTGCCTTTGGCCCAGGGCGCGATCCTGGAGACCCAGGATCGAATCCCACATCGGGCTCCCGGTGCATGGAGCCTGCTTCTCCCTCTGCCTGTGTCTCTGCCTCTCTCTCTCTCTCTGTGACTATCATAAATAAATAAAAATTAAAAAAAAAAAAAAAAAAAACAACCTGTTGCAATTTTACATTTGGAAGACAGCACAATAGCCTGGGCTCTGTGGTCACACATTTCTAGGTTTGAAGGCAGTCTATGTCACTGTCTAATTTTGTAATTTGAGATAAGAATCTGAACCTCAGTTTCAAATTTTAAAATGGAGATAATAATCCCTCATAAGTTTTTGAGTCTTTTTGAGGGAAAAATGTGGCGTATACATACAATGGAATATTGGTTCATCCCAAGAAGGAAATCCTGTCACATTCTATAACATAGATGAAACTTGAAGACATTGTGCTAAGTGAAACAGGACAGTCACAGAAGGATAAATGCTGCATGTTTCCATTTATATGAGGAGTCTAAGATGATGAAATTCACAGAAACAGAAAGTAGAATGATGGGTGCCAGGGGGTGGGGTGGGGGGACAGGGAGTTGTTCAGTGGATACAGAGTTTTAGTCTTGCAAGATGGAAAAGTCCTAGAGATCTGCCATACAACATTGTGCTTATAGTTAACAATACTGTAGTCTTAAAGATGTTTTAAGATGGTAAACCTCATATTATATAGTTTCTATCACAATCAAAGAAAGAAAGAAGAAAGAAGGAGGGAGCCTGGAAAAGCTTTGGTTCACAACCAAAAGCAGTTCAAATAAACAATCCAATAGGAAAGCCTGAGAAAGTGATTCAGGGACCTTCAAAGACAAGGTGCCAGAATTTTTTTAAGGTTTGATATTTCATTATAGTCAGTGCATAGTCATAAAGGGATTGCACATGCTTTGGTAGTTAGGTAATTTTACAATTCTAAATTCCATACTTTGTAGAGAAATGTGTCAGTATATTTGCAATGCTTAGAACACCTGCCTTCATCTCTGGGAGCAATGGATTTTCTTGCCATCCCTTTCACTAGTTCTTCTGACACCACTGTCCTGGCCTCAGCTACTTTTCTGTATCTTATTTCTTTTTCCATTTAGCAGTATGTTGATTCTCTCCATATTACACTACTCAAATTCCAGCAGGGCGATTAGTTAGCTAAAATAATACCCAGTGCCCCTATTGTGCCAAAGTCCTTGTGCAGAAAATACCCAGCCTATGAATTGGCTGCCCTTGGACCACATGTCCACCCTGATAGTAGCCATGCCTCCCTGTTCTGAAAGAATAGCCTAGAGCTTCTTTTTCCTCAAAGAAATTGGATGGGGCAATTTTTTGTAGACATTTCTGGCATCATGCAAGACAAAATTACTATTATTGTCATTATTTGAAATTAGGAGTTTTTGGTCTATACTCAATATGGCATAAATGAGTAATCTCTTTTCTAAGAGGACAATGCAACTTGCCTAAGGCCAGATGACTTGTAATTAGTAGCCAAGGTTGTGGTTCATGTCTCTAGATTTCCACTTCCAATGTTTCTCCTATACTAGGTATTATCATTGTGATAATCAGCATTGTTAAAGAAAACTAGCATGTGGCAACTTTTTCTTAGCAGTATAAATCTGTTACTGCATTCGTCATAGTAGATGTTATCACTGCTGAATGTTTGGATAGTGACAGGTACAAGTCAATAGAGATACATAACTATACAGGTACATTTAAAAACCACAAACATGCAGTGTTCTTTTGAAATAACTAATAATTTTCATTTTATGGTGGAGAGGAGAGGGGGAAGGTTAGGGTTGATTGGTGGGGGATAGTGAGGAGGGGGAAGGGACAAAGGGAGAGGGAGAAGCAGGCTCCTCGCTCAGCAGGGAGCCCCAGGATTAAGATAACTACTTAGAGCTGGATCAGAGTCTTGGGATCCTGACAAGAAGCCCAAGGTGGCCACTTAACCAACTGAGCCACCCAGATGCCTTGTCTTTGGTCAAGTTTTTATATTTTTTTACTGATTATATATAAGTGATAACCATTTATACTGATTACATTTTCTAACTTATAAAGATATATAAGATTACTGTTCAATTTGCATGTCACTATTTATGTATACTCAGCAAATATTTAAAGCAGAATAGTTGGGACACTCAGTGGGGAGTCTGCTCCTCCCTCTCCCTCTGCCCCTTCTCCTGCTTGTGCTTTCTCTCTCTCAAAAAATAAATAAAATCTTTTAAAAATAAAAAAATAAAAGGAGCAAAATAGTTAATCAAGATGTTTATTTTAATAGAATATTAACCCAGCACACAGAATTCCTGTTAAAATATTTGCTATTTAAAAATATCTGGTAGAAAAAGCCATGAGAAATACAGCAGAATGAGACTCAAGATGTTTCAGCTGATAGTAAATTTTCCTAGTCCAAACTCCCATGGCACTTTATCTTTTGTCAGTTATCCCTGTTTATTTCCAAGTAGAGCTATACTGGGGATTAGCCTTATCTATCCTATTAGATTAGAAGACCCTTGAAGGAAAGGTTTATAGCTGATTCATCTTTAGTAACTTCCACAGACTTTGAAGTTGATGATAAGTAATGATTCGGTGAATCATTCATCAATGAATGAATCAATATTCATCAACGAATTAATAATTTTAGTTTATGTGTTACTAAAGTGAGCAAATGAATGAATTGTCTTACTAGAGATAATGGAAAATGAGAAGTGAACTTTAGAAATGAAGAAAGAGGGTAGCAAGTCTGAGTAACATGATCAGTAGGAAAAGATACAACTGTTCATAATATGAGGAATATTCAACTAATACAAGATTCAACATACTAAGAACAACTGAGATGTGGGAAATGTAGCAGGGAGAAAAGTCTACACTTGGCATCACTGTGATTTTCAAACTGTTTATATCTTTTCTCTCTCTCATTTTGATCAATAAATATGTATATAACTTCTTTACATGTACTCCCTCTACTAGATACTGGATATATACACTGATGACTTAGAAAGTTATCCTCTCTGTGCCCTTACTGTGATGAGCACTGGGTGATGTATGGAAGTGCTATGTTGTACTCTTTTTTTTTTTTATGTTGTACTCTTGAAACTAATATTACACTGTATCTTAGCTATACTGTAATTTAAATAAAAACTTAAAAAATTAGAAAGTTATCCTCTCTGTAATGAAGTGGAAACTGGGTGAGAGACACACAGTTCCCTCCCTTACTGCTTGAAAACAAAACTCTTTTATTTGTTATGTATGTTATGCTCACATTCATGATCTTATTTGAACAAATTTTATTGTTTAAGCACTGAATTCATTATAGCCAAAACAGAAACAATGTAAACACCAGAGAAAGCACTGAAGACTTCTAGGAAAGTTCTAAAGGAGAAAGGAGAGAGGAAGTTAGGGAAGTGGCTTTTGGGGTACCAATTTGAGATAGGCCATGGCTGTAACAGTGAAGAGAATCAGAAAATGAACAAACTTTTAGAATGTGACCAACTTTGAATAATTAGGTGAAATTTCAGCAAAAGTAAGAAGCCAAAGAAGGTCCTTGGAAGGTAGATCTCAGAGGAGTTTGGCTGCAAAGATGCTAATGACAAAATAATGATTGGAAAACATGGAGGAAAGGGATAGAAAGAAGGCCAAAGTAAAATATCCAGTATTCTATATCTTCTGTTGAAAGTGTATCTCTGGCCAAGACAGGTTACTGATGGATTCAGGATTGTGCGCATTCTACACCCAAGTGAAGATACGAATTTTAGGATCAGAGGTAAAAACAAAACAAAACAAAACAAACAATAACAACAACAACAAAAAACTGGCTAAGCTAGTAAATCATTAAAAAATAAACATTATTTGGCTTTTCTGTTGGTATCCTTATACCCTCTGTGTGTCATAGCATAATCTCTTGTTCCAGAAGCAACTGCCTAATCGCCAGGACAATTAATGAAACTTTGAGATTAATTCTGGTTAAGAAGCATAGAGCAGGGTTTCTGAACATCTCTATTGGCATTTTGGATTGGGTTGTTCTTTCTTGGGCGCGGGAGGTGCTGTCCTGTGCATTGCAGTATGTTTAACAACATCCCTGGCCACTATTCACTAGTGCCATAGAACACCCCTAATTGTAACAAGTAAAAATGTCTCCAGACATTGCAAAATGTCCCCAGGTTGCAAGGGCGGTGGGGCGGGGGGGTTGGGGGAGGTTAGGGAGACAAAATGGCCTCCAGTTAAGATAGAGTAAAGCTAATAAAAATATAACCTAGAATTCAAACCCATTACACAGAATTCTGTATATGAGATGAGTCTTGGTTTATTCTCAAAATACAGGGTGATGAAAGAAGAGTCAATTCCAAAATCAAACATGAGCAGGTGATTGAAAACGTGATGTGGAAGAAAGCACATGGGGCTGGAAGTCAGGAGATGTAGAATGAGTTCTGGCTTTGCCACTCACTAGATGTCTGTCCTTGAATCTATGGCTTCCCCTCATCGGCCTTACACTGATAAAATGAAGATATCTGAATATACTAGAATATGCCAAAACCCATCAGTTCTTTGGATACTGAATTCTCTCAGACTGTACACTCGCTCAAGAGGGCTGAGTGTGTTTTCTTGTCAGGGACTAACCCGACAGGTTTCCCCTCTTTCTTTCCTTCTTTTTTTTTTTTTTTTTCTAACAGAGCTCATTGCTATATCTACCCTCACTGTTTAATTCTATGATAAATGGAAGGAAAATTGTGGTCTGGCAAAGGTATATCTTTTGCCTTGCAATATTCGTTTTTTTTTTCTTTCTAGAGAGGAAGCCTAGGGCTAAGCAGTTTTAGTTATGTAAGCACTTACTGCTGAGCTCAGAAATGTAATCCATGTGGGCAAGGAATCAAGGGTGAACTTCCACAGAAATTACAAAGCCCAGTTGTCTCCCATTTGCCTCACTTACCAGAAAACAAACGTTGGAGTATATTCTGCATTTCCGCCATAAGTAGGCTGCCATTTTCCATTGCATCACAACTTTAAGATGAGAGATTACTGTGACTCCCAAGAGTTGTTTTCAGAGCACACCAGTTAATTAGGTGACAGACAGCTGGGTGGAGTGATACTTTATTATTCTAGATGTCTCCACACCCACAATGGATTTGGCCTGGTGCCACTGCTAGCCACCCTCAGAGCAGTGGCATCTTACAATACAACCACACCTAGATGACACCAAATTGTATTTTTTAAGAGCTAACTTTAGTTAGAATTGCATATATTAATAAATTTAAGGGCAAAAAAAAGTGTTAGCTCTTCCTTCCTTATTTCTCACTCCCCTTCTTTATTTTTTTATTTTTATTTTTTAAAAGATTTTATTTATTTATTCATGAGAGAT
This sequence comes from Canis aureus, assembly GCF_053574225.1. NCBI lineage: Eukaryota > Metazoa > Chordata > Mammalia > Carnivora > Canidae > Canis > Canis aureus. The sequence goes on from NC_135615.1 coordinate 43,052,925, forward strand.
ACAGGGAGAGAGGCAGAGACATAGGCAGAGGGAGAAGCAGACCCCCTACAGGGAGCCCGATGTGGGGACTTGATCCTGGGACTCCTGGATCACTCCCTGACCCAAAGGCAGACGCTCAACTGTTGAGCCACCCAGGCATCCCTCACTCCCCTTTTTAAAAGATTTTGAGATGTAATGAGTTAGCCTTATAAGTGAATATGATCAAGATACGCATTGAGGCCAGTATGGATCAAGAACAACAATGAGCTTTTGCTTAGCACCTTATAGTTCATGAAGTACTTCCAGTCTTACTTAATTTTAACTTCATGACAAAACTAATTTGTAGATGGCAATACTATTTGTATGTTTTAAATGAGAAAATGGACTTAAAGATGTAAATAAACATGTTTAAAATCACATGGATAAGTTAGGAGACCCAGTTTTTTTTACTCTAAATCTCATGCTTTTTTTTTCATAGCTGTTCCCTAAGTGACTTAATAACAGAATGTTTTGATCAAAAGGGTCATCAAAAAAAAATAAATAAAAAAAAAAGGGTCATCAGTTAATTCACTATCTACAGAATGCTGCTTGTTCCAGGTATTGCTGCCTTTGAAGACAATGTTTTAAAAAATTTTTTTATGTAATACGTTTTATTTTTCAGAGATACTTTAGATTCAGAGCAAAACTGAGTGGAAGGTACAGAGATTTCCCATATACCTCCTGCCCCCACACATGCAGGGCCTCCCTCATTATCAACACCCCCACCAGAGTGATGCATTCATTACAATTGATAAATCTATCTTGACACATCATTATCACCCAGAGTCCATCGTTTATTTTAGGGTTTACTTTTTTAAAAAAATATTTATTTATTCATTTATTTATTTGCAAGAGATTAAGAGAGCATGGGCAAGGGGAGGGGCAGGAGGAGATGGAGAGGGAGAGAGAATCCCAAACCGACTCCCCCCTGAGCACGGAGCCTGATGCAGGGCTCAATCCCACCACCCTAGATGATGACCTGAGCCAAAATCAAGAGTCGGATGCTTACCCTACTGAGCCACCCCGGTGCCCGACTTTAGGGTTAAATTTAATTGGTCTGCCTTCTTTTTATCCCCATTGTCCATTTTCCAGTGTGCCTCACACCTCATCAGTAATTTAGGGATTTAATCCATGTTCACAGTGTCACTTCAGCTAAAAGTGAGGACAGTAATTAAAATTCAGCCTCCCAAGTTCTACATTAAATACTATTTAACTATATTCACGAACTTGCTAATGAGTTAGAGGTCTAAGAGGGACTCATAACAATAGGAAAAGGCAGTTCCCCCACTCCAATTCCTAGATGGGTAATAAGACATTTTCTCTCTTTTAAAGGGGGAAAATATTTGAAAATTCAAGAGCTTAGAATAAGCTGTTTGGTTTTCTGACCTATTTGAAAAGGTGTCACTTTTTCATGTGTCAGATAACCTGTCAGTCATCCAACCACATGTGGCTATTGTTCATTGAGGATGACCCAATTCTTCACACAGGCCTCACCACCTGGAATACAATAAGCTGCCCAAAGGAAGGGGTGCTAATGAAGAAATGAGTCTTCCACCCTGGAAACTATTCATTTGTGCCTCTAAAATTAGGCACTGTTTTTTGGCACTTCCCATAAAATATTCAATATTTTTATCCAATCCAGAATTGGATTTCCCCACTGTGATCCATAATTCAGTATTGTCAAGAGGCTAACAAGAAGACATTTCTAATAACATCTAACATTGTGCACTCTCCATATCCCATCATCTAAAGACTTTACATAAATTACATCATGTAATCCTCATGGCAATCACAATTAGAATTCTCAGTTTAGCAGTGAAGTAATTGATGCAGAGAATTTAGGTAAATTATCCCTGGTCACACATCAAAAAAGCCAGTTTCTGAACCCAAGTAGTATCACTACAAAGCTAAACACAACTTCAAAGTTTTATGTCCTGGCTCTCAAGTAGTCTTCACTATATGATTTGGACTGTAGCCAATATAATAGTAGCTGTAGCTTTTTCATGTAATCATCTCAATCTGCTCAACAATACTGTCAAGTGAATGATACTCTTATCATGGTTTGCCTGAGGTCAAAATGCCAGCAAGTCTCACATTTCCAAAAAAATCACTGGTCTTCTATGGGGCAATTTGAAGAACTGATTTTCTCTACCCAGACATTGTCTGGCTCCACCTGTAAGAAATGGTTCAGGAAAGTCCTGAAATATTGTATTTCATTTTGGCTGGAATCTTTTGTACTCTCAGTACTTTCTACTTTTCTTTTCTTTTTTTAATTTTTTTTTTTATTTTTAAGTAATCTCTATGCTCAACATAGGGCTTGAACTCATAACCCCAAGGTCAAGAATCACATGCTCTACTGACAGAGCCAGTCTGGCACCGCTGTCCTTCTTTTCTATCCTTGAGTAACAAACAGCATTGAGAGTACAAAAGAAGGGATCCCTGGGTGGCGCAGCGGTTTGGCACCTGCCTTTGGCACAGGACAAGATCCTGGAGACCCGGGATCGAATCCCACGTCGGGCTCCCGGTGCATGGAGCCTGCTTCTCCCTCTGCCTGTGTCTCTGCCTCTCTCTCTCTCTGTGACTATCATGAATAAATAAATAAAACCTTTAAAAAAAAAAAAAAAAGAGAGTACAAAAGAAAAGCATGTATTCAGAGAGAAATAAAGAAAATTGAAGGACATCAAATGCATTGGAAGAGAAAAATACATATCACTTAAAAACAAAATAAGCTTTATGCTTCTGGTTACAATGGAGTAACAAGGAAAGGATATGCCCTCCCCCCGAAATAATGAAAAAGAAAATGGAAAAATGACATGGTTTTCTGACATTAGACATCAAGTAGTACAGATCAGTGATCCTAGCAGAGAGAACAAATGAGAAGTAAGCTACACCTAGAGAAAAATACAGGCAGAGGTTACCAGTTTCCCTGAAATACAAATACATGGCTGAGAGTTGGGGAGACCAAAGGAGCTAAAGAAGCATAAGTAGAATTTTTATTGGAGAGAAAAGACTACCCCTATTTTATACTGTAGACTAAAGCTAGTTATTGCATTTTCCAGGATTGTTTATGTGGATGGCAAATAAATGTTCACTATTTACAAGGAGTTGTAGCTCCTTGCTCAAAAATATTAAAATTACTTCTAAGGAAAAATATTTTATTAACTAAATCAATTTTTAGGAAGGATTTGGAATGTATTAATATCATGTAGGAGTTAGCACTCAAAATAAACAAAAAAGCCCACTAAATTAAAAAGCATTCCCATATTCAATCTTAATTTCAACTCCTGCCTCTGGGCTAGTTAACTAACTAGTGATAGAGTAAAAACTAAAAATGTCAGATAGAAGAAATTACCAGAGCCAAACTTGGATTCTCATAATTATTTAAGGAATGATTCATTCTGACTACCTGAATTTTTCAGATAGGTGAGTTTATACACCTTTTTAATCCCAGTTCATTTTTTAAAATTGAGCCTGATTAGGAGTCCCCCTCCAAGGGTAAAACCTGTGTTATATCTTAGCTTTACTCGATGGGTATCTTTTTAAAAACCACTTTCACACCGGGTCACCTGGGGGGCTCAGTTAAGCATCTGACTCTTGGTTTGGGCTCAGGTCATGATCTTGCGGTGGTGAGATCAAGCCCTGCATCAGGCTCCAAGCTCAGCACAGAATCTTCTTCAGATTCTCTCTCCCTTTACCTTTACCTTCCCCTCTGCCTTAGCCCCCACTCAATGTTCTCTCTCTCTCTACAGTAAATAAATAAAATCTTTAAAAAATAAAAGCACTTTCACAGATTTGATTGAACAATGATTTCTATGATTATTTTCTACCTCTTCCACTGGATTATAATCTCTTAAAGATCAGACATCATGTCTTTTTTTTTCACAAATATTGAATGAGGCTCTCAAATAGTGCTAGGCACATATAGGCATTTAGTCAACATTTGTTGTACTCACGTAGGGAGTATTATGAAGTCTACTGGAAGACCATTAAACACCTCATTTTTTACTTATATTTTTAACTTTTAAATCACATTTTAGGAATTTGGTCCCTTACCTGAGAACTCTCTGATTTCATGCTTACTATTCATTCCTTTATTGCCTTTTCCTGTCTAATGAACCAAGATTGGGTCATGACACAATCAATGTGTTACTTGATTGAATGAAATTTTAAGTCTTAAGACCTAGATATGACTCTCAGCTTAACCACCTACAAGCCAGGTGGCTTGGCATAAGTCACTGTGCACACATCTCACTGGTATTTCTCTGTGTGTCCAAATTTCTTCTTCTTATAAGGACACAGTTTGGGTCAGGGCCTTATTTTATTTTATGGTCTTATTTTAATGTAATCATGTCTTTAAAGGACCTATTTCCAAATACAGTCACATTTTGAGGTACTAGAGTTAAGGCTTCAAAACATGAATTCTGAAGGGACACAGCTGAGACCACAACAGTTCAGTGTCTGAACTAAGTTAATTACAGGTGTAGGTAATGGGGTCTCTATAGTGTGTGGTATTTAAGGGCATGGGCTTTGAAGTTTGACTGCCTTTATTTGCAACGACTGTTATCAGTTGCAAAGACTACTGCTTACAGGCTGTATGACTTTGGGGAAGTTACAGAATTTCACCAAACTTCAAGCTCTTTACCTTAAAAAAGGAATGAAATAATTAAGCTTTAGGTTTATTGTTATACCTGTCAGTTAAGTGTACAATAAATGCTTAGCAAGTTTTGTATTTCTTTGCAAATAATTTTATAAAGATATATGAATAAAAACCACATAAATTATCTTTTCCAAATTTTGCTTATAAATATAACAATTTAATTATTGCTTACTGTATGCACAGACACATATAAATTTTTCAGAAATAATATATGCAGTATTCTTTCACCAAAATTCCTTCTAGTAGCTACTTCAAGGTTAATTCACTGTGGTTTTTTTCAAAGGACTGTAGCTCCATGAACTCTGTCTTTCTATAGTCAGAATGAATCGTAGGAGACTTTGGAATGTACTGAATTTCCAGGTGATGAGCAGCTTGGAGTCATGTAACAGAGGTTCCAATAGCATCAACTGTAGGGATATTGTATTTAAGAACCAAATATAAACCAAAACGTAAAAATCCGGTTAAAAAATAGATATTGAAACTTTCTTGTTTTCTTAATACTAATCTAATAAAAGCAACAATTATATCTATAAATAGCAGGGTCTATGATCAAACAGTGCCAATCCCATCTTGTTCTTAGATAAAAAGAGATGCTTATCTCTATAGTTTCTTGGCTTTTGTAGACAAACAGAAATGAATTCTCACAGAGGGAGTGAAGTTAGCTGTTAACAGAACAGTGCAAGATAAGAGGATGGGTAAAGGCTGATTTTCTAATTAGTGTCTTTCAAAAAAGAGACTATAGACCTGCTAAATTAATGGGGGAAAATATGAGACTTATAGGAAAAGAAATCAAGAATTAAGAAAATAAGAAATAGGGATGCCTAGGTGGCCAGTGGTTGAGCATCTGCCTTCAGCTCAGGTCGTCATCCTGGGGTCCTGGGATTGAGTCCCACATCGGACTCCCCGCAGGGAGCCTGCTTCTCCCTCTGCCTATGTCTCTGCCTCTCTCTATGTCTTTCGTGAATAAATAAATAAAATCTTAAAAAAAAAAAAAGAAAAGAAAAGAAGAAATAAATTATTTCATCTTCTCATATGTGTTAGGACATATACTTTTCTTTCATTTTTTTTTAAGATTTTATTTATTTTATTAGAGACACACAGAGAGAGAAAGAGAGCCAGAGACACAGGCAGAAGGAGAAGTGGGCTCCATGCAGGGAGGCCGATGTGGGACTTGATCCCGGGTCTCCAGGATCACGACCTGGGCCGATTGCGGCGCTAAACCGCTGAGCCACCGGGGCTGCCCAACATATACTTTTCAATCATGATCACAACACACTTGTTTTTGCCCTAGTCATTATGGGTGTGTGTGTGTGTGTGTGTGTGTGTGTGTGAATTTGTATAAGTGTGTGAGAGCAGGAATTCGAAGAATGAACTACTTTAACAATAGCATGCTCTCCCTAGTTTATAGCACCATTTGTCTGGATTCTCTCTGAACTCCCTGGGTTAGCCACATTGGGTGTACAAGGTGAGAAAGTGGCAAGGCCAAGATTACTTTCCATGCTAGTTCCTGCTCTGGGGCTCATTCATGTACCATTTGGGGCATGTAAGAAAAGGAAAACACCTACTACCTCACATCATTGCATAAACAAATCAAGAGAGCTAATAATGGCAGTTTGTTTTGAAAGATGCACAATGTGATTTTATCTATAATATAGTTATTTATTAAACTATTGTGATCATCAAGGATACCTACATAGAAAAAGAGATTTGAACAGCAGTCTGATAACTTCGGATATGGGAAATAACCTTTGCCTTCAGTAGCACTACTGGTTACCTTATCTTGTTTACTTTTATAATTTTCTCATCGCTTCCCTCTGTGTCAATATCCTTGATATGAATTTAGATTCTGGGCCACTTGATACATGTTCTGAATTGTAAAGTTTGTATTTCTTAAAATCTAGTTCCACTCCTTTGTGATGAGACGAAAAAAGGCTCTATATGTTTGATGAATAATTAAAAAGAAGTGAAGAAAAAAAGAAGGCATTTGGAATTTAAGGAAAAGTATGCCTGCCTGGCTGTTGGGTCTGCGCTGCAGGGGGGTGGGGAGGAGGGACGCGGTTGGAGGGGGAGGCGCACAGACTTCCTGAGCCCTAGAACTTGGTGCCTGCCTGGACCTACAGCTCTGGCTTCAGTCCCCAGCTAGCAAGGCTAGAGGGGAAGGTGAAAACCAGTCCACAATTCCTGCAAGACAGGAAAAGAAGGGGAAATCTCAACATAGAAAAAATTCTACAATGAAAAGGAAGACAATCCAAAAAGAAAAGTGAGGCTAAGCCAAAATATGAAGTAGAGCCTGAAGATGAAGGAAAATTGGGTGAGGAAGGAAAGTTGAAAGGGGAGGGGAAATCAGGGCATGAGGGAGGGCTCCAGTATGAAGGAAGGTAGATGATGAGGGACATCCAAAAGATGAGGTAAAGCAAGAAAAGCAGGGCAAGTCTGAAAATGAAGGGAAACTATGAGAACAAGCCAGGATCCTGGGTGAAGTCTGAAAGCCACGAGTGGGCTGCAGAAAACCACCTGTTGGGGGATTATATGCCTAGGGAAGCAAAAAGAAAATGGACCGGGGTACCTCCTGGATTCCCCCAAGGACTAGCAGGACGACTTACAGGAAAGGCACTTCGGATACAAAAATACTGATTCAAAGGGACACATGCATCCTGATGTTTATAGTGGCATTATGAACAATAGCCAAATTATAGAAAGAGTCCAAATGGCTGTCAAGTGATGAATGTATAAAAGAGGTGTGGTATATATACACAATGGAATATTACTCAGCCATCAAAAAGGATGAAGTCTTGCCATTTGCAAGGATGTGGATGGGGCTAGAGAGTATTATGCTAAGTGAAATAAGTCAGTCACAGAAAGACAAATACCATATGATTTCACTCACATGTGGAATTTAAGAATAAAATAGATGAACATAGGGATAGGGGAGGGGGAACAAAGAGAGAGTGGGAAACAAACCATAAGAGACTCTTAACTATAGAGAACAAACTGAGGGTTACTAGAAGGGAGGTAAGTGGGGAATGGGCTAAATGGGCAATGGGTATTAAGAAGGGCACTTGTTTGGTTTTCTTTCTTTTTTTTTTTCCTAAGGGCACTTGTTTGGAATGAGCACTGGGTATTATATGTAAATGATGAGTCAATCCTACTCCTGAAGTCAATATTAATTAATTATAATTTATTTTTTTAAAATATTTTATTTATTCATTTGAGAGAGGGAGAGAGGGGGAGGGAGAGCACAAAGGGAGAGTGAGAGGGAGAAGCAGAGTCCCAGCTGATCAGGGAACCAGACTTGGGGCTCAATCCCAGGACCCTGAGATCATGACCTGAGCTGAAGGCAGATACACTTAACTTATTAAACCATCCAGGTGCCCCAACTAATTAGAATTTAAATAAAGACTTCAAACAAAAAAAAAAAAAAAGGAAAGGCACTTGGACAGTGAGGAGATGATGAGAGAATGTGGAGATATGTCAAGGGCTCAGGAAGAGCTAAGGAGAAAACAGAAAATGGGTAGTTTGCATTGGATACAGTGAGATGTACAGGATCCATTCTCCTCAAGGGACAACAGGGGTCAGGGAAGTCAGGAATTGTGGTAGGGGCCGAAAGGGCTTACACAATATCCCATTATCTTATTGCCTTTGTCATGCAACTCTGATTTCTTTGATGAGAATATTGCTGGCCTTGCTTTCCCTGACAGGCATTTATTTGCCAGGCGCTGTGCTTTAACCTTAAGTTGATACTTGCTTTAGATGTCACTATTGCTAACAGCAGCCTTTTGATCCAGCTACAGTATTCTCTGTTAGTAGGACATTGTCCCTCCTGTGCATGAAAGAGATGTTCATGGTACATTGTAAAATAACAATAAAGAAGAAACCGTTTTCAGAACCACACACAATAAAAGTACTCTGATAACCCAAACCTCAGTTTCCTAAAACCTCAATCCCATTCATCTGAATTTACATTTTGTGGTTTTCAGAAACATGGAGTGATTAGCAGAGTATGTAATGAATCACCTCTGGATTTAAAACATTCCTGAAAGGAAATGAAGAAAGAGTCCTCATACCAAGAGACAGCTAGCTGTCCTTCCAATATTGGAGGTGCTCACTGAATCTTCTTTTGGCTCCCTTTCCTCATAGAAATGGCTCTCAGCTCCAGACCTCTTATTCATCATTTCAGGATATACTGGGTGTTGGTGAGGAGCACTTTTCCAGTAAGGAGACCAACTCCTCAACCTTTCCTCATAGCAGAGATTCTTTAGAGCTACAGTAATTGCTTGGTTCTTTTGTTTTACCCCCACACCACTTCCACTCGTGGGAATACTATCCATTGGGCTAGGTTTAGGGTTCATCTGAGCATATTTCACAGCTCACCAATTCTATGGTAAGGCACTAAACTTTCTTACTACCAATGATAGAGTGTATTCTTGGGACTCTTTTCATATAATCTGACAGAGCAGATAAAAAATTAAAAATTAGGACCAGTGTGTCAATACTCAGAAGACACTTTTACAGAGAAAGCTAAGCTAATCAATGGTGATTGAAATCTTGCGATAACTTTGATACATTTTAAACAGCAAATGCTTCGGTTTGGTTTAGGTATTGTAGTTTAGAACAGAATAACAAAACGAAAAAGAGAACTTTGACTTTTAATTTCACTTCAGAATGTGTTGGGAGTGTTATTGCTTGCTGAGGAAGCTTAAAATCCGTTGATGAGGTCAATGTCCAAGACATGTTGACTTTTCTTGGTATCTTAGAAATTACCCAATAATACAACTACATCATTGTAATGACATAAAAATTCAAAACCAGCATGCATTAACAGTAAAACTTATCACTATATTCAAAATTGGCCTGAGCCTTACACACACAGACACACACACGAATTACCTCTAACTCTTACAACAATTATACAATGTAATTTCATTACTCCTATTTAGCATATTGGGAAACTGAGGCGGAGAAAAAATAAATGACTTGCCCAAGGCAACATAGCTAGTAACCTGTGAGTCAAGATTTGTTCACTACGTGTACCATGCGCCAAAGCCAAGGTCATTTCCATTACGCTGTGCAGTTGCAAAGACAGGAATAGAAACAAATTTCCTGACTCCTTATTCCATTCTCTTTCTATTAAGCTATGATGGATATTAATTTTCTAATCTGTAACAGTAACGTAGTTTGAGCTTGCTTTCCATAGACATTCATTTTACTAAACCATTGGAAAGAAACAAAGCACAGACCTTGAAACCAATGATTACACTTCTATAGGAAATAAGTTATTTCACACAAAAAAAGAAAAGGATATACTCTGGCTTTGATGGTATTCAGAATATTAATATCATCCCCAAATTAGGTAGCCTTAGATCAGTTTTCTGGAAGAATCTTTCAAAGGACATTGATCCCATAAAGTCCCTGACTTTCCCCACTGTGGATGTGGATACCCTTTGGAGTACTGGAGTCAAACCATTTGGCTCTGGCTTCGGTCATTTTTGCATAATTATTCAGGTGCTTTCATGAGCTATTAGAACAGAATAAGCTGGTAGACAAAAGGCATTACTTGTAAAATGGAAGAAGGAACTAAGGAGAAGATACTTTCACTGGAAAAATGTTACATTGATATATTTGTATTTTAAAATATTTTATTCTTTCTTTCCCTCATAGGAGACTAAACAGTGAGTCAATACAGGAGTAAACTTAATTTAGGGGAAAACTGATGAAGCCAAATTTTTCAAAATATAGTTTGGGGAGTGATGGGCTGTGGGAAGTTAAAGCTTGAGTCTCTAATGCTTATGATTACCATGTTTGATTACACCAAAAGATAAGACTTTAGAATAGAAAATGTCCTACAGATTAAGAATTTTTAAGTATTGGAAGGGGAAAGGTGAAAAAATAGTGGGAAATATCAGAAAGGGAGACAGAAACATGAGAGACTCCTAACTCTGGGAAACGAACTAGGGGTGGTGGAAGGGGAGGTGGGCGGGGGGGGGTGACTGGGTGATGGGCACTGAGGGGGGCACTTGATGGGATGAGCACTGGGTGTTATTCTATATGTTGGTTAATTGAACACCAATAAAAAATAAATTTACAAAAAAAAAGAAACTTGAATTATCAATTACATATAAAATATCAAGTAATATTTCTGAAAAAAAAAGAATTTTTAAGTATTAGGACGCCTGGGTGGCTCAAAAGTTGAGCGTCTGCCTTTGGGTCAGGGAATGATCCAAGAGTCCCAGGATCAAGTCCCACATCGGGCTGCCTGCAGGGAGCCTGCTTCTCCCTCCGCCCATGTCCTTGCCTTTCTCTCTCTGTGTGTCTCTCATAAATAAATAAAAGTCTTTTTTTAAAAAAAGAATCTTTAAGTGTTATGTATAAGTTTTGATTTCACATAGTTTCTACCTTTACTAATATGTGATGGAAGCAGTATATGGAGTTAAAAGTACCACCCCTGCCTCTTCCATCTAAACTGTGTGCTCTTGGAAAAGTCATTGTTCCTTCTCTGAATTTTGGTCTCCCCCTGTACTCAAAATTAAAATCTTGCTGGGTTATCTCTTTGGCTTGTTAACTCTAACTTGTACATTATCTGTGGCACTGGATTGAGACACTTCAAAACACTTGCAGATGGAAGCAACTAGAATTTTAGCTTCTCTTACTCTAAGCAACTCTCTCCAGATGTGAGAATCTGTAAGTCTCTACCTGACTAGTAGGATAGCCCATCTGCCTTCGTCCCTCCCCACCCATTTATGAAAGGAGTCCAGTTAGAAACATGTTTGTCTGCAAAGTTATATGTCTGGTTCTGGTGAAAAATTCAGTTTTTACATAGAGGTATGGAGTTTTAAACATTAATAAAGTTCTTGGGCTTAATCTATTGCCTTTTGGGAGAGGTATCATGAAAACGTATTAGAACTGTGGAAATAGACACTATCTGTTCAAATCTGCCTCCTTGACAGGATACTGAAGGATGGAAACTAAATTGATGTGGTATATTAAGTGTAGCATGACCCAGAACAACTGGTTTTGTAATGTTGGTTGTTGTTGTGGGTGTCACCAGTATTTGCCAGTATATAAAAAGTGAGCTGCATCTCCATGGGTTCAGTCTTAGAGCACCAGCTGGTGAGCAATGCAAGGATCAGACTTGTAACCGACTTACATCATCTTCAACATGAAGATAGCCAAAGTGCCAATGCTTCTGACCCTGGCTCTTTGCCTCATACAAGGTGAGCAATTTGCATATAATCTAAGCCTCTTGCCACACATGGCAAAGTCCTGGTCAAGGACTTGTCTCCTTCCCCTTACTCTTAATATGTTTGTATGTATATATGTACGTGTGTGTGTATAATCTTGAAATATCTTGCCAGACACAGAGTTTTGAAGAATTATATATGTGGCTTAATAAGTATGTTGTTATCTTTAAAAGTGGCAAGTAGTTTGATGTAATCTGAATTTTTATCCATGAGAATTCTTTCTATTAAATCTATATTAGTTCTGAAAAGCTAATAGATTCTTCTCCATCTTCCCCTCACCGAGCATATCAATTCATACTGACAAGAATTACATATATAATAGATATTTAAAACTTAGATGTATATTTTATAAAGAATAATACTATATTTATAAACTAGCTATTAAAAAGTCAACTTCAATCATCTATTCTTATTTTAAAGTAGTAGTACCTTCCAGCAATATTTTATTTTGTGTTATCAAATCCTAAATGGGTTGAAAGCATTTCTCCTAAAGGCTAAGAGACTTTTGTGGGAAGTAGAAGGTAGGTTTTTGCAGCTGCTGTTTGAATTTGAAGGGAACATGAGTTGCCCAGACTCAGTCTTGCTCTGAAGCATTTGTATTTTTTAAAGGAAGGTCTCAGAGTCAGAAGATCATTATACGTAAATGATGCTCACTTTCCTAAGATAAGTGTGTACATACAAAAAGCAGTCTGTTAATGAAACAGTATAATAGCCTATGATTTTAATGAATCTTAATTTTTGTCAGATCTCTAATTTTTGTAGCGGTAATAAGGAGACAGAGTTGACAGATTTCAAAATATTTCATTTTATGAGTATATATAATATAACTTTATGCTACATTAATTATACTTTTAAATTATAATTGATATGCTATATTCGATATTTGTTATATTATAATTTTAAAAGAAGTCTTTTTACTTTGCTGTGAAAGGATCTCTTTGAAATTAAATATTTTGAGAGGGTAAAAAAGTACGAGTATTATTTTCCAAAGTAATTAGACCTTTATGAGTGACTAGACCTCTGTGAACATATGTACTGGTTTCCTGGTGCAGTGCCCTCATTTTGTTTGCCAAGGTAAATTTTAATGTGTTCAAAAATAATTTGTGGTTTTATAACGTGCCGCCATTAAAATAAGCAGGCACTGCACTGAGTGAATTGTTTATTTGTTGAATATTTTACATTCTCTTAACTTTAGTTTCTGTATTTTTGTCCCAGATGCTGCCAGTGAGGATGAAAATCAGGTTAGTCCTGCTTTTTCTGTTCATTGAATCCATTCCAAGATCTCTAAAGTAAAATGGCCTGTGGCCAACACCTTCGCATTAATAATGCATACATATTATACTGATAGGTACTAATAGCTTTTGTTAAAAACACAGAAACAGGTCTTTATGAAGGAAGACATGAATCACTCACGGACATGCAAACACACACACATCTATCCATGGATTAATGATGGTGGATGTCTGCAAGAGGCAATCTGTCCTGCTAAAGGAGTGCTCTAAAATTCCAAAAACAAACCAGTGAATTAGTATTATTCGATTTAACAACTGACAAGTCATGACAGACATAGAAAGCAGAAATAAGTGTTCTTGTGGCCATTGTGGATAAAGGGGTTGTCTGGACCTTGTATATAGTCAGTGTATATATTTCATTCACTAAATATTTAGTGAGCATCTGTCATCTATCAGTCAGACCCTGTTTGAGTTGTTGGGGATATTGGAAAATAAGGAAAATAGACAAGAATCCTGTCCTTGGGGAACTTACACCTTAGTGGAGGAAAACAGATAAGTTAATAAAGAAATTAGTAAAATATATAGCACATTAAATAATGATTAGTGCTAAGAGGAAAATGAAGGAGGAAGGAAGATAGGAATTTCTGAGGATGGAGGTGGTATCAGTTCTTCTTAGGATAGTCAAGTAAGTTTGCTCTGAAAAGATAGTATTAGAACAAGGATCTGAAGGGAGTAAGTCCTGAAGATAGAAGAACCTGGAATGGTAGAGGCCTTGATTCAGGAGGGTGCTTAGCCAACACTTAGAAATCTTTGGTTTAAGCAATAAAAGAATAATTTCCTATAGAAGTTATTTTTTATCAATTTGGAAAAAATAAGTCCAGAGCCAAACACACACACACACACACACACACACACACACACACCTATGCCATTAATACAGCACTTAAACAGTGCTAGATATATAGCAAATATGGGCTATGTCTCTTAAAAGCTGTGAACATTAAAATGATAAAACAATAAAACAACCCTTTTCTATAATGAAACTCATAGAACTATTGTTAAAATACTCTCTTGCTATATTTTTCTGTAACAACTTTTTTAAAGAAACATTTCAGGAATGTTCTAGGAAATTTCATCATAGCTTATATTATTTCATCTAAATTTGCTGTGTAAGGAGAGGCTCAAGAAACCTCTATGGGATAAGTAGGGTAGTAGAGTAGAGTAGAAAAAAAGTTGGATTTGGGGGAATCAAAGAACATGCTTACTAGCATGTTAGTTGCTTACTAGCAAAAGAAGAGTATTGTGTAAATCTTATTGTGCAGGAAACCATAATCTTCTTTTTCAGAGTCTTTGATAATGGGTGGTGATTCTGGTGGATATTTCTAATTTTGCAACTGTGACTTTTTATACCATTAAAATCTATTTCACTGGAAAATATTTTTAAAATAAATGTAGCCACCCTTGATGTTGGTATGAACAAGAAGAACACAAAGAAATAACTATGTGTCTGGAAATATTTCTTACAACCGTCTATGTAAATTTTGTCAGAAGTTAAAAGTATTGATTTAGTCTTTCTTACAGTGCTGGAATTTTTATTTTCCAAATTCAGTAGATTGAGTTCTTACTGGTGCCAGAAAACCATGTTGAATGATATAATCATGAGCCAGCACAGCATGGAAAAGTACTGTGGTGATCTCCAAGGATCTTTACCATATACGTGAATTTGTCATCACAGAAGGGTTATTATAAAGCCAAAAGGACCTTGTTAGTGCTCTAACACAGAGTGCGGTTGATGCCAGCTCCTGGGGGATTTTATTGTGCTATTGGAGGAGGGACAGTAGAGGACAATGGGTACATCCCGGCCAGTGAAGGAAGGAGTTGGGCCCTGGAGGGCTTGAGTTGTTCTGAGACACCGGGAGAAAACACAAGCAACAGCAACAATAACAAAACAAAATGGAAATAAGCCAAAGACTGGAAGGTGGACTGCAAGTAAACACTTGCTGAAAAGTCATCCCCCTACCTCAGGATGCTGTTTTGGTGTAGATCTGTTCCTGTTTCAACCCTCCCTTGTCGGTAATTGAGAGGACATTGTTTCCGAGAGAAAATCCACCTCCTGAGAGAAAACCCACCTCCTGCTTTCAATTTGTATGGCCTTTTCCTGTTTTTGCCAAGAGAATACGTTGGATTATTTTGTAACTCAGAAAAACAGCATCGTATTCTATCTTAACTACTTAAACTAATTAATCTTGACCTTCTCTCTGGGTCTTGGTTGTCCATCTGTTAAAAAAAAAAACAAAGTGGGTCTTTCTAGGAATTAGGCATTCATCTCATTGTGACACTGGAGAAGTCCAATGCAGGAATTATCCTAATTAGTAATGTTCTTTTTCAACTGACCACTAAAACCTTTTAAAAGCTTCATTCTAATGTTTCATAAATCTTTGTTTTCAATACTTTCTTTAAGACCTGCCTCGCAAGGGATATTATTCTATCACAAAAAAACACCAGACTCTTCTCTGATTCTATGACAAAGTTTTATCTAGACTTTATAGAATCAGTTATATCTGGTGAGCTGAGCAGTAACTTGCAATGTTGGCATAAGATACCATAGAATCAGAGGGACATGTGGGTGGCTCAGTGGTTTAGTGTCTGCCTTCAGCTCAGGGCATGATCCCCAGGTCCTGGGATCGAGTCCCGCTTCAGGCTCCCTGCATGGAGCCTGCTTCTCCCTCTGCCTATGTCTCTGCCTCTCTCTCTCTGTGTCTCTCATGAATAAATAAATAAAATCTTTAAAAAATACTGTAAAATCAGAGACTGAGACACAAGAGGCCCAGTCGTCAGGCTGTTGCCCAAAATTATTGCTGTGCTACTCAGATAAGATCACTGGGTGGTGATAAAAGTATTAGAGATATTTTAGTAGGTCACCATGAGCAAAATTTCCCAGGGCTGGTCTCTGATATTATTTATTTCTTCTTCTTCACCATTAATCATTCTGCAAGTGCTACCAACTGCGTCCCATGTTTAAGAGGCGAGGTGAAGTACATCATAATCCATTCGACAGTCAGCACAGTTTAGGCAAGAATGCTTCTGCCTTAGTGCCATATCCATGCACCTAGCTATACCCGTGGCACCTAACAAAGTAAATTAATATCATAATGAGTTTTTGTTGGCTGATTGAATGATTATTATAAAGATATAGGAAGCTGGACAGAATTCTTTTTTTTAATTCAATTAACATGTAGTATATTATTGTTTCAAGGGTAGAGTTCAGTGGTTTGTTAACACACAGTGCTCATTACATCATGTGATGTGCTCTCCGTAATGCCCATCATGCAGTTATTTCATCCCCTAACTCCTTCCCTCCAGCACCCCTCTGTTTGTTTCCTATGGTTAGCAGTCTTTTATGTTTGTCTCCCTCTCTGATTACAACTTATTTTTTCCCTCCCTTCCTCTGTGCTCCTGTTTTATTTCTTAAATTCTACACATGAGTGAAATTATATGATAATTGTTTTTCTCTGATTGACTTATTTCGCTTAGCATAATACACTCTAGCTCCATCGCAAATGACAAGATTTCATTTTTTGATGGCTGAGTAATATTCTGTTGTGGATGGATGGATAGATAGATAGATAGATGATAGATAGATAGATATCTTTATCCATTCATCTGTTGATGGACATCTGGGCTCTTTCCGTAGTTTGGCTGTTGTGCATACTGCTGCTATAAACACTGAGGGATAGGTGCCCCTTCCTATCACTGCATTCATATCTTAGGGATAGATACCTAGTAGTGTAACTGCTGCATTGTAGGGTAGCTCTACTTTTAACTTTTTGAGGAACCTCTGTACTGTTTTCCAGAGTGGTTGCACCAGCTTGCATTCCCACCAGTAGTGTACTAGGTTTCCCCTTTTTCCACATTCCCACCAACACTTGTTGTTTCCTAACTTATTAATTTTGAGGCTGGACAGAATTCTATAATCAGTTCTTTAAAAGAGGTTGTATTTGTCAGATTTAGAGCAAAGGCTTGATTTAATTTCTTTTTTCTTTTCAAAATAATAATAATTTCTTGCTTCTTTTCTATTTTTTAAAAATATTTTTATTTATGTATTTATTTGAGGGAGAGAGGGAGGAGAGAGAGAGAGAAAAAAAAAAAACATGTGGGTGGAGGGGCAGAGGGAGAAGCAAACTTGCCACTGAGCAGGGAGCCCAGTGCAGGACTCAATCCCAAGACCCTGGGATCATGATTTGAGCCAAAGGCAGCTGCTTAACCAACTGAGCCACCCCAGCACCCTAATTTCTTTTTTCCTGATGCAAACACCTTGAAGCAGTATTTTTTTTTTTGCAAAATCAAAATAAAACCAAAAAACTCACAAAACTTAGATTCCAAAGGCTTGCTTTAAAGACCCAGTGGATTTTCTAAACTAATAGGAAATATATCATTAAATCAGTACTTTGAGAGCTAATGCAAATGCACCATTGGTTTTAAGTTCCTAGAAAAGAGTGACATATAGCAAGCCTTCCATGAAATATATTGAATTAACCTTTTCAGCAATCTTTTCATGTTCCTTTTGACAGCAATTAGTATTGACCTACTGTGTGCTAGGTATTTTATATGTGTCATATTCCAATAATAATAACAACAACAATAATAAAGGAGAAAAAAAGGGGGAGGAGGATAATGTAAAATATTGATTACTATGTATCAAGCACTTTGAAAGTTTTACATGCTTACAATACTTAATCCTCATAATACATACAGAACATATGAAATTATATCCTCTATTTTTACAGACAGGGTAAGTTAGCCATTGAGAAGATAATTCGCTAAGGCTATTGGGCTTGTAAAAGACAACCCTGGAATAAAGGTCAGGTCTTTCCATTTCACTAATTGTTTTTGGATGAATGCTTTTTAAGTAGATTTGCAGTCTCCAACAGATGATCCAGTCATTGTTTTTGATTGTGATATTTGTGTCAATTGAGTGAATGGCTTCTCTACAAAGCAAGTATTGGTCATTAAATAATATTGCTCAAGGAAGTTCTTAGAAGGTAAAGTCTTGCTTTGATGAGATTTCAGTAAACACGCTTTTTTTCATCTTTTCCTTAGGAAACATGTAATGAATATCGGACATTGATGAAAAATGGAAAATTATTTTGTTCCCAAGATAAAAAACTTTTTCAAAGCCCCGATGGAATAGCATTCATCAATAGATGTGCCACCTGCAAAATGATGTTGTGAGTAAAATCTCTCTTTAAGTGTTTGAGTTACCAGCTATCCTCTGGACTAGTGAATGTATTTTTTTTATATTCTGTCAAATATATTTTTCTGAATCTGAAAGGTTAAATAAAAATGCTTAGCAGATCAGTCTGACACCTACTATCAGGTGAAGTTGGATAAATGCCACCTACTTGAAAAAATTTTAATAATCACTCAAATGGCATTCCAAAACATTCCAGAGGATCCAGAGTTAATACCTTCTGTAGCACTTAATAGTCTTTTGAAGATGTAGTTCCACTTTGAGTTTCCTAACTCTGGGAAAAAAGAATTCTTGGGTCTCTTAAGCCCTGACTCTGTTGTATACTCAGGCCTGAGAAAAGCCCCCTAGGAATGATATCAAACTCTCCTTATGGCAGCCAACCAGTAGAAGGATTTAAGCAGGACACACCCTGACCCTGTGAGCTGCCAGTTTCTCTAGACATCTAGGATTACACTAGGATAAGATGGTCTAAAGAATTGATTTTAGCTTCCACCTCCCTGCAGCTCCGGAAGGGTGAGTGTCCTGAAAGTTCACCGACATGTATGCAATGCTTCTTAGTTGGTTTCCTTCTCTTCAGGGACACCCAAAGGTGGAAGAAGGCTTGGCATCAACCAAAAATCCTCAACTCAAAGTGTTCAGTTTGTTTTTGAACAAGGAGGTCATCTTTGTTTTCTGACCACTATCAAAACTTCAACACTGATACCAAGCCAATACTAAGCTTATCCATTTAAGATAATTATGTTATAATTAGCTTTTTAAATGCCAAGTGGTATGTCTCAGGGGATTTAATTTGACATAGTCAATAAGTTTGGGATAATGAAGCTGTAATCATCATGCTGCTCCTAGTGAAGAAATTGTGGAGGTTGGAAGAAAAGGGCAAGACTTAGGGGATGGGGATGGGGAAGACCCAGGGCAAGCTGAGCAATTCTCTTATTCTCTTGAAAGCTGAATGTAAACCAGCAGATATATTATTTATTATAAAACTTCCTTCTTGTTATATAGGATGCCCTGATAGGAGACTAAAACTATGAATATGAATATAGTATATTTACTGAAAAATAATTTAAAACAAAAATAAAATGTCTTGAAACATACAAGGTAGTTTATCTCTTTGAAATCACTCAATTATTATTTTTGTTACCTATTTAAATTATGTTGGAGTAAACTTGGTTTCTAATACTGGAAAGGAGATGTACAAGGCATAAAAACTATCTTCAAATGTCTGAATTTGCTCTGTGGGACCTTAGAGTTTAGAACCAGAACCAAAACAGGCAGATAGATTTCGGTTCAGTGTGAATATAGTCCTTCAAAGAGACTATTCCAATGATGGTAGAGATGGCTTTTAGAGTTGGTGACCACCGGGATGTTGGAAGCAGTTAAATGGGTGGAGGACTAATCTGTTGGTTGTGCAGTTAAAAGAAGAGATTCCTGCTTTCTGTAGAGCCATGTCTGAGATTTTTTTCAGCACTGAGGAGAGTTTATGGTAACTTAGGTCGTTTCTGCACATATCTACCTCTACTTCTGATATACTAGAGTTAGCTGAGGATAAGAGACAAAATTAAGTTTGACATGTATATTATTATCCTTAAAATTGGGAAAGCATGTCTAAGCTATGCTACTTCCCACTCTCTTTCAGGGAGAAAGAAGCAAAATCCCAGAAAAGAGCCAGCTATTTAACGAGAGCCTCCCGGGCCATTGCCTCAGACAAGGTGAGATTATCTGAAGTCAACTTGTCATATCTGCTTTCAAGATTATGTCTGACTCTACTTAGAACTGTTTGTTTGTTTCCTAATTACTAGGTCATACCTGTTGTGAAGCCAACTACTTAGAAGGGAGGGAACATGGCTTAGTCCAGGGGTGGGCTAAATATCTGGTACAGCTTGTCCATATGCCCAACCCATGACCCGACTCTCAGAAACCACTTTGGGCACTGACAGACACTAGGAGGTGGAGTGAGGGAGTGTGAGATCTGCCTTCCATGGCCATTTCTCATCCCTCCTGGCCTGCCTCAGCTTCAACAAAAGCCGTCATGGAACTTCAGAACTAAGTTCAAATGTCAGAATTCTTACACTCTGTGTCACTGGGACAATTTATGTCTCTCTCTCTGGGTCTCAATTTTTTCATCTGTGAGACGGAATATGGATCAAATGAGAAACTAACTCTTAAAAGCCAGATACAGTATTTAACATATGTTAGCAGGTGTCTGATTTCTGATTCATTTTATTTTTTCTTTTTTTCCTTCACATTCTCCTGCATGTTCTTTCTGACACCTAGAGAGTTTCCCTAACTCACCTAAAGTTGCTTGTTTACATCTATTTTGCAGATTGGAATACAGGCTAATATATGTTTCAGAAGAGTATTCTGTGGTTAAAAAAATGTTATTAATAAATTTATTAAATTTTTTAATAAAAAGGGAATAAAATGAAAGAAACTGTACAGATGCAAGCCACCACCCAATGATTTTACTTTGTAATTTTCTTAATTTATACAATTTTTTTATTTCTACAAAAAAATTAAAATGCTAGACCCAGATTGAGGGACATTTCTAGCTTACACTCTGTCACAGTAAACTGTTGACAAAGCTGGGGGTTATCACTAGGAATCCTCACAACTACTCATATCTCTCCAATCTCCCAGGTAGCTTCTTCTCCCATATCTTCTTTCTCTTCCTCCTCTCCTCTCCCTGACACATAATTAAAGTGATCAGTCAGGGGAGGCACACCCAAATTACCATAACATCCCTGGATTAACCACACTAAAATTTTTCCCTATAAACGTTACTCAGGAATGTCTGAGAATCTCAGTTTCCACAGTAAATCTACTCAACCAAATTCTTTGCTTTAACTCAACCAGTCTCACTTTTAAAAGAGTAACACAGTCACCCCTCAATTGGCCTATCACTGCAAATCCTTTATCTGAGCAAAAGCAAGCAGCTTCTGTCTTTTACAAAATCTGTGGAGGTCAGAAAAGTTTCCTGGTAAATTCCAATTCTGCTTTGTCACATTTAGAGACGGACTCATTCACTGAGATCTATTCTCCTTCTCCATCCTCTCCTCCCCATCTTTCTCCTTCAAGAAAAACTGATCATGATGTTTTAAGGTATAAAATACAAGCAAATGACAAATAAAAAAATGAAATACACACCCATACCAATTCTAACAAAAGTATTTCTAAATTTGCTAGTCAGATGTTTTCACGTGTAGACACACATTTACTAAATTTGATCAAATAAGATTTTTAAGGAAGAAAATTTTGGAATTCTGAACCTTTATACCTTTCCGTTATCATTTCATGCCTATATTATGATTTTTACCTCTTAAGTTCTTATGGTTACTTGTTTTGCTACCGAGGAAAATATTTATAAATTAAGGTTGTTCACATTTGACTGTGGGCCTTTCGCGTAATTTCTGCTTAGGTTTTTACTTGTTTGTGTTTGAATGCACTCATGTAATTAAACTGTTTTTGTTGTTACTTTCTCTTCACCATGAGAGAGAAAAATCTACCCACTTTCTCTGCTTAGATTCCTCCCATCAAAAATCAACCCTGAGGCTCACTTTCAGGATAAGGTGCTCTTTTTGTTCAAGAATTTTCCTCCTACTATAGAGATCCTTTCTCTCTTGCATCATCAATTTCTTCTTCACTAAAGTGTCATTTTTTTAACTTTCCAACTCTAATATCCAATCCATCAACAACTCTCATTGGTATTGTCTCCAAAGTGTATCTCAAATATGACTTCTTTTCACCATTTTCATTTCTATCACCCATAGTTCAATTCCTCACAATCTTTAATGTATTTGGTCCATCTAGGGACTTTCATTTTTTAATTGACTCATTTATTCAATGTTTCTCATTGAGTTAGGTTGCCAACTGTGTACGATATTATGTTCATATGTGTGTATATGTGAATTTCTGAGCTCCTTATTCAGATGAGCTCATTCCTTTAATAACTAATTAAGCAGGTCACCTTTCTTAAATCATCTTTCTCCAAGTTGACCTACCTATACATAGATGTATATTTACTTGTATATTAGAAATAAAAAGTTTATTGAGTTTATGAAAAATCCAACTTGAGTTTGGAAACCTGAAGTGATTAGGGGTACAAAGAATTTATAAATAAATTTGAGCAAAATTGACTTTTTAATATTAACTTGCCCAATTCAAGAGCACAGAATACCTTATCATTAATATTATTCATAATAATTTCTGTGTACTTTATGAAATCTATTAAGCGTTTTCCACAGATTTTTATACCTTTTGCTAATACCTAGAAAATTTGTAATTTTACTGATATTTTGCTTGTTTTTTTTGTTGTTTATGGTATTTCTATCTGGTTATTGTTGGTATAGAGAAATTCTATTGTTTTCTACAGGTTGATCTTACATTGAATAGCTTTATGATATCTTCTGTTAATTCTGATAGTTTATCTATTAACTCATCATTTTTTCTTGGTAGTTGATCACATTATCTGCATAATAGGAGATAATAGGTGTTTTATAACTTCCTTTTCCATTTTATCACTCCATTATATCTTCTCCTTTTCTTATATCATTGGCCAGAATCTAGAATTCCATAGTTAAACAATAATAATAATAATGATAATAATGAACATCAGATTGCCTTATCTTCATATATTAAAAAGGAATATATATCTAGGGTTTCTCCATTAAGTATGTTTACTGTAGGTATTTTTAAATAAACTTTAGCAGGTTTAGAAAATTCCTTTCTATTCTTAATCTCCTGAATCTGTTTTAATGAAAATCAAATGTCTTCTATAGCTGTTGAAATAATTTTTTGATATTTTCTTTTTAAGTCTATTAATGTAATAAATTTCTTGATAAATTTGCTAATGTTAAACTATTAATGTTTTCTTAGGGTAAATCATACCTAACCATAATACATTTTTAATACACTCTTTAATTTGAATAGTTAGTATTTTATTTAGAAAATTTGAAACTATTTTCATAAGTAAAATGAGTGTATACTTTTCTCTTTTTAATTATTTTTGTCTGGCTTTGAAATCAATATAAAATTACCCTGAGAAGTAGCACCTAAGGCTGTGGCTGAATAAGGAGATCAGCAAATCCTTTATCCAGAAAACAACTATAAATTGAGACAAAACTGACCAAAACAACTGTTATAGCACTCTGGAAATTGACAAATAGTCTATGTCAATTTGACTAGCATTTATGTTTGAAAAATGCTAAATTTTGAATTGAAACAATGGTGGTGGTGAGGGCCTGTGATGTTCTTGTTTAGGGATATTGCCATCTTACTCCTGTTGTTTGATTGGTATGGAGGGTCTGCTTTCATAGGGCAGGCTACTCTGAGGGTCAGCAACTGCACCGTCCTTATTAAAGTAATTTAGAGTAGTGGGCAACAATCATATCCAGAGATGTTTTCATTGGATGCCATGATCTTCATTCACTAAGAATAAAGACAGTGGCCTGAATTTGTAGCATGGTTGAGGCAAGCATATTTCTGGCTGAGTCTTCATACATGGGCAGCAGAGAGCAAAGAGGGACCAAGCAATTCACAAAGTTTTAGCTGACCATAAGACTGTGCACAAGCACTTAGAAAACACACATGAAGCATCTCTTTCTGCCCATAGGTCCTGTCCTCGTGCTTTAATAAAACCACCTTTTTTTGAAAAGCAAGCACAAATGAAAACAATCCCAGTGGAAAGTAAATGCTGGGCTAGATGTAAATATATCCAGAATTTTGAGTGCCCTACCCAGTATATACAGGCCTAACTGCAGGCAGTGGAAGCTTTACTAGCCTGAGGTGTTTGAGCAAAAACTGTGTCTAATTGTTGGCCAAGTGCTATAAATATTTCCATAGCAGACAACACTGATAGCTGCACACTATGGGATAGCAAGATATCAGAGAGTTAGCCCAGCCAAAGATGCAAGTAAGCAATAAAATAAGTAAGCAAATAAGCAAAAAAAATTTGTTTAGTGAAATCATTATCCAAAAGTTCCAACCAACCTTCAACAAAAATTATGAAACATGAAAAGTCAATGGAAGGTATAACCCATACTCAGAGGGAAAGAAAAGTCAATGGAAACTATCTAAGTGCCTCTGGATGTTAGATTTCACAGACTTGAAGCAGCTGTTTTAAAAATGTTCAAATATGAAAGAAAACCATATTTGAATCATTAAAGGAAAGTATAATAACAATGAGTAAACAAATAGAAATTTTCAGTAAATAGAGATGGACATAGACAAAGATATATATTTCAAATAGAAATTCTGGAGTTGACAAGCATAACTCAAATAAAAAATTCATTAGAGACGTTCAAAAGTAGCTTTGGGGTTGCATAAGCAAGAATTAGTAAATTTGTAGAAAGATCAATAAACATTAACAATAGAAGTAGAGAAAAAATATTGATGAAAAATGGAGTCAGGTCTCTGAGGTGGCAAGCATGCCAAAACATATGCAATAGAAATACCAAAAATAAAGGAGAGAAAAAATAGACAGAAAAACTCTTTCAAGAAATAATGGCCTAAAATGTATCATTTGATTTTAAAAAATTACTCATTATATTCAAGAATTTCAGCAAGTCCCAAACAGGATAAATATAAAGAGATCAAAACTTAGGCCTATCACAGTCAAAATGTTGAAATCAAGAGGAAAAAAAAAAAAGTAAAATGACACATTTTATATAACGGTTACAATTAATGACTGGCTTCTCATCTAAAATAATGAAGGCCAGGGATCCCTGGGTGACGCAGTGGTTTGGCGCCTGCCTTTGGCCCAAGGCGCGATCCTGGAGACCCGGGATCTAGTCCCAAGTCGGGCTCCCGGTGCATGGAGCCTGCTTCTCCCTCTGCCTGTGTCTCTGCCTCTCTCTCTCTCTCTCTCTGTGTGACTATCATAGATAAATAAAAATTTTAAAAAAATAATGAAGGCCAGAAGACAATGGAAAGGCATGCTTAAAGTACTGAAAGAAAAAAAAATGTTTATCAATATTCTATATCCACCAAAATTAATCTATAAAGTTAAGTTGAATAAAGATATTTCCAAATCAATGAAAAATGAGAAAATTTTTTGCCTTCAGACCTGTCTTACAAGTAATAGTAAGAGTAGTCCTTTAGTGGAAAGGAAATTACTTCTGGCTGGTAACTTGGATTTACAGAAAGAAATGAAAAGCATTAGAAATGGTAAATATATGTGTTAATATGAACTACTTTATATATTTCCCTTATTTTCACCTCATTTCTTTCATTTAAAAAAAAAAAAAACTTTTTAAAGATTTACTTTTCAAGTAATCTCTACACCTGACATGGGGCTTGAAGTCATGACTCCAAGATCAAGAGTCACATGCTCTACTGACTGGGCCAGCCAGGTGCCCCTCACCTAGTTTCTTTTAAATATATAATATTATATAAAGCAAGATAACTGTAGCACAAAGGGGAATAAAGGAAATAGAGCTGTGTTGGGGCAAAGCTTCTATATTTTACCAGAATTGGATATTAATCTGTAATAGCTTGTGATAAATTAGGAGGCATATTGCAATTGCTAGAGTAACTGGCAAGAAAATGACATATATAATAAATATATAAAATCAACAGAAGAATTAAAAAGACACACTAGAAATATTTAACCAAAAAGAAGGCAGCGGTGGAGGAATAAAGAAGTAAAAAAGGGTAAGAGCACATTGAAAACAGAAACATAGCAAATCTAAATATAACTATATCAATAATTATACTAAATGTAAATGATTTACACATTCCAATCAAAAAGTGGAGATTGTTGTAAGATAAACAAAGCAATCCTAAACTATCTCCAATCTCCAATAGATCCTCCTTAAATCCAAAGACACAAGGAGTATGAAATGATAAATGATACTACCATGCCAAATATAAAATGAGAGAGGAGGATTTGCTACATTACCATCTGACAAAATAGATATTAAGACAAATAATATTACTGGAGACAAATAGGGACATTTTTATAATTTAAAAGTATTAATACATCAGGAGATATAACAATCATAAATATATATGCTCCTTCTAACAGAGGCTCAAAATATATGAGACTAGATATGCTATAATTAAATGAAGAAATAGATAATTCAACAATAATAGTTAGAAATTTTAATACTCTGCTTTTAAAAATTGACAGGACAACTAGACAAAATATCATCAAAGATATAGAATACTTGAATAACACTAGGAACTGACTGAAATATAAAATGTTTCCCCAATGACATTATTTTTAAGGAACAATGAAACATTCTACAAAATAACTAAATATTAGGATATAAAATATATTTTAATAAATTAAAAGAATTAAAATTTGAAAAATAGAATTGAATAGAAAATCAACAAGAGGAAGAAATTAAGGAAATACCCAAATATTTGGACAGTAAACAGCATACTTCTAAATAACTGATGGATAAAAGAAATAATCTTGAGAGAAATCAGAATATAATTTGAACTGAATAAAAACACAAAACACAATTCAAGAAATGAGTTTAGCTAAAGCATCGCATAGGGATCCCTGGGTGGCGCAGCGGTTTGGCGCCTGCCTTTGGCCCAGGGCGCGATCCTGGAGACCCGGGATCGAATCCCACGTCAGGCTCTCAGTGCATGGAGCCTGCTTCTCCCTCTGCCTATGTCTCTGCCTCTCTCTCTCTCTCTCTCTGTGACTATCATAAATAAATAAAAATTAAAAAAAATAAATAAATAAAGCATCGCATAGTGCTTTAAATGCCTAAGTCAGAGAAGAAGAAAGGTCACAAATTAATAATCATAACTTCTACGTTAAGAAACTTAGAAAAAGACAAGCAGGAGGAGCATAATAAAGATTACAGGCAGAAATCAATAAAATACAAAACATTAAGACAACGGAAAGTTAATAAACCAAATATTGGTTCTTTCAGAAGATTAACAAAGCTGACAAACCTTTAGACAAATTGACCTTAAAAAAAAGTGAGAGAGCAAAGACAAAAATTACCAAAATAGGGAATGAAATATAAAATATTAGTGTATACCCTAGAGAAATTATAAGGATTATAGTAGAATATTATGAATAAATTTGTGACAAAAAAGTTAATAACTGACATGAAATGGAAAAATTCCTAGAAATACATGAATTACTAAAAAATGACCCAGAAGAAATAGAAAATCAAAATAGATGTATAGCAAGTAAACAAATTCAATCCATGATTAAGTCAAAGAAAGACTCCCCACCAAATATTGAAAGAAGAAATAATATTAATCTTTTATAGACTCATTCAGGAAATAGAAGTAACAGTTACCAGGCAGTATTATTTTGATACAAAATGCAAAGGAAGATACCACAACAGAAGACTACTGACAAATATTACTCTAAACATATAGAAAAATGGTTAACAAAATATTAGCAAACAGAATACACAACAACAACAAAAAAAGATAAAACCATGGCCAAGTGGGAATTATTCTAGGAAAGAAAGGTTGGTTTAACAATAGAAAATCCAATACACCATACTGATAAAGGGTAAAACTACATCATTATTTCAATAGATGCAGAAAAGGCATTTAACAAAATCCAACACTCATTCAGTATAAAAACACTCTCTGCCTCTCTTTCTCTTTCTTTTTCTCTTTCTCTCTCTCTCTCTCTCACACACACACACACACACACACACACACACACGCAAATGCACAAAACTACCAATAGATAAAACTTTCTCAGCTGATAAAGGACATCTATGATAAAGCTATAGCGAACATCATACTTAATGGTTGGGGAGTGAATATTTTTACCTTAAGATTGGGAAGAAAGCAAAGATGATTGCTCTCACCACTTTTATCCAATACACCACTTCTATGCAACCTTGAACTGGAGGGTTAGCCAATATAATAAGGCAAAATTTCTTAATTAATTAAAGACATTCTGCTTGGAAGGAAAGTAATTGCTTTTCATTGCAGGGACAAGATACTATGTATAGAAAATCCTAATTATCCATGAAAAGAAACTAGAACTAATAGATGAGTTCAGTAAGATTTCAGTATACAAACCAATAATGCAGACTCAGTTGTATTTCTGTATACTAGCAATGAACAACCCAAAAAAAATTTTTTTAAAGATTTTATTTATTTATTCATGAGAGACACAGAGAGAGAGAGGCAGAGAGAGAAGCAGGCTCCATGCAGGGAGCCTGATGTGGGACTGAATCCCGGGACTCTAGTATCATGTCCTGGGCCAAAGGCAGACGCTCAACCACTGAGCCACCCAGGCATCCCTGAACAATCCAAAAATTATTATCAAGATGGCAATTCTCCCAAAATAATCTATAAACTCAACATAGTCCCACAAAAATCCTGGCAGACTTTTTCCAGTAGAAATTGACAAGCTGATTTTAATATTTATATAGGAATGATGGGACACCTAACAGTAACTGACTTCAAAATGTGTTTATAACACATGGTGCAGTGTGTTATTAGTGCAAGGACAGGCATAAAAATCAGTGCAGTGGAATAGAATTGATATTCTTTAGATTTATGGTCAAATATTTGACAGACGTGCCAAGATAAACAAATGCTTGGAAAATTTAATATCCATAAAAATAAACTTAGATTCTTCTATCATACACAAAAATTAACTCAGAATGGATTATTAAGAGCCATAGCTATAACCTTTCTGGACTAAAACATAACAGAATAAATTAATGAATTTGAATTAGAGTTTTTAGATATGAAACCAGAAGCATGATCCATAAACACAAAATTAACAAGTTGCACTTCATCAAAATTACAAGCATACTTCATTTTATTGCACTTTGCTTTATTGTGCTTCTCAGATGTGTTTCACAAATTGAAAATTTGTGGCAGTCCTGCGTCAAACAAGTCTATTGATACCATTTTTCCAATAGCAGTTGCTCACTTCATGTCTCTGTGTCACGTTGTGGTAATTCTCATAATATTTCAAAATTTCATTATTATAAATTTGTTGTGGTTATCTGTGATCAGTGATCTTCAATGGGAAAGTACAATGAGATTAGTGTTTTTGTGGCTGCTATTGCAACATCCATTCTGCAGCCCATGGATCAAGGAGTAATTTTGACTTTTAAGTCTTATTGTTTAAGAAATATACTGTGTTAGGCTCTAGCTGCTATAGACAGCAATTTCTCTGATGGCTTTAGGCAAAGTAAATCGAAAACCTCCAGAAAGGATTCACTGTTCTAGATGTCATTATGAACATTCATGATTCATAGGAAAAGGTCAAGATATAGCATCAATATAAACAGGAGTTTAGAAGTTGATTCCAACCTTCATGGATGACTTTGAGGGATTTAGGACTTCAGCAGAGGAAGCAACTGCAGGTGTGGTAGAAATATTAAGAGAACTAGAACTAAAAGTGGGATATGAGTGTGACTCAATTGCTGCAATCTCATGATAATACTTGAAGGTATGAGGAGTCACTTTAAAAAAAATTATTCATTTATTGGAGAGAGTGAAAGAGTGTGGTGAGGAGGTGCAGAGGGAGATGTGGAGGCCGACACGAGGCTCCATCCCATAAGCCTGAGATCATGACCTGAGCCAGAACCAAGAGTCAGGCACTTAACCAACTGAACCACCTAGGCACCCCAATGTGTCACTTTTTATGCAAGCAAAGAAAGTGGTCTCTTGAGCTGGAATCTATTTCTGGTGAACATGCTGTGAAGATTGTTGAAATGACAACCAAAGATTTAGAGTATTCCATAACTTATTTGATAAAGTAGTGGCAGGATTTAAGAAGATTGACTCTAATTTTGAAGGAAGTTCTGGTGTGCATAAAATGTAGTCAAACGGCATTACATACCACAGGGAAGTCATTTATAAAAGGAAGAGTTCAGTGCTGCGGCGCGCTTCATTGTTGTCTTGCTTTAAGAAATTGCAATAGCCACGCCAGCATTCAGCTACCACCACCCTGATCAGTGAGCAGCCATCAACATCAAGACAAGACCTTTGACCAGCAAAAAAAAAAAAAAAAAGTATCTTTTAATTAAAGTGTGTACATTGTGTTTTCTAGACATAATGCTATTGCACCCTTAATAGACCACAGCATAGGGGCACCTGGGTGGCTCAGTGGTTGAGCGTCTGCCTTTGGCTCAGGTCATGCTCCTGGAGTTCTAGATCAAGTCCTGCATCAGGCTTGCTGCAGGGAGCCTGCCTCTCCCTCTGCCTGTGTCTCTGCCTTTCTCTCTGTGTCTCTCATGAATAAATAAATAAAATCTTTAAAAAAAAATAGAATACAGTATAGTGTAAACTTAACTTTTGCATGTGCTAGAAAACTAAAAAATTCATTTGACTTGCCTTATTGCAATATTTGCCTGTTGTGGTGGTCTGGAACCAAACTGCAATGTCTCCAAAGTGTGCCTGCACAAACATTTTGACTTGAAATGAAATCATTGAGACAATAGAAAAGCAAGTATGGACGGGGAGAACATAGTCATAGAGGAGGTGAAACTCTTCTATCAACAATGTATAAGGAACTCTCACAACTAAATTGTAAGAAAACAACTCCATTAACAAACAACTCCAGCTATTGCACTAAAAGCATCTTAAATGGCTAGTGAGCACTTAAAAAGATGTTTTACATTATTATTATGTAGGAAAATGCATATTAAAATCACAGTGAGGGGCAGCCCAGGGCAGCGGTTTAGTGCTGCCTGCAGCCCAGGGCGTGATCCTGGAGGCCCTGGATCGAGTCCGACATCAGGCTCTCTGTATGATGCCTGCTTCTCTCTCTGCCTCTCTCTCTGTCTCTATGAATAAATAAATAAAATCTTAAAAAAAAATCACAGTGAGGTGCCATTACACATCCACAAGAATGGCTGTAATGATAAAGACAGAAAATACAAAATGTCGTTACGGTTGTGGACAAACTGGAAACACAGATGGCAGGAAGGTTCACTTAAGAGTATAACTAAGTTGGAAGACAGTTTGGCTACTTCTTAAGAAGTGAAACATAAATTTACTATATGACCTAGCAAATTTGGTCCTAGGAATCAACCTCATTGAAATGAAAACATAATGTCTATACAAAGCCATGCATGTGAATATATTCATAACAGCAATCTTTTCATAATCCAAAATGAAATAATCTAAATGTCTGAATTCCATTGGTGATGAATAAACAAAACGAACTACATTTATAGAATGAAGTATTATTCAGAAATAAAAGGAAAGCGGGATCCCTGGATGGCGCAGCGGTTTGGCGCCTGCCTTTGGCCCAGGGCGCGATCCTGGAGACCCGGGATCGAGTCCCACGTCGGGCTCCCGGTGCATGGAGCCTGCTTCTCCCTCTGCCTATGTCTCTGCCTCTCTCTCTCTCTCTGTGTGACTATCATAAATAAATAAATAAATAAACAAATAAATAAATAAAAGGAAAGTACCACTGATACTGTGAATGACATGGATGAACCTCAGAAACATTATGCAAAGTGAAAGAAACCAAAATCAAACAACTGCATATTTATGATTCCATTTATAAGAAGTATCCAGAAAAGGTAAATTTATAGTCAGAAAATCCTGTAGTTACCCAAGGCTAGCGCTGGGAACTGGGAAAACTCTTAGGGTGATGGAAATATTCTAAAACTGGGTTATGGTCATGGTTGTAAAACGCCATAAATTTACACAAAAAATCATTGAATTGTACACTTAAAATTTGTGAATTTTATGGTATGTAAGTAAAACCCCAATAGAAATGTCTGCAATTGTTTTTCAGATCATGTACTTTTTCCATTTTTGGAATAACTTGTAAATTATCATTACTCAATACAAGTTTTCCTTTTTTCTTAACAGTTTAGAAAAATGGATTTTAAAGCTATTAGGACTTGGGCATTTTGGGAAGGGAATATCTCAGACCAGTATATCAATTAGACTAATGCTTATTGGTCTGTTCAGCTTTTCTTATTAAACCACTGTAGGTATTTTACACTTTTTTCTGGTAGACACATCTCCATTTTGGTTTTCAGATGTTTCAGCATCTGGATACTCATAATACATCCTTATTGTATGTATATCTCAATGTTTATACAGTTATTTTCAATGATCATTGCATGTATTTTTATTTCCATCTTCTCTCTTATCAATAATCATAGAAATCTGAATATCAGCTTTTTTGTTAATCTTCTATTGTTTTGTTATCCGTGTCTTATTCCTGTTTCTTTATGTTTGTTCTGATGCACATTTTATAACAGATTGAGAAATACTTCATTTAAAAATTTTAACTTTTAAGATTCCATGACAAGGGGATGTGTAGATATTAATGATCATCTATCCCAAGATTTGCGCTTGAAGTATTTCCAATTGTTACTCTTTGCCAAACATTCCTTAATTTTCCTCCATTCCAAGTAATACATTCTTTGATTTTAAAATATAATTATTTTGTCTATTTTAAATTAATTTTATTTTTATTGAATTTTGGGCGGAGAACATAGACCATACATCAATCCTTTGGAATTTCCCAAATGTTTCCTATGCCTTGGAAAAAAATGGTTATTTGCCATTTCTTGATGGTGGTAGTAAAAATCTAAAGGCATCTTAATTTTTTCTACTTGATCTATCAATTTCTGAGAAGTATGTGCTAAAATCTGTAAGTCCAGTTACTGATTTATATAATTCTATCACTTTTTTTTTGGTTGTAGTCTGACAGAGGTAGAGCCTGTATTATTAAGTGAATAATGCTCAGTGATTATTATGCCTTCATGTTCTGTTTTTCCTTTTACTTTAAATAGTGTCCTTTGTCACTTATGATGCATTTTGGACTGAATTCTATAATTTGAGTATTAATATTACTACATCTGCCTTCTTATTCATTTTTACCTTGTATCTTATCCTATTGTTTTAATATCTGTGTGGTTTTTAATTTTAACTTTTATCATCCATACCTGGTTTGATTCTGTTTTAAAATCCAGCCACAAATTGTATTTTAATTTATGTGTTTAGTCCATTTACAATTTATTTCTGTTGTACTGTGACTTGGTTCTTCTAATTTTTCATATTTTCAGATATCAGACTTTTAAAAAATTATTTTAAAAGTAGTTTCTTCTTTCCAGATTTTCTCTGATGAGGAGTTAAAGGTTGCATATCTATTTTTGCTCTTATTATGAGTACCCTTAACCAAATATCCATATTTATAATTATTTATCATCATTATTGCTAATGTCTTTGTTTATTGCTAATATCTATATCTTCTCCCCTAATATATGTTAACCTGCTCTCATTTGGTTAAAATTCCCTAAACTCCTTCAATTTGTTATTGACCAGATTCTATCTTTGAGTTATTATGGGTATTTCTTGATTTCTCTTGTTTTTTTGTTTTTTATTAGTTCTAGAAATGTACCCTATTTCTTCAAATATTTTTCCTATATATATTTGTCTCCTTGGGACCTCTGATTCTATTCACCAGTTTCTTTAAATTTTCTCTTCTATTTTAAATGCATTTTCCTTTATCATTGCCTTCTCTGGGAGTTTCTGGATCTAATCTTCTGGTTCACAAATTCATTAGGTATTTGTACCTATGCTACTTTCATTCTTTATATTGTTTTATTTATTACCATTTAAATATTTTCCAGTCTAAAACTTCCACTTTTTTCCCATTATATCTTTTTCTGTTGTTTCATATTGCCGTTTTTTTTCTCTCCCTAAAGCATAGTTACACTCTTGAAAAATTATTTTTCTATGCATTCTTATAATTCTGCTTCAACCGATACTGAATATTACATTACCATATTTCTTTTATGTTGTTGTGTTCCTCACATATACAGATATTTCTACCCAAGATTCCATAATAGCTTTAGTTATTTTTTTCTGCTACAGTGAGTGAGATGGTATTTAAGGCTCTGCCTCTCCTGGTTAGTGTAAGGACAGGAAAAGGGATAAAGCCTAGATCAGAACTGGAGCCAGTGTTGTGCCTCCAGTTCATTGCCACTCCACCAGGTGGGGAATCCAGCTGTAAGCTCTCAGAAACTGCTAGCATTAAGAAGAGGTGTTTTCTGTAGCTTGTGACCTACCAGCCTTGGAGTGTAGAGGGAGGAGGAGGTGGAGTAGTAAATACCCACACCTGTAGTCATCACCTCACAGCTGGCTTTTGACCTGGCCTGTCATCGTCCTGCCAACACCTGTGCCCTAGTAAGCTGCTGTTGCTTTTGCTGGTGAAGGGGGATAGCAGTGATGTCCCAAGGTAATAAAATCAATCCATATCACCCATGCCTCTGTAGTTTCTCCAGAAATGACCTTAGAGAGAAAACCAGCAGCTCTCCTGCTTTTTCCTTATGCTTCAGCCACACTTCTTTGTGCCCCCTTAAACAGGATAATCTAGTTCTTGTCACAAATCCTTTGCAACTGGGGATCCCTGGGTGGCTCAGCGGTTTGGCGCCTGCCTTCTTGGAGCCTGCCTTCCGCCGGGTCATGATCCTGGAGTCCTGGGATCAAGTCCCACGTCAGGCTCCCTGCGTGGAGCCTGCTTTTCCCTCTGCCTCTCTCTCTGTGTCTCTCATGAATGGATAAATAAATCTTTAGAAAACAAAGAAACAAAACACACAAAAAACCAAGTCCTTTGCAATTGCAGTTCTCTATGCCTGTAATGTCCTTTCTTCAGATCTTTAGTGGCTGACTTCTCCTTAATCACATTTCACCTCAAATGTTACCTTTACAGAGAGATCTTTCTTGATACTGTATTTAAATAGCCACCCTTCTAGTTATCGTTCAATATTTTAAATAGCATTTATTATACTTTAAAATTATCATATTTATGGCCTTTATCTTCTTATTAGAATGTAAGTTCCTTAAAGCATATATTCCTTTTTTTGTTTGTTGGTTTTTGCTGTGGCAGAGTCTTAGTCTAGTAGAAGCCCAGAGCCTTGTAAAATATATAGTGGATTTTGAGAAACAAATGAACAACCGAACAAATGAAATCACACACATAGCCATTACTTAATCCTGTTTTCACTCTATTTTAACTTCTTCCCAAACATATGAGATGAATAGTGGTATATGCTCCATCGCTTTTCTTTTTCTCTTTTAAATTCTTTTTCCTTTTTTGTCTTTTGGAAGTACTCCTCAATGTAAACTTTTGGTTCACAAACTCATTATATACTTGTATCGATTGTTCTTTTATTCTTTGTATTGTTTGACATACTAGGCCACTGGTCTCTATTCTAAGCGTTCCATATCTATATTTAAAATATTTTTGTTAGGACAATAACATCAAAATTTTATTTTGTCATGTGATATAATAACTAAATAATTCTCCATTTTCATTCTTTGCTTTTAGGTAGTAATTAAATTCAAGTTAAGTCTAGGACTTCGTTAGTTAGCTCATGTCACAATAGTGTTGCCAAATAAGGGTTCAAAAGTATTCATTTGATCCTCAGCACAAATCACTAGTATAGATGGGATGTAAATTTCCATTTGTCAGATATTGAAAGTGGGGTTCAAAGAGGTGGAGTGAGTGGGTGGCAGATAGGAGAATCAAACCCTAGTCTCCAGTTACCACTGAGTGTAGTTGTTTTCCTCACCATACTGGTATGTTTCTGAGTATGTGTCATATTATTAGAACTGAGAGTTGGGGATTTTCCGTCATCCTCAAAACATGTTTCATTTTATTGGCTTGTTAGTGAGGAAAATGTTTAAATAAGAACAGCAACAATAATAGCTATAAATGGTTATGATATGCTATTCTAAATGCTGTGCATGTATTCGTACCCTGAGACCTCTTTAAAATGCTGAGAGGTTAGTAATATTGTACACATTTTGCAAATAAGGACACCAAAACAGAGGGGTTAAGAAACTCCCACATCACACAGCCAGTATGTGACAGAGTTAGAATTATGAACAATTCAATCTGGCTCCTGATCAGTACCCTAATCCATAATAATAAAAACTCGATTGCAGCTTATTTTTTACCAAGAGCTTTCATACCCATTATCTACGGGACCTCATTACCACTCTGCAGAGAAGGCAGGCAGGATTTGACAAACAGTATGCTGAGTTTCAGAAAGGTGACTTGGCCTACCTCATCCAGATAACAAGTGACCAAAATCAAGTAGAAATTCTTTCTCCTAAAATCTAATTGTATCTCTGTTCTTGGGCTATGTTTTATTATTAATGATGTTATTCGTGCACTACAGTCTCCTCAATCTGTTTTGTTCTCAGTAAGTTATATTGTTGTAGGTTTAAAATATTAACCTATTTAAGTATCTAAGGAATATTTTATCTCTTATATTTTGATGTTCCTTGGTAATATCTCTTGCAGTTGAATTGCGATGATTTCAGGAAAGGAGAGAGAAATGGAGATTTTATCTGTACTTTCGATAATGCAGCCGTTTGTGGCACAGATGGGAAAACGTATAGCAACAAATGTGCACTGTGTGCTGAGAATGCGTGAGTATCTGCAGCGGGCTTTCTCCCCAAAGCATGCTCTCTGTATAATTACATGACACATTTTTTTCTTACAGTCTAATATTTTAAGATTATTTATTTATTTATTTGAGAGAGAGAGTATGAGCAGGGGAAGGGGCAAATGGAGAGGGAGAAGCAGGCTCCCTGCTGAGCAGGGGAGGTGGATGGCGGGGCTAGACCCCAGGACCCTGAGATCACCACCTGAGCCAAAGGCAGACACTTAACCAACTGAGTCATGCAGGTGCCCCTACAGGCTTTGGAATATCAATTCATTTTGTGGGAATGAGCCATTAGTAAATTATTAGGACCACTCCTTTTATAATTCTTAAGGAAAAAATGGGTAATGCCTTACTTTATATTTTACAAAGCACTTCTGTGGGCAGTTTATCAGATAGTTGTCAGTGTCTCTGTGAAGTAGACATACATCTGATATATCTAAATCTATATATCTATCTACATGCACAATAAGCACACATCTATGTATATATACTCACTTATACACACATACATCCATACGCATACAGACATCTATTTCTGTCTATCTATCTAGGAGTATATCTTTTTTCACAGATAATTGTTTAATCATCAAATGATTTTTTTACTAAGTGCCTGATAATTTATAATAGTAGAGTAGATATTGGAACTTTTAATATTGAGCTTCTTTCCATTTATCTGACCTCTGTCACATGGCTAAAGCATCTCACTGTCCAATATTTTGTCCCCATTTGATTCTTTCTCCACCTTCAAAGCTAAGTTTGGTTGTCAGCGGTCTTCTATCAGCAAGATAGCATACCTGCTTCACAGATTCTGGCTTGTGGCATCAGTCTTGAATAGTCTGCTCTTCAGTTTTTGCAAATATAAATACAACCAGTGCTTAAAGCTGATAAAAGATGTTATAAATATTCAGTCTTCAAGGTTCTACAAACTTTATCTCTCCTTGTAATAACTATCTTTACCAAAACACAACTGAATTAAATCATTCTGATGCCTTGTATTATTGCATTTTCAGAGATTCACTCTGAAATTATGCCTTTACCTCTCACCAGTGATCAACATAAATGGAAAGCACAAATAAACATAGGGAGAACAGATAGGTTTTATTAGATAGTATTTTGTAATATTATTATGAACACATTGAACATGTAATTACTACTATGTTTTATGTGGGGGATCCTGTGATAGATTCTTTAAATCTCTTCAGGTCTAAGTTTCTCACCCTAATTTCTGGTGTATTTCTTTCATTATGTAGTGAGAAACATACTGCACATTGTGTTTCTTCCTTAACTTTGTCTACTAGGAGATACTGCAGTAACATTGGGATTCAATTTTTTTTGTTTCCTTCAGATGATATCTTTTGATATAAATTTTTTCATATCACTCTTAGTGACTTCATTTTCCTTTTTTTTTAATGTTATACAAAGACTGTGGTTTTAAGCTGCCTTACCTTTTAAAAAGTAGGAAGTGTATTATGGTTCTGTTTTCAGATAGAGATAAAGCTCAATTAGACTGAATAAACTTAATTCTTAGGACTTTAGGTACTTTCCATGACAACTAAAATATATCAGTCAGCATAGCCCAAACAAAGAATAGTTTAGTGGGATGTCAGGTCCTATAAACTTGAATTCGTATATTTGAAATAACATCATCAACAGGATAGTTCTTTGGGGACATCTGATATCTGGTTACAAGGTGTACTTTTTCCTTCTCTTATACGGATCCTCCCTAGATGTAGGAAAGAAAATTGTAGAAAAAATTTTTACAGGTCTGACTCTTGTTAACCCTCCAACGTGATTCTATTTCTTCAACTCCAAGTTATAAACATGGGCTCTCATTAGAAACAGTAAATAAAAAAAAAAAAAAAAAGAATGCAAGGTGACACCTGTTTTCAAGGGCAAAGGACAATCATAATACAATGAAAATAAATTATTTTTTGAATGGTAAGAAGTTCTGTGATACTAAACTGTGTCTACTTACTTTCAATTCCAGTAAATCCAGGTCTCAAGTTGGCATAAAAAGTGAAGGGGAATGTGAGACCAATAATCCAGAGCAGGTGAGGACAAGTGTCAAAATAGTGGGAGACCTTGGGCGGCTGACTTTAGAGAGAAAGAAGGTACCCCCCTCTTCCTTCTTTGGTGGAGTGTTAGGAAGGAAACAACTCTTGCTCTATTTGAAATGGGTCACTGCTTGTTTAGATGAAAAGCAGTTGATAGTTCCTGAAACTGGAGCAGGTTACTTTGGTAGTTAGACTTCTCAGCTCTATTTCTGCTTTCAATGAAAAAAAGAAATAAGTCAATCAATCAATCAAAAGGAAACTACACTTGTAGAAGAAAGGGCATTACGCTTCAGTCGCTTAA
Source organism: Canis aureus (assembly GCF_053574225.1). Lineage (NCBI taxonomy): Eukaryota > Metazoa > Chordata > Mammalia > Carnivora > Canidae > Canis > Canis aureus. Next base: position 43,092,053 of record NC_135615.1, read on the forward strand.
TCTGAATTGAAACCCTAGCACTGTCACTTGCTGTCAGGAGACCTTGGGCAAATTACTTACCCATACTGTACCAGGGTTTCCATATCTAAAAATGAAATTTGAATTAAATAGCTTTTTCCTATGCTAACATTCTGTGCCCCTGTGATGATAGGAAAAAAAAATATGTCACACTTGATTTTTTCTAGCTGAATGTTCTCCTACGTCAAAGTTTGGTGCCCTTTCTATGCTCCTAGAGCACCTACCAGGAGAGTTAGCACATCATATTTTAAGTCTCTTTGTGTCATCAAGTACATTGTGAGCAAATTGAGTGCAAGGACTGTGTTCTGCCTTAGTTCTAGCACATATTAGGGTATCTCTGTTTACTAATAAATGAATAAGTAAATGAGCACCATACAAAACCACTTGAATTATGCAATACTTAATAAGCTACCTCTAGGCATCTGTCACTGCTCTAGGTGGGTAATGTGCATTGGGCAGAGAAGCATTGAGTACTATAAAATTTCTGAAAACAGTGTGGAAAGCACTACAATCAGGATGGTGAATGTTAAGTTCTTTTCCCTGTTCCTCAGGATGTATGTAGTGCTTTTCGACCTTATGTGAAGGATGGAAGACTTGTATGCACGAGGGAAAATGATCCAGTCCTTGGCTCTGATGGAAAAACACATGGCAATAAGTGTGCCATGTGTGCCGAGCTTTTGTAAGTATTATCATCCCCAAGCAGACCAAGTAGGTGGACTTGATGAGGATGCACTTGGTGCTATCCTGAGAACTGCTCCACAGAGAGATACAGTCCTTTTCATGAAACATACAATTCTTTGTCTTCACAAGTTGAAATAGTCCTTGCTTTCTGAGTGGCTTCTTTTTAGTTCTTTCATTTGCTAGAATTTCTTAAAAGGCATAGATAAGGTGATTATGTTAATTATTAAATTCAAAACGCTTAATATGCTTAATTACAATGATAGGACAATGCATGGTGTTTTATAAGGTACAGTATTTTAAAATTTAGAAAACACTTTCCTAGAATAATCTAGTTTGGTCTTTTGATGTACATTGCTTCATTTGAATGTGTATAGAGATTCTTACTAAAAGAGACAGTCTAATTTAAATTAATAATAATAACAATAGTGTCATGTGGCTGCCTTCATTATGAATATAAAAGGTGAAAAAAATGAATATAAAAGGTGGAACTTTAGGAAAGGGAAGAATAGGGTTAACTTTCTCTGAGTGCCTGTCATCTTGAGTACTGAGGCTGCAATGTGGAGAAGATCCAATGAGTCTTTAATATTCTGGCAGTTAAACAAGGTATAGACTCTCTAATCTGTATGTCAGCAGGCTTTAAAGTGCTCCAGTTATATCCATGGATTTTTAAAATCAAGACAGAGAAAGGTTTAACAGATCAATAAATTTCAAACCTGCCTTTGAAAATTACAGTGTGCTGGTTAGAGAATTCAAGGGCAGGTCCTATCAGGTTTACAAAACAGTGATTATATCTGGTTTCCAGACAGGAAATAAGCCTAATTTCTACTTTCTTATCTAGAAGACATGTGCCTATAGTGTTCCAACCTGCCCCAGTTCTGTGACTTTCTGTTTGTTTTCATGCACTAGCTAAAAAAGAGAATTTGACCTCTTGGTTTAACTCTTGGTTTCATCCTCTGTAGAACTAATAATGCCTGTCTCTGGGATGAGAATGTAATTAGGTAACAGATATGAGAGGATTTAGAAGCTCAGTTCAATGTGGCTTTTTTTTTTATTTTAACAGCAGTGATTTTACATGAAGGCAAACAAACACTTTACAAGGTATAGAAAAGGTTTGCATAAGGGTGTGGACGGCAATACCTCAAATGCTCAGTTTGGTTTCACCCTTGTCACAGCGTTGTGTTAAAAAGCTCTTGGTTCTGCCAGTTAAAGGGAATTTTCCGGACAATCTTCTGTTTGTCAATCAAGGAGTCACACCCATCTACTCTTAGAGTACAAAGCTTCTAATTGACTGTCAGTGAGTCAGTTTCACACCCTTCCTTATCTTTGGCAATTTTCTGGCTAGAATTCAAGACAGGGAAAAGGCTGTGTCATGTAAATCGATTGGTTTCACAAGTTATGGCCAAGGATAGGAAAGTGCCTAGCACAGAATTGGACACCAAAAATATGATTGAGCCATAAACTGACCAGCTGTTCTCTTTCTTAACAGCTTAAAAGAAGCTCAAGAAAATGCCAAGAGAGCAAGTGAAGCCAGAATTCGAAGAAGTGCCAAAAACGTAAATTACTCACCGACATATTTTGGTCTTGTGGCCAAAGCGTTAACAAAATTAGGCTTGAATCTTTGAGGAATTCAATAATGTCATTGTCCTTAATTTTTACGATAAATTGTTTCCCTCAATTTCAAACTTTCCAGGTTGACTATTTCAGGTATACTAATCATTAGATTTAAATATAAAATTACATTTCCTAACTAAAGCTCAAAATATGCTATTTTTAAGAAAAAAGGAAAGAAAATGTAAATCAGGAAATATGCAAATTTAATTCTGCTCAATTTCCACCGGATTTCTCTGGCTTAGTGTAGATTAATTTTGCTTTGAATATTTTTTAATGTAACATTAAAAAATTAGACATGAATAACTTTAAAATAATTCTAGAGTCTTTTAAACAATGTATCCACTGGTGCATTTTATGTCTGATCCCATTGATACAAAATGGAGTAATTCATTTTTCCATTACGGTTATTGCATTCAGTGATGCTTGCATTTATAAAGATCTTGCTTCTGTTTAAACAAAAATATCAAAACAGATATTGAGATTGGTTTTCAAAGTACCCTGAAAATGAAGTTTTTTCAAATTGTTATGCAATTTAATTGTTTAGTATAAAAAATTATTCCTTTAGGTGATTGAATAAACATTGCAGGTCATACAGTTTGGATTTCCTAAATCACCAACCCTACTTTCACTGAAAGTGATGGCAGTTACTTTGCTAAATGACTAGCTTTTTGTTGAGAAGTCAGAGCAACTTAGTTTTACCCATAGTTTTGTTATGCTCTGGTTGTGTGAAACTGACCAAATCATCTCTTCTTTCTGGGCCTCAATTTCTTTGTCCCAAATTAAGAAGGTTGGATAAACGATCTCAATTTTACTTTCTTGTTGAAATGTGAGTCCACACGCTGTACCCTCTTGTGCTAATACAAGTGTAGAGGCCTCTTTTGGGCAATGGGCTTGAAAAACAGAAACTTGATCAAGGCAAAAGGACCCACAGTAATCCCCTGGCTGAATATGAACAGGCCCATAGGTGGTCACCTCAAAAGATCCATCAGCCCTAACTAACCAAAGGGCTCCTTATACCCAGACATACATACCAAAAAGGAGAATTCCATACATTCCCATGCCTACTTACCTTCCCCCTTTAAATACAGCCCCCACCCACTGCCTCATAACAGACAGCCTTTCCTTTGCTATCCTTCCTACCCTTCTTTGTGGTGTATTCGCCAAACTTTTCTTTTGTTCTGCCTTCTTTCACTGCCTGCACCACCAGCCCCCACTCGATCCAGAATGCCTCACATTTGGGGACCCCTATTCCATTGGGAGAAACTCTACAACAAGTATACTATTTTTGTGGATGATGGGCATATGTTTTCCTAAGGAGAGACACAGATCCAGTTTTTGATAGTCAAGGACTGAACTTCTACTTCATAATGCTATTCAATCAAGCAAATTTCCCACCCTAAATAGGGAGTCCAACGGAGTTTGAATGAAGAAACATGGAGCATTCAGGCATCACTAATTTGTTCAACAATAACTGAGATTTGAAAAGCAATTCTTTGGTGGTTCAACTTCAGTCCAAAACTTTGGCATCATTTTGTAATATTAAGCATCTTATTACTCTATAAACACAGACAGTTCTTTTCCATTATCTATCATCAGATCTTATTTATTTTTCCCTCTTTTTCTCTGTGGCTAGGGTCATTGTTTTGGTGGGAATGCTGGACAGGACTGTGTTGAACACGACTGCTTTATAGTGATGGCTCAATATCTGCCCCATAATTAACCTGTCTTTGTCTTGCTCACAAAAGCTTTTCTTCAGAATCTCCTTGCATGAATCACAACTTATAAACTGACATTATCATTGTTTCTTTTATGGGAACCATTGAACAGTAATTTTATTACCATGCTATGATTATCAGGGATTGTCTTCTGTGTCTTTATTCCTAGATTATTACAACCAGGAAGTTTGGAGCACACCCATTGCTCCTCCAAAAACAAATATCTTCCTATTAGGAGTCTTATTAGGATTCTTTTTAAAAGTGTCCTAATGAACTATCAGTTATTATTTAAAAAATTGAGAATACGACATCTTTCTAGAAAAGGCCCTAAAGAGCATCTATACAAAAACTTCATTGTATAGGTGATAAGATTGAGGTCTCTAAGGTGATGGGCCTTTGCTGTGACCTCCCAGGGAGTTAGAGGCAACGTTTAGCTGCTCAGCTCTTCCAGCTTCAAAGCATACTCTTTTTTTTTTTTTTTAAGATTTTATTTATTTATTCATGAGAGACAGAGACACAGGCAGAGGGAGAAGAAGGCTGCATGCAGGGAGCCCAATGTGGGACTCGATCCTGGAACTCCAGGATCACACCCTGAGCTGAAGGCAGACACTTAACCACTGAGCCACCTAAGCATCCCTCAAACCATACTCTTTATGCTTTTTTTTTTTTTTCTTGGCTGAAATGGGAAGTTGAAAAAGGCTTAGAGAAGCATTTTTTTGTAGGCTTTGTTTTGTATGTTATGTAGTAATATATGCTATCACAAAACATGTTTCTTGACATAGAGATTCCTAAATTTAGAGTAATTTGGGATAGATATAGATATAAATATGGATGTAAATATGAAGTATAGCCTTCAATTTAAATAGAAGAATTTTCCAAACAGAGAAAAACCTGAAAGTACTGAATCAAAGCATTGGGAAATCTGGGTACAAACCTTTCTTGGGTTATTTGGGAAAGTCACAGCCTTTTAAATTTAAATTTCAATTTTAGTCTTGGTATTTGACCTTTCTCCAGTGGGGAGTAAAGGAAAATTAGACTCTCTCTGTGCTTCCTACCTACTATGTTAGAAATGGAAATCCATAAATGAGGCAGAGCACATAAAAATGAACATCAGTACAGGAGGCCATACATTCACAGAGAGGACGATGGATGCCACCTTATTAACTTTCCTTGCAAACCAGATAGGATTATTCTTGATTTGACCCACATTAAATAATATTTAAGCATCTCATCTTATAGATCTCCTATTCTGCTTTGTTGGCAACTTTTTTATTTTGTCTTGGCAGCTCCATTTTGTTATCTCTCTCCTGAAAGACCTTTTATTTTTTTTATAATCCTTTATTCATAAATTTGGAAGTTAAGAGCTATCTAGTTTTAGGAGATATTTGCTTAGTCTTATTCTTTATAAGGTTCTTCTACCCTTAAAAAAAAAAAAAGCTTATTTATTTATTTATTTATTTATTTATTTATTTATTTATGAGACAGAGTATGCAGGAGCAGGGGGAGGGGTAGAGGGAGAGGAAGGGAGAGAAGCAGACTCCCTGCTGAGTGCAGAGCCCAGTAGGGGCTCCATTTCAAGATACTGACATCATGACCTGAGCCAAACCAAGAGTCAGTGACTTAACTGACTGAGCCACCCAGGTGCCTCACTGCTCTTTTTTCTTTTAATAAATATACCACATAGTAGAAACATGTACCAAGTAATTTCATAACATAATTACTATTTCTTATTAATTCTCACTAATATGTTATATGTTTACCCATACCTTCTAGACACAACATTCTTTGACTATAAATCCATGACATGCATTTTCTATGTTAAAGAGTAGAAAAGTGCTAAATGTAATTACTTATCATTTTGCAGGATTTTTGTAAAGAATATGAAACCCAAGTGAGGAATGGAAGACTTTACTGTACACGGGAGAGTGACCCAATTCGTGGCCCTGATGGCAGGATGCATGGCAATAAATGTGCCTTGTGTGCTGAAATTTTGTGAGTATAATGTGGTTTTCTTTGGAGTAATTGGATGGGTAAAGTGGAGCTTGATGGGAATGACGAATAAGAACAATGTTGAGATGCAGCTTTGTTGTTGAAAATTTTTGAGCAATTTGCTGTCCTCTAAAATCATGATATCACTTAGTAAGTAGATCCTAGTGATGTGTGTCTGTTTCTGAGTACAGATGGATTCTTTTTTTTTTTTTTTGATTTTTTATTGGTGTTCAATTTACTAACATACAGAATAACCCCCAGTGCCCGTCACCCATTCACTCCCACCCCCCGCCCTCCTCCCCTTCCACCACCCCTAGTTCGTTTCCCAGAGTTAGCAGTCTTTACGTTCTGTCTCCCTTTCTGATATTTCCCACACACTTCTTCTCCCTTCCCTTATATTCCCCTTCACTATTATTTATATTCCCCACATGAATGAGAACATATAATGTTTGTCCTTCTCCGACTGACTTACTTCACTCAGCATAATACCCTCCAGTTCCATCCACGTTGAAGCAAATGGTGGGTATTTGTCATTTCTAATAGCTGAGTAATATTCCATTGTATACATAAACCACATCTTCTTTATCCATTCATCTTTTGTTGGACACCGAGGCTCCTTCCACAGTTTGGCTATCGTGGCCATTGCTGCTATAAACATCGGGGTGCAGGTGTCTCGGCGTTTCATTGCATCTGTATCTTTGGGGTAAATCCCCAATAGTGCAATTGCTGGGTCATAGGGCAGGTCTATTTTTAACTGTTTGAGGAACCTCCACACAGTTTTCCAGAGTGGCTGCACCAGTTCACATTCCCACCAACAGTGTAAGAGGGTTCCCTTTTCTCCGCATCCCCTCCAACATTTGTTGTTTCCTGCCTTGTTAATTTGCCCCATTCTCACCGGTGTGAGGTGGTATCTCATTGTGGTTTTGATTTGTATTTCCCTGATGGCAAGCGATGCAGAGCATTTTCTCATATGCATGTTGGCCATGTCTATGTCTTCCTCTGTGAGATTTCTCTTCATGTCTTTTGCCCATTTCATGATTGGATTGTTTGTTTCTTTGGTGTTGAGTTTAATAAGTTCTTTATAGATCTTGGAAACTAGCCCTTTATCTGATATGTCATTTGCAAATATCTTCTCCCATTCTGTAGGTTGTCTTTGAGTTTTGTTGACTGTGTCCTTTGCTGTGCAAAAGCTTCTTATCTTGATGAAGTCCCAATAGTTCATTTTTGCTTTTGTTTCTTTTGCCTTCATGGATGTATCTTGCAAGAAGTTACTGTGGCCGAGTTCAAAAAGGGTGTTGCCTGTGTTCTTCTCTAGGATTTTGATGAAATCTTGTCTCACATTTAGATCTTTCATCCATTTTGAGTTTATCTTTGTGTATGGTGAAAGAGAGTGGTCTAGTTTCATTCTTCTGCATGTGGATGTCCAATTTTCCCAGCACCATTTATTGAAGAGACTGTCTTTCTTCCAATGGATAGTCTTTCCTCCTTTATCGAATATTAGTTTACAGATGGATTCTATTTTCCAGTGAGAAGACTGGATTTCAGCATACTTCTTAATATTTCCTCCCAACACCTCTGTAAGCCTTTTTACAAGACAGTCTATACAGAATGAGGGTGAAAGCAGGTACCAAGACTTTGGCCGTTTTCCTGTAGTAATTATCCCAGTGTGACAGAATAGATGTCGATGCCCACAAAAACTTCATGTTTATATGTGACTTGGATTAACTTTATCTTTTCATCTCAGGCATCTGAAGGAGGTGGGGGGGGGTGGGGAGAGGAAGGGCAAATCCCACAGCATATAAATTATGGCATTTATGAAGATGTCTCAGACAAGGTCCCATCCTTTTTTCAGATCCTTGAACTCTCTAAGCCCTTTCCTTTAAACTGGCCTACTGCCAGTTTGTCTCACTCTTGGCCAGCTAATGTCTCTACTGTGGCATTTCAAAATTACCCTTCTTTTGGATAAGATCTCCTGAAATTCCTAATTGAAATAGATTTCTATAACTCTTAATCATTTTATTTCATAGCAATCATCACAGCTGGTAATAATGTATTTATTTCTATGACTATTTGTTGACTAGCTTCTGAGTTCTGAGAACATAGGATATGGGTCTGTTTTATATGCCACTATAGCACCAGGCCAACACTTGACAAAAAGTAGTTACAAGCCAAATGTTGAGTAAATGTATGAATGAATATCCTTCCTCTCAAGAAGCTTAAAGTTAAATAGCAGAAATAAGCCATGGACACACACACACACAGAGACACACACACGCACACACATTACAAGATAGAGTGAGAACTATCCCTTAAGAAAATATTCAGGTATGAAAATACAATAACAGATATATAGTTCTCTTCCACTTTGAGGTCTAGAATGTCTTCTTAAAGAAGGTAGAATTTAAGCTGAGGAGATTTAAAAGAAGACAAGATGACAAAAAAAGTCATTGCGGTGAGAGGAAGGGCAAACATGAAGACAAAATAAAAGGGATTCTTTGGAGAAAGAGTGAAGATTTCAACCTAATAAGGAGCCATAAGATGATTGGAACGTGTTTATTCTAGAACTCAAGAATACGTGGCTATTCTTATTCTTCCACCTGCACCTAAATGACTATTTTATAACGTGAGGATTTGAAGCATCTGTATTCATGTATTTATTTTTGTTTTTTTTCCCAGTAAACAGCTTTTTTCAGAAGAAAAAAATAAAGCACATGAAAATCTGAAAAAGACTGAAGAAAAAGTCAAGGTTAAGAGAGAAATTGAGGTGAAGACTAGTTTGATCAATTTAGTTCTGACTTTTGTGGTGTATGTGTGCATTTTACTCTAACATGCATTTTCAGTATTGGTTTGTTTTTCCTCCATTATTGATGGATTTTCTGGAAGGTTATTTATCATTATTATTTCATAAGATTTAGATGAATAATTATAACACTACAATTTCTAGCTCCAAATAGCTGTATTTGGAGCTAACCATTATTAGAATTGTTTTTAAATGAAGATAACATATCAAAGCATTATCTGAATTCGAAGTTTAATTTGTGTGGTAGTTGTTTTGGAGGTCTTCAATGTAACATTTTAGTCTGCTTCCTTTAAAATCATACCATATTCTACTTTCTAAGCATCTCTTAACTATTCATTTGTCTTTTTCTCTCCTACTACCCATTTAGTTTATGTATCTACTAGATTTCCTTTGCACTGATGCGTTAGCATCCTGCCTGGTCTCTATGCCTTGCGCCAACATCTTCCTCAATCCTCAAGATTCAATTCACTTTCCACATTGCTTTTATAGAGTGGGAAATATTTCCACAACTCAGTGGCCATATGAAAAGCTAACATTTGAAGGTATCCTAGAGGATATTTGGACCATTTCATTCTATGAATAAACCCTATTTAACTTATTTTTTACAGTGAGTTAGCCCACCTTCTGTAGTATGGAGTTCACAGTTTCATAAAACAGCCTACTTCATTAGTTCCCCCTTCTACTTTCATGTGATTGCATCCTATTGTCTAAGCCTCACTTTCAACTGATTTTTTTCCCTCAATCCTTTAATTTTAGTTCTCAAATCAAAACAATCCTTTTATCTTTCCAGTTTCTTCCTTCCTCTTTGTCTCTCTTCTTCTCTTTCCTTGCTTCTACCTCCCTATCTCCCTTCCTCCCTCCCTTTCCATATTTTTTCTATAGTTTCTCAAACTTCAGTCTCCAATCACTCAAATCCTCACAAATCTGTCTGGGTGGTCTTTCTAAAATACAGATTTGCTTATGATCTTCTCTTCTCTATATATTCTCTATATATATTTATCATTTTCTAATTTCCTAAGAATAGAGTCCAAATCCCTTTCAAAGTTCAGTGATCTAGTTTTGACTTATCTTCATGGTCTCCTTTTTAACCACTTCCCAAACCTTCCTCTCTTTACCCAGCTGATTCTTTATTCTGGGCAATAATAGATTATCTCAAGATAACATAGTTTTTTATGGCCCTCTATCTTTGCATATATGTCATAATTGGTCTTGGAGGACCTATTTGCCACACGGTTTACCTGGACACATCCTAGAGTTATATAACTCAGCTATAAACCCTTCTCTGTACTTCCATGAGTCACTCTTCCCTTTGTGTTGTATCCATTTAACTCAGACCTGTGTCATATCTCTTAGCTTTTTGCCGTTCCTTGTCATTCCCACTGGAGTAGAAATCACATTTATATTTATACCCCCTTAATACATTTGTTGAATACTTAAATGGGTGAATATTACACCAAGGGAAGTATCACAAAATTTCAGGATGATCCTAAATCCTGAAAGTTTTATTTTTTTCTTTAGTTCCTCTTCTCTGATATCTTTAATTAGCAGCATCTAAAATGTATAAACAGAAGGCATGTGGGTGGCTCAGTTGGTAAAGTATCTGACTCTTGACTTTGGCTTAGGTCATGACCTCAGGGTCATGAGATCGAGTCTCATGTCAGGCTCCATGCTCAACATGGAGATTCTCACTCTCCCTCTCCCTCTGCCCCTCCCCCCTGCTCACTCTCTCTCTCACACACACACACTCTCTCTCTCAAATAAATAAATAAAATCTTTTAAAAAATATATAATCAGAATAGAGAACTATATCTAAACTGTCTCATTTTCATTATTTAGAAGCTCTGCAGTGAATATCAGGATCATGCAAAGAATGGAATGCTTTTCTGTACCAGAGAAAATGACCCTGTCCGTGGCCCAGATGGGAAAATGCATGGAAACTTGTGTTCCATGTGTCAAGCCTTCTAGTGAGTATAGAATGTCAGAGTGTCTAAAGAATGCCAAAGAGAGAAGAGACCTTACAAAGAGTCTAATATAACTAACTGCTTTTGTAAATGGGGAACCCGTGGTTTGAAGTAGGGGAGGGAGTTGAATACTTACATTGAGAATGTTAGCAATGGCTCTGGGAGTAAGCACCTAGAGCTCTTTACTCCTATATGTCTGCTTCCCTGACACTTGCTCTCTTAAAGCGAACATCCCAGTGGAACATCCCAACAGCCATGAGCTTGTGCAAATACCACATTCTCCCTACTGTGGAAGCTTCATAGGTGAACCTGTGGTACAAATTCACAGGTATCTCATCTTCCAGAGAGGTTAGGGCCCAACATAAGCACTTAATGCAGATACTGATTATTAGAGTTAATGTTGCCCATGAAACAATCATGAACTCTTATAAAATTAAAGTACATATTACTTTATGTAATGTGACATTTCTCAGTAAGTTAGAATTGACAGTTGACTTTCAAAATTTGGAACTGCTCCCAGTTTATTTGATTGAACTCAGGTTAAGTCATTGGTTTACACTTCTAATCTGTGGCCTTTTGTTTTGTGTGGTTGAAATGGCATCAGTTAACTGTACATGCAATATAATTCTATTGTGCAAAGCAGATATAGGTTCATTTGGTTTATCAGTGTATGGAAATTACTGGCCTTTTTCCACCTATACTGTATTTTGTCTTTAGATAACATAGCCATGAATAGTGAATTAACAAAGCTAGGGTGTGCATGATGTAATAGACAATAGACTTGAGAGGAAAGACCTTGGTTAGCGGTAGTCGTGTCCTAAGAGTATAGCCAAAGCCCTCTCTGCCTCACCTTCTCTCTGTGAAATGAGGGAACCAGTTGATATGCTTTGTAAAGGCCACTTTCTCTATTTCATGATGGCACTAGTTTCAATATCTCCTTGATGGACATTGATAGTATTTCTTTTCTGACCACAGGCAAGAAAGGTATTTTGTAGAAAGCAAGCTTTCCAGATCTACAATCACTCTTTCAGTATTAAGCAAAAACAATGAAGAAGTTATGGTATCTTACCATACTAGAGGCTGTTTTGTTGCCTCTCTTTGGTATATAGTGATAAAAGGACAAAATTGCTCTTCCTAAGGAGGGAGGACAGATTAGCAATGCAAGAATGTGGACTAATAATTGCCTGTGTTTGGTCCAATGGATTCTTCTCATTTTCTCTCTCATTTAGCCAAGCAGAAGCTGAAGAAAAGAAAAAGGCTGAAGTGGAAGAAAGAAGTAAAAGAGAATCTGAAAAAACACCCTTATATGCAGTGAGTGGAATCTACCCATTGAGTCCTACTTGACACTCTAATTTGAACATATTTCAGAGCCAAATAAAGGGTGGAATATCATCCAGCAAAAACTGCCGGGAATAACCCTTTAATCCGGAATGGCATTGAGATGAATGCCATGGGATCTTGATCAATTCTTGCTGCTTCTAAGACAAACCCTGTAGAGTAAAAATAACTTATTTGAAGTCTGAAAAAACTAGGTTCTAGTCCTGGTTTCATCACTTACAGATTATGCTAGCTTTTGCAAACCACTTTCTAAAGATTCTATATGTATATTTTCTACATGTGAATTTTTTAAATTTCACATCTGAATTGGGATAAAAATACCTTCATTCTGCACACAGAAAGCCTGATATTTTTTTTACCTCTGAAATGTTACATTATTTGTTCTCATAGGCTTCTATAAGTCATTATTGCCTACTTTTCCTTCTAGATGCTATTCTTTCCTTTATCCAACTATCCACCCTAACATAGCTAGAGTAAAGCTTCAAATATTAATAATCAGATCACAATACAGCTCTGCTTAAAAACCACAAATGGCTCATCATCAACTACAGGATATACCTCAATCTCCATATCTTCCTTCTTACTTCGCTTGCCTTCATTTGGAAATTCATGTTCTGCTATGCTCATGTGGTTTCCTACTTTGTTTCCTAATTTTACAGTCTCATATGCATATTCCCCAATCCCCTTCTTACCCATGAAAATCCTGTTTACTCTTTAGTCTCACTCAAATTATTCTTGTTGTTACATGATATCTTCCCCAGTTTTCACAATCGTATCTCATGGTCCCAACCTCTATGTTCTCAGATTTTCTTGTACCTGTATGTTTGCTCTTATTTTATTCTTAAAATTTTTTTTTAAGATTTTATTTATGTGAGAGAGAGAGAATGAGCAGGTGGAGGGGCAAAGGGAGAAGCAACCCCTCACTGAGCAGGAAGCTCTACATGGGGCTCAATCCCAGGACCCTGGGATCATGCCCTGAGCCAAAGGCAGACCATTAATGGATTGAGCCACCCATGCACCCCCCGCACTTATTTTATTCTGTTTAGATTATAGTGGAGTTTGTCTACCTCTTTTATTACATTGTGACATTCTGTTGTGTCTCACTTGTTCTCATCTCTTATCAAGTGATGAGTTCTGTTTGTTGAGTTAAATTTTACATTTGAAAGAAACACAACTAAAATTCTCGTGTCAGAGAAGCATAATATTAGTTTCTGCCAATGGTTATGTTCCAATCTTCTGCTTGGAATAGGAATAAAATGTATCCCCACCTTGCTTTCTCTTTCTTGGCAGGAGCTGTGCAATGAATACCGCAAGCTCGTGAGGAATGGGAGACTCCCCTGCACTAGAGAGAACGACCCCATCCAGGGCCCAGACGGGAAGATGTATGGCAACACGTGCTCCATGTGTGAGGTGTTCTTGTGAGTAGTGCTGCACCTGGGCAAATGAGGGAGAGTTTTGTCCTTTCTGCTTCATTTTTTATTTTTGAATTTTAACTTTGTTATATTTTATTTCTTTAGTTATATTTGTTTCTTGTCAATGGCATTTTTGCACAACGTCATAAGGATCAGAGAATAATGCCTGCTCTGATCTGAGAGAGGGGCAATGAGGTCCACATGAGGCTGCTTCTCTTACCCTTCTAATGCAGTCTGTCTTGGTCTCTGAGGTACAGTGGGTACTGCCACCTCGCCCCTGTGTTCTAGGATTTTCTCAGGCATGTCATGCTTTTGAATAGAGGTTAGTTGTTCTTGTGAGGGGAAGGGAAGTTAGGAACCACATATCTTGCCATCATGGTGTTGTCACTCCTAGTCAACTCCAAAGAATAATTCCTGCATATCAATCCCTGGTTGAGTCCCTGTTAAAGTGTACAGGATGTAAAACAAGGATCTTACCCTTGCAGAGCAGGCTGTGAAGTAATCTGAAATCACACAACAAATCACAAAGCAAACATAATCAATACACAAAATGGTACATTAGTTCGTACACAGGATCTGGGGGAATGACTTGGAATAGGAATCATGAGAATCTGGTCTCCCATGTGTCTCACCAGCTTGAATAGCTGCATCCCTAACCCCACAGTTTCTCCCTCAGGGTGATCAGGACTTTGCTTCATAGCACTAAGCACAGGTAAATTGACATGTGACTACATGTTCAACATCTCTCTTCTACCAGACAACTATTGTTATTATGGGAGGGATTCTAGAAAATGCAAGCAGTGAGTTCAGATTAACTTTCTGTTCCATTTCTTTGTTCCATTATGAGAAGACCACTTCAGTAGGAAAACAAGAACATATTTAGAAGAAATGAATAAAAACCATGCCCTTTGAAGACTGTTAAGGCTTGGGACAGTTAGCAAGGGGGTGTCATGGTCATGAAATACCCAAGTAGCTTTTGTTTTTAAATGTGGGATCAACACTGCTTTGAAGTTGTCTCTGTGGTTGAAAGTGGGAACAATGAGTAAAAGCTCTGGAAAGGGTCTGGCTCAGTGCCAGAAGCAACTTCCAAACAGTTTGAGGACTTCAAGGGTAGAATGACCTAGTGGGGTTTCAAGGATGATATAGGTAGAGAAGTTACTGGCAGATTAAAGCAAAGCTAGATAGTAATCAGAAATATTGAGTATTAGAAGTTGTGAGTAGTGGAAGATCAAAAAACTTCCCCTGGATTAGGTTTAAATCTGTAGTGTACATTAGTTCTGTGTCCTTGGGAAAGCAATCCATTCTGTCAGTTTTCTTGTCATCTGTATGTAGGGTTATAATAGTAGTTTTGTAACATACAGTTGGGAAGATTTCATGGAATGACCCCCAGGCTAGGCACATAGTAAAAATTTAATAAGGTTGTTGTTATTGTTACTTTAGATTTAATTAATTAATTTATTTATTTAAGAGAAAGAGAATATGAATCGTGGGGAGGAACAAAAGGAGAGGGAGAAGCAGACTCCCTGCTCAGCAGGGAGCCTGACAACCTGGGGCTGGGACTCAATCCCAGGACCCTGGGATCATGACCTGAGCCGAAGGCAGACACTTAACTGACTGAGCCACCCAGGAGCCCCAGAATTTAATAAGTATTAACTGTAATGATTAAATGATATTTGAGGTCACTTTCAGTCTGGACATTCTATATGATCCTTACCGATCTCTTTTAATCATTCTTTTTTTAGCCAAGCAGAAGAGGAAGAAAAGAAAAAGAAGGAAAGTGAGTCAAGAAATAAGAGACAATCTGAGAACACAGCTTCCTTTGAGGTGAGGGGAACTCCTCAAAAGTCAGAGGCATGTGGACCTGGGCTCCACAGATGGCATTCAGGAAACTCATAAATCCCCTGAAATTGTAGGAAACATTTCTACAAACACTTTGTGTTTATTTATATGTGAGCATATACTCATGCGCATATGTGACTATTTCTAGGTTGAGAGTTTATAACTTTTACCATTTAAAAATAGTCATGTCTTCCCAGTTAAGAACTATTCTAAAATAAGCCCACTGCAGATCCCCATTTAAGAAAAAAAGTCTAAACTGCAGCTATTTTTCCAGGCGGATCCAACCTGTGTTCAAAACCTCAAACTTCCTTCCTCAATTTCACAGGAATTGTGCTCTGAATACCGAAAAGTAAGGAGGAATGGACAGCTTCTCTGCACACGAGAGAATGACCCCATCAAAGGCCCAGATGGGAAAATGCATGGCAACACATGCTCCATGTGTGAGGCCTTCTTGTGAGTAGAGCTCAGGACTCCTGAAGGGGAGACAGAAGGAACTGAGGGAAGCTTTTAAACAATTGGTCATTTTAGGGTGTCACATTTAAACTAAATTAAAAAAAAAAAAACATACACAGGAAAACACAAAGCCAAAAAGCAAGTGAAGAGCTTTCAGATGACAATTATTGTGATCTAAAGAGATCCATAATAATTTCTTTCAGGACATTTTAGAGGTAACTCCAGATGTTTTATTCACAGGAGAGAATATTCTATGATAACCATACTAATTGCTTTTAGTTTGCTGAAGGATTATTAAGCTAAAATAGTAAATGGATGAGATTACAGATAAAATGTCATTATGGTACATGGACAATTTTAGGAGAAATTTTTTGTTTGTTTTAATTTATTACCTTTCTTCTTATTCATTCTGTGTGATCTCAATGAGTAGAATTAAAACAAATGACAGCCATAGGGACAAAGATATGGGTGCAACATCAAGATGAACTTTGTAATAGTTGAAGTAGGTAAAGTCTGCTTTAGAAATGGTAAAAGTTGGATGCTCACGTACAGGGGAGTAAAATATAACCGTAGAATAAGTGTCACGATGTGTCCTCTCAAACAAAAGTCTACAATATTCCTTAAGGTTTTTTATCTTTGTCCCAAGGGATACTCCAGTTGATTTTCTATATACTCAGTATCTCTGAAAGGATTCAGTCATTCAGTCTTCCCTGGTGGAGAGATCCTGAAGATTTGTTGCATAGTGTTTGCACATGGAAGTGCTAAAATCCAAATCCGCATAGCCAAAATTTACTGAATGCAAGTAATTGGCATATACTTGCTAAATGCGTTTCTACCTAATCTCATTTAATCTTTGCAACAAATATATGAAGTAGGTCTTTATTGTATTATCACAAGTAACAGATGACAAAATAAAGGCCCTGAGAAGTTGAGAATGATAGAAATATCAGAAATATCAGTGCAGGAAAAAAAAATGAAGAAAGTGATGTTTTCCACTGTATGCTGTAGACACAATATAACCACTTAGCAATGCCATTATAAATTATGGCATTTCATTTTATTTGCCTGTATTTAGGCTTGTTTCTGTCTGGATTTCTTCACCCTCTACAATAATCTTTCCGTGGCAAGGAAGTAATCCTGCCACCTAGTGGTCAGCTCTGCTGCTTCCTCTGATAATTTCCCAGTATGGAAAGAAAACACTTGTTAAATCTTTTAATCAACTTAGACTCATGGTAAAGGATAGAGCAGTTTCCATATAAAGAAGTATGAGAAACCTCACAGTTTTGGAGCTATTTTAGTAATTTCCTCCCATCACTATAAAAATTCCTTGTCAAAAAGAAAGTTTTATTACGTCATATTTTATGGGTATGTTAGCAAAAGCTATTGGCTTTTTTAAGAATCATTTTTCTCGGGGATCCCTGGGTGGCGCAGCGGTTTGGCGCCTGCCTTTGGCCCAGGGCGCGATCCTGGGGACCCGGGATCGAATCCCACGTCGGGCTCCCGGTGCATGGAGCCTGCTTCTCCCTCTGCCTGTGTCTCTGCCTCTCTCTCTCTGTGACTATCATAAATAAATTTAAAAAAAAAAAAAAAAGAATCATTTTTCTCTTCATAGTCTTTTCTTGCACACTCTCATATGATATGCAACTGTCTTTTCATCTTTTTAAAAATATTTTACTTAGCTATTAGAAAGAGTGCACAAGTTGGGGGAAAGGGCAGAGGGAGAAGGAGAAGCAGACTCTGCTGAGTAGGATGTGGGACTTGGGGCTCAATGCCAGGACCTTCAGGTCATGACCTGAGCTAAAGGCAGATGCTTAACTGACTGAGCCACCCAGACACCCCGCCTTTTCACCTTTTAAAAAATATTTTCATTTGATCAATGAGCAAGTCTTAGGTTGATTGAAATACTACATTTTTACATATTAAACATTTTTACATTTTAAAATGAAAACTTTTACATGTTTAGGTTTTTTATGCCTATACAACAGGATTAAATTGTTTATATTAGAGATCCAATTATGGAAAGTTCATTTGCAATACTGTTAGTTACCTAAAATGGTTAAGAGCTATCACCCTTGCTCCGTTTCCATCATATGCCTTTTGTTTTTTGGAGTGTCTCACTTTTAATAATTACAATGATGATGATACCAATCCCTTATATCACTCTGTCAGTCATTTCATTATGTGCCAGTTATTTACCCTGGTTGCTTTACATGTATCAATTCATTTAATGCTCATGAAAATCCTAGGAGAAGAATTACCCCGCTCTCCCTTTCCCATTTAAAGATGAGGAAGATTCAGAGAGGTTTAGACATTTCTTGTGTTCCTTATGCAGTTTGGCTCTAGACTCTGTCCTGTTAACCACCATGCTATACTACCTCCCAGAAGCCAAATATTGCCACTTTATAGAGAGCCGTTGCAGATGCAAAAGAATCAGCAATAGGAAGGTATTACTGCAGTGTACTTGCCGAGGGAGCTATATGGGTTTACTTATTAAGGGACTTTTTATTGCATACTATTCTCTTGAGGTGAAGTGAATTCAGTTTATTAGCCAATAGAATTACAAACTGCTGTGAGTGGATCTTTGTGAGTGACAATTTGAAAATTGTCAAAGTAACGAATGATCAACCTATAAATATTAATAATCTACTCTACTAAGACTCATTTCTTCTTTTTCTCTCTTTTTCTTCCCCTGATCCTAATAGTCAGCAAGAAGAAAGAGCAAAAGCAAAGGCTAAAAGAGAAGCTACAAAGGTAATTTTTCTCAGGACTGCTAATACTATGCCTTGACAATTTTTTTTTTTTTTTGCTTTAAAGTATCCTAGATATCTCACTAGCAGAAATGTTTTCCTTTTCAATTGTCATGCCTGAAATGAATAAAAACAAAAAGCCTTTCACCTGAAAAAGGGCCTAGATTAGAAGTTTCTAGAGCACCAATTTTATTGCATGATAATTCAGATTTTGAGTTTCATTTTATAAAAAGTAGAGGGCTAACTTACTTTGTGAGGTATACTCTCCATAATTGGCCTTTCTTAGATTTCTGTTGGTACAAGTAGCACAACAGAATCTGTCTGTAGGGGATGTTGGATTACTCTCATATAATGGCCATAAACAAGAATTATCTTTATGTTCTTTACTTCCTAACAAATGCAAAACATAAGCCTAATATTTATTTGGGAAGAGTTGACACAGTTTGAAAGTCAACCCTTAAACTGACTCATTTTCTCATTAACTTTCTGTTAGTTACACCATCTTTTTATTGGTAATTTAGAGTTGAACACTTGTTTTATCCATAATATCCGATCAGCTGCCAAATCATCTTAGATTTTCCAATTAGTCTTAACACATTTCTCCTTCTCTCTACTCCCCTTGTACCTCTCCTGTTTGAAATCTATACCTCCTATCCCTCTACTTCATCAAAGAGCTCCCAGAAAGGTATCAGTTTCTCCAAGGACCATACTTGTTCTCTCTTCCATATCTTTATTTCAAATATATCTTTATTTCATAGTTTGAGCATGTTTTTCTTTTCTTTCTCAGCCTTCTAAAGAAAATGAGATTCACCAATTATTTTGCACATATTCTTCTTTTAATTTTTTACTGCTTTATTGAAATATAATTAACATACAAAACCATGTAAGTTTAAGGTATATATTGTGTTGATTTGATACACCTATATGTTGTAAAATGATACTTCCATAGTCTTACCTAACACCTCCATCACATCACATAATTACATAAATACATTTCTTTTTTGTGGTGAGAACATTTAGGATTTACTCTCTTAGCAACTTTCAAGCATACTGTATAATATACTGTTGTATTGTTAACTATAGTTCCCATGCTCTACAGCAGATCTCCAGAACTTAATTCATCTTATAACTGGAAATTTAGCCCATTTGACCAGCATCTCCCTATTTCCCCCACCAACCCCGAGACCCTGGCAAATACCACTCTACTTTCTGTTTCTATGAGCTCAGCTTTCTCAGATTCCTCATGAGTGAGATCATACAGTATTTTTTGTCTCATTTATTTTACTTAGCAGAGTATCATCTAGTTTTATCCAAGTAGTTGCAAATGGCAGGATGCCCTTCTTTCTCATGGAGGCTCAGTAATCTTCTCAGTCCCTCCAGGAAGCCTCCTGTTCTAGGTCCATGGAACCCCTTCACCTGTGATCTTTCATAGTTTTTATAGACTGTGATATGTAACATAACACAAAGGTGTATATTGTTCTCTGCTAATTTTGTCAGCTTTCTTCTGCACCTGGAGTATAAGCAGCCTCAGAACGATGATGATGAATATTTTCAGATCTACTGTAGTGCAAGGACAAGTTTGAGTCCATGGCAGAAGCTTTGTAAATACTTGCCAATTAACTGCTACCTGTCAACATTTTTTGCTTTTCTTCTTACTCTGCATCACGTACTCCTCAGAAGAGGCAAAGGTGTAGGAAGGGTAGATGGTCATTCTGAGAAAATATTTTCCAGGAGCTCTGCAGTGAATTTCGGAAGCAAGTGAGAAATGGAATGCTTATATGCACCAGGGAGAATGACCCTGTCCGTGGCCCTGATGGCAAAATGCATGGAAACAAGTGTGCCATGTGTGCAAGTGTATTGTGAGTACCTACCCTCACCTGTCCCACTGAATCTCTTCATCATTGCTCACATCTGAGTCTCAGCTTCCTCAGAAATCTGTAGAATATATACCATGGCTTGTATGCTACAAGTTTAAAAGCACATGGATAAGACATGAAGTAATACTAAAACACACAGTGATTCTCTATTCAGTTATCCTTCTATCCTCTAGTTAAGTCATGGGAAAGTCTTAATTTAGCGCTATTATGTTTTTAATACTTGATAATCATCATCCATAACTGAGAAGGGAAATTTGATTATCTGAATGCAGTAATATCTTTGTCTCTCACCCCTGATATTTTATGATTCTGTGAATATATTCAGCTATTGACTATGGAAAAACCAGTCAGACAGAAGTTTATGAGGCCAGTAGGCAAGGTTAAAATAACCAGAATGAGAAATGGAACGGAGAGGATTGCATTTATTTTCAGAGATATTACCATGCACAAGTGGAATAAATACTTTGATAAGTGGTTTAGTTAGAGAGTAAAACCCCTAAGGGGCAAGCCCATGCAAGAGATGTTTATTGAAATATCTTCTTTGAAAGGCAAATCCAGGGACTTGTAGGCCATTGTTTTGGTGAGTGGGACCAGAGCTCCATTGTGTGAGACAGTATAGGAGAAATTGATGATTTCTTCCTCTGCTTCTCCTCCTTCTTAGATTCCTAATCCTCTACAGAGTCTCACGCTAAAGTAAATGTTAAGAAAAATATTTAAATAATACCTGTTGTAAAAGGTGCAAAGTTGGTGTTAAAACTTAACTTTCACATGTCCTTGTCCCATCTCAGGTATATATGCTCATAGTTCCTTAAAGGAGAAATTGACAGACTAGGCCAGTAGTGTACAAAGTGGTCTGAGATTCAGGAAATCAAAGTTCTTCTCTCACTTGCTCCACTGGTCCATGCTGGTCCATGGTGATAACTGGATGTGGTGTAGTCAATGCTACAGATTTTCTAGCTTTGATAAGCTACAGATCAATAGAAAATGGCAAGGAAGCCAGAAGCTTAGGCTCATGATCAACATCAAAATATTAATTGTTGAATCTTCCTGGATTTGGATCATTATTGTAAAACTTGAACTTCAACTTGAACATTAATTCCCTTAAAATAATATCTAAAATTTTAATTTTATAATGAAACATTATTTTGACCCATCATCTGCCTTGGTAGCACCTCTGGCTTTTGTCACTGATATGGTTGTTATTTACATAGGAAAAGTTGCACAGTTTTTAAACATCAAGGCATTTGTGGTTTCTTTCAGATCATTGAAGTCACTGGCTGGTGGGATAAAGACTACTTGAGGGTCACACACTGATAAAAACATGCTAGTTTTATTTTTTTTAAAGAGAGTTTATATTTTATTATTATATTGTTTATTATCTGCATTACTGGGCACAGGGGTATCACCTCTTAGACTAGATAAATTTGTAAAGAAGAGTAAATCTGACCTTGTGTGGAAGATCTTCATACCTTTATAAATACATTATCAAAGAGAATAGGAAATTGTACTTAGCCTGTATCTTTGTTTTTAATTGTAGCAAACTTGAAGAAGAAGAGAAGAAAAATAATGGCAAGGAAGGAAAGGAGAAAGTAAAGGCTGAGAAGTCGAAGAGAGAAGCAGTACAGGTAGTCGTTTCAGACATTAGAACCACGTAACTCTTCCATTCCCTTGTGCAGGCCTCCCGCTCCCGTCTCCTTATCCCAGTGTCCTTAGTTACTTCACAGACTAAGAACATGTATCTGGATCCTCATGTATAAGGAGATTCCTTCTTCCCATTCAGTTTAGAATACCAAATCTGATTTAGTTGCTTGTGCATTTGAGGAGAGGTGAGTCACTATTTTGTCCACTGATTATGTAAATTGTATTATGCCAGTAAAGAAGTATATATGGATGGCTATATCTTGTTATATGAATATAAACCAATAGAAGCAGATTTCAGATTTTTCTCTCTTTTTATATAAGGATGCTTCGTTCAAAACAAACAAATAAAAGAAAACAAAACAAAGCAAGCAACCCTAAGTTTTAATCCCAATTAATTCTCTGTGAGGTTTGGGGAAAGTTACTTAACAGCATATATGAGCCTCGGGTTTGCATTCTCACATGATGATGATGGTGATGATGGTGATGATGGTGGTGGTGGCTATTAATTATTCAGCTGCAGCTATAAGCCATGTGGTATAGCAATTTTAGGACTGATCTTTGTAGTAACAGGTCAAGGTGTGTATTATTGTGTGTATTTTATAGAAGAGGACTCAGAGACTCAGATAAGAAGTTAGGAAATACATATAGTTCATAACTTGAAAGCTAGCAACTGGAACACAAGTTCTGGCTATAATGCCCATCATGCACCTTAAGAATTTGCACCCTGTCACCATTTGCAAGATTCCTGCAGGATATGCCTCAGGTCTTCATTTCTCCTCTCCTGTATCCCTTTATAATTTGAAAGACCTGACTTCTTACTGTTCTCTCTGCTCTTACCTTTGTTCCCTACAATCTACCCTCAACTCAGAAACCAAAGTAATTATTTAAAAACATAAGGCAGGTTATGCCACCCATGGCTTCTCATCTTAGAGTAAGCACCAAGGTCCTTCCAGTGGCCTACAGTGCCATGCATGACCAGACCCCTGCCACCTCTCAGACAGCATTTCCTACTTTCTACCCCTTGCCACCCTTGTGCCAGCTATACTGGCCACCTTGTTGCTTCTTCGACATGCCAAGCATTGATTCAAGGTGTCCCATCTTGTAGACTCAGTCACATTACAGTTAAAAACCTTAATTCTGGACTTAAACTGCCAAGGCTCAAATACTGCCTGTGTCTTCCAACCAGAAAGGCAGATAGTTTTGTGTCTTCGTTTCTTCACTTATAAAATAATAAAATCTTATTAAGTGTATTATTTTTAAGAAGTCCCAAGGAACTTATCCATGTATATCAACATAGTCCTTCACATGTCTTAAGTCTTCAAAATTATACATACAATGAACTTTCCTTTCTGTATGGCCCATACTCAGACATGACTATCCCTTTCTTCTATATGTCAAAATTTGGCCACTTTTCATGGCTCAGAATAAGTATTTGCTGCTCTCCAAATGTTTCCCCCATTTATACAATATACTTAATAGTTCTACCATCTATTATGCCAGCCATTTTCCTTTATTTCTCAATTATATAATTTGTTTTATTCTAACTCATCGATGCTTCTATACATTTGCTCCAAAGACTCTAAATACTCTATATTTGGTTTTTATGATTACTCTAACAGATTGCCACAAACCTGCTGGTCTAAAGTAACACAAACTTATTATCTTTGGCCCTTTACATTAGAAGTCTGACCTGGATCTGACTGAACAAAATCTAAGGGTTGGTGGGCTGAGTTCCTTTCTGGAATCTCTAGGGGAGACTTTGTCTCTTTGCTTTTTCTCCCTTCTGGAAGCCACGTATGCTTCTTAGCTCTTGGACCACTTCCATCATCTTTAAAGCCAACAATATCACATCTCTGACTGTTCTTCTGTAGTTGTAACTCCCTCTCATTCTCTCCTGTCTGACTCTTCCAATCGTAAGAACTGACCCCTGCAGTTACACTGGAGACACTAGGATAATCCAGGAGGATCTCCCCATCTCAAAGTTCTTAACTAATTACATCTGTGAAGGCTCTTTTGCCCTGTAAGATAATATATTCACAGGGCCTGAGCATTAGGACTTGGACAATTTGGGGAGTAGAAGCTATTATTCTGCCAATCCCGCTTTTTTTTCCCTAGAAGGAACAGTAGATAATTCATCTTTATATATCTCACAGTATCTAGCCCAGAATCATATTTGAGTTGGCTTGCAGGTTTTCTAGAGATCGGTAGCAGTAATTTTACATTCCAGAAATGTGTGAGCTAGGCCTCTGAAAAGAATCTTGACTTACGGTTGACCTTCTACATCACCATTTTGATGTATTCACTATGTTTGGGGGGCATTCTAGTATAGTTTTCAGAGGGGTAAGTGGAGGTGGTCTCCAGTATTTCATTACCCAATTCTTAAATCCATGCCCATTTGGCAGGAGCTGTGCAGTGAATACCGTAACTATGTGAGAAACGGACGCCTGCCCTGCACCAGAGAGAATGACCCCATTGAAGGCCCAGATGGGAAAATGCATGGCAACACGTGCTCTATGTGTGAGGCCTTCTTGTGAGTAGAACAGCATCCACTGCTGCTGCATGTGGGAGGAGATGGGCCTGGCACAGGCAAGGGAGGTCAGACTGAAGGTTTTCTCCAGGAAGTAGATATGGAAGCTATCTCTGCATGGAGTGCAAGGAATTATGATTATAAAGCCATATACTTGGTGCATGTCTTTGAGGTATTCTCCATTTTCTAAAACATACATGAATTGCTCCATATGCTCAGGGCAAATTCCTCTGAGTTAATGGCTTACAAGACCTGGGATACCTGTTCTCTGTGTTTATACTACCACGAATAATCCAAAGATGTGATCGTTAGGAGCTAACACATTGAACCTTTGCTAACATCTAGTCAATATTTTCAAGCACCCTCACTGCTTTCTGGGGAGAAGGACAATATCTTTATTTTCCAGAAAAAAAGTAGTGCTAAAAATTTGTTTACTGGTTTGCCATGACACATGTGTCTTATTCTTTAAGCAACATTAAAAACAAAAAACAATATGGAGAGGTGTGCATTTACCTTCCTATTCTCAAGTTCAGTTGGTAGAGGTATGGAAGTAATGGGATATTTCTATCTAGAGAGATTTCCCCTTTAGGATAATATGGATAATATGTATTGGGTGCTAGGAGTGATTCTCCTCCTTCTTGCCTCTTACAGCCAGCAAGAAGCAAAAGAAAAAGAAGAAGCTGAATCCAGAACAAGAGCTAAGAGAGAAGCTGAAAAGGTAGTTATCCTGGAAGATTAATACCACACTGAATGATGAGGTTTTGCAGTTTCTCTATAAAACAACCACAACAGGGCAGCCCGGGTGGCTCAGTGGTTTAGCGCCGCTTTCAGCCCAGGGCCTGATCCTGGAGACCTGCGATCGGGTCCCGCGTGGGCTCCCTGCATGGAGCCTGCTTCTCCCTCTGCCTGTGTCTCTGCCTCTCTCTGTGTGTGTCTCATGAATAAATGAATAAAATCTTTTTTAAAAATAGTATATAAAAAAATAAAAATAAAAAAATAAAACAACCACAACAACATAGAATTACTGAAAGCCTATGAAGAGAATTCAAGGTTCATCTAGTCTAGGAATTGATAAAATTTTCTTAAAGGACCAGATAGTAGACATTCTAGGTTGTGGCCATTCAGTCTCTGTCACAACTCTGCTGTTGTAGCTATAAAGCAGCCGTAGATAATATGCAGATAAATGGGCATGACTGTGTTCCAATAAGACTTCATTTGCAAAACTAGGTGATGGGCCAGATTTTGCTTTCAGGCCATAGCTTGCACACATTTGATTTACTTCATTCTCATATTTTTTTTTCTTTTTTCTTTTTTTTTTTCATTCTCATATATTTTTTTTCCTATATTTTTTTTTTATTGGTGTTCAATTTACTAACATACAGAATAACACCCAGTGCCCGTCACCCATTCACTCCCACCCCCCGCCCTCCTCCCCTTCTACCACCCCTAGTTCGTTTCCCAGAGTTAGCAGTCTTTACGTTCTGTCTCCCTTTCTGATATTTCCCACACATTTCTTCTCCCTTCCCTTATTCTCATATTTTTAAATGAAGATTTAAAATCCTGAGAGAGGAAGAACTTGCTTACAAAGGCAGTGGGAAGGCAGCCCGGGTGGTTCAGTGGTTTGGCACCGCCTTTGGCCCCAGGCATGATCCTGGAGTCCCTGGATCAAGTCCCACGTTGGGCAACCTGCATGGAGCCTGCTTCTCCCTCTGCCTGTGTCTCTGCCTCTCTCTCTCTCTCTCTCTCTCTCTCTCTCTATGTCTTTCATGAATAAATAAATAAAATTTTAAAAAAGAAACAAAAACAAAGGCAGTGGGATTATTGACATCAGAATCCACATTTTCCTATTTCAAAGTTCTCACAGTTGAAAAATGGAAACAAAAGCATTCAAATATAGACTACCAGATGCCAAATCAAGCATTATTCCTAACCCACTATGTAGTTTTGGATGGCCACATTTGGTCACATCAGTTGTGTTCCTTCCTCTATCTTTAATTATTTCTGGTACCAGAATTTTGGGAAAATAATACATTGCTCACGTGAGTTATCTGGGATAGTATTTTCTTGGTTTTGAAAAGACTTATTCTAAGTAGTTTTTTTCAGGTTTGTGGTCATTTGCTACCCCCCATCAAAGATGAGTGGCCAAGTTCTCAAAGAACCCAGTTTATTAAGGGATTCTTACTTACATGTGAGTGCAGATTCAGTTTGGATTTAGGGGCTAGATCTCAAGGGAAAAAAACGAGAAACTTCTTTTTAAGCCATGCATGTTTAGTAGGAATTGAATGAGATGAGACAATTACCAGGAAGAAAAATATCCATAGGTCATTTTCTGTTCTTTCTAGAAAGCACTTGGAAGGAACCCAATAAAGTATTTATAAGAAAATACTAATGCTTTTGCCTTTTTTTCCTCCTTTAGGACACATGCAGTGAATTTCGGAGTCTTGTACAAAATGGAAATCTTTTCTGCACACGAGAAAATGATCCCGTGCGTGGCCCAGATGGCAAGACCCATGGCAACAAGTGTGCCATGTGTAAAGCTGTCTTGTGAGTGCACAAATGAAGTTCCTGCTGTGGGTTGGCAGAGTTAGGGATGCAGAGAGCCAGGAAGATAATACCTATTGTGTTTGTCTTTTCTTTACATATGAAAGGAGGAAATGATTACCTGTAGAGTATTTTCAGTTAAATCTTTCCTTATAAAAGCCAAGATTCACAATTCTAGAAATAGACAATTTATGACTAGGGTATTACATGCTCAATAAATTCTGAAGTAGAGGCTATCTATTAATAGATCACAATATCTTCTTGATAAAATTTTAAGTCCTTTGCTATCTGATGGATCCCTTCTCTAGATTATCTTTTAATTACTTCTGGGAAGATAATAAACATATTTTACTATCGGTCTAACTTTTCTACCTACATTTTTGAAAATAGCACATTTTTCACAAAATGAAAAATAGTTTTTCATGCAAATCTCAGAAGTACACATAAATATTTCTGTCATTCAATATCCATTTACTGAACATCTACAATGTACAATCTGAATAATGATTGTACACAAATGCATGACATAAATAGTCTTCTCAGAAACCATAGAGTTGACTAAGGATTAGACATGGGTACAAGTTAATAAAATATGAAGGAGGAATGGCACCCAGATGACTCAGTCAGTTCAGCATCCAACTCTTGGTTTAGGCTCAGGTCATGATCTTAGGATCCTGGGATCAAGCCCCACATCGGGCTCTGTACTCTGAGGAGTCTGCTTCTCTCCCTCCCCTCTACTCTTCCTCCCATTCTTTCTCTAAAATAAATAAATACATCTTTTAAAAATATGAAGGAGAAATTTCTAAATGATGTATACAATGTGTTGTGGTACTTTAGAGAAGGGAGAGTTAATAGGAAATTTTATAGGGTAGTAGAATTGTACTTTATGATTTGGATAAGATGTGAATAGTCCAGGAACAGATGAGAGAAGAAAGAAAAAGCATAGGTAAAGCTCTAAAATTAAGAAAACAGTATGAACAGTAAAGACCAAGTCATTTAGTTTAGGTACAACTTAGCTGAGTTTGGATGCCAGATTGAGGATTTTGAAGTCGATTCTATATATTGTGGGAAGATGCTAAAGTTTTTCAGGTGGGAGAGTAAGTGGCATAAATATGGTTCCTTTGGGAAGATTCATATGTGAGCAGTAAAAAAGAGAAAAAAGGGAAGGAAGGGACTAAGATTCCAAATGCTACAGGTGGAGGGGTGGGGGTGGGGGGTTGCAGGAGTCTGGAAGCAGTAACCAGAGTGACAGATATTAATAGGAGAGAAGGTGAGATGTGAAATCAGTGTTGTGGCGGCAACAGCTGTGGGAGCTGAGAGGTAGGGAGCAGAGACAGCTCTGATGTTTCATTCTCCATGAAAGGTAGAGATTCCAGGAGCCAGGGCACATTTGGTGGAGAAGGTAATTATTGCTGGATCTCTTGACTCTGAGGTGTTTAAGAAGAATCCAGCTGGAGAGTCACAGTGAGCATTTATGAAGTGCTAGTAAATCACTCCTGTGGTCTTGCTTATGTTTATATACATGGTTTTCCTCAACATCGGTGAGAGCTCTTCCAGGCAGAAAGTCGCCACATAATTCGTCTTTCTGTTTTCAGGGGAGGGCCTGCAACATGGTAGGTGTTCAGTAAATGCTGGTGAATTCTATACACATCTAATTTGGTCAGAGGATGAGGAATTCACAGAAATGCTCTCCACTCTCTGTAATCTATTATTCCTACCTCCCCCTTTCTAATTTCCAGCCAGAAAGAAGATGAAGAAAGAAAGAGAAAAGAAGAGGAAGATCAGAGAAATGCTGCTGGGCACAGTTCCCACGGTGGTGGCGGCAGTGGTGGAGAAGGAAAAGCTCAGGTGAGAGGACCTTTAATGTCCCCAATCCAGGTGGCCGTGGACGTTGGTGCCATGAGGAGCCTATGGTAAAGTGGAACGTACATCTTGCTGGTTTGAAAATGTCCTTGGAAGAACAGGGGAGTTTCCCCCCAACCTGGAGGGTGATAACTCAGCAATTTTTCATCCCTCTGGGCGTCATTTTGACATCTTTAAACCCGGAAAGAATTAACATAATGACCTCATCCCAGTACCGGACTGCTTTTTACATAATGTGGCTCTCATGCCAATAATTGATCACAGGAGAGAAAGTGGTATAAACATGGAGATGTGCCACATCAGCATCACATGCTCTTCATTTTCTCTTATTCTCTCTTTCCCTCAGTGGAGCCACTTTTCAGAGGCGTATTTTCTGTTGATCCAAGACAGCATAAAACAGCATGGTTTTCCGAGGCAGATGGTTTGTGGTACGGCCCTGCCCCTGCCTGTAGGACTTGTGCAGCATGGACTAAATTACTTCATCTCACTGAACTCTAGCTCCCCTTATTCAACAGTACTCTTATAAGGAGAGAATAAAATAGTTTCGGCAAATTTTTAGCACATTTTCTGAGACGCTTTTAAGGATCAGAATCACAGCAATTCCTTGGGCACGGGGACACCACTGCGTAAGATTACAGCTGCTTGATCTCTCCTCTTATGACCTTGGGATATCAAGACTGTTTGCTTCCAGATCTGACACAGGCTCAACATATGTCTTTGATAAATTCGGGCTGTTCTGTTTTTCTCTGTCTCCTAAGGAGGCGACATCCTCACTCTCATGGGGTAGAGCTGGTAAGGCCCTTTGTCAATCTTCAGAGTTCGCTGGAGCCTGTCTTCTTTGGCGTTTGCATAACTTTATACTTTCCTCCAGCATTCCTTTCTCCCTTCTACCTACCCCAGAGGTCAGATTTTTTTTTCCTGTAAAGACCAAATAGCAAACATTTTAGGCATTCTGAGTTGTATAGTCTGTGTTGCTTCCATTCAGTTCTGCCACTGTTGTCAGAAAACAGCCGTAGATATACCTGAATGAGTGAGGGCATTTCACGTTTTATTTATAAAGTCCCATATATAAAAACAGGCAACAGGACAAATTAGTCCTGTAGGCTCTAGTTTGCTGACCCTTCATCTATACGATTAAGTCCCAGTCCGCTTTATAATTTCCCTGTGTAAAGCCTTAAAAGCAACATTATTATCCATGACAACTGACGTCTTAGAATATGGGTGATTCCAGTCCCCTCTCTGTAGAAAGCAGTGCTAGAAGTTATATATAAGAGGAGGTAAATAAGAACTTTCCTTACTCAAATTGTTGAACAAAGTTAACAGTAATGCAATAGCCCAGGTAATCTGGAGACCTACCCTCCTCTCCTTTTTCAGGACCAGTGTGCAGAGTTTCGGGACAAATTGCAAAATGGAAAACTCAGCTGTACTCGGGAGCGTGATCCTGTGCGTGATGCTGATGGCAAGTCTTACAACAATAAGTGTACCATGTGTAAAGAGATACTGTAAGTACTTCTTTCAACTGGCAGTCTAAAGGATAGTCACCACTTCCACTGAATGACTGGCTATTTCTCATTTACTTACAGCTTCCTCCAGGAAAATTGCTCTTTCTGTTAATTCCCAAATATGTCTCTTTCCCTTACATCCTCTGAGGAACAACAAGGCCTAGCAATGGCAGCTACTCAATGTCTGATTCCTACTCCATTTTCTGTCATAATTCTGTGACCTATAAGTACATCATGGTAGAAAATTGTGCTTTAGCACATATAATACCTAAATCCTATGCAGAATTTGTGAAGGTCATTTGGGATAGCTGGGCAGCATAGTTCAAGAAGGTTGTTTCTTATATGGGTGCTGCACATTTATTGTATAATCTAGGGTATGTTTCTTCTATTTTCCCATGGTGAATGGTACTGAATTGAAGTGTTTTTTAATCCAACTCAGCCAAGCTTGATTTATGTTACTGAGGCAAGTGTTACAACATAACCACTGCTGTATATTAAGGTAGTTTTCCAGGTGACCTTGATGGGTACTCATAGTTC
The DNA here is from genome assembly GCF_053574225.1 of Canis aureus. NCBI lineage: Eukaryota > Metazoa > Chordata > Mammalia > Carnivora > Canidae > Canis > Canis aureus. Next base: position 43,123,105 of record NC_135615.1, read on the forward strand.
TAAAATTTTATGCATACATCACAATGCTATTATGGCATTTAATTGATACCTATTTAATAATATGTAATGCTTCTCCACACAAACACCTTTTTCCTTAAAAAGAAATTACAATCTTGTGATAGCATGGGACATGTGAGAAAATTTAATTAAATGAAATGGTGGATTTTACAGATAAGAAAAACTGAAAAAAATTTTAAGTTAAGGTCTCATAGGGGAGTGAACTTCAGAGCTGAAACTAGAATCCGGTTCCTCTGAATACCAGCCTAAAGTTTATTCACATTTTGAAAATTCTTTAATAGAAGCAGGGGAATAGAATAGAGCAGTGCTAGGGTTTTAGCATCAGATGAATTTAGCTTCATCTGGAATAGGTTATTTCACTTTCTTAGTTTCCTATTTATAATGGGGGTAGAGGCAACAATAATATCGTAGCCAAATAATGTTTCTTCTGAAAGCTAAATAAGAATTACCATGTAAAACTCTTAATACAGTGCCTTGCACAAAGTAAGCATGCAATAAATGTGAACTGTCACATTAATACCATCATTAGTGTTCAGTAAGTAGTACATATCATGGATAGTAATAAATAATAACTGTTGTGATCTCTTATGCTATACTGTGTTGTTCTTTTGCAAACTTCCACTTTGCAAATATGATTAATATAATTGAGATAGCTTTTCACTTATGAATTTGTTTCTTTTTGCATCACATATTAAGAGTAGATAATTTTATTCAGGAACAAATTATGATCCTGAAATGCAGAAATTGTGAAGATAACATTTTTGCTGATACAATCAGTTTCATCTATAAGACACATAGCTGGAGTATTTAACAAAACACAACACAACTGGAATATACCTAGCAATCTTTGGAAATCATTCATCTGATAATAAATGATTTTTAACTGTCTGCTATGTAATTGGCACTACTCACGGACAATCATTCTTCACATGAACAAGACAAACTTCCTGCTGTGGAACCGTAATATAGAAAAGACAGATAATGAATAAATAAGCAAATAACTACATAGCACAAGGCCAGATAGTAATAAAAATAAAGAAAAGTAAGTCAACAGAGAGAGATTGAAGTTTTTGCTTTGTTTATGGTGTTCAGGGAAGGCCTAACATGTGAGGGACACCTGTAAAAAGTGAGTGAAGTGAAACATCTAGACATCTGGAGGAAGAAAGTTTCAGACAGAGCAAGAATCAATGCAAGCTTCTGAAGATATAAAATTACCAAGCTCAAGACACAGAGAGGAGGTCATCATGTCTTAAAATTATTGCATGGAAAATTGCAGAAAATGAATTTGGGGAGATCAAATAAGGTTATTTTAGGCCAAGAGAAGGACATTGGATTTTATTCTATCTGTGATTAGAAGTTACTGGAGGCTTTTGATCAGAGCCATGATTATTACTAGCATTCCATTAAACTGAAGCATTCCAGTGCCCTTTTTTTCTAACGGTACTTATTTAAAATGTCATGATTTTATATATGTTTGAATTTTCAGGATATATTTTACTACCATTTTACTACACAAAAGGGAACTCTCTAAAAAAACATATGTATTCATGTTATGTACATTCATACACATGTTTGTTTTGTGTACAAAACCAAGTGAAACTTTGAAAGAGGAATAAGTGTATTAGAATTTTGCAGTATTTGGATCCTGGGCCAACTGCATCAGAATGATGTAGCTTGTTAAAAATCAGTCTACAGAGTCCCAGTCTAGAAATTGACAGTAAACCTGTTGGGATGGTCAGTGGATCTGAATTTTAAAAAATCTCACAGGTGTTTCTTAAAGCCACAAAAACTTAGGGTGCCACAGACATAAATATTTTACCAGAAAAGTAAGAGATTAAAAACAACAACAACAACATGATCCTAAGGTACTTTCTAGATTACTTGTCTTTTCTCTCTCTTGGGCTCCATGCTGTAAGAAATAATATTCTAATGTATTGCCTTACTCATCAAGTCACTAGAATGGTGAGTTGGTGAAGAATGAAAAGCCACAACTTATAATGAATGGATGAACACTGGGCTTAAGACCTGAAACTTGCCTCTAAATATCTGATGGGTTTAATATTGAGAAGATGTAATGGATTCAGCAAACTTGTTCTGTGTTGTCCTGGAATTGTGAAGTAAGACTGGAGGGCAGAAGTTAGACAGAGATAAATCTGGACACAAATAAAGGGAACTTTGGAATTACTTGAGCTGACTTTCTTATAATATCTACCTTATGTACCCTGTGATGAGGAAGCCTCCTTACTAATAACTGAGCGGCTGTCTGCCTTATGGATGCACAGAGATTCTCTGGGAAGGAGATGGTTTAGGGTACCCAAACTCTAAGGCTACTTCCAAACCTGAGTTTGGGCTAGCAGGATAACTATTGACTCTTTTCTCTTTCAGGGAAAGAGAAGCAGAGGAAAAAAATAAGCATTCTGGCTACAGATCAAATGAGACTGAATCAGCATCAGAAAAGGTAAGTCATTAACTAGATTTTGACAAGAATGGTCTTTCTGTAAGTCAATACTTGGCAATCAAAAATATGGAAAGAGAGTGTCACTGTTGCCAACCAAGATCTTTGCCCTAAGAAGGTTAGAAGCCATCATAAATGTCAATATTGCTAGTAACTTGTTCAATGTAGAAATTTAATGCCAAATGGAAATCTTTCAGTCTAATATATTGCAAAGCACTTTTATAAATAGTAGTCTGTTTTATTGTCACAACCACCTGGTCAAATACATTTTTTAACTTTATATTGTAGATGGGGAGAATGAGGCTCAGCTGCTGTAACAAATTCCTATCAACAGTGGCTAAACCAACACAAATTTATTATCATGCATTTCTGGAGTTCGGAAGCCCTAAATGGGTCTCATTGTATTAAAACCAAGGCATCAGTAAGGCTGTGTTTCTTTGTGAAGGCTCTAAGGACGATCTGTTTCATTGCCTTTTCTAACTTCTAGAGGCTGCCTGCATTCTTTGCCTTGTGGCCACCTTTAAAATCCTCAGTGGCCAGTTGAATTGTTTTCAGGCTGCATCACTCTGATACTGACTTTTCTGCCTTCCTCTTTCACTCATGAGAAACTTTGTGATTACACTAGCTACCCAGATAATTCAGGATAATCCTTCCATTTTAAGGCCTAATTAGCAATCTTAATTCTATCTTCAACCTTAATATTTCCTTACCATGTAAGGCTACATACTTACAAGTTCCAGGAATTAGAATGTTGACGTGTTTGTAGATCATTATACTGCCTCCCAGCAAGGTTAAGTGGCTGCCTGACTCTTGAATCAAAATCTTCAAATTTTCAAGCCCTAATACTGTGTGAAATCAGTCATTTACATTGTAATCTTTTCTTCTTTTTAGGACACGTGTGATGAGTTTAGAAGCCAAATGAAAAATGGAAAACTTATCTGCACCCGAGAAAGTGACCCTGTCCGGGGTCCAGATGGCAAGACACATGGCAATAAGTGTGCTATGTGTAAGGACAAACTGTGAGTATTTTCAAAAATGGGACTTTAATTGCGAATATTGAAGTATAATAATAATTTCTCATCAGTTTGAGAAAATGACTTCTTTTTAAAAACAGATCTAATTATTACTGAGGTGTTTGTTCACTTTGGCTGAAATGGTATTTTTGCATTTTTTTCTTCAAGGGAAAGGGAAGCAGCTGAAAGAAAAAAGAAAGAGGAGGACAACTTGAGAAACACAGGAGAAAAGAGTAATGAAAACCAGGTAGTGTGTGTTAGACAACTAATACTTAAAGCTGGATGCTTGGTTGTAAGGTTAATTCATTCAGCAACTATTTATGGAATGTCTGCTGTGTCCTACACATTGTGTGTTTGATGATGAACAACAAAGCATGGCCAGGTCTTGCAAAGAAATAGCGTTCTATTCAATGTCCGGAAAGCAACTCTGATGCACTTACCACCTGTTTACAGGACCAATGACAGTCATCAACTTATTGCAATTATTAAGTGGATTTCTTCTTTATTTTTTAAAAAAGATTTATTTATTTATTTACTTATTTGAGCAAAAGAGAGCATGTGCATATGGGTGGTGGGAGGGGCATAAGGATGGAATCTTCAAGCAGGCTCCTCACTGAGCATGGAACTTGGTGTGGGGCTCAGTCTCCCAATCCATGAGATCTTGACCCAAGCCAAAACCAAGAGTTGGACACTTAAGTGGCTGAGCTACCTGGGCACCCCTCTTCTCTTAAGTTTTATAACAAATAATTAAGCAAATAGATACCAAAATTACAAACAAAATAACAAATATCAAAAACTTGGAGCTCCAGATGATAAATTCCTGACTAGGTATTCCAGTATCATCTTGTATTCAATATGGGCTTTAAAAATAATGTTTAATGCTTTACAACACTAACATATAGAATATGGCACAGCACAATCTCTTCTAATCCATCTGGGGACTCCAGTTAGAGAAGAGAAAATCATAGGGGAAGGGAAGAAAACATAAAATAAGATGAAAATTGAGAAAGAGGCAAACCATGAGACACTGAACTCTAGGAAACAAACTGAAGGTTGCTGGAGGAGAGGTAGATAGAGGGAAGGGGTAATTGGGTGATTGGCATTAAGGAGGGCACTTGATGTAATGAGCACTCTGTGTTGTATGCAACTGATGAATCACAAATTCTACCTCTGAAATTATTTTTAAAATAACATAAACAAATAAATAAGCTATTCCACTTTTAAAAAAGTGAGAGAAAGAAAGAAAAGAGAAATCATAAAGTTTCCCCAGGAAATTTTCCCATTAATGAGGGAATTTTTCAGTAGGTCTATATTGCCTTACAAAATGAACCATTAATAGTAATTTTCCTTTTTAAAAAATATGTTGGGAATATCTGTTATGCTTTTTGGTAAATGAATGGCCTTGAGAAAGGATTCTGTTATACCACTTCAAATGATCTCTACAGGCTGTCTATTCTACTTATAATCTTGGTCAATATTTTTCTTTTTTAATATCTATTTGAGAAATTTTGAACAAAAAATACTCTATTCATATATGAAAAATATCCAGACATTTTGTGTGTTTGTGTGGCAAAAAGAGAGCTATGGTCTTACCTACATATGCATAGTAAAACTTTTTACAAAGCACATACATCATCATATTTTAACCTCTGTTTTGAACAAAAGATTTACAATAGTCATGTTTCAGTTTCAAAAAGGAAAGAAAACTGTTTTATTATTATTATTATTAATTATTATTATTATTATTATTATTATTATTATAGAAACCTAACAGGAACAAAAGAGGAAAGGATTATATACATAGATGAAGGTAATAGTAGGCAATAAATGAAAATAAGGCAAAGTTACATCAAATCGGGTACTTACAACATCCAACTTCATTAGCTGGGGAAGCCCTGTGGATAACAGCCAGGCTGGAGTCCCAACTGAGAGGCCTGGGGAGACCATCCCCATAAGGGCCATATGTACAGGGCATATTGTAGGGTTTGAAATTAAACATTTGTGTACCTACCTGCAGTTTTCAGTGAGCTGCATTTCTATGTTACCATGTTTCTGTATTTTCAAGGAGCCTCGGCTATGTCTATCTGCCTCCCCTCCTGGATTCCATGCCAGAGGGGCCAGCCCAGTCTGGAACAGGAAGGGGTATGAGACAAGATTTATAACTCCTGGCATCTAGAACAGAAGGTCCAGTTCTGACGTGGAGACCAGATAATATATTCTAAACAATGAGGCTCCCAAGATTATTCACACAGCATGAGGCTCACAAACAATATTCATTCCTTAGCTTGCCTATGTACACACAAGTCCAAATAGTTGACTATGCAGGACAAGTCATAAAAACATTTATCCATATAGAACACCTTCCCAGTACAAACTTTCAGTTCTAGAATAAATGTCATGGAGATATACAAATGCAGAATATAGTCAGTAACATTGTATTAACGTTGTATGGTAACAGTAACTAAATTTATTGGGGTGACCATTTTGCAAAATGTGCAAATGTCAAATCACTATGCTATATACCTAAAACTTATATAATATTGTATGTCAGTTACACTTCAGTAAAAAGATAAATAAGCCCTCCCTAAATCTATGCAGCAGGTGATATTGTTGCAGTTTTTCAGTTGAGAAAAACTCAGAGAAATTAACTACACACAGGTAATAAGAGCTGGAGATTGCACTTATAGAGCAAAGAATGCAGTATGGGCAGATGGGTGCTATCATAAACGCACACACACACACACACACACATATATACATAGTATTTTGTGTAGCTGGAAAAGGAACTGATACTAACAACTTCCAAAAGGATGGCTGTAGACATTTAATATTTTGATCAAGTTTTCAATTCCAGAGAACATTTTTTAATGCTGCAGGTAAAAGTAGGTATGGAGTTGTTCATGGGTATCATGATTTAAAGAAAGGAAAGGGGCACCTGGAAGGTTCAGCTGGTTGAGCGTCTGACTCTTGATTTCAGCTCAGGTCATGATCTCATGGTGATGGAGTTGAGCTCCATGTCGGGCTCTGTGCTCAACTTGGAGTCTTCTTGTCCCTCTCCCTCTGCTCCTCCCCCACCCCATGCTCCCTCTCTCTCTCTTTCTCTCTGTCCAAAATAAATAGATAAAATCAAAGAAAGAAAGAAAGGAAGGAAGGAAGGAAGGAAGGAAGGAAGGAAGGAAGGAAGGAAGAAAGAAAGAAAGAAAGAAAGAAAGAAAGAAAGAAAGAAAGAAAGAAAGAAAGAAAGAAAAAGAAAGGAAGGAAGGAAGAAAGAAAGAAAGGAAGGAAACTGCCATCTAGGTTACGAGCAGTATTTTTTCAAGATAATCTTCCCATATCTCTCTCCTTTGGCTCTTTGAGCTTGCAGGTAGTTTATGACAAATCTCTATTGATGTCTAAAAATTTCATCAGAGACCAGATCCTGTGGATTCAGTTCCATTGTCCTCTTTTTAAAGTTCTTATTTTTCAATGACTATAAAAGGCAGCTTTATCTTCTTACAAGTGTTTAGTAGTTTTATTCTCTGCCAGGTGAAAGCTCAGAAAATAAGAAAGTTTGTTAGCAGATTTCTGATCACAGTTCCAACATTGACTTACTTAATCTCTCTGAGCCTTATTTTCTTGTCTACAAAATGAGGATAATGAGTATTTATCTTCTAGGTTTTTTGTGACCAGCAAAGGAAGTTCGTTAAAGCATGCAACAAAATGCCTGGCATATAATAATGGAGACTTGATTTTTTAAAAAATTATTTTGTTCTTGAGGAACATAGATACATGTCTTGCCAAAAGAGCACCTGTTGGTTCATTCTAGGGCTTTTTATGCGTGGAGTAATGAATACAGCTTCAGGGAGACAGGTTTGGGGCTCAGCCTGCTAAGAATTGTATTTCCACAGTACAGGCTGCCTGAGGCAGTAGTGAAATTCCACTGGGACAGGGTAATTATTTGAGGGGGATGCTTTTGAGAAGATTCTAACTTCCTAAGCAGATATTGAATAAAATGCCTTGACATACACTCCATCTCTAAAATTTTGTTTTCTCTAGATTTTATTTCCCTCCTCAAATATTATGAGTTTACATCTTACAAATTATGTTCTAAGTTTTAGAGATCAAACTATCATGGCAACATCTTTTTTCTGTTCCTCTTGGCAGGATCAGTGCCACGAATTCCGGAGTATGGTGAGAGAGGGGAAGCTTATCTGCACCAGAGAAAATAACCCTGTTCGAGGTCCAGATGGCAAGATGCACGTCAACAAGTGTGCTATGTGTCAGAGCATCTTGTACGTGAAGAGGCTTATCAATCAGTTTGATATTTTGTGCTTATTTGTGAAGAGACAGATCTTTTTAATTTGAAACTTTAGGCCCTGGTCATTGCACATTAAAAACATACGAGGCCTTCACTTTAGAAGAGGATAGTGAGCTTCCAAAACAATCTCACAAGAAATTTTTATTATTATGATAGGAAGCATAATCATACCTGGAATATCTAAGACAGGGAGATAGCTATTGTATAGTGTCAAAGTCCCTGGCTTTCAAAGAGGAAGTACATCAGGTGACTAATGGGAGACATGCCAGTTCGCTTTGCAGTACCTCACTTCCTCTTGTATGTATAGGAAACAATTTCTACATAATAGACTTTTCTCAAGGATTTAAGAAGATTATATTTTTTAACATTTATAAACTTTAAAGCAATATAACTACATAAAGAAAATATTGGAGAGTTCAGTTTTAATTTAATATGAAAAAGAGAAAGGAGAGATGAAGCAACTCTGTATGAGAACCATACAAATATTTTATTAAGGAAAAAAATGCAATGGCCTTCTAGGAGCATAAGATTCTGGATGACAGTGTGGTAACTGAATTTATGAAAGTTGATAGCATTGCCATAAATGCACTATGAAAATTTCAAGAATTAAGAATCACTAATTTAAAAAAAATATTTCAGATATATTTTTTTGAGATATGAGAAAACAGTGTTAGATTTGCTAAGGTTTAGAATTGAAGAAATACTTCATTTAAAAAGCTCAGTAAAAAAAAAATTCAGTAAGAACCCTATTAAAAAAAATCCTATCCTTTTTAATTCTTTAGCCAGCGAGAAGCGAGCGAAAGAAAAAAGAATGACGAAGAAAAATCAAGCGCCAAGCCCTCAGACGATGCAAAGGTCATTTCTTAAAAGATGCGAAGATAACTGCCTTCCCTTTCATCCTCAGAATCTGACATTCTCCTCCAGTTTTTGGATAATAAAAATACCAATGTTTTGCTTCAAAGAAAATAGACTTTGCTAGTATTTCATTTTGGTTATAACAACATTTTTATCTGGCTTTAAGGTTTAATATTTTTCTCAGTTTTGTAGAGGATTTGCCCACACTGTGTGTCAATTGTTGCTCTATTCTCTCTTTGGGAGAAATACAGATTGAAAAATAGTGTGTAGGACAGCCCGGGTGGCTCAGCGGTTTAGCGCCACTTTCAGCCCAGGGCCTGATCCTGGAGACCCGGAATCGAGTCCTACGTCGGGCTCCCTGTGTGGAGCCTGCTTCTCCCTCTGCCTGCGTCTCTGTCTCTGTCTCTCTCTCTGTCTCTGTGTGTGTGTGTGTGTCTGTGTGTGTGTGTGTGTCTGTGTCTCTCATGAATAAATAAATAAAATCTTCTTTAAAAAAAAAAAGAAAAATAGTGTGCAAAATTCCTTACCACCCAATTGCGTGTTTTCCTCTGACACGAAATGTGTAATGAGGCTTCAGGTAGCTTGTTGACACTGATTTTTACAATTCAGGTAATATAAGCTAATTTCAAATCCTTCCCTTTAGCTTCTCTCCTTGATGTCTTTTCTATTTCCTCCAGATAGTTTTCTTAGCATCAACCAGTTGATAATGTGCATGCGTGATTTGCCTTTTCTATTTACTTTTCAAGGCTGCAAAGAAGACATCTTCATTCAGTACTTTGCAGTGATAATCATATTTGTAGCATTAGATTCCTATAATACTGCCCTTTGGTCAAGAGTACAGCTCATGTGGAAAATGAGGGAAAGGAAGCCAGGAAGGAAAGGAGGAAGGACACAAGCTCCATCGAGTGTTCCCCTCTGCATTTCCAGGACCCAGGCAGAGAGGTTTGGAATGAAGTGGGGAATGGAAAGTTTAAAATCTGGGCATTCCTTGGCCTCCACTGCCAAGATAAGTGCAATGATGCTGAACTCAGAGCTAAGAAAGGACTTTCTAAAACTATGGGTTTCTTTTTTTTTTTTTTTAGAAAGGGGAAGAATCCTGTTCACTTTCCCTTTCTCATTTTCTAGGACGAGTGCAGTAACTTTCGGCAGTACGTGAGGAATGGCCAGCTCATATGCACTCGAGAGAATGACCCTGTGAGTGGTGCTGATGGAGAAGTATACAAAAACAAGTGCCACATGTGCAGAGCTGTCATGTGAGTAAGAGGACTCTGTTACCCCTCCAGCTAGTGGGGGAATTGCATTGTTATTTTTTTAATTTTTCAATTTTTATTTTTTGGTGTAAAGGTTGTTTTCATTAAAGCATGGGAACAGGACCCATGGGAACTGCATCTTTAGGAGCTGCGGATTAACGTGTATGCTCATGAATCCATGGTATCCTTAAAATAAACCTTTAGATTCAAGGCCCTTAAGTTGAGAACACCTGATATAGGAGACAGGAAATCCAGATATGAATTCTAACCCAGATATTTACTAGCTGTGTCACCGGAAAAAAAATTTTTTTCAACTCTCAGGATCATAGCTACAAGAAATTCTTCCAAATCTTTGTTTCATAACTAGATCAGACTCAACAGGGAAGTCTTTTTCAGAGATACAAATTCTTACATCAAAAATGTATTTGGCATAAAATTCGAGGCTAAGGAATTTGTTGTTTAGAAGGGGTTTCTAAGTTACTTTGATAAATAACCATATTTGGGGACCAATGGACATGATAGATACTGATGATGGTGGTTATGAAAACACTGTAAACACAATCAAAATCATCAGTATTTTTTTAGCTCTTTGTAGTATGTTCCTAGAAACAGCAATTACCAATACTACCTTCATTTTATGTTCCAGAAAAGCTAAGCTCAAGGAATTTAAGCAACCTGTTCAAAGTCATAGATCTATTAAGTGATGAGTGCCCTAAAGCAGTTCCCCATTGTGTACTTTTCTTTACATCATTGTCCTCTGGTTGATGTTCTGGTTTCTATCATACTTTATTTAGGATTGCTTAGCTTCCCACTGGAAGTTGTAGGTGATAGTCTTTGTGGCTATAACTTTAAATTACTTTTTATCTTCTTCTGTAGTCAAAAAGAAGCTTTGGAAAGGGCAAGATATAGAGAAAAGCCATCCCACGTTAGATTTATGGAGGAAAACAGCCCAACTTCCTCCAGTTCTTCTCTGGTAAGAATGACTACTCCTGAAAAGCCAGTTATTAATGCATTTATGTTTGGAGTCTATTGCCACTCGCCTTCCATGAGCTTCATTTCCATAGAAAGTCTTTGGAAAGTATAATACAGGGACTCTTGGGTGGCTCAGTGGTTGAGCGTCTGCCTTTGGCTCAGGGCATGATCCTGGAGTCCAGGGATCGAGTCCCACATCAGGCTTCCTGCATGGAGTCTGCTTCTCCCTCTGCCTATGTCTCTGCCTCTCTCTCTCTCTCTCTCTCTCTGTGTGTTTCATAAATAAATAAAATCTTTTTATAAAGAAAAAAAAAGGAAAGAGTAATACAGTATAGCTCCAAACCCTTTTTATGTATTTCATGCTCAGTGAGAGTTCTGGGATTACTCATCAGTGCATTATTCTGTGCTCTTTTAGGTTATTAGCCCTGTTCCAAGCCAATATAGTACATTATTGAAAATTTAAAATATAGGTGTGTCATGAATGTGATTTATTGCACATATGGTCATATTAATAGTTAGGAGCCTCGATTGTGAATTTCATCAGGCCAAAAAAACTCTTCACTCAGCCCCCTCTCTCTCCCTCTCCCCAAACCAACCCTCTTCCCCATAGCCTAGAGGGGTGTGTGGGGCATGTTCACACTGGTGAAATTCCACCAATCAGCAATTCACAGTGGTTAAAGCTCATTTATTCAAAATGCAAGCTCATGGCCATCAGTAACATACACCTTAGCGTAAATTAGCCTAACAGGTTTGCTTTTTTAGAGCTTTGCCAAGGTCAGGAATAGAAGAAAGAAAGGGAATAGGAGAGCATGAGGAATATTCATAAAGTACAATATCAAATTGGCCTCTAAAAGTAAAACTTTAGCAGCTAGTCTGATGACCCAGAAAAAAGAGAAAGAAAAGTGTCAAACATAAATTTTATCTTATTATTTGCCCAATTTAAGCAGGATAGTAGATGAGTTGCACTAGTGAACTACATATTAATTACATATTTCTAGAAAATTAGATGCTACCCTAGGAGTCCCATAAACATGAAGAGAAAATATTCACAAAATCTGTTCTTTTTTTCTCTAGCTTTATTGAGACATAATTGAAATATAACATTGTATAAATTTAAAATGTACAGTGTGTTGATTTAGTACACTTTTTTAAAAAAAGATTTTATTTATTTATTTGAGAGCGAGAGAGAGTTCACACAAGTTGGTGGAGAGAGGCAATGGGAGAGGGAGAAGCAGACTCCCTGGTGAGCAGGGAGCCCAATGTAGGGCTTGATCCTAGGACTCTGGAATCATGACCTGAGTTGAATGTAGATGCTTAACCTATTGAACCACCCAGGTGCCCCAATTTAGTACACTTTTATGTTGCAAAATGATACCACTGTAGTGTTAGTGAACAGTGCCATCACCTTACATAATTATCATTTTTGTGTATGTGGTGAGAACATTTGATATTAAGACTTACCACTTTTAAGGATATAATACAGTATCATTAGTTATAATCACCATGTATTACACCCCAGAACTTATTCATCTAGTAAGTGAAAGTTTGTACCCTTTGACCAACATCTCCCATTTCCCCAAATCCCATTCCCTGGTAACCACCATTCTATACTTTGCATTTTTAGATTCCACATGTAAGAGGTATCATACAGTATTTGTCTTTCTCTGACTTACCTCATTTAGCAAAATGTCCTAAAGATTCATCTAAATTGTTATAAATGACAGGGTTTCCATCTTTCTCATTGAATAATATTCAGTGAAAGAATAATTATTCTCGTTGAATAATATTTCAGTGGAGTGTCTGTGTGTGTGTATGGGTGGGGGGGAAGGTGACATATATTCTTTATCCACTTATCCAATGATGGGCATTTAGGTCGTTTCCATATCTTGACTATTACAAATAATAAAATCTGTTCATCTTTAAAAAAACATTCTACTGAAGTATAATAGTCATATAGAAGAAGTATGCTTATCATGAGTGTAAATGCAATATCATGAGGCTAAATGCAATATCACAAAGTGCCCACACTTGTGTTATTAGCACCTAGGTCAAGAAATAAGATACTGCCAGCAGACCAGAGGCCTCAAGGTTCTTCCTAATGTACCATCTGCTTTTGAGCTGAGCTTTCTCTTGAAGAAGAGAACCATATTCATTATTCATTTTGTCATCCATTCATTCATTCTATGAATGTTTATTGAACACCTACTGTTTTCCAAGCATTATTCATGTGTATGAGAACAGAAGCAAAGCAAACAGAACTCTCTACATTCATGGAGTTTGTATTTGAAGAATATTGATACTAGATAATGTGTGAACAAATAAGATATAACTCCAAGGTGAAAATGAAATAAAATAATGATATAATAAATACTAGGATCAGGGTGAGGGGGCTACAATTTTAAGTAGTCTATGTAGAAAAGCACTCTGAGGCAACATTTATACCAAGGTCTAAAGGGATTGATGCCATATGTGTTAAGTAAGAGGACAGGATTCCAAGAAAAGAATAGCAGAGCCCCAAGGAAGGAGTCAAAGGACATCAAGGAATCCAGTGTAGTTTAACTAGAGTGACCTCAGAGAGAGCCATAGAAGAGGAAGTCATTAGAGTAACAGAAGGCCATATTATACAGGATTTTGTAGACTTTATTAAAGATACTGACTTTTTATTCTGAATGAAGATTTTAAGAAGAGGAGTGATGTGATCTGATTTATTTTTAAAAAGAATAACTCTGCCTGGTATGTTGAAAATACACTACAGGGAGGCAAGAGCAAAATCTGGACAGTGAGTTAGTCATAGCAATAATCAATGGAGAGATGATGCCAGTTTATACATGGTAGTAATGGTAGAAGTAATGAGAGGTGGTTGGATCCTGAGTCTGCTCTGAAGGTGGAATCAACCATAATTGTTTCAGAGTTGTTGTACCGTGTAAGAAAAAAGGAGAAGTAGCCTGTTGTTGTTGCTTCTTTGTAATGTAGTTTTGAACCTTGTAGCAGCATATACCTGAAATAATATTAAGGATATATCTGGTTTAGTCCTACCTTTGCCAGCGATGCATAAAAGGTGTTTGTCTAAATTCTCCCTGAATATCTATCAGTATGGAACTCACCATAATCTAAAGCACTCCATTGGATGTTTGAATTATTTTTTTAAGATGTTATCTATTTTATTTTAGAGAGAGGGGGATCTTTAGTATTTTCTTATGTAATATACCAACTCTGAACCATTTATGGTTGACTCCACCTTCAGAGCAGACCCTGGATCTATCCACCTGTCAAAGTCCCTCGCTCTCCCCCTCTGCTCCTGTCCCCAATTGCATGCATGTGCATAAGTGCATGTGCTCAATCTCTCTCTCTCTCTCTCTCTGTCTCTCTCCCCCTCTCTCTCTCTCATAAGAGAAATAATGGGGACGGGGTAGAAGGGGAAGAATAGGGACAAGCAGACTCCACACTGAGCGTGGAGCCTAAAGTGGGGATCCATCTCATGACCCTGAGATCCTGACCTGAGCAGAAAGCAATAGTCAGCCACTCAATGAACTGAGCCACCCAGGCACCCCTGGATGTTTGAATTATTTATCAAAACAAATAAACTAGCAAACAGGTACTTCTTTATGCCTCTGGAATGAATGCCTACAGATATGGTACTATTAAATTTTCTATTTCTTCTGTTTCAAAAAAGTGATTTTCAAGGAATGTAAAAAAATTTTTTTTAAAGATTCTTATTTATTCATGAGAGATGCAGAGAGGTAGAGACATAGGAAGAGGGAGAAGCAGGCTCCCTGTGGGGAACCTGATGTGGGACTTGACCCCAGGACCCCGGGATCACGACCTGAACCAAAGGCAGATGCTCAACCACTGAGCCACCAAGGTGCCCCTCAAGGAATTTTTAAATTTCATCTAAGTTACCAAGTTTATTGGCATATAGCTATAACATTTCCACATTATCTTTTTAATGGTCTCCATATAGTGAAACCCTCTTTTTATTTTTCATATTGGTAATGTATATTTCTTGCCTTTCAATCAGTTTTGCAAATGGCTTATAAGTTTATTAATCTTTTTAAACAACCAGTGTTTGGCTTTGTTCTGTTTTCTATTTCAAAAATTTCTATTCTGTATTATTATTGTCTTCTGTTTTCTTTGAGCTTAATTTGTTTATTATTTACTAGCTTCTTGACATGGAAGTTTAGATCATTGATCTGAAAACTTTCTTCTTTGCCAATTATGTATTTAGTTATAACTTTCCCTCAAATCACTGCATTAGCTGCTGTGATTTGATAGTTTATATTTTCATTACCATTCAATTTAAAACCTTTCTACATTCCATTATGATCACTTTGAGTCATGAATTATTTATGTGTGTTGTTGATTTTTAAATAGTGAGTTTCTATGATCTGTGCTACAGTTCTCTTACTAATGTTTCAGATGTGATTGAGGAAATCAAAAGATTTTTTCCAAGCCCATCTCTCTTGAGTGCCATTGAATAAATCTGATTTATGTTTTACTTCTTCAGGATTCTGAGATGTGCAAACACTACCGAGTATTGCCAAAGATGGGTTATCTTTGCCCAAAAAATTTGCAGCCTGTCTGTGGTGATGATGGCCAGACATACAATAATCCCTGCATGCTCTGTCATGAAAACCTGTAAGTATATAAGTTGCACTATTATATCTTCAAGTGTAGAGTTCTTGACTATGGCGATGCCCCACAGATCTACACTCATATCGATTTGAGGTGTGTTGCACCAATTTACTAATCCTAGCAGCTAAAAATTCAAATTTTGTGGATGATCTTATTCAAATATAAAATAGAGAGATTATCCTTTTGATTAAATTGCTTATATACTTTACTGAGTGGAAAAGAAAGTGGTGAGGTTAAAACAATTAGAGAAAGTGTCTATTAGCCCATATACACTCACGTGAATGTGAACATTGTCCATTCATGATGTAAAAAGAAAAAAGGGGCAGCCTGGGTGGCTCAGCAGTTTAGCACCGCCTTCGGCCCAGGGTGTGATCCTGGAGACCTGGGATCGAGTCCTGTGTCGGGCTCCCTGCATGGAGCCTGCTTCTCCCTCTGCCTGTGTCTCTGCCTCTCTCTCTCTCTCTCTCTCTGTGTGTGTCTCATGAAGAAAGAAAGAAGAAAAAGAAAAGAAAGAAAGAAAGAAAGAAAGAAAGAAAGAAAGAAAGAAAGAAAGAAAGAAAGAAAAGGAAAAAAAGTTGAGAATCATTGCTATGTTGAGTCAGCCCAGCCTATAATTTCTACTGGGCCTTATGACTACCTGATAGTCACAAATTTCCCATCCTCTCCAAGTCTTCTTCTTGAAGCAGAAGTAGTATCATTCAAGATAAAGCATCCTGGAACAAATGGTGGACTTGGAGTGGGTGCTCAGATTTATTATTGTCTGTGCATCTGTGGGCATATTATTTCATCATTCTCAGATTCATTTTTTCCATTGGACAAGTACAGACCATTCTCTGGGCCAGCTGACTTCACTGGGTTTTTGAGAAGAATTGCCATTTTTATTGGAGATTAAATATAAGGGATTTGTTTTAATACTATCATTATAGGTTTTAGCTTTGGTTGGTACTTTTCTGTTTACATACTGTCTTACCCTCACCTCCATTGACATGCCTTATGTTTGACCAGCTTCAAGTGAAAGCGTGGTGACAAATCTTGACTTTTCCATCCCACCTCCACCCCACTCCACCCCACCCAGATTTACATTATAGTCCATGCTGTTCTTGGCTTCTGAGGACACCATAAGCAAAGCCCAGAATATGAGGATGGGACACTCTACAGTTCATATACTTAGAATAACATCTAAATATGAGTGCCCTGTGTGTTCTGACATCTGTAGTTAAGACACTTGCACATTCCCTCTCACTGAATTCTCTTGACATGGTATTATTTTCATTGTACAGAGAACTAATCTGAGCCTCAGAGAGTCCAAGTAATTTGTTTAAAGTCACAGAGCTAGAAAGTAGATCAGATGGGATCTAACTACAGTTCTCTTTTCTCTCCACTGCACTACTCTTATATCCAAGACAGTAGTTGTTTAAACATTTGAGGGCTTAAAATTTCTTTGATGGTATGGAGAAAGCTACCTCTTTCCAGAAAAGAAAAGAAAAGAAAAGAAAAGAAAAGAAAAGAAAAGAAAAGAAAAGAAAAGAAAGAAAAGAAAAGAAAAGAAAAGAAAAGAAAGAAAAGAAAAGAAAAGAAAAGAAAAGAAGAAAAGAAAAGAAAAAAGAAAGAAAAAGAAAAGAAAATGAAGCAACATTAACAATTTGTAAGCATAATATTTATGGGCACACAAACCTCTTTAAATCCATCCATGGATCTTAAGAGTTTTAAAAATTAAGAAATCTCCATTTAGTATATGTATGGAACCATTCAGGAATTTGTTACTATATATGCCTTATCTTCAGCCCAGAAATTCTCCAACTTCCCTTTATTGTAAGTGTCAGGGCCTAAATTATCCATCCAGTGTTCTTTAAGCATTCCATTAACTGTGGAAACCCATATCAAGTGATACTCTAGTCAAGGGAACTTTAGAGTCAGAAACTTCAATGGCAAAAATATTAATAAATCATGCCTCAGGACGGATTTTTTAGCTAAAGGAACTGGTAGTATATTTTATGGTGGGGAAATCCAGACTATCCCTGGCAAGGGGAAATAGTATTGATTTCTGTGGTCTTTGAGGGAAGTCATTTCAACTCGAGCAGTGTCCAAAGACAAGTCAAACTACCTTGATAGACAGTGAGTTTCCCAATACCAGAAGCAAACAAGCAGATGTTTGATATGCAATATTTCTTAAGAGAGAAGCATTAAAATGCATACTTTTTGGGATGCCTTGGTGGCTCAGTGGTTGAGCATCTACCTTCAGCTCAGGGTGTGATCCCAGGGTCCTGGGATTGAGTCTCACATTGAGCTCCCCTCAAGGAGCCTGCTTCTCTCTCTGCCTAGGTCCCTTTTTCTCTCTGTGTCTCTCATGAATAAATAAAATCTTTAAAAAATGCATACCTTTTAAGACTTTTTCCAGCTATAAAATTCATACCATATGATGATGTTTTATTGTATTTTATATAATCCATATTCTATATATATTTTATATATTTTATTATATATATGTATTGTATTTTGTAATCCCACATTATCGATATCAGTACAGTGAAGCTTCTCAAAGGGATCCAGTTTTTCTATTTGTAAAATGATGGCTTTTGGAATAGATGGTCCCCAAGTTTTTTCTAACATTGAACGATTTCATGAGTATATAGGTGAATAAAATGTGATGGAATGAATCCAGCACTGAGGAAAGAATCTGGAACTGAATATGAAGAGAGAGACAAAACCTGGGTGATCCCTACTGGAAAGTAGTTGAATTCAGATCCTGGGTCTTACCTTTCATTTCAGTTCTGATTTAATGCCCAGATTTCACCCACGTTGATCCTTGTTTGTTTGTTTTTTCTCATTGTAACTGTGAATTTTCCCATCTTTTTAATTTCCTCTGTTCTGTTTCAGAATACGTCAAACTAATACACACATACGCAGTGAAGGGAAGTGTGAAGAGAACATTCCAGAAACAACATTGCTCCCTGTTCCAGCATCTGTAAGTACACTGCGTTTATGATGATACTGCCAGAGTGAGTTGGTTCTGTTTCTGTGTCTGCCACCAAATGATGGACATTTCTCTGGCTAGGTAAGTGATACTGGGTCAGGTAACCCCAGAATTGGTCACATCCTTCATTGTGAAGATAAGTAATCACTGCAATATGTGGGAATAAAATTGTAATAGTTAATATTTTTAAATGTTTACTGTTAACTGGGATCCTTAATAGATTGTTTATGAGCAATGTTCCTAACATAACACTTTGGCAAAGTATGTGATTTACCATAAAAAGATAAGAAAAGATTGCAAGAGGTCACAGAGTGACAGAACCGAATTTCAACTATTTCTGTGTAACTCCCATATTCTTGCGCTTCACACTGCATTCAACTGTTTCCCAACATGAAAATCTGGCCTTTTCATTTAAATCCCAGAAGGATGTTTTGACAAATATTATCAGGTTTGCCATTCTCCCTCTTGATTACATTTGAGGATGCTCTTCCCCAGGCAAGATGGTATATAACTTGGGGGGAAATATAGGCATTTTCAAACAAGAGAAAATATTTGTTTCCAGGTAAATATGGGTTTAAATTCCAGTTTTGTATATTCCTCATATATGAGACCTTCGGCAAATCAAAGATCTAGACCAAAGGTCTCACTAAGTTATTGAAAATCCTCAATAAATATTAACTTTTAAGCATTTGGCACAGTGTCTACAAACTAATGGCATTTGTTATTATTATCACTATTATTCTTATGCCAAAGAGACCAAAGTATGAACTTAGACAAAAAGAAGAGTCCATAGTGTAAACTTAGAGAAACAGACCTGGCACAGTGCTTATGTATTTTTAATAATTATAGTGAGTTATAGCTTAATAACTTTATATTTGATGTTAAAATATATTTATATTCAATAAAAATAAAATATTGTAATAAAGTACATTTACTAAGTAAATATTTATTATTATTCACAACTGGTTTCATTCCATTCCACTGCTACAAAAAGCTCTGGCAATAAGGGAATTGCCAGATTTAGGGCTCCTAAGCAATACTAGATGAGCCACATTCAAAAGAACTACTCAGTGAGTCTTGATATGGGAAACTGGAAAAACAAGAGATGTAAACTAAGTGTTTTTGGTTTTACATTAGCTGCTAAAAGGCCAGGTGAAGTAAGCAGAGTATGGGGGTGAAAGCAGAAGACCATATAAAATCTTAGTGGTTTGTTCCTTATTTTATTAACAGAATATAGTATCTCTCCCATCTCACAAATATACCTGATTACATATAACTCAGGACTGAAAATAACCTTTATGTGAATCCTAAAGATCACACTTTAGACTACATCTTGCTGTAATCCCATGTAGACAACTTGACAAAAACTACTTTATGAGAAATTTGTCATAGGATAATACTGATAAGATGTATTAATTAAAATAAAGAAGAATCTTGACAGGGCTAAGCATAAAAGATTTTGTAAAAGGGTTTCATTTCTTCTTTTCATTTTTGGATGTTTTCTTTTCACTAGAATGATGTAGCAGACAGGACTTATTTATGGTATTAGATGATGGAATAAATCATTAGAACAAAAGGTGTCCTTAGCATGGGTTCAGTTCCCTCTGTATGATTCAGTGGTATGATCTTCGATACACCAAGGTGGTCCAAGTGGGTCATGGCCCAGCATTGCTCTAATGACTATTATGCATGCATATCCTTGAGGTTGAAACCAATTGCCTGAACTTTGCTTCTGTATTGAAATGTTCTCTAAGAGAGTCTGGAATCTGAAGAATGAATTTTAAAAAAGGTCAGACAGTCACAACTTTCCTGGAAAAATAGACTGAAGATCCTAGAATGGCGTAATGATGCTTAGTATCTAAGAAGTATTTTCTATTACTCAGTACTGCTAAGATTGATGTAACTCAGAATTTTATGTGCTCTTTCCTGTGTGCACCCTCATGTAGACCTGTGATTAGGACAAGGATTATTATCTTTCTCATTTCACAGAAAATCAGCCTGTGGGAGATCCTGCAATTATCAAAATTATTCAACCTTATGTTTTGGGTCTGGTGCAGATCTTCTGGCTTCAAGCTTATGCTCTGCCACCATCCCTGAGTTGTCAGGAAATTCTGAAAACCAGGGACTCTAGAAGAGGGAGTATATATCTCAATTAAATAAAAATTAGCTAGCATGAAAGGAAATTTATTTTTATTTTTTATCTTTATTTTTTAAGGAAATTTCTATGTTAAGGAAAATACCAATATCATTCTGTGAAATAATAAATGACTATTCTCAATTCCGTGACAAAGATTTTCAGAGATATAACAAGACCATAGATTGTGAACCTCAAATCAAAGGAAATCTCCTAGGGTGGAAGTAAGAACTAAATGGAAGTCTGAGTTTGGAATGATAGTGCTACTGATGCTCCAGTTGTACTGGCTGACAATGTGCAGTTATATGGATAAAAACTTCCCGAGGCCCTTACCTTCTTTTTAAAAAAAACTTTATTTTTATTTTTTATTTTTTTTAATTTTTTTATTTATCTATGATAGTCATACAGAGAGAGAGAGAGGCAGAGACACAGGCAGAGGGAGAAGCAGGCTCCATGCACTGGGAGCCCGACGTGGGATTCGATCCCGGGTCTCCAGGATCGCACCCTGGGCCAAAGGCAGGCGCCAAACCGCTGCGCCACCCAGGGATCCCTAAAAAAAAACTTTAGATGTTGATTTTCAAGAGTGTATGAATATTGGATGATTCAGGCAAGGAAGGTAGATGATTAAATTCTAATGGCCTAAAACAAACTATAGTAGTAAAGCATTAGTGTTGGAGGAATTAGATTTAAGTTCTGACCCAGTGTGAGACCTTGGCAAGCCACTGACCTTCTCTGGAGCTCTGTTCCCTCCTCTGTGGTATGTTACTGACACCTACATCTTTTCATTACCATGAGGATCACACATGATCAAAGGCAGAGTTAGTATTTGTATCTCCCTCCACAGGTAATGTATACTAGTTGCTCAGGACTCATTGAATCAATTGAATAAAATGTGAAAGTGATGGTAAGTGGTGAGTTCTTGGCAGACTGCAGGGATCTATGGATTTCTTTGATTACAGTATACCTATAAATATGTAGCCCACATTTCTGTAATATTCAGTTTCTAGCACCTAACCTATCCATCTTCTCTTCTAGGACAAATGATGGAAGAATTGGTGAAAGCCATGAGGGAAAATATATGCCCAATTCTGACTCACCTAACCCTCACCATCTGTATAGACAAAGAATTCTTCAGAGCTTGTCTTATTTACTATAGAAAATAATACAAAGCTGTTGGGGGAATGAACTCACTGACTTGCAGTCTTTCCCATCCTCTTTCCTCCTAGATTCTGTGATCTGAGGGCATAGAGACATCTCCATCTGTCTGTGCGTGAAAATCTCCTGATCACAATGCTGTCTGTTCAACTACTTGTTCAATAAACGTAAACCCAGCAGAACACCATTTCTGGGATTCCTTCTCACTGCCTGGATAATAGGAATGTTGTGGGGTTTTTCGTTTTTTGTTTTGTTTTATTTTTGTTTTTTACAGAAGCCAAAAAACTCTACTCTTTTGTCTTGCTAAGCTATTGGTGGACACAGAATGCTCACTTTTTTTTTCAGATTCAATTTGCTGCCATAGTTGGGAAGAAGTGTCTAGAAGAGGGAGGTATGGGCTCCCCAGTATTCAAGAGCTGTTTAAGGTCAAACCAGCTATGAATCACCTTCAGTATCTGTCACCTTACCAGCTCTCCTGTCCAGCTTGTGTACTTCCACAGAGAGTAACTACTGCTGCAGATACAATCCAAAGACACAAACCAGTAGTTTCTCATATTCAATCATGTTGCCTCTTGACTATCTCCTCTAACAGGGCCTTGGACCCATGGTCTGGGGCAAGACAAAGGAAATGAGAATTACCAGTGTGTCAATTGTCTCTAGAGCAGTACTGTCCATGAGAAATAGAATTCAAATCACGTGTCACCTCCTATTTTCTAGTAGATACAAAAGAAAATGGGTAAAATCAACTTTAATAAAAATTGTATGTAGCTCAATATCTCAAAACTATTATCATTTCAAAATAGAATCAATATAAACTTTTCTTTTAACCAGGTCTTTGATATATTAGTATATGTATTTTATATTTACAGCATATCTGTTTTGACCAACTGCATTTCAACTGCTTAATACCTATCTACATATAGCTAGAGGCCACTAAACCAGACAGTGAGCTCATGCACATGAGAAATCAGCCAGGGAATACAAGCAGCAGGTAGGGATAGGGTGGGATGGCTTGTAAGCCCCTGCCTCAGGGCTGAAACTCTGTCACACTCAGCATCTTGATATTGGCCTCCTATGACCATACCCAGTTACGTTGTTCACTTACAGATATTGAGTTGGTGCTGAACACATCCTAGCAGGAGAAATCTATATAGACTCTATCACAGTTAAAGTTGTTCTCAGCTATAGAAGAACTATACCCAGAATGACAGGTCTACTTGGATTTGGGAAGTTGATTTTGTATTTTTTACTTCTGCCCTTTTCTTTTAGAGAAGTTGTCTCTAGGGTAATTATAGTAGGATTTTGTGATCTTTGTCCTTTGTAACTGAAAAATCAATTCTACACTGGGTTTTTCTCTATGTTATCCTTAAAAAAAAAAAAACAGAAAAAAAGAAGTCTTGTAAATCATTTTTCAAGCATGAAAATACTGTCATTTCCGAAAAAAAAAAAAGTGAGAAAACATTGTTGCTATTTTCTTTGGCAATTCCAGGATGTAAGGGAAGGGTTTAGAGAATCTGCAACATGAGATTGTATCTCCTTCCTGGGTAGTTCTAGGAAATCCAGAAACTCTGTTATCATGGCTAAGACCTACTATTTTTTGATAAGTAGTTGCTTTTTCGTGTCATTTTGAACATTTTACTGAGTTATAAGCAAACCCTTTACATTCTTTCATTAGTATTTTTATGATGGTTATGATTATTAGGTAATATGCACAGAAGATTTTTGTTATCTCACACTTAAGACTTAAACAATCCTTGATAATCATTCTGAGCACCAGAGAAAGTGTGGGTTAGGAATAGGGTGAGGTAGAGGATAGGATGGTCTGGAATGGGATGAGACATGGGGATGGAGAAAGACCCAGTGACTCAGGGATGCTCAGGGGAAGAGTGGGGAGGTGCAGACATCAGGAATGGGATGGGGACCAAGAAAACTAGATGCTGGAATGGGGGTACAAGGATTGGAGTTGAATGTGAATGTGGAAGTTTATTTCACCTAAAATAGAGATGAATATAAAATGTCATCTGTGTCAAAATGGTCACAACAAAAAAGTTGCATTAAATATCAAGTAAACTAATTTTTTTTCAAGTGAACTAATTTTTTACTTGCTTCTTGAGTTATTGGTTCAGTGGATGGGAGGCAAATGAAAACCAGACCTACGTCACAAACCAGCCCTAAAATTCTAGCCCTGGAAGTGATAAATGATCCTGAGTTAGAAGTGAAAAGGCAAAACTTTAACACATCTTATTGGTTACAATCACAGACTTACACATTTCTCTATAACTGATGCTGTTTCAGATTCTATATTCAGAATATGGGTTTTCAGAGATCTAACAGTATCAAACTCCTTATTTTCTCATGTAAGGAACTCACCTGAAATTTTCCTCTCTCAAGGCTTCAGAAACACCCCAGGAGAGCACTTGTCTAGGCTACGGGTAGGCAAACTTTCTCTGTAAACAGCCAAAGTATAAATATCATAGGCTTTGTGGGATATAAGGCCTCTGTCACAAACCACTCAATGATGCTGTTGCATAAATAATGAATTTAAATTATGTAAATAAATATACATGGCTGTGGTCCAGTAGAAGTATATTTATAAAAACAGGTGGTGGGCCAGGTTTGACCTGTGGGCTCTAACTCAGTAGTGGGTAAGAATCTGTCTCTTGTCCTTCTTTGTAACTTACTGGTCTCTTGGCCCTCTTTTATGCTGTTAAGCACCAAACACATTTCTCACTCCATGATAATAGAGAATAAAAATAGAGGGATCCCTGGGTGGCTCAGGGGTTTGGAGCCTGCCTTTGGCCCAGGGCGTGATCCTGGAGATCCGGGATCGAATCCCACGTCGGGCTCCCGGTACATGGAGCCTGCTTCTCCCTCTGCCTGTGTCTCTGCCTCTCTCTCTCTCACTGTGTGCCTATCATAAATTAAAAAATAAAAATAAAAAAAATAGAACTAGAAGAAAATAGAATAATAGAAAATAATAAATATGGACATTTCTAAACATTTAATATGTGCTTGAAGCTGAACAAAGCACACAGTAAGACTCAGATTTGTACCCCAATCCAATATTCTTTGTGGCCTTCTTGGTTGACTTTGATCAAGGCCAGTCTCATGTGTTATACAGAGAGATGATGGTAAATGAAGTGGATATGTCCTGAGGCCTTTACAGTGATGAGTGCTATCTGTTTACCTCCTGGAAAAAAGACATAGCAAGATATTCTTGTTCTTTCTCTGATGCCATTATGGCACACAGGTGCCTTTTTCTTTCCAGCATTGAAATTAAAGTTCTATCTAAATAACCTGTGACTATAACTCATTCTTTGAGCATGAGGAGAGAACAGAGAGGAAGACTTTGTCAAATGAGGATTAGTCCCAGGAAAAAAGTCAAAATAAATATTTGTCATCCTTGATGGAAATTCATATGACCATAGAGCTCCTTCCATATTATTTTGAGGGATGATGTGCTGTCTTCCTCTAGATGATTCTTTGCTACTAACTAGTTTTCCTTGTATTTTTCCTTGCCCTCTGTCACAAAGCTATCAGAAAATAAAGTGTGCTTTTACCATTCTAATCTATTACAGTACTTGTAATATTTGACGCTTTGAATTTTAGACGCTCTTTTTCTCTCTAATGGACTTTTCTGACCTCTGAACAGACTTGCTTGTCTCCATCCTTTACAGCTCTCTATTTTTAAAAAAAACTTCAAATGACCTCTTCAAAACACTGATATATTTAATTCCCCAGTTTGAATTTTTGAACACTCCTACTAAGTAACCACACTGTACTAGAAGAAAGCAAAGTGAGACAAACCTGTCTAGGCATTGGCTTCTGTCTATCCCCACCCTTTTTATCCCCCATAGAGTCAGTCACCATGGATAAGTCTGGTTCAAGCCATCATCATCACTTGATGATTGAACACAGCACCCTTATAAATGATCTTCTTGCCTCTGTCTTCTCCCTTCCACTGCATTCTTTGTTGTGGGCAGAATAATGCTCTGAAGTCCAGATCTGATGGCATTATTTTTAAAACCTGTAAGTGGTTTCTCTAGCTCCCAAGGTGTCCCAAGGTGAACTCCACACTCTTTCTAACATACAAGGCCTCCGTTCATCTCTCTAGCCTCCACTCTTACATTGTCCTCTCTCCCTTCTACCTTGAATAATTTTCTTGAACTTCTCCTAAATGTCCCTTCCTAACATCTTCTTTTTATCCACCCCTGGTCCTTCTCCCAGTTTTCCTTCCAACTCACAAGGTCCATCCCTCCAAATTCTAATTTGCTATTGCTCATTGAAGGTACAGCTTTTTTCTGGAAACCTTACATGACCCCTTTCCCCTTAGAATACAAATTAGTTAGGAGCACCTGGGTGGCTCCATCGGTAAAGCCGGTAAAGCATCTGACTCTTGATTTCGGCCTAGGTCATGATCTGCTGGGTGTGGAGCCTGCTTAAGTTTTTCTCTTTCCCTCTGCCTCTGCTCCTCCCTCCCACCCCTACTTGTGCATACTCTCTCTCTCTCTTTCTCTGAAAATAAATATTTTAAATAAAAGAATAAAAATTAGTTATTCTTTTGATATGCTCCCATAACATCCTGTCCTCATACCTGCATGGCCTACTGTCACTGTTGTGTACTTGCTTATTTAGAAGTCCATCTCTCTCACTAGACTGACTTTTTAAAGAGAAGACACCATTTAATGTCCATGTTTATATCCCCAGTGCCTAGTACAATCAATGCCTGGCATGGAGCAATTGCTTATTAAAAGTTGTTGAGTAAAACCAGACCCTTAAGATAAGAATTTTAAAAGGGAATATTGGATGGAAACTCTCAGTTCTGGTCAATGGCATAAAGCCTACAAGAATAGAAGAGGACCATTATTTTTCGAGGAACTTAAGAGAAGGAACTGCATTCCCTTCCTGGTACAAATAAAATATTGCTGACACTAATAGCTGTAAACAAACAAGTTATATGAAAATATGATCTTATAAGATGTATCTCCCCTTCTCCTCCCGGCCTAGAAGGCTAAATTCATGAGGTCTTTTCTCAGAAACTAGCAAAAGCTGCAGCTAAAGAGAAATGCAAGGAGTAGCATGACCCCAGAAAAATACACTGTGAAGTGGACTGTTGTGATTGACATTGTACTTTCAGCTAATTAATTGATTTTTATCAGCTAAATATGTAACATGTCCTGATAAGATTGCAATCAGGAAAAGATCATTTTATTTCAGGTTGATAATATCCCAAATTGACAGAGCTAGAGAAAAATTAGATATGATTTATCCAACATGTTTCATAGATGGAAATCTGAAGCTTGGAGAGGGAAAGTGATTTTCTGAGCTTACCCAAGTGGGTCTAAATCAGAAATACAAATTCAAGTGTTTTTTAATCTTGTGTTCCTTACACCATTCCCTCTGGCTTCATGAACCCCAGTTCCATCTTCATAAAATATTATCTATCCGATATGTTTTCAGACAGAGAAATAGATTTTGCGTCTAGTGATCCAGAAAATTGCTCATTATCTACAGAAACGGTCACTTCTGTTTATTTGTGGAATAATTCAATTCCAGATCTATGGAACATGTGGCAGAAGAAAGTACGCATGCTGATTTTTTTAACATATAGAAATGGGATTAATAATGAAAAGTGAATTCCAATGGCTTGACTTAAACATGAAACATGAAAGAAGTCTTAGGAGCAGTAATAAAGTGAAAAGTTTTCAACTATCATATTCTTAGCTCTGGATCCATTTTGCTCCTAGAATTTTAAGTGACAAAGTTGCCAGAACTCCTGTTGCCAAGGTCTCTAAAAATGAGTTATGGACAAGTTGTGTTCACAGAGGATATTTGCTTAAGTCCCAACCTTTGGTCACAGGACAGGCATGGCTAAATCATGCAGGAAATGCCACATCGTTCTCTACCCAGGGGCTGTTCCTATGCACTCAAAAGAGGAGTAGACAATTGAAGGAGTTCCAATTATAAGTGCCCACTGGAGGATTGCTAGTGGGGCTGCATGACCCCAGATTAGCATTTACTTAAAAGCACAAGATAATATTCTAAAGAGGAATGGAATGTTGATGGTCATTTTAATGTCAATATGTCAAACAAGAAATAATAACACATCAACAATAAAAGCAATGGTTAAAAAGCTATTAACTAGTTTTCCCTGTATCTTTCCTTCCCCCTTAACACAAAGCTAAAAGAAAACAGTGTGTACTTTTTGCCTTAGAGGATATCTGAGTAAAACTGACAAAAGCATAAATAATAGGCAAGAAATTATTCTTAATGGCTTGTGTGCTTTGGAAAGTAACCAAAGTAGAAGCAATAAAATTTTCAAGAGAAATGAAAGGGACAAAGTTCTAACACTGACCAACACTGCTGCTTGGTAGCATCCTCAAAAGGCAGAAGACTTGAGTATATGACTATAAAAGGTATCTGCTGAACCCTGGATTCAAGAGTTCTCAATCTCAACCAAAAATCACCCCCTCCCATAGGTGGCACAGAATCAGGGAACTACCTCAGGGACGGGAACCATTTATGTCTGGCTTGGACCATCAGGATGCAGGCAGCAGCCATGACTGTCCAGAGTTTAGAGGGTCTCTCCTCATGTTCTTGTGCACTGTGTAACCATCTCAGATCCTCACCAATCTCAATAATGAATGAGACCAAATGTCCCCAAAACCTGACAGAACAGAAGATTTGGAATTAGACATAATTTTAGAGAAAAAGAGGAAATAGATAATGTTGTATATCTACATTTATTGATCAAAACTCACCCCTACTAGGCGTCAGATCATATTGGAGATTGTTAAGAATTCATGCACAGAGCACATCCACCCCTAGGACTGGCTACCCTAGAATCACAACCAACGCTTTTTCTGAAATAAAACCTTAAACCTGTTAAGGAACTGGAAATAGGAATGGATTTGAAGTCACTTTAAAGTAACTTTTGATCTGGACAATGTGTTGTGATGGTATTGAGTTTACATAATCCTACACATTTTTTAAATTTATTTTTATTTGAATTCAATTTAATTACTATATAGTGTATTATTAGTTTCAGAGGTAGAATTTAGTGATTCATCAGTTGCATATAACACCCAGTGCTTATTCCATCAAATGCCCTTCTTAATGCCCATCACCCAGTTACCCCATGCCCCAACTGCCTCCCCTACAACAACTCTGTTTGTTTCCTATAGTTAAGAGTCTCTTATTATTTGTCTCCCTCTCTGTTTTTTTTTTATTTTTCCTTCCTTTCCCCTATGATGTTCATCTGTTTTGTTTCTTATATTTCACATATGAGTGAAATCATATGGTATTTGTCTTTCTCTGACTTCTTTCACTTGGCACGATACTCTCTAGTTCCATCCACATTGTTGCAAATGGCAAGATTTCATTCCTTTTTGATGACTGAATAACACTATTATATATATGTATATGTATATGTATACATACATATATGTATGTATATTTATATATACATATATAGTATATATATATCTCACATCTTTATCCATTCATCTGTTGATGGACATCTGGGCTTTTTCCATAGTTTGGCTGTTGTGCACATTGCTGCTATAAACTTTAGGGTGCATGTGCCCCTTTGAATCACTATGTTTGTATCCTTTGGATAAAAATCTAGTAATGAAATTGCTGGGTCATAGGGTAGTTCAATTTTTAACTTTTTGAAAAATCTTCATACTATTTTCCAGAGCGGCTACAAGTTTGCATTCCCACCAACAGTGTAAATGGGTTCCTCATTCTCCACATCCTTGCCAACATCTGTTGTTCCTGTTGTAAAATTTAGCCATTCTGACCTGTGTGAGGTGGTATCTCATTGTGGTTTTGATTTGTATTTCCCTGATGCTGAGTGATGTTGAGCATTGTCCTTAGATAGTTATTGAGTAGGTAGCAAAAGGAGGAAAGAAAAATGCAGTCTTCTTAGAATTTGTTGACAGGGTTAATTTTTCAGTCATCCCAAAAGGAAGAAACGTGAGAGGTAGATTTTTTTTTTTGGAGGTAGATTTATAAGCTATTATTCTTGAACTCTGAATTTAAAAAATAATAATAAAGCAAACAAACTAAGAAAAAACACTTATATTCTTCCTGGAGAGGAAGATACAGATACAAATTAAAACTTAGTTGGTTAGAGATTGGATGTGAGTGTGAAAATCAGAGATGAAATGAAGATTCCTAAATTTTCCTGGATTGAGTTGCTACTGATAGATATTAACAAAGTGAAACTGGAGAGAACCATTAAAAATGAGATTTAGCAACAAGGCCTTCTAGGAACATGTTGAACTGGAAGATCCTATGGTATGGGATATCAGGAAGAGGATATCTAGTAAGCAGTAGAGAATGGAGTCTAGGACCCAGGTGGCAGATTGTTCCTCATGTTCTCTGGGAAAGCAAGTAGGAGCAGAAATCCCATGTTGACATAAGGCGGTGTAATGGTGTGAGAAGATATGGCATAACAGAGCAAATCTTGTACTAGAATCTGGGGATCTGTTTCACTGAGTGGTCTGGGGATCTGTTTCACTGAGTGTCCATTGAGTGGACAAGATACTCTCCCTCCCAGGGCCTCACTTCCTGTCGTGTGTGTGTTCTAGATCAGTTTCCAAATGGATTTGCATGGATTTGTCTGGTGGAAACGTAGGGACTCTTTAATTCTGTCTTGTTTCTATTTAGTTTCTGCCTTTTTAAAAGATTGTTTCATTTCTTGCTTGCCTCACAAAATTACATTCAGGAAGGGGGGAAGTTCCATTTCTTAATTAAATAACAATAATGAAAAGTTTGAAAGGCACAGACCCAGGTGCTTGCTCCTGACATTTCCAGCTTTACCATGACTGAGCCATTTTTCTCATTTCTGTTATCTACTCAGAATTTGATCTCTCTAAGCAGGTGCTCCACTATGACTTGGGAAGAAGATCATTTATCTCATTAAGAAAAGTTTCTGGAGCACATCTCATTGTAGTATACATATTTCAAATGCTGAAGAAGCACTGAAATATGGATACAGTAGAAGTATTCAAATTTCACAATAGCATAAACCAAAATTATAGAATTATTTCTGAGAAAAAGAGGTGGTATTGGAGAATGGAAAGTATGAATGAGAGGGACACAACTTAAAAAATTAGAAACAAATACAACCAGTTACTGGAAGGTCATAAGTTCTGAAATTGGAAAATCTGGTTTGGGTCAAGATTCTATCACTTACTTGCTGTCTGCTTTGGGCAATTTGCTTAATTCCTCCAATCTTTGAGTTAGGCCTTTGGGAATTAACTGTATCTTAAATCCACATTAACTCTATCTTCTGGAGAGCTGATGTCTTCACATGAGGTAATGGAGATGAAAGTGCTAAGTAATTAGAAATCATTAGGCCAGGCCTGCATTATTGAAAAAATGTCAGTTATGTGGGTGGGGTGGACGTACGTACATATATAGATATGGGCACAGGAGAATGTGTTAAACAGAAAATATCATGGTTATGATCTTAAGAAGCATGAGACACTATGCTAAAAATTGGATTTTAAGTATAAATATTGGTTGTTGTTACTGAAGTAGCCTATCTCAGTAAAAAAAAAAATTATGAGAGAAGTATAGGTCTAGGATTCTGGAGAACTGGCTTTTCCAACTGTTAACTCTGACTAAATAGAAAACTCTTAAACTTTCTGTGTTTGTTGTCCCATCTGCTAAGTAGCAATAATACTGGTCTGCATATTTCACAAGTTTCTTTTAGTCACTCAACAAGCCTTCATAAAACACTATAAATTATCTTCAAACTCCAGAAAAGGTATTACAGTACTTAGTATTCATATTGTGTACTACTGTGCATTTTCATGAAATGTTCTCATTGCTCCTATTTTCTATTTCAACTTTTGTGCATTTCATATAATGTCTCTTTACCCCACCTATGATTTTACTGGTTCTCAAATATAGACATGCTGTTGTATTTGCTAAGAAACCAGAGGATTATTATGCAAGACAGTTCTGGTAGGTGAGTTCAGGGTACAACTATTTCAGCTGCCCATAAATCAAGGAAATAAGGAAGCTTTCCTTGACAAATGAAATTAACACTCTAGCTTGGATTAACAACCAGTCATCATTGTACAGGTCAGTCTTGATGAAGATGAGACCCTCCCATTGTGCATATATGTATATATACGTGTATGTGTGCCTCAGAGCAGCATGTCCCTGCCACCTTCACTTATCATCACTATGAAGAGTCTCACTGTTTTTGCCATCTTTGCTCTTGTAGCCACCGCATGGGCTGGCCTTCCACCTGGTAAGTTAGGATTCCTTTCAATGATAATGACTTTATGTTAACTGCAGTTTGTTCAATCTTCAATAATAATAAAATGTTAAAGTCAGAAGAAAATTGAGAAATTAACTGAATTGGCCTGATTAGCAAAGAGAGGGTGGTAGTCAGACCTCGTAGAAGAGGAAGAGAGACTGAGAAGAAGAATAAAAAGATTGTCATGGGAATAAAAGGTACAGCATAGGGAATATAGTCAGTAGTGTAGACTTGTCAAATCACTATGTTGTTCACCTGAAACTAATGTAACATACTGCCTTGGCTATACTTAATAATAATAAAAAAGAAAGAATAAAAGAACTGTGGGAAACCTGCTCAGTTCCTGATCAAGACATCAGGCTTATGACTTGCCTTTCAGAAAGAACTTATGCAGCTTTGAGACCTTAACCCAACCCTATCCTGGACATGCTCACAGAAATTCCTGGATACCTATGACAGCCCTTTCTCCAAAGACCAGGAATTTCCCTGGTGTTGTGTTGTGTTTTTGTGTTTTGTTTTTGTTTTGTTTTGTTTTAATCAGAGTCACATACATTTCTGGCTTCATCCTGAATTGGTCCTGACTAAAGAAGTGAACTCTCTTAGGTCTGGCCTGGGCAAAGGATGTCAGAAATAGGTTTTAGTCACTGTGAACAATGAATTCAATCTTGCACCTCTAACTATGAAATTTGTTCTTTCTCTGATTCCTTCTATTCAAATGCACCGCATGCCACTCTCTTTTGATGATCAAGCAATAGGAAGAGAGGTGAGTGTAAACTTCTCTGTGGGGTCTTGGTAAAAATGATACCAGAGCTGATGTGTAAATGGAGCTGTGAAAGGAGCTAAACTGGCTCACTGTGAATGGAAATAATTCCTAGGGAGGTAAAACCGTTGCTACTCCACTTTTCCTGGTGGTGTTTCTTTCTTTGAAGGTCGCAAAGGAATCTCTTTGCAAAAGGTGAACAGCAGATAAAGTAAACTGTTACCTTTAGGTGGCATTTTAAACTTTTCTGAGTATTTTTCACTTTCAGTATTCCATTGTATTTTCACTGTAACTCGAAAAGGAGAGACTAACATTTTCTTCTTAAACAGCTACCTCTAATGTTTCATGTCTGATCTAGTTGTGTAGCACAGCATCTGATCCATGTAAGGTCTTCTAGTTGTTTGCTAAAAAGTTGAAGAAGCTAGTACTCTTTCCACTCTTTTCTCTCTGACCAACTTGATACGAGAAAGACTATAGAATGGAAGGAAGACAATGTGGGCCATTGTTTTTTGTTCCAATTATAGGTGGACTGCTCCAACTACAAAGGAAAAGGCTCTCACATTGCATGCCCAAGGCACCTGCAACCAATATGTGGCACAGATCATAAGACTTACAGTAATGAATGCATGTTTTGCGCGCTAACTCTGTAAGTATCATACTCAGTTTGTATCCCCTCTTTTTTTTTTTTAAGATCACAAAGTCCACATTGGCCAAAACCTGCTTGGTTTCCAACAAGGTGGTTTGATAAATCCTACCTTTTGTCATGCTCTTCCAATACCCTTTGGACATTACTTTGTTAAAATTAATTAATTAATTAATTTAGCTAGATATTTCTTTGCTATCCAGCCAAATTCTCATTCACATTATGTACTGTTCCTCAGCCATTAGCGTTACCTATAGACATTTTTATTCTCACATTACATTTGAGGAAGCTGAGTCTCAGGCAGAAAATGTATCTTGGTCAAAATTCCATAATTTTCTGTTGTGTCTTTCCTATTGAATAATTGCCACAGGTACTTTACAAGACTTTGATCTATCTTTCATACCCCAGAGAAAATCCATGTTGCTTCTTACAATTATCTGGAAAAGTCTAGGGAGGAGATTGAGAGTACAAATGGATAGTTGAGACCCCTACCACCAGCAGCCCCACAAATTATGAGTTGCTAACTGTAAACATCTCAGCTTCTAGGAAAATGAAAGAATAGTTATTACCAGCCATTCCAGGAATTTGAATTCATTACTTTATGACTGTATGTGTAACATCAAAATCATGGGCTTTGTTGTCACGTATCTGGTCTAGAATCCAGATTACACTTAGAGGTTGTGTGACACTAGGCAAAAAAGAAAAACCAATTTGCTACATGCTTCAGTATCCTCATCTATAATATAGAAATTTAATAGTGTTTAGGATTCACTGTGATAAAACACATCAAATCTTAGCTATACAGCTAATACAGACTGAATATTTACAGAAATGAGCTCTTCTTCCTTCTCATCATTTTCTCCTTCTTTTCTAACCCTTCTGAAAATTTATAGTCAAGTGTAACAACAAGTGTTATTCAGAATAAAGTCTCTCAGGATATGCAAACTCGGGTACTAATAAAAATGCAAGAGACTAAAGACTGATGAGAGCTTACTGATTTTATCATCTCATAGCCTCCTTTTAGAAGACAGAAATCTTAGAAGTGACTGTAACAAAATTACACAGACTATAAGTGCCAGAGATGAATTTGAATATATTTTTTTCTTAACTGCAAAAATGTTTTCACACTATACTATGCCTTTAATTTTCATCTGAATATTTATGAACTAATTTTTTAAATGCCCAATCTCCTCTTAGAGTTGATCTTACTTTCTTATATTTTTATTTGTTTACAAAATGATCATACATGAAGGTGTTAATGGTCAATATTCATCAACCCGGGTAGAATATTAACCAGAGCGCCTCATTCTCAGTACAAAACAGGCAACACAAAATGACATATGATTGTATTTTACTCTGTAGATTGTAAAATGCCAAGTAATGAATTACCTATTTAATAAAATCTTCTTTCAGAAACAAAAAATTTGAAGTCAGGAAACTTCAGGATACTGCATGTGTAAGTATACAAGGAAGTTTCATTTATTCCTAATATGAAGGGTTACAATAATTCCTCACTTTATGAAAGTTTTAAAATAGACATTCTAGAAATTATCTATGAGTATGTATAGTCATAGATAAGTTATAAGGCCAGCCAAACAAAAGACATGAGCATAGTTAACTTACTTCTCCAGAAGAAGACTCCACAAATTTTACTCATAGCCCCTTAACTGGGGCAGTTTGGTATAGATGTGGTTGTTTTCTAATGCTGCAGCTAATTAGCAGATTAAGAAGAGGACACTAGGGACTTAAGGACACTCTCATAACAATAAAGGAAGTTATTTTTTAAAAAACAAAAAAAAATTTCAAGAACAACTATAAAGACAATTCAGGAGTAAAGAACTATGTGAGTGGATGTCAATAATTTTAATACAGTTTGAAATGTGACAAGAGAAATAAAAATATGGTGCTGTGGTACTAAAGACAGTTCATTTTAAGGAGTGACATCTGACTCAATTTGATGGGTAAGAGAGATAAATGTTGTCAAGAAACTGTTATAAAAAGAGTTAAACTGACTTCTAAGGAGGACTAGGAGTCTTAGGAGTTGTTGTGTTGGACACAGTGGGTAAGGTCAGGTGAGACAGAAAAACAGCCTAAGCGAAGGCACAGGGATGTTTAGGAGAGCAGGAAACACTCTGAGAATTCAAATTTAGTTGGAGTTACAGGTCAAGCAGATGAGAGAGGTAAGCACAGCTTATGAGGGGATGTTCTGTAGATGGGGAATTAATTAACTAATCAAAAAACAAGATCTGATAATAAACAACAAATTGGTTTTTAAAGAATCACTCTGACATCAATGTGGCAGGTGACTGAAATCTTAGCTAAGCATAGACACTGGGCAACAAACTGGCGGACATCTGCAACTATGCAGGCAAGACATAGGAGAGCCTAAATAAAGTGGATAACAGTGTGACAAGGAGAGGACTGGTTTGGAAATTAAGTACAAGATAAAATCCACTGGATGTACTCTATTTACCAGTTCCCTGTGGAGAATGAGTTGGGAGGGAAGCCCTAACCTCAAGCTAAGCTATCTCTTACTGTGACAAGATTGTCACCATTACTGGGTCAGATTTTGGAAATTAAAGAAGATATGTCTTTTTGCATATGGGATTGAGGGCTAAGTGACTTCTCATAGGCCTTAAAACAGTTTATTTTCTATGATTTAATAATTTGAGATTGTTCTTTCTTTTTTTCCTTTTTTTTTTTTTTTTGGACTGAAGGATATTGAGTGCACCGAATATTCTGATATGTGTACCATGGATTACAGACCTCTCTGTGGATCTGATGGAAAAAACTATTCCAACAAATGTTCGTTTTGCAATGCTGTTGTGTAAGTTCTGAATTTAATGTACTATTCGCAAAAACAGCCTTTCCTGCAGAGCCAGAAACCATCATAGCTACCTAATTAAGTGAGATGCTCCTACAAAGTGTTAACAGTCACATGGTTCACTGATAATTATAATATTTTTTAAGATTTTATTTATTTATTCATGAGAGACACAGAGAGAGAGAGAGAGAGAGAGAGGCAGAGGGAGAAGCAAGCTCCATGCAGGGAGCCCGACACAGGACTCAATCCTGGGTCTCCAGGATCAGGCCCTGGGCTGAAGGTGGCGCTAAACTGCTGAGCCACCCAGGCTGCCCGATAATTATAATATTTTACAAAAAAGTAAAAAGTGAGAAAGAGAGAGAGAGGGCAAGAGAAAGAAAGTGGTAGAAAGGAACTGAAGCTGGAAAAGGAGACTTGATCAACATCATAATATTATTAAATGGCAGGTAACAGAGATATTTATAGATTTTTTGGGGGGTTCTGATACTGGATTTGACTACATTAAATTCCTTTTTCCACCATGCTGGAGTTCAGCTAATAATTATTCACCTTTCATGCTCTGTGCTCATTTGGCTGGCTTGATCTAAGAATATTAAAATTTCAATTTAAGTTTAAGATCTCTAAAACTTTCCTTTTAAAAAAAAAATGATTTTTCTTGTAGGAAGAGTCGTGGTACAATCTTTTTGGCCAAGCATGGAGAGTGCTGAGATTTGGATCCCAAGTTCCCTTTGGCAGATTCCATGTAGAGAACCAATCTCTTTAAATGGTTATGGGGGCAAATATGTGGATTTGATTCTTCAATAAAAGATTCTTAGCAGAAATCTTTCAAGTTTGTCTCTGGATGTGACTGTCTGTTAAGCAGAATGTCTATGGTCATTTCCCTCAGTGGGTTACACAGAAAGATTTCCTCTATTTTTACTCAGTTTGAGAACTGGAAGATTGTATGCACACTGGTGAGAGAAGAATCTACTCTTAGAATCCCATTTAAAAAAAAAAAATCTCATGATTTTTAAGCAAACATGGGTCAAGGGATGGATCTGACCACAAGTCTTATATTAGTACCTTTAGCAACAATAATAAAAAAGTGTATAATTCAGCTTTGGAGAAAGAGTAAGAATCCATAATACTATCAACTAGGAATGTATTTAGACATTAGATATCTATTTAAAGAGGACTCAGTCACAAATGGCAACCACAAAGGAAGGCATTTTGTTGATCATGTTGGGGAGATATTAAGAACCATATAATCTGATTAAATTGTTGAAGTCACTAAAATGCCCAAGGAAAGTTCAAGGTAGCTAGGAAAGATGAGGGCATATGCAGGATTATCATAAGATAGAGATCAGAGCTTTCTCATTTCTGGTGTTCCATAGGGAGAGTCATGTCATTAATGTAACATTCAAAGAGAGATATTTTTCCTTGGTAAAGAGAATTTTCTAACACTAAGTCTTTAAATAGGAACAAAGTTATGCCCTATAAGTTCATCTGTCCAAAGCACAATGCTCTTTTTTTTTTTTTTAAAGATTTATTGTTCATTTGAGAGGGAGAGAGACAGCATGCATGCGGGGGGGGGGGTGCGGGGAGACAGGGAGAACCTCAAGCAGACTCCCTGCTGAGCACAGAGCCCAATGCAGGGCTCAATCTCAAGATCTGAAGATCATGACCTGAGCCAAAATCAAGAGTTGGATGCTTAACTGACTGAGCCATCCAGGTTCTCTAAGCATGATGCTTTTTTAGTAAAGATTGGCCAAATGCTTGCCTGCTATTTTGTAGAGAGTTGTGTGTCTTTTCTAACAACACACATAGAAAGATCACTATAGGTCAAGCAATGTGTTGTGTAGAAAAAGGCAATGCAAATGGGCAAAGAATCCATGCCATTAAGGAGTTTGTAGACTAGTCAGAGACACTCTTTTGAAGAGTTGATTACTATACAATATAAAAGACTATAAAATCAAGAATTGTTAAAGGTACAATAAGAACTGAAGGAAGACCTGAATCTTATGATCTCATTTAACCTAAATTGCTGCCTAAAGCCCTATCTCCAAAAACAGTCACAATGGGGGTTAGTGTTTTCACATTCATATTTGGAGGGGACATAATTTCATCCATAGTAGCTAAATTGCCAGAACTTTATTTTTATTTTTCATATGTGAAAATAAAATGCATGACAATGTGACAATAGAAGAGACAAATGAAAATATTCTAAGATTCTGTGCTTAGTTAAATGGTATAATATTACTTAAAGGTACACTATGAGAAGCTACTTATATTCATGTGTGCACAAGAAGACAAAGAAAGGAGGTTGAGGGGAAAAACAGATTGGAAAGATAAAAAAGCAAGTGGCAAAATGGTAGACTCAACATCATTGTGTTAGTTAGGGTTCTTCAGGAAAACCAAATTATGTGTTTTGTGTGCATGTGCATGTGGATGTAGAGAGAGAAAGAGACAGAGAAAAGAGAAAAAGGAAAAGATTTACTTTAATTGGCTCATGTGATTATGGAACCTGGTAAGTAGTTCAGCAGGCTGGAGACTGAGGGGAGTATTGATGTTGCCGCTCAAGTCTGAAGGCAGTCAAGAAGCAGAATTTTCAGTCCCAAAAAGGAAATCCTAAAAGCTAAAATATCTTTTTTAAGGAGACATTTATAGGTAGTAAAACTATTAAATATTCATGTGAGCGATTAACATATAAATCAGAATAGAGTCTGTGACTAAGGCAGTGCCTTAGTCTATTTGGGCTGTTGTAACAAAAATACCATTAACTGGGAGGCTTAAAGAGCAAACATTTATTTCTCGTAGTTCTAGAGTCTGGCAAGTCCAAGATCAAGGTACCAGAAGATTCAGTGTCTGGTGAGAACTGTCTTCTTGCTGTGTCCTCACATGGCAGAAGGGGAAAGGGAGCTCTCTGGACTCTGCCTTCATGACCTAATCACCACCCAAAAGCCCTACCTCATAATACCAACACATTGGCAACTAGGCTTCAACATAAGAATTAGATGGGGACACAAATATTCAGTGTATAGCAGGCAATAACATGGGGGAGCCTTTTAGGATGATAGCCATTCCAACTCATCACTAGAATGGTGGGTACATGGATGTTGACCTTACGTAATAAATAATTTAATTACAAACAATAATAACGAGATCTACTAATTTAAATGTTGACTGTATCCGAAAAATATCTTCATAGTAACATCTCAGCTTGTGTCTGACCAAATGTCTGGGCACAAGCCAAGTTGACATATAAAATTAACCCTGACATTAAGTATATCAGTCATCATATTAAATATGAATGGTCTAAACATTCCAATTAAAGGAAGAGATTGCTAGACAGAATTTTTTAAAAAGCAAGGCTAGATTAA
The DNA here is from genome assembly GCF_053574225.1 of Canis aureus. Lineage (NCBI taxonomy): Eukaryota > Metazoa > Chordata > Mammalia > Carnivora > Canidae > Canis > Canis aureus. The sequence goes on from NC_135615.1 coordinate 43,162,725, forward strand.
AAAAAAAAAGCAAGTGTGTTTACAAGAAATACACTTTTAAAAAAAGGTACAGGGGTGCCCAGCTGGCTCAGTCAATAGAGCATACAACTCTTCATCTCAGGGTTGTGAGTTCAAACCCCATGTTGGGTGTAGCGATTACTTTCAGACAAAATCCTTATAAATTAATTAATCAATAAATTAAAAGCACAAATAGGATACAAATAAAAGGATAAGATAAGGTTTACCAGGGGATCCCTGGGTGGCGCAGCAGTTTAGTGCCTGCCTTTGGCCCAGGGCGCGATCCTGGAGACCGGGGATCGAATCCCACATCGGGCTCCCGGTACATGGAGCCTGCTTCTCCCTCTGCCTATGTCTCTGCCTCTCTCTCTCTCTGACTATCAAAAATAAATAAAAATTAAAAAAAAAAAGATAAGGTTTACCATGTTAATATTAGCCAAAAGAAAGCGGGAATGGCAATGTTAATATGAGCAAAATAAATTTTAGACCAAAGAATAATTCAAAGGATGAGAAGTAAATTTTATAATGATAAAGTTGTCAAGTAAAGAGATATAAAAATCTTAAATGTTTATGAACCTCAATACAGAACTTCAGAACTTCAAGATTTGCAAATAAAAAAATGAATCTAAGTGCAAGGAAAAATAAACAAATCCATGATCATGCCAGTTATTTCAATATCCATCTCTCAAAAATTAATGAGTATTAACAATCGTGTAGCAGAATTGAACAATAATATCAACCACATGACCTGAGAACACTCCTCTCAACAACAGCAGTGTAAACATTTTTCTTAAGTACACATGAAATATTTACTAAGATAGACCACTTTCTTGGCCATAAAACAAATATCAATAAATTTAAAAGAATTCAAGTCATATGGCATATGTCCTCTGACCACAACCATATTGAATAAGAAAAAAAAATCTCTGGGATCCCTGGGTGGCGCAGTGGTTTGGCGCCTGCCTTTGGCCCAGGGCGCGATCCTGGAGACCTGGGATCGAATCCCACGTCGGGCTCCAGGTGAATGGAGCCTGCTTCTCCCTCTGCCTGTGTCTCTGCCTCTCTCTCTCTCTCTGTGTGACTATCACAAATAAATAAAAAATTTAAAAAAAAAAAAAAGAAAAGAAAAAATCTCTGGAAAATCCTCAATATTTGGAAAGTATATATCACAGCAATAAATAAACCCTCAGTCAAAGAAGAAATCAAATGAGAAACTAAAAGTATTTTGAGCTAAATGAAAAGAAACAAGAGTACTATAATTTGTGGAATCCTCTCAATGCAGTGCTTCTTGTAAAATGTATATTACTGTATATCAATATTAGGGGAAAATTATTAAGATAGAGCACATCCTATGCCTTAAAACAAATATATATCCACATTTATCCAGCATTAATAATGCTACTACTTGATTTGAAAACCTATTTTCATGGTACATTTTGAATTACAATTTCTCATCTGCTTTTTTCCTCTATGCCAACCCCCTTAGACTATACAACACCTGAGGGCTTAGACTTTTCATAACATCAATGTGTCATTTGAAACACTTACCACAACACTTTGCTTTTCCCAAATGCTGGTACAGTTAGTTTGATTCTTGGGGATAGTATGGTATGTTGCAACTGGAGGAAGTTTTCATTAAGTCCTTCAAGAAACAAGCTTATTAAGTGCCTCTGATGTTCTAGTAACTATGAAGGGGAAGACAGAAGGGTTTCAAGTAGGGACATAGAAATGCTTGTTGAATTGCTAAGAACAAAGCACTCTATCTGGCTTTTGGCAGGAAACGTAAAAAAAAAACAAAACCAACACACCCTTATTTTCTTCTTATAAGAGACACAGATAGCAGATACAGAGGTACAAAGGTACAGAGCTTTCAGATAGCAAATTTTTATTTCCTTGTAGATTTATTCTTGGGGTTTTTAAACTTTATTGAATGTGACTCACAGGGGAAAAAATATAATCTACTTCACCACCTAGAAAAACAAACACACTGTTGAAGTTACATTGTAATTTGTATGTTATTCTACTCTATTCATTCCATTTTACTATATTTTATTTTAAAATAGTGGTGGTAACAAAATAAATTTCACAACCCACTGAAGGGTCACAATATATAATTTGAAAACTTGTACCATCTGAGGATTAATGTTTAATTTTGGCAAGCAGAAGTGTGAGTGTGTGTCTGTCTATGTGTGTTTCTCAGGAACAACCCTGAAAAGAAAGTGGGATGTCTTCAACTCACACTGATCAGAACACCGCAAAGAGTTGACTCAAAGTGCCCACACTTAAGCTGGGCCCTCACAATTTAGATGGCCAGAGCCTCTTCTCCAGACTTCCCGTAAGAGATTGTGGAGAGGATTAGCTGCCCCAAAATGAAATGAAGAAAAGCAAATCAGTCTTTGAAAAGAAATAGAAGCCTAAGGGAAGAGGAATCAGATCAGACACTAGGTGAGCTCACCATCAGAGCCTTGCCTTAAGGATTTCTCATTTTCCTTCTCCTCTTTGAAGAAACTCATCTCTATCTTACAAGCTTTTTACCTTCTCCCCCTTCTCGGTAATTCCCTTTAAAGATTTTCTTTTCTCCATCCTTTTCGAACACAAATTCATGTACATCTGTATAGCCAAGGGTGGGAGTTTTAGGGAGAACAAAGGATGCAGACAATAAAAGGGAACCTTGACCTGTCTCAATTCCACTTCTTGGTTAATCCTAGGGGACAGGCAGTAGCAATCAGAAGTTACCAACAGGGAACAGCAGGCCAGTGAGTGGGTAGTTCAGGGAGGACCTCTGAATGCTAAAGAGCAAACAAATGGGCAATGAAAGAAAGAAGTAAGACTAATGAGAAGTAAGTGCTTCCGTTTTATGCTAGAATTGCAGGTACGCAAGATAGGAAGGCTGACACTTGTATATGAGGTTGAGAATTGGTCTTAAAAAGAAATCTAGGATATTGCAACAAAACAGTGATTCAGTCCAAAGAAAAGAGACAAGAAAATTTGACTTATTGGGCATGTGGGATGCTCCTGTTAAAACGAAGATTGCATCAGACAAAATTAAATAGGTAAGGAAGGCGTGTCCAGTGCTGTTGGAATAGGTAAGAGAAGCCTGAGCTCAGAATGAGCTTAGTGCTGTTGGAGGGAAAAAAAAAAAAAAAAAAAAAAAAAAGGAGGAGGATTCTTAAGGTCTGGGTGAGTTAGTGAGAAAGCAACAGAGGAGATCAGAGGAAAATCATAGGCATGCTATGTTAGCTCATTGGCTTTATCTGAAGGAAATATAAACTTCTCATATCTTTATGACAGAAATAGTTTTTGCAATTTAGAGCAAAGTGTCCACAAGAAGTTAGGTTCCGCCCTTTCAGGGAAACAAGGAGAGAATCTGCAGTCTTTGGTGATGGCTGCATTTCAAAGGGATCCTTCCTGGGTCCTCAAGAAAGACCTTTCTGGGTTGTAAAACTGGCCAGGGGCTTCCAAAAAGAATTACATCTCGAGGCACCAGAGAAAGAATTTATAACGATAAGATTTCTAAAGTAAATGATCAGTTAGAAGCCTGTCTAAATGTTTGTCAGGGTGAGAGGAATGTGACGGTTATTGAGGCCAAAAGAACAGGTCAGGAATTCTGTTACCCAAATCAATGCTCAAGACCAGAGCAGGAGATTATGTGAGTCTGGCTAATGCTGTCCTATGGCTTCCAAAAAATCCTTGAGAAGAAAAAGGCTTTATCCTATAGCCTGGACTGACATTTCTGTGGTGGCTATTCTGTGAGGGAAGGACAGCTATTGGGACGTACAGGAAAGCAGCTCAGTGCTCTGGTAGTAAGATAATTGGTTAACAGAATGGGCTAGACAAGAAAGCTCTGTAATTTGAGCAGTGGAGCTAAAACTTTCCTTTCTGCAGAGAACAGTGGAGCTGTATGTTAAATCCTGTAGAAGATTTTGGTATCCTTGAAAGGTGATAAGCACCTGCTTTGGATTGTACAGTAAGGTGTGGGTTTTTGAAAATGAAAAGAAAGATGGAGGCGGAAAGTTCAGGTAACAGGAGGAAACTCAACCATGACCACAAATCAAATCATTTCATAGCTAGGAAGAGGAGACTGCCACCCAGGAAAAAGCTCCACGTTATAGCTTTTAGAATTAAGTCCTGGGTATAATAGATGATGAGGAAGTCATAGACTAAGGATTCTCTGAGAGAGATGTGATTCCTTAATCTTATATATTCTCCTCACCCAATATTATTCAACTGGAATTTGTGGGAGTTTGGAAAAGCTATAGATATTTTAGCCTCATTCCTTTCCTTTGATGTTTTACTTTTTCTTCTGTAATGTTTTTTATGCAATGGAGTCCCTCTCTCTCTCTGAACTGGATGACAGATGATTCACTTAGAAGGTGGCATTGTATTTTCAAAATGCTCCACGTTAGATTATAAGCATGGAGTCCACAGATTGGGTGAAAAACACCTCTTTCATATTCTAGGTTAGTCAGGTCCTTTCTGGAATTTTCCAGTCAGTTTGTTTTTAAGCACATTTATTAAAGTTAATAAGAAATAAATTAACCGAAGTAAATAAAAATTTATTTATTCTAGCAATGCTAACAATAATGAAAACTGGAATCAATCTAATTGAGCAACAATGGGAGAATATTAATATATAAAAACCCATATATGTGACAGCATATGGCACCAGGCACCTAAATTCATATACTGTATGACTACACTTAAAAATCAAGAAAATGTCACAGTACATTTCTAAGTGGAAAAGGCAGAAAACAATATACAGTACTACAAAATTTTGATTTTTTAAAAATGGAACCATAATATCCAATACATGTTTAACAGTTATCTCTGGGTTTTGAGATTTCACGTCTTTTTATTTCTTTTTTTTAATTCCCATTTTTCCAGTTTTCTCAAGTTCACTTATTTCCTTGGTATAAGAACAACTATTCTTTACAGGAAGGAAGATGGAGGCAGGAAGTTCAGACAGCAAGAGGAAACTCAGCCATGACCACAAATCTTCCAGGTTACAAAGTTGCAAAGGCTCTGGATCAATTCAAGAGAAAGGCTGGACCAAATGCAAATGGCGTCCAGAGCCCTCATGCATCACCAGCCTCCTTTCTTATGCAGCTATTTCTGTATTTTTCACGCTGGTCACAGCTATCATTCTTATTGTGGAACATACTCTGCTTTTTCTGCTATGCTCTTTCCTCATGCCATTGCCTGTTTGGATTGCCTGTCAAGGGCTGCCCTGTCCAGTGTCCAGTGATCCATTCCTACCCCCAAGGCTTCTAGGCAGCTCTGTGCTTCCTTTCCCAATGACTCCTGCTGAGGTTTGACTCTGATTTACCCTGAATATTGGGCCTCCGGGGCCTGCTCCTCCCAGCACACAATGCCTCAGTGCTTTCTCTCTCCTACATACCTACCCTACCCACTCCTGAAGCCCTCCTACCTGCTTCTCAAAAGAGGCACGAGCCACAAAAGAACATGTTACATCTCTCTTCCTTTTCTCTTCTTTCTGAGGTGGGTCAAAGGGGATATATGTGCAGGGAAGCAGGCATCTGGCATCCTGCTGTAGTACAGCTAGATCGTCCACTATTGCTGCTCCGTTCCTGCAGGAATCCAGGAACGATGTCAGGAAGAGATGTGTATGCTTAGCAAAAACATGTCCTAGATTGTCCCAGGAGCATGCAGGATAGCTCCAGAGCCTGTGCCAAGAACCTCCAACCACCTTGGGAAGTAGAATACCCTGGAGACTTTACTGTGTCTCAGATACCACAGATCACACCGTAGTCTCTGGGAAAGAGTTTATGTCAGATGCCTATTTATATATGCTACAGCGCAGCGATAAAGTCCACCAGAGCACATAGGGAGGACCAGGTCACTTTTGTAGGATTAGGAAATAGGGGAGTTCAAGGTGGTCCCTTGGTCAGGCCTAGAACTGTCCTATACCATTCTCTAGGATTGGAAAGTCTGCTACAAGGGAAGGCGATCCCACAGGACAACTTGCTCACTGACTTCTCCCTTGCTGGATGTCTAGATGAAAATAACTTTGGGACCCCCATGAGATGGAACAGCATTTCTCCCTATGTACTCTGTCAGAGTGCTCCAAAAAAGATAAGCATTCCATGTCAGAAGATTCTCAGCACAGCCACTTATGCCTAAAATATTATCTTTGTCCTACTGCAAAGGGGTAGTCTCTGCTTCATGAGCTAGTACAGACCTGCTTCCTCTGTTGAGAAAGTCTTACTATCTAGAAGCCTCTAATGGCCTTATCATTTTCTTCGTATCTCCTCAAAGGAGAAAATTGGGGTGAATCTTCAGGTAAGGGGTCACCTTTTTAAGACAGTTAAAACACCTCCACACTAAAATAATATAATTCTGTCCAAAGAGTAACCTCTGATTTACTTCTGTCTTCTAAGTAGTCACAGATCTATCATTGAGTTCTATATTTTTATTTATGACTAACCAAGTTAAGCTTTTCTGAACATTTGTTCTTGGGGAAGGGTGAAATGATAGGCTTTCCAGGCGTGGTATACAGTGGCTACAGTGGGAAGGCTAACGGTGGATATTCACTTTACAGATCATCTTTATATCTTGATTACTTTGCTCTAGTGATTGTTCTAGAGGGAAACATCCTGAGGCAATATCTCAAAGCATCATTCTAAGGATACACACACCAGGAGGAAAAATGGCCAAGTATCTTCCAGTATTCTGCTCACTTTTGTTCTTCATCTTGATACATTGGGCATTATCTTCTGGTGAGTAATTTGACTGGTTTTGGGAGTTATGTATGGCTGATTTGTAAGATTGATATTGTAATCCAAAAGAATGCTTTAGAATTATTTTCTATTTATTTATGTAAGAGTATCATTTTACTATATGTATCTGTATCTATAGAGAGAAAGCCAATGGAGTGTGGTCCCAAGAAAAGACTCTGAGCTAAGTGTAAGGGCCTTTGTTTCCCATCTGTTAGTACAGATTATAAAACTTAACTCATGGGGACCAGAGGGCTTGGGGGCTTCAGTGAGGTATGATGTTAAAGTGATTGGTAATATGTCCACAGCACATCTCAAAGACTCAAAACTTTCAAAAATACTTTGCCATGAATTTGAATTGGTGTTACCTTTTTTGTCCTCTTTTAGAGAAGAGTCCTATAGGGAGTTTTAAAGATACCTAGCCTTAAGAACTGAAGAGCTTGAATTTTCACGTATTACCAGAAATTCCTGGGCATTAGCAAGAGTCTTTTCCCTCTGTAAAATACAGAGATTGGGCTAATGATCTCTTTAAAGTTCCAGCATTTCTTAATCTTTTTTTTACATTTTGACTACGGGTCCTGAATCCTCTCAAGCCCAAGCTAGCTACTATAATCAAAAACGTATTTGGTATACTGGACTGGCAACATTTATGAGAGCAGTGATTGCTTACTGATTACCAATCAGGAGTAGAAGAGTTATTCCACATTTTTGCGGGGGAGGAAATGAATGCATGTATAGATAAAACCATGTTTTCATATTGCAAGCTTCCTTGGTAATAAATTAGAATTCTTTAATTCTGCCAACAGATCAAGCTAGGATTCACCAGATATTATACTCTGCAACTATTTTCAATTATGTCTTAGTTTCAGGCCGTCGAAACTGGTGGCCACCACATGGAACTGTTAAGGTACTCTTCCACTCTATTTCTCAGGATTGACAGTCTAATCTGAGTTTTCTTTAGAATTACTGTGTTATAACCTTATTTCAGGAATGGCATCTGGGGCATTCTACAGAGTCCACTCACATGAACGGGCAGGTACACTGCAGGTACAAGAGCCCCGAGTAGAGTGTCCAAACTGAGAACCACACCAAGATTTGATCATTTGACAACCAGAGAACCCTCCCTACTGCCTAGGATATATTTTTGAGCACCAACAATTGCCAGGAGAACAGAGGAAGTGGGGGGATTAATTAGGTGACAGATATACAAGAGGTAGATGATGGGGCCTGGCCATGCTGGTGGTGTTGCATATGGAAAGAAAGAGAAGAGTTTCTAAGCTCAAATATGATCCCCTCTTTCTCTACACATTCAGCCAAAACTCCCTCCCAGCTTGTATCAGAGGCATGTTATCAATCTGTCTCAGATACTCATAGAGCCCCCAGAACTCCTCAAGTTCCAGCAACCCTGAGTCACTGCTGCAAGCTGCCATTGACACCAGCATCATGAGCCGACAGGGGTTCCCGTCCCCGATGAGACATGTCTCTTTGTTTTTCGTTTTCTCTACAAAGTCAAGGCATTATGCTAACTGCTTTCACATTTCACAACTTTGAGAAAAGAATTGACTTGGGGATTTTGAAAATGGATAAAACATGGTAAGTATTTTAAATCAAAGCATATGGATTTCAGAGAAGCCCCTTTTCCAATTATGGGCTTTCAGGGCTTTTTGCCCAGTTGGCACAGAAAATCCCTAAGACTATTCCCATATCTAATATTCTGGAAATAAAGGAGATTGAGAAAGAAGCTATATTCCCCAATATATGCTGTTTATCCACTCTTCTTTCTCCCACCATACGGTAGCAGCCCTCTGTGCCCAGTTACTTTCAGGAAGTCCTCACAATAAGGGCATCGTGGTTGTCAGTTGGAAGAACATCAATTGTTCTTCCTCCACTGGTTTGTGGAGGGGCAGCTGTAAGAGCTTTGTGTGATAGTGATAGGATCCTGACTGTGTTTAGATTTTCCTAATCAAGTCCAGCGGTTATCTACCTGTCTGTGAGGGCAATTGTAACCATTATTATTTTTTTCAACTGAATTTCAGGTGAAATGTCCATATAAGAAAGTAGACTTGAGTTGGTTCACTGGAACAGCGAACCCCTGCCCTGATTTATATCAACCCATCTGTGGCACTAATTTTGTAACCTATGAAAACCCCTGCATCTTCTGTATTGAGAGCGTGTGAGTACTGTTTGGGGGAGAAAGAAGAGAACAAAGACAAGCTTAGTCCACAGCAGTTACTATGTAGCTCTTCTACCAAGTGCATCAGCCTCAAAGCCAGGAATTTGTTTTAGTTTGTACAGATGCTAATCAGTCTCCACTCAGAGAAGTGTGTGGTTAATAATAGAAAGCCCGCTGCGGTGGAAAGCAGACTCCCTGTTCTCTGTGCTGTTTCAGGTCCTTCTGGCTTGCCTTCTCCCAGATACCTTCAATCTCTTATGTGCCTGAAACTGAGCTAGGATGAGGTGACTGCAGGTTTGGATCCTTTTGCTAAGAATCGGTGTTTAGGTTTTTGGACATATAGGACATGATTACCAGTGATTAGACACTGAGATCTCACAAAACTATGGCTTCAGATTGATCTCTGTGTAAGCCAGTACAGCTCACAGGGAGTAAAATTCTCCTCTTGGCATCAGACTGGAGCCCTCAACCCAACAATCATTTTGTAATTTTGTAAAAGGAGCAATGACAGGAATGTGTAAACCCCACATCATCCCCAGTCATGAGGAATTGGGCCAAAGCATGAGAGTGTTAACAGAATAAGATGAGGATTGATGGGTCTTATAGATTACACTCTCAGACCTGATTGAAAAATTTATTTTCAAAGACATTGTAGCATAGGTCACAATATCTTCCATAGCATCTTAGAATCATTGAAGGGTAACCGGGCAGGAAATCCAATAGCCTGGCTTTTATTTGTCGTCCCTTTCCTTCATGCTCTGGTTCTTAGTTTCCTTAAATATAAAACAAGGATGATAGATAAAATAATTTTAAAGAGTTTTTGTAGTTCTGACATTTTATTCATGAAATGTTGATTCTGATTCTTTCCTTTAGGAAGTCTCATGGGAAAATTAGGTTTCAAAATGATGGAAAATGCTGAGTGGACTTGGATGCCAGAGAGTATTTTTTTCTTTCCATCATGACAATCCTTCTCTTGCAATTCATCCCTCCTAACATGTGATAGTGACAGAGACCTGCCCCTGCTGAACTTGTATCAGATAACTGAAGGTTCCTTAGACCTCTTCCCTCCCTAATAAACAAACTTTTCTGAAAGCCTGATTTATCCTTGGTCCAAGAATCTGTGTCTCAATTCTCAAAAGTAGAACAAAATGAACATTTGAGCCAAAAGTCAAAGACTAATATTGGGATTCATCAGCCTCTTGATACTGGGAACAGTGTAGTAATCTATGGTACAAATGCTCCAAGTTGTTTTCCAAGGAACACAAGAGAAATTTCTTCTATATTCCTATGGCATTTCTTAAAAAACAGTTATTAGGAACTAAGGAGCATCATGCTCTTCCCAGCCATTTGTGTCGCCCACTTACTGCAAACCTCTCTGTTGAACAACCTCACTTTTAGACTCAGCATTCAGACAGAGGCATTTACACACCTCTGGCACTTACACACACCCAACCCACAAGCCCCACTCTTCTCCATAGGAGGCCTATGTCAGTAGTGTCCATGAATATCCCACTGTTTTTTTTTTATTCTCTTGACACATTTTAACCTCTGAAATCTATCAGGACATTCTTCTTCCTTGTTTTATATTTAAAATTATTTTATCTATCATCCTTGTTTTATATATATATATATTTTCCTATATTCCTATGCATTCCTAATATGGAATAATATACACGCTAATATACTCTAATATGCTCTCTCCCTTCAGCCAGCTTGCTCTCTGCTAGCTTGGGAAGAGCATCTCTTCTGCCTCTGAATATTCTTGTGAAACTATGGTCAGAGTTTTCATCTGTTCCATTAGTTCTTTGACCTTAACTACTAAGCAGACACATGGCTCCAGTAAAAAAGGGAAAAATAATATTGGTCTATCATCTTTAGAATATGAAAAGCAAATTGCCCTGAGGAAATGAAATATTCTCTATCTTTATAGCAGGTCTCTTTCCACTATTCTGAGTCCTGGGCCACGCAGGAACACACAGGACTCCAAGGAGGATTGTTTTCTAACACTTTGCCTTGAGTTCATGTTTCCGAATTTTTTCTTCTGTAATGATTAAACTGCCATGAATGTTATACAGGAGATTTTTTTCATCTCAAACATTTTAATTTTTGTCTCTACAAGCTTGATTTATCTTTCATGTTTCTAACTTTCTTGACATCCAGAATATAGTTTTAATAAAAAGTTAGAAACATGAAAGATAAATCATTTTATTTATCGTCATTTTATCATGAAAGATTTATCATTTTATTTAGATTTTCCTCTGATACTATATTCTGAAGTCTGGAGTACTTTTGTCAATGTATTCAGTAGTTGTTATTCTACTTTTTAAAAGAATTCTTGGAGCATCTGGATGGCTCAGTCAGTTAAGTGTCTGACTCTTGATTTTGTTCAGGTCATGATCTCAGGACCTGAGATCCACATAGGGCTCCACATGCAGTGGGGAATCTGCTAGAAAATTTTCTCACTCTTTCTGCCTCTCCTCTCCATCTGCTCCTCCCTCTCCTTGCACTCATGTGTATGCACATACTCTCTCTAAAATAACTCAATCAATATTTTAAAAAGATTTCCAAAAGATAAGACTTGCATTCTGTAATAATACAAAAATTTGTAGTGGATAATAAAGCATTTACTTAAAGGTGCCATTCACAACAGTAAAAAGGACTTTAATAATAGTATTTTTCTGTCATTTGACAGTAGACATTTCCAAAGAAAGAAAGGAGGGCAGCATGTTTATCTAAGTGTAAGACTTCCCTCCTTTCAGTGCATCCTCTAAGAGCTGACCTTGGCTGCATATATCCTCTCACTGCCAACATAAAAGAACTTTTGCCCCTAGAATTCCTCACTCTGGCAGCCACTGCCTGTGCTCGCTCTCTTATTCTGTCTAGCAGCTGTTTTGAATTTTGAACTCCCTCTGTCACAATCCCTTTATTCTATATGATCTAATTGTTGATCTGTCCTAAGCTTCTGTCATTGCCAACTTCTCTTTCCCCATCTTTCTCTGCTTCATAATCCCACTTACATCTATAATTGCTCTATTGTCTGCATACTTATAACTCAAGTGTTCACACAATGAGACTGTACCCATAGACTTAGTATCAGATACTACACATCTTAATCTCATGGGCTTCTAGAATCTTTAATGATATAGCTAATATAAGTCCTATTTTTCTTTCTAAATGGACTTCTCCATGCGTTTTGATTTAATGAAAGTCAATGTCTCTCTTTTCTCACTCAAACTCAATTTCAATATGCAATTTTTATATAATTTCTCATTTCATCCTAGATATAAATTAGACCCATGAATATTTATTTAATGCAAGTCTTCATCATGTTTTGGTGGGTTATTTTTATATTCTTCTTAACTATTACTTCCATTCTAGTCTCTCAACCATAATCCTGCCTCTATTCTATAATCATTTATAAACACGACAATTCTATAAATCATTTTTAAACATGACCTGTTTAAAAACCATTATCTTTTGTGTGTTATATACAAACATATATCCTAGCATGACTTGTAAGACATTTACTTCATCTGCCGCAGGCACAGCCTAAAAGGCCTGACCTCATTCATGAACTCTTGTAGGACTTGTAACATACTCTACTTTCCCAGAAGGTGGCAGTAAAATACTGCCGGTTAAACCAATAACGTAGCCTTTTTGGCCCGCTCATCGCATAGCAACAATGTGATTTGGGCAAGTTGCTAACGCTCCAGGAGCTACAGATTTCTCATCATTTCAAATGATGAAAATAACAGCACACTGCTGATTTTGAGGAGAAGTGACGTTCCGGATAAGTTTAAATAGGGATGTCCAGGTGAGTAGCAAATGCAAACAAAGCCTTATGAAGGAGCAAGAGAGCTCTCCTTCACTCCTTACATAGGAATTCCTGTTTCTGAATCTATTTAAGGGAAACAGTTTGGGGTGAAGAGAGATTTCAGCAATTCCTGATGTTATTTATCTATTTTCTTCCCCAAGACGGTGAAATCTCCTAACATAGTGCATGCGGAGCTCTTATTCAGGTCTCATATTGGATAAGAGAGTTGGTAAATGTTTCTACCTTACAGACTAAATATTACTCATATAATTCTGCAGAGTTCATTTTTTCCTGACCCAAAGAAAGCTAATCAACTCAAAGAGACAGACTTGACTAAAAATTGATCATCCATCATTATACACTCTAGCTCTACCTATGTTGTTGCAAATGGCAAGATTTCATTCTTTCTGATGGCTGATACATATTTTGTATATATACACAAATTAGGAATTACTTGAGAGTTCTGGTATGTGTAGGCAGCCAAAGAGGTTCATTGAAATACCATGCAAACCACAAGACCAACTTACACCATGGTTCACTTTCCTTAATTTAAGTGTTAAATTTGTATTTTAAAATGATTTTGCTTTGAAATAGTAATATATACTCTTCAAGAAGAATTCAGAAATACAGAAGAGGAAATTTTAATTTAAAAAAGTAAAACCAAACAAAACATTACAGCCAATATGTACTGTCTTGAATTTTAGATGCAAATCTTTCCAACACTTCCTCTTTCTCTCTTAATGACTAAATATGTAGGTTAAGAGTGTGATAGAACTGGGGCACCTGGATGGCTCAGTTGGTTAAGCAGCTCCCTTAGGCTCAGGTTGGGATCCCAGGGTCCTGGGAGACAGCTCCACATTCAGCCTGCATCAGGCTGTCTGCTTCTCCCTCTCTTCTGCCTGCCAATTCTGCCTATTTGTGCTCTCTCTCTCTCTCTCTCTGTCAAATAAATAAAATCTTTTTTAAAAAAGTGTGATAGAACTAAAAACGGGATCATACTACACATGCTACTTTTGAATTGAGAAGTAATGAATAGGCAGGTCAATATGCCATAGAAAAAGAAATTCTATTCTAAATGTGTGCAATCCCCATTTAATCCCAAACTTCACACCACAGAAAAAAAGAATAGAGAAACAAAATAAGCCCTTAATATATAGATCAAACAGCAAGACAATAAACTTGCAAATAACAGTATGCAGATGATTAGGGGAAATTGATTCTATGTCAGATCAAAGAGAAGTACGGCTAGAACTGTACATTTTGAGTTTGAAATTAAAATAGGAAAACTGAAATGTATGCTAGTCTCTAAAATAGCCAAAAAATTTAGGAGAGCAACGTGTTATATGAAAGAAACAGGATGAAGACTGTTTGAAAGTAAATATAATCCAAGGAACCGATTTATTTTTTTCTTAAGCGCTTCACCTTAGCAAAAGAACAGGATTTATTATAACATTAGATCAAAAACTAGTGGTACAATGAGATGCCACCTCACACCAGTGAAAATGGGGAAAATTAACAAGACAGGAAACAACAAATGTTGGAGAGGATGTGGAGAAAGGGGAACCCTCTTGCACTGTTGGTGGGAATGTGAACTGGTGCAGCCACTCTGGAAAACTGTGTGGAGGTTCCTCAAAGAGTTAAAAAAAGATCTGCCCTATGACCCAGCAATTGCACTGCTGGGGATTTACCCCAAAGATACAGATGCAGTGAAACGCCGGGACACCTGCACCCCAATGTTTCTAGCAGCAATGTCCACAATAGCCAATCTGTGGAAGGAGCCTCAGTGTCCATTGAAAGATGAACGGATAAAGAAGATGTGGTCTCTCTGTACGATGGAATATTACTCAGCCATCAGAAACAACAAATACCTACCATTTGCTTTGACGTGGAGGGACCTGGAGGGTATCATGCTGAGTGAAGTAAGTTAATCGGAAAAGGACAAATATTATATGGTCTCATTCATTTGGAGAATATAAAAATTAGTGAAAGGAAATAAAGGGAAAGGAGAGAAAATGAGTGAAAATATCAGTGAGGGTGACAAAACATGAGACACACCTAACTCTGGAAATGAACAAGGGGTGGTGGAAGGGGAGGTGGGCAGGGGGTTGGGTGACTGGGTGATGGGCACTGAGGGGGGCACTTGGAGGGATGAGCACTGGGTGTTATGCTATATGTTGGCAAATTGAACTCCAATAAAAAATTTTTTAAAAACTAGTGGTAAACAACTGAAATGTAAAGGATAATGGAGATGATGCATAATTTATTAGTTTTTTGATAACTTCTTCCTTTATTTTGCACATGTTTTCCATTGGGCAGTTGTATTTTTCTTATCATCTGTAGGAGTTCTTCATGTATTTCTGTGAGCCACTTGTTGGATATGTATGTTGGAAATATTTTCTCTTTTACTTTACTAGTTTTACTAGTTTACTAATATTCTAAAATTTTGATTAATATTAATTTTAATATTACATAGCTTACCTTATTTTTATTTATGCTTCATGCTTTTTTTTTACTATTACACTACTAGGATTTACCCAAAGAAAACAAAAACACTAATTCAAGGGGATACATGGACCCCTATGTTTATAGCAGCATAGTTTACAATAGCCAAACTGTGGAAGCTGCCTAAGTGTCCATCGATTGATCAATGGATAAAGAAAATATTGTACATATATTCAATGGAATGTTACTCAGCCATCAGAAAGAATGGAATCTTGCTGTTTGCAACAACATAGATGAGCTAGAGAGTATAATGCTAAGCAAAATAAGTCAGAAAAAGACAAATACCATATGATTTCACTTATATGTGGAGTTTAAGAAACAAAACAAGCAAAGGGTTAAAAAAGAGAGAGGAGGAGACAAATTAAGAAACTAACTCTTAACTGTGGAGAACAAACTGGTAACCATTACCAGAGGAGAGGGGTGTGGGGGATGGGTTAACAGTTGATGAGGATTAAGGAGGGTTTTTATTTCAATGAGCACCAGGTGATGTAAGGAATTGTTCAAGCTCTGTATTGTACACCTGAAACTAATATAACACTATATGTTAATTAATTAGAATTTAAAAATTTTAAAAATACATATTCTTCCAAATTAATGATGAATGAGAGCAAGTTGAAGAATGAATTTATCCTTAGTTATTACAAAAATTCTAGGTTATTTGGTGTTGTGATGGTTGGAAAGAGGTCCTTCCTGAGGACTATTAGAGCCCAAACTGTAATAAAATTCTGCTCTGAGTAGTTGTGGTTATGATAGGTAGGGCAATAATTCACAGGACAGAAGACAAAGAAGTCAAGTTAATTTCTTATGACTTTTTCTTTTTTTTTTTAGAGAAAGAAAGAGATCTTGCGAGCACGCGTGCGCACGCACACATACACACACAAATGGGGGTGGTGGTGGTGGTGGAAGGTTAGAGGGAGAGGGTGATGAGAGAATCTCAAGCAGGCTCCATGCTCAGCTCGCAGCTTGAAGGTGGGGATCCATCTCACAACCCCAGTTTCTATTTCATCAAAATAGAACTGAGGAAACCGATAGCTGTGATAAGTTCTATTTTGATGAAGTAGCTTCTGGAATATTACATATTTCATAATATATATCAGATTATATATATAGGAATATTACATATATTTGTATGTATATACACATAGGTATGAAACTTTATGAAAAACAGAACATTTGGAAATAGTATAGAAAAATTTGATCAAAATAATGAAAGTACTAGAAAATATTCCATTTTTAAAAGGCAAAACTGCAGGGGCACCTGGCTGGCTTGGTAGGTAGAGCATGTGACTTCTGATCTCTGGGTTGTAAGTTCCAGCCCCATGCTGTGTGTAGAGATTACTTTAAAAAACAAAGTCTTAAAAATTTTTTTAAATTAAAAATAAAATAAAAGGCAAAACTGCAGATAGTTAGCCTGTAGAGAAGAATATTTATATAGAGCATGAAATAAGTTTAGAAAAGAACGAAACAAAGAATGAAGAAAGGAGGAAGGAAAGGGGAAGAGAGGGAAAGAGCCTATGAAGGAATAGAAAGACACACTGTGATCTGTGTGGCTTCAAGGTGGAAATTAGGATAACTGAATCATCAGGAAGGCAGGTCTCAATTAAAATTAAGGAGGATTTGTCTAATTGTGTTATCTAACAGTGGAATGGGCTTCCCTGAAAAGGAGTCCAGTCCCTGTCTTAAGAATACTCAAGCAAAGGTTTAATGACTGCCCTTACAGAGTTTGCAGGAAAATTGTACCTAGGTGCAAGCTTTATAGAACTAAAATGTTTCTCAGCCCTTAGGAATTATATTGATCTTCTATAAGCATGCAACTGTGCCACTTGAGGCAAAACAGAGTTTGATCAGTGACCTGAAGAGAACAGATTCTGTAGGTATCCAATTCTTCCAATCCCAAAATAGCACCTAAGAGGCAGGCTCTCAAGGAGGAGCTGGGAGGGAGAAGGATCTCTTAGGGCCTGCTGCTAAACTGGGGTTGATATTGTCCTTTGGGTAGTATCCAGAGGAAGCAGAAATGTGTGAGTCACAGTCCAACTCCCAGAAGAAATAACTATAGGATGGAAGCTAGATCTGGGAAGTAAAAGAGGAGATTACAGTATTTTTGCTTGTAGCTATGGGGAGGAAAAGGAGGACCCGTGTGAGATAGGAAGCTTTTTCTCAGACTTCCTTCTCTTTCTGAATGTTTTTCCTGAGTCCCAAACTAAATCTGACCTGTTTATTGGACCTTTCATACTGCTAAATGTCTGTATTTCAGAAAATTAAACACATATCACGAGGATAATTTTACTAACCTCTTTTTCCATAACTAGACCATGAGCTTCAGGGGAGCAGGAGACATTGCATATCGGTGTTTATTGTTACATTTCCTATCCCCAGTCTAGTGCTTGGCATAATGTAGGTGCTTATTCAACAAATGAATAAAGAATTAGCCACCTGAGCTGTACCACACCATTGAAGTCATAAATGCTAATATGATGTTTGGTTCTAAAACATTTTCACAGTATTTTTTAAACTAAGATGGAGCAAAGCATTCTTAGATTGCCTTGTTTCATCTCCCATCATCACAATGGCAATTGCATAAAAACAGGAGTAGGAAGGAGGAACTTCCTCAGATTATCCGGTCCTTTGGTAGATGGAGAATTTCAGCTTTATATTTTGAAGATTTCAACTTTTCTCAAACTTGCTTGTAAGTAGATCGTGCCCTTACTAGCAGGATTCGGAAAATGACAGAAATAATTATCAAGGAATGATTGGAAAGTGGGAAAAGCAACTAAATATTTGGAATTGATTTAAAAGTTATAGAGTACTCATATATTCAGAATTTTCTGCACTGTGTGACATATTCACCATCTATATGATTACTATCGGATCTTTGAAATCAGATCTTTGCCAACTTCATGGTTTATGATTCCTCCTTCTTAGAAATATTACTAAGGAAGAAGATGCCATCTTAGTGACTGAATAATGTTCAGATATAAAGACAAGGTAGAGGTATAAATCAAATAAAAGTCTGAGATTATCCCTCATCCATAATACTATTAATCAAATAAGAAGACATGGAAAAGATGCAGATTCAGTAGCAATCAAGAGGAATTTAGTTTTTGATATAATATATCTTAGGAGCCACTAGGACTATCAAATAGAAGGTATTTATACATTGACATGACTAAACAGTTCTTCTTAATTTTTCTTTTTTTTGTTGAAATACCCGTGTGACCCAAAATAAGAATGGAACGTGTACATTGCTGTGGTCAGGGCCTTGCTCAATTTCCTTTTGCCAGTTTCTGGCATTGAGAGAGGAACTCAGAAGACTATTCTTAAGGAAAGATGAATATAATATCAAAGCAAGACTTTCATATGTGTGTGTAATAATAACTTAGCTCCAATGATTATACATTTACTCAACCTCCTCCTACATCAGCATTCCATGGGAAATTATGACTTGTTAGCATTGTGACTAAGTTTTAGGAGAGGAAAAGTCCTATATTGCAGGGTTGCATCCTAATGAGTCAAGCAGAAGTTTTGTGTCTTTTTTTCGGTGAAGCTCTGCAGAGTTCACACTTACAGAATAACTCCTGAGTAAGGGAGAGAATCATCATACCCTTCCTGGGAGCATCTATACATCTTCGTAACACATTTGTTAAGGGACTACATATTTTGTCTACCACATAAGAATTCTGCAAACTGATATTGTGTCAATGTAGTGCCCTTTGGGCTGATTCTAGGAAATACTAGATGCTTAGTATCTATCATCAAGCTATTTACAACCTTGATAGTCAGTTATTGCACATGGTTGTATCATAGGTAAAATAAGATAATACCTTACCTGTTGATGAGTATCTCACAGAATTTTGAGATTCAAAATGAGACAACTCAATGAATGAGACTTTTTAATTTAATTTTTTTTATCATGGTAAGTGTACTCTTTAATCCTCATCACCTATTTCACCCAACCCCCACCCACCTGCCCTCTGGTAACCATCAATCGTTTGTCTTTAGCTAAGAGTCTGTTTCTTGGTTTGTCTCTCTCTTTTTTGCTTTGCTCATTTGTTTTGTTTTTTAAATTCCACATATGAGTGAAACAAATGGTATTTGTTTTTCTCTGACTGACTTATTTTACTTAGCATTATACTCTCGGGCTCCATTCACGTTGTTGCAAATGGCAAAATTTCATTTTTTTATGGCTGAATAATATTCATTGTAACTATATACCACATCTTCCTTATCCATTCATCTATTGATGGACACTTGGGTTGCTTCTGTAGTTTGTAAATAATGCTATAATAAACATAGGGTTGCATGTATCCTTTTGAATTAGCGTTTTTGCAATTTGGGGGTAAATATGATTATTGTATTATAGGGTAGTTCTATTTTTTAGTTTTTTGGGGTTTTTTTTTGAGGAAACTCCATACTGTTTTCCACAGTGGCTGTACCAGTCTGCATTTCTATCAACAATGCACAACCATTCCTTTTTCTCCACATCCTCACCAGCACTTATTTCCTGTGGTTTTGTGTGTGTGTGTGTGTATGTGTGTGCTTTTTTGACTGACATACATAAAGAAAGGTGAGTGCATAAGAATACTTTATTTTATAGAGAAATAGACAAAATTGCAGCAGTTCTACTTTTCTCACATTTTCACAAGTATCCTTGTGTTCTGAAATGTAGTCTTTGTCTCAGCTACAACTCCTATCTGAAATATTCAAACTCAGTTCATTTGTCTGTGACAACCAGAGCACCAAATCTGATTTTTTCAAAATGCACCAAATCTGATTTTTTCAAAATGCAAATAGTTAAGATGTTAGAAATAATTAAAAGAGGAATCATTGCAATAAATATAGAACTAGAATCTTTCCTTGTACAAAAAAAGGAAAACTGTTAAAAAGTCACATTACAAAAGCAATATAAAGATGTAATGAAAAATTAAAAATACAAAGTATGTCAAAACTATAACCATCAAATGGGGAAAAGGAAATAAAGTGGAGGTCATCAAGGTCAATGTTAAACAAAGCTGAAATCAAGTCGGAAAGCACTACGTGTGTCTCATTCAACATCCTCACTCTCAGGAACTTCCTCTTTGAGAAAATAGAAGCAATCCTGAAAGACCCACGCTAGCCTTTCACTACCATCAACCTGCAGATGGTGCCTCCCCCATGCCTGTGGTGAATATGTTTCCTGCTCCTGAAAATCTTCTCCTTTCCTGCTCCTGAAAATTCCACTTTCAAGTAATGAAGTAAAAAAACAAAATCAGTACAGAAAAAGCAACAAAATCAAAAGCTAGTTCTTTGAGAAGATTAATAAAACTGAGAAAATTCTAGTCCACCTGACTGAAAACAAAAAGAGAGAGGACATGAATGACCAATATGAAGAATGATATCGATAATGTGTTATTGGAAATGGCAAGATTTCCTTCCTTTTTAGGACTGAATAATGTTCCATTATTGATTAATCCTCACTTCCGTGGACATATCAACAACATTTCATGCAATTAAACTCTTCTTCCTCTAGGAAGGACATTTTTCCCCCATCACACTTCCAAGATGCTCCATCTCAGCTTCTCTGATTTCCTTCCTCGAGTGGCAATGGCAGCTTCTCAGCCTTTGGACCCATTCTGGATTTTACCCATATTTATTCTCTTAGCGATCTCACCCACTAGCAGATTGTACCCCAATTTGTACTTCTTCCCCAAAATCCAGAGTCTTGTATCCCACAGCCCATTCAGCACTATTACTTGAATATCCAATCAAAATCTCAAAATTATCATGTCCCAAACCAAGCTCCTGACATTCTGTCCCTCCACAATTGTTTCTTCCTCATTGCTCACCAGCTCATAAAATGGTAACTCCAGTTTTTCCAGTCGTTAAGCCAAAAACCTTATAATCATCCTTGACTGCACTCTTTTTCTCACACCCAGCATCTGATCCGTCAGCAAAGTCTTTTGGCTCCATCTTCAAAATATACCCCAAAGCTAACCACTTTTCATCACCACCCTGTTAATTCCTCAGTGTAGCCACTGTCTTATTTCTTTTGAATTATTACAATAATCTTCTAATTACTATCCCTGCTTCCACTCTTTCACATGCATTCAACATTCAACATTACACATCAGCACAGTGCACTCAGCCAGAATCTTTTGGTCTAAATATAATTTTTACCGTGCCACTTCTTCATTATAGATCTCCACTAATTGGGCACAAGTTGCTAGTTTTTGATAAAGACCCACACTGCTACCTGGGAGTAATTCTCTGTTTTCAGTCCTGTCCTCTGGTCTCTTGGTTATTCATTCTGTGTTACCTTCTCACCCTTACCCATCAAAAACACACACCCCACAAAAAAAAGGCCTGTGTTTAAAGATGAGTAGTTTTCAGAGGCTGCCTCTTGCCCATTGATGTTTTATACCATATTACACAAAACATGACCTCTTCATTTCTTCCTGTCTCCTTCAGTCTAGGGTTGTTCAATGTCATCAAAAAGGTTTTGGGTTATTTTTTTTTTAGATTTATTTAATTTTCTGAGAGAAAAAGAGAGAGAGAGCACATGAGCAGAGGGAGGGGCAGAGAGAAGCAGGCTCCCAGCTGAGCAGGGAGCCCAAAATGGGGCTCAATGCCAGACCCTGGGATCATGACCTGAGTCAAAGGCAGATGCTTAATCAACTGAATCACCCAAGTGCCCCTTAATTTTTGGGGCTCTTTATGCATCATTTTGCCTAACACTTTATTGAACAAAAGGCACACTTCAAATCTATTCAACGTGCACGCCAACGAGGAACATCCCAAGACTAAGCATTCCAAGACAGCCAGGTACACATTGTGGTGACTTATATGACCTATCCTCAGAGCTTGCACAGCCTCACTTCTGGCATACTCTAGTGACTGACAAACTCCCAAACTTGCCCAGGCTGAAGGATACAGGCTATGGACCTTACTGCTTGATGGGAAGAATGTGAACAACTTTGAGACTGGGTTTTACCACTGCCACACCATGATGGATCAAGAGCAACCCCATATGCCTCCTCAGCCTGTAATTCTGGGGAAGAGGATCAGAAAGAGTCACAGTGAGAGTGTATTCTGATTTTTTTTTTAAGATTTTATTTATTTATAATTTGAGAGAGAGAGAGAACATGGGCAGGGAGAGGGGCAGAGGGAGAGAGAGAGAATCTCAGGCAGATCCTGTGCTGAACACAGAGCCTGATGAGGGGCTGCATGTTCATGACCTCAGACAAAACCAAGAGTTGGATGCTTAACTGACTGAGCCACTCAGGAGCCCCCCGGTTTTTATTTTCTTATTTTAACATATGATAAGAAAGACTTGAGTTGAGAAAAGTATTTGGAGGCTTACTAGTAAAAATTAAAGGGCACAGAGAAAACACCCATAAATGTGAGGCTTCCAAGGAAATTAAGAAGCTTTTTGTTTCTAGACCTCTCATGGTAAGAAATAGACTGAGAAAGCCCCTTAGTAACAAAAGCCATGTGCATTTTCTCCATTGAAAAAGTCATTTAGGTTTGTTGCCACGATCATATTAAAGATAAGACTTTCCCACCTAAGCTCATTATTTCAGATGGACACAAACTATCCTCCCTTAAACTTAGAGCTGAAGACTGGAGATTAAGAAAGAAAAGGCATAAAGTAGGCCTCAGTTATAGTAAAGGACTTTGAACATACTCCCCAAAATGGAAATAAGTAAAAGGAATTAGTTCAGGAAACTTCCAAATTTTGAGTATTTGTATTGCTAAAGAAACTATTTTTTTCTTTTTTTCAAATTGAATTGCCAGAGAAACTATAAGCCAAGATAAAAGAATCACTTCCCTTAAAGAAACTTTAAGCCTCTGAACTTGACCATGGAGAAGTACGTTTGAGAGTAGTGTAGCCCCAGGGGTAAATGTGTTTCCAAACTCTAGCTTAGATTGGTCTTTTTTTTTTTTTAAGATTTTATTTATTTATTCATGAGAGACACAGAGAGAGAGGCAGAGACGTAGGCAGAGGAAGAAGCAGGCCCCCCACAGTGAACCCAATGTGGGACTCCATCCCAGAAACAAGGGATCACAACCTGAGCTGAAGGCAGTCGCTCAACAGCTGAGCCATACAGGCATCCCTGGCTTAGATTGGTTCTTGATGGGGGAAAGGCAAATAAGATCCTTAACAGAGGGCAGAGACAAAAACTGCCAAGAACTAGGGAAGAGGGCATTTCTTTAGGTAATAAAATCAGAGTGTTGTCAAAGACTGTGCCCCACTACCAGGCCAGGAGACTTCACTAGTCCAGGTAAGCAGATTTGGGCAGTGCTCTGTGCCATGAGAGGCATGTGAATCTCATCACTCTTGTGTTCTGAATAGGGGCCTGAATTGTGGTGACCCGGTTCAAGCTCCATTATGTGTTAGTATAGGAGAGGAGATAGGCCTTGGCAGCATACCTTACAATGTATAGGTCTCCATAAAGAGCTCCTCTCAGAAATCAGGACTTTTTGCTGGTTGCAATGATTGGACAACACTTTAGAATGCCTCTTATGAGAAGTCAAGTGTGTATGCCCTAAGAGTGGGAAAACAGGTATGCATGGTTATCTGGTAGCCATCGGGACTAATTATCTACAAAATTCATACTCCACTGATAGAATATAGAACCATTGCCGGGAAGGGAAAGCTCAACAAGGAAATTGGTTTTTCTACCCCTCTTGGATTTAAGTGTAATCATGTGACTAGTTCTCAGCGATGATTGATGTTTCACTTTAAAGCCAAGTTGGTGAAGAATCACGTGTGAACCCTTCACAATATTTTTCTTTTATTTTAAAAAGATTTTTATTATTTATTTTAGACAGAGAGAGAGAGAATGAGTGGGAGTCCAGAGGGAGAGAGAATTTCAAAGAGACTGCATGGAGCCCAACATGGGGCTCTATCTCATCACCCTGATATCATGACCTGAGTCGAAAACAAGAGTTGGACACTTAACTAACCGAGCCATCCAGGTGCCCCACAATATTTTTCTTTCTCCTACTACCTTGATGCAAATGAGCATAGCAAATTTAAGCCATATAAGAAAGCCCAAAATAAAAGGAGACTGGGTCTCTTCACCACTGCTTGGAAAAAGGATGTATGTAAATCAGAGGTAGTCACCTGGTCTTTACACAATTGAGAAGCACTTCCTCTTGTGTAAGTTATTATACATAGAGATAATGTGTTATATCAACTGGGACTATCTTACATAAAACAATTTGTAATAAAAGGTATGGTGCAAAATTTACCTGCATCAGAGTTAAGAGGATAAGGAGTTACTGGATTGTACTATCTGATAGATACAGGATTGTTGTTTCTCTTATACACAGGCAACGAGGCCAAGTCATAGACATTGCCCTCTATATGCAACATAACCAAACACAATGAATCATAGAAACATTGATTCTTCACCAAACATAGCTACTTAGCTTTGCCTATTTTTCTTACTATTATTAAACTCTTAGTTATAGTTCCTACTATTTTTGATTGGCATATGTCTAATAAACCTCTACTCTCAAAGATTATATAGTATCTTAAGTAATACTGAATAACTTCTATAAGGTAGGTATAGACTTAGAATATACCCCATGCTATATGCCATTAAAGGTAAAATGCTTTTTATTATAAATAAAATGCTTATATTTATTTTAATATAAGTTAGAAGAGAAAAATTGATTCTTTCCTGAGAAACTTCAGAAAATGTTTTAGTACAGGCTTTACCTTAGCTTAGTTGGGAAAGTTGAGTTGGATTCTAATAAGCAGAAGTAGCAACAATGTGTTTTAGAAAATATTAGTAGGCAAAAGTATAGGAAGAGATAGTACTCAGGATTTTAGTGGTTTGAGCCTCTGCTGTTCAGCAAGGATACTGGGGGATGAAATTGAGACAGAAGGTAGCCAGATCACAGAAGAACCTTGAATCCTGAGTTAAAAGCTCTTTAATTTTATTGGCTAAACTTTGTTAAGCAATGGGGAGGCACTCTCACTTATTCTTCCCTCAGGTAGCTTGTCCCCCAATCCCCGGAGTCGATAGGCTTGGGAAAGAATGTAGATAGCCGATATAATGGGATTAGAGAATTTAGAAGTAAAAATCTTGCAGACTCTTTGCCCCTAAATTTAGGGGAAACTGAGTAATGATTTGTTTGAACTAAATCTCCTGACCTGGGCAACACTGCTTCCTTGTGATTTTAAGACTTTGGCGAACTTTCCCCTGGTATTGTAGTGTTAGCTAACATTATAGAAGCTTCTTTTGATGATGTTTATAATTAAGCTTCAAAAGGAACAGGCACAACCAGACACTTAGTTGGGCTGAAACTATTTCATTTTTTCCATTGTTACCATGTGCAATTCACCCTAGCTTGTTTTCCATCATGTTTTCCAGAGGGTAAATAAATGTTTCAATTTAGGGTGGTAGGAAAAGTCAGTGTGCCAGCAAGAATTTTTATTGCCCTCTGATTCAGAGCTAGCTCTAAATCACCTTGGGCCACTGCTCACTCTGAAAACACGGTGAGACATTCCAGGAACTAACTTGGTCCTGGCCCATTTCAAATGTTCTTCAACCATCTTGACCAGGTAAGGTAGCCTGTGCTTCAGCCTGTAGAGCTATTTGGTTTTCATGGCAGTCAATAGTCTTCTCTCATTCATTCTATTTGCCTGGGTTTTAGTTCAATTGTATCTCTACTTCTGTCCTCCTCTTCTTCTTCAGCATCTCCCCTCCAGTGTTACTTTGCCACAGAATTCATATTTACTCTTCAAGACTCCTTGTACGCAGTTGTACAAGTGTATCTTTTTTTTTTTAATGAGCCCTTTTCTGCTGATACTGTCTTGGAAAAATTAATTGGATCTTTATGCCCTCATGGCATTTCAAAAACAGTGTGTTTTCTGAAATGTTACTACTACATGATATTTGAATTGTATTGCTTCTATCTTACTTGCTAAACTGTGAACCCCTAGAGTACAGAGATAACATAGTGTTCTAAGTACTCTAATGAGGACGAGCAAATTGCTATGAGAAGGCAGAGGGAGCAAAGCAGCCAAACAAACCTATAGAAACCATTGAGGAAGATTAGCTTCAAATAATGGCAGAGAAGATTAGGAGGCAGTTTATTTTTTTTAAGATTTTATTTATTCATGAGAGACACATACAAAGAGGCAGAGACATAGGCAGAGGGAGAAGCAGGCTTCCTGCTATGACTCTGATGCAGGACTCGATCCTAGGACCCCATGATCATCATCTGAGCCAAAGGCAGATGCTCAACCACTGAGCTACCCAGGTGTCCCCAGGAAGTAGTTTATTTTTTTTTATTTTTTTTTATTTTTATTTATTTATGATAGTCACACAGAGAGAGAGAGAGAGGCAGAGACACAGGCAGAGGGAGAAGCAGGCTCCATGCACCGGGAGCCCGACGTGGGATTCGATCCCGGGTGTCCAGGATGGCGCCCTGGGCCAAAGGCAGGCGCCAAACCGCTGCGCCGCCCAGGGATTCCCCCAGGAAGTAGTTTAGATAAGATAACCAAAAGATTAATAAGTAAAGAACATAAGTAAAGATGAAAACTGTCCTTTTTCATTCAAAAAATATTGATAGGAGAGTTTAACAGAGAATGAAATAAACCCCTGTCTTGCTTTCAAGATCATTATAATCTCATGTTATAGATGAAGCTACAGAACAAGACTCATCAGTCAATATCATAACAGCAATCCAGTACCAATTTCGGTGGAACCGATTTATAGAAGTTCTAAGAAAAGAGAGGTGAATGACGATAGTACTCCAGCCGTGACACCTTGAGTAGTTTAACTGATAAATTTGATGCAATCAGTGAAGGTGATGCAGTGATGACCGGCCAAAATGAACAAGATGAAATGCTCTCTAAATAAGCCAAGGAAATGAACCACAAAAGGAGAGGATAATAGAGAAGTAAGTTCATATTTTAAGCACGTTTTCTATATCTTCATTGGAGTCAGTTACGAAAGTAGTGACTGGACAGTACTCTGTTCTTCTCAGGTATGTTAATTCATCCATCAGCACGTTTTTTGTTCAGTTGTTGAACCAGTTAAAGCAGTCTACTCCTAATTCTCTGTCGCTTCACAATTACAGCCCGAGACAGTTTGTCTCACATCTTGCCAGTGTCCAACCCATGGTGTCTATTCTGTACCCCACATCTACCAGTCTAGTGACCTTGTCAAAGATGAAAACAAGGTTACTCTGACCTTTTTCTTAGGATGACTGAGGAATAGTATCACTGTTTCATAGCATTCCTAAGTTTATGCTGTGGTAATCTCTTCTTGAACCTTATCCAAATTTATGTGGAGCTAAAACACCTAAATTCAAAAATAAGATGTTTATGGCAAATGATGAATTATAGGAAACTACATCTGAAATTAATGATGTAATGTATGTTGGCAAATGGAATTTAATTTAAAAAATAAAAATAAGATGTTTAAGGAGGCTTAATATGAAACTACATATGCAAAATTTAACTGTAAAAGTGAATTCATGAAGAAATATACAAAAACATGAAAAAGAGAGAAAATCAGGAAGATAGAAATGTTTGAATGAAACAGAAATTTTCCTAATGTTATATTAAGATTCATAACATCGTTAACTTCCAAAAGTGTACTTTATGACTTAGTTTGATTTCTATTACAGTTAAAGTAATATAAAGAAAAATAATAGCCTTGATCATAATGAAAAAGGATATGAAGAGAGTGTGGATGGTGAAGTAAGGGCAGTGACTGGAGAAGGTTATATGAATTAAATAGGAAGAGAGCTGCCACACAAGAATCTGCAGGTTGCAAAATCTGACTCCTGATTATGTGAGTGGCAGTCTATGTTTTCTCACATGAGAGTCAGAGAGTATTAGTATATAGTCCCTCTATTTCATTAGGAAGCAGGTAAGTATATAGGGGTTACTAAGGGAAACTACAGCCCTGTTGAAATATATCTATAGGAAATCAAAGAAATGAAATAAATGATAGAAAACTAGGGAGCAAACATCTACATGTGTAAAAGAAGGAAAAGGATAGATTTTGAAAAATGTTTGCTACAAGTAACTAATGATCTCTGATCAATATATAATGCTAATTTACAAAAAAAATCTTATTCGCATTTTGAATAAATGTGGAGTAATTGCTAAATATAAAACAAAGATTTGGAGGATAAAAGATTAATAACTTACAGATTCTGTTCACAAGGAGCATCCAGACAAATAGAGGAGATGTCAGATGGGCATAATTTTACAAAGTAGAACAGTTTCACAAGAAAAGTAAAGATACACGTCAAGAGAATTAAGAAGAATAAATATTATTGCAGTCAAAGGACATGATTCTCAAACTCAAATGCCTTCTAGGGCCAGCAACAAATAAGGCCAATGATGAACCAATGACATATTTATTTTTTTTTAAATTTTTTATTTATTTATGATAGTCACACAGAGAGAGAGAGAGAGAGAGAGAGGCAGAGACACAGGCAGAGGGAGAAGCAGGCTCCATGCACCGGGAGCCTGACGTGGGATTCGATCCTGGGTCTCCAGGATCGCGCCCTGGGCCAAAGGCAGGCGCCAAACCGCTGCGCCACCCAGGGATCCCTCAATGACATATTTAAATGAAGCAGTTACCACTAAATGCCAGCTGACTTTCACCCTGGCAATGAAGGACCCCCAAAAATTCAGAAATCTTGTGTTTAACATTTTGTTATATATTCAAATTTTAAAAGTTGTAGACTATTTTGAATTTTTTAAACCATTAAAATACAAATAAATACATTACAAATAAAATACATTAACAAATGAGAGTTAATCTTCTTGCTACTAGTGTAGAATGTCTACCTTAGAGGATTAAGAAATGCTCCGCGAGGGGTGCCTGAGTGGCTCAGTCGGTTAAGTGACTGACTCTTGATTTCAGATCAGGTCATGATCTTATGGTCATGAGATCAAGCCCCACATGAGGCTCTGTGCTGAGCATGAAGCCTGCTTGGAATTCTCTTTCCTTCTCCCTCTACCCCAGCCTGCTTGCTCTCTCTCTCTCTCAAAAAAAAGAAAAAAGAAAAAAAGAAAGAAAGAAAGAAGAAAGAAATGTTTCGTGAAGAGTATTATTACTTAGACTTCTCCCCATATGATATGTAGAATTTAGACTACAGCGATTAGAGGAAAGAACATTCCAGGCAAAAGCAACATCGTGACTTAAGTTAGGAAAATACAAGTGTAATGCAAATAAATGAGAAACCATAAAGGACTTATTTTTAAAGGGGTGCTGAATCTGTGACGGGAGGAGCAGGAAATACAGTAATGTGAGCATTTAGGAAAGGTGAGGATAACCAGGAGTCTACGTAGATTCTTTAAAAGCAAGTCATGCCCAATATGCCTCCCTGTATTTCGTAAGGCTGAGAGCTTGCTACCATGCCAAAAACATGAACGTTGATTCCAGTAGAGTAACCTGGGAGATAAGTTGGTGAAATATCTTCAACCCTGTTTTGTTCAACACTTTGTCAATGATATTGATGATGATCAAGAAGACATTTATTATTTGTAGTTGACACAAGGTTGAAAGGCATCACTAATATGATGATATACTCAAACCTTAAACAATTTTGAGACTGAATGCAAACTTTCGACAAAACACTAACGGTATTTCTGAGCCAAGAAAGTGAAAGAAATAAGTATAAGATGCATGAAAAGAAAGGCCATCTGATTTAAGAATATTAAGAATCAGAAAGGTTAATTAACATCCCTCAAATCATACAGTTCATGGCAGAAGTGGAATGCACATTCCTAGTCTATCTGGAATCAAAGTCTATGCTCTTTCTTATCCACCACAGAACGAGTTAAGTATAAAAGGACTATGTACTTCTCTTAGAAGAACTTTAGCTTGTATTTTGTGCTGAGAAGAAGATGGAGGTAAATGTCCTTGAAGATCACAATCTATTTTTTATTTTCTTATAAAACATGAATGAAGTTTGGACCTAATATACTGAGTAGAGTGGATCCAATTTTATATAAGCTAAGATTTCTGTGTCAAAGAATGAAATTTTATTTTTATTGTTCTTTTCTTCATGTCACTATAATAACAGAATATACTTTCTTGCCAATTAAAGTTATCTCAATCTCAATTATATAACATTATCTGAGCACCTATTAATTGCTACGAATATTTGGAAGTCACAAAATTTCTTCCCATGAAGCATTCAAGAATAATTTAAAACAGTTTTTAAGGTTGTTCATTAATTGCCTTTGAAACTATTAGTGCCTGACATCTGACCTAACTTTTTGCAAAGGACTTCAAGATTATGTATGTGTGAGCACATGTGTCTACATGTGTGTTACACCACACTCCTGAGAAGGAAAATACTGAATACTCGCCAAGCACGTGCTTTTCCTACCTTCTTATTCCTTTCCTCTTTCTTACCTATTCTCCTCACTCTCCCATTTCCTCTACCATCCAAGTTCACACCTTTCAAAATTGTCAGAGAGGCAACTAAAAGAAAATAATTCTTATTTTAATTACATTCATGCTTAATTTTTAATTGAACTGCAGTATTTCATTCGATTACCAAATTCAGTACAATATGTTCACCATTTCCTAAGACAGAAAACACATCTTAAATTTTGAGATGTATCAAATTAAAATTCCTAAAAGTATGTAAATTTCTAAAAAGATAATAAATATCTTGAAATAAAAGGAACAATATCTGAACTACATATATATTTTCTCAAAGTTTTTAATGTAAAAGGAACCCCATTGTTTAGAAGTATAATTTCTGAGTTATTTGTACATACGACACACTAATCACTTGTGTTTATTTTTTTATTCTTTTAATTTTTTTTATTGGACTATAGTTGACACACAATGTTACTTAGTTTCAGGTGTACAAAATAGTGACTCAGCTTCTCTATACCTTACACTATCCATACTCACCATCAGGGTAGCTACCTCTGTCACCATACAATGCTGTTACAATGTCATTGACTGTATTCCCTCTGCTGTGCCTTTTAAGCCTGTGACTTATTCATCCATAATCAGAAGACTCTATCTCCCACTTCCCTTCATCAACTTTGTTCAACTCTCCACCCCCTTCCCACTGGCAACCATCAATTTGTTCTCTGTATTAATAGGCCTGATTCTGCTTTTTGTCTGTTTGTTTATTCATTTGTTTTATTTTTTTGGATTCCACAAAGGAGTGTTTAAACTGGGCATATTTTTTGCATGTTTTTCCAAAACTCTAAAGTGCTATATTTTTCTTCATGGTATTTTAAGTAGCTGTTTATGATTTGAGACAGACTTTTTCATTAGCGCTATAACCATTGTTTATTTTTGTTGTTGTTCCCACAAAGAAAGGTGCAGCATCCCACTCTTTGATCTGTCTTGCAAATGAATTGGCCATGATAGTTAATGGGATTCATCTATGTATATGAAGAGTATATTTTCAAGAAGCAAAAACAAAAAGTTTTATTATGACTACTTTTTTTACCTTATAGAGAAAAAGAAATTAGTTAATATTCCTTATTTTAAATATTCCTCAATTCAGTAACTTTTTAAAATAATTTTTTAAGTTCTTATTTAAATTCCAGTTAGTTGACTTAGTGTAATATTAGTTTCAGATGTACAATATAGTGACTCAATACTTTCATATATCACCACCAATTAATAAATGAATGAAAATAATTTTTTACAAATTAAAAATATATATAGACTCCCTTCTTCATTTTGACTTCAAAATTGAAAATCACTGGCATTTGAGTACAGTGATGATTTTTAAAATTAGCAGGCTGATTCCTCCCCCAGAAAATGCTTTTGCTAATGCAGTCCTGGTGACAACATAGAATACCTATTTTGGGGGGGTACACCTTGGATGACATGGACTTTGAAAATCCAAGTTACACCCTAGATTCCATTCCCCTGTGGTTGCTCATCTGAACCACAGACATGCAGGACCTGTCTGCAAGAGACCTAGGCATCAAGCGGGCTCCACCAGTGAATCATCCCTTTAATGTAGCAAAACCTTAGAGGGAAGACTAGGGAGGATATATTGGTTGTTAGGAAAACGTAGACTACAGCTGGGAAAGGACATCCTCAATTAATAAGATCTAAGGTGCAACTTACATAATTGTTCTAATTTTTAAGAATGTTGGAGAGCATGAAGCATTTCTTTAAGTTGGTAAGAGTTCTCAATAAATGCTTAAATTGTATAGATTTGCATATGGTTTTAGAATATGATTTATAAAGAAGGTGGAGATCCCAGCTCCCTTGATCATGTCTATATATATATATGTCTCAGTGTGTGTTCTAGTGCCCTGGGAAGTGTCTTGACACAGAACCTGAGCTGGACAAAGCAGCCTTGATCTGAGTGAGCTAACTGGCACCATGAAAACATTGAGTGTCCTTCTGCTCCTTTCTCTGGCTCTTTACAGCATTTTCTCAGGTGAGTTTTTTTTTTTTTTTCTTAAAGTTATAATACAGTGTTCGTAGTGAACTGGGAATAAGAGTATTTGTCTACCATATTTCAAATTCTAACAATTTTGATATTAAAGACCAATTCTGAGATCATAATGGTGATAATGACTGTGATGATGAAAAAGGTGATAGTAGTGATAAAAAATATTTTTTGTTGAGCATATTCTATATTTTAAGAATGTACTGAGGGCTTTTATACATTATCTTCAATACACATGTCAAGTATTCGTATCTATATTCTACATATAAAAAAAAACCATGGCACATAGAACTTAAGAGAATTGGCAAAAGACTAGTAAGTAGGAAGTAGAATTTATGACTTGAATCCATGACTTCTGAACATAATAGATGTTTGTTTCATAGAACTAGTCCGGAGGACGAGTAATTTGGTTTCCAAGACAAAAGAAGAATTTCCTGTCCTCATTATTCTTATAATTAAGATTCAAATAACTGAAATTGAAATAAGGAGGATAAAGGCAGCCCAGAGAATGCTTCAGAAAAGTTATGGAATCCTAAAATGCAGAAACATTTATGCTGGTGGTGAATTAATTCTTCAAGCAGGGGAATATCTTTGGCTACTTTAATGAGCAATAGTCATAGATTCTATCAATTCAGATTGTTGAAAGGATAGTTATAGTACAATCTGATATTTTTTTATCACAGCATTGTATGAATAAACAGGGCCACTGTACCTATTTCTTTCCTTCTTTATTATTCTATTCTTTGCTGTTTCAGTGTGAGAAGTGTTGTTGGCATTAGGAGTTCCACAGCAATGGCCAGAAATCAAGATTCAACAGCTCATACCAGAACTGAATCTAAGACTTTTATTGTATCTGTATTTTAAGCCACTGAGCTGGGATCCCTGGGTGGCGCAGCGGTTTGGCGCCTGCCTTTGGCCCAGGGCGCGATCCTGGAGACCCGGGATCGAATCCCACGTCGGGCTTCCGGTGCTTGGACCCTGCTTCTCCTCCTTCTGCCTATGTCTCTGCCTCTCTCTCTCTCTGTGACTATCATAAAAAAAGAAAGAAAAAAGAATGATTTAAACCACTGAGCTAATTAGCCACAACTTAAAATCACATACATAATCCTAAAGATGGAAGAGAGAGAAGCAAAACTGTATTCATGGACATTTTTTTCTCTTTCAAGAATTTAGAAAGCTGTAGCAAGAGAAATATATCGCAGAAAAGAGAATGAGTTTGTCCTTACAAGTCTATATTTGGGTCTATATTTAAAGCTGGTTGAGTATAAAGGGCAGAAGAGTAATTTGGGGATCAAAGAACAAACAACAAAAGCAGTGCCTTCCCCAGCTGCCTGTAACAAGGACTTTGGGGAGAGGCTGCAGGCACTGGAGCCTGGAAGGTCAAAGTTAGAGGAAACTTTCCAACCCAATTTCTCTACAGTGAAGCCAGAGATAATAGGTAGGTCATTCCCATAGTAAATTAGTGACTCAACCAGGACTGTCATATGAATTCCCAAGTCCTTTAACTATTTCCTCTAACTTCCCCTCAACCTCCAAGAAATATTCTCCATCAGGGTCCTGTCCTTATATCACTTTTGAAGTTTCTACAGAGGGCACCTTTATTCTGCAAATCCTGCTTTTCACACATTCAGAGACTACATTGTTTGGATTTTGTGCTTTTTTTTTTTCAGGTGTCTTCAGTCAAGGAGGACAGGTCAGTGTATGTTTTTTACGTATTCTTCAGACCTGGCTGGTATTTGGTTGGTATTCCCTGGCCAGAGGTTTGCCTATGGGTAAAAGAGCAGAAACAATGGACAAGCAGGACAAATACAGAAATCAGAAGTATATCATTTTTTAATTACAGTATCTCTATGAGTATACTGTTTTCAGTTTTAAAGAGTCTAAATGCCCCATCCTCAGATTTTGTTAAAGTGAAATAAGTATAAATAAAAATAGGATGAATCTGGGCAGCCGGAGTGGCTCAGTGGTTTAGCGCCTGCCTTCATCCCAAGGCGTGACCCTGGAGACCCCGGATGGAGTCCCACTTGGGCTCCCTGCATGGAGCCTGCTTCTCCCTCCACCTTGCCTCTGCCTCTCTCTGTCTCCTCTCTGTGTATTCTCATGAATAAATAATAAAATCTTAAAAAAAATAGGATGAATCTGTGATAGCACTAATGCTCAGTCACTGATTTCACTGTGTGATCTTGGGCAAGTTACTCAGTTTTTCTGAGCCATAATTTCCACAACTATAGAAAAGGAATAATATTATTCACATAGAATTAGATTTAAGTTATATAAACTATGTGAGAGCATTTGGCAAATTATAGAAGGATGACTTAGTGATCAATCATTAGCAACTTCTAAAGGAGTTATTAGAACAGAGGGTGTTAAGTGTCTTGCCCTGAATATTCACTTAAACTTAAGTACCGTTGGGATTAACAATTGAAATAGGCACAAGTTATCTTCTTTATTTGGTTGATTCTTTTTTTTTTTTTAATTTTTATTTATTTATGATAGTCACAGAGAGAGAGAGAGAGAGAGGGGCAGAGACACAGGCAGAGGGAGAAGCAGGCTCCATGCACCGGGAGCCCGACGTGGGATTCGATCCCGGGTCTCCAGGATCGCGCCCTGGGCCAAAGGCAGGCGCTAAACCACTGCGCCACCCAGGGATCCCTGGTTGATTCTTTTTTCCAAATTAATCTACCACCTTTTTCCAGTTTTCTTCTTCTATCAAAAGACAACACAAAACAAGTGGTATTTGTTCTACCAGTCCTGGCCCTGTGTCTATATTGAACGTTTTCACTTGACTTTGGCCTTGGTTCTTGGTTAGCCTCATTGTGCTCAATAACTCTTGGCATCAGAAGTTTCTAGACACTACTGCCAACTGATTGGAGTTGGCAAAGTAGCTGAAAAACATTTTCCAACCCTAGTATACCTTCTGCTCGCATAAGGCTTTTTATTCCTCAAATTTAGCATCTCAGGAATTGAGATACATCTTATAATGGATGATGCCTCATGATTACTGCCAGTGTGCTATATGTGCTTGTGTGTGTGTGTGTGTGTGTGTACGCATGCATGCACATATACACTTGGGTCCTAGTGCATACACACATGGGTTTGTATTGCTATATGTAATTATACATCTTAAAATTTATTTATTCTTATGTTTAAATATATATGGTAGCCAGCCTATGTTAAATATCAAAATAGAGAGAGGACATAAGATCCAGAAAAACATTCTTTATCCCATTCAGTAGTAAAATATGATGAGGCCATTACATACAAATTTAATATATATGGAATTTAACCCCAATTTTCTCATTAACACAGAAGCTGCTTTTCTTCTTTCATTTTGGAATTCCAGATTGGATGTTTAGTGTTTCTAGGGTTCATTGAAAATCTGCTATTTATTGGTTCGTTCCTGTAGATGGACCCCAGTCTTAGACTCTGCTTGCCTGAGGATCCCAGGAGATGCTTCCTCAGTATGCAGATCCTCAGGCACCATGCCAGGCTTGCTGAGTAATAACACACAACTGGGGAGTTTTGAATCTACATTCTAGGTAATTACCTGATGCTGGAAAGCACCTACTTTAGAGTGCCCACACACCCTGGCGACAGTATAAATGAGTCCTTGTTTGAATCCTTGCTGGCTATATGATCCAAGGGGTGTATCTTCCCTACTCACTGCCTTTGTTTCTACATCTCTAAAATGAAAATATGGATTCCATGATCTCTAGAACCCCTTCCGGCCTTGGGTATCTGAATTGGAATGAACCAAGCCTGCCTGACCAAGACTGCTGTCTCTTTTACGCTCAAATATTAAGGGTAGGGATGATGCCACCTTTGAGATGGCATAAAGGCTACATTTCTCTTCTGTGTGTCTGGAAGAATGCTGGCAATCCCAACAACAGGCAGAAATTGAAACTACCCTTGGGAGCATGCCTACTCACGTCTGATCCAGCCAGGACAAAAGGGAAAGAGTTTTCTCTGACCCCAAAGCCAATATTCGCATGCCAAGAAGTCTCTCCATGATGGAGCACCTGATGGGAAATTAGAGTGAACAGTTTAAATTACTGACTTGTAAAAGTTTCACATTCTTTCAAAGAGAGGGTTCAAACTAAACGAAAAGCGTGTTCCTGAACTTTGGGAATTCATAGTTCCATAAAATTTCCCCATAAATTTAAGTGACTACTATGCTGCCAATTCTTTAATTTGCCAAGTAGAAACATTAAATAACAGAAATATAAAAATATAATAATAATAATTAAAAGTAAAACCATTATTTACCATCATCAGCCTTCATTAAAGAAATTATAGGGTAATACCAAAATGCTTCAAATACATGCTCTCAGAACAAGGATAGGTTTTTGAACAGAATACATTTTGCTTTCAGAACCCCTCACTACTTTGTCTTTATTTTTCTTATTTCCCTACTAAGCTGGATATTTGGGAACCATATCCTTAAGGTGCTGTTTAAATGAGTATTCCAGATTGAAATTAATATAACAAACTGCTCAAAAATAAATAATTGTCAACCATTGTCTTTTACAATAATTTTAAGATACATAAGTTTATTTTTGTTGGTATTTTAAGATAAAGGCATGATAAATTTTAGTAGAGTTAGTAAAACAATGTTCCATGGCTAAAATATGTTTGGGGTTACTCCTTTTTCCTAATGAGCTTGTACTAACTCATAATTAAGATACTGATAGGAAACCTAAATACAACCTGGCAGTGTTAATCAGCACCTACACTTTAACTACAGATAGGGAAACAGGGTTCAGAAAGAGGACCTACCTCACCCAAGTTTAGCAACAGCAGTAAAGCTGTGCAATCAGTATCTCAGGATGCCCAACTCCACTTTGAGTGAGCGTCTGTGGATTCATGCTACTTCATCTTTTTTTTTTTTAATTGGAGGAGAAGGGCAGACGGAGAGGGAGAGATAATCTTAAACTGGCTCCACACCCAGCATGGTGCCCAGTGTGGGGCTCGATCTCACAACCGTGAGATCATAACCTGAGCCAAAATCAAGAGTTGGACACTCAACTGACTGAATCACCCAGATGCCCTTCCATGCTACTTCTGATCAGCAACAGAGCAGCCATTATGCTGCTCAATATGTGTGAATACATATTGAGCAGCATAATTTTCAGGACAAATACATGTTAGTGTTTTCTATCCTTACTTCTTAAGCAAAGAAATACTATAATGGGATGCCTGGGTGGCTCAGTGGTTGAACGTCTACCTTCGGGTCAGGGCATGAACCTGGGTTCCAGGGATTGAGTCCCACATTGGGCTCCTCGCAGGGAGCCTGCTTCTCCCTCTGCCTATGTCTCTGCCTCTCTCTGTGTCTCATGAATAAATAAATAACATCTTTTAAAAGAAAGAGAAAAAGAAGAAGAAAGAAGAAGAAAGAAAGAAAGAAAGAAAGAAAGAAAGAAAGAAAGAAAGAAAAGAAAGAAAAAGAAAGAAAGAAATAAAGAAAGAAAGAAGAAAGAAAGAAGAAAGAAAGAAAGAGAAAGAAAGAAAGAAAGAAAGAAAGAAGAAAGAAAGAAAGAAAGAAAGAAAAGAAAGAAAGAAGAAAGAAAGAAAGAAAGAAAGAAAGAAAGAAAGAAAGAAAGAAAGAAAGAAAGAAAGAAAGAAAGACTATAATGAAAGCAGTAGTTTAGGGCCACCTAAACTAGTATTTTTCAGTAAAGAGAAGAATAGTTGAAGTCCTACACTCTAGGGTGTGTGTGGGGCGGGGGGGGGGGGGGGGGGGGTGGGGAGGGGTATGTGTGTATGTGTGTGTGTGTGTGTGTGTTTGCAAACTTTCACTGGCTTTATTTGTAGAACTAAAGTGCTAGACTAAAATATCAATGATCCTGACTCTTTAGTTGATTTATTAACTGTACAAACTCATTTTCCAGATAATTTAAATAATCTGGTAGTCACCATTAGCAAAAGACACAGATTATTCCAGAATATTTTAGAAGGCACAGTTCTTTGAAGAACCACAAGGGGTCAGACTGATACTAAACATTGGCACCCAAGTGCACAGACGTGGTCTCTGGAAGCTGAACTGAGGGAATAAATAGAGATGCTTGTTAAATCCAACACCAATTAAAAAAAAAAAATCAGGAAATTCACTAAAAATGGGATAAGAAATAATGGGCTCCAGAAATTGTAGACTGTGATACAATTTACATTGTTAGTATGCATAGTAGCAATCTTCCACATACCTGGAGCTTTGACAAAGTGTTTTCAAAGGATTCATTATTAAGATAATCCCAGAAGATAGGCATTGCCAACCCTGTTAAAGATGAAGAAACTTAAGCTCAGAGCAGTGAAGTTTTTGTACAAGGTAATGTAGCTAGTCAGTGAAAGAAGCAAAATTCAAACCTAGGTGTGTCTACAGAACAATCCTGCAACATGACAGAGCAGTAGGGGGTTTTAAAAGATTGGGGGAGAGGGCAATTTCAGCTCTCCTGGATTTTCTAAATCCCTCACAGGGGAAACTTTAAAGGAGAAAAAAAAACTAATCCTACCATCCCCTTTAGCCTAGACCTGCTTTGACCTCCACTGAAAAGCCAGTTGTTTGGATTCCATGTACAGAAATCTAAAATACAAACAATAGGAGAGAGGAGATTTGGACACAAGAAAGACATGACGTGAGGCATCTGGGTGGCTCAGTGGTTGAGTGTCTACCTTTGGCTCAGGTCGTGATCCCAGGGTGCTGGGATCGAGTCCCCGCATTGGGCTCCCCGCAGGGAGCCTGCTTCTCCCTCTGCCTGTGTCTCTGCCTCTCTCTCTGTCTCTCATGAGTAAATAAACAAAATCTTTTAAAGAGAAGGAAAGAAAGACATGACATTCAGAAACCTTAGCCCACTTCTCCTCAAGTTGTGAGAGCCATGGCCTCCTTCTAGTCCCAGCCTGCTGTTTCCCCTCTTTCCCCCTGCTCTCTGCTTCACAGAGGGGATTTCTGGCTGTCCCTGCAAAGGCATCCTTTACCTTCCCCAACCTTCACGGCTCTCAGAGAGTGGTCCTTTTCTGACCCCAGTCACCATGCTGGAATTTCTCATACAGTAAGTGAAGAGGGACCTCTGGACGTGGAGGAGGAAGCATTTAGGCAAAAGTTGTTATTTCTCCCATCCAATTGAAGAACTAGGACTGAGCTTTTTTTAGCCACTCTATTGAGTGGAAGGGTCAATAAAGGTGGAAGGGTCCTCAGAGACCATCTAGTCTGATGGTACAGTTAGAGCAAGCCTGCAATAAGAAGCTTATTTTCCATACTCCTAGCCCAGGTCTACTTCAACTATTCTACGCTGATTTTCCACGATTCTTATATGATCGCCTTTGATCCTTAGAACAATGGTAGGGATGAAGCGTGGAAACCGTTATTTTTTTTCAAGTTTCTATTAAGCAAATAGAGGCTTAGATATTGAGTACTTTGTCCAAGCTAGCACAACTGGTTAATGGTGTGTACAAAACAAATTTCTTCACAGGATTGATCGGCTCACTTCAGGTATCAGCAGGGGCCAGTACAATTTGAAAGTGTGAAGTGTGTCTATGTTCTAAGGAAGTCTGTTCATATACCATTTGATAGTATTGGTCTTGATTGTTGAAATTTTGTATTCTCTCTATTCATTCCCAGGGGGCACTGGAAGGGGAAAATCGGGCTTGGGGAGGGAGGTGGTTCTAGACTCTCTCAACAGTGAAGGCCCTCCCCAACTGCCTCTTGCATGTCTGCTTTCTAAAGGACAAAAGAGGCTGGATGGCAAGATCAAAGGGCCAACTGCCAGGGAAAGGAGTCTTAAGGAGGCGTCTCTCTCATGTAAGAGACTTTCTTTTTTCTTTTTCTCACTGACAAGAGAGAGTGGGGGGGAAAAAGAAAAGAAAGAAAGGAAAGAAAAAGAAAAGAAAAAGAGGAAGGAGGGAAGGAAGAGAAGGAAGGAAGGAAGGAAGGAAGGAAGGAAGGAAGGAAGGAAGGAAGGAAGGAAGGAAGGAAGAAAAGAAAAAGCAAGAAGCATTTAAAGTCAAAAAACAACTCTCCAAATAATTAAGTGTTGGAGCAAAACGTCATACCTTTAGTGTTTGCCTCACTCCTTATATAAGGAGTAAGGATCTGCATACATCATTAATTTACTTCTGAATACAATAACCACAGAAATGGGTTTCTTGCGTTTCAAAGAAAAAGGCTGTTACATTTAATAAGTTCTAGTTAAGCAGACAAGGAAAAGCTATTTTCTATTTCAGAAAGTTTTACATTGTGCGCACGTGTGCTCGTGTGTGTGTGTGTGTGTGTGTGTGTGTGTGTTTAAGCTTGCCGTCCAAAGCTTCTCTTCTGAGGGATAGTTCCACCGACAGGATGCACTAATGTCACTGTCACCGTGCTTATGTTGGTAGATTGACTGTGGTGAGTTCCGGGATCCCAAGGTCTACTGCACTCGGGAATCTAACCCCCACTGTGGCTCTGATGGCCAGACATATGGCAATAAATGTGCCTTCTGTAAGGCGATGGTGTAAGTATCATACTCAACAAAATCAGAAACATAGAAAGCTTAGAGAAAATTTATCATCAATAAAAATATTATTTTACCCAAATTACTTTCCGACATTTTATTTTATATCAAATTATATATTGCTAAATTACCATTTTCTGTTCATTCCTTTTTTTCATTTTGTTGAAAAAGAGCCTTTCAACAAAGAATAGTGGAAAAGATTATCCTTTATATGCAGATTAGTCAAACTTTACATAGTACACTAGGAAGATTCTATTAAGGACCAATATATATTGAATTTCATGTTTGTAAGGAACAGAACAGATGCTATAGATTTTAGGCAAAGATTTCGACCTTTCCAAGGATTTGGCTTATAATCAATAAAAAATTCAATCAATCGATCTTTAAGTCTAATTGATTACTCTAAAACCAGAGAAATTATAAACCTTGCTTAAGCCAGGTAAAAGTCTCCTACTCCTCACCACTGTCTTCATTTTCTTGTATTAGAGTTTCTTCTGTGAATGTCTTAATTTCTCTCAACTTTGCTATAAAATTTTAGGAATTTTATATTTTTAATATAGCTCCCTATTAAAAATAACAGGCCAGACACATAGAATAAAATTAATAAATATTGAATCAACACCTAATATGTGCCTACTTGCTTACGTACAATATCTGATTAATTAACACCAAATTTTCCCAGAAGAAAGGCAGTAGGGTAAAAAGAGATTTGATGTAATGGACACATATTACTGAGAAGGACTGAATATATGACCTGCTAAAGTGCCAAATATCTGAATGTTAGGTTCAGCCTCTTATATCTTCTATCAGGACTATGACACTAAAGTCCCTTTGCCATTATCTCTCCTTCACTTTTACTTTTCTGGTTGTATACATGTTTACTCTCAGAGAATGAACAATTGAAAACAAAAGGTCCAACCTGGGTAAAATTCTGAAATTTGTTTTAAGATTCCTGTTTTCTGTAATTTGTCCAGATGTCATCTCCAAGTACATTTAGTTGCCTTCTGCCAAATCATAAAAGTGGATACCTGTAGAACCAAATGATGGCATGGACTCTAAATAGTTAAACCTTTTCTCAACCTTTGTCATGAATACTAATGATGTTGCACTGAGCATACATGTGTATTTCTCTTTTATAGGAAAAGTGGTGGGAAGATCAATCTAAAACATCAAGGAGAATGCTGAATTTTCTGCAGTGTTTGTGGTGACTTCTAGCCACTTCTTGTCTCACTTCTGTTTTTCTCAAATGGGTCCCTTAAATTTATAAAGATATACTGTCTACACTGCCTGGCTCTTGGGTAGTTCAATATACACCTACTTCCCTGGCTTTGCTTGTCAATAAAGTAAATTCTGTAGAATCATTGCTGTGTTTTTACTTTGAGATGAAGAAGACATACAGATACAATATGGAATAATTGACCTGGCATAAACTTGGATAAAAAGACCTGGTTTGTTTTTTTTATCTAAATCAACCAAGCAGTCACTGTGGGATCTTGGGAAAATCCCCTTCCCTCCCTTATTCTTGAAGTTGCCATGTAGATGATGAAGGATTTTTAACAATGTGACAATACATTAATTAGGTTTACAATTATTTTGCAATACCTATTATTTTAGTCATAGGTCACATAATATCACTCCTTCCTAATTTTAGGAAAAGTACTTTATATAAAACTAAAACATTCATCCTCTCTAGACCACAGTTTTCTCATCTCTTTGGAATGGTACATTTATGCACATAGATATTACCTTTTATGTGTACCTTTTATGTATATTAAGTCAGACCTAACCAAACTAGGGGATGCATCTGGTATTTAGATAAAGAGCCAGAGAGATTAGGTTATGCTAGGGAAAATATACACCTTCTACCCTTTCAAGTGTGGGATTTGTACTCTTCCATGCTTAAAGAGTATTCCCCTTGCTGGAGAAAAAGGCCCACTGCTCATTAATGAAATTAAGCTTTTCTTTTCCTTTTTAGTTTCTACTCCCTGATAAAATTTAGTTACTTCCAATGTAGACACACAGGCATTCTGTGGAGTTTGGAAACTGTCATTGTGCATCTTTGAACATATTGCCTCTCGATGTGGCCCACTCCTCCTCTCTCCTATTGGAACCGTCCCCTCCAGCTGGGCCAGGGTCCTGTCAGCTGTCCACACAGAGTATCTATTTCCACCTCGTTGTCCTGTCTTGCCTGGAATGGCTCTTGTGCCACCTTGTGCCACTCTGTCTACCCTTTTTTCCTCATACAAATCTCTTACCTATCTCTTAAGACTACCATTGATTTCAAGGCTTATTTCAGGGTCCATAACTGGATAAATAATTAAATTGCTATCTCTTAATAGTTCTGAGCTATTCTTTGGAGATGGAAGGGAAGCACATAAAAAATAAACCACAGAAGGCCAGAAATCTTGTATTTCTTAGAAAGAAGAGGCAAGTCACACATACAATAATGGTCAAGATACAGGAATTTGGGTTCAGAAATGTATACATTTGTCAAACCTCAGTGAATACATACTTAAGATTTATGTGTACCATAGTTTGCAAATTTGACATCAAAAGAAAAGAATGTAAACATGTAGTGTTGTCTCTTTTTTACATGTAGTATAGTCTTAAATGTGATATGTATAGTGAATTTTTTAAGAGAGAATGTTACTGATGTCTGCAATTTACTTTGAATTGCATCTAAGATGCATTAATGGACAGATACATGACAAACCTAGCATAGTAAAATAGTAATGGTACAATCTAGCAGGTGGTTTTAAAGGGGTTCACTATAAAAGTATTTTAATATTGCTGTTTGTTTAAAGTTTTTCAGTAAAAATGTTTTTTTAATGATTTTTAAAAGCACAGAGAAGCAAATATTCAGGGGCACCTGGGTGGCTCAGTGGTTGAACGTCTGCCTTCTCGGCTCAGGTCATGATCCCAACTGGGATCGAGTCCTGCATTGGGCTCCACGCGGGAAGCCTGCTTCTCCCTCTGCCTATGTCTCTGCTTCTCTCTCTCATGAATAAATACATATTTTTTTAAAAAAAAGAAGCAAATATTCATAATTCTGTTAATGCTCCTCACTATTTTGATGGTCAGGACAGAACACACTGTTTTAAGCATGGTTTGTA
The DNA here is from genome assembly GCF_053574225.1 of Canis aureus. Taxonomy (NCBI): domain Eukaryota; kingdom Metazoa; phylum Chordata; class Mammalia; order Carnivora; family Canidae; genus Canis; species Canis aureus. The sequence goes on from NC_135615.1 coordinate 43,206,944, forward strand.
CTCTTCTCTTCAAAGCATAAGAAAATAATTCATTTGATCTGAACACTCTTATCTATCCTTATACCTTCAAATGACCATGGGTTCATTGTCAAAACCAGATCATACCAAATTTATAATCACTATCCTCAGGCATTTTTCTTTCCCTGCCAAGTCTTGCCAAGTCATCTGTTTACCTCTTATGGGTATTTTTAAACTAAATTCACTGGAGAAATGATGTGCCGTGTCAGTGATGAGGCTGAGTGAGGGGGGCCTTTCTGGTGACTTGTCTGTGTCTATGTAAAGTTTTCTTGAAGTAGTATACATAAACATATGCACACCACTCTCACACTCTAAAATTGCAAAGGGAACAACGGGGGGGGGGGGGGGAAGCCATAGAAAATAGTAGCAAAGATAAAAGACCAAAATAACTCACCACAAAAAATTAGGTTTACCAATATATCACTGATTACCCATATTCCCAGTGATCAGCACCCAAATATTATCACATTTATATTTAGCAATACTTGTGAAGTTGCAGCCCCATTTTATGCAAGAGGAGGCTGAGGTAGAAAGATATAAATGATTTGTCTACGATCTCACAGCCAAGAAGTTACAGGGCCTCTATTTACTCAAGATGACCACATTAATCACATATTCCTAAACTACCTTTCACATAATTATAGTTATTTGAGTGATTTGGATATAAGTGTTGAATTGGAGGGATTAGTCCTATATATTTAGAGACATCAGAATTAAAAGTATTCATGAACTTAGCAAAGGCTTAAAATAACATATAAAGAAGGTGACAGTATCTATCATAATTCCTAATGTGTGAACACTGATGTTAATTTTGTGAAAGGGCTACAGCCATAGTCTGAGAAGACCTGGTTCAAAGAGGCCACTAACTCTGAAGGAGGCATTCTGTGAAGTCTTCTTGATCTTTCTCTGACTTTCTTCTTTTCTTCCCCAGAGCTGGTATCTGTGACTACAGAGTTTGGGTGCATTTCAGTTCTGTAACTTGACCTAAAGGAAAATAAGCAGAACGTATGTGAGAAGATTTATATCTAACCCAAAGAGAGAAAGGTATCCTTTCATGGCCCCATTTAGCTCACTAGTTACTCTTTAGATCTGATAAGACACGTACACTAAAAGAATGCACATCATAAAGCACAATCCCATAAGTTTTGGTATATTGTGTCTCCATTTTCATTTGTCTCAAGTGTTTTTTTTTTAATGTCCCCTTGATTTCTCCTTTGTCTATTGGGTTTTTTGTGGAAATGTATTATTTAACTTCCACATATTTGTGAGTTTTCCAATTGTCCTCCTATTACTAACTTACAGATCAATAACTGTGTAATCAGAAAAGATATTGATTTGACTCCAATTTTCTTAAATTCGTTAAGAATTGTTTTGAGGCCTAACAAATGATCTATCCTAAAGAATGCTCTGTATGCACTTGAGAAGAATGTGCATTCTGCTGCTATTGGATGCATTGTTCTGCTCCACTTCATCCATCTGGCCTAAAATGTAGTTCAAATTCAATATTTTCTTTTTAATGTTATGTCTAGATGATTTATCATCTGTTGAAGTGGGATATTGAAGTTCCCTACTATTATTGCATTGTTATCTATTTCTCCCAACAGTTCTATTAATATTTGCTTTATAAATTTAGATGCTCCAACATTGGGTACATATATATTCACAATTGTTACATCCTATTGATGACTTGATATTTTATCATTATATAATGACCTTCTTCTTCACTTGTTAAAGTCTTAAGGAAAGAAATTAAAGAAGACACAAATAAATGGAAAGGTATTCTGTGTTCATAGACTGGGGAGAATTAATATTGTTAAAATGTCCATAGTACCTAAACTATTCTACAGTTTCAATGCAATTTCTATCAAAATTCCTATGATATATTTCACAGAGATAGAAAAAAATCCTAAAATTCATATGGAACCACAAAACACCCTGAAAAACTAAAGTTATAGAGGAAGTCTTGAGAAGGAAGAGCAAAGCTGGAGATATGACTCATACTAATTTTAGATCATATTATAAAGCTGTAGTATTCAAAGCAGTGTGGTAATGGCTTAACTGTGAACCAATGGAACAGAATAGAGAAACCCAGAAATAAACTCACAAATAAATGATCATTTAATCTTTGAGAAAGTGCCAAGAATACAAAGTAGGAAAAGTAGTCTTTTCAGTAAATGGCTTTGGAAAAGCTGGATCTCCACATGCAAAAGGATGAAAATGGGCCTTTATCTTAGACCATATACAAAACCCAACTTGAAATGGATTAAAGACTTAAACATAAAACCTTGAGTTGTAAAACTCCTGGAAGAAAACTAAGGGAAAATCTCATGAGTTTGGCTTTGACGGTGACTTTCTGGATAGGGCATCAAAAGCACAAGCAACAAGTGCAAAACTAAGCAAGTGAGATTACATCACCCTAAAAAGCTTCTGCACAGCAAAAGAAATGATCACCTAAATGAAAAGGGAACCTACAGAGTGAGGAAGATACTTGCAAACCATGTATCTGATAAGGGGTTAATATCCAAAATATATAAGGAACTCATGCAACTCAAAAATCTTTTAAATTGATTAAAGAATGGGTAGAGAAACTGAACAGATATTTTCCCAAGAAGACATACAAATGGCCAAAAAACACATGGAAAGATGCTCAACATCACTAAGCATTAGGAAAATGCAGATTGAAACCACAATGCAATATTGCCTCAACACCTGTTAGGATGGCTATTATCAAAAATTCGAAAGGTAACAAGTTTTGGCAAGGATGTGGAGAAAAAAGAAGCTTTATACATTGTCAGTGGGATTGCAAATCAGTTCAGCCATTGTGGAAAACAGTACAAAGACTTCTCAAAAAAATTAGAAACAAAACTACCATGTGATTCAGCAGTTCCACTTTTAGGTATGTATCTGGAGGAAATAAGATCCGGATCTCAAAGAGATAGCTATGCTCCCATGTTCACTGCAGCCTTATTCACAATAGCCAAGATATGGAAACAACCTAAATGGCTGTCGGCAGGAATAAAGAAAATTTTATAGACGTTGTTAAAGGATAAACTGAGGCACACTAAAATTTACACATTTATTCAGGTAAATGCCAATTCAAATCAAGCAGCATTAAACTTAAAATTGTTAGGACCACCAACAGAAGCTAGAGGAAAGGCTTTTACACAGAAGCTGTGGAAGGAAAGCTAAGTAGTTCCTTCATTGGCTATACCTAAAGCAGTTGCCTTATTTGGGAAAGCCAAGTTGGCTGTTTGCAATTAGTTTTTCCTACATTCCATTTCCTCGGACTCATGCTCATTGACTTTGGCTTCACTTGGATTTGCTTATTACTACATAGGCTACCAAGGCATTACAGCCACTTCAGTCCAATATCCTCCTAAGTGTTACTTAGCCAGAGGGAGAGAGTGTGTGATATATATATATATGAAGGAAATGGAACTTGAGAGAGAGAGAGAGAAAATCCTACCTTTTGCAATAGCAAGGAAGAACCTAGTGGACATTGTGCTAAATATAATAGCCAGACACAGAAAGACAAATGCTGTATAATGCAGAATCTGAAAAAGTCAAAGTCGCAGAACCAGAAAGAATGGTGGTTGCCAGCCTGGGAAGAGAATGCAGAATAGGAGGCTGTTGGCCAAAGGGTACAAATTTTAATTATAAGATGAATACATGAATAAGTTTTGGCGGTTTGTTGTACAGCATAGTGACCATAGTTAATACCATAGTTTTGAAAAAGTATGTAAGATCATTAACTGAGAAAAGGAAGAAGTAGTGGGAGAGGAAACCACACAATTCTGAGGTTGAACAATAGCAGTTACCTGAATTATTTTATTTTTCATACAAATAATTTGACTTCATAAATACAGTCCTCAAGTTCTCATCACACAGAAAATTGTTCACCCAGTAATATCGAACCCATTTTGTAGTAATAATTTTGTTAGATGTGTGTTGCTTTGAAAACAGTTTTACAGACTTAAGCAGACGTCATTAAAAGCTTTCACACTGAGCATTTCGAGAGGTGCTGAGCCCCACCTACAAGTGTCATAATTAATTATAGGTTAATTTCTTGGTCTTACTGACAACCTTCATACTCTTTTATGTAAGCGAAGCCAGCAGAATCTCAAGAACACATCACTGCATGACTTCATTCACATCTTCCTAAGGACATCTACTTTTTGTTTCTCAAATCCTAGAATCTGGGAAGAGATTTGCCTCCTCTTACTAATACACTCTTTGTGTGGCCTGTTTGAAGTAAAGTGTTGTACCATGCTGCCTAGATGGGAAAATACAATACTGCAAAAACACACCAACAGAGAAGCTCTGTGGGATAGAAATAGGCCAGCTAGATGACTAAAACAAAAAGATAGCAAAGGGAATAATGATTCTTTTTTGTGGATTTCCTTCTTTACTTCTCCAGCTAAAATGACATCTCAATGGGAGCCTTGGCAGCCTTCGTGCTCCTCATCAACTGTATCTGTGTTAGACATCATTGCTCTTGGTTCATCTGTACCAGCAATTTTCTCCAGGGATGTTGAGTCCTTTGGAAGAAACTGGATTTGGAGTTTGACGTCCTCCTAGCAATTGTGGGTTAAATCCTAACTTTCTAGGCGTCAATACTATCACATGTGCAATAATAAGAAGACCTGACAGATTTAGGAAAAATGAATAAATGTATATAAAGTCTCCATGCAAACTGTAAAGTGATACATTACATACCTATAAGGAGATATGCTTTTAAAAACAACAGTTTCAGAGGAAAATATCCAGTTCTGGGGAAACAGCTCAGAAGTGCATTCCATAGGCTTACTGAGAATAAACTAAAGCTTCATTGCAATTTTCACTTTTGTCCTTAGTTTCTGATATGTTTATCTTCTTTTTTAAAATTAATAGATACTGTTTATAGAGCTCCACTAAGTTCATAGCAAAATTGAGCAGGAAATACATAGAATTCTTAAATATACCCTCCCCTCCTTCTCCCCTATTGACAACCCCCATAGTGGGGTGCATTACTTACAATCAACATTGACCTATCATTATTAACCAAAGCCTCTAGTTTAAAATAGGGTTGCTTTTGGTGTTATACGTGCTCTGGGTTTTGACAAAAGCATCAACATGCATCTACTATCGTGTCCTGCAGAATGGTTTCAAAGCCCTCCAAATCCTCTGTGCTCTACCTATTCATCCCTCTCTCCTGCTGAACCCGTGACAATCACCATTTTTTACTGTGTTTTACTATCGACGAGGAGAGCACAGGTACAAGAAATGTAACCAAAATTAGATTTCCTTACAACTTGCAGCCCAGGGATAAATACCAGAGACATGCAAAGTGTGACTCAAGCAACTCCCAGCTGCCTTAATGTTGATGTTTTGCTAGAGACTAAATGCAGCCTTATCTTAATAACAGCCAGACCTCCAGGACACTGTAACTCCTCTTTAACACGCAGAAACCCCTTTAGAGACCTAAGTTATTTCTACCCTCCCCCATCCCAAATTTAAAAGTATATCAATAGTCTCTCTTCACAGTCCAGTGCAGCTCCTTTTGCCCATGGGTCCTATCTCCGTGCTATAACAAAAACACTTTTTTGCACCATAAAATGTCTCAAGAATTCTTTCTTGACTGTTGCACCCCATGACCCCACATCACCGTCTCTATAGTTTCACTTTTTCCAGGATGTCATTCACTTGGAATCACATGTTATATAACTCTGTATAGTTTCTGCATTCTGATTTCAGTGTGGCAGGGGGGATGTCCCCAACACCATCAAGCAATTCTTGGACAGCGGCTGGGTGTCCCATACTCAACTCAGAGATAGCATCAGATTCCACAGGTCAAGGGGCCCCTCACCCATTTCAGGAGCCGATGGCAAGCCCAGGCTGTCACGTGTGCTTCTGACTGAAGGGCTACAGATTAGAAGTTCCAGTCATGGGCAACTCAGGTGGCTCAGTGGTTTAGCGCCGCTTTCAGCCCAGGGCCTGATTCTGGAGACCTGGGATCGAGTCTCATATCAGGCTCCCTGCATGGAGCCTGCTTCTCCCTCTGCCCGTGTCTCTGTCTCTCTCTCTCTCTCTCTCATGAATGAATAAAATCTTTAAAAAAAAAAAAAAAACAACAGAAGTTCCAATCACAAGTCCAGGTTGTTACTTGAATTTCTGACCAACCCAGAAGCTCTCCAAACCCTACCCTGTGGTGTTTTTTTCATGAAGGGTTCATTGTAAAGCATGACTGATAAAATCATTGGCCACTGGGAACTGATTCAACCTCTAGCTCCTCTCTCCTCTGCAGAGGTCAGGAGAGTGGGCCTGAAAATTCTGAACCACTAATCTTGTGGTTGACTCCTCTGGCAACCAGCCCAAGCCCTAAATTCTTTCCAAAAGTCATTCATTAACATAACCAAAGGTAACCTGTAGCATCCTCAATGCTTAAGGAATTCCAAGGGTTTGAGGAGCTGTGAGCCAGGAACCACAGAAGACCAAATATATATATAAGAATAAATTGCAGTATTGAAGTAGTCTATTAGGTTGACTTCTTTTACTTAAAAATACACATTTAAATTTCCTCTTTGTCTTTCTGGGACTGCTCTATATCCTTGTTACCATTTGATATTGTCAGTGCTTTGGATTTTAGCCATTCTAGTAGGTGTGTAGTGACATCACATTGTTTTTAACTTGCAATTCCCCAAAAACATATGATGTTGAGCATCTTTTCATAAGTTCTTGTCTGTATATCTCCTTTGGTAAGGTAAAGTTCAGATCTTTTGCCCATTTTTAAATTGAATTGTTCATTTTCTTCTCATTGAGTTTTAAGAGATTTTTTTGGTATATTTTGAGTAAGTCCTTTGTTATGTATATCTTTGGAAATATTTTCTACCAGTCAGTGGCTTACCTTCTCATTCCCTTGATTGTTCTCTTCAGTGAAGAAATGTTGGATTTTAATGAAGTCTTGAGACAAGGAAACTGAAAGTCCCCACAAAAATCTGCTTTTTGCTCCTTTTCCTGCTTCTATTCTTGCTAGGTCCTGCACCCCCACCCCACTTTACACTTGCCTTGTAAATAGCATATGTCTTCCTTGCAACAGAAAAGGAGTTAATGATTCTCTAGGATAAATAGCATCTAAAGAAGGACCAGGTGAGAATGTAACAGGATGCAGAAAAACTGAAAATAGAAAACAGAAATAGGAAAAACATGACCCTGAATCTGGAAAAATATCAATCATGTAAAGAGATCCAGCAATGATGCAAATAATATAATTGATAGATGAGGCTATTATGTCAGTTATCTCTTCGAGAAGGTAGAAGAAAGAGCATGTTCAGTAAAAAGGATGGAAGATGAAAGAATCAAAGTGTATTTATAAAGATGAAAAAACTGAAATGTCTGAGGAAAATATGCCATATAGTATTAGTAGTAGATTATTAGCTAGTATAGAAGAAAAGACTAGCAAGCTTGAAGACAAGCTTTAAAATGAGCAAAAATAAAATACAGGAAAAAACATATTGAAAAGAATATCAGTAAATTGTAGGACAACTTCATGCAGTGTGGGAGAAGGGTGATGAGGGAAGGAAAACATATTTTTAAAAGTAATATTAAGGGATCCCTGGGTGGTGCAACGGTTTGGCACCTGCCTTTGGCCCAGGGCGCATCCTGGAGACCCTGGATTGAATCCCACATCAGGCTCCCGGTGCATGGAGCCTGCTTCTCCCTCTGCCTATATCTTTGCCTCTCTCTCTCTCTCTCTCTGTATGACTATCATAAATAAATAAAAATTTTTAAAAAAATTTAAAAGTAATATTAAAATTTCAAGTCTTTAAAAACGATATTTATTTATTTATTTATTTATTTATTTATTTATTTATTTATTTAAGAGCACAAACACACAAGCTGGCAGAGCAGCAGCAGAGGGAGAGGGAGAATTAGGCTCCCTGCTCAGCTGTCGGGGCTTGATCCCAGGACTCTGGGATCGTGACCTCAGCCAAAGGCAGATGCCCAATCAACTGAGTCATCCAGTCACCCCAAATTTCTAAATTTGATGACAACTAGAAACCCATGGATCCAGGGATTTTAGTAAACCCCAAGCATAAGACTCATGACAAAGCTCAGCATTTCATTTCAACTTAAGGCCTGTCTGTAACCATTTCTCAGAATATACCTTACTTCTTATTTGTTTTCTTTTTTCCACATTAATCTTTATTCTTGGAATGCTGGTTATCTCTTTATGTGCCTCCAACTTTCTTAAGTTGGAGATTCAGATCCCTGTGATGTCTGGTCCTGACCACCCTTATCAGCCTTTCCTCCCTGACCCCCGCACACCCCTCAAATGTGCTGTCCTCTGGGCTTCCCTACTTATTTGTGTATAACATTAATTAAATGACTTTCTTCTCCTCCTACCTGTGAGCTTTCTTTACTCATTTTTAAATTTCTAGAATCTAATAAATTTCCAGGAATTAGTAGGTTCCACCCAGAAGTGTCAGAGAAAAGAGTGAAGATTTTAAGCTCTATGAATCTTTGTTTTCATTGCATTTTCAGCATCTGGTACTTGGAATAATTGGTGCTCAATTATTATTATTGACGGAAGGAATTTTTATTGGTTAGCATTTATAAAATCAAAATCATTCTGCATGCTTTTCTGTGTAAGACATTGTTCTATGCATAGAGATGTGGAGACAGTGGAGTAGTGGGAAAGATCCATGAGCTCATATCTTAACATGTATGTCCATGCATTTGTGTGTATGATTGTATGCATCTATGTATTTATCTGGTGAGAAAATGTACAAGTAATAATTAAATGAGAAAATTTTAGATATCGGAAAGAACTAAGAAGGCACAAACACAATCTGATTAGGGATGGGCGTACTTTGAATTGTCAGGGAAATCTTCATTTAGCAAATGATAGATGAATTGACATTTTTAGAGCAAAAGATTTCTCAGCCAAGGTTTTTCCAGGCAGAGGAAACAATGAGTACAAAAGCCCTAATATGAAGAGTACTTTGTGTATTTGAGAAAGAAGGTAAATGTAGATGGCATTTATGCACCATGACTAAGATCCACCTGTGAAAAACTTGCTAGAATAAAAACGTTGAATAGGAACCAACACACACATGGTGCCTAAAAGCAAGGATTTGTTTAAAGACATAGCCTCCAATTCACAATCACCTTGAATACCTAAATTTTTAATGTAATGACTATTAGGCTTATGTTCTTAGTCTGCCTAATGATCTCCTCTACCTCAAAATTCCTCACATCAGCATTTTCATGGTCCTAGTAGCTGTGACACCAAACATTATTAGTGTTGAACCCCTATTATGCAGATCATCTTACAGGGTATTGCCAAGACGCAAGCTTTCTGGCCCAAGGTTCACTGGGGGCAGATCAAAATAAGCAAAGTAGAATAAAATGACTTGATTGCAATTACCACCATGTGCTGCTGATGGGAGCAAACTCTGTGTGTGTTACATGTAATCATTTCATTCTGTCTAAACATCATTTTGGGCCATTATCCCTGACTGTTTGGAAAAGGCATGAAATTAGCCTCTTGGGTTTCTGGCGTCTCTAATCTCTGGGGAAATAGATTACACAATTGAGTGGAGAACCTGGCTGGCTGACAAATGTATATACTGCGATGCATGCATATGAATCCACTTATAAATACAGCCTGTGGAACCTCCACAGCGGTAGACTCTACTAACTCATTCCCTACAGACCTTGCAAACCTCACTGACCATGAAGCCATCAAGCAGCCTTCTGCTTTTGGTCACTGTGGCCTATCTGTTCCTCTTCACAGATGAGTACTATATACATGAGAAATGACATTTTGGACCAGACTGGTTATGTCAGCAGTTAATGATGTTGTTAATGATGACAATAATTATAATGATAAGATGGTTAATGATGGTGACTGCCCATCACATTTTTAATTTAGAAGGAATTTTTATTTACAAATTAACTAATTATCAGTACAATGCTACACAAGAGATGGTTTTGTCCATAAAAACAGTGTTACAGGGGGGCCTGGGTGGTTCAGTCGGTTAAGCATCTGTTTTCAGCTCAGGTCATGATCTCAGGGTCCTGGGATTGAGCCTCACATGGGGCTTTCCGCTCAGCAGCGAGTCTGCTTCTCCCTCTCCCTCTCCTTCTGTGATCTCTCTCACTCTCACTCTCTCTCAAATAAATAAATAAAATCTTTAGGGGAAAAAAAGGTAAAAAAAAAAAAAAGTGTTACATCTCATAGGATGAGATGGCCTGCCCTAGATCACCTGGGCCCCAAGTGGCTAATCTAGGAGTTCCAAGCCAATTAATTGTGTTCCCCTCAGCAGACCACAATTAACAGCAGAAGCTTCATTCTTCAAGGAAACAATTTATAGTGAAATTAGAAATTCTTGTTTAAAGTCACCTTCAAGAAATTCTTATCTTAGGAATTCAACTGCCAGAATTTTCCTGAGAAGCTTTCATTTTACAGAAAGCTGAGTCATTCTTACTTGCCCCACAGGTGAGCAAAGTAAAAAGATAATTAGAAAGAGAGTCAGAGAGAGAGAAGTACAGGGTGCCCATGACTGGGATGCTAGCCCAGGTCTTCCAGACTTTCAAGCCAAGCTATTTAAGCATAATCTTTATTGAAAGAAGTCTTAGAGCAGGTAGAGTTCACAGTCTCTATTTTCATGTGGTGAAATAGAAGCCAGAGAAAAGAAGTGAGTTGCTCAATATGAAAGAAAAAGGTAGTAGCATAATGAGGATTAGAAGTCAAATCTTAGCATTCCAGTCATGGCCAACTTGTACTCTCTCTCTCTCTCTCTCTCTCTCTCTCTCTTAATGTGTATAAGATTTAACATAGTGCTTAAGACAAATCTTCCAAGCAGATGGTTGATAGTGTTAGTGGGAATGATAATGAATCATATGATTTTTTAAAGTGTTCTTGAAATTCTTGTATATTATATCATTATATTGACACTTGTTTGCCAGTTGTCTTTGATTATCCTTGGAATTTCCAACGTTTTTCTGGTTAAAGATACGCCTCTTTGATAAAGAATAGATTTAGACTCTGCCTTTGTTTCTTTAGGACTAGCTCAATTTTAACATAAATCTTTTTTTAAAAGATTTTATTTATTTATTCATGAGAGACACACACACACACACACACAGAGAGAGAGAGAGAGAGAGAGGCAGAGACACAGGCAGAGGGAGAAAGAGGCTCCATGCAGGGAGCCCGACTCGGACTGATTCAGGGTCTCCAGGATCACACCCTGGGCTGCAGGCGGCGCTAAACCGCTGAGCCACCCGGGCTGCCCAATTTTAACATAAATCTTAAAGAAGTGAACCACACTTGGATTGAGTTGGATAAAAGCCACATAAATCACAGACACCAAATGTAGGGAGAAGAGCTTTGTACTGGGCATTTGTAATCTGGCCTCTAGGTCAGTTGTATGCCTAACAGACTGTGTGTCCTGAGCAATTGTCTTCCCTTCTCTGGGCCTCCGTTTTTATCCATAAAGTAAGACAGTTGTAATGGACAATCACTAAGGATAATTTTAGCTTTTGAATTCTGAGATTCTTCTGAGCTGTTGTGATTTATCAGTATGTGTTTTCTCATTGCAGAGGCTGTAAGCCAAGGAGATCCTCAGGTACGTGCTTCTCTCTCATGGGTCCTTTTCAATCATAAGAAGTTGTCTGAAAACAATAGCAGACCTTGAACTGAGGAGTATGGTGGCTGTTCTATTAAGATCTTCAGAGTTCATTTGGCTAGCCTGATGAGGAGATGAAATGGTGGCTTGACACAGGAATATAGATCAAGTGTCATCACTGGTGCAGATGCACAAAAGGACTTGAAAATTGCCTCCAATTTTCCTTAAATTAGTCAGATGTCACATTTCCAAATAAGGAATTTATAGGCAGTATTTATAAAGACTACAGGGTAAATATCACTTATTTTCCAAATCAGGATCATTTTGAAAGTGAAAGTAGTGTGTATAATAGTCATAAAAAGAAGATAATTTAAAAAACTGAGAGTATCCAGGCAGCTCAGAATATACAGTAACTCTGGATCTGTGTACCTTGTTCATAAAATCACTACGAATGCTTCAGAAAATGCACATTCCTCCTTCTTAAACATACATATTATAGTCTCCATTGAATCAGGACATCTAGAGATTTTTGAGGCTGAGGGATTTTCATTTTAAGAAGCTCCCTGACATTTTGGCACACATTTAAATTGGAGAATTATAGCTCTAAATTTTATTTTATTTTTTTTAAGATTTTATTTATTATTCATGAGGGGGGGGAGGAGGGAGAGGCAGAGACACAGGCTCCATGCAGGGAGCCCGATGTGGGACTCGATTCCAGGACTCCAGGATCACACCCTGGGCCAAAGGCAGGCACTAAACCACTGAGCCACCCAGGGATCCCCAGCTCTAAATTTTAGTAAACATACTCGGGTATACCCAGTGAGTGTATGCCAGACTCATAAATATCAAATCTTCTTGGTAGTGTGTATTGGTGTTTAGTAATTACAGGCTCTACATTCTTCAGGACTACAACAAAAACAATAGTAACAATAAAAATATAGATATATACCTTCAAATACTAAATTGGTTTAGCTTATTTTTTGAAATATGACCTTTGAGAAAGAGAGTATTTAAGTCCATATCCCAGTCCTATTACTCACTAAACGTTTGATTTTAGGTACTTCAGTGTTCTGTGTTCAGTTTCTTTATCAATAAAACTCAGCTAGTAATAGCACTTAATTCAGTATTATGTGAGTTGATTTGTATACAGCCCATAAGAGTGTTTAGCACATAAGTGCTAAATACTAAATTAGCTATTATTTGATTACAATTTTTATGATTACATTTTGATAACTAAGCTACATTTATAATTTTACTTTTCTAATTGAATATTAAATGTTTTTCACAAAATGTAAAGATAAGGAGAAACAACTTCAGTGCTTTTAAAACTTAACCTACTCAATAAAAATCCTGCACACTGATATCAAAGAATATTAATATTCTAACATTTAACTTTTGTCATATAATTCTCTACTTTAAAATCAGGCACTTTTCACCTGCTCAGAAGGTTATAGCTAAATTCTTTAGCTTTGTATTAGAGTCCATTTCCAATCTGTGGGCAGTGTCCCTGTTTAGCTTCATTCATTCTTTACCCCCCATGACCAGGGCACTGTCCACACTAGGTGGCCCACGGTGCCTAGCTGGCCAAGACCTCTCAGATGCTTTTGCAGATGCTGCTCTTTATCTGAAGGACAACCATCAGTCACTGTCTGCACCATCATGAAAGTGTGCCCATTCTTTCAGGAAGAGGGACTCTAACAACTCCTCTCATGTGCCCTACATATACAGAAATCTTCTACTAGCAGAATCGCTTCTATCCTTCCCACCAGGGATTCATTGCTTTGTCATCTGTGTTTCTGTTGGATTTTATTAATATACTTAATGTTTAACTTATTTTGTTACCCTTCACAGATAGTCTTCTGTATTAGTATGTAAGCTTTTTAATGCCAGGAAATAATGTTTTCTCTTCTTTGTGAATTCTAGTTTAAGAATGAATAAAAGAAAAAAAAAAGAAGTCACCAAATGATAGAGAATATATAAGAAGACCATCCAGTGTGAAATGTATATCATTTCTACTTTCCAAAAATTAGCCTACTACAAAGATTTTGAGATGTGCCTCTTATATCTATGTATCTTACCTAAAAGTTTAGTTTAAAATATTGATGGAGAGGTCTAAATAGACTTTTTTGTACTTTATTTTCTTTTAAAGATTTTATTTATTTATTCATGAGAGACATAAAGAGGCAGAGACACAGGCAGAGGGAGAAGCAGGATCCACACAGGAAGCCCAATGTGGGACTCGATCCTGAGACTCCAGGATCATACCCTGGGCCAAAGGCAGTCGCTCAACTACTGAGCCACCCAGGCATCCCTGTACTTTATTTTTTAAAGGTTTTTTCTGACATTTTCATTTTGAAATAATTTGATTTTTTTAAAAACAGTAAAAATGCTTCAAAGAAATATCATCTTAACATTTTACATTACTTTGATACAGTCATCAAAATCAGGATCTTAACATTGATACGTAACTATTAACCAATCTATCATCTTATTCAAATTTCACCAATTGTCCCAGAAATACCACCTTTCTAGTATAGGATCTAGTCTAAAATCACATGTATTTGTTTTATCTTCTCAATCTCCTCAACTCTTTTTAAGCAACAGCTACTTTCTTGAGGAAAAATTTGTTTGTAAAATTTGGATTAGGAATTGATTAGACCACATTGGATATTAACTTACCGGCACCAAGTAGGCCCTCAATCAATGTTTATTTAGTCCACAGTAAAGAAATTAAATTAATTTCTTTATGGAATCATACAAAGGGGAATTTAAAAGGAAGTTAAATAGCAAAATAGAGAGAAAATAAATCTCTGAAAACAAAATCATGGTAAATAAGAAGGAAAATAAAAGGAGAATTTGATTTTTTTTTTTTTAAATTAACTTCTGGTAAAGTAAGACTTCTTTGTCCCATCAAATGTAAACTCTCTGTTATCAAACACTGTTCTTGCAACAGAAAATGTTTGGGAAAAATAGCCAAATTCAGTCATTGTTTAAACTACATCATAGCACATACTTAGATTCTTTAAAACTTTTTTGCAAATTGACAGGACTAAATATTTCATTTAAATATCCATTCTTTGTGTGTTTCGATACCACCTGGGTGTCTTTTATCACATATGGTGACTGCAGAAAGCATAAAGATAACAAGTCAGATTCTTGACCCAAAACAGTGAATTTATGCTATACACGTTGATGACAGTCTACCTAACTCTGATGTTTCTAGTCTTTAGGCTGATATTTCTAATATTCTGTTTCATTCCTCTCTTTGCCACATGGGGAAACCGACATTCTGGGTGGCAGGTAGAGGAATATATTTTCCTGTTGAACTTTTAAATCTAGAAATACATTTTGAAGATTATTGCAATGAAATCATAATCAACTTTACAAACTGCATTATTGCTATGATGCTTTTTAATACCAACTAATTTGCAAGCAGGTATGTAAGTATGAATAGGAACTTCTTGAGAGGAGTAACTTAATATTCAAAATTATATTCTTAGAAAAAGGGTTTCCAATCATTACCATGACTGGTAAATAAAGACAAAATCAACCCAGAAAAGTCATAGTGTAATGAGGTATCAAAGCATTAGTTCTGTTCTGTTACTGTGTCCTGGAAATGTTGGAAGCATTTCTTCCAAAAATAAGTGAGCACTCTGTCCCCACCTACAAAATTAGAACACTGGACTTATTACTTTTCAAAGACATATCCTTTGATTAAATAAATGCAAAAGCAAAAGCTCAGCAAGGGAAAGTCTGCAGATAAATGCAGACTTTTCTCTAGTAGAAAAAAGGATACGAAGGTGGGCTCTGAAAGTTTGTCCTCTATTCTTATGACGAAGATTTATAAACACACTTTGTCCCAGGCTCTCTATTAAATTCTATAATTATTTATCCTATTTTCCCTACTATTTAACAAAGCTTACTGAGCATCTATTATGTTCAAGACATACATGAAATGCACATATGAAAAAATGATTCCTGACTTTTTACTGGATGCTTGCGTCAAGAGTCTTTAAAAAGGCAAATTCAAACACAGACTTTACTTCTAGAAATGCAGCTTAAGAAAAGGAGTTATTTGAAAAGGTTTTCATACAGATTTTTTTTCAGGTTTTTTATAGTAGCAAAAAAACACAAAAACAAACTAAATGTTTCCAAATGAGGATTTGCATAATAATGTGTATAACATATGGCAATTATTCAAAATGGCTATATCACTACTTAAAATGGTAATATAAAATAGGTTACTTGACACAGATAGGTACTGTGTATACTTCACAGTTACTTGATACAGATAGGTACTGAAAGTATATTTCAAGTTTAAAAAGCATTTTGTAAAATGCTATCAATCTGTGACCATATTTTAAAAATATATAAACATAGAAAATGTCAAATTTGGGAGTAATGGATTCTGGGTTTTTAAGTTAATTCCTCTTGTACTGCTATGTATTTTTAAGAGTTCTATTATAAACATGCATTATTTGTAGGATTGGCAGATAGAGAGATAAGGAGCTAATGAAGAGATCAATGATAGAACATGATTATATAATGCACATATTCTTTTATCCCTTTCTTCAAGGAGTTTACATCCAGAAAAAAATTTTTTTGAAAAAAAAACACATTATTTGATATCAACCTTCTGTAACAAACTATCTTCTAAATTCTCTGCTCTTTTCCCATTCATTTAAGAAATATTTTTCAATATTTGACTTTTACCTTCTCCTTTCCTAGGAAATGCATAAGAAGATGAACATGATATGGCTTATTATCTCGAGGCACTTTTAGCTGTATTAAGGAATACCTTATAAAAGAGGAGTATAGACAAATTTCTCCAGAAATTCCAAGAAAGAGATAAAGAACTTACGTTTATCTCTTATGCATATTTGGATACACACTTATGATAAAGCAGTTTGACAATCAGTATTGAAAGCATTAAAAATTAGAACCTTAGAGATAGCAATTCTCACAAGAGCATACCCTAAGAAAGTAATCAGAATATGTACAAGTATTTTATACACAAAATGGTGATTTCAACTCAATGTCTGAAAGAAGAAATATACAATAATGAGGTATTAGTAAAACAAATCATTTAACATCTTTATGATGGAGTATTTCAACAAAAAATCCTTCTTTCGGGGATGTGCATAATGGTACAGAAAAGATAAATGACGAAGAATAAATAGACATATGCACAGTGTGATTCTATTTTTAATATAAAACTGGAAATAAAATACATAGAGAAGAAATAGAAAGAAAACCAAATGCTCACAAAGGACATCTCTGGGCTAAGACTACATGTAACTTTTATTACTTTTTATTTTAACATACATCTTCATTGTAACAATAAAATGTGTGCTTTTTAAAAGAATTTCTAGGGACGCCTGGCGGCTCAGAGGTTAAGTGTCTGCCTTCTGCCCAGGGCATGATCCTGGAGTCCTGGGATCGAGTCCCACGTCAGACTCCCTGCATGGGGCCTGCTTCTCTCTCTCTCTCTCTCTATCTCTCATGAATAAATAAATAAAATATTTTTTAAAAAAAAAGAATTTCTAAGCATAAATTTAGCGTATCTTTTCATTCCTCAGGAGAACTAATGATGTCAATGCTATTGTCCATGAAGTAAATAAAAAAGAACCTCATTTAAATTACAGGCTTTTTGCAGGAACTATGAGAAATCAGCTACAGGTGGGAAACCCTGTCCCAAGATCCACAAACCGGTGTGTGGTTCTGATGGGCAAACTTACCGCAACGGCTGTGAATTCTGCAAAGCAGCTATGTAAGCACATGGAAACAGCTACTTGAGCAGCGCACTTAATTGGGGCCAGCAGAGTATGGGTCTAGGAATGTACTCACTATGTCTTTACTGTACTAGGTATTGTGCAGATAACTCTTATTTAGAATAAGACAGTGTAATTATCCCCAAACAGACCTAAAAAGAAGTACCCTTTCCCCGTTCATCCAGCTTAGGCTTAACCCATTTCCACTGTTTTCATTCTGAGCACCATCTCTTTTCTTTCAGGAAAAAAAAACGGAGAGCTTGGTTTCCAACACAATGGGAAATGTTGATTCCTGACACTGCAAGGCTAGAGGTGCACTCAGTTTGTCTTTTGGGCCAGATGATTTTGTCCCTGTCACTCAACACCCTTTGCGGGGTTATTTCCCACCTGTTATCATGCATAAAAGACAACAGTTTCAATGAAGTTATTTTGGCAGACTTTCGACATGGATGTTCTTTTTAGATAGCAGTGGGGCCACCTGTTTGATTTAGTTAGACCACCTGATTTACTTAGACCACCTGATTTACTTAGACCAGCTAGTTTGATTTAGTTAGTATGGAAAAATACCACCTGGAAACAAACTTGGGACATAGACTGTTACTATGTTTCTCAAACCCAGAATTCTCCAATCAGTGCTTTGAATCTCAAGTCTTCAGATTTATCCAGATGAACTCGAGGGTAGCAAAGGTAAGTCCAAGAAAATATATATTATCTGTACCAGATTAGCATTCCTTAGTAAATAATATAGTGGAGGAAATATTTTGCCCTAACAGACACATAGAGTTTGTTTTAGAGCTTCTCAGCTTGTTGGCGGAGACAAGAAGAAGTACCAAATGAGACAGAAGGTTCGTTGCTTCAGTCTTTGGAACAGCTGAATAGGTTCTGGAACAGCTGAAGCCTGTAGGCTAGATGTCTCTGGTTTTGTCAGATTTTTCAGTTTACTGCAGTACTACATGATGTACAGAAGATAGTATGAGCTTCTATGTGTGGTAAAACGTGAAAACCCTTGAAAGCATAGGTTTATTGGCATGTTGTAGGTGCTTAGAAGTCTAAGGGAAGGAAAGAAGGAAGGAAGGGAGGAAAGAAGGAAGGAAGGAGGGAAGGAAAAAATGGAAAAGCAGAAGAAAAGAATCCAGAAACATTGTGAAAAAATGGTATCTTTGAGAAGGCTATTTCCAAAGTCTCAAATTGAGTATGTGGAAAAAATGAGGTCAGCACTCAGAGAACTGTAGGGTTACATACTTTTTAGCATACTGCTACTAACACAGAGATCTCCAACAAATGGCAACCAGCTGGATGTGGCTTAGGGATATTCTTAGCCCACACACAGTCACTTCTTTTCATAGATGCCAATATTTAAAAATTGAAAAGTTCACATAAAAAACTGGATTTCTAGAAACTCTGGACAAGTGAGAGGATCTGCTGACGTAGTGCCCATGCTCCTTAGTAACAATGGCAAATTTCTGAGTCTTCGGGTGAGTGGTTCCCACAAGGGCCCCAGGACCAGCTTCACTCGTTCTCATTAGCCCTGGCTCCTGATGGCATTATGAGCGGTGTATCTCACTTTAAAGCACAACAGTTTTGAGCACTTTATCAAGTACCCTTGGTTTTGAAAGATCCACAACCTAAAGAAGCAGGCCATTCCATCAACAAAGAATAATTTCTTTTTCTTTTTTTAGATTTTATTTATTTATTATTTGAGACAGAGACAGGGAGTGTGAGGAAGAGCAGAGGAAGAGGGACAAGCCAATTCTGGGCTGAGGGCAGAGCCCAACATGGGGCTCGATCTCATGACCCTGAGATCATGACCTGAGCCAAAATCAAGAGTCCGACGCTTAACCAACTAAGCCAGCCAGGCCCTTCCAAGAACAACTTCTTTATAGCAAGTTAGTTTTTGCCTCTTTATTACTTCCACCAAGTGGTAATACTTCTGCTTTGAAACCACACGCAAAAAGTGGTTTCCCCTACGACCCAGCAATTGCACTGCTGGGATTTACCCCAAAGATACAGATACAGTGAAATCCCGGGACACCTACATCCCAATGTTTATAGCAGCAATGTCCACAATAGCCAAACTGTGGAAGGAGCCTCGGTGTCCATCGAAAGATGAATGGATAAAAAAGCTGTGGTCTATGTATACAATGGGATATTCCTCAACCATTAGAAACGACAAATACCCACCATTTGCTTTGATGTTGATGGAACTGGAGGGTATTATGCTGAGTGAAATAAGTCAATGGGAGAAGGACAATCATTATATGGTTTCATTCATTTGGGGAATATAAAAAAATAGTGAAAGGGAATAAAGGGGAAAGGAGAGAAAATGAGTGGGAAATATCAGAGAGGGAGACAGAACATGAGAGACTCCTAACTCTGGCAAACGAACAAGGGGTGGTGGAAAGGGAGGTGGGTGGGGGGTGGGGGTAACTGGGTGATGGGCACTAAGGGAGGCACTTGATGGGATGAGCACTGGGTGATATATTATATGTTGGCAAATCGAACTCCAATAAAAAAATAATTAATTTAAAAAATGGCTTCCCAACCACCTTTTTATAACACATGCACATGGGCGTACACGCACATGCACACACGCATCCAGGCACACACACAGGCACACACAACGCACACACACAACTTGTGCTTCCCTTCCCACATTCTCTTCTTTCAAATAACTCCCAGTCTTACCTTCTTTCAATAGAATATCATCAGCTACCTTAGCAGGCTTTATTTTAAATCCCTTCTTGCAAGAGTATCAACTTACACTAGTGACCAAAGCACAAATCTAAATTTAAAAAAAAGATTATAGCTACCAGTGTTTGAGTGCTTTCCCTGTGTCAGACATTGTTCTAAGGGCTTTACATGTATTATTTTATTAAATATTCACAAGAACCCAATGAGATAGGCATTGTAATTACATTTATCTTACATAAGAGGGATCCGAAGCACGGAAACACGTGATCAGTCACCAAGTTAATAAGAGACAGAAACAGAAATCAAACTCAGACAACCTGTCCCTTACTGTAGGAACTGTATAAATATTCTTTCCATGGACTTATTAACAAGTTAGTGTCTAAAGTATTCCAAGGTACCAATAAAAATCGAAGGAAATAAATAGACCTGCATATTTTAATTATGATTGCTAAAACTGCAATGCTAGTTATGAGATATTCAAGGACTCCCCAAGATACTCTGCAGTGTCACACAACACCATTGTGGAATTTGGGGAATTCCAAATTCCACCATTGTGGGTGGCATCAGATGCCACCCATCTGATGGAGATGAAGAGCTGTTTGTATTGTTTGAGTTTATTACAGGCAGAAGATATTTTATAGAAATTAAGAGATAAAATGTAGAATATAGACTCTGTCACAATAAAATTCTGTGACAATCTCTATTTTTCATTGGAGAAATGAAGACAATATCTATAAAATAGGTTGTTTTAAGAATTGAATTATATACCACATGCTGGCAAATTGAATTTAAATAAGATTTCTAAAAAGAATTGAATGGGATAATTCATGTAAAGCACTTGACACAGCATATGGTCCTGGATGTTTAAGTAAATATTTATTATTTTTAATAGAGGGTATACAAGCTGGAAGTAAAATATTTGGACCAGCAAATCAGTATACTAATGTGACAGAGATGATCTTGAACAAGCAAACTTTATGTCCTTGGGCAATCTGTTTTCTCTCTTGTGGCAAACTATGAGGTCTCACAATTTCAAGATCTCTGAGTCTTTTAACAAAAGAGTCTAGAAAGCAGCCTCAAGTATGTGATGGCATCAAATGTCACAGGCTGTCTATATCTAATCTGCTACAGACTATAAGTGGCCACATAGACTCATAATACATACACACATAAATGTGACCAGTTACACTCTGTGGCTATTATATAATAAACAAAACATGGGAGAGTCATGTTTCTAATCTCAAATACGCCCATGGATATAATAACAAGAGCTGACATTAATGGAACATTTTAGTGTGTGTGTCAGATATATGCATCATCTCAAGAAATAATGATGAAATTAAATATATTTGAATTTCAGTTTGTAGCAAAACTTTGTGTGCTGAGGGAGGAAACTGACACCCAAAGCAGAGAGGTTATCCAAGATTCTATCTCAAGCATCTCCTACCCTACAGGACGCTGTGTTCTGAAACTAATGCCTCTATGTGGGTGAAGATTGGGTGAATTGATCAATTAATAAGTCAACTGAGAAATGGCAAAAGGACCTCCAGGTAAATAGTGATTATCTAGTGCTTGACCTTTGGCCTTTTTCTTAATATTGTGAAGTATTTAATGAGACTTGGTAACCAACTGGCAAGTCTCCCTCTGACAGTTTTAGCAACATGGCACTGAATTTAAGAGACATTATGTCTTCCAGGCAATATGAATTATATTTCAAAAACCAGACCAAATATTCAAATCATCTGCTGGATTCAGTTCAACCTATTTGTGTCCATGTCTGAATATCTTAGCGAATGCTATGGAGCTGATGCCTTCCATCTTGTACATACATGGGGTGCAAAGAACAAAACCTGACATACTCTCTCTCAGAGAGCCTAATCTAAGACAGAATATTCCAAGACCCAAATGTGAAGATGACAATGGGAGACAATTGTCAAGGTGGGAGGATTCCCATCACTAAAGAAGAGGTTAAATGTTCCATTTAAGAAAATTAGAGGATTAGGGGCACCTCTGCCTTAGCTCTGGTTATGATCTCAGGGTCCTGGGATCCAGCCTCATGAAGGGCTCCCTGCTCAGCAGGGAGTCTGCTTCTCCATCTCCCACTGCTCCTCCATCCCCCAGGCTCACATGCGCTCTATCTCTCTTTCAAAAAATAAAATAATATAAAATAAAATCTTAAAAGAATAAAAAAGAAAATTAGAGGATTAAAAGTAATTACTGCAAACACCCTTTGGGAAGATGTGGTATATGTATACAATGGAATATTACTCAGCCATTAGAAACGACAAATACCCACTATTTGCTTCACGTGGAGGGACCTGGAGGGTATTGTACTGAGTGAAAAAAGCCAATCGGAAAAGGACAAACACTATATGGTCTCATCCATCTGGGGAATATAAAAATTAGTGAAAGGGAATAAAGGGAAAGGAGAGAAAATGAGTGAAAATATCAGTGAGGGTGACAAAACATGAGAGACACCTAACTCTGGGAAATGAACAAGGGGTAGTGGACGGGGAAGTGGGCGGGGGGGTTGGGGTGACTGGGTGATGGGCACTGAGGGGGGCACTTGGCGAGATGAGCACTGGGTGTTATGCTATACGTTGGCAAATTGAACTCCAATAAAAAATAAATAAAAATAAATAAAAGAAAGAAATTAAAAAAAAAAAAAGAAAACACCCTTTGGTATGGCTTGGAGAACAGTGTTATAGAGAAAAGATAATAGAGAAAGCACTGCTTTACTCAGTGTGACCAGCAATACCTTCTACAAGTTCGGGAGACAGTCTCTGAGACCCCAGAGCAGAGGCTTCATGAGACTTCATCTTCTCAGTGTGAGGTCCTCACATGCAAAAGCATTTCATGATATTTGTTATTTACATATGCTATTTTGAAATGTGTTTAACCCTGAGCTAGGAGAAAAGCATAGGTGACCTAGCCCAGGGCACTGAGTATGTACAAAACAATTGTTTAGGCAAAATGCAAATGCAGCTATTATGGTCCATTTGTTGATATTTTGGAATTCACTGAATTGAGGCTTCTATGTGAGTATCTGGATATGAAAATAACCTGCATCAGATTTATTCATTTTGATCAATATATGGTAAAGCAAATGTAGCAAAATATTAATTGAAGATCCTGGTGGTGTGTTTATGGGTTTTCACTGCATAATTCTTTCAACTTGGTTGGATTTTGGAAATTTTCATAATGAAACTCTGGTTAAAATTATCTGGTCTTTAAGTATATTTAAATAGGTTAATAATATGGGGTTTATTATATGGGAGAAATATATACACACACACATATGTATCTACATAATCAGGCCTTCTGGCTCACTGAGCCTGTTCTGATGTTCATATGAATCCCAGTCAGTACAGAGAATAACTGCGGAAGGACAAAACAAAGTTGCCTTTTTACTATAGAAAAATTTAAAACTTGTCCTTTTTGATGCCCTAAAATTGCTGACCTGGTTAAAAGAAATCACTCATTATTTTCAAAACTGCCCTTCTAAAGAAGCTGAAATGAAAATCAAGCACTATCCAGAACCACTAAATCTGAGGACTTTTTAAAATTAGAGGAAATTGTAAGAATCGCCTACTTCACTCCCTTCCCAGAGCTGAAATTGTCTTTAGACTTCAAGAATGTTTATCCTGCACTTCCTTATATTGGAACAAGTTCTGCTACCTGGAACTACACAGATCAAATAATACCTTTCTCCTCCGTGCCAATGCCTTTTACATGATGAATCCAATGGCAACATCACTCCTAAGTCTGTCTATACTCAAGCCTATATTTTCTACTACAATCAACCAACCTTCTGCTATATTTTCTAGACCTCACTTTATCCAGGTCATTTTCCTTTAGACAAGCCTCAATTAATTCAAATTTTCTTAAATAGGTCACCCACCTTTGAGCACAATATTCCACTGTTTTTATAATATTGAGTTTATGACCGTCTAGAAATCCCAAGGTGATTTTCACATAAGCTTCTGTGTGGCATAATAGCTTGAGGCAAGAAGGTCAATGGTGTAATGTTATTCTCAAACATAAGGTCTCTTGTGTTTTGTTCCCTCATAAAAAATACATTATACATCATTGTTCCCCGCTGGACGCACTCATCACTTATTAATGACCCATGCCTCATGCATTTTTTACTAGCTTTTAAAATATAATTTGAGGTAAATAATTGGCACATCATTTATTTGTAGGAAAATGTCATGGGAATCTCTGTTTGGATATACAAACTTGCAAGGTCAGTAAGAGTACTGACAAAAGATAAATCACCTCTTAACAATAAAAAAAAAACCTGAACACTGAATTTACCACTCTCCCTGATGGATTCCACGATTTTTTTTCTTTTCTGTAAGATATGTGTCTGATAGAAGCATATTAAATTTTGGATATTTATGGGAGTTGGGGTGTGAAACTAGTTTTAAAAATGGCAATCCACTCAGGAAGTAACACCTTCCAGTTTGTGAAAATTACTCTATAATTTTTTTAAACAAAGTGACAGTGTTTAGCAATTAGGGTGGAGGATTTTTCAAATATATAATATGGTGGTGATCAGGATGATTTCTTCAGAAAGCATCTATTGAAGAGTTACCCTTCACTCCACCCAACAAGCAAGTCTGAAACAACAGAGCCTGACATGAAGGCTTCCATTTTCCTTCCCTTTGTGTTCGCGGCCATGTTCTCAGGTAAGAAAAGTTACTTTTGATGACTTTCCTTCCATAGGAATGTTGAGTTATTAGTAATACTTTGTCAGAGAACGTTAAAATGACAAATCTCTAACAGACAGAGAAAAGAAGAGTGTCATTTCAAACAGCATAAATACCCGCCGAAGGCATAAAGGTAAGGACCAGGTGAAAGAACACAGCATTATCTGGTGCTGCTGCAGACGCAGAGGAAAGGGGAAAGCAACACGTTACACTGAGAAGAAAATGCAGTCTAAAAGGATTATGAGAGTTTGGGAATACTCTCAAGCCATGTTGATAAAAAGAAAATAGGGTTTTGTGTTGGATGATCTGGGGCTGTGTGGTAACAAAGAAATGGGTTCAAACTCTGGGTTTTTAGTTTCTTGTTTGTTATTTTAGGCAACTCCATTTTTTTTTAATTTATTTTTTATTGGTGTTCAATTTACTAACATAAGCAACTCCATTTTTTAATCTCAATTTTCTCTGTTATAAAATGCAAACAAATATGCATTCCTGCCATCTGTCGAAAGAATCACATATACACTGCTTAGCCACCATTACCTGAGTTGTCTACAGCTGTCACCCGGCATACTTCTCTCCATTCCTTACCTGAATGCAATTGGGTGGTCTGTGTTCAAAGCTGAAATGTCCAGCCCGGGCTGTCAATTTCTCTAGGTGATAAATGACACAGATATTCTAGATTTTTATAATATATGTGTCAGAGAAAATGGATATATTACACATATATTTATTATTATGTATGCTTCAGAGAAAAATGCATATAGACAAAAACCCTTCCTAGAACATAAATGTTTTATAATGACAGGTACCATATACCTTTGTACACCACCTTGCTGGATGACAGTGAGTCGATACTGAGCAGACATTTGTTGTTAAAGAAAGTATATTAAAGCCAGATGCAGTGGCTCTATGGATTTGAAGGGTGAAGGAAAAAGAGCAATCAGAGGGGTGCCTGGGAGGCTCAGTAGGTTAATCGCTTATCATCTGCCTTCAGCTCAGATCATGACCCAAGGTCTGCGATCCAGCCTAAGGCTCCCTGTTTGGTAGGGACACTGCTTTTCCCTCTCCCTCAGCCTGATGCTCCCCCTGTTTGTGCTCTCTGCTCTCTCTCTTTCTCATCTCTGTCAAATAAAACTAAAATCTTTAAAAAAAAAAAAAAAGGGAGAGAGGGGAATCAGGAATTCCTACTGCAGCATAAATCAATGCCAAGAGTATATTTGGTGTGTAAAATCAGAAAAGCAAAATTAAAAAAAAAAAAGACTGAGGTTAATTATTTTACAAAAGTTTAACTTCAAAAAATGATTAAACCACATTCTAATATCTCTTTTTTACTTAAAAATTCCACCCCCAGTTTTTATTTTACAAATTTAACCATGTGAGCAATGCTATACTGCTCAGAATCCATTATACCATTGTTTGTACTACAAAGAGGAAACACAATAGCTTCTCATTGCTAGAAGGCCATCTAAATAAATTGTGCTAAATGTAATAAATGAAATAGTGTGTAGCTCTTGGGGAAAATCATACAGATGCTCTATAGTACTGATAAAGAAAAGACTCACTATACTGTGCAGAGAGAAACTAAGGAGTAGAGCAGTGTACAATGTGCTACTAATTATGTGGAAAATATATCCCAATGTGTTCGTAAATACATAAGACATCTCTTGGCTAATACAGAAAAACTGGGTAAATGTAACTGTGTGCAAAGGGGTTTGAGAAGGGAGAGAAACAGAAAGTGACTTTAAACTATTCATCCTTTTGTATCTTTAAAATTTGAGGTATTTGCTTGTATGACCTATTAAGCAAACATAATTAACAAGAAAATAGATCATCCTTTTAAGATTTTTAAGATTTTATTTATGGGACGCCTGGATGGCTCAGCAGGTGAGCACCTGCCTTCAGCTAGGGCGTGATCCCGGGGTCCTGGGATCGAGTCCCACATTGGACTCCCTCCATGGAGCCTGCTTCTTCCTCTGCCTATGTCTCTATCTTTCCCTCTCTCTGTCTCTCATGAATAAATCAATAAAATCTTAAAAATATATATCTTCAAATATTACATAATTCTAAAACATTGGATTACACATATAAAAAGCAAATAAAGTAAAAATATTACATTAAAAAAAAGATTTTATTTAGTTGAGGCAGAGAGTGAGTGAATGAGCAAGAGAAAGTGAGCATGAGCCAGGGGAGGGACAGAGAAGCAGACACCCCACTGAGTAGGGCCCCCAACACTGGACTCACCGAGGATCTCAGGATGATTACCTGAGCCTAAGGAAGTACATTAACCAACTGAGCCACCCAGACAGCCCAGCTGGTTGGATTTATTTCCATCCAACTCTTTATTCTAATGGATTTCTTCTCCAAGTTAGTGCCTGCTAAGGAACACTGTTTGGTTCTCATAACTCATGCATATACTCATCTCTCTGCTGAACATGATTAGTTTCTTACCCATTTTTTCTGGCTAGAGCCTTCTCTTCTTATGTGTCACTTCCTCCAGCAAGGAGAGATGATGCACTACTGTCTGTTATCTTGAGTCTGGGTCTGTTGTCTAATTTACTTCTCACATTTTCACTTTGATCATACTACTATAAATGCCTGTGTGCTTGTTTGCACCCACTTCTTGAAAGCAAGAAGCTTTCAAGCTTCTTGGGGTCAGAATAATAATGTCATATTGTGTGTCTAGATCTCACTGTAATAATGTTGTATGTCTAGATCTTACTGTAGTTCTGGCACAGTAATGGACTCTTCAAATAGGCTTCTTGGTAAATTGAAAGAATGGCTAGATCATACCCACAGACCCCACCCCACGCTATGCACAGTTAGTAAGCCAGGTTACTGAGTGCCAAGCTCCTGAGCCGGGCCTAAGACCTTGACCACCAGTAATAAAGTATACCATAGCAAGCATGCTCAATGGGTAACAATTAACGAGGCGTTTGACTTCTGTTAACTTTACTGGAAGGCACAAGTATGTGTACTTGCGGAAATATAAAGTGGGCCTATTGCTAATACAAGTGAATCTCAGGTATTGCCTGGAACCATCCATACCACAATGATTTCAGGTTGTAAAAATTGAAAAAAATTACCAAGGAAGCCTGTGAAGAAAAACAATGTGAGCCTGAAAACAACTTTGAGGAAGCCTCAAATTGAGAAAGTGAGGGTAAATGGATAATCATTAAACAGAAAAAGTGAGGAAGCCAAAAAGGAACCATCGTACCAAACCAAGGACATGAAACGTAAGACCCACCAGAATTCCATAGCATCAACAGCTATAAAACCATTCCATTCACTTATGGATTGTTGGCTAAACCCTGCTTATTTTGGAATAGAATTTGAATAAATCATATATGTATAAATGTATGTGTATGTATGTATATATATATATGAGATAACTATATATGTATATACTGATGGATAAACTTCCAGAACAAATTTGAGAAACAGAGTAGATAAGTTATGAAACATAGGAATTAAGAAATAGTCACAAAAAATAAAAATTTGGAGTAGTATAAGGGAAAATAATTCAGCTCAAGTAAATCAAACTTTGATTTAGAAATGGGGCAGGCTGGTTTGACCCCATGATTCTTAGGAACCAGGTGATACAGTTAGGTAAAAAATGCAAGAACCAAACATTAAGGTTATGAGAAGTTATGCAAAGCTTCTGTCTTGAGGTTTTGTTAAAAACAAATCAAAGAGGCATGAAATACATACTATTTCTGGGGATGAATGCTGTTAACTTTAAATTCTTAAATATAGATAACTTTATTTTTGTGCTTATGGTATCATTCCAGTGACTTCAACCCAGACTTGGAAATCCAGTGTTTTTAAACCACAAGAAGGTCCAGAGCCTGCATTTATTCTAGAGAGAAAAAATGAAGCTAACCATCAAAGAGAACAGCAGGCATCTAATCAGCAAGGAGGTGGCAACACAGAAGGAAAACAAGTGACATTTAGCCTGCAAGGACGACCAGAGTATTCTAATCAGCCAGGAAAACAAGGAAATTTTAATCAGCAAGAAAGGCCAGGAGTTCTCAATCAGCCTGGGAGTCTGCAACAGAATTCAAGGGACTGTAATCAAAAAGGGAATGCAGAAGCTTCTAATAAACAAGGAAAACCTGGATCATCTAGCCAGCAAAGGGATCCAGGGCCATCTAGTCAGAAAATGAAGCCAGGGTCATCTGGCCAGCCAGGTGGTTCAGGGTCATCTAGCCAGGGTCGGCATCCAGGATCATCCAGCCAGCAAGGGAAGCCAGGATCATCTGGCCAGCAAGGGGGTTCAGGGTCGTCTAGCCAGCAAGGGAAGCCAGGATCATCTGGCCAGCAAGGGGGTTCAGGGTCATCTAGCCAGCAAGGGAAGCCAGTGTCATCAAGCCAGCAAGGGGGTTCAATGTCATCTAGACAGCAAGGAAGACCAGGATGGTATAGCCAACAAGGGAAATCAAGGTCTTTTTATAATCAAGAAGAAAGAAAAACTGTAGGCAACCCTTTGAGTGCCAGTATAACGGACATTCAGGTTAGTGTTCATCTCTTTTTCCCCCTCTGCCATTTTATGTTCCAAGACTTGAAATAGTTAACAGAACATACTGTAGTAATAACGACTGGTGGTGATGATGATCCAACAAATGAGGAGGAACCCGGAGATGGTCGTTTTCAGATACACCGACGGTCATTAATGAGTGTCGTGCTCTTCCATTCCACTTCCCATTCCCTTCTACCATCTTCCACTCCAGCCCTTCTCCCGATACTGGACTAGGTGAGACCTTCCTGAACAGAGTCCCCATCCCCGCCACATTTAACATTCATGCCCATCTCCATCCCATCCATAATCTACAAGCCCCTCAAGTGCTATTTCTAAATCACAAATCTGATCTGATCCATCACCGCCCCGCTGGAAATTCTTCAGTGGCACCATACCTAGAAGATAGGACCCAAACTCCTGAGCATGGCATTGAGGATTTCGTAATCATTGGATATGATCGGACATTTCACGTCACTCTGGTCACACATCATCCACTTTTACATGTTCCTTTATTTTCCACAAATGTATTCCTAATACTGGTGATACCCTCTCTCATAGAATGTTGCTCTGTACTTGATTGTATGTTCAGTTGGATCATGAACTCCTCTAAAGAAAGTGCCAGTTCTTTGGAAATCTGGGTCCCCAGATTCTAGAACAACTAATAGGTTCTCTCGAACCTCTTGTCAGATGAGTGAAAAGGTGATGTGTGGGAGACATTGTTGCAAACAGCTGCACATCCAGGACTCCCGTGTTCCCTTTGAGTCCTGCTGCGCTTTGCCTTCACTCGCCAGTCTCTCTGTCTCCCAACTGCCATGTAACAGTGATCCTGAGCACTGCACCTGCTAATCCGGAACAGATTTGTAGGACACTCCCTCCACCTCATTATCTTCACGGGAACTTCATTTTTTTACCTCAGATTTGTCACCCCTCACTTGGCTCCCTTTCAAATGAAAATTGCGTGTCCCTCTCCATCCTTATGTCTAGGTGGACATGAAGTAGTGGTCTCCCAGGGACGGGGTTCTGCCGTCCACAGCTTACTGCCTCCTCCAGCATGTTTCCAAGTGTTTAGGGGCCACTTCAAAGCTTTCTCAGGAAGCTCTTCAGAAACATGTGAGACAACCCTGTCCATTTCACAGACTATGTGGAAGGAAAGTAAGGCAGCGCTATGAAACGGTGGTAGTGTCGACCAACAGGAAAGACTGAGCTTTTTTTTGTCCAGCTTCCTTGGTCCTAAGAAAACTAAGCCTCCTGTCGAAGATCCTCACAACTTCAGTCAGTGTCTCTGTTCTCATCTGCTGTCAGAGCTCCTTTGTGCTCACAGATCTGTGTCATTCTCTAAGTCGACTCTAAGCAACTGCCTCGGGTAGTACTTAAGTCTGCACAATCCTACTACCTGCTGCCTCATTTCCTTTTGTGAGACAAGAAAAAAGAAAGGTTTGGTAAATCATGGCCTCTTTGGGGGCAGCTGTGTGTCAGTCCATCCAGTGACTCTTGATTTTGGCTCAGGTTGTGGTCTCAGGGTCTGTGACCCCCTCATGGTGAATCAGCTAAAGAGTCTCTCCCTCTGCCCCTCCCACCAGCCCTCTCTCACCCACACTCTCTCTCTTCTTATATATATATATAATAAATCTATAAAAATACATAATTGGGAAGCCTGGGTGGCTCAGCAGTTGAGCATCTGCCTTCTGCTCAGGGCATGATCCTGGAGTCATAATGTCTTTTCCATAATTATTGTTTTCTCCATGAGGGGAAGATTTGTCTACAAAGAATTAATGTGGAGGCAGTCTCACATGTAATGAGGGCAGGGGTTCTAGAGTCCCATAATTCAGGGTTTGAAACCCAGCTTGGGTATTTATCCATATCTGGTCTTGGGCTTTTCACATAAATATACTATATGCCTGCAATGATACAATAGAGCTAACCCTACACAATTTTTTTTCAGGATTGTTGTGTAGTTTAAAATAAACGGATTCACAAAATGATTGGCTTAATGCAATGCTTAATCAATAATTTTGAGCAATAACTCTTAGTTTTATTATAATTCTGAGAATTAAACTGAATTCCCTTTATGTGCCTAATGGTCTTTCACATTACTGCAGACTGACAAAACCAGCAGCAAGAACCCAACTGGACATACAAAATGTCAGTCTATCTACAAGCCAGTCTGTGGTTCTGATGGAAAAACCTATGGGAATCGTTGTGTATTCAATGAAGCCAAAAGGTAAGCTGACGCTGTGTCTTTGTATCAGGAAGTATGATTCTGATCCAAAAGGAGTTGAAGAACATTTTTCTCTGTTTCTCTGTAGTTTTCTCAATAGCACCTTGGGTGTTTGTCAAAGGACACATGACCGGTATTAACCCTGAACAGTAAATTCAGGCATTTTCTGAGAGAATGTGATACATTCAGCTTTTTAAGTAGGAATAAATTTATTATTGAGTCATTGAGTCACATATTCATTAAACTTCCACTATAAACCAGGCATTGCATGTGTGGAGGTGAGGAGGTGAGCAAAACACACAGAATTGCTTCCTGCTCCCACAAAGCTTTCCTTTTTGCAGTTGAAGACAGCAAACAAAATGTATCAGAGGATAAACACAGCTACGAACCCCATAGATTAATTCAGCCTATTAAAATGTATCTTAAATTTAAATAACAATATTGAAGAATGGATTTGGTGAGCCAGGCAAACATTTCAAGGTTGCCTTCTTGTTCATCCACAAGAAATACAATGATCCTAAGGCAGTTTAAAATTAGAACATGGGACTCAGAAAGAGTTACATGTCTCAGCTTTCAAAATTAATGAAGGGCCGCAAAGATAGTAATGAGGTAAAAATTACACCTCTCTTGTTTTTGGTCGTTGAATTACTTATGAAGGCTGAATAAATTGTTCATGCAGAAATAAATAAATGTTAAAGGTCAGTGTGCCCTAGAGCAATAAAAATTGGAGCGGGAAGAAACATAAGATGCCCCTTCTCTCATTTTATACCTAAGACAGCTAGCCCAGGGACAAGGAACACCTGGCACACAGTCACAATTTCTCAAAGCAGTCAGTATGAAACTGGCCAGCCAAAGCCCCAACTTGCTCTTTCCCATGTGATTTTTAAATAATCTCATTTTCTCTCTGTGTTGGTGCCACAGTTTCTTGATCCTTAATTTCTTTCATTATCTCATTTTCAGGATGAGTAATGGAAAACTGAGTCTGAACTATGAAGGGAAATGCTAGCTTTGACAGCAACCGAATTGCCTGGAACCTCAAAATCTACTTTCACTTCTCCTTAAACAATGGGTTTCCTTGGGCGTTCTGCTGAGGTCAGCAAAAGTCTTGCCAATAGGATGGATCCTTCATTATTTTCAAGGTTGTTCCACTACAAATAAAGTCAGTTCCAGAGTTGCTTCTGATTTCTGGGATCATTTATTTTCTAGACTTTCCCAAATTCATGGATATAGAACACAGATTGATTTTTGCCTGACACAGAGCATTAGGGTGAGAAAAATAGGTGAAATTCTTAAAAAGTAGTACTGAGTTCTAGGTCAGTGTTTATGAACACTTCAAACAATTAATGGCATTGATTTTCAAGGGATAGAGATAGAAATTTTAGCCAGAGTCTCCTTAGATAAGAAATGGTCTAGGATTAGGTAAATACATTTAGCTGCCTAGATTATATCCCCCCTGACTTATTTATAAATGGTTCGGTCTTCCCTACTGACACCACTACTCCCTGATCAAGTCTCCTGAGAATAGCTCAAATTACAGATACACTAGAAAAATCCCAAAGATTGGCAGAGATTTCAATGTGATCCATTGATCTACATTATCCCTATACATTGTCCTGAAGAGTCCCAGTCCCCACTGCCACCGAAGATTACCTTGTACAGTATCAACTCTACCACTCCCAACTAGCTGAAGCTTTCTATTTCTCAGGGCTGCACAATCGGAGCTATCTGGGGGCGAATGACAGGGTAGGATAAAAGCCTATCAGACAAGGCCTGCAGTCTTGGCGCAGCTGATGAGAAGTGATTGAGCCAGCTGCATAAAAGTTAACAACCCATTAAGGGGTCATGGAAAGATAAGGTCAGAAAGACACAGGGGCTGGGAAGGGGTGAAAAAGTACTTCTTTACCATATTCAGAAAAAAGGAGACAAAAGTTTTAAGGCAAATAAGTAATATGAACAAAGGCCTTAACCCATAAGGTTATCTGATAAAGCAAATCTTTTCTGGGATCTGATAATGCATATAGAAGCACCAGAAAATTCAGGCCAGGGCCAGTTGTGTGCACAACTTTAATGATTTTCAAGAATTTTTATTTCCTTCTAAAAGACATGCAAAAAATTTGATCATTCTGAGCAGGAACGAAATGAGTAAATTTTCATTACTAAATATGCTTTAACATTTTTTTTAA
The DNA here is from genome assembly GCF_053574225.1 of Canis aureus. Taxonomy (NCBI): domain Eukaryota; kingdom Metazoa; phylum Chordata; class Mammalia; order Carnivora; family Canidae; genus Canis; species Canis aureus. The sequence continues at coordinate 43,240,659 of NC_135615.1, forward strand.
AGATTTTATTTATTTATTCATGGAGACAGAGAGAGAGAGAGAGAGAGAGAGAGAGGCAGAGACACTGGTCGAGGGAGAAGCAGGCTCCATGCAGGGAGCCCGACGTGGGACTCGATTCCTGGTCTCCAGGATCGCGCCTCCGGCTGCAGGCGGCACTAAACCGCTAAGCCACCCGGGCTGCCCCTAAAATTTTTTTTTTTTTTCTAAAATTTTTTTTAATTTAAATTCAATTTGCCAACATATAGTATAACACCCAGTGCTCATCCTATCAGGTGCCCTCACTAAATATGCTTAAGTTACTTAATACTTACATAACAATCAGAAATATCATACAGTGTTTCAAAAGAATAAATTGATTTGAATAAAATCACATTAAAATAGGCTCGGCTGTTATTAAATAAATAAAAACAGTCACAGAGCAGTTTATACAATGTTCCTATTAAATTCAAAACAGCTAGTTTAGAACAGGGGGAAATGGTTGTAATGAAGTCCCAGATACCATTTTATGTCCGTAGTTCTGTTACCCACAAATAGAGCTGCACATTTATCTTGATTACTCATAAAAATACCAATGCTCAGGGTCTAACCTAGAGCAATTGAATCACCGTCTCAGAGGAGGAACCTAGATATTATTATAAAGCTCCTCAGGTGATTCTCATATCTATAATTTTTTCAAAAACTAAGATACTGCCTGTATTTAGCTATTACAGATTCTAGAATTCTTGTTTTCTTGCCCTAGTTCGTGGAGCCTATACAACTCCCTTGCTTGGACAGATTGTACATAGCTTATCCATTGTAGGATCTTTAACTACAGGTTATTTTCTCCCTCCTCATTCATTTGTGCCTCTCAGATCAAATGGTCCCCTACTCCATGCCACATGACTGGCTTTGATGCCATCTGCAGAAGGCAAGTGCCCACAACCTGGACAGGATGAAAGGTACCGCAGTGCCTTATCTTCACATCTAATTTCTTACACAGAGAACTTTAGAGGAGATTTCCCAACACAGTGCAGCTAGCTGAGGTGGAAAAAGTGAACAAGATAGTCACAGTCATCCTTTGCCCTTTCTTCTTCCTGAAGGGGCAATCTGTGGTACATTTTTGGAGGTTTTCGTGTATAAGATGGCTTTCCTTATCGACAATAGCCAGATCATGTAAAGAGCCCAGATGTCCATCAACAGATGAATGGAGAAAAAAGTCATAATGTATGTATACAATAGAATACAACTCAGCCATCAAAATGATGAAATCTTGCCCTCGGCAACAATGTGAATGTATCCACAGTGTATTGTATTATGCCAATTGAACCAGTCAGAAAAAGACAATACCATATGATTTCACTCATATGTGGAATTTAAGAAACAAATACATGAACATGGGGGGAAAAGAAAGACAAAGGCAAATCATAAAAGAGATTCTTAACTAGAGTGAACAGACTAAGGGTTGCTGGAGGGAAGGTGCGAGAGGATGAGCTAAATGGGTGATGGGGTGAAGGAGGGCACTTGTAGTGAGTGCTAGGTGTTATATGTGAGTATTGAATCAGCAAATTCTCCTTGATCATTGCCTGAGGCTTTTTTTTTAAGAGAGAGAGAGAGCAAGTGTGTGCAGAGAGGGGCAGAGAGAGGAGAGATGGAATCTTAGACAGGCTCCAAGCTCAGGACAGAGCCTGATGTCGGGCTCCATCTCACAACCCTGAGATTATGACCTGAGCCAAATCAAGAGCTGACGATACTTAACCCACAGGGCCTCCAACCTGCCTCCTGAGACATCTTTTAAAGCCTGGTATATGACAGCAAATCCCTTTGCTTCCTTCTGAAACAGATGGTGCACTGAAGGAATTCAGTCTTCTTTGAAATACTGGTAAATGTGAATTTTTCTTATTCTCTTTTCAACTATATGAGGTTTAAAACAAGCAGACACAATATTCAGTGACTGGGGAGAGCTTCATGCATGAAACCATCTTAGTTGGTTTCCTATGAGTTTAGGTAAAATTGAAGTAAATTGCTATTTTTGTCCAAAGTGGGGAATTTCTTTGCCTAAAATTTATGGGGCAGTGGCACTGGGGAGGCTGCCAACTGCTCTTACTTCTCAATTTTTTCTTCCTTCTCCCTTAATATATCTATTATGCTAAAGGTACAGTCTTCTCCTTCTTATCTTCCCTCTGAGGCAAGTTGAATAATATATTCATTTTGTTCTTCATGAAACTTTCAACTCACACATGGGACATGTGTGTGAGTCCCCTTGTGCTGGACAAGTTCATACACTGAAAACAAAAGGCATGTGAACAGCTGGGATTCACAGGCCGCCTCTCCTGCTCTTAATCTCTGCTCAGGAGAATGTGCAAGACGAGAAATCTAGGGTGGGAGACCTGCAGGGCTGCACAGTAATTTCAACTGTATACTTCAGTTCCTTTTTCCTCAAATGTCCCATATCAGAAGAACTGATCTGCCACAGAAGCCTCAGATGGCATCCATGTCAGTAGTTCAGAGAGCTACTCTAAGAGCAATACTCACTTGACCAGAATAATGGAGCATTTTGTGCACTCGCCACATTGTGTCTTATTGGCATTGAACGGTGCTACCCTCAGAGTTTCTGTCTGAGTGTGAGCTTTTATCACTACTGATAAAAGGAAGATTAGATTAGGGTGGGAAAGGTAAGCCCAAAAGCCAACTGTGAATGCAAACGGCCTTCATATTTGACCCTAAGATCTAAGACTCAGGGATTGTTACTCTCACATTTCCAATATATGTGTGTATATATATATATATATATATATATATATATATATATATATATATTATACAGAAATTGTATATTAGAATATGAAAAATTACGTCAAGATCACTCAGCAGTAATGGGAATTGAATTCAAGTCTTTTAGTTGCCAAAACTCCAGAAACCAGATTGTGAAGGAGGTTAGTTCATCAGGGAAACAATGGCTGATTAAATCTTAGCCTTCCTCAAAACCTCCAGTTGTCACCCATTTCTATTATTTAACTTAAAACTTAAGGCATTGCCCCGGTGGGGTCTCAGTCACGCTTCTGTTAGTCTTCTTCACTTTGTTACAGTTTTATTAACATGGAAATGACATATTACACCCTGTAAATGAAAGGTGCACAACAAGATGACTGGACACACAGAGATATTGAGAAACCATTACACAGTGACCTGGTGTCTCCCCTGCCTACTACACACGTCCCATCCTTCAGCTGGGGACCCAAGGCAGGCTACGCTCATACCCACCTGACAGTTCCTCAAGCAGACCATTGCCCAGGCTTGTGTACAAACAATGGACTCACCATCTTGGTGGTGAGAACAGACAGTGACAGAAGGTCTCCAGCTGGTATCAATTCCTGCTGGGAATTTACACTACAGTTTCATATCATTGCGAGGAATGGAGAGAGGAGGCAAGACAACTGTAGGTGTCATTTCTTACGACTGTCTCAAATCTACAATTATCTCAAGATAAAAAATGGCAATTTAGGCTTTAAGGAGAGTTTTGATCTAACCAGTGTCCGATGAGCCTACGTGCTCCAGTGCTGCACGATATCCAGGTTGTCAGCCGCTACCTGATTGCACTTCCCAAAACTGTTCTCTGCTGGCTCTGATTCTCTTGTCCTTTCCAACTCAATCGCTTGGAAAGCTTACATGTATTTTCTCTATCTTAGGATCTATAATTACTCTTATTACCCTTTCCCATCCTCATTCTTCTCTGCACAGGAGATCAAATTGCCCCAAGCCTCTCACTGTTAGGACACAGAACACACATGACAGCTCAGCATCTTATGTGCCGCGGGCCATCTGTTTTGTGCCACCAGGCTCCTCACCAAGAGGCCAGTGAAGGAGAAGCCTCTGGCAGGTGGGAGTGGCTGAGAAAGACAGATGAGCAACCTAGACACAGTGCCTAGAGCTGAACACCTCCCTGTGTCCACTGCCTTCTCCGTCTCAGGTGGGTGAGGGGACACTGGCAAAGGCAGGCCTGGAGCAGGGCACTGCTGTGAGGGCCGCTCCAGGTCACTCCTCCCTGCAGGAGCTGTTTCTATGTTCTGGGGAAGACCTGGAACTCCCAAGGAAGGGCTTATTTCCTTCCATGCAGCCTGGCTCCCTGTGGGCTGTGCCAAGCCTGGGGAAGGAGCAGCTCCTTCTTGAACATACTAAGAGGATTTATCCCAGGATTGCTCTCACATCCCTAGGAGGCCTTTGGTTCACATACATGTCCTATTGAACTCAGAGTCAGGGGAAGAAAGATGAGGAGACATGGTCTACCATAATTGGGAATATAGGAATTAATTAAGTAATTAATTATGACTCTAGGGGATTGGAGGGGTTCCTTTGCCAGTCAGAAACTCTCCTCTGGAAACAGGAAGTTTGTCCACCTGCCGTATGTCATAAACATGCTAAAATTTCTTTCCACAGACTTGATAAAATGTCTCTTTTCTCATCATGGATCGAAGCTATTTTCATCATCTCTTTGGTGTTTCCTCTTTATTCTGGTGAGTAAAGTTTCCAGTTTTGGGTGAAATATTTCACGGATCTTAGAACATGAAGGAATCCAGGAGGGAGGACCTACTTTCTAGTCTCAAAACCCATAAAGTGATGAGACATACAAATGTCTTTTCAGCTTTCTCTTTTAAGATTTATTTATTTTGAAAGAGAGAGAGAGCATGCCTGAGCTAGGGGTAGAGGCAGAGGGAGAGAATCCCAAGCAGACTCTGAGCTGAATGGGGAGCCTACATGAGGCTCAATCCCAGGACCCCATGATCATGACCTGAGCTGAAATCAAGAGTCACTTGCCTAATTGACTGATCCACCCAAGGAGCCCCACAAATGTCTTTTAAAATTGCATCAGTGGGGGTAACAAGGTGGCTCAGGTACCTTCTGCTTGGGTCCTGATCCCAAGGTTCTTTAATGGAGCCCCTATCACATAGACTTCCTGCTCTTGAGGGAGCCATCTTCTCCCTCTTCCTCTGCCGCTAGACCTGCTTGTGCTCTCTCCTGCTCCCTCCCATCTGTCCAGTAAATAAATAAAATCTTTTTTAAAATAGTAAATAAAATTGAAAAATTGCATCAGTGGATTGCTTTTTCTCATTTCCTACTTTGGACAAGTGGAGACAGGGTTGTGGGTTAAAATTGGCAGCTTATGTGGCTCTTTGTCCATCTGTGACTAAAGAACATGTCCTAAATTGTTTTCTCCCTCCCTTTTTGGATGTCAAATCCATTGTCAATAAATACAAACCTTGGGGAGGAAAGATCTCCTCTGGGTCTGCTGTTGGTTAATATTCTGGCTTCTTCATCACCCACTGAGGTCCAGAAGACAGGCCTTTACTTAAGGGGAGAAACATGTGGACTCCTCTGGTAAAGGTTATCTTGCTTGGAGCTCCAGGTGATCCTTGAATTCCAGAATAAGGCATCTGTATCCTATTGGATAGATGAGGGAACTGATGATTTAAGTACTAATTGATTTCTTCCTATGTAAGTGACATGTTCTAAAGCATGATCTTTTTGGTCTGCAGTGTCCCATCTACAAAAATAAGGAGAAAAACAATGCTATCTTCAAAGAAAGCTTAGGGATTATTAAAAATTGTACATCAAATTATTTTTCACAGAGTGAGAATAATTGGGAATTTCAAAATATTTCCAGATTTGAAGCGTTCTGTGAATTTTTAATTGTGCTAATGACATAAAGACTCGCCCCATTACTTGCAGGATATTGAGTAGCACTTCCCATAGGTTTCTGCTGTTAAGAGATGGATTCTGTTTCCCCAAAGACCACTCTCCTACTCCTCCCCTCTTTGCTCCTCTTTGACTTCCTGGTCCTTTTTCTCTCTTTTCTCCTCCCTCTACCTTCACTCTTCCTCCTACTTCTCCTCCTTCCTTTCCTTCTCTCCTTCTTCTTCTTCTCTTCCTCCTCTCCCTCTTCTTCTTCATTTTTAATGTTGTCATCTGTATTTGTTGGTTGCAGAAACATCTTTACCACCTATTCATGAAATCCTAAATGTGGTAAGTCACTAATGATGGAAGGTGGAAAAAATAAAATACTTACTCTTTTATTGTAAATTGTAACAGCAAAATTTCAAACAAATGTAAAACAGAGAGATCTTTTAAAACAGTGTTATTATTACATGAAAGTCAGGAAATGTAAACTAAGCAGCAACATAAAACCATTTGTCATTATCTAGACAACTTAATAACCCACATGTTCCATTACACAAAAATGCAGATAATGGGCACAACATGTCGACAATTATCTGAGAGACGTCAAATGGTGTTTACAGTAGAAGTGTTCATTTTAGCAAAGCAAAAGGAACAAACGAACCAACCAAAATATACACTTTAATGGTGGACCAAATATGATAATTTCCATCTATGCACATAGAGGTGAAAATTGAAGGACAGATTGAAGTATCTGAATAAGCAGATCACAGAGAAATTTCAGAAACAGATGATCTCAGTATGCACACATATTGTTTATTTAGGTAAATTGCCAACACCATCAATACAAAACAAATTGTATTTATATCTATATGTTTATTCATAGACATACACACATACCTAGTGAAATTATCAAGAATGATAAGGGAATGATAACTACAAAACTTCTGCTTCATGACTTCTTCTAGAATTTGAAAGAGAAAGATGTGAAGGGAAGTGAGGATGGTGGTCACTAAATTAGGAAAACACAGTCAGGTAGTTTTATGACCTTTTGAAAAGTAATAGGTTTATAAAGACAATTTAATAACATCTTATTTTTTAAGGGGCTTGAGTGTTGATTTTACAGATGTTAGTGTTATAGATGTTACCTTTGAAAACTACATATTAGACAATATTTTACCAATTTTGACACATAGCCTTTCATGTGAAGATAGAGAAAATTTTAGAGTTTCATTTTGTTATACCTCTGTTTAGAAGCCAAACTGTGAAAAACATCCACCTGGGCAAAATGATTGCACCACAGATTTATATCCAGTCTGTGCAAGCAATGGAAACACTTATGGCAATCTATGTGCTTTCTGCACCGAAAAGAGGTGAGCACACAACAATACATTTTTGCTCTTCAAAAGTCGGAAGAAACCATCACAAAGTGATGGCAAAAGCCATGTGGCTGGTAACCTGGGCACAACAGCTATAGACAGTAACTATTAGATGTCTGTAAATATTTAGGAGTCACTCCTGAACCCTGCCCCTAAGTTCTTCTTTCTGAAAGTCATTTTGAATTTGAGCTCTTGCCAAAATTGTGCTTGTTACTGTGCAAAGGCAGAAATCAATTCATGAGACTTAATGGTGAATTCCTAAAGGCAGACCAGCAACCAGCATGATGGGATTCCTAAGCCCAGGTACAGAATGACAGATCTCTGGTGGCCATCATCCCCCTTGCAGACCTCTCCTTGCAGGGGGCATCATCATGCAAGGCCCTGAACCGACCTTTGCCACTGGAAATCCATCCTAATGGGCCCACTTGGTCTAGAAAGGAACTCCTCTGTGGTCCATTTGTCTCATGAACTCCATGGTAGACTCCAAATATCTTCCTTGGCCAGCAGGGCATTCTCAAACACTCCCTTCAAATCTCCCTTCCCATCCCCTTCACTCTGAAGGAGCTTGGAGGCTAGTGCTCTGGCCAGGGCTTCCCACCTCCCTCCTCACTTTACTCACAGATGTTTCCTTACCCAAGTCTCTGCACATTTAATCCCCCACATTGGCCTTCATTTCCAGAGAACCATTAAGACAATATCCAATATCTCCTCTTTCAGATCGGGGTAGGTCCCCAGAGTGAATCAGAACAGAGCAGGTGGGAAGAGTCAAGTAGCCCCATAGGGAAGAGATAGGTGCCACAGCCTAGGAGCTAGTGGAGCCCAGCTGCTTCTGGAAGTGGAGCACAGCTTCCCCATGATGCTCCAAGTTCAAATCCTCCCTGTTGAGAAGTGCTTTGGTATCATCATGTTTCATACCCGGCCAATATTCTGCATGAATATTACGTACATTTCTGCACCAGAGAAATGGACCCAATTTGTGCAGCCAATGGTCAAATTTATATTAGTGAATTTGTTGTCTACAGTGAGATGACCCAGGGGGTGTCGCAGACTGCTTTTCTAAGGAAAATTTTTATTTTCAGGTAATTTTGGATTTTCAGAAAAATTTAAGAGATAGTACCAATTTTCCAGGTTTTTTATCCAGTTTCTGCTAGGGATAACACCTTATAGAACCCTGGCACAATTCTCAAACCTGAAAAATTAATGTTGGTATATCACTGTTAACTGTCATAAAGAATTTATTTGAATTTCACCAGTTTGCCATTAGCATCTTCCTTATGTTTTGTTAAATGTAACACACTTTATTTCTTCCCTACAACTCTTTAATTTCCTTTCTCTCTCCCTCCCTCCCTCCCTCCCTCCCTCCCTCCCTGTCTCCCTCTCTTGCTTTCTCTACAGTAAGAGTGGTGAGAAATTTACTTTCTTACATTTTGGTGCTTGTTGAATATTGACCACACTGCCCTTCGATGTGTCATCACATTTTATGACACATTCCATGGACGATTAGGATATCATTCTCAATCAGAGCCTGAAATCATAAATGACCAGATGTGTCCTGTGAACAGAAGATAAAATAGAGAGCATTTACGTAGTCTTCCCAACTCTAAGTTCCTGTGATTCAGGGTTTTTAATTCTCTATGTTCAATTATTCAATGATAATTTGAAACACTAATGTCCTAATTGCATGTTTCATCACATGGAAAGTTGTATGACTTAAAATAATAAAAATTTCATTCATTAAAATGTTTAATGATTGTCATCTTTATTATTAAAATAACCTTTCTGTAACTGGGTAGTGAGTTAAGATATGTGCAGACTTTGGCAAAGTAAAATCAATCTATTCAGAAGTAAACAAGTAATATGTTACCGGGGTGCTTAAGAAAAGTACAGATTGTTGAATCCATTCTGACCTAAACAATCAAATGTTCCAAGAAAGGGGATTGGGAAATGGAATTCTAGAAACACCCCAGGCTAGTGTGATGATCATGAAAGCTAGGTAGTACAAACTTCACAAAGGAGTTAATTAGTAAGAGCTTAAATCTTATAAGGGAATGAATTAAAGAATGTACTGAAAGATATTGTAAGGGTTCTAAGGTTTGGGAAATATTTATTGTATTATTTACTTTCCCACAAATAAGTCAAGAGGTAAGTGAGTGATCAAATGCCAGGTGGCACTAGGGTATTCATTTGTGGCGAAAGTCTGATGCTTTTCCACTTCTTTCCATCTCCCAACTAACAAGAGGTAGCTTTTAGCAGTGGCTCAATGCTCCTTTAAAGCTCGAGTCTAATGACAGTGGTGTCGCTTGGACTACTGGAAGATAAGTATCAATCTGCCATAGATCATATATCAACTATGCTCATTATTGATTAAAAACTCTTTTACCCATTTTTATTGAAGTGTGTGGTCTATGTAGGGGCTATTTCTTTGTGTAAAATCTCCAGGATTAATTCTTTTTTTTTTCTTACTTTATTTTCTTACACAGTAAAGTCCAGGATTAATTCTTAAAGAAAATATCAATTGGAGTGTTCGTTTCTTTGAGTCTTAATGTAAAAAGGCATTCAGCCAGTTTCCTGACCTTTTTCCTTATAGAAATTTTGTATAAAAATTGTTTTCAGAAAGCAGATAAAAATCAAAATGAGGTCACCTGACACCCATACAGATGGCTACTATCGAGGAAGCAGAAAGTCACAAGTATTGGCAAAGATGTGCGGAAATAGCAAGGCTTGTGCTCTGTTGGTGGAATATAAAAAGGTACAGCCATTGTAGAAAACACCCTGGTGATTCCTTAAAACATTATGAAGGGAATTATCCTATGATCTAGCAATTTCACTTCTGGGTAGGCACACAGAAGAATTGAAAGCAGGGACTCGAGCAGATACTTGCTTACCCCTGTTAAAGCAGCATTGTTCACAACAGCCAAAAGGGAGAAGCAACCCAAGGGACCATAGTGGGTGAGACAAGAAACAACATGATACAGACACATCCAGGGATATTAGTGAGGACGGGAATGCTGACACTGGCTACAAAATGGACAATCATGGAAAATAGTGGCGAAGTGGAATAAGCCAGTCATGAAAGAACAAGTACAGTGTGATTCCACTTACGTGAGGTATCTAGTGAAGTCGGATTCATAAACTCTGAAAGTGGAAGGGTGGTTTCCAGAGGCTGCATGAAGGAGGAATGGGGACTTACTGTTTAATGAGTATGGAGTTTGAGTTTGGAAAGACAGAAAAAGTTCTAATGATGGATATTTGTGAAAGTTGCACAGCCCTGTGAAGGTACTTAATCACAACTGTATGGGACACTTAAAATGAGTTGTAATGGTAAAATTTTTGTTATATACATTTTATTTGCCGGAATGAAAAATCCTGCAACATTTTTTAAATTTCTTAAAGGAAACAAACTATAGGGACTGGGGCAGTCAGGGCTGGGATCCAGACCTCCTGTAGTTCTTTACCCAGAAACTCAGCTAATGAGGGTTAACCAGCTCTCTCATTTCAGGGAGAGAGTTTCAGACATCACTGCTGTACAGACAGGCACTCTTGCACAGACATCATCCTTGCACAGACTCCACTGTCACGAACACATCAGCTTTGCACACACCTCTCTTTGGCACAGACATCACTGTTGCACACTGAATAAGAGAATGGGCTCTGGTGGACATGTGGATTTGCACTCTGGGTGCACAATGAACCTGCAGTGTCAAGTTCTTTAACTTCCCGAATCATCAGTTTCCCCACGTGTAGAGCGGAGAGTTGAGAAAACTGCAAGACATCGTCACAGGGGCACGCTTCTACACGTAGAGTAGCTTTACTTTTTTAATGATCGACCAATTGATTGATTTGAGATAGAGCATGCAATCGCGGGAAGGGTAGGGAGAGGGAGAGAGGATCTAGGCAGACACTGTCCTGAGCCACAAACCCAAGAGCCTGGGATGATGACCCTGAGATCCCCAGCCTAAGACCCCAACCTGAGCAGAAACCAAGAGTCCAACCCTTACCAACTGTGCCACCCTTGTAGCCCCACAAGGTAGCTCTTATTAAAGAAGGTAAGTTCTTTCCGACAGCTCAGCTTTATGATGACTGCTGTTCCATCTTAACTGCTAACCAATAGTGCCACTCTGGAGATGTGCCTATTTCACATCTTAGTAAAATTAGCTTGTTCCTTATTTTCTCAGCTTAGCTGACATTTTTCATTTTAACTGAAGACAACTTCATCAAGCCTTTGCGTTCATACCTAGTCAGCTTCCTGCACACACTTATACATACCCACACTTTCCTCTTATCATGCACCTACGTCCCCACTGCCCAGGGCACCCTTTCCAGATGTCAACTAAGGAGAGAAAGAAGTCTCACCCTCCACTGACCCTCCAATACCTCTTGAGAGGAAATGAAATCCGACCTAATACAGTGGTCTGGTAGGCAAAGAAGAAACTGTGACCCGATTTGTTAGTGCTCACGGGAGGCCCCTCCCCAGTAATTAGCTCTGTTCTCCCACAACCTAAGATGTGTCTTCAGCCTCTGAACATCCACTCTAGCCAGCTGACGTGTGCCTAACTAAGAGGCTGGGGAGCCACCACTCTCAGCCCAGCAGCTGTGCTGTCAAGATTTCTGTCATGAACCATCACCTATAGTGTGTGTTTTCACATCAACAACAACAGCATCAACAACAATATAGGCACTTGGCAGGCAGGAGTCAGGAGAAGACTGGCCTGAGTCTCGGGACCAAGAGGACTGGCCTGGCCCAGTGGAACCACAGAACCTGTGGCCTTGAGCCCAAGTCGCTAGTGTCCAGGGCCTGAGAGGCGGGGGAGAAGGGACTCTCATGTTGTACTCCTGCTGCGCTCCTGGGAACCAAGCCTGGGGCAGCTGAGCCCATCCCAGCTGCCTGGGACTCACTCCCAGGGGATCTTTGTTCTCTCCCAGCCACCCCATCCCCATCCTCCTTCCCAGTCCTGATGAAGAGGAAATCAGCTTGCCCCTCAGGGTGCCATCTGGCAAGACAGTGATCTGGAGGAGATTCCAGGTAGGTAGGCAGGGGTGGCCAACATTTGCTGAGTTCCTGCCCCCTGGAGGGGGTCACACTTCACAGGAGCACATTCTCTTCTCACCAGAGCTTCTGTCACCTTGTCCCTCCTTTCTGATTGGGTTCCAACTACATGACCCTTAGTTCAGCACTGCTCCCACAGCTCTTAGATCATCTGCTCTGGCTTCCTTCTTTCCTTCCTTCCTTTCTTCCTTCATTGTCTTTGTGCTCCAGTTTGGGTGATATCTACTGACCCTTCTCTAAGTTTCCTGTTGAGTAAAGTCTCCTATTGACCCAGTAAGTTAGTTGTCTTTCACCATGATTTTCGTCTCTAGCATTTCTATTTTGTCCCTTCTAGTAGTTTCTATCTCTATATTGATAGCCTTCGTATGGTCACGGCTTTTGTCCATCTTTTGTCCTAGAGAGTTAAGGTAATTGTAACAAATATTTCAGTCCTTTTTGATGATTCTAACATCTGAGGCATATCTGAGCTCAAGTCTATTGAGTGCTTTGTCTCTTGACCATGTGATATTTTTCTTTGCCACTTTGGGAGTGTCAGAATTTTCAGGACAGTAAACACTAAGGTAACTAGTTTCCTGTTTGATTGTGTGAATAACTCTTCCTTGTCTAGGCCTCTACTGGGAGGAATGGGGGCAATCTAGTCAGCAGTTACGTGGTTTGTATTGGTTGCAGCTACTTACCCGCAGTACACCTCAGCCTTCAAATTCCTCTGCCGTTACCTTGCAAGGAGACCCGGGCTTGGGCTATCAGGGAAGGATTCTCATTGTTCTGTTCCTTTTCAGCCTTTGGCTTTGCCTGTGAGCCCGAACCTCAGGGAGATGCACATGCCTCACTTTCGTCTCTTCCCCGCCACCAGTAGACTGCTGTCATTTATTACTCCGTTTTTGCCATCCTGGGGCCGGGAAGTGGGGAGACACATTCTGCTGTCCATATTCAGGCCCCATCTTAAGCAGGCATGATAGACCTTGCTCTCAGGTGGGGGGCTGTGGCATGCCCCCTTCCATCCCCTAAGGGCAGAAGACCTTTCCCTGTCTCTTCCCCAGAAATAGTGTTGGGTTTTTCCTCTTCCCTTTTTACAGTTACAACGGATCTTCACCTCTGCCAGGGTGAGTGTTTGCTGCCCTTTCCTCAGCAGCTAGGGCTTTGCTCTGTGAGGAAAAACAGGAGAAGAGTCAGCTTTTGCCCTTCCTGCAGTAGTGGCTGCCCAGGTCCCTGGCTCAAAAGAGGGGCTCTCCACAGTCTCCTGCCTTACCTCTTAGCTCTCTCACGGTGAGGCCCACGGAAAAAAAGAAAGACGCCTGCTAGCTAGCGTGATCTCTCCTGTGTCTGTAGCTTCCAAGTGTCCTATAGTCACCTGCTCCTTCACACACAGCCCTTAGCAACTCATTTTAAAATTTACCCAAATTTTCAGATCATCTTTTATAAAGTCCATCATTTCATCCTATCCTTCTCTGCTCCAGGTAAACAAGACCCAACTCTCCTGGAAGAACCTATCTTCCCTTCGATTTCTGCCTACCTGGTTGACCTGCAGCTTCAAGTTTGAGAAATTCAAGAAAAATGATGGTTTTGTAGATTAGTCAGATTTTTTTTTGTTGCAAAGGTAAAATTGCCCCTCTTTCCCGCTTTCTACATCCTAAGCGGAAACCACTAGTCTACAGCCAGGGTGCTACAAGGATCAACCACGTTTATATTCAATTATCCAAGAATTAAGGCAGAAATAGGGGTAGAGAAAGTGACAAGCAGCTAGGATCTAAAATTGTCCAATGAGGACACCTGCGTGGCTCAGTTTGTTAAGCCTCTGCCTTCTGCTCAGGTCATGATTCCAGTGTCCTGGGATCAAGCCCCACATTAGGCCCCTGATCATGATCTTTCTCTCAAATAAATAAAATATTTTAAAAGAATAAAAAAGTATCCAATGAGAGAGTTTCTCAAAAAGCTGAAAACAGAATTACCATATGACCCAGCCATCTCACTCCTAGGTATATTCCCAAAAAGCAGGGACTCAGATACTTGTACACCAATGTTCACTGCAGCATTTTCATAATAGCCTAAAGGTGGAGACTGCTCAGAGGTCCACAGATGAGGGGATAAAAAACATGTGCTATATACACACAATGCAATACTGCTCATCCGTAAAGAGGAAGATGCTCTGATACATCCTACAACTGGATGAGCCTTGAAGATGTTATGCTAAGTGACATAAGCCAGACAAAAGGCAAATATGGTAGGATTCCACTCTGAGAAATATCTAGCAGAGGCAAATTCATAGGGAGAGAACATGGATTAGAGGTTACCAACGGGCTGGAGGGAGGCGGGATTGTGGATATGTGGCTTAATGATTACAAAGGTTCTATTTCCAGCAACTAAGAAATATTGGAAGTTGAAACTGGCACAGCTTTGTGAATGTGACTCAGGCCACTGAGCTGTGCATCCTAAATGGTTAAAAAGGCAAAATATGGTTATGTATTTTACCACAACTTTAAATATTAATAGTTCTATTTCAAAAAGTGTTGAATTATACATTGTTTTATGGAAATAGAGCTCACATGCAATGTTATATTAGTTTCAGGTGTCCAATGTAATGAATTCATAATCCTTTACACTAAGCTACACTCACGAGGTTCGGCTAAGTCACCATCTGTCACCAGACACATTATTACAACATTAGTGACTATATATTCTGTGCTGTACTTTTCATCGCCATGACTTACTTTTTCTGTAACTGGTTGTACCTCTTAATCCCTCCATCTATTTCACCTATCCTCTCAGTTCCCTCCCTTCTGGCAACCAACAGTTTGTCTTCTGCATTTATGATTCTTTTTGTTTTTTATTTGTTTGGGGGATAAAGATGGGATTTGGGGGTGATAAAGACACACACACACATACACACACACATACACACAGAGAGAATATTACTCAGCCATCAAAAAGAATGCCATCTTGCCTTTTGTGACATCATGAATTGTACATTTAATCAGGGAACTCCATGCTATGGAAATTGTATACCTCAATAACATGGTTGTAAAGAAGATAGAAAGCAAATGAGTGGGAGTGGGGAAAAATTAGAGAGGAAGACAAACCATGAGAGACTCCTAACTCTGGGAAACAAAGCGTTGTGGAAGGGGAGGTGGGGAGATGGGGTAACTGGGTGACAGGCACTAAGGAGGGCACCTGATGGGATGAGCACAGGAGTTATATGTTGGCAAATTGAATTTATTTTTTTCCTTTTTTTAATAATAAATTTATTTTTATTGGTGTTCAATTTGCCAACATACAGAATAACACCCAGTGCTCATCCCGTCAAGTGCCCTCCTCAGTGCCCGTCACCCATTCACCGCCCCCCCCGCCCTCCTCCCCTTCCACCACACCTAGTTCTTTTCCCAGAGTTAGGAGTCTTCATGTTCTGTCTCCCTTTCTGATATTTCCTACCCATTTCTTCTCCCTTCCCTTCTATTCCCTTTCACTATTATTTGTATTCCCCAAATGAATGTGAAATGGTGCAGCCACTCTGCAAAATTGTGTGGAGGTTCCTCAAAGAGTTAAAAATAGACCTGCCCTATGACCCGGCAAATTGAATTTAAATAAAAAAATTTAAAAAAAAAAAAAAGAAAGAAAATGAATGAGACTGTCCCAATGGTAACAATGGATATAATGGCAGTGAGGCAGTTATAGTAGAGCTGGGGGTTGGAGAAGTGAGGGAGGATATTGATTTGGTAGCTACATCACCTAGAAAACCCACCACATAGAAAGCTCTGGCCCTAGACTATATCTAACCAACTGAATGAGGACCAGAAAGATATTACTAAAAGAGATAAAAGTCTCTTCTCATGACAAAGTTCACTCTAAGTCCAAAATTCAGAAAATCAAAGAAGTTATAATTATCCAACTCTCCCACCTGCCCCACTTCAGGGAAATCCTATTCCCACATTTGTGAGGCAGGGGATAGAGGTGCCCAAGTCCCACACCATGAGGCAGTGGAAATAAATATAAGATCCTACTGCCATCTCCTCTATCCAGACCAGACCCCCCTTCCTGGGCCTCGTCTCTTTGTAGAGAACTCACTATCACCAAAAAAAAAAAAAAAAAAAAAAGAAAAAAAGAAAGAAAGACTCACTTTATTCCCACTTATCCTGTCCTTTCCATTCCATCTCCACAGTTTCAGTCAATTCCAACCTGGACAGCAATTTCCTAACCAGTGGCCTTGTGTGTCAACTCCCTCCCTCCCTCCTGCATCAGTGATAGCATTCACCCCAAACATGAATTTATGCCAATTTTTCCCAACAAGCACCCACCTGCTCAATAAGTGCTCATTCTAGGTAAAAATTGGGTCTTGCTGTATAAACATTACTCCAAGACAATTTCCAAATCTCCACCTTCCAACAAATTGCTGTTTCTTAATCCTCTCATATACAGACATTCTGGAGCTGTCACTACCCACATTGGTGCCAGAGTGGCCTCTCTTTAATAAGGATAGAATCCTGAGCCTCTCCTCATTAAAGGAGGAGCCTCCTCCTTCACTCACTTCCCATTGTCCCTGGCATAGCCCACATAATTTATTTATCATGGTGCTAAGATTTCTGCATAAAGTTCCTAATTATCCACCCTCACCTCCCACCACTTGACACTGAAACACTGAACTTCTCCTTATAGTTCCCTAAGAAATCAAAGTTGTGGAGGGAGAAGAGTGTTGAGGAGAAATACCAGTCCAAGGATGCATAGCTGGATGGGAAAACCTCCTGGCAACAAGAACTGATTGCTCAGGCAGTAGGCAGTCTTCCAAAAGCCCTGAGAACTCTTGCTTCAAAGAATACCCTATGGGAAGAAAGTGGAGGAGAAGAGAATTTACCCACTAGATGCCAACTCCTACTAATCAATAGATTTCCTAAAAAGGCTTGATCACCCTGCATTTCTGGATCATATACTTCCTGAGTCTCAGCAAGAGAGGAGGAAGCCAGGGATGGGAAACAAAAGCTGTATCATGATGCAGGCATGAGGCAAGATGCTGTCAGCTGGTGCCGGTACTGGTGGTGGTGCCAGGGCCCAGTGAAGACAGTCCCACACATACAGAATGGGTCTCCACAGAGGAGCTGAGGAAGAACAAGTGGTCAGTGTCTGTGGATGGACTTACCAGAGGCCAAGAAGATCTGTGGTGACACCAAAGACTTGTTTGACACAGCAACATTTTGTGATCACTTTCCATGTTATTTAATAGTTGCCTAGAATTGTTGTATAGATGAAGTATAACTTACAAATTATGGCATCCAGAATAATGCTCCCCACCCACCCAGAGATGCCACATCCCAATTCCTGGAGCCTGTAAATATGTTTACTACTCAAAGGGAAATTGAGGTTTCAGATGAAATCAAGGTTGCTAATCAGTTCCCCTAATATAGAGAGGTGATCTAGGTGGGCCCAGTGGAATCACAAGCATCTTTAAAAGTGGAAGAGTCGGTGTCAGAGCGATACACTGTGAGAAAAACCCCACTAGATATTGCTGGCTTTGAGGCTCCACGTGGGCTAGAAGTCAAGAAACACAGGTGACCTCTGGAAGCTAGAAATGACAAGAAAATAGATTCTCCTCTAGAGCTTCCAGAAAGGAATGCAGCCTTGCTGTGCCTTGATTTGAGTCCAGTGAGACCTCCCATCAGACTTCTGACCTACAGAACTATAAAACAATATATCTGTGTTGTGTTAAACCACTGTGATATGTTATAGTAGCAAGGGGAAACTAATAGGCTTACTTAATTATTTGGGGGGATTTAGACCACTTTCAATTTTTTCTCATTACAGAATGATAAAGCAATGGAACTCCTTACAGATAAATTTTTCTACACCTCACAATCTTTTTAAATTTATGGAAATGGTTTTTTAGTTCAAAGATTGTGCATAATTTAATAACACTTATGTCGCCTTCCAGAAAGACAGTAACAATTTGAAATAACTGTCAACACATGAGAATTTCCAACAACAGAGTCCTTTTTGTGTTTTTTTATTTTCAGCTGAATAGTGCCTAAATGTTTTAAACTGCATTCATATTATCAATAATCTGTGTTGTGTGCTTATGTATTCCTCCATAGTCTAGGAATAGAGCATCCATCCTTATATCTTCTTGAGAAATTACTTGTTCAAATTCTCTAATCTTTTTTCTTCTCAGGTGTTCATCTTACTACATTGTAAAAATATCCATCTATGTCACATTTATTGAAAATGTTTGCATTTTGGGGCACCTGCGTGGTTCAGTTGGTTGAATGTCCAACTCTTTGGTTTTGGTTCAGGTTATGATCTCTCAGTTTTGATCAAGCCCCACATCAGTCTCTGTGTTCAGCACAGAGTCTACTTCAGACTCCCTCTGCCCCTTCCCTCTTGCTCTCTCTCTCAAATTAATTAATTAAATACTTTTTTAAAAAGAGGAAAGTTTGCAATTTGATTTTGTGATTTATGTTTTAAGGTACAGAAGCCTTAACTCTTTATAATTAAATCTATCAGTATTTTATTTTTTGATATCTAAATTCTTTAATGTCATATTTCAAAGTCTCTCATTTCTACACAGATATAAACATTCATCTGTATCTTCATTTAGTGCCTTTATAGTTGAATGGTGTGAATTCAGAATCGCCCTTCAGTTTTTCCTTGATGATTGATTACCCGACAGCCACAACAATGAGTGTATCACCTATATATCCTTTCTCCACCAGAAAGAGGAGGTTCAAAGATGATATTTCCAAATAATTTCTGATATATACTTAAATACTCAGCTTTTTAAAATGAACTCATATTTGAAAGTGAAAAAATTGTCAAAAGAAGAGTTTTCTGTCACACGCTCTTAATTTACCACAGTCTCCGCAGCCTCACATTTCCCTTTTAAGGTAGAAGAGGTCTAAGCCCAGAGGAAATGACCTTATCTGCAAGACAAGTAAGTAACCACCACACCATCGCTAAAATAAGGTTATGTTTCTCAGTAATAAGACACCAAGATCTTCAGCAGCATAGCAGAGAAAGAAAAAGACAGAAAAAAACCCACGCCCTTTGTGTCTTATTCTTCATCACTAATGTCAATACCTGAAAGGAATTGGTCTCCCTATGTAGGTAATAGCTCCATGAAAATCCATGTCCTTTCACTTCCCTACCTCCTTACATCTCTAATTCCTGGAAGTAAGACATTCTCTCATATGCTTTTTAGTTTCACTCACGAGAAAATAAAATTCCATATTGTTTCCATTTATGTTTAACATTGTGTAAAAATAAATAAGAAATAAGAATTTAATTTCCAATAGTTTGAGGGGTTTTTCAATTGGTAGCATTTAATGAACCTCCCTCTACATGGCTTCAAGCTACCAGGGGGCAGGCCCCCTATGCACCCTTCATCTCTCCTCAGCTCTTCCACTGAAGAGTTTGGCCTGCATGATGACGAGCTGTTTGGGGAGCTTTCCTTTTCCCAGAGCTTTGTGGTAGCCCAATCGTACCACATCAATGATAGGAGTAGCTCCAGTCTTATTTTTGGCAGCATGTCCTTGAATCTGCTCACTGATGAAGGTCCACAGTTTATCAAGGTTGACAGGCAGAAGCTCTGGCCCCTCTTTAAGTGTCAATGTCTCATACAAACTTTTTCAAAGTAACCTGGGTGATATTTGTCTAAGTTGATCCTGTGGTGATGCATACCACCAACATTACCCTGGCCTCTTGGGTGCTTCCAATGCTTGCCAACATGGCCTTGGCCATGGCTCACGTGGTCTTGACATTTTCAAGTCTTCCTCAGTCTGGATAGCATGTTGGCAGTCCAGACAAAAGAGAGCTAATTTCCAGTAGTTTCTAATGTGACCATTTGTCTTTGCTATCAAAAAGGCATATTGACTTTTTAAGGCGAAAATGTGCCCTTCTTGTCTAAGGTAAAATATGAACACATTAACTATATCTTATGACTCTCCTAAATTCAGGTCAGATCTACAGAGCCAGGTCTATCAGTTAACAATCATCAAAGCCACTAAGTTGAGGATGGACAGATGACTTAGTAACTGGACCTCTCAGTCATATAAATATGACTGAATAGTCACAGCTCTCAGATAAATCTTCAAACTTTTGGTTTCAGAACGTGTTCATGTTTGCTTCCAGTGGTGGGGATGGTGAAGAAAGCAGTAACATCCGTGTAAAATAATCCAGTCCAAATACACATTTATTTGCCAACATTTAATGAAACTTACAATTAGTATGGCAGTATTCTATGTGACTTATATACATTAATATTTCATCTTTTTAGGTATCATTGTTATCAGCTCCATTTTACATATGAGGAAACTAAGAAGCATAGAGAGGTTAATTAAATTTACTGACGTCATCTACTAGTAGGACTGGGATCCAAACCCAGAGTTCATGCTCATTACCACACACACACACTATGCTGTCTAGAGCTCAAAGATATCTTCAGAGCTAGGATTCTTAACAGTGAGATCCATGAGCTCCTTCAAGGCCATGGACAGACATCAAGAAGTCTGTGAATTTCCCAAAAACAGTATGCAAGTATTTGGGTATATATATATGTGTGTGTGTGTGTGTGTGTGTGTGTGTGTGTGTGTGTGTGTGTGTGTCTAGACTTTACCAGATTCTCAAAGGGCTCTGTACTTCAAAAACAAATCAAAAAAATGGGGAAAAAAGGTTAAAGAGCCACTACTTTAGGAAAACAGCACTTCACAATGAAAAGTTGATGTGGAGTTGGGTTAGAACACTGCATTGCCATTTATTAGTTGTATGAACTTGGGCATGTTAGCTGCCCTATCTAAATTTAATGGTCCTTACTTCTACAGGGGAATCACAACACCTACTTTGCATTATAGTTAACGTCAGTCTAGAGCTAACCAGTGCCTGGGAAAACATAGAGAGTGTTATTACTATTGTTACTGTAGTTGTTGATTGTTTTCCTTAATATAACTTACTAAACTATCAGTCCAAATTAGAATCTTTCCATGAAATATTGTGAGATTTTTAACATCAACAACGTTGTACTGAACATTGGGTACTGATACTGAGACAATACAGCTTATAGTAGGAAAAGAACAGACTAGCAATGGCAGAAAGAAGAGAATATGATTTCTCTCCAATCTGTGCTGTGTGATGTAATCTTTAATCTTTTTGTGTTTTGAGCTTTAAGAAAAGAGATTTTGTTGCCTGATGCTTCCTACCTCCCATGGGTAGGAAGGAGATGGATACTGTATTAACGGTGCTTTGAATTCTTGGCAAAGAGAAGCATTGTTTTAATTCAAGATTCTGTTATCCAGAGATATCGTGGAAAATTGTAGAAGCTACAAAAAAGTGAAACTGAACTATTACAAGAATAGCAAGTCAAGCTGGGGCTTTAAAAATACCACGTTGCTAACACTTTTCATTTTAAGGACTAGGTAAGTGTCAAGCCTGGATTCCAAAGGCATTGACACATGATAACTCATGCAGCTGTGTTCACCATTTCTCTATGAGCCACCTATGTCAGTCTCATAATCCCAGACTGTCTGCCTTTTACTTACATCTACCTGAACCTGAAGTCTCCTGCCCTGCCTGCTAACATCTCATATTTCTTTCAATCTCCTTCCAAAATAAATAAGTAAATAAATCAGCATTCTTCGTGAAGACTTTCCAGGCTCCCTACCAACTGGATTTGCTATGTCTCTGAATTCTTTCCATTCCTCATTTATACTCCCAAGGCACTCAGCACACTGTCCAATATTGTAGTCATTTGTGTATTTGTCCACAGTTTTGTCTTTTGTGTCTTCCTATTATGCAGCTCTTTAAAGGGAAGGACTATGTTTTCTTCATCTTTGCAGAAGTCATCCAAAAAAAGTTGTGGAATAATGGCACAGATAAAAAATGAATTTCTGTCTAAATTGCTCAGGAAAAAGGTCCTGCTGTGATTTCAGGCTTTCAGGCTCTAAGATTAGAAGTACAAGCAAAAGTATGCTTAATGGATTTGCTTTTTGCCCTTCCCTGCTGGGGACATTAATTAACGTGTGTTGTTGGGCTGCAACATATATTTTATAGCCACACTCCTATTTTAGCTCATCTGTCTTGCCTTGTTTTCTGTATATATAACAACAACTAAAGGGGAAAGAGAAAAATAAATAAAAGCCACTGAAAACTGATAGCTTTATGATGCTCAAGGTGTACCATTCATTGTCTTCAGGGCAGAACCAGATGATTCAGTGATCTGGGCTCACACAGGCTCAAGAGACCAAAGCAGTGGGGTTTATTTCTTTATAGATCACTCAGACTCTCCTGGGCAAAACTGTGAAATCTCCAGCCATGTTGACAATCATGCCCAGGAATTACCTGGAAGGAGGGAAGTAAAGGGAGGAAGAAGAAGGAGGGAAACTCATTGTCCCCATGAGCCCTCTATTCCCAGCCAGAACACCCAGGATGTAACCTAGAGCCCCAAAGGTCACTTTTTCTTTTTTCCTGGGGTTAAGATGCAAAAGTGCATTGGGGCACCTGTGTGACTCAGTGGTTGAGCATCTGCCTTTGGCTCAGGTCGTCATCCTAGGATCCTGGGATGCAGTCCCACATCAGGCTCGCCACGAGGAGCCTGCTTCTCCCTCTGCCTATATCTCTGCCTCTCTCTGTGTGTCTCTCATGAATAAATAAATAAAATCTTAAAAAAAAGAAATATAAATGTGCCTTAACTTAGTCAGGTACCTGTGTAACTCATAAGACATTTTTTCAACTATAATAATCTAAGCAGGCTCTCAATATCTTAGCTGCTGAATCAGACAGTGAGGGGAAGATGGGACTTCACTCTGGATGCCTTTCCATTTTTGCAGTATCTTGTGAGTGATTACACAAAGAAATGAAACCTCATCTCACACAAGATGCTACACAGCTCTAATCAAAGGGCTGGAAACCTGTGTAGCAGATTTGGTCTGAGACACTGACTGTTGGCCACTACCTGCTATCACCTGTAAGTATTCTGAACTCTTGACATTCTCAGGGCACTTTGAGGAACTGCAGGGAGAGGGACTGTCAAAAGGACTCTGAAGTTTAAAGCCAAAAATGACTAATCTCCATGAGACAGGAAAAGGAAGAGGGTCATTTCACAAAACATAAACAGGCCGAAGGCATAAAGGTGAGACAACAGAGAATAGTCTGGTGGGGCTGCAGAGAGGCAGAGACAGGGGAAAGGGAAAGCAACACGTTAAACTGGAAAGAAAATGCAGTCTAAAAGGATTATAAGAGTTTGTGAATATTCTCAAGTTCATGTTCCCTAAAAATATGGTTTTGTGTGATGAATGAATGGCAATTACCTATTGGTGCTGTGGTTCACAGTCATTGAAGGGGATCTTCAACTCCTTCAAACTTCGCACTTTTTTCAAGAATTATTTTGACTTGCACCTGAAACTAGTTTTTCTGTCAAGGTCCTCACAGCCAAGGTTGGCCAGTGTGAAAGCACAGGTAAGAAGCACAGTTGTGACCCAGCACTATTGCTAGAGATGTTCTCAGTAGCTATTGGGAAAAGTCCTACTAGGATAGGACCTGTCAATCCAAATGGTGAACTCACCTGCAGTCAAGTCAAACTTGGCTTGTTGAAGCTTGCTCAGCAAGGGAAGCTCTATACTGAGGACCCACGGGGTGGCTCAGTAAGTGGGAGTTGGATGGGTCTTATCATGGGATTTAGGCGTGTGTCAGGCAGCTTGGGGGAGGGTTTGCCTTAAACTGAGTGTTGTCAAGAAGTGGGATAGTTCTGACTGGGCATCCTCATGAATCTTACTTACCTAGAAGTCAGAAAGAATAGAGAGAGACCATATTTAACTAGCAGTAGTGACTCATTTTAGTCAGTGGTCACTTCTGTGATGAACCCATTGAGCTTGTTTTTGCCTTTGCTCACACATGACTGCAGAGTTTTGCTCTTGGTTTTGCTCGCCTTGTCTGATATTGGTGATCTTTCAGAGGGTTTATGATCAGCAGGAAAAATCAAGATCCAGCTGTGAGTGCCATTCTGCTTTTCTCTTCCACTAGAGATACATAGTACTTTGGTCGTGCCCTAAAAGCACTCTCACACTAGTGGGAGAGACAAATAAGTGGATAGCTCTGATTTTTTTCTCATCAGTGGCAGTGATAACCAAGAAGGTAGTCAGGGAAGTTTTTTTAGAGAATATCTTCTAGAGAAGATAAGCAAGAAAAAGGGAGGAAAAGAGCTTCCAGGCAGGAAGAGCAGAGTGGCTAAGAAGAGTCTTTCTGGAAAATTTATTCGGAAGAAGTAGGAGAGAAAAGAGAATTCTCATGAGATTTGAGAAATAGGGAACACAGAACAGAGGACCATGGAACCAAGCATTGGAGAAAGAGGGGACACAGAACAGAGGACCATGGGGCCAAGCATTGGAAACCGTGGTAAGATTTGAACTTTATGGGGAAGGAAACAGGAAAGTATTCTAAGCCGGACAGTGATTTGAACAGACTGGTTTTTAGACTTGATTGTCTGGCTGCCCTGCACAGAGAAGAATAGAGAAGGCAGGGTTGGAAGGCAGAGTGTGAATATAAGGTTCACATTCGTCCAAAGGGAATTGATACAGAACTTGTCCAGCAGGAGGTAAGAGAGAACTCAGGGGATCCACACAACTCCAGCATCAAGAGGAAATAGAAAGCCCCAGAGCTCTCCCCTCACATTCGCTGCCCCCTGACACTTACATCATGACTCCCCACACTATCTTCCAGGACATCAGGGGGGACCTTTCTGTCAGGGCAACCCCTCCTCCCCATGCTTTAATCCCTGTTGAGCATCCTGGGCAGTGAAAGGCAACTCCCCTCTCCCCACACTCCCTCCCACCCCCCCAACCCCCCTTCCTTCTCTGCTGCATTTTTCTCCCTATCAGTTACCTCTGATATACTTTTGATGGTGTTTGTTTGTCTGTCTCCCTCACTGCAATGTAAGCTCCACAGAATGAGTATTTTTGTCTTTTTAGGTCTATGTCCTCCACACTTAGAGTAATACGTGGTATATCTAGGCTCTCAATAAATATTTCCTGAATAATTTTTCATAAGGGTCAGAAATAATCCAGATAGTGGCAACGATAATCAAGAGGAGGCTAGAGATTTTGGACTCAGGTTTCATGCAAGTAGTAGAAGTGGTCAGGTCTCCTTCAGGACTTGTATTTCTTATCTTTTTAAGGAGGTAGAACAGAGTAGGGGAGGTGAAGGGTTTGTGTTCTTAGAAGAAAGTCTGGAAACTCCCTCTCACTTCCGCTACTCCTGTGGCCATTAGGGTGAAAGTGCTGGAGAAACCAGAAAGAGGTGTGAGGATTTCAACATGGTTATCCTTCCAGGGTTAAACATAATGGTATACTCAGTGCTCTTCTGTGTGCTTGTGAGAAGAATGTGCCTATGCATACAGGTTTCCTAGACTCCAGTTATAATCCATTCATTAAGATGAAAAGTCCCATGGTGCTTGGGTGGCTCAGTCAGTTAGGTATCTGCCTCCAGCTAAGGTCATGATCTTGGGGTCCTTGGATGGAGCCCCACCTCAGGCTCCCTGCTCAGCGGGGAGCCTGCTTCTCCCTCTCCCTCTGCCACTCCCACTGTTTGGGCCTCCCCCCCTCGCCCTACTCTCTGTCAAATAAATAAATAATCTTTAAAAATATATATTTTAAAATAAGATCAAAAGTCCCTTTAAGGGTTCTCCTTCTTCTTTGTCTATCCAACCAGAAAACAAGCATGAAGCCTGTAAGAAAGCATGAGTGGGAGAGAAGGAAGGAAGGTGCATGTGGGCATGTGACTCAATGTTCTATGGAAAGGCTTGCCCTTGTGGCTGTTTCAGCTTCTAAGTGTTAGCAAAGTGAGGGCTGGGAGCACCAGCTACTCAGAGAGGCCCCTGTGGAAGTGGGGACAGTCAAAGGTCAGGAAGTGAGGGCTGAAAACAGTGCAGTGCTAGGAATGTGACAGTGGTCACTACTGTTGCATTCTTTGTTTTTTGGAGGTCCATAATACCAAGACCCTCTACAGTTTCAAACTGAGCTTGAGGCAAGAGAAAAAGAAAGAACAAGAATTGTCTCCTTCTACTGTGTATTCAACCCTGATCACACTGGCTACTCTCCTTGTCTTGACTTTTTGAAAAGAGTGGTAAGCCAAGCCTTTTTGAAAAGGTGGTAAGCCAAGAAGAGGCTTGGCAAATGGAAAAGCAGAGTGTAGGCAAGCCCTCAAAGGCCGATGAGACCCTCAGGGTGGTTTGTACATGTTCAGAAGTGGGGAAACCACATTTCCACTGATGTGGCAGATGAAGACTCTTGCCCCTTTTGCACCCTGCCCCCCTGCACCAGAAGCCCTGGTTTTCTTTCATTGGTCTCAGTACCCATCTATCCACAAACCTAAGACAATCTAAATAAAGATTGAGAAATAAATAAATAAATAAATAAATAAATAAATAAATAAATAAATATTGAGTTCTCCACAGCAGCTTTTCAAACACAGAACTGTCATCGACCACCAATATAATTTTATCACTGACAGGCCAACAGAACTGATGGCCTAGACTAGCCTAGCGACACAGGCCTGCAAATGCATGGTTGACTTTTTAGAAATCAGTTGCTGAAAACAGATGAACATAGAGGGGAGGGGGAAAAATGAGAGGAAGGCAAACCATAAGAGACTCTTAACTATAGAGAACAAACTGAGGTTTGCTGGAGGGATGTGGGTGGGAGATGGGTTAAATGGGAGATGGGTGTTAAGGAGGGCACTTTTTATGATGAGCCCTGGGTGTTATATGTAAGTGATGAATCACTGAATTCTCATGAAGCTAGTATTACACTATATGTTAACTAACCAGAATTTAAGTAAAAACTTGAAACATTAAAAAAAATCAATTGCTGATTGTCAGTTATCAGAACATGTCTTCAGCCATGTCCTTGATTACAACATACTGAATAAGCACGCCATATATTTTAATCAGAGCTATTTTCTGGGTTGTGTTACTGCTGTCCTTGACTAAAACTGCATCTCCTGTTTTCTAGCTGGAAGGTAAAACTACTATAAAACTGTAGGAATACTTAAGCTACGAAAAATGGGAGGAAATGTCACACCTCACACCAGGTATGATGCAGCAGGATAAGAAAGCACCAAATGAGACTCGTGCACAATTTTGAATACCTTGAGAGAGGTCAGTGTCACTGATAGACCAAAAAAGACATAAGTGACCCAGACCAGATTCGAAAAGGAGGAATAATGATGAATTGTTTGTGTTTATTATTTCAAGGTTTCTAATTCTGGAAACTAATTCAGTTCCTTTGATAGAGACACCAACAGATAAAAAAGGGAAAAATCTCACTGGAAGGAACTGTGACTTCACATTCAGGGTAAGAGTAAAGGGAGTTATATATTCTTGTCTCATTAGTAATCTACTTGTAAGTTGCTGTGCTTTGAGATGAAAGAGAATGTGATTTCTTAGAATGTGACAACAAAGACACAAGACAAAAGAGGTTGGTAAGTTGGACTTCACCAGAATTTAAAACTTCTGTGCTTTAAAAAACACTATCAAGAAAAAATAAAAGATTAACCCCTAGACTAGGAGAACATATTTGCAAATCATGTATCTTAAAAGTGAATCCTATCCAGGATGTGTAAAGACCACTTACAACTCAATAATAAAAAGATAAATAACCCCATTTTTTAGAAGGCAAAATATTTGGGGTTTTTTTAAACATTTTATTTATTTATTCATAGAGACAAAGAGACAGAGAGAGAGAGGCAGAGACACAGGCAGAGGGAGAAGCAGGCCCCATGCAGGGAGCCCAACGTGGGACTTCATCCCAGGTCTCCAGGATCACGCCCTGGACTGAAGGTGGCACTAAACCCCTGAGCCACCCGGGCTGCCCTAGAAGGCAAAATATTTGAATAGACATTTCTCCAACAAAGAGAGATAAATGGCTAGTAGCACATGAAAAGAAGCTCATAATTAGTCCTTTAGGAAACGCCAATCAAAACCATGATGGGATACTACTTCACACCCATTAGAATAGCAATTATCAAACAACAAGTATTAACAATAATGTACAAACCTTCTACAATGTTGAAGATTGGAACCTTCATACAATGTCAATGGGAATATAAAATGGTGCAGCCACTTTGGAAAACAGTTTAGAAGTTCCTCAGAATGAAACTTAGAGTTACCATATAACTCAGTCATCTGGATTATATGGTAACTCTGGTGGGTTATATAGTGACCACTAATGTATACAAAGCTTCTTTGCAGAATGATGAATATGTTCTAAAATGGTTGCACAACTCAGTAAATATACTAAAAATTGAATTATAAATTTTGAAATATAATTTTGTTGAATTATAAATTTTACATGGGTAAAATTAGTGGTATATAAAATATATTTCATAAGGGTCTTAAAAGTCAACATGAATGAGGGAATGGCTACCATGTTCACATTAAAAAACAACAACAACAACAACAAAAAAAAACAGGTTTGTCACTGTTTCCTTTGAGAAATGTTTGGTAGCTATAGTCAATCAAGTTTTAACTTTAAGTCTTCACTAAAATTACTTACCAGAATCGGAGGCTGGATAGCCCATTGCTATTACCAGAAATGATTAACTTTTGATGCACTAGTAATCTCTGGAGAAAAGGAAACATAGGGGTCTCAGTAGGGATCCCTCAAATGATCATGTGATTTCTGAAAAACCACTAGTCTGAGTTATCAGCATGTTAACTCTGGAGATGGTTGGTGTAACACCAAACACCCTGAAAGAACATATAACCATATGTATTATAATAAAGACCACATCCTTAGCTCAGAAGAAAAAACATATTTGCAATAAAAAGCATATTGAATATTGTTCCTTAAAAAAAATATATATATATATATATATATATATATTGTTCCTTGAGGGACTGAGGTTCATCTGTCTTAAAGAAAGACATTCCTCAGTGTTAGAACAAAATAGCCATGTCTGACTACCATTTTCCTTTATCTAAATCCAGAAAGAAGGAAGAAAGTGGGGCAGGGAGAGGGAGGGAAAGAGAGAGGGAAGGAGGATGGGAGGAAAGGGAAACTCAGTATCTTTCTTGTATCTCAAGATGTATAATCAAACAATCAAGGGAAACACAGAGGGCTGAAAAGACCAGACACTCCCTACCCCCACCTTCTCTGTCTCCACACCTGCCACAGACTTCAGAGAGGGGCACAATAAATTATCCTCCACAAAATGGGGAAGGAAAATCTAGCAGGAGCTTATTAATAAATAAGACTCTCTCCTGCATCTCCACTTGCCCTTGTCCTGTTAGTCCTTATATAACCCAAGGAGATAATTAGAAAAAACTGTGGTTGCTGACCAGTTTTTTTTTTTTTTCAAAGCTCTAATTTAAATCGCAACAGTTCCATTAGAGGATATGGAAGACGGTATTACTGCTGATGAAAGCTAGAATCCTCCAAATTCCTCCCGAGACATGTTAGAGTCTCTTTTTTGGACTGTGTTCTGAAGGCAAGAAGGTCCTCTTGCCCCCACCCACACTACAGAGTTGTCCTTTCCTCCCTCAGTTGTCCTAGCATAGGAAAGCATACCCACTGGTTATGAGCAATTATTCACTGTTCTCACTTGTGTTTCATTTCTGAAGGCTCAACTTTGAAATTGGAAAGAAAGAAAACCACATCCTTTGTACCCTCAATATATAGATACAGTCAGTCAAGAACTAACACAGATTTCCATGCCAATTGATGTGGGGACAGCAGCCACAATGAGGAACTCCTGCACGTTTCCGGCATCCTCTTTCTCCATTGCTATTTTTCTCCTGCTGGTTCCTGGAGGTAAGATTGATTCTCATCATTTCCATTATATCCATCAAGCAAAGTGGAGCAGACTTTCAGCAAACTTTTGGCAATAATAGGTAGATATAAGAGGAGATATTTGTTCCCCATGCTTTAATATTCTCCCTTGGGTTCTATATCTTTATTTTAGAAGGAAAAAAATCTTTCTTTCCTCTTTAAAATTTCTTCACAAAAAAATAATAGAACCACTGGTGCTTACTGCTGCCAATTTATGACTTGAAAGTTGCCAAAAAGACAATGTCAACGCAACCAAATAAACAAAAATGCATGAGTGAGGAAAATAGATAGTACCTCTCAGGAAAGGAATAGTGGCGTTCTTTCCTTTCTTGCTGCAGAAAATACCTAGATGGTTCTAAACAAAAGTTAAAAAAAAAAAAAAAAAACCTGACTTGACTTAGGTCACCCAAAACAAATCAGAAACGATCTGAATTTATATCATTTCTCTAGGCTAGTGTGCCATTGGGAATGTCACCACACTGACTCTTTGGAAGTGCTATGATATTTTGTATTACGTTAATTCTTTGGCATACTAAGTAGTAATCAACATGCCTGGTTTTAGATGAACTACATGGGCATCAATCTGAAATGCTGTGAAGCTCATGGCATTATCAGAAGATGGGTTATAGCCCCTGAGTGGCTTTAGATTTTCCTTGAAAACCTTCTGCTCTATGGCTGCCTAAAGTGCACTGACAAGAAGCAACCATGGCTTCATCCCAAGGTCTGTCAACTTTTGGAGGTGGGAATGGTGGTCAGGGGTTGGTGCAAAAACCTGTCTCACCAGGAATTCCCAAGAAAGTTCTATGGTTTATCTTGCACCTAAAAATGAGAAGAAATTTTTAAAATAAGATTGCAGCACATTTGGGACAAAAGGGCAGGCATAGCATAAGCATGGCATAGTATGACTGTGTTCAGGCATGTTAAATCCTCCACAACATTGAAAACAGAGTGGATTTAAAAAATCCAGTTACAGCTTTTCTTAAACGGAAACAACAAAGGCAGCTTGTTCTGCAATGCTTTGTTTCCTGTGGTCAAAGAGAGCAATGTGGGCCCATAAAAAGGATAGATAGAGCAAAGTAAGACTTGATGCTCTGGCCCAGCAGTCTCAACTCTCCCACACATTAGAATACTCTGGAGGTCTTTTTAAACAATACTTACATCCAGCCCCAGCTCCCGAGATTCTCATTTATTTTGATTCTGGGTGAGGAACAAGAATTGCTAGTTTCCAAAAGTTTCTCACCTGCTCTAACCTCTACCTTTACCCTTTTAGGGATGATTGGTTGCAGATGTTGACTTTTTTTTTTTTTTCTGAGGCTGGTGGATGTGCTCACCAAGCAAGTGATTCTGTCAAATAAAGTTATTCTATTGAGTTTATGACTTCTGCAACCCACAAGGTCCAAAGATGCGCCTTTAAAAATCTTTCCATGCATGACTCACCCAAGGAAAAGCTGATATGGGAGGGAAGTTTTCTGGGCTTCTTGTCCTTTAACTGTTAAAGCCTCATCTTTCCCCTTCCCAACATGCTTCTGGAAATTGGAGCCCTCGGGACCACTCTTCCCCTTCCCTCGCCCTCATCTTTCGCATCTTACTGTGACTTTGGCAGGGAGTCGGCATTATTAAGGGAGCAAAAGGCACTGTGCCCTATTTAAGAAACCATGAGTCTCAGCCAGTGGCCAAAAGAAATATTTTAGGAGAATCCAAGAACATCTGGCACAGGAGGTGAAGGACTAAATGTGTATCACAGAGGCACGGGATTGCTAAACCATCATGGGTGGTATGCCTGTGTGCAGGCCTATTGTCTCTAATAATGAACAGGAGCTGTACTCCTGCTCTGTCATCAAGGAAATTTGACTAAGGCACAGTTCTCTCCTTCCAGCATCTTCTCTCCTCCCGTCTCCTACCTCATTGGAAAAGCTGTTGGGTTAAACCGTGTATTTCAGTCTGCAGGTTGAAGGGGAGCCCAAGGTGGCATAGATACATTTTTTAAGATTTTATTTATTTATTCATGAGACACACAGAGAGAGAGGCAGAGACATAGAGGGAGAAGCAGGCTCCACACAGGGAGCCTGATGTGGGACTCAATCCCAGGACCCCAGGATCTTGACCTGAGCCAAAGGCAGATGCTCAATCACTGAGCCACCCAGGCACCCCAGGGCAGTAGATATTATTCTTCAACTTATGAATGAGGAGAGTACAAATCTCAATGAAACAGAGTCTCACAAGGACCAAAGAACTTATAGGTAGGGGCACAACAAAAAGCTTATCAGTTTATAAGCTGTGTGTTTTTACAAAAACAAAAGGGCAGTTTTCCAGCCTCTAAAAACTATTCTGTTTCCACCAGATTAATACTCAGCCAGAAGGGAGGAAGGGGGAGTGCACTCAAGGTTGTCATCATCACTAGCATCTCCTTAGCAACTGTGCCAAACCATTGCACAGCTTTTTGCCCTTTGCAAGCCCTGAGGCTCGAGGTCAGAGTTTGTGGCATATTTCCAGCCTGATAATCCCTAGAATGCCAATGGCATAGCTTCCATGGATGAAAGAACAGACTCCTCTCAGGGAGTCCAACAGGAATGGGATTTACATCTGCATGAGGGGAGAGTGGGGGGATGCTGTGTCACCTGTTTCCTCTCCAAGCAGGAAAAGTATTTCTGGTCTTAGGAACATAACTTTAAGTAGAGCTCTTTAAGGTGGGCACTGATAGGAGTTGTCTTTTTTCTTTTTAACAGATTTCTGTGTAGAAATTATTGGAGGAAATCAAGTGAGTCCTCATTCAAGACCCTACATGGTGCTACTTAAAGGCAAAAAAATATGTGCTGGAGCCCTGATTGCAGAAGACTGGGTATTGACAGCAGCTCACTGTGTCCTGTAAGTGCTTGGGTTCTGAAAAATGTTTGTGGAGATATTCTCATTTAGGGGAATATTAATAAAGAGAATAAATCTCACTAAAACCACAGGAAGCTCACATATATCTTCACATCACTTAAATCTCTGGGAAACTGCTTTACCCCCACAGGGAGGTTAAGCCCAGACTCGGCCCCAAAGTATCAGCCATTGAGGAATCCCCAGTAAGCACCCACATGCTTTGTGTCAGACTTCTATAGAGCTGCTGGGTCTGGATGCTGCAAGGCTTTGCTTCTGGTCTTGACTTCATAACTAGAGAGAATTAACCACAGTATGGGAGGGTAAAATTAAATGTCTCCTCGGGAACCTGAACACAACAGTCAAGTGAAGAAAGCTTGTTTCTAAAACCTTTATGAACTTCTCTCACACCTTAGCCATCTCTTAACCCTTGCTGACCACTACCTTCAAAGCTCTTCCAGTCCTAGCCTTTCCTCCGTTCCCTAAATCAAGCCCCTCAACCTGGGCTGCCCAATATAGTGGCTACTGTCATATTGATTATTTGAATTTACATGTGGATCTATGAATTTAAATTAAAGTTAAATATAATTACAAATTTAGTTCCTTGTTGACACTGGCCACAATTCAGGCCCTCAGTAGCCACATATGATTAGTGGCTACCACATTGGACAGGGCAGATGTATAGAACATTTCATCATCAAGGTATGCTCTACTGAAACTACTGTTCTAGTTTCTTAGGTGAAACTCACATCAGCTGACATAATAGAAAAATGACAGTGTGACTATCTGGTTGGTTTCATTTATACTAGGTTGTGAATGATGATAACCTTAATTATTAACACACCAGAGAGTATTTTTTTAAGTAGGCTCCATGCCCAACATGGAGCTTGAACTCACAACCCTGAGATCAAAAGGTGCAGGTTCTACTTAACTGAGCCAGCCAGGGGACCCCTGAGTATTTTGATTTTATTAACCAAAATGAACCTTTAGCAGGGAGTAAAACAAAGAAAGAATCCTGG
The DNA here is from genome assembly GCF_053574225.1 of Canis aureus. Lineage (NCBI taxonomy): Eukaryota > Metazoa > Chordata > Mammalia > Carnivora > Canidae > Canis > Canis aureus. Next base: position 43,274,401 of record NC_135615.1, read on the forward strand.
GCCCCTGCTTCAGATCACCATCCCCCCAATATAGACACACTCAGTGCCATGCAAATAGGGTCCTTCATCGGGCAGACATATTTCTGAAAGTTTTCCCATTTGAGTGTGTTGTTCTCTTACAAAGATCACTTCAGTGCATTCCTCTATAACTACTGGGTGCCTTTTACTTCCATCTCTAGGCTCCTGAGACCTTTGTTTTCCAGTATTTGGTAACCTGACTTTATCAAGGCTCAAGGAGAATGAGGAGGCCTAGATGCCATGGAATTCTCTTGTATGTTTTTCGGAGAACCTAGTTTAGCAGGTGACAAAGAAGCTCATGGTGACGATACTAGATTCATAAACAACTTCTTATTCTTTAAAGTACATGTTTTTTTCTTTCTGAGCTACAAACAAGTAATGCCACAGATTGTATATTTACAAATGAGACAGTAAGGCTGTCACTTAATAGGCTCAGCTCCTGACATAAAGAGTAAACCCAGTTAATAGTGTTGTGTCTGTTTTCAGGGACAAAAATTCCCAGGTCATTCTTGGAGCTCACTCAATCACCAAGAAGGAGTCGGAAAAACAGATAATGTTTGTTAAGAAAGAGTTTCCCTATCCGTGCTTTGACACGGACACACATGAGGGGGATCTGAAACTTTTACAGGTATGTACCTTTAAATGACTTCAAAGTCACAGAACCTCCTCTGGCCTCCAAGATGGAAATTCTTTCTTTCCTCTGTGCCCTCTACCTAAAGACCATAGCTACATAATGGAGTCCGCCAAAGGTTGGGCTAGAATTTAAGTGGAAATATGAACATTTAAATGCTCTCATTTTGTTAAGTCTTCATGATTGTCTTCTAACAGCTGAAGAAAAAAGCAAAAGTTAATAAAAAAGTGAGTATCCTCCGGCTCCCCAAGAGGGGGGATGATGTGAAACCGGGAACCATGTGTCGAGTCGCAGGCTGGGGAAGAATTCACAATAACTCCCCTCAGTCTGACACTCTGAGAGAAGTCAATATCACCGTCATAAACAGAAGAATCTGCAATGATGAAAAGCACTATAATTATAATCCTGTGATTGGACTGAATATGATCTGTGCCGGCAGCCTCAATGGTGGAAAAGACTCGTGCAACGTAAGTGAAATAAGATCCCATGTTGTAGCTGTTGGAGTAAGTCAGGCAGATAAAGAACACGTCACATCATGCTTTGTCTTGTTACGGCGTTGGCTTCCACAAGGTCCTAGTGCTTTTTTTAATGGAAATTTTATAAAACGCCAAATAAATTAATGTTCTCAGCTCAAATAAGTTGCTCATCAGAAATGAGTTCATTACAGATGCATGGGTTGACCTACTACATCTTGATGTTACATAAACACACACACACAGACACTGAAAAGCAGTTGTTTTCTCGTTTTTCATACAAAAGTATACAGATCTCAGTTTGGAAATATGTACCATCCAGGAGAGCTGAAGTCAGGGTTCCTCTAGGGCTTTCAGTGCTGTTTCCCCCACCTCAACACTCCCCTCAAAATTCACCTGCCATGTAACCAAGCAAGTCTGAAATGCCTGTCCTTTCCAAGCCTGACTACGGATCTCTGGCCAGATTCTACAGCTCCCTAGAGCCAAGCTCAGTCCCCAGGAAGCAACTTCCAAATGTGACCCATGCAGAGACTGTGCAAGCGTCCGTCCCAGAGTTCCCTGAGAAGCACCAGGCCAGGGCCCTGCTTAAAGATTGAAGTAGCAGAGACACCTTACAAAATTTTAAGCCAAGTTTATCATTTCTCACCTTTCCCAAAGACCCTGTAAGGGCCTCCTCTGAAGAGGAGTTGCAATGTAGGTTGTCTGGGAGTTTGAGTCAGAGACTGAGAGATCCAGGGAGCTCTGTTCTTCCCAGAAGCTTGTCCAAACACCTGCAGAATCTGAATGGCTTGATTTCAGGACCAAGGCTAGGCAAATCCCAGGAAGAGATAACATTCGTCCTCTATACCTTTCCACTTTCTCTCCTTTGCTCTCCCTCCTCCTTCCTCCCCTCCCCTCATCCATCACGCTGGCAATGCAGGAACCCAGAACTTCCATGCCCTTGGAACCACAGGAAACATCCTGAGGCCAAAGCAGCATCCCAGTATGCCTGTCCCTCTCCACAGCCACCCTCTAGGGTCAAAGCTTAGTGATCATTCTTCCATTCTCTTAGTGCCCAAGACCCCCTTAGAATTGGCCGTGGATGAAATAAACCTAAAGGACTCATTATGAAAATTTCATGCCCCGTGTGACGTATATCTGTCCGGGAGGGGTCCCAGGCTCTCACATATTTCCTTAGTTCATACACTCATCGGCCAATTTTTGCCTGAAAAGGAGGGATTGCTGATGCCTTCATATGACTGGGAAGGAGTTGGGCCCTCAGAACCTGGCATTCGCAGAGCTCTATGTATGTGCCTCAGTGGTCATCTGTCTAGCACCCATGATCTTCCCTAAAGCCAGAGCAGTGAAATGTCCACTTTGGACTCTAGATCTCAAATACATTTAAATATGCTGATTCTAGAGTTCCATGCAGGGTCACACAGTAGATGGCACAGTCAGGACATAAAGCAGTGACTCACAGCTAACTGAAGCCTCTCTGCTGGAGGAGCCCGTTAGCTCTGAAGTATAATCACTGGTTTCCAGGAGCTCTCATCTAGTGTCAGATGCTCCAAAGGGATTTAGGGGAGCAATTTCTGTTTCTTTGACAGGATGAAGGGAAAAGTTGCTTTGGTTTTGTTCCTTTGGGAAAACAGTTAATGTGCTAGAGAAACTAGAAAACATGGTGCTTACTCTTTGCTTCAACATCCCATCTGCATTAGACCATTTACCCCTTGAGTTATTAAGCATTTTAAGAAAATAACAAATAGGAGGGCTTCCTTTCTAAAGCAGAATCAGTCTCAAAATTATCGGATAACATAAGCAACAATACAAGTTTTATTTTACATTCACTGGTTCATAAATAAATTAAGTATGCCAATTTTAACATATTAAAATATTTCCAAATATTTTGGGCTCTTCAGCACTAATTTTCATTTAAGTCAAGGTTGATCTTAACTCCACATTGAATGTTGCACGTTAAATAGAATTTTTTCCGTTTACCAGTGATCATGTTCCGTGCTGATCCCCACTACCTCTCTTGTTTTCTTCCAGGGAGATTCTGGAAGCCCTTTGATATGTGAGGGTATTTTTAGAGGCGTTACTGCTTTTGGCCTTCCAGGGAAATGCGGAGACCCTCGAGGACCCGGCATCTATACTTTTCTGTCACAGAAGTATCTCAGCTGGATAAATAAGACTATGAAGGGGGTAGTTTAGATAATTGTATTTCATTTCATCTGCTGTCACTTCTTTTTTCACTGTTTGCTTCAAATTTTTATTTACATTCCAGTTAGTTAACATGTAGTATAGTATCGGTTTCGAGAGTAGAATTTTGTGATTCATCATTTACAGGATGGGCACCTGCTGTGATTTCTTACTCTTAGCATAAATAAAATCAATTTATGTAATTGGACCCATTTCTCCTTTAACTTTAGTGGGCAGAAGATCTGCACTGGCAAAGTGAAGCAGAGTGATATGACAACCTTATGGATATTGCAAAGGAGAGATGAGGGAACCAATGTCAACAGTGTCGTCCATGTGTCAATCGGCATACGTACTTTGCTTGAATAACTCATTGTCCCAATGAGCAGGAGTGACGATAAGGTCATATCTGTCTAGTAATAAATACAGTGATGGGCTCAGCAATTCTGCAGGAAACAGGAACAGCCATTCTGGAGCATTTGGGTTAAAAGGAAATGAGTTTGCACTTCTAAGGCCATTACACCACATCCACATGTGCTGTCTATATATCCATTTATCTGTAAGAACTTGAGTCTAAGAAAGAACTAGGGGAGGAAATATCTTATAGTGTTTTCCAAAGGCAAGTGAGAAGTAGAAATTAAAATTCTAGGGGCATCTGGGTGGCTCAGTGTTTGAGTATCTGCCTTCAGCTCAGGTCGTGATCCCAGGGTCCTGGGATCGAATCCTCCATCAGGCTCCCCATGGGAGAGCCTGCTTCTCCTTCTGCCTATGTCTCTGCCTTTCTCTCTGTGTCTCTCATGAATAAGTAAATAAATAATCTTTAAAAAAAAGAAATTAAAATTCTAGGAGACAGAAATGATGCACTTGGCCCAGACAAGAAAAGTATACAGCAGAAAGTCAGTCTCCTATCTCATTAGTTTGCATATAAGCCTTTGATTATCTAGGTGATATCTTGGTTCTCCTCATCCCTGATCCTGGGTTGGGTCCAGCGAACACAATGTTTACAGTGGCTGGCATCACATACTAGGGAGTAAGTGCTCAAGGTTTCCTTGAAAAATCTGAAAACCCCCTATGTTGTTATTCAGCACATTGAACTCAGTGGGTAGTCATCAGTCCAGCAGCCACTTCAAAATGTGATTATGTGAATGGATTCCTTCCATTTCCATCAGTTCCAAGTATACACACACACACACACACACACACACAGTACACTCAAACCAAGACACACATCAGCTCCAAGAGACAGCCTCTTAAAGAAGGGAGCGTAGTTCAATTACAAATGCTCAGGCCCCACTTCTAGAAATTTTTATTTAATTGTATTCAGTGAAACCCAGGACATCGTATTCTTTATATAATCTCCCCAATGATTCCAATACGCACCTGAGGATGGGAATCCCTACACTAAAAAGTGAGGTCTGGTGCTAATATCTAACACTAGAGGCTCTAAGAAGGTCATTAGGATGATACTACTGTGCATACCTGCTATAATCCCTATTTTGTATTGCGAAGTGCTATAATCCCTAATAGTACTTAGCAATAGGAGGATGGGATATCCCCTACTGGCAACATTACAGATTTTGAAGTCCACTTAAAAAGCAGGAGCATGGGGATCCCTGGGTGGCGCAGCGGTTTGGCGCCTGCCTTTGGCCCAGGGCGCGATCCTGGAGACCTGGGATCGAATCCCACATCGGGCTCCCGGTGCATGGAGCCTGCTTCTCCCTCTGCCTGTCTCTCTTTCTCTCCCTCTCTCTGTGACTATCATAAATAAATAAAAAAAATTTAAAAAAAAAAAAGCAGGAGCATGGAAACTTCACTTGTTGCTGATGGAAGTGTAAACTGATACTTCTTAGGAAAGCTGGCAATGACTACTTAAAACTCAATGGACATATATTCATTCACCTAGCGATCCCATGCCTGGGTATATGCCCAACAGAAATGAGTGCTTTTGTCCACCAAAGATTGTTTAAGAATGTGCATTGCAACTTTATCTTTTTTTGAAAAATAGATTTATTTTTTTTAGAAAGAGCATGAGAGGAGGGTGAGGTATTAAGGGAGAGGGAGAGAGAGAATCCCAAGCAGACTCCCCACTAAGTGCAGAGCCTGACATGAGGCTTGATTTCATTCCCCTGAGATCATGACCTGAGCCAAAAATCAAGAGTTAGATCCTTAACCAACGGAGACACCCAGGCACTCCACAACTTTATTCTTAAAAGTCAAACCTGAAAGTAGCTCAAATATTTACCCACAACAAAATGGATAAGCAGTTGTACATTTATACAATGGAATACTACACAGCAAAGAAAAAACCTACAGCTACATGTAACAACATGAATTAATATCACAAACTTAATAGTAGTGAAAGAAGTCAGACAAAAAGAATGTATAATGTATGGTTCCATTTATCTGCAGGTCAGCATAAGACAAAACTAATCTATAGTGATAGCGGTCACAATAATGGAGAGGTGCTGACTGAGGGTGGGTATATGGAAGTCCTTAGGGAACAAGAAATGTTCATATCTTGATATGAATAGTACATTAATATCAAATTGGTGGTATAGACTGATGCCAAGAGTTCAAACCCAAGTAACATCATCTCAAAACACTTTCTGGAGAAGTTAAGACAAAGATGAGCAAAGATAAGGAAGAGGATAGTAGAATTCCAGACCAGAAGAAAAGCTCCAACAAAGACACAAGGCAGGAAATCACAAGACTTATCCCAGGATCAACACAGGAGATGAGTGAAGATTAACATTTAAAAAATAGAACAGAGATGCCTGGGTGGCTCAGTCAGTTGAGAGCCTGACTCTTGATCTCAGCTCAGGTCTTGATCTCAGAGTTGTGAGTTCAAATCCCCATATTGGACTCCATGCTGGGTATGGAGCCTACTTAAAAAGAGAACACAGTGGCCCGACTGAGCCTTAAAAAAGCTTAGTAACATTATATGGTCTCATTCATTTGGGGAATATAGATAATAGTGAAAGGGAATAGAGGGAAAGGGAGAAGAAATGGGTAGGAAATATCAAAAAAGGAGACAGAACATGGAAGACTCCTAACTCTGGGAAACGAACTAGGGGTGGTGGAAGGGGAGGAGGGTGGGGGGTGGGGGTGACTGGGTGGCGGGCACTGAGGGGGGCACTTGACGGGATGAGCACTGGGTGTTATTCTGTATGTTGGCAAATTGAACACCAATAAAAAATAAATTTATTATTTAAAAAAAGCTTAGTAATTATCAAATCCAAATTCCTATTCTTGTAAATGTTAAGATATACCCGAGGTCACTTACTTTATGGCAGAGCCAAGATAAGCGCAGATTCCCTAACTTCGAATTCTGGGCTCAGAACCCTAAGGTTGAGGTAAAGGGTTTAGGTAATAGGGAGTCACTGAGAGTTTCTGAACAGGTAGCTGAGAAGATCACCATCATGCTTTTAGAAATGTAACCTAACAGTGGAATGGAGACCCATAAAGAATAAAGACAAGAAAACCAGTTAGAAGGAATTACAACTGAGTGGTCATTAGGTATTCAGGACATGACTAGGATGAAACAAAAGAGAACAAAGAGTAACCAAAGTAAGCATGGAGCAAAATAATTAGGAAGCTCCCAGAATGATGGGATGACCAGGATAAGGATGAGACCATGAAGAGGGACAAAGGAATCCTACAGAGGATCTCATTTTGAGAGGAAATAATGTGCATGCTTAACATACTGTCTAGCTTATAGTAGGATTTTGGTCAATATTTTTCAAGTGAATAAGTTATGTTTTTAATATATTTTGTTTGAGCTAAAGACAGGAAATATCTTAGAAAGGAAATATCCAGAGGCATTTCTATGAGGCTGGAGCTTGGGAGAAAAGTCAAGTGGGAAAAAATGTTTGGAAATCTCTGCTATAGATATTTTGACTATTGCAGTGGAAATGCATCCCTAATAAGGAAGAGATAGAGATTTTAAAAAATGAAAAAGGAGGAAGAAAAGATGAGAATGAGAGAGGGGAAAATAGAGAAGAGGCAAAGACAACATCTGGGAAATGCAACTGGAGGAACAGAGCAAATAAAGTAACCTGAGAGAGAAGGTCAGGAGAACAGACATTCACCTCAGGAAAAGCACTTCATCTTATTTGATCCTCACAACAACCTCATGGAGAAGACAAGGCCACTGTCGTTATTCTCACTTCGAAGTGAAGAAACCAGAGCTCATAGGAGGGCTGAGCGACAGCAGTTCCATACACAGGCTGTACCATCAGCTGCAGCAGAAAACACTCGGGTCTGATCTGGACTCAAAGCCAGGTGCAACACTCTGCCTCTGTGGCCTGTGGGAAGAAGATAAGACAGTTCATGTCCTATATTATAAGGTCTGTTGCTGAGGTGGCAGCCACATACGCCATCCCAGGTTGAAGGCTTCTCTGAAACCTGCCATGTTTGGAGCTGGCGCTCCCACTGTGCCTTTGCTGTGGCTGACTATGAGCAGCACCAGAATGTGGCTGAGATTTTGCTTCACTGGGTTTCCCTTTCAGAGCTCTTCCCCCTTATCTTAGTTTCCTAGGGTTCCCATAACAAATTCCCACAAACTGCTTGAGACAAGAGAAATTTATTTTCTCATAGTTCTGGTGACCAGAAGTTCAGAATCAAGGAGTCAGCAGAGCTGGCTCCCTCTGGAGGCTCTGGGAGACATTCCAATCTTTGCCTCCTACCTTTGATTTGTGGCCACATCACTCTGTTCTCTGCATCTGTGGTAATGTGGCCCTCTGTGTGTCTATCTCTTCTAAGGACACTTGTCGTCAGATTTACGGCCCATCTGGATAATCCAGGATGATCTCATCTCACAAACCTTGGCTTGATTACATCAGCAAAGACCCCTTTGCCAAATAAGGTCACAATTGCAGCTTCCAGGGATTTGACAAGGATATTGTTGGGGGAGAATTTCTAGCCCACCACACAGCTCATGCCCCAGGCCATATCAGTTCTATCTTCTCTAGTCCACCAACAGTCAGGAATTGCTACTGGTGTGCTCCTGCCACCCATCCCATCCTTTTTCTTATCCTCTCCAAAAGTCATCCCCTTGGGACCCAGGTTTTAAGGAGCTAGTCAAATAAATTGAGGCAACCCAGTAGGAAAGGATCCAAAAAGCACTCCCCCAAAGTATACACAAGTCTTAATTATGTCATTCTGGAGACGATACCGCTTTTGTTATTATCTAACTGATCATCTCCCAAAGAGCACTCTATGGAACAGTAGTTCTATATAAGGTTAATAGGTATTAAAAATGAGAAAAGTTTTTAATGTTCACATTACTTTGGGAGCTCCAGGTAAAAAAAAAAAAACAGAATTCCTTATTTCAAGACTGCTTTATTGAGGAGAAGAGACTATAATAGACAGCATTTCTGCAACTTATTTGCCCAGAGTCCTTCTGATGTGAACATCTCAAGTGACTCATGTTCCTTGGAAAATGCTTGGCAAAATCTATCCTAACCCAACTCTGTTAATAAATTAAACGTTCAGCACAAAGCAGACATAACTGACTCCATGAAAGAAGGCTGGGGCCAGGAGGATAGGGAGAAGGAAAGAGATGGAATAAGTTTTTGATGGAAAAGGTATTTGGGGGCACAGATAAAATCTAGCTAGGTGGATGGTCATCTCATAGAACCAGTACAACTTACAACTCAAATGAGATCTAGAATTTCAGAAATAATCTTGTGCTCTGACACAGATTCTCAACAGAAAGGAGTGCACATGTGCATTCCACTCCTGAGGGAGACATATCTTAAACACTTGGGATTTTTTCCAACTGCACACATCACCCCTAATGCTCTCCTTCACACTCACGCATGTACACATGCACACGCACACATACACATCCCCCAAAGAGACATGGGATTGGCCATGGGTGTGTCAGTACATTAAAAAATTTAGATTCATAGATACAAAGTAGCTCCCTTATTTTATAGATGAAAAAAAGAAAATTCAGGAATATCAATTGCCTTGTCCCAGGTCACAGAACTAATGGCAGAGCCAGAACTACAATCAAATACAGTGGTCTAACCATTTAGCCCATTCTCCAAACCCAGAGCAAAGAATCTCTATTCTATGGAAAACCACTGTCCCTTCTTTATTTTACACATTTATAAATTAAGGCAATATAAATGAAAACCACTTGACTTAGGGTAAATGTAGAATATTACATGAATGGTTTTAAATTAAACTTGAAAAGTCAATTCAATAAACAAAGTAGGTAAGAAACATACTTTCATTCTTTATTATGATGTGTTGAGATAAAGAGAAAGGGGGAAAAAGGTGGAAAAGGGAAAAAAAGGCAAAAAAATCCCAAATCCCAAAGCAGGCTTTGAAAAGTGTCTCGACTTTAAAAAATGGACAACTACTTACAAAATTTGTTAGGAAAATGGAGTTTGGATTAGAAGCAAAGGCATTCTTGAAATACTTCTCTCTTATTAGTGAAAATCTTAATTTACTAGACTAAGTGGGAAATGCCATCTTTACTTCAAACAAAGGTCATCCTTTAGGATTTACGTCCCTAAATTCCAAGAGTATTATCACTGAAAGGATTGAAAGTTTTGTTTTCTTTATGCAGCTATCATTATAAAGGAGACCACCAATCAATGGTTTCCATAGCATGTGCTATGGACTGGTGAAACCAAAGCAAAGGCCAGACCTACAGGCTAGAAAGTTACCTACTCCTGTTTCAAAGCTTGTCAATTACAACTTTTGGTCCTTGAGAGCAAGGATGATGGTAAGTTCTCTTTCTTCTGCAGTTAGGTGGGTGAGGCCTCTTCACCTGAATTTTCCCCCCAGAGAATCATGAACTGTGATTAACAGGGTGAGACTAAGGAAAGGCATGACCATTTTCCAAGCTTTATGACCACAACCCACAGTTCAAAACTACATTTTATGTAGGGGCCCCATATATAGACACGTGTATGAAGCTGCACGACTGTAACAAATGTTTCACAAAATAATACCATACTTTTACATTTTTTTCCATTTCCATTCTATTTCATTTTTTTAATGCTAACCACATGATGTGTATATGCATATAACAACCACCTGCTAAACCCTTGGGGGAAAATATGGCATGTGAAAGAAACCACTGGGTCAGAGATGAGCTTTAGTGTCTGAGAGCTCAAAAGGAACTGCATCTCCTCTAGCTATAAACATGTTAAGAGAAGAAAAGTTTAAAAGTACTCTTTGGAATTCTATCTACAATCAACAGAAAAGTCACAAGGCATTACAACTGAATAATTTATAGCTTGTCAAGGCTAGACAAAAAAGAAAATGCACCGGACATGTTCATTCTTCACTCCAAGTATCAGCATATTGACTCCAGGATCTATCAGAGGCCCCCACCTCACTGAAAGATCTAACTAGCTCCTAGAATTGTAGTTTTGTAGAGAACCAGGTTTAAGGCTTGATTAAAAATATTTCTCTAATCAGAAAACATATCCCATGAATTGCATATCTTATGGTTTAAAATATGCAAAGGATCAACTAGTGTCCCTCCTACATTCATGCCTGGCCACCCAGGTAGCTCTGTTAAGAGCTGCATACGTTTTTATTTACCAAATCTCAAGGTATAACAGCTTAGGGATATAAAAGTCATTCTGAGGCCAGACTGAGCAGCAGGAGCAGGAAGTCTTTCTGTTAAGGGTGTTTTGTTGTTGCCAGATAGCATTCTCAGAGTCTGCAAAGAGAGAGTCCTAATATTATCACTATCTAGTGACACGTAAATATATGTATATGTGATATGTTATATATATATATACATACACACACACACACACACACACACATGTTTGGGGGTTTTGGTCTGTTTCTTCTCACTAAAGTATAGGGTCCATAAAGGCAAAGATAACATCTGTCTTGTTTACATGTATATCCTCAACACCCCCCCAAAAGTGCCTGAGACATAGCAGATGCAATTGTAAAAACTCCCACACATTCCAGTACTGCTGGTTCTTCTGCAGAATAAGGTAAGATGAGTTATAATACTAACTCCAGAGCTCAAAAACAGTTTAGAAGCTATTCCTGAGGGGCACCTGGGTGGCTCAGTGGTTGAGCATCTGCCTTTAGCTCAGGGCATAGTCCCAGGGTCTTGGGATCGAGTCCTGCATCAGGCTCCCCATAGGGAGCCTGCTTCTCCCTCTATATATGTCTCCACCTCTCTCCTTGTGTCTCTCATGAGTAAATTAAATCTTCAAAAAAGAAAGAAAGAATCCCTGATCATCACTGCTTCATCCACACACATACGCAACAAGAAGACATAACCATTGTAAGTAATGAACAGTCTTGGTCAAAATCAGAAACACCTATACACACTCTGAGGTGGAGTGGGTATAGGCTTTTTTCCTCTGGTAAAATAAATATTTCACAGAGCCAGAAGAGAAAAATCTTTCATCTGAGGCTTTTCCTGACAATGACATCTCACTTAGCTATAGGTCCGCAGCATTTTACTCATCCACTTACTTACCAAAAAATCCACCTGACCTGGCCAGACCAGGACAGGCCCACGTAGTCACATCATTCTGAGGAGTACCTTGGCCAGTTGCAATCTCCTTTGTCTTAGGCAGCCAGAGTAGGGAACAAATCTGGAATTGTGGCCCAAAAAATACAGAATTATGGCAATATCTGATTCATCGTGAATGTATTTCGAACTGATTCTAGGCAGTATGCTCTATCCACATCCATCCTCCAGTCCACAGCCGGGGTTAGAGTGTTAGAGGAATTCTGTTAGTGCCAAGGCCAACAGAAGACTCAGCATACAAATAGGTTTAGGTGCATTGAACCTACAAATGTGAGCACAGTCAAAGCAATGCTGAGAAAGAAGGGAGATGTGGGGAATCGAGTGGGGAGGGAAGGATACACAGTTCAGCTTTCAACTCACAGATAAAGGTTTTACAAAAAGAAACTGTCAGGAACTGGGCAGCCCGGGTGGCCCAGCGGTTTAGCGCTGCCTTCAGCCCAGGGCGTGATCCTGGAGACCCGGGATCGAATCCCGTATCAGGCTCCCTGCATGGTGCCTGCTTCTCCCTCTGCCTGTGTCTCTGCCTCTCTCTCTTTCATAAATAAATAAAATCTTAGAAAGAAAGAAAGAAAGAAAGAAAGAAAGAAGCTGTCAAGAACTGAAATCCCCGTAGCCTCCTCAGCAAGTATAAAGAGGTTTGTTTGAGTCCAGTGCTCTCTCAGGAATCATTTTCACAGGTTCTGGAAGATCAAAATGAAGGCAAAGTCCAGCAGAGATTTTTACCTGTGAGTTTGTGCTCGGGGTCTGGATACTTCGCCCGGTGTTTATGTCCAAGATACGTAAGTGCCCATCTCTCATTCCGCCTCCAACGGCAAGGACTGCAGACTGCCAGGGACACCAATCCATGGCCTTTAAAGTTCAAATAATCACACAGGTGGATCAGCCTTGGAGAAAGTGAACTTGTGATGGTGACACGCTCAGGTGAGCAGGATTTGCAGAGGTCTGTGAGGACCATGGTTCTTCTGGACCTTTGATCCAAAGGCAGGAGCAGTGACACTCTCTAGAGATCACTTCTGAGGGACTAGAAATCACCTTTGTGCCTTCCTCAAATTTTGAGAACAACTGCAAATATTTTAAACAAAGAAAAACCACCCAATAATATATTTTTAAAACTACACTCAACATGACCTATGGGCAAAAATCTGCCCCTGGAGTAGGTGACATGTGCCCCTAAAATCTGGTTATGAAATGAAGCCTTTCTCCTATTTGTCTACCTGTGTCTTTAGGTTCTAGGTCAGAGAAAAAAGGACAGAATGGAGCCACACACGATTGCTCATACCCCAAAAACTCTCAGGCATTTCAACTAATACATTTCAGAAAATAAAATTATCTTTGATTATTTATGTTACTATAGTTATTCTGAAAAATATGATTTAGTATTACACATTTATATTGATCATTGAAATGATTAGTAACAGTAATTTTAAAGTACATTATAACAGATATTTCAGTTATATTTATCTATGCATCCTTATTTATACATCCATCCTGCTATTAGCTGCCACCAGATTTAGTTTGCTCAGGCTTCAGAAACTCTTGGTTCAATTCACTGTATTTCTGACAAGACATATAAGAAAGTCACTTGTATTGCTTTGCTTGGGTTTTCATGTGTTGGGTTTTTGTTTTGCTTTATTTTGTTTTTGCATTTTGTTTGCAGACAGGATATTTTACATACATTTTCTCTAGATTTTTTTCAAATCATTAAGAATGGGAATTTGAACCTAAAATCATTCTTAATGTTCTATGGATATTAAAAACCACAAGCCAGGGACGCTTGGGTGGCTCAGGGGTTGAGCATCTGCCTTTGGCTCAGAGCGTGACCCCAGGTCTGGGGATCAAGTCCTACATCGGGCTTCCTGCGAGGAGCCTGCTTCTCCCTCTGCTTACGTCTCTTCCTCTCTCTCTGCTCTGTCATGAATAAATAAATAAAATAAAATAATTAAAAATTAAAAAATAAAAAATAAAATAAAAACCACAAGCCAGAGTACTGAGCCACCACTATGCCTCGCAGCAGGTGCTACGTATCACACCCTATACAAGGAAACCCCATGATAACTATGTAAGTTCTCATTCTAACAAATGTGCTCATAGTTAACAAAGTAGAATCATTTCTTTGCTCTGTGAGTGATAAATATTCTGGGAGTCTATGTTGAGGCCAGGACGCATATCTATGACACCAAAGGAATGAATATATGGATTTTTTTTACTAGAAATAAGAATTTAAAATACAGAGAAATTAAAAAAAATACATATTAAACAAAGCATGGTGGAATATTGGTTTAACTGGGCACCACCCCTCCTCCTTCTTCTGACAATGGGTTTCCTTTCATGGTGTGAGCTCATGACCTAGGCCTGAACAATCAGTGTACCCATCTTTCTGACCACAGTTACCTGTTGAGAGATGAGAATGTGCCCAAAGTCACACCAGAGTCCTGCCTGGGGCTTTTATACCAGACTTATAAGAATGATAGTTTCCTAATCAATTTCCATTTGAGGGAATCTGAATTTGAAGCTGCTAAGAGCCATCTTGCCCACAAAATAAATGTCTGAATAAAGAATGAAACTAAAGAGAGACAGGCAGAGCCAAGAGCCAAAGAGAGAGTGTTCTGACATTATTTAAGGCCCTCAATCTGGACGGTATTGGAAGCAGCTGTATGTACCAGGACTCCTCAGTTGTGAGAGAAAATATATTTCTTTTTTTTTTTTTTTTTTTTTTTCAGAAGCTTCAGTCACTTACAACCACAAAAACGGACACATGGAGCGTATACATAGGGTTGTCTTTCAGGAGAGTGATAGCAAAATCCACAACAAATTCTAGGGAAAGAAAAATCTCAAAGCATTGGCTTAATGGCTTTGTTCTCATGTGTGAAGGATACTCAGTGATATCTGAGTGAAGAGCAACTTGGAAGGCTACTGGATGTCTTACCTTGACTGCTGTAGGTTGGGATATAACTTTCAGCGGTTGAGTCTGTGTTCTCACACCTGGGTCATGGGGCCATATTGCCAGCAGTCCATCACTACAGCCACTGGAAAGCAGCCTGCCGTCAGGCGACCACTTCAGAGCACAGACAGCTTGCTTGTGGTGAAGTGATCCAACGTGATGCTGGGCTTCCCGAACATCGTGGTGATAAACACGGCCCAGCCTCGATCCGCTGCACAAAGGTAGAGGGGCAGGTTTTTGACAGAAAACTCGAGCATTCGAAAGCATGAAGTATTATTTCCCCTTTCTATTAATCTACAAATCCACTATTCATTTTGTTAATGTTACTAACATCTGAAATATATGTCACAGCAAACTGTAATGTGATTCAAAATCAGTGGATAATGTCTACTCATGCACAGTGATTTGGATCCAAATAACAATAAAGATCCTATTACTCTATCAAATGAACTCTTTCTGGACTAATTTTCTACAAGGAATAAGTAAACAACTACATATAATTATTTCTGAAATTTCTCAAAATCCAGTATCATATTTGTAAAAACTATTCAGGCGCCAGCCACACTGAACAGCATTCAGATGAACAATAGGAACTCTGCAGCCAGACCACCTGGGTTCAAAGCTGGACTCTGTCCCTTTTACTTACCATGTGACCTCAGGCTAGTATCTCAGTTTATTCATTAAGAATAGGTTGCACGCGGGGGGCGGGGGGGAGGGTATTAGAAACCATTGTATAGCATCACTGCAGGGATTAAAACACAATTATGCGAGGGGATCCCTGGGTGGCGCAGCGGTTTGGCGCCTGCCTTTGGCCCAGGGCGAGATCCTGGAGACCCGGGATCGAATCCCACGTCGGGCTCCCAGTGCATGGAGCCTGCCTCTCCCTCTGCCTGTGTCTCTGCCTCTCTCTGACTATCATAAAAAATTTTTAAAAACACAATTATGCACATAAAGAGTATAGCACAATGCCTAGCATCCATTACTCCAAAAATGTTACCTGCTATTATAAGAAAAGATCTGTTCATTTTCCTTGAGGATGATATAACTAAAGTTAAACAATGCAGACTGTAAAAAGAATTCAAATATAGAACTGACTTCACTACAACAACTTCTCATAGTAAATAATTAACCTTTTATACAGTTTTTTTTTAAGTGGCTTTAACTTTGACTTACAATCACAAGGTATTGAAATCTCAAATTTATTTCTTAGCTACTTAAATTGTAAAAGGTCTTGGAATCTATTTAATTTAAACCTACCTTAAGAACTATGGTATAAAAACGAATGGTAATTATTAAAAACAGTGCATATTTAGATCAATTATGTAGGATCATAGGGACAGTCACTTAACTTTTCTGGTTAAAAAGAAGTAGTTAGACTAAATTGGTAGTTCTCAAAAGTGATGAAGCATCAGCATCACTTTGGAAACTAGAAAATGCAAATTATCAAAGCAACTTCAGACCTACTAAATCAGAAATTCCTAAAGACAGACCATCAATCTGTGTTTTAAAGAGCCCTTCGGGATCCCTGGGTGGCTCAGCGATTTAGCGCCTGCCTTTGGCCCAGGGTGTGGTCCTGGAGACCCGGGATTGAGTCCCGCGTCGGGCTCCCTACGTGGAGCCTTCTCCCTCTGCCTGTGTCTCTGCCTCTGTGTGTGTGTGTGTGTGTGTGTGTGTGTATGTGTGTGTTTCTCATGAATGAATGAATGAAATCTTTAAAAAATATAAAATAAAATAAAAAATAGAATCCTTGAGGTGATGTTGATGCATGCTCAAGTTTGAGAACCATGGAGATAGCTGATCTATGTGGCTTCTTCCAGTTTTGACATCTGTGGGTCTGTGAATTGGAAATATGCCCCAGAAAGTTTACCATAGTCCAAATTATTGATCCTGATAACAATAAATACTTGATTGCAACAAAATATCCCTCTGGTAGGTATGGCTTGGTACAGAGAAACTGAGTTTGACCTTTTATCTGAACAATTTAGTGAATCCTGAACATCACTTCCCAGTACTAGCATACAGTGCAGGCACAGAGCCACCATGGTATCCGTGGCCACTGGACCACTTATATCACCAGAAGATCAGAACATGCAAGAGGGTAGGATCATAACTGAAACTAACTAATATCCTGTTTGGTTTTGGTTTGTTTTAGTTTTGCTTTTGGTTTACTCAGCCTCCCAAACTTGGTGATACAAATCTAATGTGTTCCATTAAGACGCTTCTTACCTGCTGAGAATACAGTGATTCCAGCTCAGAGCCCCAACCACTGACAAATGACCAAGCATATTTCTCAGCCGCTTTTTAGTTACTACATCCCATAACTGAAAAAAAAATGAACAAGCAGAGTTACATAACA
Source organism: Canis aureus (assembly GCF_053574225.1). Classification (NCBI taxonomy): domain Eukaryota; kingdom Metazoa; phylum Chordata; class Mammalia; order Carnivora; family Canidae; genus Canis; species Canis aureus. The sequence goes on from NC_135615.1 coordinate 43,291,522, forward strand.
TTGTCTTTTTCACAGCCCACTGTCTTCTTAAAAGCCTGATGGCAATTATTGTTGATACAGCCAGTCTTTGTACAACAGGAAAGCTTAGCTCCCTTAACCCTGGGAAGCATTACTCAACATGTCTGACATTGTCTGACTCAACATCGTCTGACATGTCAACTGTCATGACATCACCTGCAGAGCTTGCTATGGATGCTAGCCATTCTGATTTCATAATGGAGGTAGGATCTGTGGATATGGCATTTTTTAAAAGACATTTATTTGAAAGCTCCCCAGGTGAATTCAGTGCGCAGCCACAGGTTGAGAATGGCTCTCACACTTCTAGTTTCTTCTAAATTGTGGAATTTCGTATCTGGAAATCCACCGACAGGCTAAGAGACTCCTTTTCTGCCACCTACAAATGATACACTGACCCATATAAGAAAGAAGAACTTTGGTGCAAGAAGAAATCATGACATAACCTTCAAAGCATCCAATATCATTGTAGAGATGAGAAAGCAATGAGAGCTATCTATGGCCCTCCAAAGTCATTGAACATATGAGCAATATTGTTTATAGTATTGCTAGTAATAATAATACATGAGAAATTAAATAGGTTGATAGAATATGGCTAAATTACCATTTCAGAGAGCTTATCAGAAACAAATTCCTTCATTTTAAATAACTCTGCTCCTGATCACAGCTTGAGGTGAGAAAGGAGAGCTGACGGTTATCTTCCTCTCTCCAAAGTCCTAACCCTGGAGATTCTACAAGCCCAACTTTAATACTAGAGAAAAGACTTTTAGGGGTACCTGGCTGACTTGATCAGAGGAGCATGCAACTTTTTTAAAGATTTTATTTATTTATTCATGAGAGACACAGAGAGAGAGGCAGAGACATAGGCAGAGGGAGAGGCAGGCTCCCTGCTGTGGCGGGGGAGGGGGGGCTGATGTGGGACTTGATTCCAGGACCCCAGGATCATTACCTGAGCCAAAGGCAGATGCTCAACCACTGAGCCACCCAGGTGCCCCAGGAATATGCAACTCTTGATCTCAGAGTTGTGAGTTCAAGCCCCACTCTGGGTGTAGAAATGACTTTAAAAAATAAAATTTGGGGGGAAAAAAGACTTCTAAGAAGGTAAATATGACAGAAAGAAAGCTTGTGTGAAAAAAAGCTAGATAGAGTATCCTTAACTCCTCATTAAATGCCATTCAGAAAAAAAAAAACAGGATGGTATATCCTCTTACTCCCCATAGTTTCAAGTGCCACAACTAATATAGATTCTCTATTGTATAATAACTTGTTATTAAAAGTCAATTTTAGTTATTGAGCAATTACACAGAGCACATTTTGAGGAAAAAAAACAACTTTCCATTACTTGTACTTCTCCTTCACTGGTGCCAACTGCCAGGCAGTTTCCATCTTTTATCCAGGACACAGAGGATATATAGCTACAATTGAGACTTAAGTCTATATTTTCAATCACGTTGTTTTCCCCAGTCCATATGAACACAGAGGATCCAAGGGCTACAGCAACAAGATTTCGAAAATTCCAGTCTAGAATATTCAGATCTATAAGAAAAGCATTTCATATTAGTTAGGGTAATTACTTAGCAAATAAAAAATATTTTCAAGTAACCAACCTTTTATAGATAGATGAGCAAAATTAATCCCTTTCCCATGGTTAGTTGGAAAATAGAATTATATATGCAAGCAGATCATTAAAAGTTCAAAAATAAAAACTAGAATTTTGTGCCAAGATACACAGTCTAATGAACAATAATGCTTGCTATTTATACTCAGATATATTTATTTGGAGTCATTTAGAGAACTTGGAAGTTTCACCTATCATTATCAGTACACATGAATTGTATCTAACAGGCCACTAAAAATTAAAAGCACATATTTTTTCATTGGAATTATCTAGACTTTTTCTTTTTTTTTTTCATTTTAATTCCAGTATAGTTAACATAAGTGTCATATTAGTTTCAGATATACAATATAGTGATTCAGCAGTTTTACACATTATTCAGTGCTCATCACAATAAGTACACTCTTAATTCCCCTCACCAGTTTCACCCATCCTGCCCACAAACCTCTCCTTAGGCAACAATCAGTTTGTTTTCTGATCAATGATCTCTGATCTCCAAATGATCAGTTCAATCAGCTAGTTAAAAATCTGCTTTTTGGTTTGTCTTTTTTTTCTTTGTTCATTTATTTTGTTTCTTAAATTCTACATACGAGTGAAATAATATGGTGTTTGTCTTTCTCTGATTTATTTCACTTAGATCCATCCATGTTGTTGCAAATGGCAAGAATAGTATGGCTGAATAACATTTCATTACACACACAGACACACACACATATACCACATTTCTTTTTTAAGATTTTAATTTTTGAGAGAGAGAGAGAGAGAGAGCATGAGAATGGGGAGGAGCAGAGGGAGAGGAAGACTGACAAGCAGACTCCCCAGTGAACCCAATGCGGGGCTCAATCCCAGGACCCCAAGATCATGGCCTGAGCTGAAGTCAGATGCTTAACAACTGAGCCTCCCAGGAACCCCGATTCCACATCTTTTTTTTTAATTTCACATCTTTTTTATCCATTCATCTATTGATGGACATTTGGGTTACTTCCATAATTTGGTTATTGTAAATAATACTGCAATAAATATAGGGGAAAAGCACATAACTGTTAGGGAGACATCTTTAAACCCACAATATCCATATGAAAGATGTCACTATCATTTCAAACCAAAATACACCCAACTATGAAATATCGAGAAAAAGTAGTCAGTGACTTATATGTGATACCTGGAAGTTCCTGGCAGTATTCTCCAGCTTCGACTTATAAGAACTCTTTGACTGCCAAAAGAAACCATATTTGTGTGACCACATATTAAAATGTATCCTACCTTATTTCTTTAATTGAAATATAGTTGATATATAACCCTATCTTATTTCTTGGAAGACAAAAATCTCTTATCCTGATTGACACATATCAATACAAAACTATGAAGCACACTAGTTCCCCTACAGTGGTCTAAGCTACCTATAACCCACCTTTCCCACTAATGACAACTACAAACTCTGAACAAAATATTTTTAAAAATTAAAAACCTGAGAAATGGAAAATAAGCAAAAGCAGTTAAACTAAGTAAGGGGGTCAAAACCAGAAGAAGCAGCCTGCCTAGGGGTGAGTTTCTCACTTTTTTTCTCACATGGTTTTGTCAGAGGGTAGGCCCCAATCATGGAATAGCACCAACAGCTAAAACTCTGATGGAAAGCTCACCATCTTTCTGGTGAGAGGAGCCAGGGAAAGGAGTCTGAGGTGACCAAAGTATGTGGAGAAAATCCTGGAGGGGAGAGAGCCACAGAAAGGCATTCCCTAATTGTGAATGTGTGAATCCACACACATCTCAGCCTAACCCTGAAATCATGTTAGTGCAAGGAAAACTCAAATAAGCTTGGCAACGGCTTTGAAAACTGAACTGAGATTTGAAGAATCCATTTAGGTCTCAGCCTAGACTCGAATCTGTATATATGAGGGATAGACCCAAATCAGCATAGTTGAGGCTGAAGAAACTGATCTGAGACTCAAAACATCACCCATAAAAGGCAAGACAAACCTTAAAGGATAACCTAACTAAGACAAAAATGGCAACATTCTCTGCAGGACCCTGAATTAATATCACATAATATCCATATTGTCCAGTACACAATTCAAGATTACTGGACATAAGGAAAACATAATTAATAGACAAGAACCCCAAGATGACTTAAGTATAGGAATTATCAAAAACAAGATGCTAAAAAAAAAAAAAAAAAACAAGATGCTAAAGCAATAATAAACAAGATGCTAAAGCTATAATAAAATATATAAACAGAATAGAAAGAATATTCTCCATGAGGTAAAGAAAGAACATACTTGAATGGAAAGAGAAAATATCAGCAGAATGGAAAAAAAGAAACTGCTTTCTATGTAAAGATAATAGAAACTATAAAAAAAAATAAAACTAAAATAGAAGCCATAAAAACAGGGCAGCCCTGGTGGCTCAGCAGTTAAGCACTGCCTTCAGCCCAGGGCCTGATCCTGGAGACCCGGGATCAAGTCCCATGTCAGGCTCCCTACAAGGAGCCTGCTTCTCCCTCTGTCTGTGTCTCTGTCTCTCTCTCTCTCTCTCTCTCTCTCTCTCTGTGTGTGTGTGTGTGTGTGTCTCATAAATAAATTTTTTAAAAATCTTTAAAATAAAAATATAAGCCATAAAAACAATAAATGGAAATTTCTAAACTGAAAAATACAATATCTGAAAAATCTGGATGGGAATGACAGAGAAAGAGTCACTGAATTCCAATATAAATCAACAGAAATGATCCAATCTGAAGAACGTGTAGGGAAAAAATTTAAAAAGAAATGAGCAAAATCTCAGGGACTTTTGGAATAATATCCAAAGATCTAACATGTGTAATAAGAGTCAGATCTTGAGGGCAGCCCAGGTGGCTCAGCAGTTTAGCGCCGCCTTCAGCCCAGGGCCTGATCCTGGAGACCCAGGATCGAGTCCTGCGTTGGGCTCCCTGCATGGAGGCTACTTCTCCCTCTGCTTGTGTCTCTGCCTCTCTCTCTGTATGTGTGTTTCTCATGAATAACAAAATAAATAAAATCTTAAAAAAAAAAAAACAAGAGTCAGATCTTGGAAGCAAGAGAGCAAGTCTTCAAATGACCCTAGAAACTGAGCTCTCACCAGAGCTCTCACCAGAAACTATGGAGGCCAGAAGTCATTACAGTATCTCTAAAATGCTGAAAGAAAAAAAATCTAGCAACCCAGAAATCTAGATGAAGCAAAAATTAAGTATAAGAGAAATCTTTACCAACTGATCTGATCTGAAATATGCCAAAAGAAGCTTTCCAGGCTGAAGGGAAACTATATGAGAGGGAAATTTGGATCATCAAGAATGAAAAAGAAGAGTGGAATTGGTAAATATTTGAGTAATTATGAAGACCATTTTTTCCTCTTTTATTTAAAATACATATATGTATGGCTTTTTAGAGTAAAACTTATAATGGTAGAGTTTTCAATGTACGTAGATGTAAAATATATGACAACTGCAGTAACCTAAAAATGTTAGGGGGTTAAGGGGACCTATGTAATTGCAAAATTTCCATCTACCACCCTATTCACCAGTCTCCCATTGTATCTTCTTCAGTAATATTATCATTAATTACCAATAGCCTGCCTTTGCTCACTGTTAACATTGCTGAAAATACTCTATCTTCTCGCCTCCATCCCTCTAAATCCTACTCATTTTTCAAGACCCAGCTGAAGTCTTACTATCTCCACAAAGTCTTTTTAGACAAAGATCCAAAGATCATTGAACTTATAGTCATTATAATTCCTTTTACCCCATAATTCATTATTTGTATTCTACACTGGCATAATGGTAGAAGTTCCATGTGAGTTAGTCCTGTCTTCCCAACTAGATTATAAACTAAGCACATAACAAGAAGACACAATGTGGCTGTTTGACTGATTAGATTTATCCATGTTTGAAATATATGCCTAAGAGTAGGCCCCATTCTCACAGTTCATTCTAATACAGTAAAATTCATAAATATATTTTTTCTCATACCCCACCAACACCAACAATACCCATTCCAAACATGAAATTTGCACAAGGAAAGGCCAAACTACATTAACCACATTTGGATGGTTCAGCTTTGGGACATGAGGCACAAGGGCCAATTAGGTTCTTCCAGAAGCAAATTTCAAGTTTATGCCACAGCACAGGATACATTTTGTCACTCCAACTTTTCAATTCATGATCTAAACAATAACTTACAATAGTCATTTCGAAGACCAGAAAGATGAATCTTCACTTCTGGTTGGAGTATGGAATAGTCTATATCACCGAATCTTTTAAGATGGAAGGATTCATCTCCAACTCCATTTCTGCAGCCTATAAAGATATCTTTATCTTTATTATCTTGGAAGCATAGTATTTATCCTTGCAGGTATTAAGACATAACGACGTGAAAAAGAAAGTAGTCATTGTGATAAAACTGAATTACAAGTTGCAGGAGAAGGGAAGGAAAAAACAGCTTCTGTATTAATTTAAACAAAAATTTTAAAAATATTTCATGGCATTTTTTAACAAAAAACACATGAATGCCAGACCTAAATGTAACGACCATCTTGTGGGAAGCATACAGAAACACTCTATCATGCTTTGAATATTTATTCCATCCCTTGATATTTTAAAATCAAAGTAATTTTTGCATATCCATTTGTCTAGCACATCAACAATTAACTGATAGGCATAAGCCCTACTCTGAGTCTTTGTAATAAGTATTTGTTGATTCATTTATTTTGGCTCTTTGTCTCATTGTTTCTTTACCAGAGCACACAGAATTACTTCTGGCTAGTTTTACCTGTGACTATCTGAGCTCAAGGTCCTATCTTGGGTTCAGTTTTAATTCTCATCAAAAGACCCACCTAGGTCTAAACCACAGGCCACCACCTTTTCATCTGTCCAACTACTTGGCTTGTTATGGAACGAACCAAGATGACATAAATTAATAGGCTCTGAGCCCACCCAGGTAATTTGTGGTCTCTATGACCACATGCCTTCTGATAAAAAGTGTAAGAACTTCACAATGCTATACCCAGAACTAGATCGTTATTCACAGCCTTGGTGTTAGCCACAAAGACCTGCAGTTGTGGGCAAAATTTAAAGGTTTCTAGAAACACTCAAGCACTACAAATAAGGGTTTTTTAAAAAACAAGTACTAACTTCCAGTTACAAAATAAGTCATGGAGATGTAATGTACAGCATGGCAATTATAGTTCATCCTGGACTGCATATTTGAAAATTACTAAGTGCATAGATCTTAAAAGTTCTCATCACAAGAAAAGAAATTCTGTAACTACGAATTGTAATGAATGTTAACTAGAGTACTGTGGTGATTATTTTGCAATATATACCAATATCGGATCACTGCTTTACACAGTGAAGCTAATACAGTTGGCCCTTGAACAACATGGGTTTGAACTGCATGAGTCCACTTACATGTGGGTTGTTTTTTTTTTATAAATACCACACAGTGGGATCCCTGAGTGGCTCAGTGGGTTTAGCGCCTGCCTTCAGCCCGGGGCATGATCCTAGAGTCCCAGGATTGAGTCCCACATCGGGCTCCCTGCATGGAGCCTGCTTCTCCCTCTGCCTATGCTCTGCCTCTGTGTGTGTGTGTGTGTGTGTGTGTTTCTCATGAATAAATAAATAAAATCTTTTTTAAAAAATACAGTACTGTAAATGTATTTTCTCTTCCTTATAATTTTCCTAATAACAGTTTCTTTTTTCTAGCTTACTTTATTGTAAGAATATAGTATATAATACATATGACATACAAAATATGTGTTAATCAACTGTTTATATTATTGTGAAGGCCTCCAGGCAACAGTAGGCTATGAGCAGTTAAGTTTTGGGGAAGTCAGAGTTATACACAGATTTTCAGCCACGTGAAGGGTTCATTAATTTTTAGAAGTGTGATCTAAGTAGATTGAAGGAGGTGAATGAGGCAGAAGAACAAAGTTCTTATCTACTATGCCAGAAAGTTATGATAAAGTCTAAAATCTCAAGAAAGAGCAGTTTACAAATATTACTTAGAAAATAGATGTAAATACTAGGGGGAAGAGCAGTTAGTTAGGGATAATTGCCTCTAGGAAATGAGACTTGGGGAGGGGGACAGGTAAGGCGGAGAATTCTCTAAATTCATAATTATGTTGATTAGTCTAATATATATAAAAATAATATATTCCAATAATATATTCTAAGATAAGGAAGAAATGAAGGAGGCAGGGAGAGAGAAGGGTAGGAAAGAAGGACAAACAGAAAATCTTTGGACCATACCTTTCCAAACACATTGGGATGGCTCACAGAGTTGCATTTGCCCACTAACCCACTGAACCACCTTCTGGGTCAAAAATAGTTGGTTTAGGTATTTCTGTAAACAAGCAAATAAATACTTCTTTAGAAACATACATGTACAGGGGCACCTCAGTGGCTCAGTGGTTGAGCGTCTGCCTTTGGCTCAGGTCATGAACCTGGGTTCCTGGGATCAAGTCCTGCATCTGGCTCCCCTTAGGGAGCCTGCTTCTCCCTCTGCCTATGTCTCTTCCTCTCTCTCTCTGTATCTCTCATGAATAAATTTTTTAAGTCTTTAAAAAAAAGAAATGGGAACATCAAATCACAAGATCTTAAATAATTTGCCTCAGTTCCCATGAACACAAAAATCTGATTGCTGTCCCTTTGGGCCAGTATATAAAAAGCACTTCTGACATTCTTACATCAAACCTCAAACAAAAACAGATAAGAAAATTAATAGTAAGTATAAAGAAAAGTACTTGTTGGAATTTTCTAAAAACATTTTAGTAAATAAAGTGGAGACAATTCCTTTTTTTCCCTTCATGATAATATATTTAATCTTACATATAAACAGTCATTGGATCACGATAATTCATACAGCATTCTCTTTCACAGGCATCATTTTGAGATTTTTAGTTTTCTTCCCAGATATTATGTCATTGCCAGTAAGTGAATCATGGGTTTTTAGGTATTCAAAATAGGACAATCAAGTATAAGCAGGGTTTCCCATTTTTAGGATCACTGGCATTTGGCAACAGATAATTCATTATTGTGGGGGCTGTTCTGTGCATTATAGGATGTATAGCAGCATCTCAGACTGTATATACTAGATGGGATAATCAAAAATGTCTACAGACATTGTCAAATGTCCCCTGGGGAGCAAAATAACCCCCAGTTGGGAACTACTGGTATAAAATAATATTCTTAAAATCAATGGAACTCTTCATAGAGTTAATTCTTCAGAATCCCATTATTAGCACAAAGCTGACCAAGGAATTGCTCAGCACAGAGTGCTTCTGTTTGATGTACCCAAGGGTGCTCTTCCCTCGGTAAGATCTACTAACTACTTTACTGAACAACTTGGCATAGATCTGACTATACAGAATAATTTTGAACATCTACACAACTATGCAGGCCCTTGTTGTAGAAACTCCCTCTGCAGGACCTCTGAGGACCACATGGAGACTCACATTTACTGTCAATGTGAAAGACCTCACTTCGTATCTGCACCAATCCTGATGCTATTTGACTTCTAACTAGTTATGACGACAAATGTTTTATATAAAATAGTGAAACAGTGTCCATTATCTCCTTCCCAGGTTCTTCAGTGAAGCTGGGACAATGCTCTGGCTGGATAACAATTGCTGCAACAAAGGTAACTTTCAACACCATTGTGACCACACAGACAGAGCCGCCTCCTTGACTGCCACCAGTTACTATAGATCCTAAAGAAAAGGGAGGTTGTGAGGATAAGGCAATAAAAACTCTAGTCTGCAAGAAGTAGAGTGTGGAAAGGCAGTGGCACTGATTACATGGCCTGGGTGTAAGGTCAACATGCCCCTAATGATATAGAACTCCCTGGCCATCTGCACCTCTAAACCCCTAACCAACAATAAAGCACTAGGCAAAAGACCTGCTCTAAGAGATTTATCTTCAAACCTTTTGTATATGGTTTCAAATAATTAAATTTTACATTCACAGTATTTTTCCTCTAGTAAGATATATATACATATAAATATATCTATATATATATAGATATATCAAGCACTGGAAGCACATACTAAATGAGTAATTGCCCAAACTGAGAATTTATTACTTTCCATTTAAGCTTTCTAAAAGAAGCCTTGATTCCTTCAGAAGCTATTCATTGAACTTGATAAACCCAAAAACATGCTAGTGATACTTAATGTGCCCGAGGAATTTAGGTCAGACTCCTCTAAGATCTTAAAATCATAATAAATGAGATACTTAAAAGAACTAAATTAACTTAGTCAAGAAACAAACAACAGTAGCAAAAGCTTACAGGGGCGCCTGAGTGACTCGGCTGGTTGAGCTGGTTGACTTAATTTCAGCTCAGATCATGACCTCAGGATCCTGGGACAGAGCCCCACGTAGAGCTCCACGTGGAGCTTCACAGGGCTCTACGCTCAGCGGGGAGTCTACATGGGATTCTTTCTCCCCCTCTCCCTCTGCCTCTCCCCTCACTTGCACACTCTGTCTCTCCAAAATAGATCAATAAATCTTAGAGGAAAAAAATGACCATCTTATAGACAAAGAATTTAACTTATCCTGGAAACCCCAGAGGGCAGACCAAGTCACTGAATAACTGGAAATGATTATACAAGAAATCTTTTGGCTGAGGGGAAGCATACCATAGTACGTATAATTTCATTATATTTTTAATCTTTACCTCTTTAAAAAATCTTTATTATTTTTAACTCAAGTATAATTAACATATAGTTTTCTAAGAGTTTCAGATGTACAATATAATGATTCAACAATTCTATACATTACACGGTGCCCATCATAAAGGTACTCCTAATCCCCTTCACCTATTTCATCCATCCCCCACCCACCGTCCCTCTGGTAACGGTGTTTGTGCTCTGTATTTAAGAATCTGTTCTTTTATTGTCTCTTTTTTTGTTCATTTGCTTTATTTCTTAAATTCCACATATAAGTGAAATCATATGATATTTGCCTTTCTCTTATTTCACTCAGCATAATACACTCTAGGTGCATCTGTGTTGTTGCAAATGGCAGGATGTCATTCTTTTTTATGGAGGAGTAACATTCCACTGTATGTATATGTACATATTCATTTATTTATATGTGTAGATGCATACCACATCCTCTTTATCCATTCATCTATCAGTGGATACTTGCATTGTTTCCATATCTTGGCTATTGTAAATAATGCTGCCATAAACATACAGGTGCATGTATGTTTTCAAATTAGTGTTTTGCTTTCTTTGGGTAAATACCCAGTAGGAGAATGACTGGATCATGGGTTAATTCTATTTTTAATTTTTTGAAGAACATCCATTTACTGTTTTCCACAGTGGCTGCACCAGCTTGCATTCCCACCAACAGGGCATTAGGGCTCTTTTTGGTTCACATTCTTGCCAAGACTTGTTATTTTTTTATCTTGATTTTAGCTGTCCTGACAAGCTGGAGTGATATCTCACTGTGGTTTTCATTTGCATTTCCTGATGTTAAGTGATGTTGAGGATGCTTTCATATATCTATTGGCCAGCTGTAAGGCTCCTTTGGAAAAATTTCTGTTCATGTCTTCTACCCATTTAATCAGATTACTTGGGTTTTGGTGTTGAGTCACATCAGTTCTTTATGAATTTTGGATACCAATCCCTTATCAGATATATATTTTGCAAATATCTTTTCCCATTTGATAGGCTGCCTTTTGGTGTTTTGTTTTGTTGTTGTTGTTGTTTTGGTTTTTTTGCCTTTTGGTCTTGTTGATGGTTTCCTTCACTGTGCAAAAGGTGTTTATTTTGGTGTAGCCCCAATAATTTGATTTTCCTTTTGTTTCCCTTGACAGAGGAAACATATCTTTAAAAATGTTTCTACAGCTGATGTCAAAGAGATTATTGCCTATGTTTTCTTCTAGGAATTTTATGGTTTCAGAAATCACATTTAGGTCTTTAATCCATTTTGAGGTTATTTTGTGTATGGTGTAAAAAAGTGGTCCAGTTTCATTCTTTTAGACGTAGCCGTCCAGTTTTCCCAACATAGTTTGTTGAAAAGGCCTTCTTTTTCCCATTGCATATTCTTGCCTCCATTGTCGAAGACTAATTGACCATATGACCATGGGGTTCTTTCTGGACTCTATTCTGTTCCATTGATCTATGTGTATATGTCTGTGCCAGTACCCTATTATTCTGATTTCTACAGATTTGTAGGGATTTTGATACCTCCAGTTTTGTTCTTCTTTTTCAAGTTTATATTCAGTCTTTTGTGGTTTCACACAAATTTTAAGACTGTTCTAGTTCTGTGAAAAATGCTGTTGGGCTTTTGATAGAGATTGTATTAAATCTGGAAATTGCTTTGGGTAGTATAGACATTTTGACAAGATTTGTTCTTCCAATCCATGAACATGGAATATCTTTTTGTGTGTGTCATCTTTTTTAAAAAAGATTTTATTTATTTATTAATGTGAGACACAGAGGGAGAGAGTGAGAGGCAGAGATACAAGTAGAGGGAGAAGCAGGCTCCATGCAGGGAGCCCGACATGGGACTCTATCCCAGGTCTCCAGGATCACACCCTGGGCCAAAGGCAGTGCTAAATTACTGAGCCACTGGGGCTGCCCCATGTTTGTGTCATCTTTAATTTCTTTCAACAGTGTGTTATAGTTTTCAGAGTACAGGTCTTTAACCTCCTTAATTAAGTTTATTCCTGGGTTTCTTACTGTTTTGGGTGCAACTGTAAATAGGATTGTGTTCTTAATTTCTCTTTCTGCTGCTTAATTATTATTAGATAGAAATGCAGCAGATTTCAAAAGAAATGCAGATTTCTATATACTCACTTTGTATCCTGCAGCTTTACTTAATTGACTTATTATCAGTTCTAGTTGTCTTTTGATGGAGTCTTTTAGGGTTTTCTCTGTATAGCACCATGTCATCTTAATGTTTACCTTTTTGATTGTCTCATTTTCACTTTTTTTGATTGATACTAACTAGATTTGTATATTTGTTAGATATTATATTTCTTTTACAAAGTGCCCCTATTCATGTCCTTCACTCACTCATTTTCTTACTGATTTGTAAGAGCAGCTAAGCCAGCTCCTTTCTCACATTTGGGATTTATTTGTCTGGAGCTTCTCAGGATATGAGATCTTCAGTTTTCTTTCTTTACCTACCTGGCCTTTTGAGGCAATGTTTTCATTCCAGCCTCTGTCCAATGCATGAGGTGCCTTGCAAAAACGGAGGGCAGAGTTATTTGTTTCAAAACTTCCTTTGATGGGGGTTTTCAGTGGTTCTTGGTAGGACCCTGCAAGAAAAATATTTAGCTTTTGTTTTTCAAAACAAGATAATCAGTTTGGTTAGTGGTCAACCCATTGCACCTTTCACAATAGAATGTGAAGACACAGGCCGTCATCTCTCCAAAATTTGACAGAGGTGAGTAAAAGAGGGAGAGCCAGCCTTATCCAGAAGGCCATGGTCGTAAGTAAGCATTGCCTCAGTGGCCTCTGTAGCAAATGCCAAGATCGAAGACCTGACTCTCACTGCAGCATCAGCAGAAATACTTAATCTCTGCATGGAAAGAACACATTTGCACATTTGAAGAATAGATACAAACAGTTCCTTAGTTTAAGATGATAAAGCAAAGATGTCTGATTTGCTCACGGTATGATCATCCTGCCAGGAAATCACTGTGGGATGCTTGCTTTCATAATCATCGGTATCCACTCTATAATCATGAGCCAATTACTTTGCCTCTCCCTCTCCCTTTTATAGAAAGATGTTGTAAAGATACTTTGAGATCACATCAGTGAAATCCTTTCTAAATTAAAGTAATAACAGAATCAATATTATTTGCATCATTATTATTCATATCTGTCCTCTTCTCAAGATTGAGAAAGCCCTTTACCAGACTTTTGCTACCAGAAAACCCTGTCAAGTCATCCTCTAAAACTACGTATTTGTTCATATCACGTGTTCATCAGAGGGCCCAAGGGACCACTGAAAAATCTTTTATATATATTTATAATCTTTACAAAAGGAATCATACACAAATGCAAATCTCACAAATGCACCTGAAATACAATACTGTCTTTTGTTTCTGTTTCATATCCTGCCTCTGCCACTACCTTGGAAATTTCTTATTCAAAGTAAGAAAAAAAGGAAAGCCCTTGATTAATGTGATACTGGATAGTTCTACGACACAAAGATTCTCTCAGGAATTTATATTTCATTAACATTTTTTAAATAGTCTGTGGAATTTCTATTACCTCACCTAGAACCAAAGTCTCTTTCTCGGGTGTTTTCTCCAGCACGGATCCAGATGCTTCTGGGAGGTAAGTGGTTGAAAACTCTTCCCCAAAGGAGCAGGCCGCCGGATCCCGAGCTTGGTTTTGCCGCCATCTGGTGGCAATTGGGCTACTGGCAACGGGAACCTCCGCCGACAGCCTCTTCACAAAATTGCTCTTGAAGCTAGAATATGTAATCTTCATTTCATCAAATATCTATTTAACAAGAAAAAAAAGTTGTAATTTATAGTGGCCTCAGTGATGCAAAAGTAAGTATTCCTTAAAGGAGAATTATAAACAACTCATCCTGTATAAAACAAATTATATATCAGATTTTTAATTTTTGTGATCTGAACGTTATTTTATACAAATATAAATGTGTGTTTGTGTATGTGTGTGTGTATACACTTAAAGCCTCTCTGTTCAAGGGTCTCAAGACATATAAAAGCAGTTTATGGAGTAATTATGTTTATGGTTGTTATTACAATTACTTATCAATATAAAATATGAAGTTGAAATAACGCTATATATTAAACATACAAAATGTTTATATAAAATCACAAAATTGCAAATCTGGAAGTAAACAGCAATTTTCTAGTCCAAACTTTTCATTTCAAAATTGAGATAACTGAGGCTCAAGTTGTTCAACATTCATCTCATCCCCTCCAAGAAACCCTAGGAGTTTGGTATTTACAGATCCTAAAATGGTGAATCAGGCCATGTATCTAAGTGAAACTGAAATGCGAATGACAAATTGGAAATATATCATATTTTTAATAAAATGTTAGGAATGTTAGGTTAATATCTTATGTAAAAGACTCTTAGAACACAAGCCAAATAGAAAAAAAATGTACGGGATCCCTGGGTGGCGCAGCGGTTTGGCGCCTGCCTTTGGCCCAGGGCGCGATCCTGGAGACCCGGGATCGAATCCCACATCAGGCTCCCGGTGCATGGAGCCTGCTTCTCCCTCTGCCTATGTCTCTGCCTCTCTCTCTCTCTGTGACTATCATAAATAAATAAAAATTAAAAAAAAAAAAGAAAAAAAATGTACAAGCCAAATAGAAAAAAAAATAGGGTATAAGACCTAAAAAGACAATTCACAAAAGAGATGTATAAATGCCCCCAAATATTCAACCTCACTAGTAATCAAAGAAATGCTTATCTAAAACAATAACCAAATGCTAGCAATGATTTTTTTATGACAAGCCCCAAGATTGTTTGTTTGCCAGAAACAAACACTGGCATACATTGCTGGTAGAGCATACGTTAATATTTAGAAAGGACAATTTAGCAATGTGTGTCAAAAGCCTTCAAATACGTGTATAACCTCTACTGACCCAGTAATGTCAATTCTAAGAATTTAAGGAAGAAATAAAAAATATGAGTAAAGATGAACAAAACCAAAATCTGTTGAGTGCTTACCACAATATGAACCCATATGTTAAAAGGTCTACATACATTCATATTTAATCTTCAGAAACACCTGTGAAGCAGGTCTGTTATTCATTCCCACTTACCAATGAAGAAACTGAGGTTTAGAGGTTAAGTGAATTGCTTAAGACCACACAATGAGTAAGTGGAGATGCTATACCCTAATCTCATGTTTGACTCCACAGTCCACACTCGCAGGAGAGAACATGGAGGTGTTACTGCAGTCTATATGTTTATAGAGGGAAAAAGATGGGAACGTCTCAATGTTTACCAGCGGAGAATCGACTAAGTAGACTATGTGACATCCTTAAAAGGGAGTACTCTGCAGCCATTAGAAAGAAAGAAAGAAAGAAAGAAAGAAAGAAAGAAAGAAAGAAAGAAAGAAAGAAAGAAAGAGAAAGAGAGAGAGAGAGGAAAGAAGAAAGAAAGAAAGAAAGAAGAAAGAAAGAAAGAAAGAAAGAAAGAAAGAAAGAAAGAAAGAAGAAAGAAAGAAAGAAAAAAGAAATTAGGACATACATTAGGGAAATGCAAATCCAAACCACAATGAAGTACCACTTCACACGCACTGGGCTGTCTTTAATCAGAGAGTAGATAGATAGATAGATAGATAGATAGATAGCAAATGTTAGCTAGAATGTGAAGAGATTAGAACCTTTGTACATTGCTTATGGGGACATAAAGAGGAACTACTGTAGGAAACAGCAATTCCTCAGAAAATTAAACCTAGAATTATTGTATGATTGAGCAATTTCACTGCTAGGTATAGACCTAAGGGAAATGAAAACAGGTACTCAAACTCAAACGCAGGTACATGGCTATTCATGGTAGCACTATTCACAATAGCCAAAAGGTAGAAATAACCCAAATGTCCAACAGCAAAGAAGTGGACAAGCAAACTGGAAGATATATGTTTGTGTATGTATATATACACACATTATACAAAATATAATTATTTATTCATAAATGATATATCAGTCTCGAAAAATGATGAAGAGATTTCCCATCAATTGTCTTACATTGTCTTGGCAGGTGCATGTTTCTCTGGCTCATCTCCTGTCACATCCTCCATACTATCTCCCCACCTGGACCCTCTTCTACAATTCTCTGCCAGGGTAAGTTCCAGCCCACCTTCACAGCTGGGATCAGCCATCACGTCAGGAAAGTGTCTCTGACATTCCTTTCCTCCCTATTCCAAGGCAGGTTGGGCAGTCTGGTAGCTTAATAACTGTGATGGTTAATTTTATCCATCAGCTTCCCTGGACTAAAGAATGCCTAGAGAGCTGGTGAAACACTTTTTCTGCATAGGGCTGTGAAGGTGTTTCTAGTGGAGACTAACATTTGACTCAGTAGACTGAGTAAAGAGATCCACTCTCATCATTGTGGGTGGGCATCAACCAACCCATTGGAGGTCCCAAATGGCACAAAAAGGCAAAAGAAGAGCAAATTTTCTCTCTTCTCTCTAGGATGTCCATTTTTTTCCTGCCCTCAGACATTGGACCTCCTGGTTTCTCAGACCTTTGTACTTCTTGATTTATACCAGCTGCTCCCCAGGTCTCAGGACTTTGGACTCAGATTGAATTTTACCACTGGCTTTCCTGGTTCTCCGGGTTACAGGTGACAGACTGTGGGACTTTTCAGCCTCTATAGCCTTGTGAACCTCATATATATATACTTAAATATATTCTATTGGTTTTGTTCCTCTAGAGAATCCTAATGCAATAATGATTATTTTTCATTGCACATGAGAAAGAGCTGATATGCAGTAAAAAGGACTGGCAGTATTAGACCCTCACCACCAGAATATGAATCAATAGCATAATAAGATGACTTTTTTAAAAAAGCAATACAATTTTAGGCCTCATTAAGGGAAAAACTGTCAAACAAGAGCTGGGAAACCTAATTGTCTCTGCACTGGTCAGGCCCCATCTGGAGAACTGTGTCCAGGCTTGGACACATTCCCTAAGAAGATGATGAGCAAGCCAGGATTCTAAACCTGAGTTCATTTAGAGGAAAGGGACTGCAGTGAAGCAAGATCAGGGAACACAGCAATGGAGCAGCACATGAATGGAGTGGGGGTATCAGGGGTATTTTAGTCTTGAGGCAAGAAGACCCATAGGAACCATCTTGAAACATTTAAAGGAAGGCAATTTGTGAAACAAAGAAAAATTTACTTTGTATTGCTCTTTTTGACAAGACCGGGACTGATAAAGGGGAGAAGGCAAATTTTTACTCGGCACAAAGAACTTCCAAAGAGTTAGAGCATAATTTCCTACAATGGTTTGAATGTGAAGTACAGTTCTATCAGTCTCTCCCGTAGGGACATACGGTCCATAATGACACAGATGGACATTTTTTTTAATAGTTGTGTGTTTTAGTGTGCATTTTTAAATTTTATAGGGTTTCCAATGTTGATATAAAATCTCTTATAGGGGCACCTGGGTGGCTCAGTCGGTTGAGTATCCAACTCTGGTTTTTGGCTCAGGTCATGGTCTCAGGGTCATGAGATCGAGTGCCATGTCGGGCTCCACAATTCTCTCTGTCCCTCTCCTTCTGCCCTTCCCTAGCCCTCTCTGTCTCTCCCTCCCTAATATTAAAAAAAAAGAAAGAAAGAAATCTTCCCTTCTAAAAAAAATGTTTTGAGTAAAATAAATGAATCAATCTGAACCAAAAATGTGAAGTAACTAACAGGACACATGGCAAAAATCACAGAGATTGTATGCAAATGACTCTAGGTTAGGGATCACTGCAGTAGATTGTGATATTTCATCTTCAGTGTTTTTAAACTTTTATTCCAGGACCTATCTCTTGCTGAGGACATGCCTGTCACATAGTTTTAAACAACTCAAGTAGATTTTTTTAAAGATTTTATTTATTTATATTTATTCATGAGGGACACAGAGAGAGAGGCAGAGACATAGGCAGAGAGAGAAGCAGGTTCCATGAAGGGAGCCGATGTGGGACTCGATCCTGGCAACCCAGGATCACACCCTGAGCCAAAGGCAGACACTTAACCACTGAGCCAACCACGCATCCCTGAAGTAGGTATTAATAAAGAGAAAGAGGAAGATAAGAAAAAATAGACAAAGTAAGATAAAGGGGAAAAGGATGAATGACTCAATACTCTAAGAACTTGGCTTGTTTCCCTTTTTTTATTTATTATTTTTAGAGAGGGAACAGGGAGGGGCAGAGAGAGAATCTTAAGCAAGTTCCGCACCCAGCACAGATCCCATGCAGGGCTCCATCTCAGGACCCTGAGATCACACCTGAGCCGAAATCAAGTATCAGACACTTAACTGCCTGAGTTGAGTCATGCAGGTGCCCCTAAAATGTCCATCTTCTTATTTCTGAACCTCCAATGTCTCCTCATCCTGGTGGGCAATACCACACAAGCAAGAACTTAGAGATAATTTTCAGATAGTTTACTTAGTTCTCCATTGCCAGTGCCTGCCACTGGGGGGCCACAGAGCATCTTGAGCACCTGTCCCAAAGCTGCCTTCCTTAAGATAATGCTATCACCTCACATCTTCACTTGTTACTCTGTGGACTCTGTGACCCTCCCAGATAACTTCAATACATTTGGCCAAGCTATTTTGCTGCTGTTCTCCACTCCCTCTCCTCTTCCGACCCATTCAGTGATTTCTTGAAAAACTAAATGTCTCCTGATGAATGAAACCCCTTCAACAGAGTACTACAGTAATCTCACCTGCCATGTTTTCTTCTGAGTAAACACATGGTGTCTATTACAGAGAAACTGTTGAATGTAGTTGAAATAATTTGGGTTGTAAAGTTGAAAGTCCTAAACTCTCTTCTTGCTTGTTCTACTTACTTGTTCTGTGATGTTATTAACTTCTTCCTGTTTGAAAGCATTACTGCATTCTACCTATAGAGAGATTTATACTACACATTGTTCTTTTTAATATGTGTGTATGCTTATATCCATATATATTTATATATATATATATGTTATAAATAATTGTGTACAATATAAAGCTCTCTACAAACATAAGTCTTTTATTTAGCAGTCGGTGATTTGCTGCCTCATATCTGTTCCCCTATTCATGTTTGTTTCCTTGTCTCCAAAACTGATTTCAAACTTGTCTGACACTGGCTCCATCACTGACACTTTTTTTGTATCCTCTGCAGTGTCCAAGATGCTTGATTCACTGAGTCAACTGCTTTATCCCATTCTTGCCACTGTATGTTCCCTTGACCTTCCACCTCATTATTCTCTTCCCGTCCTTTATTCTCAAGCCCTCCTTGATCTCCTGAAAGACTCCTCTTGATTTTTCTAGCATACTATCTCCTATGCAGAGAAATTTGCAATGTTGATATATTTATAAATCGAGAACAGTTTTAGTATAGAAAGAACATGGAAACAATGACAACAGATTTCCGGAAAACTAATAAATGATGACATCAAAATATATACAGAGAAAGACTGACAAATGAAGAAAAAAGAAATGCCTAAAGGCCAGAATCTATCTATCAATGTTTAGTAACACCTGGGCTGGGAGTTACCCAAACTGTTCTCTTGAATATCTAGTTAATGGGCCTATACAGATATATGTTCATATATTATATATATGCTTCATATATAAAAAGTATATATATGCTTAAATATTCATATATAAAAAGCACTTAAGGTTTAAAAGCATACACACACACACACACACACACATATATACAAGTATATATCTTTACATCTCCAGCTGCAGTAGTCAGAGGAGCTGCGGCCATCTCTGCCCATCTGTATGGATGCTCATGCAGAACTGCTCCAGCTTCCTGATCAAGAGAAACAAGCAGACATGCAGCACCCCGCGCAATAACCTGAAGGCTCTCGACTCCTGCTACAACTGGCTGATTTACCACAAGACTGTGGGCATGGAGCCAGCAGCCCAGGGCAGGGATATAGTGGTGATCATGAAGTGGAGATTAGCCAGCAAAAACCCGTCCCCTCCTACATGCAGACCACCATCAACAAGAAGCCCAGGACCACCCTCAGCAGCATCAGACACATGATCCGCAAGAACAAGAACTGCCCAGCTCTGCGCATGGCTGCCATTCACAGAGCCAGGGCCATCCTGCGCAACCAAAAGCCTGGGGTGGTGAGGAGGAAGCAGACCACCCCACCAACAGTTCCTGAGCACCTGTACCCCCAACTCCAAAGCAATAAAGGTGTCAACCACCTTCAAAAAAAAGCATATATAATGCGTTTAAACTTTAAGAAACATAAAATTAACAAACTGATTTCAGCCCTGACAAGAAACTTTATTTAAGCTTTCAAAGTAGTTTCCTTATAGTGTGAATTTGCTGGACAAACCAACATGCAACATCAAGTCTGCACAAATGTTTTATTTCTGGTTAATAACTGGCATGCAGGCTTGTACAGAATCTCTTGTAAACTTATACTCTATAATTTTGGCATTCTCAAAGACCAAGCTCTGGATCACCTGATGGGAGTTTCTGTATTTACAAAGCAATGAAGTAGAAAGTATTATATGATTTTATCAAAGTAATATCACCCTATGGGGCCCTGCCTGGGGTGTGGTCAATCAGCATTCTCCCAGAGGCAACCCTCTGCCCTCTCCCTCAAAGCCCCGTTATAATGGGATGAGTTCACACAATTCAAATTACAGCAGGTGTTCTATGAACTAACTTCTTTTTTTTTAATTGTTAGAACTCAAGTTCCTGAGCCATTTCCTTGAACAACAGCCTGAGGAGCTAGTCAAAGTACCTGGAGTAGACATAAAGTCATGAAACATGTCTACTATGGAAGACAAACAGAAACCAGAAAACCTGTTTACTCTGAAAACCAAAAAAAAAAAAAAAAAAAAAGACTGAGGCCTAAAGTTTCTCAAACTTACAGGCACACTTGAGTCATGAGATGATCTTGTAAAAATGCAGATTCTGATTCAGGAAGTCTGAGACGGGGCTTGAACCGCTGCATCTCTAACAAGCCCCAGGCGATGGCAGGGCTTCAAGCCCTAGGACCGCACTTGGAGCAGCAGAGCCAGAGAATTTAGGTCAGGGTGTCATATAAAGTTTGGCTTTTCCAGTAACTCAGCCAGAGAGCACCCCAGTAATACTATCATAGTTAAGAGGTGATATGTGTTTTGTATCATTTTAAACATTTTTGTTTTATACTAGAAATTATGTTTATAGGAGAATACTTTTCTATTGTATCCATTCTTTTATTAAAAGATTTTTGATTCATGGAGACACAGAGAGAAAGAGAGAGAGGCAGAGACATAGGCAAAGGGTTAAACAGGCTCCCTGTGGGGAACCCAATGTGGGACTGGATCCCGGGACCCCAGGATCACTCCCTGAGCCAAAGGCAGATGCTCAACCACTAAGCCACCCAGGTGCCCTTATTGTATCCATTCTTATCAGGCTCCAAGAGTGGGAATAACACGGTTTACCAGTGTCTGTACATGTCTAAGATGAAGGTTTGGCTCAACTACACCCATAAGCACACATCACAGAAGCAGGGCCCAGAAGCAGAGCTGTCAGCCTCCTGAGCACATCCTCTAAAGCTCCAAAGACCTAATCGGGATAGGAAAGGCCATTCCCACGGTTCTTCAGGTCATTCCATGAACTTGTTCCTAGCATTTTCTGTAAACACCATCGCATCAAGAGTCAGGCCCAAGTAGAACGAAGCACCTTAATTTGAAACTTGTCTTAGGGAAGAGTCTAAGGTGACCGAAGGAACCGTGGATGTCAGAACATACAGCTCTCAATTTCCTGTCCATTCCTACCCCTGAAATCTTCAACAGGAAAGTAAGGCCTCCTGTAAGAGGCAACAGCCCTGGGAAAAATAAAAATAAAAAATGAAGCAACTAGATGACAAACCTAAGTACAGGTGGGTTTGGGGGGTTTCCTTGTTTGTTTTTGCCTTCTTGGTAGAATTGTCTAATTTAATTGCTACATTCTTGGGACGCCTGGGTGGCTCAGCAGTTGAGCAACTGCCTTCGGCTCAGGGCGTGGTCCTGTGGTCCTGGAATCGAGTCCCACATCCGGCTCCTGCATGGAACCTGCTTCTCCCTCTGCCTATGTCTCTGCCTATCTCTCTGTGTCTCTCATGAATAAATAAAATATTTTTTTAAAATGTTAAATTCCTTATTTATTATAGAATTCACTATTTTTTCCATCTACAGGTTGCAGCGCACTGGTGAACTGTGAAATCATTGTGAGGAGTCAGAACCAGGGCATTTTAAAACTGCCATAAGTATATCAAAATTCAAAGGGGAAGTATTGTTTCATGAAACTTCTCAGTTACGTATGTCTGTGTAGTGAGTTAAATTGTAAGGTGCATCTCTTACTGGGGGTCATGATCAAAAATTTGAAAAACACTGGACTATAGTTTGGTTTATGATAGAAGAGGGCTCATTAAGGCCTTCATCGTGTTTAATCTTTTTATTTTTACCATATTTACCTGGCATTGCCTTAATTAGATGAAGTCAGAGTAAGCAGCCCCTTCCTTCACGTATTTCTCTGCCCTTTCCACTGTAAATTCCTAGAACTCATGTAGCAAGTTTAATGCATACATATACCATTAAATTCCTTCGGGCAATACATTCATATTAATAGGCTGCATTCAATCTACACTCTGAACTATTCTGGACTGGCATTTACCCACTGCCCTACATTTAACCAGTTACTGGGATCACTTAATCCACAGCTCGCACCCTACAAGGGCACCATCTTCTGGTGAAATATTTCATCAGAAGAATGTTAAAGAGCTATCAAAAGAGCTCTTTAACAGAGCTCTTTAAAAGAGCTATCCGGATTATTCTAGAAAGATTGCAATGAGCCATCATAAATACATTGAAATTCCTTAGCCCTCTTTATTTTATCCAGGAGTTTCACTCCGTTCCCCATCTATTCCTGAGCAGTGGAAGGAGCTAGTCTGTCCTTCCTGGTTTTCCGTTAAACTGAGCCGGTTTCATGTTTCAGCTCCTCCTTGAATTCCAGCCTGCTGAGACTTCTCTCTAGAATCATCCAAAATGGAGCCTCTTACAGCTTACCCTTTAAGATGTTCAGGGTCGAAAGCAAAGGTATTTGCAGTTTTACTGTCTATGGTTCTATGCACAGTAATGCTATTTCTTCTACAACTAAAATTCCTAAAACCTAAAATCAACAGCTTTTATACCTTTGAAGTGAAAGATGCAAAAGGAAGAACGGTTTCTCTGGAAAAGTTTAAAGGCAAAGTAAGTTGCATCTTCTGATTTTCTTTTCTATTGTTCATGTTCTCTGTGTATTTTAATGGAATCAACTTTTCATTGTTAAAGGGTCGTAAGTTATAATTTAGTCTTCAAAGAAATATTATTACTGTATCACTGTAGCCATCAGAGTTCTCAGAGTATCTACTTCTATTTGATAAACTCTGTGTTCAGGGCCATGCTGAATTAATACTTTAAGTTGTTTAGGAAACTCTTATATTTAGTAATGTGAATATGGAGACATTAAAAAATACTAATTCCATAATCTAGCACCATTAAAAAGCTCTCTTATCTATGTTCTTACTAGCTTTTATTTAAAAGTAAACTGTTGTGCCTGATGCTTATTTGATGGTAGTGATCTTTCAGAGTCTTAACTCATGCATCCACGTTCTGATTTTCAATAAAATTGAATAGGTCTAAAAATACAAAATAACCATCTGCTTCAAAATGATTTAGGATCTTAACCACTTGCAGAATTTTTTTTTTAATCTTTTATTTGCTTCACTTTCCGGTTGGATTTTTTTCTTTTTCCGGGAGGTTACACTAGTTGTAAACGTGGCCAGTGACTGCCAACTCACAGACAGAAATTACTTAGCACTGCAGGAACTGCACAAGGAGTTTGGACCATTCCACTTCAGCGTCCTGGCCTTCCCATGCAATCAGTTCGGGGAATCGGAGCCCCGCCCAAGCAAGGAAGTGGTGTCTTTTGCAAGAAATAACTACGGAGCGACATTCCCCATCTTCCACAAGATTAAGATCCTAGGATCTGAAGCGGACCCTGCATTTAGATTTCTTGTTGGTAAATATCCCCCTTGCCTCGCCGATTTAATGTTTTTTAATTGCTTTTCATTTTTAAAGCAAATAACCGAGGACCATATTTTTCTATTTCATTTGAGATGTTTTAGTGGGAAAGTTTGATAAAACTATCAGAGCCAGAATCTCATCCTTTGTAATTCTTTAGAAAGTTGTGCTTCCCTGAAGTAATGTTTTAGCTTTATGAATGGCAAAATAAGTCTACTCCAATGTATTTTATTCCTTATGATCATTTTCCTGAAGAATTTTCTTGAAGTATGGTCATGGCCATCTTCACAAAATATCTTTACAAAATAGCACTCGGGGAAATGTCCCTCCTCGTTATTAATGCTACCTATGTCTCATGGATATTGTTGGGCTTATTGGTTAGACACATCTTTGGGGTTAATTTTATGTTGCCTTACTTGGAGATACTATCTTCAAGGAGAAGTAATATCTCAGTTCACCAGGTTTTTGCTAAAAGTCAAAACAGAATATAAGGAATTTTTTTGGAGGCGGGAGGTATTATGCTGTTTCTAAAATTAGGCTAGTTACAGAAATCTGTTAAAAGATTTTCCAGGGTTGGTTAGCATAAAGGTAGTCAGGTATAGCAACTGAGGGCATAGGTTTTAGCCGCAGTCTACGTGGCTTCAAAACCCTGCTCTGTTGCTTTTGCTGTGTGGCTTCAGGTACATCACTTAACTCCTCTATGCTTTCTTCCTCATTTGTGAAATGAAACTATCAATAGTGCCTACTTCCTAAGATTGTTTGGAGGATTAAGTGTATTCATAGTAAAAGTAAAGTATTTATATGCTGCTTATACTGTGCCAAACACTATTCTAAAGGACATTCAGGTAATGTCCTCTCATCTGACTTATGCAGATGCTATCCTCGGTCCTATTTGCATGATAGATAATTTGAGTTTTGATAAAACTGTGACCTCAACCAGCAATCAAGTCCAGTAAATCAGCTCATTATGTTCTATAAAATTTAAGTGTGAAATCAGAATCTTTTAAAAACATTATATTTAATTTCTAGGGAAGATTAATATAATGAATAATGCCCTGAGTAGCAACCAGAGTGATGTCTTCCTTCCTTTTATTTCCAAGATACACCGAGGAAAGAAAAGCCAGAGCACGTGTCCTTGTACTCATTTTCAGTTATAGCAGCCAAATATGTGGGCATAATGGTTCCTACCGTCTTCCCCTTATCACTAAAAAAAAAAAAGCTTCTGAAACTCCACCTACCTTGTGTAATCAAAAAAAAGTAACAGTGATGTAAGGTCTCATTGAAGTTAGATGAAGCTCCAGAGACAAAGACTCTGTAATCATAGCCAAATAAAAATTAGATCTTCTAAAACTAGCCAAAATGGACCACTGATCATGTGGTCACAGACAGGACCACTCTGCACGTATGTGCAGGTCCCAGTAAAGAGGGCACCCGGATGAGGAGGCACATAGCAAGGCATGGCTAGATGGGGTGTCTTTTCCTAATTCCCACCGAAATGTTGGGCCAACTAGAGAGAGCTCCACCTTGACGCGGATTATCTTTAGAGACATATTTTCCATTACAGAAAATGGCAGTTTTTCAAAACGACTTTAAGAAGGCTCTAATGTAGTAATATGATGCTCATACTGAGTCACTGAAGTTTGCACTGATCAGAAGTATTTTTCTCTAATAATGAAATAAATTCAAATGCTTGGCACAGTACACAGAGTAAAACATATATAAGTAATCAGGCTACTTTTATTTTTTATTTTAAATCTATGCTCCGTCATCGGTTCTTTTTCGAAACCAGCACAAAGCAAAGTATGCCTCCCCACCTTAAACTCCAGGCAGTGTGTTCCTTCTACCTCCTTAGTCACCATTTCTGAAAGAATAGTTTAACACGTGTTATCTTGCTTCCCTGTCTCAATGCCCTTCTCAGATCATTGTGTCTGGCTTTGTGCTCCAGGAGCAAAAGTCCCACGAACCTCACAGGTACCAGTGACTGCCACGCTGGCATCTTCTCTTCTTTTCAGGTTCCTCCTTTCCATCAATCCTCAACGCTGCTGATCCTCAAGACTCTGCCACAATCCACTGGGGCCCTTCTTATTCTACCCTTTTCCCTGACTGAGCCCTCTCTTCTAAGTTCCAAAGCCACACATTCAGCGCCTCCTCTGATTGGATGTCCCATATACACCTGAATCCCTTCCTATACAAAAACGAATTTGTCATCATCCTCCTAAAATCTGCTTGCTTTTCCATAGGAGTAGGAAGGCCTGTGTATCAGTGCTGGTTCTACGACTCACTGGCCATGAGGCCTTGAGTTTAGGACTCCATTTTTCTCATCTGTAAAATGGGGTTAATGATAATCCCCACCTCACAGGGGTTGCTGGAAAGATTAAATGAAAGGATCCATTTAGAGCAATGAGCTCTAGGTACATAGTACCTAGGTACTTCTTTTACTAGGTACTTAGTAGACGCACGATACATTTTAACTACAGTTATTTATATTTTTTCGCATGTTAGTCAATAATGCACATCAATTCTGGATAATTAATAAGTGGAAAAAACATCTACATTGCTTACATAAACTAAGGTATATCAAAAGGACAGCATCATTTCTCAGAATAATATGATTTAACCCTGCATGCTAACCGTTATTAAAATAAACACTTACGGCAGCCCAGGTAGCTCAGCGGTTTAGCACCTGCCTTAGGCTCAGGGCCTGATCCTGGAGACCCGGGATTGAGTCCCACATTGGGCTCCCTGCACGGAGCCTACTTCTCCCTCTGCCTGTGTCTCTGCCTCTCTCTGTCTCTCTCTCTCTCTCTCTCATGAGTAAATAAGTAAAATCTTTTTTAAAAAATGAAATAAAATAAACACTTAAGGAATATGATATAGAATTCCTCTCCATTTTTGTCTACATAAAATGTAACAATATTAAAACCCATAAATAGCATTTAATATGAAAAGAGTTCCATACATGACATTACCAAAGACCATTCGAACATCATTTTATCTTTAAAAATGTTAGGAAAAAAAATAAAAAATAAAAATAAATAAAAAAATAAAAATGCTGGTAAACTGAAAGTTTTGGGTGACAAGATAAATTTTTTTGTTGTTTAGACTGACAAATCCAAAATAAACCACTTTGTTTCATGATTCCAGATGAGCAGAATCATCAGTGAAGTCACCAAATATACAGAAGTATGGTTACTCAAAGCTTGAGTTTTGCTTTGTTTGGGAATTTTGCCTTTTGTTTTTGACATTCCTAGAACATGATTCTAAAGTTGTCACTTACACAGATACTAACAGAAATGACAATCTTAACAAAGAGTAAAATTATGCTCATGAAAATATATTCTGGTATTTTAGATTCTTCAAAGAAGGAACCAAGGTGGAATTTTTGGAAGTATCTGGTCAACCCTGAGGGACAAGTTGTGAAGTCTTGGAGGCCAGAGGAACCTATTGAAGTCATCAGGCCTGAGATAGCAGCTCTGGTTAGACAAATGATCCTAAGAAAGAAAGACGACCTTTGAACATGGCAGTGAGTCATTCAAATGCAATAATTGGAATATAGACATGTTTGTAGGGGGCTATGGTCTCATCTCAAAGATTCTGACAATTAAATGTGGCACTGAAGGATGGGCTGTTTTGTTTGCTTTTAGGATACCGTGCCAATGAGTGGTAATGAATGTCCCCAGGACAGAGATGTTACCTAAAGCAAAAATAAAGAGTAGCTAAAGAATCAACATGAAATATATTAAATATTTCATTTGAACATACTAAATAATTCAGAATATAGAGTCACCAATGTGCTTCAATTTCCTGTTGTCCACCTTGACATTTTCTAGGATTATACTTGATGGAAATGCCAACACACTAGACCACTGTTTGAATCCAAGCCACTGTATGTGACTGAAATTTCAGGAGTAACTAACTGTAAATGGCTATTTTTATGTAATAAAATACAAAATAAACATTGAAAAATGTAAAATAGAAATTCAAATTCCTATATATTTCTATTTCATGTACAGATTTTGTTTCTTTTGTTGTTGTTATTGTTTCTTAAGTACAGGTTCATAGTATGTTTTATCTGCCCAAATTGATAAATGAGACTTTCCTAATATTTGAAAAAGCCTCCATCACTTTTAATACTTCACTATTATTTTCCAGAAGCAACTCAAATTTTATAAGTAGAATATTAATAGTTGAATCACAGTCTTTATTTCTGAGTGAAAATCTTAGGTGTAAGGAAAAGGCTATGAGTGTTTGATGATTTTATTCAAGTTTTTATGTATTAATTTTGGTTGCTTATGTATTCAGACTGGATCAGCCTTTTAGAAAGAATTCAATGATGCACCATTCTGATGGCTGAAATAGTTAGAATCAACTCCGAGTCATCAATTTCCGAATATAAACAAGCAAGGCTTGCAATCACACTAGTCCTAAACATCAGCGATCACTGAACCCTTTGATAGAGTCACAACATACTTTTTCACCCAAAGTCATAACCTTTAGGTTTTGTCAGTCTAATAAATATTGGCTAACAAAGCAGCCTGCCAAGTTGGTGAAGGCTAATTATTGCCCCATGAAATAGATACTCATTTTATGAATGAGTATCTGTTTATGAATAGTATTCCTATTTATGAATAGGAAGACTGAGGCAAAAGAAAAAAAAAGAATAGAAAAGACAGTATAGCCTATAAAATTTGGCTAAGAAAGAAGGTACAGTCTCAATAGCCATGAGTTAGCTCCCAAATTCTGACCTGATTAATGAAAGTGAAGTTAGCTTTTTATGGTGAAATCAGTAATGCCACCTTAGTATACGGTTCTGTGCGAGTGTTTAAAGTTCTTGGAGAAACCAAAAATATTTCCTGGAACACCTTCTGCTTCAAAGTATATGTCCAACAACCGAGCTCTGAATGTACTTTGCAAGATATGGAGAGGGGGGTAGGGAGCAGGGTACAGTTTCTATTAGAGGCCAAGAAGATTTACAAGCACAATTTCGAGAATGCCAGGTTAGTGTGTTAGCAAACTTGCCTGTACCTCTGACGAGCCATATGACTTTGGGCAAGTCACTTGACTATTTTTAGATTTCCTCATCTATAAATTGAATGAGGTCAGACTGAACAAAGAGCCCCTTCTAGCTCTACAGGTCAATGACCATGCCTAACAAGGCGTCTTAAGCCATCAGGAATGGGATCAGTACTAATCTGAATTGTTTTTGAGGAAATAGAAGCCACTCACAAGCCTATCTGTCCTTCACAATTTTGCCCCAAGAGCATAGAAGCAGTTTGAATTCTGAGCCTCTAAACAAAATGTTCTCAGAGCACCCTTGCCATATACCCCCACTTCCAACAAGTGCCACAGGATTGCTGTGGTGTTTTCATATGTTCACATTAGGGATATGAGCAGAAGTGTATAATGCCAGCCTACACGGGCTATGTAGACACCCCACTGTCAGTTTAGCAATGGAGCTGCACTGGGGAACACTAGGATTGTCCTAATGAGTGCAGTTGAGATGTCCATCCTGCCCAAAGTCACTAGTTCTCTCCAAGGCCTATAAAGTGGGTTTTCAGTTATATATCTCCCATCCTGGTTGCTTTATTCAACCTACAGTCTCCCCTATAGTCAAGGCTTGATTCTCTCCCCTCAGCCTTTGGATATGCAGGGCAGGCATGTGGGGATTTGAAAGTGTGCTAAGTAGGTGTACCTCCAGGATTCTGTAACAATCAGGCTCTGTGTGCTAAAACAGGATATGGAGACATTTGCTGAAGTCTTGCTACCCGTAACTCCAATGTCTTATGTGAATTTTGCCAGGTACACAGGTACAGAGAAAAAATTGTAGCTTTCTTGAATTGAGCATATCTTCCCTGTCTCAGCATCAAAAAGCCTGGAAAATAGCCTGCTATTTAAATTGAGGAGTATTACAGAAAATAGCTGCATCACATAAAAAGGTATTCAGTTGCCCTTATGACAAAGGAAGAAAATCAAATGCATTGGCTTGATGTTTGGTTTATTTGGAGGTGGAAAGGAGTACTTTATTCTAACTCCTAATCTTCATCTCATGGCACATATAGCCATAGTGTTGGAGATTGGAATAAATATGAATTTGCCTGAAATATACCCTGAAAGTCATACTTCATTTTTGAAAATACCTAATAATTATAGTGTATCCTTAGTATGTATACACATACCTATATAGAATTCCTAGTAATTATAGTATATGCAGCATGTACACAGTGGTGGCTGATAAATAACCATTACTTCTCTGGAAGAGGGGTCCCAATTTGCAGCATTTGCCAATTTCCATGGTGTAAGTGCTCCCACATGGCCAACCTCTGTCTACCAATGGTTTAATAACCAATATGCCAAATTTCTGAAAATTTAGCAATCATTTCTCACAAACCACTGTAAGTTGGCCCCAAAACACGAAAATTCTTAAAAATCAGACTTGATTAGGTTATCATAAGGATTTCCAAAGAAATAAATGTAGAGCAAAAACTTACTATATTAGTATTTATTTTTATTATAAATATTCTGTTTGGTTAGGTCATATGAAAATGCTGAAGGAAGTACATATAGTTACAAAATATGAAAAGTTGCTAACAGTATGCTAATCACAGTAAAATCTAATGTTTTAACTGGATTGTCTACAGGTAATCTCAAGTAGGAAAATACTGCAGAAAAAAAGAAAGAGGAGGAGGAAAACAAAAACTGTTATCTCTCTATATTTTAAATCCATTAACTGTTTCAGAAGACTACCTTGCACAAGCTAAAAAGTCTTGAGTGGTCCGTGTATAATGTATTATGTTCATTAGTGATGTTTCTTTGAAAGAATAATGATATGTTTTTGGGTGTAGCTAATATGGGGACGCTTTTGTCCATGTT
This sequence comes from Canis aureus, assembly GCF_053574225.1. Lineage (NCBI taxonomy): Eukaryota > Metazoa > Chordata > Mammalia > Carnivora > Canidae > Canis > Canis aureus. The sequence goes on from NC_135615.1 coordinate 43,322,725, forward strand.
TATTCCTCACCTGGAGTTCATCTTCCCCATGGAATAGTAACAGTCTAATAGCTGTCATGCTTAGAAAGTAACACACCACACTGCTCCCCCCCCCTCTTCTCTTCCTTCCTCTTGCTGAACTTTCAAGGCCATACCGAAGCATTCTTTTGGGGTGGGAGGAGCAGGGATGAATGAAGAGTAGTTTGGCATCCCAAGTGTGGATCCCTCCCTTTCCTTCCCTCTTACTCCTATGGAAACATTCTTCTTTTGAATTTAAATATTCATTCTCCCTTACCCACTGATCTCCTTAATTTATCTTTATTGCATTCCATTCTTTCTCTCCTTTCTCATCATCTCAGTAATATGGAACAGAAGAAGAACTTTAAATATGTATTGCTCCTTGAGTATAAATGTTAGCATTTTATGTCTTGTTCTTTAGTTTAAAAAAATTAAAACACAAAGGCCAAGCCTTCTAAGTTTAGCAGGTTTTATTTTATCAACAGGTCAGTGACCTTCCATAAAAAATAACATGTTGAAATTTAACCTTTTAAGAAAAAACAAGATAACATTATTTACATGGAAGGGATCCTTAAATACAAAAAAAAAATGCTGAAAATGGAATGATAATGGTCAAGAACAAAAAGAGAATGAGACGTCAAAGTAGCAAAATGCATACACAATCAAATTATAGGCAACTATTTCTCACGGTTTAAATGTTTGAACTTAAATAAGAATAAAAATTCCTTTTTTTTTTAAGATTTTATTTATTCATGAGAGAGAGGCAGAGACACAGAGGGAGAAGCAGGCTCCCTGTGGGGAGCCCGATGCGGAACTCGATCCCAGGACCCCAGGATTACGACATGAGCCAAAGGCAGATGCTCAACCACTGAGCCACCCAGGTGCCCCAAGAACAAAAATTCTTATATCATTTATAATCCAGTACAGTAGACTGTAATATATTTCTCATATCTCACTTAGAATATAACTAATTGACCAAAGTCAGTTCCATGAATTTGCTGCCAATGTCCACATGAGAACATGTTTGACACTGTGTGTCTGGGACCCACCACATACCTGACACTGTTGCATGGGCCAAAGTAGCCTCCAAAGGAATCAGAAAATAGTAAAAAGCATACTGTACAGCCAATTCTTCCCACTTCACAAGCTAAATCTCAAGCTGTACTCCAAATATTTTATGAGTCTTTGACTTCACAGAAAATGAAGAAAAAACTGAGGCAAATCCTCCAAAGGATTCAACCCCACCCCCCACCCCACCCTAAATTTTCCAGTTTTCTTGATATTTGAAGTGGAAATGTTTGAGTTGGCTGACTCATCTCCCTTGAGCTGGTACATACACACGATTATAGAGACCTGCTCTAATGTCATATTAAGGAACTCATTATCTAGAGAGAATACTCAATACTTAGTTGAAAACTTGGGGAAACATTTTAGGCTTTCCATTACAAATTGCCATTGTGTTCTAAATTTTATGCTAAAAATAAATACATAATTTCACAAATACTTTCATACTGTGTCCCCGGGCTTCCAAAAATATTACCTGGGAATTTTTTTAAGAATCAATTGTATTGGTTTCTTCACCATTTATGAAGCTGTCTGTTGTATTATTATTGGGTAACTGAATAGTAATTACAAGTATTATGGTAACTAGTGCCCTGGTTCATAGCAAAAAGTATACACATACATGCATGCATACACACACGAAATACAGAATTATACACTGATGTTCATTGTATATGCAATAAGATAGCAGTTGCATGTTAGCTGATGCCATTCATATATTCAACCAGCTAACAATACACTGCCAACCCATCACACACGGGTAAGTAGTGCAGCCTGTTAATGAGAAGAATTTGTCCAGAAGCAAGTGGCAGGGTAGTGGTGGCTGCCAGATTGACCCAAAGCAGCCAGCTAACAATACACTGCCTACCTGACTCAGGTCACGGCTACGTTTCATGGCCCATGAAGTCACTGAAGCTACATTTGCCATATGAAACACAGTGGCAGAAATGTACTCTTAATAGTCACGCAAAAGAAAACATAAACCAAACCTGTCCCTCCAAAATGGTTATAAAAAATAAAAACAACACTTTTAAATCTCCTCAAAAACCTAAAAAGGAAAACTTTCAGAATACTTGCACTTAGCTGTTCTAAAGTAAATATCAAAATACGGTATTGTAGTACAAGTGAATTAACAGAGTTGTACTTGACTGTAGCTTTTCCAAGTATCTCTATTTACTGACCAAAAGACCAGCTGTATTAGGCAACAAAATATCTTTTAGGAGTCATGGCAACACATAAGCTGGGCAAAAAACAAAACTGCTGCTATTTTGGAGGGAAAAGATCAATATTTAAGCATTTAGGGAATCTAAGGAGTTAACACTGTCATTCATTGCCTCTCACTATAAATAACCTCAGTCACTGTATTCTGAAAGGGCCCTAATGTGTTTGATTTATTGCGTCACCACTGAAATGCTGGAAAATCTAAGAAGATTAAGAAAAATCTGTGAGAATGTTGATAGGCTTGAAACTAGAGTCTATGAATAAAGTTTAAAGGAATAAGAACAATTTCGTGCAGAGAGAAGCAAAGTGAATGGTGATTATGATAGATTTAAAGTATATGAGGGCTGTTTATGTGGGAAAAATAAGCAAAAGTCGTCTAGATATATTTTTTTACACTGATTTCAAGAGAAGCCACAGAAAGGCCTGAGGCTTTCAAGGAGAAAAAGCACTACATTGCGTCAACTATAAATTGCTAACGCAACAGATGATGGTCGATTATGCCACTTCTCCGACTGTCCACAAGATGGCACCATTTTCATTTCTTTTGGGGGCGAGCTTGTAAACGCAACAGAGCTACCTGACACGACACATCCATGCTTCATCCTTTTCTGTTGAGCCAAAAACCGGAAAGCACCTTTGATATACAAATGATTACCATTGTCAGGGATCTTCAATTTCTTACAGAAACAGAGGGTGGGGGGTGTATGATTAGACTCTGCAGTTAGTGACATCCTAGGAGATTGATATTTTTTAAATTTTCATACCTTCAGACCAGGCTGTACTTTCAACAAGTATCTTCTTTAGGAGGAATTACTTTGCTCAAGATGAGAATTAAGAGAACGAGAGCAAGCAGTAGACACTCACCTTGGGAGAACCTGGACTTCTCTTCTGCCTCAGGTCTTTGGCGAGCACCCGCATGACGTTCTCCTTTGAAAACATAGGTAACAAAAGGAGAGAAAGACTATTAAAAAAAAAAAAAAAAAAAGCCCACAGCAGTGTTAAGTGTGGAACGTCTCTAGAGATCTTCAGCTTGTCCAACTACACCTAATTCTCTCTCTCTTTAGCAAGCGGGCACCTCCAGAAAACAGCTCCAATTACACATCTCGAGATGACGGGTCGGGGAGGTCCTGGTCCTAAACAGGTTACTACGAGAAGCCGCCTTGGGGCGCTGGGGCTGGGAACAAGAGGACGGCACCCACTCACCCACAGCATCTCGTCCTCCGTGCGGACCCTCCGCCGGGCCGTGCGCTCCAGTTTCCACTCCATCTCGGGGGGACGTGCCCCCTGCCGGGACTTTGGCCTCGCCTCGATTGGCCCCCGGTTTCCCCCCAGATCCAAGCCACCCCTGGCAGCGAGCGAATCGTCCACCCTCTAGAATCTCATCCCGCACCCCACCCCCACCCCCACCCCTCAGAACCACCACCTTCCACCCTGAACCCCCGATTCCTGCCACTGCTCCCCAGACAGCGTTCCCCAGGGTCCGGTTTAAAAAGCCGGCGAGGCGGCCGCGGGAGCGGGAATCCCCCTCTCCCGCTCCTCATTGGCCAGCGCGGCGGTGACGTCAGAGCCCGGGAGGGATTCCCCCGCGCGCCGCCGCCCGCCGCCGGCTCTTTGTCGGCCGCGGCGCGCACAGAAGCGCCAAGCTTTGCCGCGGGCGGTGGCGGGCCTGAGCTGGGCTGGGCGCCCACGGCTGTCCCCGCAGCAGGACAGGAGGGGGTTGGCGGGCGGAGAAGCGGGTTCTGTAAATTCACCTTCTTTCCATTTTCAACGGGGGGGGGGGGGGGGAGGTTTCGTTGTAACGAGGCCTTCTCTCTATGGGTAATGTTCACCGTCTGTGTAAGCCACTGATTTTAGACGTGTTCTCCCAACGTGTTCATCAGCTCTTGCTCCATTTTTCAAATAGGAAAACGTGGCAGAAAAAAAAAAAAAAAAAAAAGGAAAACGTGGCAAGATTGCTGTGCTGATGATAAGGGGGGCCACTGACGTTTCTCCTAGAAGTTCTTCTGTGCAGTAGCCATGTCCCTCCCTTGAGCTGCTGAGCCGCCTTCCCAACCAAGAGGTTGGTTGGAAGGCGAGGTGAAAGCGCGGGTGAACGCTGGTGACAGGGAGCACCGCATGCGTAGTGAGGAGTCAGCAGGAAAGCTGAGCAGACTGAGGCCTAAGGAATAAAGGAGAGGATGATATTGGGGGCTAAGGGAGGGGTTTAGAGGGGAATGACAGGGAGCCAGATGGGCTGGGCAGCCTTAGCAGCCCCACCTGAGCCGCCAGGGAGGCTGGCTGCGCCATATGGCAGGAGGAGAAACTGTCTGGGGAACCTGTGGCAGACTGGAGACCAGCTTTTCCCTCTCAGCAGCCTCCTCTCTACCTCCCATTTGACACCGGATTGCTTCTGCTTTAATGCAACATGTGGGTTTGTGCATTTTCCCTGCGAAAGGACTCATAGATATCAGATACTCAAAGGGTCAGTGATTTAAAAAATAAAAACACTAAACTTACTCTCCCCCATCTTCCTTCTAACTGAACACAAAGAAAATTGGCATCGAGGCTGAGACCCAATCTTGAACCAGTTTTCCATCTGCGATGATAAAAGTTAGGGAGAATGCTGCACAGGGTAACTGAAACAAATGAGATCTATCAAAAGCTTGATAGCCGAATAACCCATGAAAAAGATCTATAAATTTCACCCACAAGAGTTTTATCTTCCTTGCAGTGCTTTCAACTTCCAGTAAATCCTTTCAGCAAACACTGAGGCTAAATAAAGTGAAATTTTGACTGAGAGTCAAATGTATTGTTAATTCAAATATCAGTTTTGCAAGTGCCAGCTAAAATAAGCGGCATATTGGAAATAATATGGAAGACTTTTTGTCCTACTTTTAATTATCATTTTACATGTACCATTTATGAAAATGGGCACAAACACAGGAGTAATAAAAACCAATTCAATTAATGAACTTGTAAGCCCATGTAAACTGTGATTTTGGAATCCATGTCCTTACAAGTACTGAGAATAGTGAAATACTCTTAGAATTCAATTATTTGTAATACATTCATAAATTCCATTTTAGCCACTAATTCCAAAGCATATTATACAGCCTCCAAATGCCTTTTTGCCCCTAGATTAAAGCAGAAAAGTAAAAGCCTTTTCCTTTAAAAAGTTATTGTGTATTTAAATAATCAGACTGAAATTTAACAGGAATGATGAAAATAGAAAAAAAATCACCATTGGCAAACACCACGGGACTAACTGTTGCAGTCAAGAATCTGAATAAACTGGTATGCATATAATGAGGGTGTTTGCCTCCTATGATTCAGTGCAAAAAAGGAAAATCACAACTTTTCATTGGACAGAACTGGCAGCCACCACCTCAACCAAGTATTAAATCAACTTCACCATTAATGACACATTGACATCCTCTGCATTAGGATGACAGACCGGCAGTGAGAAAGGTACAACATAACTTCTGTGACATTTTTGCCCAAAAAAATGCATAACCAGAATTTAATAATGAAAAAATGCTAAACAAACCAAAGGACAGTCACAAAATAATTGGCGAGTAGTACTCTTCAAAAGTGTCATTATGAAAAAGAGAGAAACTATCACAGATCAGAAGTTATCTATGTAAATATGACAAATGCATTTGAATTTGAATCCTGGATTGAATTGAGTCCTGGATTGAATCCTGGACTAGAAAGGGGGGGGGGATACATTTGTTGGATAATTATAGAAATTTAAATACTATCTGTAGATTAGTTAACAGAGTAGTAAGAATGCTAATTTCCTTATTATCATCGTGCTATAGTTGTGTTAAATGTTAACATCTGGGGAAGCTGTGTGAAGGATATAGTGGAATTATTTCTACCATCTCGGTGACATTTTTCTAAGTCAAATTATGTCAAAATACAACTTAAAATATATTAATCTCATATCATGTGGTTATATGAATAGAAACATTATGACACAACTTTTTAGAAGAAGAAATATCCTGTGAACATTTTATCTAAATTGTTATCAAATACGGTTTAGGAATTATGTCTAATTTATATGTTTATGTGCCTGGTTGAGTCACTATCTTCAAAATGTTCCCTCTTTGCGCCGAGGGGATTTTGCAGGCAGATCTGAGATATGGCCCAGGGCGGCGGGGAAGACTCCCCGGCAAAGCCCAAGGCCAACTGGAAGGATTTGGAGTAAGGAGGTGAGGGGGGCGAGGGTGGAGGCAGCGAGAAGGGAGAAAGGCGAACACGACAACGCTTTTCTGGATTCGCATCTTGCCGGGGCCCCGAGGGCCTGCGAGGCCCCTACCGACGGGAAGCAAGAGGGTATCCAAGCTTCCCAAATGCAGATTTTCTTTTTCAATTACATCATCACATTTTCTCTCTAAATAATAATGTCAACTATCCCAGAGAGAGACAACGAACAAAGTCAGCTCCCTTTATCCGTCCTCCCAGCGAAGTCCTTTCCCCAGAGCTCCGCCAGGCCATCGCCCAGTTCATTTACATCCCAAAGTGGGGACCCGGACTCCGGCGCGGTGACTGGGATCTTACTGTACTAAGCATTTTGCAACTGGCTTTCTCTGCTTCACTGCATCCTGTTGCAAACCGGAGGGCGGCCCCATTCCCAACTCCAACTGTCGGTCGGTGGGTCCGCGCCCCCCCCCCCCCCCGCTCCCCCGGCTCGCGCTCCCCCTCCCGCCCCGCCCCGCCCCGCCGCCCGCCTACTGGGCGACCCCGGCCGTTGCCCCGCGCTGCAACCGTCCCCGGGGCGCGTGCCCGCCGGGGGGGGCTGGGGGGCGGGAGGAGCGCCGCTCCCGGCGGGATCAATCCAGCCCCCGCCCACGTGGGAGAGGGCAAGACTGGGTGCTGGGGAGACAGTTCGGGGTGTCTGCCCCCTGGGAGAGTCAGGAAGTTAGCCGCGAAGTCTGGGGAAGGAAAGGCAAGGGGACCTTCGCGATCCGGACTGATCAGCTGAGCCTGTCTGCACCCGCCCCAGAATATATCATCTATAGCTCAGAATAGCGCCTGGGAAGGAAGGAAGGAAGGAGGGAAGGAAGGAAGGAAGGAAGGAAGGAAGGAAGGAAGGAAGGAAGGAAGGAAGGAAGGAAGGAAGGAAGGAAGGAAGGAAGGAAGGAAGGAGGGAGGGAGGGAGGGAGGGAGGGAGGGAGGGAGGGAGGGAGTCAGTCAGTCCCTTGTAATTCAGACTATCAGCAGGACTCAGAAAGTCAACCTGTAAAGGTTCTAGCCAAGTAAAAGCCTCCGTCGGAAGAGCAGTCTATCAAATACCACCTCGCCTCTGGTTAAGTTACATCGACTCGTTATTTCTTCAGTTATAAGTCAGTTATGTACATGGCGTATTTTTACATTATAAATGCAAGGTCTGTCCTTTAAGATCTATTGCTCCAACCGTATCCCAATTAAGGAAGATGAAGGGTAAAATTTGCCCAGACATCAGCAGATCACCTCCAACTACTTATTTTCTTTAATTTTTCCCTTCTCTTTCTGCATAGGGTAGCTCTGGCATAGAGTACTAACCAAGCTACTTCCCCACGATCTTAAGGAATGTAAGGAAAATATCAAATCAGTACAAATCTGTATAAACCATGGATGAAGTCAGGCATGTGAACATGGTGCCCCCTCAAAGGAGGGCTTGTGAATGCTGTAGACGGGGAAATCCTTTTACTAGATAGCCTACCAGCACTTTAAACCACATAATCCAAAACAAAATTGAGAATCGTTCCTTATTCCCATTCTTCCCAAACCACCTTTTCCTTCGGCAGGTACCTTCCTCCCAATATCCCTGTCTTCCTGGTGGAATGGAATCAAAGTCAGCCTTCTTTAACACTTTCTCTTCCCATAAGCCCAAACCCAGATATTAAGGACATTTTCACCTCTGCAGTGTTGATTACATCTACCCTCTTCTTGAACTATTACAGTAACCTAATTGATAATCCAATATCTAATCTCTTCAAGTCCATTCATTTAACATATTTATTTGCACAGAGCAAGTTCCATGCACCATTCATGTAAAGCAGTGAAGATCCAGTGATAAAGCTATCAAAGGCAATATGCATTATCTTGAGCTGGTTGTATTTCTCCCCTGCCCCATATCCCTGCAAGGATCTTCCTTACACACAGAATTAAGTTTCAAACCTTCTAACTCACAAGTGAGTTAATTTCAACCTTTACAATTTAATTTAATTTCAACCTTTCTTGCATCATCTGCCACAATACCACCAGTATCATCTGTTCCCCACAAAGTAGGCAGGCCTTCACTCTCCTGCCTTCAGGCTTCCTCACTTTTTGTTGTTTGTTTGTTTTTAAGGAATCTCTACACCCAAAGTGGGGCTCATGCTCTACCAACTGAGCCAGCCAAGGCATCCCCCCACCCAAGCTATCTCCCTTTTGAGGATTTTTTGCCCGTCTTCCAGCAACCTTACACTTGAGATTCAATTCCCTGTTCCAAAACCCTTCTCACATCCCCCTAATTGTAATTTTTTCTCTTCTCTATGTTCCCATAGCATTTTGTGTCTTTTTTTTTTTAAGAAGGAAGTTAGGAGCAATTTTTTTTAAAGATTTATTTATGATAGAGAGAGAGAGGCAGAGACACAGGCAGAGGGAGAAGCAGGCTCCATGCAGGGAGCCTGACGTGGGACTCGATCCCTGGTCTCCAGGATCAGGCCCTGGATCAGGCTCTGGACTGAAGGTAGCACTAAACCGCTGAGCCACCCGGGCTGCCCCTATAAAGGCTTTTCTTTAAAAAAGCCATACACTTTCACCCTGAGATCTTTGTATACAGTTAACCCTTTAACAATACAGGGCATAAGGGGCACCAGCCCCAACATGGTTGAAAATCTGCATATAACTTTGATTCCCCCTCCAAACTCAACTACTAATAGACTACTTTTGACCAGAAGCCTAATATAAAGTCGGTTAATACATAATTTGTATGTTATATGTATGATATACTATATTCTTAAAGTAGGCTAAAGAAGAGAAAATGTTAAGAAAATCGTACTCTCGTGTATGTATAGAAAAAAAATGTATATATAAGTGAATCATGTAGTTTAAACCCGTGTTGTTCAAGTGTCAACTGCATTTTGGTCTTCCTATTGCCGCTCCTCCTTGACCTAGTTAATTTCTGTTCTTATTCCAGACCTTGATTCAAACGTTATTTCCTTTTTTTAACTTTTCAAGCCATATCCCACACCCTAATTATTTGCTCTCATAGCACCCTGTTTGTTTAACAGTTATGATTTATCATGACTCACCTCACCCCAAATTAGGTGATAAACTATATGTGATTCTATTACAAGAGATCTTGGAGTGACTCGACTTCTCTTATCCTCATTTTCCCCCTGCTATAGAACTAAAGTTTGAATTAAAATCTCTGCCTTGTCTGCATTGCTCAGATTTCCATTATTTCAAATAAAGATTATTCCAAGAGGTAGTATAGTGTAGACATGCAGAAAGTGGGCTTTTTTTTTTTTTTTGTATGGAGCCCATACAAAGTTGGTTTGAATATCCTCTCTTCCGTTTACTAGCTGTGATATCTGGGGCAAATTATTTGATCTCTCAGCTTTAATTTCCAGGTAAAAACACAAGTGATCATAGAACTTTACCTGAAAGTTTTCTTATCAGCCCTTGGTATGTGCCAGGCACATGATAGTGCTCGGTAAATCTGTCATGAGTGCTGCTGCCACACTAATTTGTATGCTCTAGAAAGCACTGCCCAATAGAAATATAATTCAAGCCATATATATAATTTTAAACTTTCTGGTAGACATGTTTTTAAAAGTAAAAATAAGTAGGTGAGATTAAATAATATATTTTATTTAGCCTCATATATACAAAGCATTTCCACATGTAATCCATATAAAAATGAGATATTTTATGATTTTTTGTATGGTCTTCAAAACGCTGTGTACATTGTACACTTGTAGCCCATCTCAACTCATACTATCTGCATTTTAAATCCTCAGTAGCTAGTGGCTACCATATTAGACAGTGTAGCCCTTTGACATTTCTAATAGTCCTAATAGCTCTCCCCTATTTCCTCTCTTAGGTTGTTAATCTGACCTACTTTGGCTTCTCCAACCATTTATTCAGCTTCTTCAACCAACTATTCATGGACTGAATACCATTTTAAGTACTAGAAGTAATTGCTTAATTCTAGTTTTTATGCAGTACGGAACATTTCCTTCTGAAACTGGTTAAAGGAACAAAATATCAAGGGAAACTGTTAAGTCTCTTGGTGATAACGTAAAAATTGCATGATTTATATATTGACCTAGTATGGTGTTCCAAAAGCAAATTAATTAGAAATCATTATGCATTCATTTCTAATCAATTTTTAAACTTCCCACATCCAAATGTAAAAGCTGGCAAATTGGTCTTCTGCACTGAACACAGCCAAGTAGAAAGAATCAAGAGTTGACATTATTATGATAATCAATTAAACTAAAGCATGCATTTTCTATAGTATGCCTGACCTTTAGGTACTTGACCTCGCTCAATCCAGGAAGAATGCATTTGTGTTAAATTAAGGAAACTTCATTTCTCCTGAAGATGGCACTGTGAACAAGGAAGAGATTAGCTCTGTTCACTATAGAATTTATTCAGAAAATATAGGACTAGATTATTAGATTTTAAAAATGCAATAAAACATGCATCTTGGTTATTCTGATGCCTTTCATAATCCTAATTGCTGAGGGTTGTTTTTTTTTTTTTTTTTTTCATTTTAATTGTTCTCACTCTCTTTTTTGACATCAAAGTCATGGTCTATTATAACTGGGCCCATTATTTTTGTGAGTTTTTATATTGAGATCTTGTTTTCTTTACCAAAAATAAAACCTAATAGTTAGGACCTATTGAATGCCAGCTGTGGTTAGCTGCTCTCCTAAGCACTTTAAATTCATGACAATCACTTTTATATAAACCGTGGTAGTAGAATAAAGAAGAAGCTATTTTAAGAGAATATTTACTGCCTGCCCACAATTCCAACCTACTTGATTTTACTGGGAAATTAAGGGTTTATGAACTTGTTTTTTTCTGCTTTTTTGGGGGGGAGGGTAATATGTAAGGAGATAAGATATGATGTTTGTCTTTTTAACTAGAGACTTAACTGATTAAGGGACTTTGTTTTGTTACCTGCTACCAAATGAAGAAAGAAGGAAGATCTCATTAAGAACATTTTCTGTTTCCTGTTAACAAACCCCAACCAACCCTAATAAGAATCAGACCTAGTTTAGTATGGCACAAGCCACCTAAATCATTTTGTCATCAAATATGATAATTTGTGATTCAAAAAACCTGAAAGTTTACAGTTACTTTACTGCTCATGAGGCTAGCAAAATTTTACAACTTCCAGTTTGAGACTACATAAGTTGAATACGTATATGGATTGGCCATCTGTCATGGCTGCTACCACTCTTAATTTTTCTGTAGAGATTCCCCAGCTTTATGCTCAGATATCTAGTCAAAAAGTGCCCAGAAAACCTGAATTGTATGACTATTCTGGAAAATTTGCTCTTCTGCTGCACTGTAAGACTGTCAGATCATCACACTTAAACACTTGCAACTAATGCTGATCCAGTAGGCAAACATACCTGTGTAAATACAGAAGCAGTTAACATTTCATACAGTTGAAATTAGCAAGTGGTTCATAATTTCAACACAATTGTGTTTACATTTCAGTAATATTATATCCAAGGGCCTGATTTACTAGAGTAAGGCAGTGGGATAAAACTCTTAAATTCTTCATGGGAATAAAAAATACACAGTAGCATACTAGCCATATTTACAGAGTCATATGGCTGGTAATTTCTTTAGACGTTTATGGAAATTAGCAAAGTGACTATAAGCAGGACTCAAGGAAATTAGCAAAGTGGCTATAGGCAGGACTCAAGTGACTGTGGGCAGGACTCTCTCTTTCCTTTGAGATGTCATAATGTTCAACTCCTGTTCAACGACATTTACTTTTCAAAAAACACACACTAGAGGGTAGAGAGTAAAATGAAATCATGCCTCTGGTACTCTCAGGCTGGTAGTGGAGACATACACAATAATAATTCTAATACCAATGGACTGGAAATGTGACATAATGAAAATGCAAGGTACTGTGGGATATTCTTTCTATATGAATAAATAGTCATCTGTAAGATTTCTTTTCCAAAGATTAAATAATTTCAATTCTTATTTCTCAATGCTTTGTTTACTGTCCTCCTCTGAATCCTCAAGTTTCAATATTTATCTTTCATTATAGAACTCCAAACTGTACCACCATTATAAAGGCCCCAGAGACTGAAGATTGGAAGAAATACCTTACTTAAGGAAGCCTGGGTGGCTCAGCAGTTGAGCGCCTGCCTTTGGCCCTGGGCATGATTCCGGAGTCCCGGGATCGAGTCCCACATCAGGCTCCCTTCATGGAGCCTGCTTCTCTCTCTGCCTGTGTCTCTGCCTCTCTCTCTCTCTCTTTCTCTGTGTGTGTGTGTGTCTCTCATGAATGAATAAATAAATAAAATCTTTAAAAAAAAACTTAAAAAAATACCTTACTTCCCCTAATTTCTTAGTATTTTGTTTATTTTTTAAATAATTGTAGACCATTCATGATCCCATGCAGATCTGTTAAATATCCAGCCACAGGGTAAATAAATCATTCCACATCTACATAATAAAATAGTCATTAAACTATTTCAGAAAAATGGGGTGCCTGGCTGGCTCAATCAGTAAAACATGGGGTTTTGTTGTTGTTATATTTCACCATGATGATTTTTATTTTTTTCAAGTTTTTATTTAAATTCCAGTTAACACACAGCATAATATTAGCTTCAGGTATAGAATTGAGTGATCCATCACTTAAATACAATACCCAGTGTCCATCCCAACAAATGCCCTCCTTAATATCCATCATCTATTTAGCCCATCCTCCACACCTGCCCCCCTCCAGCAACTCTGTTTGTTCTCTATAGTTAAGAGTCTATTCCCTGGTTTGCCTCTCTTTTTTTGCATCTATTTTGTTTCTTAAATTTCACATATGAATGAGATCATATGGGGGCACCTAGGTGGCTCAGTTGGTTAAGCATCTGCCTTCAGCTCAGGTCATGATCTTGGGGTCCTGGACTTGAGCCCTACATCAGGCTCCCTGCTTTGCAGGGAGCCTGCTTGTCCCTCTCCCTCTGCCCCTCTCCTTGCTCATGCTTGCTCGCTCTCTTCTCTTTCTCTCAAAAAAAACTTTTTTTAAAAAAATGAGTGAGATCATATAGTATTTGTCTTTCTCTTACTTATTTCACTTAGCATAAAAAAATCACTTAGCATAATACTCTTTAGCTCCATCCACATCATTGCAAATGACAAAATTTCATTCTTTTCATGGCTGAGTAATATTCCATTGTAGGTATATATCCATCATCAGTCATTAGGCATTTGAGCTCTTTCCATAGTATGGCTATTGTTGATAATGCTGCTATACATCTGGGTGCATGTATCCCTTCAAATCAGTATTTTTGTATCCTTTGGTTAAATACCTGATAGTGAAATTGCTGGATTACAGGGTAGTTCTATTTTTAATTTTTTTTTAACTTTTTGAGGAACCTCCATACTGTTTTCTAGTGTGGCTGCACCAGTTTACATTCTCATCAACAGTATAAGAAGGTTCCCGTTTCTCCACATCCTCGCCAAAATCTGTTTCCTGAGTTGTTAATTTTAGCCATTCTCAGTGATGAGGTGATATCTCATTGTAGTTTTGATTTACATCTCCCTGATGATGATTGATGTTAAGCATTTTTCATGTGTCTGTTGGCCATCTGGATGTCTTCTTTGGGAGAACGTCTTTCTGCCCATGTTTTGACTGGATTATTTGGTTCTTTGGTTGTTTTGTTTTAGAAGTTCTTTATAGATCTTGTATACTAGCCCTTTATCTGATGTCATTTGCAAATATCTTCTTCCATTCTGTAGGTTGCCTTTTAGTTTTGTTGATTGTTTCCTTAGCTGTGCAGAAGCTTTTTACCTTGATGAAGTCCCAATAGTTTATTTTTGCTTTTATTTCCCTTCCCTCAGAAGAGGTATCTACTAAGAAGTTGCTACCAACAAGTCAAAGACATTACTACCAGTATTCTCCTTTAGGATTTTAATGGTTTCTTGTCTCACATTTAGGTCTTTCATCTATTTTGAATTTGCATTTGTGTATAGGGTAAGACAATGATCTGGTCTCATTCTTTTGCATGTTGCTGTCCAGTTTACCCAACACCACTGAAGAGACTTTTTTTCTTCCCCCATTGGATATTCTTTCCTGCTTTGTCAAAGATTAGTTGACCATAGAGTTGTGCATTAATTTCTGGGTTTTCTTTTTTTTTTTTAAGATTTTATTTATTTATTCATGGGAGATACAGAGAGAAAGAGAGGCAGAGACACAGGCAGAAGGAGAAGCCCTGGGCCCAAGGCAGCGCTAAACTGCTGAGTCACCCTGGGTTTTCTATTCTGTTCCATTGATCTATCTATCTGTTTTTTTTTTTTAAACATTTATTTATTTATGAGAGAGAGAGAGAGAGAGAGAGGGGCAGACTCCATGCCGGGAGCCCGACGTGGGTCTTGATCCCGGGACTCCAGGATCGTGCCCTGGGCCAAAGGCAGGCGCCAAACCGCTGAACCACCCAGGGAACCCCCTAACTATCTGTTTTTGTACCAGTACTATACTGTCTTGTTCACTACAGCTTTGTAATATAACTTGAAGTCTGGAATGGTGATGCCCCCAGTTTTGCTTTTCTTTTTCAAGATATCTTTGTCTATTGGGAGTCCTTTGTAGTTCCATACAAATTTTAGGATTATTTGTTCTAGCTCTGTGAAAAATAACATTGGTATTTTGATAGGGATTGCATTAAATGTGTAGATGGCTTGGGTAGTATAGACATTTTTAACAATATTTGTTCTTCCAATTCATGAGCATGGAATGTTTGTCCATTTCTTTGTGTCCTCTTCAATTTCTTTCATAAGTGTTTTATGGTTTTCAGAATACAGATCTTTTTCCTCTTTGGTTAGGTTTATGCCTAAGTATCTTACTGTTTTTGGTGCAGTTGTAAATGGAATTGATTCCTTGATTTCTCTTTCTGCTCCCTCATTATTGGCCTATAGATACGCAACAGATTTCTGTATTTTGATTTTGTATCCTGCAACTTTACTGAATTCATGGATCAGTTCTAGCAATTTTTTTGTGGAATCTTTTAGATTTTCTATATAGAGTATTATGTCATCTGCCAATAGTGCAAGTTTGACATCTCCCTTGCCTATTTGGATGCCTTTTATTTCTTCTTCATGTCTGGTTGCTGAGGCTAAGACTTCCAGTACTATGTTAAATACCGTGGTGAGAGCAGACATCCTTGTCTTTTTCCTGGCCGTAGAAGAACTCTCAGTTTTTCCCTCTTGAGGCTATTAGCTGTGGGTTTTTCATATAGTGGCCTTTATGATGTTGAGGTATGTTCCCTCTATCCCTATTTTGTTGAGAGCTTATGTTGTGAATACATGTTGTACTTTGTCAAATTATTTTCTGTTATCTATGAGAGAATCATATGGTTCTTAGAATATGTGATTCTTGATGTCCAGGTTATGAGTTCAAGCCCCACACCGGGCATAGAGTTTACGTCTTAAAAAATATTTCAGAAATAAAAATTGTAAAAGAATCATATTGTTAAGTAATGAAAAAAAGGGTTGCACAATGGAGTATGATCTTTCTTCTTTAAGGTATGTATTTGTATGTATATATACATATACAAAAGTGGATGTTGCCATCAAAGCAGGAGGAACATGGGTATTTTGTTACTCTTTTTGTTTGCAGTCACTGCTTTTGTAATGAGAAAAAAAACAAGATGCTTCGTTTTGTAATAAAGTTTTTGAAATAAAAGAAATTTTAGCATTTTGGTCTGTTAGCATGAGGCCTAACAAGTCTAAAGAAAAGAAGTAGAAATTGTATATATGAGAGAATTCTTATATTTTTTAAAACTTTTCTCTCTCTTTTAAAGATTTTATTTATTTGAGAGAGAGCGAGCATGAGGGGGAAGGGGCAGAGTGAGAGGGACAAGCAGAATTCCTGCTAAGCATAGAGATCATGACCTCAGCCACCCAGGCACCCCTTAAGACTTTTCAGTCTATTTTATTTTAAGATTTTATTTTTAAGTAATCTCTACATCCAACATGGGGCTCGACTCACAACCCTGAGATCTACTGACTGATCCAGCCAGGCACCCCTCAGCCAATTTTAAAATAGACAAAATTCACAGATTAAATCATAGGCTGTTCATCACAAAAAACAGATCCTGGAGAGTGGGCAGGTCAGGCTGGCTCCCTAATGATACGGAATTATACATAAGGATAAAATTGGAGAGTTGCCTTTCCTTTATTTTTTTTTAAAGATTTTATTTATTTATTCATGAGAAACACAGAGACATAGGTAGAGGGCAGGCTCTCCATGGGGAGCCTGATGCAGGACTTGATCCCAGGACCCCAGGACTATGCCCTGAGCTAAAGGCAGACCCTTAACCACTAAGCCACCCAAGTGCCCCAAGTTGCCTTTCCTTTAGATTCTATGGGTTCTTTTGGTTTTAAGAGTTCCCTTTTGACACAGAAATTTCCTCAGCCAGGTCACATTATTAAGTGTTACTTATTGACATCTTAGCAGAAATTGGGTAAAAGCAGGAATGAAATAAGGATAAATCATGGGCATCATGGAGTGAAGGAAGGATAAGAGAGCAGGACAGACAACAGGAGTTCCAAGTGCCAAAAACAAGCAGCTCAAATTTTACTGAGGCAGAAAAAAATGTAAATTTCCCAAGTGCTTGTGTTATCAAGTGAGAAAATGTAAGAGCACTTTAAAAATGTTAGCATTCTCTACAAATAATAGCTAACATTTATTGAATTCAAATGTGACCGCTGTACTTGTTCCCGTTAATATTCAATTATGCAAAATCCTATGGGCATCCATCTATGAGTAAAGGAGGCCCTGGGTCATATGGTTCCTCTCTGTTTAACCATTAAGGAACAGCCAAACTGTTTTCAAGAGTAGCTGGACCACTTTACATTTTCCAGATAGGAAACTGAGGCATGGAGAGATTAAATAACATGATAATCCCACAGCCAGTAAATGGTTGAGCTACGATTAATAATGTGCCCCAAAACTGCTCTGAATATTTTTTGCTGAAATATAGCTGTTAAGTTTTTCTTTTTGCATTCTTCACAGGCGCTATGGTGTTCTTTGTTTGTTTTTTAAGATTTTTATTTATTTGAGAGAATAAGCAAGAGAGAAAAAGAGCGCACGTACAATACAGGGAAGAGGCAGAGGAAGAGGGAGAAGCAGACTCTCCACTGAGCAGGGAACCTGAACCAGGGGTTCCATCCCAGGACCCTGAAATCAGGACCTGAGCCGAAGGCAGATGCTTAACCAACTGAGCTGCCCAGGCATCCCTGTTTGTTTGTTTGTTTGTTTGTTTGTTTGTTTGTTTGTTTTAATGGCTTTATTGAGATCTAATTCACATAGCATAAAACTCACTCTTTTAAAGTGTACATATCAAGGTTTTTCGAATATCCACAGAATTGTGCAGGAATCACCACAATCAATTTTTGACCATTTTGATGAACCCCAAAGAAATCCTTTATCTTTTTAGCAGTCTCCCCATTTCCTCTTTCTCCAGCCCTAGGCAAATAGGAATCTATTTTCTGTCTCTATGGATTTGCCAATTCTGGACATTAACCTAAAAATAAACTATTCAATATGGTCTTTTGTGACTGGCTCCCTTTATTTAGCATAATGTTTATCAGGTTGAACCATTTTGTAGCATGTATCGGTTCTTTTTTTTTTTTTTACTAAATTTATTTTTTATTGGTGTTCAATTTGCCAACATACAGAATAACACCCAGTGCTCATCCCATCAAGTGCCCCCCTCAGTGCCTGTCACCCATTCACCCCCACCTCCTGCCCTCCTCCCCTTCCACCACCCCTAGTTCATTTCCCAGAGTTAGGAGTCTTCATGTTCTGTCTCCCTTTCTGATATTTCCTACCCATTTCTTCTCCCTTCCCTTCTATTCCCTTTCAATATTATTTATATTCCCCAAATGAATGAGACCATATGTTTGTCCTTCTCTGATTGACTTATTTCACTCAGCATAATACCCTCCAGTTCCATCCATGTTGAAGCAAATGGTGGGTATTTGTCGTTTCTAATGGCTGAGGAATATTCCATTGTATACATAAACCACATCTTCTTTATCCATTCATCTTTCGATGGACACCGAGGCTCCTTCCACAGTTTGGCTATTGTGGCCATTGCTGCTAGAAACATCAGGGTGCAGGTGTCCCGGCGTTTCATTGCATCTGTATCTTTGGGGTAAATCCCCAGCAGTGTAATTGCTGGGTCGTAGGGCAGGTTTATTTCTAACTCTTTGAGGAACCTCCACACAGTTTTCCAGAGTGGCTGCACCAGTTCACATTCCCACCAACAGTGTAAGAGGGTTCCCTTTTCTCCGCATCCTCTCCAACATTTGTGGTTTCCTGCCTTGTTAATTTTCCCCATTCTCACTGGTGTGAGGTGGTATCTCATTGTGGTTTTGATTTGTATTTCCCTGATGGCAAGTGATGCAGAGCATTTTCTCATGTGCGTGTTGGCCATGTCTATGTCTTCCTCTGTGAGATTTCTGTTCATGTCTTTTGCCCATTTCATGATTGGATTGTTTCTTTGCTGCAGAGTTTAATAAGTTCTTTATAGATCTTGGAAACTAGCCCTTTATCTGTTACGTCATTTGCAAATATCTTCTCCCATTCTGTGGTTGTCTTTTAGTTTTGTTGACTGTATCCTTTGCTGTGCAAAAGCTTCTTATCTTGATGAAGTCCCAATAGTTCATTTTTGCTTTTGTTTCTTTTGCCTTCGTGGATGTATCTTGCAAGAAGTTACTGTGGCCGAGTTCAAAAAGGGTGTTGCCTGTGTTCTCCTCTAGGATTTTGATGGAATCTTGTCTCACATTTAGATCTTTCATCTATTTTGAGTTTATCTTTGTGTGTGGAGAAAGAGAGTGGTCTAGTTTCATTCTTCTGCATGTGGATGTCCAATTTTCCCAGCACCATTTATTGAAGAGACTGTCTTTCTTCCAATGGATAGTCTTTCCTCCTTTATCGAATATTAGTTGACCATAAAGTTGAGGGTCCACTTCTGGATTCTCTATTCTGTTCCATTGATCTATGTGTCTGTTTTTGTGCCAGTACCACACTGTCTTGATGACCACAGCTTTGTAGTACAACCTGAAATCTGGCATTATGATGTCCCCAGCTATGGTTTTCTTTTTTAAAATTCCCCTGGCTATTCAGGGTCTTTTCTGATTCCACACAAATCTTAAAATAATTTGTTCTAACTCTCTGAAGAAAGTCCATGGTATTTTGATAGGGATTGCATTAAACGTGTAAATTGCTCTGGGTAACATTGACATTTTCACAATATTAATTCTGCCAATCCATGAGCATGGAATATTTTCCATCTCTTTGTGTCTTCCTCAATTTCTTTCAGAAGTGTTCTATAGTTTTTAGGGTATAGATCCTTTACATCTTTGGCTAGGTTTATTCTTAGGTATCTTATGCTTTTGGGTGCAATTGTAAATGGGATTGACTCCTTAATTTCTCTTTCTTCAGTCTCATTGTTAGTGTATAGAAATGCCACTGACTTCTGGGCATTGATTTTGTATCCTGCCACACTGCCAAATTGCTGTATGAGTTCTAGCAATCTTGGGGTGGAGTCTTTGGGGTTTTGTATGTAGAGTATCATGTCATCGGCGAAAAGGGAAAGTTTGACTTCTTTGCCAATTTGAATGCCTTTTATTTCTTTTTGTTGCCTGATTGCTGAGGCTAGGACTTCTAGTACTATGTTGAATAGCAGTGGTGAGAGTGGACATCCCTGTCTTGTTCCTGATCTTAGGGGAAAGGCTCCCAGTGCTTCTCCATTGAGAATTATATTTGCTGTGGGCTTTTCGTAGATGGCTTTTAAGATGTCGAGGAATGTTCCCTCTATCCCTACACTCTGAAGAGTTTTTAGGAATGGATGCTTTATTTTGTCAAATGCTTTCTCTGCATCTATTGAGAGGATCATATGGTTGTTGGTTTTTCTCTTGCTGATATGATGAATCACATTGATTGTTTTACGGGTGTTGAACCAGCCTTGTGTCCCAGGAATAAATCCTACTTGGTCATGGTGAATAATTTTCTTAATGTACTGTTGTATCCTATTGGCTAGTATCTTGTTGAGAATTTTTGCATCCATGTTCATCAGGGATATTGGTCTATAATTATCCTTTTTAGTGGGGTCTTTGTCTGGTTTTGGAATTAAGGTGATGCTGGCCTCATAGAACAAGTTTGGAAGCATTCCATCTCTTTCCATCTTTCCAAACAGCTTTAGCAGAAGAGGTATGGTTTCTTCTTTAAACGTTTGATAGAACTCCCCAGGGAAGCGATCTGGCCCTGGACTTTTGTGTCTTGGGAGGTGTTTGTTTGTTTTTTAAGATTTTATTTATTTATTCATGATAGACATAGGGGGAGAGAGAGGCAGAAACACAGGCAGAGGGAAAAGCAGGCTCCATGCAGGGAGCCTGATGTGGGACTTGATCCTGGGACTCCAGGATCGCGCCCTGGGCCAAAGGAAGGCACTAAACCGCTGCGCCACCCAGGGATCCCCTTGGGAGGTTTTTGATGACTGCTTCAATTTCCTCCCTGGTTATTGGCCTGTTCAGGTTTTCTATTTCTTCCTGTTCCATTTTGGTAATTTGTGGCTTTCCAGGAATGCGTCCATTTCTTCTAGATTGCCTAATTTATTGGCGTATAGCTGTTCATAATATGTTTTTAAAATCGTTTGTATTTCCTTGGTGTTGCTAGTGATCTCTCCTTTCTCATTCATGATTTTATTAATTTGAGTCTTCTCTCTCTTCTTTTTAATAAGGCTGGCTAATGGTTTATCTATCTTATTAATTCTTTCGAAGAACCAACTCCTGGTTCTGTTGATCTGTTCCACAGTTCTTTGGTCTCGATTTCGTTGAGTTCTGCTCGAATCTTTATTAACTCTCTTCTTCTGCTGGGTGTAGGATATATTTGCTGCTTTTTCTCTAGCTCCTTTAGGTGTAAGGTTAGCTTTTGTATTTGAGTTCTTTCTAGTTTTTGGATGGATGCTTGTATTGCGATGTATTTCCCCCTCAGGACTGCTTTTGCTGTATCCCAGAGATTTTGAACTGTTGTATCTTCATTCTCATTAGTTTCCATGAATCTTTTTAATTCTTCCTCAATTTCCTGGTTGACCCTTTCATCTTTGAGCAGGATGGTCCTTAACCTCCATGTGTTTGAGGTCCTTCCAAACTTCTTGATGTGATTTAGTTCTAATTTCAAGGCATTGTGGTCTGAGAATATGCAGGGGACGATCCCAATCTTTTGGTATCGGTTAAGACCTGATTTGTGACCCAGTATGTGGTCTATTCTGGAGAAAGTTCCATGTGCACTTGAGAAGAATGTGTATTCAGTTGAGTTTGGATGTAAAGTTCTATAGATATCTGTGAAATCCATCTGGTCCAGTGTATCATTTAAAGCTCTTGTTTCTTTGGAGATGTTGTGTTTAGAAGACCTATCGAGTGTAGAAAGTGCTAGATTGAAGTCACCAAGTATAAGTGTATTATTATCTAAGTATGTCTTAATTTTGGTTATTAGTTGATTGATATATTTGGCAGCTCCCACGTTCGGGGCATATATGTTGAGGATTGTTAAGTCCTCTTGTTGGATAGATCCTTACAGTGTCCCTCTTCATCTCTCACTAATGTCTTCGGGGTAAATTTTAGTTTATCTGATCTAAGGATGGCCACCCCTGCTTTCTTTTGAGGACCATTTGAATGGTAAATGGTTCTCCAACCTTTTATTTTCAGGTTGTAGGTGTCCTTCTGTCTAAAATGAGTCTCTTGTAGACAGCAAATAGATGGGTCCTGCTTTTTTATCCAGTCTGAAACCCTGCGCCTTTTGATGGGGTCATTAAGCCCATTCACGTTCAGAGTTACTATTGAAGGATATGAGTTTAGTGTCATCATGATATCTATTCAGTCCTTGTTTTTGTGGATTGTTCCATTGGACTTCTTCTTAAAGGGGAATTTTAAGAGTCCCCCTTAAAATTTCTTGCAGAGCTGGTTTGGAGGTCACATATTCTTTCAGTTCCTGCCTGTCTTGGAAGCTCTTTATCTCTCCTTCCATTCTGAATGAGAGCCTTGCTGGATAAAGTATTCTTGGTTGCATGTTCTTCTCATTTAGGACCCTGAATATATCCTGCCAGCCCTTTCTGGCCTGCCGGGTCTCTGTGGAGAGGTCTGCTGTTACCCTAATACTTCTCCCCATAAAAGTCAGGGATTTCTTGTCTCTTGCTGCTTTAAGGATCTTCTCTTTATCTTTGGAATTTGCAAGCTTCACTATTAAATGTCGAGGTGTTGAACGGTTTTTATTGATTTTAGGGGGGGATCTCTCTATTTCCTGGACCTGAATCCCTGTTTCCCTTCCCAGATTAGGAAAGTTTTCAGCTATGATTTGTTCAAATACATATTCTGGACCTCTGTCCCTTTTGGCGCCCTCAGGAACCCCAATTAAACATAGGTTTTTCTTCCTCAGGCTGTTGTTTACTTCCCTTAATCTATCCTCATGGTCTTTTAATTGTTTGTCTCTTTTTTCCTCAGTTTCCCTCTTTGCCATCAACTTGTCTTCTATGTCACTCACTCATTCTTCTACCTCGTTAACCCTCGTCGTTAGGACTTCTAGTTTGGATTGCATCTCATTCAATTGATTTTTAATTTCTGCCTGATTAGCTCTAAATTCTGCAGTCATAAAGTCTCTTGAGTCCTTTATGCTTTTTTCAAGAGCCACCAGTAGCTTTATAACAGTGCTTCTGAATTGGCTTTCTGACATTGAATTGTAATCCAAATTTTGTAACTCTGTGGGAGAGAGGACTGTTTCTGATTCTTTCTTTTGAGGTGAGGTTTTCCTTCTAGTCATTTTGCTCAGTGCAGAGTGGCCAAAAACAAGTTGTTTTGGGAAAAGGAGAAAAAGAGAGGAGAGAAAGAAGGAAAGAAAAGAGAAAGAGAAAAAAGAGAGAAAAAAAAGAAAGGAAGGAAAAAAAGGGGGGTGGGGGAAGCAAACAGAAATAAAAAAGCAAAACAAACAAACAAAAAAACAAAAAAACAAGGGGGAGTATCCTCTGATTCTGTATACTATATGTCCCTTGACTTCCCCTGGAGCTTTCCAGTGCTGCTTGGTCAATAATTTGTTTTTCCCCTGTCCGTCTAGCTGGTCTTCTGGGGGAGGGGCCTGTTTGCTGATTTTCAGGTGTTAGCACTTGGGGGAGCTGCTCTGCCCCCTGCCTGGTGCAGGGCTCAGTGGGGGTTGTTTACCCCGTGAGGCCCCAGGAGGAACAACCACAGTGGCGGGGCCAGCTCTGGAGCCCTGGAGTCAGCTCCCACAGCAACTCCGGAGCTCTCCGTCTGCAGGGCCTGGAGGCTCCGGGTGGGGCCGCTGATCTGCTCAGCTCGGGGCAGGAGCGTCCTCGCTGTCCTGGGCCCTCCCGGCCTCTGCCTGTCCCGGGGGGAGGCCGGATCCTGGTCTGTGTCCCGGCGCCCTGTGCTCCGGGGCCTGCGCTGTTGGATTCGCGCTCCCGCCCCGCAGCCCCCTCCGCGGAGCCGCCCCCGAGCCCCGCCCCCCGAGCTGCTCCGGGTCCCGCCGTGGGCGCTGCAGCCCTTAGGGAGCTCGGCGCACTCTCCCCGGGGCGCAGGTGTGTGTTAGTGTTCCCGGGAGCCCGAGGGCATCCCCGCCCTCCTGGGTCCTGCTCCAACTCCCTGCGAGCCCCTTTCCGCCCGGGAAGGTTGGTGCAGCTCCTGCTCCTCCGGGACGGGGTTCTCCTGTCCTGGGGACACTCGCCCCGGCCTCAGCCCGGCTCTTCCCGGGCCCCTCCCCCTTGGAGGCCTTTGTTTCTTTATTTCTTTTTCCCCGTCTTCCTACTTTGATAGAAGCGCAAACTCTTCTCACTGTAGCATGCCAGCTGGTCTCTCTTTAGATCTCAGGCCGAATTCGTAGATTTTCAGGATGATTTGAAGGTTATCTAGGTAATTTGGTGGGGACAGGTGACTTGGGGACCCTACTCTTCCTCCGTCTTGCCCCTCCTCTGCTCTGTATCGGTTCTTTATTCTTTTTTATTGCTGACCAATATTCTATTGCATGGACATACTACATTTTATTTGTCCATCAGATGGTAGACATTGGGCTGATCACACCTTTTGTTTATATGAATAATGCTGCTATGAACATGCATGCAAAAGTTTTTGTATGGACATGTTTCACTTTTCTTGGGTAGATACCTAGAAGTAGAAATGCTGGGTCATATGGTTCCTCTATGCTTAAACTTTAAAGAAACAGCGGAACTGTTTTTCCAGAGCAGCTGTCTCATTTTACATTCCCACCAGCATTCTATGAGGATTCTAATTTCTTCATATTCTCACCAAAACGTTTTAATTTCTTTTTTATTATAGCAATCCCAGTGAGTGTGAAGTGGCAACTATTTCATTGTGGTTTTGATTTGTATTTCCCTAATGGCTAATGATGCGGAATATCTTTACATAATATGCCATGATTTGATTATTTCTAAAACTTAGAAAATCAAGACTTCAACTAATAGTAATATGCGAAAGACACTAACCTGGGAAGGACCAAGCTCCTGACCACAGGATCCTGGTTTCATTCATCTTGGAGACTTTCAGTGCAAAGCACCATTCTGTACACAGTAGAGGTGTCCCGTAAATGTTTGCTGAACTGCAGTCCCGATGTTCTTTTGTAAGTCAGTTGCACTTTCCTACAGAAGTAATTTTAAATGGTATTAATAACTTCACAAATTAGTCCGTAAAAAACTTTTTTTATCCTTTAATGTAGCAGAACCATGGTACTAAGAATACAAGCCTGAGCCCTGGGTCTTGCTAACGGAGTGATATGGTACAGTAGAGAGCAGAACAACTAGAATTTTCCTAAATCTCTCCTGCTATGAGCAGAGGTCCAGGTCTAGGGGATGAGGGTGGGGGAGCAGACTTTTCCTTTTTTACTAATACATAACACACATAAAGTGCATTCATCTTAAATGTATAGCTTGATGATTTTTTTAAGACAAATACACCAGTGTAATCACCATCAAGATGAAGAAAGAACATTTCCACCAGTCTGGTTTTCCTTGTTCAGTTTTCCCTGTCACTCTTGTCACCATAGACAACCACTACTCTGACTTCAAAACCCTCAGTTTTACCTAGAAAAACTTTTCATTTATCTATTTTAGATTTTACTTATTTATTCATGAGAGACACAGAGAGAGAGAGCGAGAGGCAGAGACACAGGCAGAGGGAGAAGCAAGCTCCATGCCGGGAGCCCGACGCAGGACTCGATCCCGGGTCTCAATCCCGGGTCTCCAGGATCACGCCCTGGGCCAAAGGCAGGCACTAAACCGCTGAACCATCCAGGGATCCCCTAGAAAAACTTTTTATTTAGAATTTATCTCTGCCACCCTTGCACCTCCAATTCTAGTCCCCATTTTCTGGTTACCTAGAAGGATGCAATTATCATGCTTTTCACAGTTCTGCCCTGACCTGTTTCCCAAAGTATTCTTGGATCCAAGAGACCTGTCTCCCTTGCCTTTGATCAAACTCTCCTTTTGTTGACTCAGCTTTTCCCAAGTAGATTGTGAGCTCCTCAGGAATAGGGACTCTACTTTCCTTGCCTTTAGGAACACAGGAAATGTTCTATCTGCTTGTCAAATGAAAGCGTGTGACCTCGGGTATATAGGAAGGGAAAAACAAACTCAGCACGACAAATTGCAGTAATTCATAAATGCCATACAGTCCCGTATTCCTTCCAGAGAATGTGAAATAAGCTGCTTAGTCATGGGAGGTGGGAGGCAGGGGAGGCTTACAATAAATAGTGGAACAAAGGAGTCAAAATGTTATGGATTGGTTGACTACAACTCTGGGCAGAATAAAACCAATGGTTGTAAAAAACTAGGATGAAATTCACCAAAATATGAACAATAATTACATTTGGAAGCAGAAACTAGAGGTTGTTTCTCATTACTTTATTTTCTAAAACTGAATAACATTTGCTACTGTTATAATGGAAACAATCATGTTTTTTAATGAGACTACTTTAATCATAGAAAAATGATCCAAAATATCTTTAATCAGAGAAAAGTCAGACCATCTATCTAAGTGAAATGAAAAGATTGTGAGGAGCTGTGTTGTGGCAGAGCAGGAGGCCTTTCATTCATTCAAGATGAATGAAACCATGTCAGGATGGATTGCTGAAGGAATTTCCAGCATTTTGCAAGTCAAATATGCTTTTTCTGAAAGTATCCAGAAAATCAATTGTTTCAGTTCCCAATTTCTCTTTGCATGTAAAGGAATAACCTCAGTGTGTCCAACTTTGCAATTAAATTCTTCTGTGTTAATAGTATAATGTACATTCTTCTGTATTAATAATATATCATAATATTAATAATATAATAATGAGGTTAACGTAACCTTTTAAACAATACAAGCATCCATAGTTTTTTCATTTGTCGACCATATAAATTTCATTCAGCACAATGTACTTGTTTTGACACAAACGTAGCATCAAATCCAAACTATAACTCAACTTTCCAGGTTTTTCTTTGACCTACATTTTCATTTGTTTCTATCTCTTGTTCTAGCATGTGAAAAGAAAATGTTCTCAACATTTACTACATTGGCAATGATAAATAGTCTTAAGATAAAACCAAGATAACAAAGTGTAAATGTCTTTCTACTTACCTATCATATCATTAGTTTCATCTGAAGGAAAAACAAAATGTTTTCTGCTTCTCAATAACCCTACCTTCTTTTAAATTAATAAAGATTTTTTTATGAATTTTTGATGATCATAGAAGATTTAAGCCTATAAGAGGCCAGCCTCTTTTTATCTTTTTTGGTAAGAAAACAAACCCAAAGGAGTATACCCAAGTGCATGATCTCCTAAACAATGAAAAATAATATTTCACGTAATATTTGAGCCTGGAAGATGTTTTCTTTCTCTGCTAAAGCTGAGGCAATTCATAAAATCTCTTCTCATACAACTAGTGTTAATATATTAAGAATCACTTTACAAAAGGTATGTGCAAGTATTTAAAAAAGCTTTTCTGAGTAGAATGTAAATTTTAATAATTTAAATTAAGGGAGCATCACACCATCTAAGTTTCATGCATCACATCAATTGGCATAATGGGAAAGGAGATTAGAAACAGCCAGGACTGCAGAGTATAAGTAATGGGAGTCTTTCTGATTGAGGCAGAAAGTTTGTGTTTGAAAGACTAATAAACTTGAGAGGTGCCTGGGTAGCACAGTCTGATAAATGTCTCTCTTTTTTTTTTTTTAAGATTTTTAAATTATTATTATTCATGAGAGAAAGAGAGAGAGACAGAGACAGAGACACAGGCAGAGAGAGAAGCAGGCTCCAAGCAGGAAGCCCGATGTGGGACTTGATCCTGCGACTCCGAGATCACGCCCTGAGCCAAAGGCAGATGCTCAACTGCTGAGCCACCCAGGCATCCCTAAATGTCCAACTCTTGATGTCAGCTCAGGTCATGTTCTCAGGGTCCTGGGGGTCAAATCCTTTTGGGTTCTGTACTCAGAGTGAAGTCAACTTGCAATTCTCTCTGCCCCTCCCACTCGTGTGTGTGTGTGTGTGTGTGTGTGTGTTCTTTCTCTCTCTCTCTCTATAAATAAAATCTTTTTTAAAAAAGACTAAATTTTAGAGCAACTGTAAACAGCCTGCACTTAGCATATCAATTCAGATATAAAGATCTAATCAGTTTCCCATGGTCCAGTATAGACAGTCAAGAAATAGAGAAATGGGCTGTGGAATGATATAAAAGGTGGAGTTTTTTTTTTTTTTTAATTCACTTCTGGACTTACTTCCATACTATTTTTTTAAATTTTGTATTTAATTTCAATTTAATTAACATATAGTGCATTATTAGTTTTAGAGGTAGAGTTTAGTGATTCATCAGTTGCATACAACACCCAGTGCTCAATACATCAAATCCCTTCTTTAATACTCATCACCCAATTACTCCATCCCCCCACCCCCCCTCCTCCAGCAACCCTTAGGTTGTTTCCTAGCGTTAAGAGTCTCTTATGAGGGCAGCCCGGGTGGCTCAGCGGTTTAGCACGGCCTTCGTCCCAGGGTGTGATCCTGGAGTCCTGGGATTGAGTCCTGCATTGGGCTCCCTACATGGAGCCTGCTTCTCCCTCTGCCTGTGTCTCTGCTTCTCTCTCTCTCTCTGTCTCATGAATAAATAAATAAGATGCTTTAAAAAAAAAAGAGTTTCTTATGATTTGTCTCTGTTTCCATCTTTTATTTTTCCATTCCTTCCCCTATGTTCATCTATTTTATTTCTTAAATTCCACATATAAGTGAAATTACATGACTTTTGTCTTTCAAAAGAGGGAGATTTTTTAAATAAGAGGATTGATTAAGATTCTCTGAAGCAATCTGGCTCCTAAGAAATGACTAGTTGTCAACCACAAATACATACTGAGGCTATAGGCTCTTCGCCATCCGCTGTAGATAGGCATACAATTGTTTGTAATTGAAAGATTCTCTTCTTCTCAGTCAGTTTTCTTTATAACTTCTCAAGGTAAAAAAAAAAAAAAAAAAAAAAAAAACCTTCTCAAGGTAAAAGAATCTAAAAAACAAAACAAATGAATAAGCAACAACCGAAGAGATAAACAGAGAACAAACTGGGGGTTGTCAAAGGGGAAGGGGGACAGGGAAGGGGTGAAATGGGGAAAGAGATTAAGAGGTACAGACTTCCAGTTATAAATAAGTCACAGGGATGAAAAGTACAGTATAGGGAATATAACCAATAATATTGTAATACACCTACTGTGTGATAAGCATTTCATGATGTATATAATTGTTGAATCACTATGTTGTACACCTGAAACTAATTTAGTATGCGTCAACTAATACTTCAATTCTAAAAAAATAGAGAAGCTCTTCAGATATTTTTAAGAAGAAGTATTGTAAATGAGTAGAGTAACAACTATTCATAGATACAATCCTGGACGATATCTTATCTTCAGCCAAAATCATCTCACTGTAACTGTACCCCCAAACATTAATTAAATAAAAACAAACCTAGGTTAAGCCACTATTTACCTGACAAACTTAAAAATCACCTGTCAATATTATATACAAAAGTTGGCTCCATATATGTTGGCAAATCGAACTCCAATAAAAAAAATATACCAAAAAAAAGTTGGTTCCATAAGCTAGTCTGATAAAAATGTATTGCCAATAAATACACATTTAATAGAATAAGACATTATTGTTTGTATATAATAAAGACTATATTTTTTGTATTTGGACAGTTTTAATTTGTCATCCTAATTTGAACTAGAGTTCCATTTAGTTGATAGGTCTTCAAACTAACTGTAGGCCTTTTTCCCCCACCAGTATAAATCTATTAAATATTTTGTACCATCATTTAGCTGACCTTCAGGGGCTTTAAGTATTTGGTTCAGAAGATAAAATACTTACTGAGTAAATCATTTTTTAAGCTAACTCTGAAGAAAAAGCCATTCTGTTATAGATGTGACTTTCAGATGTTCAAATTTCTTTATACTACAATGATATAAAGATTTTTCTATGATATAGCTGTTTTCATTATTCACTTAGCAATTTTGAATGCATTTCAAAATTCCCATAAAAGTAAGCTTAACACATAACCCCATTCCTTCAGCTTCTCTCTCATGCCAACCCCTCCTCCACTTACTCTCTTCTTTCCATTCCCTTCACGTAGCAGAGCTCTCCATTACTGGTATACATGCATTATGGTTAAGATACTTACTGTGGAGTGTTTACTTTTAAGAATAGGTATCAGCAAAACTTTCTAAATTTAAATGCAAACATGTCTTGCTTTCAATCCAGAAACAAAAGAAACTACGGCTATAGTTTCTCTAAGTAGTAACACCTGTAAATTCTTTATTTGTTGTTGAATTTGCAGTTTTACATTTTGTTTGTTCAATACTGGCCTTCATCTTGTTATCGAAGTAACATTCTGATTTTACTTTTTAGTTTTTGCCAATTGATGGTTTCCTAAGCATTGCTGAAAAGCCTAGCTTTAATTCCTCCCCTCCAGTCTAATATGTTTAAAGTTTATTATTCAAAAACAGGAAAACTTCCTTCATCTGTAATAATAGTAATTAGCATATACACTAAACTGCTGCAAATATCAATAATGAGGACAAAGGATCTCACTGTAAAGTTTTAAGTAAAAGCCAAATATTAGTAAACTAAAAGCAAACGTAATGAACATTGTTCTGCTCAGTTACTTTTGGGCATAGATAAAAGATATGCCACAGCGGAAGACATATACCATATGGTTTCACTCATATGTGGAATTTAAGAAATAAAACAAAGGAAAAGAGGATCCCTGGGTGGCTCAGCGGTTTGGCGCCTGCTTTCCGCACAGGGTGTGATCCCAGAGTCTCGGGATCGAGTCCCATATCAGGCTCCCTGCGTGGAGCCTGCTTCTCCCTCTGCCTGTGTCTCTGCCTCTCTCTCTCTGTCTCTCATGAATAAATAAATAAAATCCTTAAAAAAAATAAAAATAAGAAATAAAACAAAGGAAAAAAAGAGAGAGAAACTAAAAAACAGATTCTTATCTAGAGAGAACAGGGGGTATCACTCACCAGAAGGTGGGTGGAGGAATGGGTAAAATCGATGAAGAGGATAGCATGGAATTGTTGAAACACTATATTGTACACCTGAAACTAATACAACACTGTATATTAAGTACATTGGAATTTAAAAATAAATAAATAATAAATTCTTAAAAAGACATGCCAATTTAGATTTAGAAATAATATTAAGTCTTAGCAAGATAATTTTTGCTATTTTCTTTGTTTAACTTGAAAAGGAAAGAGCTGATAGGATGAAAGGATGGATGGGTAGATGGATGGAGAGAGAGATAGTGACAGCATTAAGATATAAATGTTATGGGAAAAAGAGACAAATTTCTCATGCAGAAAAACTCCAGATAATTTATATAGATAATCTACCCAAAGGAGGAACAGTTGAACTCCCCGTTTCTTTTTCTTTTAAGATTGATTGATTTTTTTAAAAGATTTTATTTATTTATTCATTAGAGACACAGAGAGAGAGAGGCAGAGACCCAGGCAGAGGGAGAAGCAGGCTCCATGCAGGGATCCCGATGTGGGACTCCATCCTGGTTCTCCAAGATCACACCACAGGGCTGACAGCGGCACTAAACCAGGATCATGACCTGAGCCCAAGGCAGATGCTCAACCCACAAGCTACTCAGCATCCCTAAAATTGATTGATTGACTGATTTGAGAGAGAGTGAGGAGGAGGGGTGGGTGCAGGAACAAAGGGAGATGGACAGAGTCTTATGTAGGCTTCTCTCTGAGTGTGGGGTGGACTCAGGCCTATCTCACAACCCAAAGATCACAACCTGAGCCAAAACCAAGAGTTAGTGCTTAACTGACTGTGCCACCCAGCTACCCGCCACAAACTCCTTACTTCTTCTTCTTTTTTTTTTTAATGTCAGCATTTTTTTTTTTAAGATTTTATTTATTTATTCACAAGAGATGCAGAGAGGCAGAGGCAGAGATATAGGCAGAGGGAGAAGCAGGCTCCATGTAACCGCTGAGCCACCCAGGTGTCCCTCCCATTTCTTAAGAGTAGACATGTACTAGATGCACAAAGAAAAAGGAAGAGTAACTTTATAGTGAAGGAAACTGATGAATATTGTGCAGTCAGGTGATCAAAGTCAACAATCAACAGTCACAAATTATGTTGATAGAATGTACTCTTGTGAGCAGCCCTGGAGGCGCAGTGGTTTAGCGCCGCTAGCAGCCCATGGCCTGATCCTGGAGATGAGGGATCGAGTCCCACATCAGGCTCCTTGCATGGAGCCTGCCTCTACCTCTGCCTGTGTCTCTGCCTCTCTCACCCTCTCTCTCTCATGAATAAATAAATAAAATCTTTAAAAAATATATCATAGTCTAAATTCAACAGATAATTTCTATCTCTTCAAGTCATTTATGTCGGCATCTTGTTGATACCAAAGTAAAGTAAAAGAAAATTAAAGTGAAAGATTAAGTTAACAAAGTCATATTCCGGGTGTGTGTGTGGGGGGGGTGTACTAAACTTTTGAATGATGGACTCTTTTTTAAAATTTTCAGGAGACTTAATATTGTTTCTGGAAATGTTAGCTCAGCTGCAGTAAAAATAAAACCATATTCACAGGTTTTACTTCTTCCTTTTTAATCCTTATGACTTTTATTTCTTTTCCTTGCCTTATTAAACTGGCAAGAACTTCCAGTATACTGTTAGCTAAAAAGAGCTTTTTCATAGATGAGAATCTTTATGGAGGAGAAACATTGTATTATTAGGTTTATAGTGTGTATTTTTTTAAAGATTTTATTTATTTATTCATGAGAGACACAGGAGAGAGAGAGAGAGAGAGAGAGAGAGAGAGAGAGAGAAAGAGAAGCAGAGACACAGGCAGAGGGAGAAGCAGGCTCCATGCAAGGAGCCTGATGTGGGACTCGATCCCTGGTCTCCAGGATCACACCCTGGGCGGAAGGCAGGTACTAACCTGCTGAGCCACCCAGGGATCCCACTAAATAAAATCTTTAAAAAAATTCCATACACACATATATATAGAAGAGCAGGAATAACTATGTTAATCCAACAAAATACACTTCAAACCAAGGATATGGCCATAGATAAAGACAAACACTCCATAATAATAGGAAGGGTCAATACCTTAAAATAAGCATAATTATTATAAATGTATGTGCCTAATAAACTTCACAGTATGTGAAGCAAAAGTTAACATAATGAAAGGAAGAAATAGATAATTCAAAATTGCAACTGAGGATTTTAGTAGCATTTGATAAGACAGTAAAAGCAAAAATCAGTAAGGATATAGATGATCTAAACAAAAATATCAACCGCCTTAATCTAATTGACATCTAAAGTACACTACACTCAATAACTTGAGAATACAAATTCTTTTCAAATCCTATATTTCTTTTTTAAAAAGATTGTATTTATTTATCCATGAGAGACACACAGAGATAGAGGCAGAGACACAGGCAGATGGAGGAGCAGGCTCCATGCAGGGAGCCCAATGTGGGACTTGATCCCGGGTCTCCAGGATCAGGCCCTGGGCTAAAGGAAGCGCTAAACCGCTGAGCCACCTGAGCTACCCAAATCCTATGTTTCATGTACCAATTTAGAACATAAGCATGCCATTAAATCTCAGTAGATTTCAAAAGATCAAAATCTTTAATAGTATTTTCTTTAACTGAAGCAGAATTAAATGTTGATGCTGTCACAGCAAATTAAAGTGGAATCTTTGCAGGTAAGGCCCACATATTTGGTTTCCAAACCTCCCCAGGTAATTCAAATGAGAACCTATGTTGAAAACCAGTGATCAAGGCATATAGCAGAAGCCAGCAAGGGAAATAGTCAAAAAAGATAAAAAAAAATGATTGCATCTGGTGAGTACAGTGACAATGGGAGAGGCAGATCATTACTTTCATATATAAGTTCTCTATTATTTTATTTAAGAGTGTGTGTATTGCTTTGATAAAATTCCAAATTTACTACTAAAAATTTCTTCCTCTAAAGAGTACTCCCCATGTACCCTTATGCAACTGGATTCTCCACTGTTAATTCTCTACCTCTGATCTCTGTTTTCATCAAGACACCTATCCCAATTTTAAATTACAGATTAATGTGTTTGCAGATTATTGTTTATTTCATTCCTTAGCTTCTAAGCTCCAAAGAGGCAGAACAACGCCTGTTGTATTTACCAATGTACACCCAATACCTAGTACACAGTAAGTATTCAGTATATATTAGTTAAGTTAGTGAATTATTAAATGGCTGGATTTATTTTTCATTTCTATGATAAATGTGTATTACTGTTATAATACAGCATGATATATGCTGTTATAAAAAGAAAAAATGTATTTTTAATATAAATAAATAAATAAGAGTGAATGTGGTATCCACATTTATGCTTGCTTAAATTCCTTTCCTGGTTCAGTCATTACAGATGAAAGAAATGCAATGCAATCTTCAAGGCTCAGTTTACATGAGTTATACCAGGCTTTTGTTGTTGTTTCCTAAGGTCTTATGCTCTTATTTTATATTTTCTCACTTATAAATATTTTTAGAAAATCTAAATATTGGTAGGGAAGATGGAGACACAAGATTAAACCTTCCTGGCACCTGGGGCACTCAGTTGGGTAAGTGTCCACCTCTTGATTTGGGCTCAGATCATGATCTCAGGCTCCTGGTCCTCAGCAAGGAGTCTGCTTGAGATTCTCTCTTTCCCCCTCCCTCTCCACCCCCCACCACTATTCTCTCTCTCTCTCTCCCAAATAAAAATAAATAAATCTTTTTTTAAAAAAATCAAATCTTCATCTTTAGAAGTAACTCTGTATGTGTGTTGCTTTTGAATAGATGATTTGCTTATTTTCTACATTTAGGGAAAGATTGATTTTAGGTTTGTACAAAAAAAAATCTCTCTCATTCACTTCTCTGTTCTACTCTATGTACTCTAATCTAGTGACACTAAATTTAATCTAATGTAATCTGATCTCTAGTGATATGGGGAGGATGACAGCTGTTTCAACCTAGTTACCTTTGGAAACATCTCCCTCCCTCCTATCCACTCCCCTCAATACAGTGAATGGTGAAAGCCAGGCAACAGTAAGTTTTTTTATTATATACATATAATATATATAATAAAAATATATTTAAATGTATAATATATATTTTAAGATATATATTTTATATGTCTATATATAATTATTATATGATTATAACTTATAATTATATAATATATATTTATATATAATATATTTTAAGATCTATATAAATTTAAAATATTTTTAAAATATTTTATTTATTTATTCACGACAGACACAGAGAGAGAGGCAGACATATGCAGAGGGAGAAGCAGGCTCCTTGCAAGGAGCCCAATACAGGACTCAATCCTGGACTCTAGGATCACACCCTGAGCCAAAGGCAGATGCTCAACCACCGAGCCACTGAGGCATCCCAGGTTTTTTTAATTATATTTATCCAAATATTATTAATATTCAGAAGGAGAATATGCCTTAATTTTGGTCATAGCTTTATAAATATCCTTTTATTCACACCAAATGAACTGGTTTTGATTTTGCAGCAAGTATGCAAGTCCCCTCCAGTGTGATGATGAGCATTTACCACCCATATGTATGTCAAACCAAATAGCATATTCATCTGTTAACAAAAGCCATGTTGTGTCATATTTTAAAAGTTGACCAATAACATTATTGCTTTTGGAATTAACTGAAATTTAAGATTTACACTAGGCTGATGAAATTCAATTGCATAAAAGTAATATTTGCAAAGATTAATGGTTAATTAAAGCTATTGTAGTGCCTAAGGTTTATCATTTTCTCAAAAAGCAAGCAACTCCAAAAAAAAAAAAAAAAAAAAGGAAAGGAAAGGGCAGCCCGAGTGGCTCAGCAGTTTAGCATCACTTTTGGTCCAGGGTGTGATCCTGGAGACCCGGGATTGAGTTCCCACATTGAGCTCCCTACATGGAGACTGCTTCTCCCTCTGCCTGTGTCTCTGCCTCTCTGTCTCTCTGGAGACTGCTTCTCCCTCTGCCTGTGTCTCTGCCTCTCTGTCTCTCTGTGTCTCGCATGAATAAATAAATAACATCTTTTTAAAAATAAAAAAGAAAAGGAAAAATTTTGAAGCTACAGAATAACAAAGTTAGTAGTACCCTAAGGTTTTTGACTCTTGGGTGTTATTTTTTTTTTTAAGATTTTATTTATTTGAAAGAGACAGAGTGAGCAAGAGAGAGAGAGAGCACAAGTGGGGGCAGGGGAGAAGCAGAGGGAGAGGGAGAAGCCGACTCCCCTGCTGAGCAGGAAGCCTGGGGTCCGGATCATGACCTGAGCTGAAGACAGACACTTAACTGATTGAGCCACCCAGGGGCCCCTCTCCTGTGTTTTTACAGGAGTTTCTACTGCAGGAGGTCCTGAGTTCAGAGTAAGTAGAAGCTTTTTGTTTCCCCCACAGCTTTGAGATCAGTGAAGGAGAGTTATTTCACTGAGGCACCAACCCCTTGACATTCAGCACTAACGCAAAGGTCTCCCTCCTCTTTGTACTGGGAAAAAAGGAGACCCGCTCCCTGCTCCTTATTTGTCAGTGTCTTTCTGCTGATGGGTTCTCAGGGCAAGTTAAGAGTCCTTGCTGGTTTTGTTTTTTTTCTGAACCTGAACTGCAGTAACTTTATACATAAGCCGATGAAAAGAATTTTGAGCTGTCCAGTGTACTTAAGAGTCCGTTTGTTGGACAAAATATGAGGAAATGTGGTCTATTTTATCACTTTTTGTTTGTTTGTTTCTAAATACAGATAACAGTACCTAGGACAACCTGGAGGAACAGGTTCTGCAACCCTGCCCAGCTCACCTGTTATCTGATACCACCACTTAGATGGCAGAATGAGCGTGTAACGGGTTTGGAAATGTGCCCAAGCTGAGGCCGCAAATGCAAGAAGCAGCCCTCATGTTGAGAAGTGGGAAGGGTAGGACAAATCACTACTTGATGTATGCCAGTCACATAATTTCACAACAGAGTGGATAAAGGAACCCCACACAAAAGGAAATAGAAAAATGTTAAAGTGAAGCCACTATATAACATACATGTTTTTCATAGATCAATCCTAGAAATATAAGACATGAATGTGCACCCCCGTTTTATCGATGGAATTCAAAGAGACAGTTTTACCTTTAGCAAGATTTCCACACTTGGTTTCTGGTGCACGTGCGTCCGTGCCCACACACACACACACACACACACAAATATATATTCTTTTTCAGTGAAATATGCCATTTTCTTAAAACATGTTTTTCACCAACAAAGTTTGCTTTTTGTGTGATTATTCTGTTCAGAAATATAAACTATATATAATTAATATAAACATATACCATAAATCTTACAAAATTATATGAATGATCATTATACAAATATGTTTAGCACCTATTTTGTGGATAGCCCATTGCCTCTGAGCATCTACATTTTTCTCTATTGCCCTAAAGCAAGTGTTTGGCTATCTCTCCTAATTTTTTATTCTTCCAGACTGAATAAAAGTCTTAAATTTTTTTTTTTCAACAGTACAAAAACTAAGGGTCCTTCCAGGGGAAGTTGAGTGATGTAATGAAACAGTCACTCAGAAACCTGGTTTCTGGCCTACAATTTTTAAATGACTGGTGAGAAAGACCAGAAGTTCCCAATAATGATTATTATAGAAAATCACTTAATCTCTTAGAGCCTCCTTTTCCTTCTTATAAAACCAGGGCATTGTATAATTCTAAAATGGCTAAGTGATTTCTAAGTCCTTTCCAGTTCTAAAAGAACATAATTCAAAGCTGCTAAAGACAGACTTTTAAAATTGATCGAGATTTATATGTGTACACATGCACTGTGAAAGGGGAGGAAGTGTGCAGTATTTTACACCAGGACTTTACGGTACATCATCATCGGGACTTTTTGTTGTTGTTGTGGTTCCTGAAAAAAGTGTCAGGGTGGCAATGGCCCAGCAGGGGGAGCCCTTCCGAGCAGTCGGGGTCGGGAAGCAGTTCCAGCAGCTCCCGCTTAGCCTCCAGGCGCTTCAGCCCGGATCGCGGGCAGCGTTCTGGGGAACCACATCGCCGCTCAACTCGGGACCCAGCGGAATTTGTAACCCCCGCTGGCCGTCCGGATGGTGAAGGCGTTGCCCTGGGGGAAGGCGAGGGTGCGGATGGTGCTGTGGCTGCGGATGGGGGTGCTGAAGGAGCCGCCCTCTTGCAGCTCGCTGTGGCTCAAGTTGAGCGCGCTCCGGCTGCAGTCGGTGCGCAGCCCCCGGAAGGCGCCGTGCAGGTTCCCCGGGACGCCTTCCCTGCTCGCCGGCTCGGGCTGCAGCCGGAGCCGCTTGGGGTCGCGGCTCTGCAGCGCTTCATCGCAGCGCTCGGAAATCTCCCGCAGGATGGCGTCCACTTCCGCGCAGTCCTGCCCCGCAGCGCTGAACAACTCCTCCAGGCTCCTTTTGGCTGTCGCCCTGAGCAGGAAGGGCTCGGCCGTCGCTCCGCGATCCCGGGACTGCGTGATCATCAGCTTCTGCAAACGATGCGGAGGGGCGCCACGCTGGGGCCGGCCGGACCCCACCCCCGGCCCCGCGCGCTCGTGGAACTCCGCGGACTTAGACGCGGGCTGCCAGCCGCTCAGCGAGCCCCAGCCGCCCGCGCCCTCCTCCCCGGCCCGCCGCGTCCCGTACCGGGGACAGGGTGGGGGCTGCTCGGGAGCACTGCCGACGTCCGCAGTGTCCCACACGCCAGCACCCCACTTACATCCAGCACCGAGGCCAGGTGTCGGGTCCGACTGGCAAGTTCCTTCAGTTTCACGTTCCGCTCTTTGAGCGAGGCGATCTCCTCCTGTTTCTGGGTCAGCGTCACGTGCAGCTGCAGGAGGAGACCCAAACACTAGGACGTGGGCCACCGTGGTCGGTCTCATCTGTATACTCCGCGTGAATTATACCAGGATCCTAACCTCTAACCTGGAACTGGGGACCCAAAGCCATTCGCACTGGTGAGAGTAATAATCACTTTTGTTTATTTGACCTTTGTTTTTACAAAGCACTTGGACAAAATGTATCCCAATCCTCAGTGTAGCGTGGTGGTGAAGAGTACGGACTTGGGCAACAAGCAGATACAGGCTCTGCCTCTGAAGTTCCATCTTGCTGCGCCTCAGTTTCCCAACCTGTAAAATGGGGCTAGTA
Organism: Canis aureus; assembly: GCF_053574225.1. Classification (NCBI taxonomy): domain Eukaryota; kingdom Metazoa; phylum Chordata; class Mammalia; order Carnivora; family Canidae; genus Canis; species Canis aureus. The sequence goes on from NC_135615.1 coordinate 43,361,937, forward strand.
ACGGTATCTTCTTGTTCAGTGGTTGTAAGTATTAAATGAGAAGAAAAAGTAAATTGATAAGCACAATACCAGGCACATAGGAAGCCTTCAGTAAATATTGGAAAAATCTGGTAGGTAGGATTATTCCCGTTTACTGAGGTTGGAAACTGAGTAGAGCCACTGGAGCCATAGCAGCTATGTGAAGCACTGGCCCGTCCACTGGTTCTGACTTACACAGGGGCACATTCCCCCTCCTGCAACCCCCATTTCCGCCCTGGGCCCCATACCCAGTCCCCAACCCGGGATTCCTGGCGGCCAGCCCAGTGCCCCTACTTGGTTATTCTCAACGAGCGCGTCCCCCAGCGCCCTCTGGTTCTGGTCGGCCACCTCCTTCCAGTACTGCTCCGGCGGGGGCACGTCCGGAGGGCGCAGCGGCGGTGACTGCAGGGCCCTTGGGTCCAGCGGCGGAGAGAGACAGGGCCCAAATGGCAATACGTCGCAAGGAGAGAAGGGGAAGTCTCCGCCGGCCAGAGGAGGCGACATCAAAGAGGATGAGTCTGAGGAAGAGCGGGAGCTGGGTTTGCAGCCTCAGACTCGTGCCCAGCAAGCTACGGGGACAAAGCGCCACGCCAGGTGTAGGGTTTATGTGAAGATGTTGTGAAAGTAAAGCACCCCTCACTTTGCAATCCCCACTGTCCCCAGGCCCTTTCTGGTATCTTCTCCATACACAGCAAGGCGCTCCATATATGCCTATAGAGTTTATCTGAATTCAGCCTCGGCGGGGGCCAGGTCAAACCTCCCTCAAGTCACACAGGTCCGCCGTGCTGTGCACTCCTGCCACCCAACCTCTCCTTGACCACATCACAGGGTAGGGCTCCCTCTCCCAGAACTCAAACCGATAAACTGAGAAAGAGCTATAGATTCAGCGATTCATCTGCTCCAGTAGAAAGGGTGTTGTCTCATAAATATGAAGGAGCCCGACCCATTGACGAGTTACTGACGACGTTGGCAGGTGTCGGGTTGACCCACCTGCGCGACCACGAAATCGAAATCTGAGCTAGTGTGATTTGCGGAGTGGGAGACAGCCCGCCTCCTTTATATAAACTGCAAGGAGCCGGCACTTGCCTGCAATGAGGTCATCCACGGTGTCCCTGAACTCCTGCAGATCGAAGTCCTCTGCAGTTGGCAGACAATGGTTCTGAAATAAACCAGAGGCGTGAACTAGTTTAGGTCAAGTCCCGGCGGTCTGAAACCCTTGCAGGCCGCCAGGAGCCCTCCGGGGCCCTTGCGTGGGCCGCCGAGCTCCCACCCAGAAATCGGGGCCCCATCCCAGGCTCGGAACCCAGCAGGCCTGCACTGCCCTGGTGACGAGCGGGTCCCGAGGGTCCTGGGGGGCGCTGAAGCTGCGCGGCGCCGTTTGAGGCCAGAGTCGGTTCCGCGCGGCACGGTGGGCCCCCGCCCGGCCTCCGGCAGGGGACAGTCCCCCTGACACCTGCCGACCCGCTGCCTCCGCGAGCCCCGAGCCGTTCCTCCGGTTCGACTTACCTCCGACCCGCCGAGGAGCTACGCCCAAGATAGGCGAGCCGGGGCGCGTACACTCCACCTGTCCTCCCCAGCCCCGCGGGCCAGGTGCGGGGGCCTCCAAAGACGGAACTTGAGGCCTCAAATCACTTGGGGGAGCCGCCAAGGCTCCCCCCTCACAGCTCACCCACCTTCTCCCCGCACAGGAAGGGAAAGGCTAGGCTAGGACGAGGGGTCCGGGATGCTACGGGCGGTGCTTGGGTTCGGCTTGCGGCGAGCGGGGCCTCCATCGCTCTTCGGTCTCTCACCAAGCCCGAGTTTGCTTTCTCCGCACGGTGTCTGCACCGCCCGCATCTCGAACCGGACACTCCCCGGGGTTCCAGCCGTGGGCCCGGTGCGGGAGGCAGGAGACCCTGGGCAGCTGGCAGCCCCGACGCATTCTTACTCCCTCCCTTCCCGCACATTGAGAGTTGACAACACTCTTCGCGCAGTCCCTCTGTTAATTCTCGCACAATGTAGGAAGCAGGCAGGGCCCAGAAAGGGATTCCTCCCCCTCTGATGAAGAATCTGAAGCACTGAGGAAGGGATTTGCCCAAAGTCCTCCAACTCTGAAATAGAATTGGGGCTCCTCCCCTGAAATGATAGTGACTATTTCAATCTTCTTTCCTCCATGCCTCATAGCCTCCAGCTTTTCTCCTTTTTTAAGGAAAGCCTGCCTTCCAATGAAGACAGCACTGGGAAAAAGGAAAGAAGGCACAGGGTGTGAGGGAATGCATCCAATATGCATGTCAGAAATATCTACTCTACTGATTCCACTATTATTAATGGATTCCTTTGCGTTAATCATATTCATGTCCCCAAAGCCCTTCCCTACTATTCAAATACTGCTGAGAAGAGGAACTTACTCTCACCCTAACCTTGAAGAAAGTACAAGCATCAGCTTTCCTCCAGGAGGAGTGCTTCAATCTGGGAGACCTCAAGCATCGGTTGGGAACGGAGGCTATAAGGGGGAAAGGCGCTTAGAAAGGTCTGAGACCAATCCTGAAGCACAAGTTCTGTCCTGGTTGAAGGAGCAAGACACCAGACTCATTTTCCAAGGGCTGAAGGATTCCTCTTACTAGAGATTTGGCCAAAACCCTGACCACGAGATGGGGCCCAGGAAATGCTTCCTCCTATGCTATGCCAGGTTCTTGGCTCATCTTGGACCTCAAACAAATACTTCTGGAGAGTTTCCTCTCTCCGGTCACCTTACCCAGCAGGAAGGAGGCTAGGAAATTTGACCTGACTGTGCTCTGGCCAAGGTTTTCCAGGGGATCTTCCTCTAGGGGGTGTCTGTACCAGCTCTGTCTCCCCCAGGAAAAGTCCTCGACCCCTTTGGCCATCTGGCATGAACTCTGTGCTTGAAACTTTGAATCCTACCTTCCCAATTAGATAAAAACCTGGCATTTTTCCAAACTACAATGGCAGCCAAAAAAAAAAAAAAAAAAAGACTAATACAGAACAAGATGTGAAATTTAAGTTCTGAATACTTAAGCAAAAATTCAGTAAGAGCCTGCTTGGTTTTCATTACTTGCAAAATAAACCTGGAGTAAGTGACTGGGCCTCTGGGTCAGTTGAAAGATGCTCTGGTATTGTCTTTCCTTATCTGAACATCCAGATCTAAAAAGAAAAACAAAATGGCCTCTGCAGGGCAATGCCCACTCTCACCTCTCGCCTTAGCCATCTTTGCTCTCAGTGGCCACCTACCCTGAGTCCATCTGGGCTCTAATCCAATTCTAAAGGCATTTTGGGAATGCCTGGGAAGCTGTGTCCCACCACCAACCTCAGTTCTGGGGCGTGGTCTTATCTTCTGGAGTGTTCAGAGCTGGGCATTTCCCCCAGGACCCCATCTCCCCAGGACCTGCTGCCAGGAAGCTGGAACTGGCACTCTTCCTGTGGGTTGCATCTAGTTAAGGCCTCCTGTCCTTCTGGACACTTCATATCCCTCGGATGAGCCAGGCAGTCTTCTGGCCTCCCAGACACCAGTGCTGGGGGACTCCGTCATCTACCTGGGGAGTGTCAGCCCTGACAAGTGGTAGAAGTGGGATGGAGTAAGAAAATAGGTTTTTGAGGGGGGGAAAAATAGTCAAATACCTCTTTGCCCCCATGAGGGTAAGTGACATGAGCCTTTGGAGGGGGTGAGGGGAGGAATGACTTTTTTTTTTTTAATGCCCAACTGCTCAAGAGCCATCTCTGCAAAGAGGAACGTTTTTGCTGTCAGAACTCTTCCAGAATTCTTTGTCCTTTGTTCCTCTTCCCCTAAATGTAAACTCTATTCATCTTTTCCAGTCTTGATCGAGTAGTTATCCTTAAATCTTCACACTCCTTAGATACCCAGGGAATGAAAATTGTTAGTAAGTGTCTGGGAAGGGACTACTGGGAGCATGGACAGGACAGGTACCAGGTGCCCAGCGCTCAACTTTGCTCCCACCTAGTCTCCTGGCTCCTCGGGCGCATCTCCAGATTCCTTGTCACAGCTCCAGGGAATAGACAGGGAGGAGAACAGGAGACCCCTTCCTTGGAGGGAAGCCCCCCAGGTGGGCCCCTCTGTTCCAGGTGGGTCAGAACAGCTCTGAGGATGCTGGCACAGCGGACTAGGCGGGAGGAAGACGTTCCGATCCTCGGGACTGAGATTCCGGCACGACGTCTGCCCCCACTAGCCAACTGCGCCTGAGCTCCCCGCCCCAGAGGAGCCTTTACGGAAGCGAACCCTGGACTCCGGAGTGGGGGTCTGGGCTGTCGGAGGCCGCCCGGCTTCGAGCGGAAGGGAGGTACCTGCGAGGCGGCCAAGTCACCGCTAGGCGGCGCGTCGGAGCCGAGGAGCGAGGAGCAGTCGGCGAGGTCCTGGAGGTCAATGGTGGTGAGGGCTGCGGGGAGAACCGGGCGCGCGCGCGGCCGACCCTGAGTCTCTCCGCCCCGGCTCGCGGCTGCCAGCCCCGCCGCGACGTCGGGGCCCGGGGCAGCAACGCTCTTCCGAGCCGCGCGGGCCCTTCCCCCCACCCCGGGCACCGTGCGGGAGCCACGAGGCTCACCTGGCAGCGCAGCGGGCTCCGCGCCCCGGGGGTCCTCGTACGCAGACGCTGGGCCGCCGCCGCCGCCGCCGCCAGGGAAGGACTTCCGCGGAGGGGCGAACTAGCCGGACACAGAAACGGTGGGCCTGGGTCAGCCCTGGGGCCCCGGAGCGTGCGGACCCTGCCCGGCCCCGGCCCGCCGCCCACCTTCCTCTCCGGCTTCCCGGGCTTGCAGAAGGGCCGGCCCCGCGGCGCCAGCATCCTGTTGGGGCAGATGCTGTCGAAGGCTCGGCGTCCGGCCGCGGCGCCCCGGCACGACTGCATCCTGCCTCCCGGCGCCGCTCATTCGGACGCGGTGGCCGCGGCTGCAGAAGCGAGCGGCTCTCGGCGGCCTGCGCGCTCCGCCCGGCGCCAGCAGGGGAGGCGCGTGGCGGGCCGGAGGCCGGGGTGGCTGTGGAGGTGCGGAGGGAGGGCCGGCCCGAGGGAAGACGCGCGCGGGCGGGGCGGCTCGCGCCGGAGCGCCGGAGGTGGCGCCTTCAGCCCCGGACAATCTGCGCGCGGGCGGGGGCGTTCAGCCCTACCTGGCAACGGCGCTTCCCCCGGGAGCGGCGAGCGCGGGGCCCGGGCCCGCGGGCGCCCTTTCGGAGAGCGTTGGCGCCGCCGCCTCCCGGGCCGCGCCGCAAGAAGGCGGAGAAGAGGGGCACGAGCCCCACGGCCCCTGACACGGGGTCCCGCCGCCCTGCTTTTGGGCAGCGGGGACGAAAAAGCCAACGATCCCTAGTTCATCCCCGTCGCACCCCAGCCCTAAGGCACACTCTCAAAGCCAGCCTCCGGCGTCTGACCGCCACATCTGATGCGGATGTGGAATTGGAGCAAGGACTCCCCAGAACTGCCCCGGGTTACAGAAGACCGTTCCCCCAAGGCTGGGGGCGCACTTCTGGTTTTGACTCTCGGGCTAGGACACGCTTTCTCTTGGCCTGATGCCTAGAGCCGCACCCGGGACCCCTAGCCCCGCACTTTCCCGGGCAGCGACGCCCGAGTGCAGCCTTTAAAAGCGGCGTCTGAAGATTCAGGTCGACCCCAAATCCCCTAAGATCCCAGTCTCTTTCTAACTCCCACCCGCACACAAGACCTCATCTGCCCTCCGCAGCATTTGGCCACCCCGGTTCCCAGCCGGCCTTGCTGGCTCTGCCGAAGTCCTGGCTGCCCTTCCCAAGACCCAGGCCTTTCCCAAGAAGGGGCATCTCTGTCAGGCCACTCTGACATCAACATTGAACATCTAAAATTATCTTGGTAAGCTATTGGGAACCTTGTGTCTCATACCCAGTAGTAGCGATGAAAATCCTCTTTTAAACTGGCATGATCCCTTTTTTATTTCTCCCTATTATGTGGATTAATAAAGACACCCTTAGCAGTGTTGGAGATGGTTCTGCAACAGTAGAGCTAGTATAGACTTACAGACTTTTTAACTCCTCTATAAATGCGGGGACCTGGCTGAGGTAAGGTCAGGCATCTAGAGCTGGTGTGGTGTCACTGATGGCGAGGTGCTTTGGCTTCAGGGTCAGAGTGCCTGAGGATTGGACCTAGGCTCCACCAGATAGGTCAGCCCCAGATCTTGAGGAAAAGCATAACGCTGAGGCACGTAGCTGGCTCAGTTGGTGGAGCATGTGACTCTGATCTTAGCGTTGTCAGTTCCAGCCCTACATTGGGTGTGATTACTTTTAAATAAAATCTTTTTTTTTTCTTTAAGGAAAAGCATAACACTTCAATAGAGGTGCTATTAAAATGAGATTTTTGTAATGCAGCTGGTGCTTGGTGTGGATAAATTAATGTTGTTGATGTCTTAAGGAGGCTTTTCAACTGCACCTCCGACTTCCCACAACTTATTCTTGGCTTTTTTTCTGATTCTTGTGTAGCCTAGTCACTAGACAGTCCTCTATCCCTATCCATCTTTCCAGTCTGTAAAAGTAGTAGGGAAGCTCTTAGTTCAGAGTTGAGCGCTTAGTTCAGAGCTTCCCTACTCTGAAGCTCTGGGATGCTTCTCTGGTGAGATCTCTATACATGCGACCATCCCTGATTTTACAGAATATTCATTTTTCATCAGTGAGTCCCAAAGTGTAGTAGGAAAATAGGGGCATTGTACATAAAAATGTGGCAAAAAGAGCTGGAATAGCATGAGCATATGACTCCTAATCTGGATGATTCTAGAACCAACTCACCCATATCAATGTTGGCTGATGGAGTGAATGCTGATGAAAATTTTCCCCAAAATCACTCTTTTGTAAAAGAGCCAGTGGCCCTACTCTCACCCTTAACAGTCGGTTTAAAAGGCTCTAGATATTTTGGGACTTAGTTCAGATGATATTTTTCCTCCTCCTCCTTTTCATCATCCCAGACCAGCTTTTCCTCAAACAGCTTCAGGATCACCACTTCTGGAGCCCTGAGCCAAAGGCAAGCAAGTTCCTGGAGAACTCAACACATTAACATGTGGGGAGAGAAGGGATCTGAGGGGCTCAGAGCAAATGCTCTAGGTGCTGGAGAGTAGGGGGGGGGGTGTGAAGAGAAATACAAGGAAGAGTCTCAATCTGGTTTGCATTTGCTTTTTCATTTATGAAAATTTGTCATACATTTAAATTGATTCTAAATGTAGTAGAACATGACTTTGTTCCCCCAAAAAACTTTTTTTTTCCAAAAAACTTTTTAAAAACTTACAGAAAATTTGAAAAGCAGTGCAATGAATAGCAGTATGTTCCCCTCCAATAGCTAACGTTTTCCTATATTTGTCTTCTATTTCATCAAGTTTTTGTGTAATCTCCTCCCCATTATTGTACAGGCTGCCACTAGTCTTCATTACTTGAAAATTTGCTATATGTGCAGGGGAATTTATATGGAACATCTCATTAAACCTATACCTCTGAGGCACCTGGCCAGTGCAGTTTGTTAAGCCTCTAGACTCTTGGATTTGGCTGAGGTTGAGCTCAGGGTCATGATCTCAGGGCTGTGAGATGGAGCCCTGTGTGCTCAGTAGAGTCCGCTAAGGATTCTTTTTTTTTTTTTCTTTAAGATTTTATTTATTCACAAGAGACACAGAGAGAAGCAGAGACACAGGCAGCAGGAGAAGCAGGCTCCATGCAGGGAGCCCGATGTGGGACTCAATCCCGGGACTCCAGGATCACGCCCTGGGCCAAAGGCAGGCTCTAAACCGTTGAGCCACCCAGGGATCCCCCTCTCTAATCTTAAAAAAAAAAAAAAATCCATGCGTCAATGCTAATAAATAGGTTATTTCTAATTCTACAGAAGAGACTCAGGCATAGAGAGGAGACTTGCTCGGGGTCACCCAACAAATGGACTCCGGGCCCACTTGTTTGCTATTTTAAACTACCCCAGGATCCCATTTAGGCTTTACCACAGCGCTATCAAGATTGTCAAGCTCAGAGAAGTGAAGACATTTGCTGGAAGTGACAGAACTGAGAATCCCCTAGCTCTACAGCAGATTCATAACAGAGTAATGGTGAGGAGACAGCGGTGGAGTTGACTCCAGCAAGTCTCACTTTTTTTTAAGATTTTATTTATTCATTACAGACACAGAGAGAGGCAGAGACACAGGCAAAGAGAGAAGCAGGCTCCATGCAGGGAGCCCGATGTGGGGACTTGATCCCCGGTCTCCAGGATCACACCCCGGTCCTGGGCTGAAGGCAGCACTAAACCGCTGGGCCACCCGGGCTGCCCTCGGTCTCGCTTCTTGACTTGGATCTCACGCCTATAACAGGACTGGAGGCAGGAACTGTGCCAGCTCTCCAAATATGTTCTCTATCATGTCCACTGAATGGAAGGCACTGAGGAGATAACTTGTCCCACATCCACTTCAGGAAGAGGATTTTTTTTTAAAAAGCATTTTTACAAACCTGTAAGTGGGAGAAGTTGAGCAGTGGAGCTCTGGACTCTGATCACCTGCCTTCAAATTGCTCTAGTATTGTTTACCCTCTCTGTGGCCCAGTGCCCTCCTCTGAAAAAATGGCATAATACACTCTCTAGAATTGTTGGAGGGTAATAATGAATGCTGAACACAGTGCCTGGTACATTTAAGCACCCAATGATGGCCATTACTATGGCATTGTTATCCTGGGCTCACATGCAGCAGGTGTAAGACAAAAGCAAGCTGTTGAACCAAGTCATTGCAGGTTAAATGGGCCCCATTTATAATGGCCGCAGCAGCTTGCAAAGCCTTCATTTCCAACATCTGTTAGCTGTCAGAGGTCTTGTTTTGCCCTAGCCAGCCAGCATGTGTGGTCCCCAAAGCTTCCCAGCTGGGCATCCTCTGTGCCCCACCCCCCTGCCCCTCTAGACAGCCTGAACCACTGTGGGTTCTATTCAGGTTCACTTCCCACCTTCCTCTGGACCTCTGGGAATGAGCGGTCCTCAGTCTCATAAGAGGGTTACAAAATACAGGTCTACAACTGACCCTCTCAGTGACTGTCATCTCAAAGGACCTGGGATTCCCCATAGGTATCCTAACTACAGAGTGGAAGGAAGGGAGGAGGAAGGCAGGACCCCTGGGTTGTTACTACCTCTATTCCCCAGCTGCCTTCACCTTCCTCCCCACAGATAACACAGGCAATAGTAGCATTCAGATGAACGAAGACAGCCTGTTTATTGGGGAAAGACTCGGGTCCCTCATGTGCTCGTAGCAAAATAAATAAAGGGGGAGACACTACTATCATACACTATTTACAACCTTCAGGATGACCTCCTGGCCAAGTGGGAGCCATGAATCAAGACTGCACTCTTTCACAGTAATGGGAAAGGTCCAGCAGCCGGGGCAGGGTACACAGGAAACCAAAGGTCTGTTTCATTTCAACTTCGGGGACAGGCTGCACTTCTCTCGTATCTGGAAGGGCAGCATGTGAGTCAGGGAGGCTTCGTTTATGGCCACCAGAAGCTGCAGCTTGCCCAGGCAGTCCTGCAGTGCGGCCTCTGGGTGCCCGCCTAGGCGCAGGTCCACGGGGCGCGGGAGCTGGAGCATACGGTCAGCCAGCGCCAGGCAGCAGATGGCCAGCAGCGAGGGAGTGTAGCTGGTGAAGGCGTAGTCGGCCAGGCTCAGCTCAGCCACCCCGCGCGCCAGGGCTTGCGCCTCCAGGGCTTCCGAGACCTCAGCCTGCCCCGCCTCCACACGCGCGTGGGTGAAATGCTCCAGGAAGAAGCTGATGGTTGGCGCGCCCAGGCTGAAGTGCAGTTTGTGCAGCACGATGCACTCGAGGTTGCAGAGTTGCTGCCGGGAGAAGGCACCGCAGCACAGGGCCAGGAGCTGCTTCACGCGCGGCGGGTGCACCTCCACCTGTAACACAGGGGCGCTCAGCCCCCGCAGCACAGCATCCAGGGCCGAGGCCCATCCCAGTTTCAAACCCGGGAGAAAACCAGGACTCCCCCCATCCCTTCCAGCGAGACAGCTGGGCCTTCGCCTCTCGGTCACTTCCACTTTAATCACCTGGGGTGTACTTCCAGCGCGGTTTCTCTAACTACTGTCCAGCTAAAAAAAGGTTTGAGAAATTTTAAATATATTTTTTTTTCCAGAGTCTAGAATAGCATGGCTACAAAGAGCTATTGGGATTTACTTTGGGGACTGCAGCCTATTTCTTTAGGGGCCCGATGAAAGCTGAAAGCGTTGGCTGTTCAGTTCGTGGGGGAATTATCGTGAATTTAAAGCTGTGGGGTGTATGCAAATGTGTGACAAAAGGAATTCAGAGAGGCCAGAACTACATCTTGTGCGCTGGAAAGCCGGGTGGTGGCCAGAGAGTGGCCGAGAGTCTGGCTGGACCCTAGACCCCACCTGGTGGAGGTACCTGCTTGCACGCGATGAGCAGGGATGTGACCCCAAGCAGCTGGAAGCAGTCGGCAGCCACAGGCGTGGTGGTAAGAAAGCGGTCCAGAGTGTTCACCGTCAGGCAGAGCGATTCGAAGGAGAGGCGGAATTGGCGGTGCACGGGGATCAGCCAGCTGAGCAGCTTACAGCGGGACTCTGCCGTTACCTGCCGGGGGGACATGGGAGGACATGGGAGGAGGGCCCTTTGAGCTTAGGGCCAAGAGGGCCCGCAGAAGGAACCAGTCAAGAAAACTCAGGGAGCGTCCCTGGGGGACGGGACAAAAAAGAAAAACCTCAATGTGCTGCAAACTGGGAAACACTGGGACCGCGCTGCTGCGCCCAAAGCGGTGGTCGGGCTCGTACCTGGCCCTGCGCCGCGTGTGTATACACATTACCTCGCGTAATCCTCTCGGCAATTCAATGAGGGGAGAGGGCCACCGCCTCGCAGCTGCAGAAATAAGCTCAGAATTGTTAAATAAACTTGCCCGGGGCCGGGAGGAGTACGGACACCGAGTTCCCGCTAACCAGCACGGGCACCTCGGGCAGCTGCCTTAGGCCGTCTAGGCCTCACTGTTCTCCGTTTGTAAAACGTGGCTGGTGGCCCGCCCCCCCCCCCCCGAGGCCCTCCCCGCTCGGACCGCGAACCTCCGTGCCCCGGGGCGCGTGGGGGGCAGACGGAGCGGAAGAGGCAAGAGCCCGAGGGGGGAGGAGCGCCGTGGGAAGCTCGCTCTACCAGCGCCTCACTTGCGGCTGCCGCGCCAGCGACTCCCGCGGGTGGAAGTGGCTCTCCCGCGCCTTGCGGAAGACGTAGCAGCTCCGGCCGTAGTCACGGAAGGTCTGCAGGTCTAGCTGCACCGCCTCCTGGGCAGGAGGGGGCAGGGGGCTGCAGCCCAGCGCCGCGGACGCGGCGGGGCTCTCTGCACCGTCAGACCCGGAGCTGGGGGACTCGAACAGGTCGCAAACGCCGGAGTCTCCGGGGAGCGGGCACGGCTGCAGCGGCTGCAGCGGCTGCTTTCTGCGGAGGCGTGGGCGCCTGCTCTTCTTCACCGGGGCGCGGAGGTTCTGGTCGTTGTCCCGCTTCCCAGCCCGGGCGGCGGGGCTCACGAGGCTGCTGGGGCAAGGGGTCACCATGCTGCCGCCCGGTGGCCGCACGCCGGGGAGGACGGAGTGGGCTGGCCGGCCCGCGGCGAGGCCCTAAGTACTCGGCGGCGCCTTCCCCCACCACACCCCCGGCTCCTCACTGGACGATCACCGAGCGGCACGGGGCCGCGCTTTCCCGGCTAAAGAACCGCTTCCGAGCGAGCGCCTGGCAGCCGGTAGCCCGCGCCGCTGGCAAGGGAGAGGCGGAGCCCCGCGCGGCCCAGCTCGCCCGCTCTGCCCCGCGGGTTCCGCGCGCGTCCCGCGTTACCCGGGTAACGCAGCGGGCGAGGCGGCGGGAGCTGCGCGCGCCGCGGGGTGGGGGTGGGGGTGGGGGTGGGGCGGCGGCCGGGCGGAGCGAGCCCCTCCCCTCCCCCCGAGAGAGATGCCGTCGTGGCCGCCGCCTCCCGGCCCCGGCCCCGGCCCAGGGCGCCCCTCAGGCCCACTATAATCCGTAATTCAAGGTCAGTTTCCAACCAGAAATCTGTCGGCGCGGGAGGTTTTCCTCGGTGACCCTCCGAGGCAATAATTCTATTTTTTTTATAGATCAGTTAATATTTATTTAGAGAGAAAGTGCAAGTGTGGGGAGAAGGGGCAGAAGAACGGGGAGAGAGAATTCTTTTTTAAGATTTTGTTTATTCATGAGAGACACAGAGAGAGAGGCAGAGACCCAGGCAGAGGGAGAAGCAGGCTCCACGCAGGGAGCCCGACGTGGGACTCGATCCCGGGTCTCCAGGATCACGCCCTGGGCGGACGGCGGCGCTAAACCGCTGAGCCAGCAGGCCGAGCAATAATTCTCATTCCACTGCGTTTGTAATGGTTTTAGGCAGGCCCCCAGGGTCCGGTACCCCTCCCTCCCCGCGCTGGTTTCGGGGAGCAGAGCCTCCACAGGTTCTTCTGCGCTGCGTGTCTGGGGCTAGTCCAGCCGCCAGGCAGGCACTCGTGCTCGAAACCAGGCCGAAGACCCCCCCCCCACCCCCCGCGAACGTCAGGAGCGCGTCCGCACTCCCGCAGCGCTTGCTGCACACCTGCCTCCCCAACCCCGGGAGCTGGAGCGGTTAAGGACGTGACGTAGTTCGAGGGTTGCATCGCTAGCCTGATCGAATTCCTCGCGGCCTCTTCCGTTAAGGTTGTTAGCTCCCAGCCCTCTGCCCCTGGCGGCTCCACCTTCCCTGGTTATTATTCCCTGCTCTCGGGGTCTGCACCTTCAGAAGCGCACAAAAGTGGAGCTGGAGCTGGAGGCGCCCAGGCGGGAGAGACGGGGCTGGGGGCTGAACGTGGCAGTTTCCTCAGGGCACTGATGGTTTAGAACCTAGCGTCCTGTCCTGGGAGAGGCTGGAGTCCTAAGCCTGAAGTCAGTCTCCCTAAGGGGCCCCAGCTCTTGGGAAAAGGGGCACAGTAGCATCTGGTCAGCCTTCTGGGGGGGTCTCAGTGGCAGGAAACCCACAGACCCCTCAGCCTGATGAACTTTCCAGAGGTACTCCAGGTGAGGCTGCTAGGCGTCCCAAGAGCAGCTTCAGCCATTCCCACCTCATGTAAGAAGAAACCTGACAAATGTCAGAAATTTAGTTGGGTGTGGGGTGTTGTTTCTTAGGGATGCAGAAAAGAGACAGAAGGATTTGTGGTTCTGGTCAGTTTTATTCCTGTTTCCCTGTAACCCTGAGCAAAGTCTTTAGTCTCTAGACCTAAATAGCGTCATTTGTAACTTGATAAGCTGAGAACCACCTGTCGTTCAAAATACAGGTGCCAAAACTTGCTGTCTCCTCTCAAGCTCTTGTGGGGGAACCATTATGGGATGAGCAGTGAAACCTGTGCAGAGTGGTCAGATGTCAGAGTTTTTCCTTGAGAAGCTTTCTGGATGAGGAGGAAGGACGTAGGAATTCTGATTCTTATCAGCCCAGATGGCCATGGGGTACAGTGGAAAGAGCACAAAGTCCCTCCTAGGGTCAGAATTGCTATTCCCATTCATTGGTCATCATGGACTAGCTGTTCACCTTCTCTGAGTCTCTGTACCTCATTTATTAATATTTGCCTTAAGGTCAAATGAAATATGTTGAAAGCTCAAAGTCCTTAATATGAAACGTGGGGGGTTACCTTAAAGCCTTTGTTGAGAAGTCAATATTATCACCCTGGAGATACTCTGAAAAAGTAAGATGATCATTTTATTCACTTGTGGATGTGAGGCTAGTGTCTGTAGAGTTAACTCCCAACCAAGGGTACCTGGGCTCTGTTCAGATAGCTCTACTTCTCTATATTTGTGGAATATCTGCCATGCCCGATAGGAGACAGTGATCAAGGCAGCATAGGTCGTGGGGTGCCTGGCTGGCATAGAACATAAGACTCTTGATCCTGGGGGTTGTTAGTTCAGTCCATAGAACATAAGACTCTTGATCCTGGGGGTTGTTAGTTCCAGCTCCAGGTGAGATGTAGAGCTTACTTTAAAAAAAAAAAAAAAAATCTTAAGAAAAGCTGCATGGGTCCTTCCCTGGCAGAGCTGACCCTGTATTGGGGGAAACAAAGAACCACTTGCCACATTTAAAAAATTATTATGGTAGAGGATCTCCTGAGTGTAGGCTTGACAAACAAAATACAGGACACCCAGTTAAACTGAAGTGTCAGATAAATTTTAGCATGAGTATGTCTCAAATATTGCATGGGACCTTACAGTGCCTTGTAGGTACATTAAATGTTTAGAACTTACCCTAAGCCATTGAAGAGGTCTTACCAAAGAGAGAGAATCTGTCTTTTGTTTTAAAATATTGTTCTGGTTGATGTGTGGAAAATGGATTGTAGTAGGGGATAAGACTGGAGGTCATTTGGGTGAAGTAATTGTGGTATGAAAAATACGGTGCAAGTGCTCTTTATTTTCCCTATGAAGGGTTTTTAAAATTTCTCTTTTCCAATCTGAGACTTGCGTGCAATGCACCTGTAAGGGACTAGATAAATGTAAAATACCTTAAAGTTGTAGAACCTAATTAAACCCAGGCTTCTTTAATGAAAGCTGCTTAATCATGATTTGACCCTGTGAACTTTCAGATGTGTTTTTTGAAATCTTCAGGATGGATAAGTTATCTTATTGTTTTGATTTTTTCCAGTGTGGCACTCCAGCTTCAGCCACAAGCCCCCATACTACCCTGCCCTAGCTCTTGGACTGCAGTGGAGGTGGGAAGAATGCATTTACTAAAAGTAGCTTGTTTAGCGGAGTAAGTGGTTTGGGCTTGTCACTTACATGTGGACAGTTTTGTTAGCACCTCAAATGATTCTTAAGCTCACTTTTAAGTCCCTAGAATTGATATCTGTCACTAAAAATTATATTTACTTGCAGCTATCATTTTCTGTTAATGTATTTAAGTGTCCCAATTGAGAAGTATTTAAGATACTTGAAGTCAGGGGATCCCTGGGTGGCTCAGCGGTTTGGCGCCTGCCTTTGGCCCAGGGCGCGGTCCTGGAGTCCCGGGATCGGCTCCCACGTCGGGCTCCCACGTCGGGCTCCCACGTCGGGCTCCCACGTCGGGCTCCCACGTCGGGCTCCCACGTCGGGCTCCCGGCATGGAGCCTTTCTCCCTCCTCCTGTGTCTCTGCCTCTTTCTCTCTCTCTCTCTCTCTCTCTCTCTCTCTCTCTCTCTGTGTCTATCATAAAAATAAATAAATAAATCTTTAAAAAAAAAGGTACTTGAAGTCAGACAAGTTTTTTTCTGGTATTTAGTAAAGAGCAGGAAGTTTCAACACAGTTTTTAAAGCCTTGCACATCTAAATGTCCACTACTGTCGGCACCCAGAGAAAAGGCCATTTCTTGGTTACCTGCCTCTGCTCCTTTGCCATTTGCCAGTTCAGCAAGAGTTCAGCGCACACACTCAAAGGCATTGTTCTTCTCTCATGCATCCATGTGCTTTTTCTCCCGACTCACACCCACTTGGCACAGGTGGTATGATCTAGTAGTGGTCAAGAGCTTTGGCTCCAGAGTCACCTCCTGGATTCGAATACCAGCTATACAGCACACAAGCCCTGCAAACTTGGGCAAGTTATTCAACCTTCTTATTTCTCAGTTTCCCTAGCTGTTAAAAAAAATGGGATAATAAAAGTATCCTATAAAATCATTGTGAGGGTTAAATAAGGCATACATTGTATGCACATAGTGCTCAGTATGAGTTAGCATCTGCTCTAGTTGTGTTTTTCTGTAGCTAGGATGTGTATCTTTCTGCATCCAGGGTGGCTGAAATAGTACTTGCCATAATTTTGCTAATTGACATATATATGTGATCATAATTGGACATTAAGAAGAACTCAGAGGGGACGCCTGGGTGGCTCAGCGGTTGAGCATCTGCCTTTGGCTCAGGGCATGATCCTAGAGTCCCCGGATCAAGTCCCGCATTAGGCTCCCTGCTTGGAACCTGCTTCTCCCTCTGCCTATTCTCTGCCTCTCTATTTCTCGTGTCTCTTATGAATAAATAAGAATAAAAATCTTTTAAAAATGGTGAAAATGGGAAATTAAAAAAAAAAGTCAAAGAGGAGTAAGCACAGTAACATTATGTTTGAAGCCAGTTCAAGCTCCCCTCGCTCTTTTGAAATATGGAAGACTAAGTGACTTGTTCCAGTGAGTCTTGAATTTCTTCAAACGATGATGATAGCCTTATGCTCTCTTTGTTGCTTTCCCCATAGATGATAGAATTGCCCATGTAGATCAGAGGAGGGGACAGTCCTCATAATAATTCCCTCAAAACAAGAAAAATGCAAACAAACTATTATGAGATATCTTGTACGCAATCTGATTGATAAAAGTCCATACTTTGATAAGAGGATACAGGAAAATAGGCCTTGTATGTTTTTGGTGACAGTATAAATGGGTACAGCCATTTTGGAAGATAATTTGGCAAGATTTGCAGACATTTAAAATGAACATAATCTTTAACTCAGCATTTCTATCCCTGGATGATTATTCTATATCGCTGCAAAATTACTTTATAAAAGGGTATTTATCACAGTGTACTAAAAGCAAAACATTGTCTTCAATAAAGGACATCTAAAAACACAGAATATTGGGGATCCCTGGGTGGCTCAGCGGTTCGGCGCCTGCCTTTGGCTCAGGGCACGATCCTGCAGTCCTGGGATCAAGTCCCGCATCAGGCTCCTTGCACGGAGCCTGCTTCTCCCTCTGCCTGTGTCTCTTCCTCTCTCTCTATGTCTATCATGAATAAATAAAACCTTTTAAAAAAACACAGAATATTATGTGGCCACTAAAAAGAATGAGGCAGATGTTTATGGACTGATGCAGAAGGATTTTCAAAATGGAATGCTTAATAAAATAAACCAAGGTGCAAGGCAGTATGTCAAATATGTGGTCACTGTGGGGAAAAAAAAGGAATTTACATATATCCTTATATATGCATAGAATCTTCCTGGAAAGATACTGGTAGCATAGGTTGCCTTTGGGGAGAAGGACTGGGAGACAGAAATAGAGAGGGACTTCCTACTGTATACCTTCATTGACCTTTTGAATTTTGAACTAGTTGTATGTGTTACCTCTTTTTAAACAGCATTTTTAGGGACACCTAGGTGGCTCAGTGGTTGAGCATCTGCCTTTGGCTCAGGGCGTGATCTGGGAGTCCCAGGATTGAGTGCACATCAGGCTCCCTGAAGAGAGCCTGCCTCTCTCTCTGCCTATGTCTCTGCCTCTTTGTCTGTGTTTCTCTTGAATAAATAAATAAAATCTTAAAAAAAAAAAAAATAGGGACGCCTGGGTGGCTCAGCTGTTGAGTGTCTGTCTTCGGCCCAGGGCATGATCCTGGAGTCCCGGGATCGAGTCCTACATCAGGCTCCCTGCATGAAGCCTGCTTCTCTCTCTGCCTATGTCTCTGCCTCTGGGTGTGTGTGTGTCTCATGAATAAATAAATAAAATCTTTAAAAAATAATAAAATAATAAATAAAAATAGCTTTTTTTTAAGATTTTATTTATTCATAGAGACAGAGAGAGGGGCAGAGACACAGGCAGAGGGAGAAACAGGCTCCATGCAGGAAGCCCGACGTGAGACTCGATCCTGGGTCTCCAGGATCACACCCCAGGCTGCAGGCGACGCTAAACCGCTGCACTACCAGGGCTGCCCAAAATAGCGTTTTTTTTTCATATGCAGGTGGCCTAAAAGTTAGAAAACAGGAAACCCAGGTGAATCCTGAAAAATGGTAATTACATGTGGACTATTACATGTGGACATCAGGAAGAGTGGATAGAATAGAACAGGGTCTGGGACTCTGGGAGCAAAGTTGTGTCACTTCATAAGTGAGACTGTTGTTTTGGAAGTTGAGTTATATCGGTGAACAGAACATACATCCCTGTATTCCTGGAACTTCTATGGGATGGCAGTGCAAAGAGACAAACTATAGAGGGACTGGGGTTCTAGGAGTGCCACAGGCAGGTTGTGTTACTTAATATATTGGTCAGATAAAGCCCACCAGGAGGATTTGGGCAGAGAATTCTAGGAGGTGGGGGAGTTGGCCCCATGGGCATCTGAAGGGAAAGCATCCTAGCCAGAGAACATAGCAATACAAAGGCCCTGAGGCATGAGTAGGTCTATGGAACATACGGAGAACAGCAAGGAGGTCAGTGTGGCAGGAATAGGAGTGAAAAGGAGAGCAGCTGATGATGTCAGAGAGGTAATGGGGCCGGATCCCATAGGACCTTGTTAGTGCTAGCATTCACTGACTTCTTATGCTTTGTTATGTTGCACTTGTATTTAGTGTAGCATTTAATCATCACCTCAACTGTTTGGTTGAAAGTTACTGTCCCCATTTTATGAATGAGAGCATCTTTAGCAAGGATAAGCTTGCCTGAAGATACATAGCTAGTGGAAAACTGGGACTTAAACCCAAGTCTGTGATTCTGGTCTGGACATTCATCCCTGTGCTGTTCCGTGTTTTTTAAATGCTAAGGGAGAACCAAGAAATGGCTTTGAGTCCACCCTTGAGCCACTGCTTAGAAAAGAGAAAAGCTGAGGGGTAGAGTTCTCAGAAGATGGAGGAACCCACAGAGTCAGAACTGGTTGAACTTTCTTGTGATAAACCTTGGAGGCTCCATCGTCTAGTTGAGCAAGGCGGGCTGACTTCCCTGCCCCTAGTATGCACCAGGAGTTACAAGTGGAGCTAGAATTGGGAGTGGGGAAAAGAAATAAAGCTTCGAGGCTAAAGGACGCGTGAAGCCGTTTGGAGTGTGATGACCACAGACTCTGTTGCATTTCTCAGAACCAGCCAACTCTTGGTAAATGATTACATGAGAAACTGACAGTTGACTTAGTTTCTTGCAGGGAGCACTGGTGCTGGATAAGGTTTCCATTGTCTAGAGAGGGCCAGTTTGGTTGCCCGGCAGCCTTGCTGGGAGTGCAGAGGTCTCACGAAGCAGGCTGGCCTGAAGAGTGAGGGAAGCTAGTGGCTTTGAACTTCAGTAATAAATGACAGGCTGTTCAAAGGTTCAGCTGTCAGGGCACCTGGGTGGCTCAGTCAGTTAAGCATTTGACTCTTGATTTTGGCTCCGGTCCTGATCTCAAGGCATGGGGAGTCTGCTTGAGTTTCTCCTTCTCTCTCTCCCTCTCCCCTTCTTTTGTGCTCATGCTCTCCCTCTGTCTCTCTCTCAAAAAAAAAAAAAAATCTTAAAGTTCAGCTTTCTTTCCACCTCCCGTTCCTGGTATGAACATGTATTTCAAAGGAAGTAGTTGATCTAAGACAAACCAGTAATGGAAGCTTTAAAAAAAGGTCTCCTGTTACTAGAATATAACTGTACCTAAATGCTGTAGTTGTCTGTCTCTGCTCTCTCCCATAGCCAATATTTAGCAAGTGTCTACTAAGTGCCTGGCCAGTGCTCAGTGATTTGCAGCAGTGGAGAGGACACACATGGCCCCTGCATGCATAGAATGGGGTGGGGGGAGGCTGAACATAGAATGGTAAACAAATTATAAACGTTATCAGACCATCCATAGTAAGTTCTGCACAGAGATTTCAGTGAGCTGGCCTAGAGTGTGAATTAGGGGTACTTTTTTTTTTTTAAGATTTTATTTATTTATTCATGACAGACACAGAGAGAGAGAGAGGCAGAGACACAGGCAGAGGGAGAAGCAGGCTCCATGCAGGGAGCCCATGTGGAACTTGATCCGGGGTCTCCAGGATCATATCCCGGGCTGAAGGTGGTGCCAAACCGCTGGGCCATGGGGGCTGCCCAATTAGGGGTACTTTAAATTGGATGGTTAGGGATGCCTCTCTGGAGAGCAATTCGTCTGTACTGCTTGTGTTCACAAGTAAAAATAGGTCTTTTTCTTTTAACATTGTGCAAATCCATTCCCTGATTGAGATTTCGCATAATATTGCTTATGTTGATAGGTCATTGTTCGGGGAGCAGTATTTTCTTCTGGGGAGGGACTCCGACAAATGTTGAGATTATGATAGTTGAATTCTCCTAAAGTAGTTCTCTTGAGGTGATATGCAAAGTGGGGATGAAGTAGGCTCATTGTATACAATGAATTTTTCCCAACTAAATGAAAGAAAATGCTCATACATCTCTAAGTTTGTTGTTGTTGCTTTTATTATTTGAAATGATGTGGCTGCAGTTTGCAGAAAGTTCTTTTTATGCCCAGTGGGGCATCCTCTGTTAAAAAGACTTCAGCCTTCTCTGTAAGACGGAGGTCTAGCATGTCTTTTCTTTCACTACCACACAGAAAACAAAGAGGGCAGCCAATAGTATCTTCAGACTGTGGTAAAATAACCCCCTGTCCCAAATGTAAAGCAGAGCTGGTCCTATTGAAAACAACAAAAGGAAAGGCTGCATGGCACGATATGTAATGCACCTGCTTGAATGTCAGATCACAGGGTGCAAATCAAAACAGGGCAGCTGTTGAGGGCCTAGTCATGTTTCTTAGAATTTATGAGAAAAGGTACCCAGGGTCTGCAGTTAACAAAAACTCTTACCAAGGAGCAGGTGAGGTTGCCCTGTTGAGAGGCAGGATCCACTCTCTAAGTGTGTTCAGCTATGTGGATTGGAAATGAATGTATGGAGTGGCTGGATGTTTTTCTTCCCAAGTGGCAAGTCTGGATGCTAAAATTGTGTCCTTCAGGAACGGCGTTTCCTAGTACTTGGGAGATGCAGACAAATGCTCAGTTTTCCTAAGCTTCATAACACACATTTCTGTATTATTATCATATCTGCTGTTTCTTTTTCAGCTTGGAGGAATATATGTGTGAACCACTCATGAGGCATCTGTTTTGTTCCAGACATTGTGCTCTCCTGTATTTTTGTTACCATGCACACTACAAGTTTAACAGGGAACTGTGAAAATTATTTTCACCAAAGTAAAACATTCAGAGAAATTCCCTGACTTATTTTGGTGATGTACAATCACTCCAAAATATGTAGGCCTTCTGGGAAGAGCGATGACAATCATTGCACCCCTTGCTCCAATACGGCAATCAGAATACTTTAGGAATACATTTTGTCAAAAAAATAAAAGAATACATTTTGTCAACCAGTGTTCATTCAGTATATGCCCCAAGCCTAGCCCATTTACTTTTTCATTAATGACATTTATTGTATATTTCTGATTAGAAAATCCATTTGTTACAATCAGAAAAAATTGATTAATTGATTGATTGAGTTATGAGAATGTGAGAAAGGGTGAGCAAGGGGAGGGGCAGAGGAAGAGAGAATCTTCAGGCAGACTCCCTGCTGAGCACAGTGCCAGACTTGGGGGCTCCATCCCAGGACCCTGAGATCATGATCTGAGCCGAAATTAAGAGTCAGTCAACTGACTGAGCCACCTAGAAGCCCCCAAATTAGAATTTTTTTATATTGAATAGAGAATTTTAATATTTTCATAAGAAGAAACATTAATATTATGGTATGTACTCTTTTGGGACCTATGTGTATATTTAAGCCCATACATGGAGTGCATATATATGTATGTTTTTATATATACTTTTAGAAAAAGTTTATTTTTAGTGATCTCTATACCCTATGTGAAACTTGAACTCATGACCCCAAGACCAAGAGTTGTATGCTCTTCTGACTGAGCCAGCCAGGCACCCCTATATATACTTCTTATTGACAAAATTAGGCTTTTCATGTATGGACTTCTGTTCTCTAGTGTCTTCATTGACTAATTTTATTTTTATTTATTTTTTATTTTAAAGATTTTATTTATTTGTTCATGAGAGATACACAGAGAGAGAGGGAAAGACCTAGGCAGAGGGAGAAGCAGGCTCCATGCAGGGAGCCCGACGTGGGACTCGATCCCAGGTCTCCAGGATCAGGCCCCGGGCTGAAGGTGGCACTAAACCACTGAACCACCAGGGCTGCCCCTTCATTGGCTAATTTTAATGGCAGAATGCAACAAAGTTGAGTTCCTTGCTTTCAACCCAGTCTTTGCAGGTCAGGCTGTTCTGCTCAGCTTTTTCTCAGCAGTGAGTTAAAGATCAGAACTGCTTCTAGTTTGAAAATCACCATCTTTGGAGTTGTGTGCTTTCAGCCACATACATGTATAGGAGAGGTAACTAGGTAAACTTGCAGAGTGGTTCTTTACTGACTTAGACTAGAATGTGACACATTTTTACTCACATTCCCACTGGGGAGAAATACAATCACAGGATCCTAACCTAATGGGGACTGGGAATACAGTCTCCTTGTATGTGCAGAAAGAGGAAACAGTGTAGCCTATGTATTATATTGTTTCTGCCCCATCTCCTTTATCTCATTTAACGTTGTATCATGGCATTTTCCCCAAATCACTAAATATCCTTCAAAATCATGATTTTTTACTAGCTACAGAGTTTTCCAACAAATGCACATAGCATTCTTTACTTAGGCATTCCAAGAGGTTTTATATACAATGACCTACATCCCTTGCTCCAAAGTGATTTTTCTGCAGTTTGGCAGTCAGACGTTAATTCCCTTTGGGATGTCTAGTTTGTTGGCATTTACTTAGAAATGTTAGGATGCTAATGTTAAAATGGAAAAGAAGGGCAGCCCTAGTGGCCTAGTGGTTTAGCGCCGCCTTCAGCCCGGGGCGTGATCCTGGAGACCGGGGATCGAGTCCTGTGTCGGACTTCCTGCGTGGAGCCTGCTTCTCCCTCTGCCTGTGTCTCTGCCTCTCTCTCTCTGTATCTCTCATGAATAAATAAATAAAATATTAAAAAAAATAAAATGGAAAAGGAAAAATTTCTCTCTGCCTTAGCACAAACTTGTATAGTCTGCAACCACAGGCAGAGGGGCAAAGCTACTTAGGTTCCCAGATACCTCATCTTTTCTATAAATGGAGTATTTCCCCTCCTCTATTGCCCTACTAGTATTGTTTCTCTTCACTCACCACCCAGTGTAATTCCTTCCTTCCTACGCAGATTTCTTTTTCTTTCTTTTTTTTTCCTCTTTTTGTCTCTTGAAACCAACTAATCTTAGGTTTCTTTCTATTGCTCAGTTTTTCCCATTTTGCTCTACATTTTGGCTCCTTCCCCAACCCCTCCCGACCCCTCTATCTCTAAGGTGCTGGGCTTGCCCACCCTTACCACTCCCCTTTGTCCATAGGGATTTAGGATGAACAGAGATGTTAGCCAGGTGGGGAGGAGAGAGGGCATCCACAACCAAGCTGAATAAGACTTGCTTATAATAACTCTCAGCAGCTGGTGGTTTGAAGCAAATTTGTAATTCCATTGTACAATTAAATATAAATTGTGTGTGCGTATCTCCATCAGTCTCCAAATTCTGTCTTCTACATAGAAAATAAGTAGGTGATAAAAATAAATTATCCTCTCTCTGGCATTTTGGAAGAGTGCAAGTTATTTGTTTTAGAATTCTTTATTCTAATACGACTGGTTATAAGTCAAAATCGGTACAACTTTTGGGTTTACCAGAGTGGGTTAGGATAGAAAAACATGGGGAGTTGACATGCACAGCTAGCCCTGATCCTGTCTGACTTTGGCTTCTTATACAGCCTGGGCACTGCAGTTTGGGCCACAGCTGCCTCACTTACCTAGCTCTTTTCTCTCTTGTTTTCTGAAGGCTAGGCTAGACTCTTTTACAAGCATCTATTCTTGGTAAAGGGGTAAAAAATATCCAAAAAACTGATACTTGATCCCTGGAAACAGATGCTTTTACGAAGCACTGATGCCTTATTCTATAAAGTCTAGGCTAATGTTCTACTAATAGCTAGTTTGACTCTGTCCTGGTCTCGTTGTTCCCAGATCAAGTATCCTAGTCATGTGATGTCTCTATGCTAGAATGAATTTTACTGGTCAGGCAGCTTCCTTACTACCACAATTATAGAGCAACTCTTTTTCTGTATGTTCTCAGGGATTTTTAACCTGAGCTTCAGGCTACCCAAACCTAATTTTAAAATCTCTGTCTTCATCCCTTCTAGAAGTTCTAAGGCTATCATCCTGTAAGCCCTGCCCTTATCCTGGCCCTATTTTTCTTAGTCTCACTTAGTTTCTCCAAACTAAAGCAAACTTACTTAGCTAGGTCTTAAGGCTGGCTGACATTTTGGTGAAGTTGTCTTCTTCACCTGTGAGTCTAGCTTTACAATTAGATTGGTCTCTATGGTGTCCAAGTGGCAGGTTTGACAGAGATCTATTTCTTCACTGGAATGTGCCTCTTGTGTGAGTCAACAGAAAATACCTCCTCTGTTTTTTTTTTTTTTAATTAATGTATTTTAGTAATTTCTGTACCCAATGTGGAGCTTGAACTCATGATCCCAAGATCAAGAGTTCTGTGCTCTGCCAACTGTGCCAGCCAGGCACCCCACTTTATCTGTTTTTGTTTAAAATTCTTGCATCCCTAGTAGACTTCTTATCAGGTCCTGTTTTATTAGACAAAAAATACTTCCATTTTTCTCACGCCCAGGTCCCAGTGAAAGATCACATCTTTCTTGGTGTATTCATCTTCTTTTTCATTTGGATAATTCATTATGATTCTCCCAGGGGAGTCACCTCTTCCCAGCATGTCATCACAGTTTTTCTGTAGCCAGACACTTCATGAGATTGTAGGAATGGATTCATCTACAGGTAAACTAGTTCATTGAGTTAGTAGACAAGGATTACTATTATTATTATAGGGGTGCCTAAATGACTAAATAAGCATCCAAATCTTGATTTTG
Organism: Canis aureus; assembly: GCF_053574225.1. NCBI lineage: Eukaryota > Metazoa > Chordata > Mammalia > Carnivora > Canidae > Canis > Canis aureus. The sequence continues at coordinate 43,386,602 of NC_135615.1, forward strand.
GCTCAGGTTGTGATCTCAGGGTCATCAGATTGAGCCCTGTGCCAAGCTCTGTGCTCAGCATAGAGTCTGCTTGAGATTCTCTCTTTCTTCTTCCTCTGCCCCTCCTCCCATTCATGCTCCTGAAAGAAAGAAAGAAGGAAGGAAGGAAGGAAGGAAGGAAGGAAGGAAGGAAGGAAAGAAAGAAAGAAAGAAAGAAAGAAAGAAAGAAAGAAAGAAAGAAAGAAAGAAAGAAAGAAAGAATTTTTAAAAAGATAATTATTTTAAGTATGTTAAGGAAAACAGAGGGCAAGATGAAATGGGCAGAAAAGAATTTGATTGGGTGATGCCTAGTTGGCTCAGTGGTTGAGCATCTGCTCTTGCCTTAGGGTGTGGTCCCAGAGTTCTGGGATAGAGTCCCACACTGGGCTCCCCTCGAGGAGCCTGCTTCTCCCTCTGCCTGTGTCTTTGCCTCTCTCTGTGTGTCTCTCATGAATAAAAAATAAAATATATTTTTAAAAAAATTATCAGCGTGCCTGAGTGGCTCAGTTAGTTAAGTCATCCAACTCTTATTTTAAGTTCAGGTCATGATCTCAGGATTGTGAGATCTCACCCTGGGTCAGGCTTCCTGCTCAGCCTGGAATCTGCTTGGTATTCTCTCCCTAAGCCCTCTGCCCCTCCATGTCTGGCTGTGTGCTCTCTCCTAAAAAATCGTTTTTATCAAACAATTGAAGTCTATAAAAAATAATCAAATGATCATATTGTAATTGAAAAATCTCTAAAATCACAGTCATTGAATGACTTTAACAGCAATTGGAATATAACAAAAGATAGGATTAGTGAACTTGAAGACAGATCAATAGAAACTATCCAAACTGAATCCCAGATAAAAAAATCATGGCAGGAGGGAAGCACAGAACATAAAATAATGTGTAGTGTACAAAGAAACTGATATACATGAAACTGGAGTTCCAGAAGGAGAGGAGAGAGAGAATAATTCTGAGGCAGTACTTACAGAGATGATGCTGGAGAAGTTACCAAAGCTAATAAAAAAGTTAACAGACTCCTAAAGCTCAGTGAACCTCAAGCAAGATGCATATGTGTTAAAACAACAACAATAACAACACTAAGCACATCATAGGCACACTGCTGATGTCCAACAATCCAGAGAAAAATCATAAAAGTAGGAATGTGTGTGGTGGAAGTGAAAGACATAGGAACTTTCAAAACAGCAAGAATAAGATTTATGGCTGACTTTTTAGTAGAACTCAAGAAAGCCAAAGTACAGTAGAATGGCATCTTTAAAGTGCTGAAAGAAAAAGCAGAAATTGCAAACCTAGAATTCTATATTTTGTGAAGATATCACTAAAAGAAATGAAGGTGAAAAAAATGAGAGTGAAATAAAGATGTTTAAAACATCAGCCAAAAGCTGAAGGAATTCATTGCTAGCAGATTTTTACTATAACAAATACCTGCAATAGTAATAATAATGTTTTGGTGTTTAGAATGGATATAGAAGTGAAATATGTAAGAACATATTTAACACAAAGGAAGAGAGTAAAATGGGAGTAAAATGAAGTTAATTGTTGAAGTGGTTATTGTCTTATTTGCAACAATGGGACTTTAATTTATGAAGATAACTGAGTGACCACACAGAGTCCAGTGTGGCTGTTGGGAGGCGATTTATTACATTTCCTGAGAGAAAAGGACACATCATTCTGTGCAAGACCACATGAGGAGCACCAATATTCTATCAGGAGGCAGAAGCAGGCATGAGGGGAAAGCCTAGGTCAGAAACTTTATTGGTGTTTCCATGGGAAAGGCAAGGGAGAGCCAAGTAAACAGCTTAAGAGTTGGCTCATTTGAATAATTCCAGGGGGCTTTGGGCTATAGCGGTGGTCTCCAGTTGCCTGGTACCTGGCCCCTGGGATGGTTTAGGACAGAGGACATTTGGCTTGATGTGTGAGAGTTAGATAAACAGGGTCATTGGTATAAACTCTGGATTGGTTTATTTGCATGTGAAAGGCATGATCTAGGCTGGCTAAGCCCCTTTCTATCTCCAAGAACTGGCTTCAGTGGGAAGTACACTCTCTCCCTGGTCGACAAGATTTTTAGGTTGTCGAAACATCTCAAGATTCAGCAAATAGACATGATTAGTAATATTAATAAATCATGCGTTGTTCAGGAAGTGGTAAATGCTTAAGATAGAATGTGGGAAGGCAAGGGACACATACTTAGTATCTATACCAGTGCTATCTGGTATAGTAGCTTCTAGTCATTTATATTTAAATTAAATTTAATATTTAAATTAATTTATATTTACATTTAAATTAATTATTTATATTTAAATTAATTAAAATTACATAAAAGAAAAAATTTAGGGGCAGCCCAGGTGGCTCAGCAGTTTAGCCCGCCTTCAGCCCAGGGCGTGATCCTGGAGACCTGGGATAGAGTCCCACGTTGGGCTCCCTGTATGGAGCCTGCTTCTCCCTCTGACTGTGTCTCTGCCTCTCTCTTTGTGTGCCTCTCGTGAATAAATAAAATCTTAAAAAAAAAATTAGTTCCTTAGCCACATTAGCCATATTCAAGTGCTCAGTAACCACACGTGGCTAGTGGCTGCCACATTGCAGTGCACTACACTACTCTAGGGTAATCACTAAAAGAATAATATAAAACAGTTTAAGTTAATAGAGTAGATACATGGAATAAGAAAAATACTTGATTAATGCAAATGAGATTTAGTGGGAAAAGGAACCAAGAGCTGATAGGACAGCTAGAAAACACATAGCAAGATAGTATACTTAACTCCATCTATATCTAAGAAGACTTAAAACACTGGAGTTAAAAGGCAAAACTGATGGTGATAGAAGTCAGAATAGTCGCGCCCTCTGGAGCTGAGTGGGAGGCATTGACTTGGAAGGAACAGGAGAGTAAAGCCGCCTTGCAGTACCTGAGCCAGTTAGGTGCTGGGGTCAGGTGGGAGGCTTACCTTCTTCGCTTTCCATTCTCTCCTCTTTAATAGACCTTCAGTACTCTTCTTTTCATTAAATGTTCTATAAGGAGTATCCCTTCACCTTTTCCTTTTGGGAATGTTAACAGAAGATTGAAGTTGTGGAAGAAGAAAGTTTCTGTGACACTTTTTTTTTGTTGTTAACACCTGCTTGTTGGCTGGATGGGAAATTTAAGGTGGACTCTGAGCTCCTTTAATCAATCGACACCCTCAGCACTGTCAGAGTAGGATTATGTGGCTTCATTCTTGGTCATGGGATAACATTCTACTGGTGGGTGAAGACCAAAAGTACTTTGTGATCACTCAGAGGTAGATGCTTCTCTGACAATATTTTGTAAATTCATTCTAACTTTTCCTTGTTCTGAGTGGTTTTGGCCTTCTTCTTCTTTTTTAATATTTTATTTATTTATTCATGAGAGATGCAGAGAGAGAGGCAGAGACACAAGCAGAGGGAGAAGCAGGCTCCATGCAGGGAGCCCGATGTGAGACTCAATCCAGGAGCTCCAGGATCATGCCCTGAGCGGAAGACAGACGCTCAACCTCTGAGCTACCCAGGCGTCCCATGGCCTTCTCCTTAATGTCCTAGTTCTTGTTCAACTTTTGCCTCTACTTTTCAAACCCAATTCATTCTTTTAGGTGTTTGACGTGTACTTTTTGGGCTTTGATTCTTTTGAGAATAAATAGTGCAAGGCTGAGACTCCAGATTTTCACTCCCAAACCTGCACTCCACTGGCTTATTTTCTTGCACTAGAAGTTTCCTCTACTGGAAATTTTCATCAACCCTGTCATCATGGCTACTTACCTTACCTTTTTCAGGGCTTTGCTCTGTCACTGTCTCAGGAAGGCTTCCCTGACCACACTCTAAAAAACTGAAACCCTTCCTCTCTACTTTCCATCACTGCACTCCCATCTCTTCTCTGTCCATATCATCTGAAAATCAACAAGCTGTTGATTTTACTGGTTTATCATCTGTCTTCCTTTATCAGAATCCATGAAGGAAGAGATTTTCATCCCCCCGTTTTTTTTTTTTACCGCTCTATGGCCAAGACCTACCACAGTCTATGGAAGTGCTTAGTAAATATGCTGAACACTTGATGGTTCAGTGCCTGGCACTGAATGCTCAGTAAGTGTTTATTGAAAGAATGGCAGTGTAGTTCCTTTCTGACCAATCTTCTTGCCTTTTTTCTACCCTTAATTCATCCTTTATGACTGTTATTCTTCCTTAAAATGGTACAAATTACACATAAATGCAAAAACCATATTGACTAAAACCTACAAATTCACCCTGTTGAAGTGTATGATTCAGTGGTTTTCAGAGTTGTGTAACTACCATCACAATCTAATTTGGGAACATTTTCATCTCCCCAGAAGGAAACACCATTCGCCTTTATACCCCAGCCTCTGGAAACCACTAATGTTATTTCTGTTTTTATGAATTTGCCTATTCTGGGCATTTCGTATAAATAGAATCATATGATACGTGGTCTTTTGTGACTGGCTTCTTTCATTAAGCTTATTTCTATGGTTCATCCACGTTTTAGTATGCATTTAGTACCTTATTTCTTTTTATGGCCAAATTATATTCCACTGTACGGATATAGTATATTGACACTTTTAAAATTCATTCACTGCCTGATAGACATGAATTGTTCACACTTTCTGGCTTTTGTGAATCATGCTGTTGTGACTATACATGCACAGTTTTTTAATTGAAGTATAATTAATATGCTATATCCTACTAGTTTCAGGTGTTTATCCTAGTGACTTGATATTTTTATACATTATGAAATGACCCTGTAAAAAAGTATTTTACCATCTGTCACTGTACAAAGTTGTTACATGGGCTGCGTGGGTGCCTCAGTTGGGTAAGTGTCTGCCTTTGGCTCAGGTCATGATCCCAGGGTCCTGTTCAGTGGGGAATCTGCTTCTCCCTCTTTCTTTGCCCTTCCCCTGCTTGTGCTCTCTGTCAAATAAATAAAATCTTAATTATTGACTGTATTCCGTATGCTTTACATTGTATTTTCTTGACATTTATAACCATAAGTTTTTACCTCTTAAACCCTTTCCCCTATTTCACTTGCCCTCCCAACTCCCTTTTCTCTATGTCATTGCCAACTTATTTTTTATCTGTTTGATAATAGCCAATCTGATGGGTGTGAAGTGATACCTTGTGGTGGTTTTGACTTGCACTTCTGCATAACTAGTGATGTTGAGCATCTTTTCATGAGTCTGCTGGCCATCCGGATGTCAGTTTTCTAGAAAAACGTCTATTGTTTGGATACTAACCCTTTATCAGATGTATGATTTGCCAATATCTTCTTCCATTCATTACGTTGTCTTTTTATTGTGTTATTGGTTTCTTTCATTGTTTAAAAGATTTTTCATTTGATGTAATCTCATTTGTTTGTTTCAGCTTTTGTTTCCCTTGCCTGGGGAGATTGGTCCAAAAAAATATTGCTGAAACTAATTGTCAGCACCCCTGAGGCTAATATTATTCTTATGGTCCGCTGGTTATTTCTATTTTGTCTAGAAGTCACAGGGATTCCTGGGTGGCTCAGCGTTTAAGCATCTGCCTTTGGCTCAGGGTGTGATCCTGGGGTCCCGGGATCGAGTCCCACATTGGGCTTCTTGTGTGGAGCCTGCTTCTCCCTCTGTGTCTCTACCTCTCTCTCTTTTGTCTAGAAGTCAGTGGAGCTCTTCCCATCCTAAAGTATCTCATTCTTCAACCTCTTAGGTTTTGTTTCCTCATCACTTCTATAGAGTACTCTTCATCTGGTGCACCGACCTTTTAGTTTGTATTCATTCTCTAAAAATTAGGCTTTGGGTGTGTGTAGGAGAGTTTATGTAGCAGACCTCTGGTTGCTATCTTGAGAAGGGCCTGCTTGCAGGGTTGGCTCTTGGCTGGAGCCTGACCACTTGGCTTTTGAAAAGTTCCATGTTTTTCAGATAATACTGTTTTGCCTGCTTGGGGGCACTTCATACCTGCTTTCCTTCTGGGAGTCTGGAAGTTTGATAGTTATGATTTTGGTCTTTGTGCCTACATGACAAGCCTCCAGGAAAATACTTGTGGACTGCATCTCAACTGGGCTTCTCTGGGCAGAAAGACTGTACGTGTGTAGGAAGCCTGTGTGTAGATTCCTCCAGATTCTATGTGATGTGTCGTCTTCCCTTGTTCATTCTGTTGTGTATCCTTTCTCTATAATCAACTATAGCCTCTGAGTCCTGCGAGTTCTAGTCAATCTTCAAATGTATGGGTGGCTGTGGGACCTGTGACCGTGTCCTTCTTTGTCACCCTTAATTCATCGGCTCTCTAAAGTTTGATCTCTTTATATGGTAGTCTTTCTTAGTCCATAACATTTGTTGACAATACTCTTGCTTCCAGAAACTCAGACATCCACAAGAAACTGCAGTCATATTTGATATACTCCTTCCTTGTTCTCCGTTCCCTCACACATTATGCATTCATTCAGCAGACATTGACTGAATGCCCGTATGTACCAGGGACTGTGCTCAGTCTACGTTAGTGAGTAAAACAGTGGTGCAGCAGATGGTCTAGTGGGAGAAGTCAGAAAGCAGATGTTACATGTTGAGAAAAGTACTCTGTTGTAATAATAATGAAAAGGGCACATGTACTTCAGGGAGGTTGGTCAGTGAGGAAATCAGTAGGGTGGTCTGTGGAGACAGCATTGATGCAGGGTAAGGTCTCTGGTAAAGAACACAAGCAGTACTTTATGGCAGAGAATAGCATGTGCAAATGTTTAAAAAGCCACTTGGAATCTTCTAGGATTCAAAAGGATCCTGGTGTAGCTGGGGCACTGTAAGAAATCTGGGAGAGGAGGAAAGGAAGTTGGAGGGTAGTGAGGAACAGAACTTCGTAGGTCATGGTTAGAAGTTTATATTTTAAAGGCCCTGGGAGACCAGAAAGGGTTTAAATCATCTAAGCGATAGGCATATTTTAAAAGATCATTCTTACAAAGATGTAATATAGATGTATACAATGGGGTATTACTCAGGGGTATTACTCAGCTATAAAGGAATGAAATCTTGCCATTTACAACAAGATGGATGGAACCAGAGGGTATTATGCTGACTGAAATAATTCAGAGAAAGACAAATACCATGTGATTTCACTCATGGGGAATTAAAGGAACCACACAAATGGACAAGGGAAAAAAGAGACCAACCAGAATAGATTCTTAACTGTAGAGAGCAAACTGATGGTTACCACAGGGGAGGTGGGTCAGGGAAGGGGTGAAATAAGTGATGGGGATTAAGGAGTGTACTTGTCATGATGAACATTGAGTAATGTATAGAGCTGTCGAGTCACTATATTGTATATCCCTGAAACTAAAACAACACTGTATGTTAACTATACTGGAATTAAAATGTGAAAAATAAAAAAAAAAATTAAAAAGCTCATTCTTAATAGAGAAGAATGGTTTACAGAGGAATAGGAAGGGGAGAGCATAGTTTGGAGATTACTACAGTGACGTAGGTGAAAGATCATGGCCTGGGTGGGAGTAACAGCTGAGGAGATAGGAGTGAATGGACTTTGAAATAGGGCATTCTGCAAGATTTTAATTTCAGTTGTCTTTTATCTGCTCTCTCCTTTGGTGCTTATCTCCACTCCCACACCTTTAAGTATGACATCTCTGTGGAAGATTCTAACCCGATGGCCCTAATCCTGATGCCACTATTTGACAATTTCAAAGGAATAATGATATTGTTATATTTCAGAAATTTTTATATGGTTCTAGAGCCATCGCACCTCTGCCACTTTGATCTGGGCAAGTTATTTCACTTGTGCCTTAGTTTCCTCATTTGAACAGTGGGGACAATGTACTGCCTACTCAGGGTTGTTCTGAGGAGTAAATGACTGAATACATAAAAGCCATCTGGGCACCAGCTTACATACGTGAGGTGGTGGGAAGCATTAGTTCTGCTGCAGGACTCCGCAATTTCTCTCTCCATATCACAAACTGAACTTCCTCTAGCACCCAAACTAGCTCTTTGATCTCTGACATCTCTAGTTCTGTTAATGGCATTAGCTAGTGACCCCAAACTGCAATCATAGTCGACTCTTTGCTCTCAATTCCATTATCACACTGTAGGCAGAAAGTTAAAATTAGAGATTGCTGCTAAGTAGTATTTTTACTTCTACCTGCAAAGTGAAAGTTACAGATTCTTTTATTTATTAATCAACAAATACTGAATACCTGTTATGAGAATCAAGCAGTTTGGGGCTAGATTCCTATTCTCATCTTTTTTCCTTCAGATAGAATTCCTGCCATTTGGTCTACACAGGACTATTTCTGAAGTTCCTCAACAATTTTGGCTGGAAATGAGGGGAAAATTCCTCTCTGTAATCAAAATGGAGTTTGAAAAGATTCTCAGTCAGTGAAACAACTGAAGCCCCTGAAAAATATTTAAGCATAGTTTACTATCTCAAAGTTCCTGATTTACTAACTTAATTATGGGTATAAAAAATGGTTTAAGGGCATTGATACCAAAGCTTAGGAGTGAGGAAAATGGTGTAAGCTGTCCATCCCAAGGTTATCACTAGCAGTAGCCATTCCTGCCTGTTCTCTAGCAGTACATCTTAATGTGTAGTAAACAGGTAGTATCTATTATTAATACTTATGTAAGTTTTTATTTTGGTTATCAAATATTAAACTGACTTCTAAAGTTGTTCCTTTTCACAGAAATTTAATTACAACTGGTTTTGGAGCTCATTTTCTCTTCTGGTCATGGAGGTCTAAACTCTCCAGGTGAGAAGGACTGGTAGAGGATAAGGTGTATGTATACATAGGAATCAAGACCCTAAGTTACAGAGGCTACAGACACAGGCCTTGCCCAGAGGCACATAATGATGAATAAAGCATGGATGATACCAAAGAATTTATTGTAAATGTAGTGGTTAAATACACTGCAAATAATTATCATTAAAAAGGAACTAGAAAATTACACATTTTTAAAGTATGTGCTTTTTCCACCACCTTTAAGTTAGGGCTAGTATACCAACATTTAAGTATTGAAATACTTGAGTGATGGTCCATTTTCACATAATTTCATGACTTCATCTTTTTTTGTGTGTGTATCCATATCTTCATCTTAATTTTGTTTTTGTTTTTTTTTTTCATCTTAATTTTGAAAGCAGTTGAGCATGATGTGAAGTTTCAATTATGATTCTCTGTTTTTATCAGTTCTGTAATGATCTGCAGAATCTTGTCATCTGAATGGAAGGAAAAAAAAAACCCATCAACAAATTCATCACTGGCTGAATTCCCAATGTATACATATGTGAACAGCATTCTTCATTGAAAGATTCTTCTAAATTAGAATACAATACTAATACTAGCAATATTCACTCTAAATCTACAGATGTCCACAAAATAGAATATGTTGCCCTGTAAATATTATTAATTATTGTTATAATTATTTGATAACTACTTTGACAAAAAGTAGGCTAAAGCCCAGAGATGATGCGATGTAACTACTGTCCTTTATAAGGAATTATTTCTTTAAAAATTCCTTTAAGACAGGGTTTCCTAACTTTTCACCTGGCTCAGATATCAGTTGCTCCATGTTTAGTCCAAAGGAAACAAAAACTTAACAGGGAAGGCTCCTGGAGAGGTGTCAATAGGGAAGTGACAGATCTCTCTACACAACAAAAGTATCAAACACCAATTAATTTGACAAACAGAGCAACAGAGGCTACAGTATTTGCTAAGGAGGTTTTGTTACATGCTGGAAACCTCACAGAGAGTCCCTTATAATCAAAGTTTACAATGCTCAGTTTTACCATCCTTTTTTCTGTGAAATGGCCATAAGTTTAGAAGTGAAGCTGAGAAGAAGAAAGAGTAAAAGAATCAGGAGGATAATTAGAATGTGAACAATAAGGCATTGTCTGGGAGTCTGACAGAATTCAGCATAAAATAAATTTTATGAAAATTTTTAATCACATGGACTGTAAGACTTCAGTGTGCTCTAATATAATACTCCAATGTTTAAAAATAGGTGGTTTTCTACTTACATTATAATCAAATACTTACTTTCAAGGGACATCTTAGGATTTTCAAGCTTTTTTCTTAAAACAGAATCAATGAGAACTCTAAGCTGCTTGAAAATTACGGCTATTTTCACAGGGGCCTGGTGAGAGGAGATGACAAATGGGTCAAAGTTAATTCCTGGGAGTGTGAATGTGTTTCAATAAATAAAGGTAAGCATGATACCTCATGATCTGCTTTAGCACATCTTGACTTTAATATAAAATGTTATTAGAAAAATAGAGGCAAATTACTCTCTGTAGCTTCTCTTACAATAACTCTGCAGGAGTAAAGACTGCAATTTTGGGGAAGGAATTAACAGCTTAATGACATGTAATTTACTAACCTTAAAAGTATACTCATAGGTAAGTGTGCAATTCAGTGACTTTTAGTATATTTATGCAGTTGTACAACCATGACCACAATCCAGTTAGATGATTTCTACCACCTTGTCCTCTTGGAGACAGCTGCATCTATTTTTAAAGTTGTATTTAAGTTTACTTCTCCAGTCTTAGACAAATCATGATAGCATACAGTAACAGAATGTATTAGATCTGTTTAAGCTGGTCAGTGTTGATGGGGTCACAAAGAAATAAGCTTATTGCCCATAGTGATGATTGGTCTAATTTTTCCAGAGAAAAACTTGACCATACTCATTAAAAGCTATCACTCAGTCTATGTCTTCTTATAGGTGGCACAATTGGCAGAAGGAACTTAAGTTTGAGGATCTAATAGTTCTAGGTTTAAGTCTTGCTTGGCCAATAACAATTTAAACTAAGAAAATTATTTAAACTACAGAAGTTAATAATAAGGTTATTAGGTTATTAAATTTGGGATAGTCCATGTATAATTAACTATTGAAGTACACAACACATAGCCAAGTTATTACTGATAATAAATGCAATCTGTAATAGCAATATAATTTGATTATCCTATTTTAAACAGATTTAAAACAATATAAGTGAGATAAAATAAGGAAGTCTCCCTCTTTAAGTCACATTATAGGAAGAAATTATGCAAATGCCAATAAAATTTTAAAAATCTGCCTCAATAGTACTGCAAGTAGAAAACTTTAATGTTATGAGAGCAGTGGTAGCACGTACCTGAAAATAGATCCAGCCATCAACAGAAAGAAGACGTTCCCGGTGTTGAACTTCGATATCACCACCAAAAAGCAAAACTGGAAAAGGGGTTATTAGGGTAGTTTCCCTCAGATAAACTCGGGTATACCTTACCTGCATAGGAATAAAGAGGGGAAAAAAAAACAACAACAAAAACTTCACAGCCTAAAAATCTAAGAAATTCATTTATGTTCCATGTAAGCATTTTTTATAATTTACTCCTACAAGTTTTGTAAAGCTGCCTTTATATTCTCATATGTGCATAGTCTGCCAACTTTATAATCATCACATTTGCCATCTGTGCAATTACACTATTAAAAGCCACTTTAAAACATTAATTGCAAGGGTGAATTATATACCTTGAACATAAATGAAACTATGAACAAGCAATTTTATAATGCCAATGCTGTAAATTAGCTGCAAAAAAAAAACTGTTTCATAGAGTCTGGTTTCTAGACCAATATTCAGCTATGGCCCCTAGTCAATAATTCGTCACGTTTTACATTTAAGTTTTATTAGAGGCTAATGGTTTTATGAGCCAGTGCTTGAAATTATGGATCCTTGTTATTTTACAGCAAGCTGTAAAAGATTTTTTTTAAAATGGTAATCTCTAAATAATTGCTTTTAAATTATCTTGGGTTACATTGTGACTCAAACTGTTGCCAGATCATATAAAGTTCTAATTCCGTATCCCCCTTATTTGGAATGCACATATAACATGTCTTTGTTCTCTGTTGAGGTAGTACCTTTTGGTGAAATCTCTGGGAACTGACACATTACTAAAGAATATCTATTTGCTATAATTGTCTTTATCTCAAGTAGGAAAGATGATGGTCAGAATGGAAACCTTAATATTTTTCTTTCCTTAAGCGAAAGAAATAAAGGACTTTTTTTTTTTTATGAGAAACTATACACATACAGATTTCAAATATGTACAGAAATAAATAGCTCAATTTGCGAACCAGATATAATACTTGTGGGACACCCTAACTTGTTACAACTGACTTCTAGAAAAATGCCCTGAATAGTGGAATTAAGAATGAGCACTTTACCTTCTCCTGGTATAAGAGCCATCCGTAAGTTTGCAAATCTCGATTTACTGAGGATGGATGTACTTGTGCTTTGCCTTGGGCTGTCTCCACAATGCAAGCCAACTTTTCTGTAACATCAACTGACTTTGTATAGATTATCTTCCCCACGTTGTCATATAGTCCAGCGGCCAGAACAGCTTTAAGAAGGGCAATTTCTTGGAAGGAAAGGGTCTGTGAGGCTCTGTTTTCTTCCCAGTCATTAGATGTTGTGGATGATGAAAATCCTGCTGCCTTAACCAACTTCATTAACTCCTGCTTTACATCCTGGATTGGTTTATGTCAAGAAGAGACAAGATCATTACTGATTAAAATAGAAACATGACAAATAACCCTCTAAATATTATACTGCTGTTTCCTATCAAAATTGATAGGATGCCAAATTATTATTTAGTTAACTACAGCTCAAATAAAACAAGGGAGGAAAACAAGATCCTGGTAAATCAAGGACTGAAGAGTTACCTATTTCCATATCCCAAGACTTTAGATGTCATAAAACATCTCAAAAATGTGAGAGGAATAAAAGTGTGCCTGAACATATCATATCTGCACTTAATCTAGTTATTTCAGTAGTAGGTCTTATCTCCACTCAATGAAGACAGTCATACAGAGGGCTAACACTGAGGAAGAACTGGAGAGGAATCTTGACGCTGGACTGCAAATACTTTGTCCACTTTGTTCACCTCTGGGAATCTCACCTACACCTTCATTTAATCTAAAATAGTTGCCTATGGGACGCCTGGTTGGCCCAGCGGTTTAGCGCCACCTTCGGCCCAGGGCGTGATCCTGGATTGAGTCCCACATTGGGGTCTCTGCATGGAGCCTGCTTCTCCCTCTGCCTGTGTCTCTGCCTCTCTCTCTGTCGCTCATGAATAAATAAAAATATTTTTAAATTATTTTTTAATATTTTAAAAAATATTTTATTTATTTATTAGAGACAGAGAGAGAGGCAGAGATACAAGCAGAGGGAGAAGCAGGCTCCATGCAGGGAGCCCGACGTGGGACTTGATCCCGGGTCTCCAGGATCCCGCCCTGGACCAAAGGTGGCGCTAAACCGCTGAGCCACCGGGGCCACCCTAAATAAAAATCTTAAAAAAAAAAAAAAAAAAAATTGCCTAAAATCTTTAACTACCTTTAGGAACTAGGTACCAATCGGCTTAAGCCCTATAAGATTTCACCCCTATAGGGTGAGCATTTTTCAAAGTAAACAGGATGCAAGCAATTAAATGGGACATTTACATTTAGGATTTCCTTTAGGTTTCTGGTTTGGGGCTTAAGAGACTTTGATTCCAGGTGAGAAAAGGCCAAAGAGCCACAACACCACAGGGTAGGTGAAGAGATAGAAAACACTGCAGTCCAGGGGAGGTGAAGAAAAGGATCACAGAAAGAAGGAGGCAACTTGGCAGTTGGAAGGAAGTGGAGTGGAGACAAAGGAGTGTTGATTTAGCTCTGTACATCTTGAATCCCAGTGAGTTAGTCCAGAGGTAGCTGTTTATTCAATTTATCCCTTTATCTACTTGTAGAAGGACAATATTGGAGATGTCCCTGCTCTTTTCTCAGCCTTTATTTTCTTTTTCTTTTTTTTTTTTTAAAGATTTTATTTATTTATTCATGAGAATACACAGAGAGGAGATAGAGAGAGGCAGAGACACAGGTAGAGGGAGAAGCAGGCTCCATGCAGGGAGCCTGACGAGGGACTTGATCCCGGGTCTCTAGGATCATGTCCTGGGCTGAAGGCGGCGCTAAACCGCTGAGCCACCCGGGCTGCATCTCAGCCTTTATTTTCAATCACACACACACAAAAATGGTTTAAGTTATATGGGAATAAAATAACCTTTTAAAATATGGGCACGGAATAGAGGAATTATGTGAGATACATTATTTTCTGAATACTTTTATAGCATATCTGTAGTAAAAACTGTTGCCTTTAGATGGTGTACTACACACCATTTCCTATGCACAGTGAACATTAATTATTTGCAGAGGAGTTCTGCTTTTTGCTATCACTTGTCTTTATATTTTAACTATATTTGTACTTTCTCTCCTCCAAGAAATAATTCTGGTCCTCAAAAATAGTCAAAATCTAAGTGATGGGGCAGCCCAGGTGGCTCAGTGGTTTAGTGCCGCCTTCAGCTCAGGGTGTGATCCTGGAGACCCGGGATTGAGTCTCAGATCAGGCTCCCTGCATGGAGCCTGCTTCTCCCTCTGCCTGTGTCTCTGCCTCTCTCTCTCTTTCATGAATAAATAAAATCTTAAAAAAAATCTGAGTGATGGGCACAGCTATTAGATTTTCTGTCCCAAAAGTCAGATTTATAAATCTGGTCACCATCAGCCACAGTACAGTATGATGCCTTGGATGCCTTTCCAGAACTATCATCCTACCTAAGTAGCTACCAACTAAGTAGGTGGCCTAATATTTAGGAAAATAAAAAATAATTTCACTAAAAGGAATCAAGGCTCTAAGGAAAAATGACTAGATTCCAAGCCTTGGAAGCATCTTATGATTATTATCTAAAACTGTTAAATGTTATTTTAAATCACTGTGTAATACAAGAAAATTATCTATTGGGAGAAACAACCAAACAAAAAATTACAAATTTTATTTATTTATTCATAGACACAGAGAGAGAGAGGCAGAGACACAGGCAGAGGGAGAAGCAGGTTCCATGCAGGGAGCCTGATGTGGGACTCGATCCTGGGTCTCCAAGATCACCCCCTGGGACTGAAGGTGGCGCTAAACAACTGAGCCACCCAGGCTGCCCCAAATTTTTTAATTCAGTAAATTAAATCTGTACTATGTGTCAAGCACTATCCTAGGCATTTCTTTTTCTAAAAAACCAAACAAACCCTATGAGTCAACCTTATGACTCTGAATTAGGAAACTGTTTTAAACTTACCTCTAGGGTTAACAGTGATGTTCTATTCAGAAAGTTCCTCCGGCAATATGCTATTTCAGACCGATAGCCTCCTTCTTGCCGTGCTTTCTTCCATCTAGGAAAATAAAACGACCAAAGTTCAACATGTTTTCAAACTCTCTCTCTCAGAGGTACTAACTAAAGTAAGCTTTAATTAGTTACTCAAGAGGGGGATCTTAAAAAAAAAAGAGGGGGAATCTTAATTGTTGTAGGAGCTACTAATTGAATTTAAGAATATGCACTGCGATACTGAGATTTTTCTTTTGTGTAGAATAGCAAATTATTAACTCCAAATATGAGATAATATAGGTACAATACAAAGTACATGATTTTTGAATTTTAGAAAGGATTATAAAAGTACCAATCTTTGAAGTAATTATACCTTGACAGATAAAGTAATTAGAATGTAAATCTTACATATATCTTTTTAATGAAAGTCAAAACCATTTTAAAAATAAATAACCTCAGGTCATTGACTTATTGACAACACCCAGATTATTTCTTTACCCTAGGTATGCGTTGTAGATCGTCAGGTGATCTGAATCAGCCATAGCCAAAGCTGATTTTGCAAGATCTGCCTCATCTTTCCGACCAATCGGTGTAGTAAAAGGAGACTTCTCGGTCATCACTGCAGCTAGTGTTGCCTATCCATAAATAACCAAAACATTTATCATTAAAGAGGTATACATGGAAGGATGGTTTGTATAAGAAAGCACATCATAAAACCATCCCACTTTCAAGTTGAATATTTGTTCTTTTCCAATACCTTTATTGTGTTCTGCAATAGCTAACATTTTAGTTACTTTGGGCTTCATTTTGTGTAATTTTAACAATATATCACTTTTAGACCATACTTATTTACTTTTTAAATTATGTTTCATTTTTATTATTATTTAAAAAGATTTTATTTATTTATTCATGAGAGACAGAGAGGCAGAGGGAGAAGCAGGCTCCCCACAAGGAGCCCAATGTGGGACTCAATCCTGGACACCGGGATCATGCCCTGAGATGAAGGCAGCTGTTCAACCGCTGAGCCATTCAGGCATCCCTTAATTTTATTTAAATTCAATTAATTAACATATAATGTATTATTGGTTTCAGAGGTGGAAGTCAGTGATTTATCAGTCTTATATAATACCCAGTGCTTATTACATCACATGCCCTCCTTAATGTTCATTACCCAGATACTTCCTCCTCCTACACCCATCCCCTCCAGTGACCCTCAGTTTGTTTCCTATGATTAAGAGTCTCTTATGGTTTGTCCCCCTCTGATTTCATTTTATTTTTTCTTCTCTTATGATCCTGTTTTGTTTCTTAAATTCTATACATGAGTGAGATCATATAATTGTTTCTCTAACTTATTTCGCTTAGCATAATATCCTCTAGTTCCATCCACGTCACTGCAAATGGCAAGATTTCATTTTTTTGATGGCTGAGTAGTATTCCATTGTGTATAGATCACATCTTCTTTATCCATTTTTTAAAAAAATTTATTTATTTATTCATTCATTCATGACAGAGTGAGAGAGAGAGGCAGACACAGAGGCAGAGAGAGAAGCAGGCTCCATGTAGGGAGCCCGAGGTGGAACTTGATCCCAGGTCTCCAGGATCATACCCTGGGCTGAAGGTGGCGCTAAACCACTGATCCACCTGGGCTGCCCCTCTTTATTCATTCATCTGTCCATAGACATCTGGGCTCTTCCCAGATTTGTATTTTCCTGATGCTGAGTAATGTTGAGCATTTTTTCATGTGTCTGTTGGCCATCTGTATGTCTTCTTTGGAGAAATGTCTCTTCATGTCTTCTGCCCATTTCTTGATTGGATTATTTGTTTGGGTGTGGAGTTTGATAAGTTCTTTTTTTTTTTTTTTTTAAAGTTCTTTATAGATTTTGGATACTAGCCCTTTATGTCATTTGCAAATATCTTCTCCCATTCTGTTGGCTGTCCTTTGACTTTGTCAACTTGTTTCCTTTGCTGTGCAAAAGGTTTTATCCTGATGAAGTCCTAATAGTTCCTGTTTTCCTTGTTTCCCTTGCCTTTGGAGATGTGTCTAGCAAGAAGTTGCTGCAGCCAAGGTCACAGAGGTTGCTCCCTATGTTCTCCTCTATGATTTTGATGGATTCCTGTATCACATTCATCACATTTCATTCATTTTGAGTCTATTTTTGTGTATGGTGTGAGGAAATGGTCCAGTTTCATTCTTCTCCATGTGTCTGTCCCAATTTTCCCAACACCATTTGTTGAAGACACCATCTTTTTTCCACTGGATATTCTTTCCTGCTTTGTTGAAGATGAGTTGACCACAGAGTTGAGGGTCCATTTCTGGGTTCTCTATTCTGTTCCATTGATCTTTGTGTCTGTTTTTGTGCTAGTACCATACTGTCTTGATGATTACAGCTTTGTAACAGAGCTTGAAGTCTAGAATTGTGATGCTATCAGTTCTAGTTTTTTCAATATTCCTTTGGCTATTTGTGGTCTTTTCTGGTTCCATACAAATTTTAGGATTATTTGTTCCAACTTTGTGATGTAAGTTGATGGTATTTTGATAGGGATTGCATTGAATGTATAGATCCCTCTAGGTAGCATAGATATTTTAACATATTTGTTCTTCCAATCCACCAGCATGGAATGTTTTCCTATGTCTTTGTGTCTTCCTCAATTTCTTTCATAAGTGTTCTGTAGTTTTCTGAGTACAGATCTTTTGCCTCTTTGGATAGGTTTATTCCTAGGTTATGGTTTTGGGTGCAACTGTAAATGGGACTGACTCCTTAGTTTCTCTTTCTTCTGTCTTAGTGTATAGAAATGCTGATTGTATTGTGTATAGAAAAGTGTATAGATAGTGTATAGAAAAGACTGATTTCTGTGCATTGATTTTATATCCTGCCATGCTGCTAAACTCCTGTATGAGTTCTAACAATTTTGAGGTAGAGTCTTTGGGTTTTCCATATAGAGTATCAGGTCATATGCAGAGTAAGAGGTTGACTTCTTGCCAATTTGGATGCTTTTTTATTTCTTTTGTGTGATTGCTGAGGCAAGGACTTCTAGTACTACATTGAACAGCAGTGGTGGTAGTGGACATCTCTGCCATGTTCCTGACGTTAGGGGAAAAGTTCTGTTTTCCCCATTGAGAATGATAATCACCGTGGGCTCTTTGTAGATGGCTTTTATGATTCTAAGGCATGTTCCCTCTATCCCTACACCACGAAGAGTTTTAATCAAGAAAAGATGCTGTACTTCTTAAAAAAAAAAAAAAAAGAGATGCCTGGGTGGCTCAGCGTTTGAGCGTCTGCCCTTGGCTCAGGGCGTGATCTGAGGGTCCTGGGATCAAGTCTCGCATCGGGCTCTCTGCATGGAACCTGCTTCTCCCTCTTCCTATGTCTCTGCCTTTGTCTCTCTCATGAATAAACAAATTCTTAAAAAAAAAAAAAGATGCTGTACTTTGTCAAATCCTTTTTCTGCATTTATTGAGAGGATCATATGGCTCTTGTCCTTTCTTTTATTAACGTAGTGTACCACATTGACTGATTTGTAGATGCTGAACCACCCTTGCAGCCCAGGAATAAATCCCACTTGGTCGTGGTGAATGATCCTCTTAATGTACTTGTTGGATCCTAACTGGCTAGTATTTTGGTGAGGATTTTGGCATCCATGTCTGTCCGGAATATTGGTCTATAATTCTCCTTTTTGGTGGGGTCTTTGTCTGGTTTGGGGATCAAGGTGATACTGGCGATACTGGCTTCATAGAATGAGTTTGGAAGTTTTCCTTCCACTTTTAGTTTTTGAAGTAGCTTCAGAATAGGTATTAATTCTTTAAATGTTTGGTGGAATTCCCCTGGAAAGCCATCTGGCCCTGAACTCTTGTTGGGAGGTTTTTGAGGACTGCTTCAATATCCTTCCTGGTTTGGGGTCTGTTCAGATTTTCTATTTCTTTGTTTCAATTTTGGTAGTTTATATGTCTCTAGGAATGCATCCATTTCTTCCAGGTTGCCTAACTTGTTGGCATATAGTTGCTTATAGTATGTTTTTATAATTGTATTTCTTCGGTGTTGGTTGTGATCTTTCCTCTTATTTGAGCCCTTTCTCTTTTTTTTTTTGGTAAGTCTGGCCAAGGGGTTTATCAATCTTTGAGGAGGTCACATCAGAATCAAAGACAAAAACCTGAGTTTGTGTATAGGGATTTATAGTTTGTCACACAGTTAGAAGCAATCCCAGAACCACAGCTCATCTATCTTGACTTTTAACCTACTCAATTTCCATTGCCTGAAATGCTCTTTAAATAATTTAAAAATAATTTGGAGTGCCTCATGACCCATTTGTGGTTGTTGAAGTTTTTCAGATCAATTATCAGGACAGAGGTTATTTTTTGGACTCAACACAATTTTAGTGAGTATTCCTAATACTAGAGCAACAGACTAGAGTATGTTACACTCTCTTCATTCTATTTTTAAACAGCCTGATTTGTAGTCCCAGAAAAGGCCACAGACTGGTAATACTGGAAAGTTAAAATGATGCAGGTATATGAGCCCCAAGATTCAGAAAGAGGCACAAAATTAGTTAACTCTGAATAATTTGATAAAATAGAAATGCTAGTAATTGCTGGCTCAGAGAGAGAGACAATGTAGAAAAAGAGAAGAAAGAGTTTGATTCTTCATAGAAAAGTCTGTGGAGCTCAAAGCTTTCTAAGAATCATCTACTATAAAGGGGTGCCTGGGTGGCCAGTCGATTGAGCATTGGACACTTGATTTTAGCTCAGGGTCATAGGAACCCCGGTCAGGCTCTGTGCTGGAAGTGATGCCTGCTTAAGATTTTCTCTTTCTGTCCACATCCCCCTCCAGCTTGCTTGATCTCTCAAGGGGGAAAAAAAAAATCTATGTATTCAATTAAATATTTCAAGTGGGATTTTTGATAGTAAAAGTCTAGACAAGCCAAACCCATTTACAAAATAGTACCTATGGTAGTATACTTAAGGAAATGAATAAATATTACCTTGTATATAACTATAAAAAGTTAAAAATTATTTCCAAACTTAGTAATTTCTCAGCCCAAATGATAGTTAAAGTGAAGAAGAGCAACATTCATCTTACCACTGGGTCAAGGCAGCCAAATATGGCACCAAATATGAGCATCTTGCCAATCTTGACATTCACAGGCAAAGCTGCAAGGTGTTGGCCCAGTGGTGTCAGTGTAGGCTCATTTAATTCACATGCTCCAATTTTTCGGAGTAAATTCATTGCATTGCTGATTACTTGAAGCTGAGGAGGATCTAAGGCTTTGGAGAGGAAATCTTCAGGAGAACCAAGATTGCATTTCTGCACATTAAAAAAAGAGTGATAAATCAGTATGTTATTAGAAAGAATTGATCAAAGAGATGGTCAAATTGGAACTAAATTCTAAGCAAAGAGACATAAGTATCTGAGTAAGGCTATCTTATTTTTTCTTATAACTGGGAGCGTGTGAGAGACTGTGTATGTGTGTTAAGGATTGGCGTGAGGACGAGATCTTCTAGTCCATATTTTTAGTTTCTTCATTCCTGATTTTTGCAAAGTCAAAATCTAAGAACTGAAGGATATTATAGATCTTTCAGACTAGGAAGCCCTTGGTCTAGGTCAGGGTTTCTCAATCTCAGCATTGTTCTTTTGGGCCAGATAATTCTTTAAGGGACTGTGCTGTGCCATATAGAATGTTTAGGGGTAGTCCCTGGCCTCTACCTATAAATGCCCATGTAGCATGGCCTCCTCCTCCCCCCAGTTCTGGCAACCAAAATATCTGAAGACATGGCCAAGTGACCCCTAGTGAGCAACATTATTCCCAGTTGAGACCTACTGTTAGTCTATTAAGGGTGAGTGCCTGTGGTAGAATTTAAGCACAGTGTGTTACTTATAAAAAGATGGGGGAGGGAGTATTTACTCAAGAGTAAATAAAATCATTGAAAATGTAGAAAACACAGGGTAAGAGAAGTTTAAGTCTTCTGTTTTTTTTTTCTTTTTTAGAAAGGAGTAAAGAATGAGAAAATAGCATTTGAGTCCCTGTGGGATTACCATAATATGAAGACATAATTCCTCCAAAGGCACACGCAAGATTTCTGGGACAGAATAGTCCATAAAGCCTTCAAATCTGAAAAATAATATTAAACACTTCACCTATTATCAGAAATGCCACACTATGACGACTGATGTATCTTTTATTTCCAATGCAGTGTCATACCTTTCTCTTGTGTACATCCGGAAGCAGAAGCCATCTCGGACCCTCCCAGCTCTTCCCTGGCGCTGCAGAGCACTTGCTTTACTGACAAACGTCTCAACCAAAGAACTCATCTGACTGCTTTCATGGTACCTGAAGAAAGTTTTAGGAGAGAATGTTCAAAGGACTTAAATAAAAATCTGAAAAAAGCTGGAAATAGGTGATTGTTAAAATTACATTGAAGACAGGCTAAAAAAAATCTATCATAATTGTGGACCACTATTTTTCAAGTCATGTTTTGTATTTAAGTAATTTAGCACTTCACAAATTAAATCTCATACTATCAAAGTAAAAGCTTTAGATACCTCTACAAGGGAAAAACCTATTTAACTTAATTTACCCTTTCCCAAATTAATCTGACCATGGAAGGTGTTTTAATGAAATGCCTATCAATTATGCAACAAGATTTCTTTGAAAGAGTTTAATGCCTCTTAGTAGTCATATGCATTGCCAATATTGCTAAAGTTTCCCAATACAGGGAGAGACTACCAAGGTGGTCCTGTCTGTTTTTGCAATACAAACATTAAAATACAAACATTACTATTTATAAAATAGTAATCTTTTTATTAAGATTCAGGTAAGATTACCTATAAAGTGCCAATTACTATACCAGATACTTTCAATTATGAAAAATACTCATTTTCTCCATTTACATGAGGGGATTGATGATTATACTTACTGGTCTTATTATCACTTGCTCAACATTATAGATCAGAGATTTAAATCCAATTTTTATTCCAAAACCCATATACTTTGTTATAATCTCATAAATAATGTTTTTATAAATATATTTTACAAATTTACAAAAAATTATGTTCTGAAAACTTTTTCAGAGCAGTTTTCTACAAGTGAGTGGTACACTGGCATTACTTATGGGAAAACTCATGACAGGAAACTTGACATTTACTCATGGTTATTCTGAAGTTTCTTAACAGTTTCTCTGAGACTTTTTATTTTGAATAGAATTAGAACTTTTGGGATTTTCCCCCTATGATTCTATGATTTCTCCTAAGAATACAAGAACCTCAAACCCTTTTCAAACTTACTTATTTTCTTTTGTTCTTCCGGTATCAATTACAAATACAACATCTGGAATAGTGATACCTGTCTCTGCGATATTTGTTGCTAAAACAATCTGAAAATAAACAAAAGCCAAAAGATTTAGCTAACAACTTTCAACAGCGTCCCATCATTTAAACTTTAGTTTGAGCTGATGAATTTTAAAAAGTGAATTTCAAAATTATTTACAAAAATTCACCATCTATTTGCTATTACTGGGTAATTTTAACTTGTTATAGTTTTCATCACCTTAGCCTGCCAGTTATAGATTTTTACTTTTTTTTTTTTATAGATTTTATTTATCCATGAGAGACACACAGAGAGAGAGAGAGGGAGAGGCAGAGACACAGGTGGAGGGAGAAGCAGGCTCCATGCAGGGAGCCCAACATGGGACTCGATCCCGGGTCTCCAGGATCAGGCTCTGGGCCAAAGGTGGCACTAAAACTCTGAGCCACCCGGGCTGCCCCAGATTTTTATTCTAACAAAAATACTGTTCTCCTAATTCTAGTCAGTCATCTTAAAAATGAACTAAGAAGCCTGGGTCAGAGAACAGAGACAGCTCAGCACAACCATTCACAATTACTGGGAAAACAATAGTACATCAGTAAGATAGAAGTGCATTGGTGCCCTGGCTCTGCTACTTACTAGCTTTGTGACCTCAGCCAAGTCATTTTACTTCAGGTGACTTCAGATACTTCTATTGTAACTTAGGAGGTAGAAATAGATGATTTCTTAGATCCATTTCTAGTTCTAAAATTCTTAATGGTGGTGGCTGAATACTACAGTCTTTTCATTTTCTGTTGAGTCCTTGGAAGTAAAATATTTAGGAAATTCTCCATTAAATGTTCACTTGTGTATTGCTCCATCTCAACTCTGTATTTCAGTAGTGAATACTTGTTTTATTCATTTGACCAAGGAAATAATAATCCGGGTTCTAAGACTTAGATGGGACCTAGTGTTCTTTCTACCTCAGTATTCCTTTTTTTTTTTTTTTTTTAAAGAGGTAGAACTCTTTTCTTTAAACTACATCTTAGGGGAAGCCCAAATGTTACAAATCAGAGCAGTGTGAGAACCCAGGCTCTACACTGTGCTCTTTTATCCCCTTCAAAACTCCTGAACTCTTCTTGAGAAACTCTCTGCCAAGCATCTCTTCACTCAGAATCTTGAACAGAGGAGACCATGAAAATACTGAGACTGTTTAATCAGGGATGAATAGCCTAGAGAACAACAAAGAATCCTCACAGAATTTACATAGCTCTTGAGCTCCAACATCTTCATGAAAAGGATGGGAAAAGTAGTGATTCTTCTTTTCACAAGCAAAATGCATGCCACATTTTTAAACTGTCATTCCCCTAAAAGCCTTGTATCTTTTTTTTTAAAGATTTTATTTATTCATGAGACAGAGAGAGAGAGGCAGAGACACAGGCAGAAGGAGAAGCAGGCTCCATGCAGGGAGCCTGACGTGGGACTCGATCCCGGGTCTCCAGGATCATGCCCTGGGCTGAAGGCAGTGCTAAACCGCTGAGCCACCTGGGCTACCCAAGCCTTATATCTTTAATAATGCATAATATAAATAATCAAATACTTAAATTTCACTATTAGTTTCGTTTCTGATTATGTTAATCTACAGAGCATCTGGAGTCTGCCATGCACTCTAAGGCACTTAATAACATTTTAATAACTGTCTTTGATGTTAAAGAGTTGTAACTTTTTTTTTTTTTTAAGATTTTCTTTATTTATTCGTGAGAGACACAGAGAGAGAGGCAGAGACACAGGCAGAGGGAGAAGCAGGCTCTATGCAGGGAGCCCGATGCGGGACTCGATCCCGGGTCTCCAGGACCACGCCCTGGGCCGAGGGCAGGCGCTCAACTGCTGTGCCACATAGGCATCCCTAAAGAGTCGTAATATTTTCACAAAATATTCTCAGATCACACATAAATTTGCTGCACTGAATTTTACCTTCCTGACTCCAGGAGGAGGAAGTGTGAATGCTGCAGCTTGATCTTGAGTTGAAAGAATAGAATGCAGAGCTATCACTTTATATCTGAAAGTTAAAATCATAGTTCTTAGCAAGAGTTTCTCTTTAGAAGACACTGCAAAGAATAACAAAATTTATTTGCAAATAGCAATTAAAAATTTTTTTATTATGAAAAATTTTAAACACAAAAGCTCTGAAAACGATACAATGAAACCACATATACTCATCAAATAAAAAATACTTAAGACGAATTTATATGGAATATAGGGTTTAAAGAATTTTTAAAAATCTGCTTGGATATGATAACCGTGACAGCAGTAATGAACTGTATCAGGACAAATATACTAAACAGCCACTTCCATATGTCTGGATGATAAAATGCAACCTGTAAGGGTTTGGCGCTGTCCACTGGGTTGGGGAGGGGAGTCACCATCTTATTCTCAACCACAGGATTCCCTCTGCTTACTCATATTAAGAACACAGAACAAAAGCAGAATACCTAAAATTTTTAGTACATTAAGTGCTAGAATAGAAATGTAAATAATTTACTTCACTTTGGATAAAGGTAAAAAACTGAAAATTCTGATCAAGAGTTTTAATAAATAAAACATTTTTTGATTTTAAAACTACTTAGAATATAATGAAGATTTGTAGTTACCGTTCAGAAAAAAATCTTCTGTCAGTTGACAAGAGATCATATAACTGCTGAATATGTGCAAGTCCTGGTAAAAAGATCAACACTGCTCCTTCAATATTTCTGAACTGGGGACTTCTGTCTGGAATTTTTAAAGAGAAAACAAAATTCAACATAAGAAAAGTAAGGGATAGCATGTAACACGC
The DNA here is from genome assembly GCF_053574225.1 of Canis aureus. Classification (NCBI taxonomy): domain Eukaryota; kingdom Metazoa; phylum Chordata; class Mammalia; order Carnivora; family Canidae; genus Canis; species Canis aureus. The sequence continues at coordinate 43,411,875 of NC_135615.1, forward strand.
TAATAAAACATCATCACTTAGCAGAAGTTTCATCAAAACAAATGGAGTCAAATTAGAAAAAGATATATACCTAAATATATAAGAAGTTCCAAAATGAGATCAAGGTTGATTTTATGAGGATTCATGTAGAGAATAGCATGCTGGGTGCGGTTGCTATACTTTTGGTAAAATGGATTTAAATCAGCACTTGATCCAGTATTAACTGGTATATATTCCTATAAGAAATACAATCAGAAAAAAGTGAAGAGAAATATTAAGTATTTTTATAAAACAAGGAAAAAAGGAGGTATTTGCAGTCCTTTAAAACTATTTCATTTCACTCAACCTTCTTAAGTATAGCAAAACTTTTAATCTTGTCATGCATATACTAAAGTAAAGAAGAGCTAAGAAGGGCACCCAGGTGGCTCAGTGGTTGAGCATCTGCCTTTGGCTCATAGGGTGATCCCAGAGTCCTGCCTCAAGTCCTCCCCATGAAGAGCCTGCTTCTGCCTCTGCCTAGGTCTCTGCCTCTCTGTTTCTCATGAATAAATAAATATTAAAACAAAAATAAAAACAGAACACTGTACACATCATTCTGTGGCAACTAAGGAGCAGGCCAGGAGAGGTCATAGGTTACTATGGAGGGGGACAGAGGGCACGGGGTGGGGGAGGGGAGAGGAGAATTTTATGTAGGTTCCATGCCTAGCACGGAGCCTGACTTCAGGCTCGATCTCATGACCTTGAGATCATGACCTGAGCCAAAACCAAGAGTCAGACACTGAACCAACTGAGCCACCCAGGTGTCCCCATAATAACTAACTAACTTACTTACTTTATTCATTCATTCATTCATTCATTCATGAGACAAAAAGAGAAATGCAGAGACCTAGGCAGAGGGAGAAGCAGGCTCCATGCAGAGAGCCCAATGTGGGACTCGATGCCAGGACCACGGGATCATGACTTGAGCCAAAGGCAGATGCTCAACCACTGAGCCACCTAGGTGTCCCCTCATAGTAACTTTAATAAGCAGTTTATATCTGCCTCATTCCTATTAGATTCTCCTTTGGTTGCTGAATTTCAATTATCTCTTTTGAAATACCTTTATATTCTGAAGTCCTTTAGTTTCTATTTGCTATCTCTGGAATATTAGGGAAAGATTTTAGTTTTTGCTTTCTGGATTTATCTCCTTAATGAGAAGATAAAGTAACTTCGTGTTTCCATCATATTGGATATAAGCACAAAATCTCATTGATACAATAAAAATACTAGATATAGTACCACTAGCTAAGATGGAGGATAATTTAGCTTTTATGACAGTTCTAAAAATAAACATGTCATTGAAACTAATTCTCTAGGAAGAAGTGTGCTTGCTCTAGACAGCCTCACTATATAGTCAAGGCTGGCTCATACCAGGACAGAAGTTGCTGAGAAAACAAATGGCAAACAACAATCTAGATTTTGGGCCTCCCCAACTCAATACCTGAGGTGTTGAGATTAAAATAAAATAATAACAAATTTACTCCTAAATAATTAATCATTGCTATAAAACAATAAAAGTTGCCTCTTATTTACATGGCCCTTGATTATTTATGTCTTTTTTTTTTTTTAAAGATTTATTTATTTATTCATGAGAGATACAGGTAGAAAGGCAGAGACATAGGCAGAGGGAGAAGCAGCCTCCTCATAGGGAGCCCGATATGGGACTCGATCCTGGGATCACGATCTGAGCCAAAGGCAGACGCTCAACCACTGAGCCACCCAGGCATCCCTATTTATGTCTATCTATATGGCCAAAATAGTGTAAGAAGATAAGAATATCATAAACCAAAGATTAAAGAAATGACCTTTAAAATTTGCTCAAAATTCTATCTCTTTTCTACCAAAATATACACAAATCCACTGTGCCAGCCATATGATTTCAAACCTCTCAAAGGTTTGCCCTGGGTATCACTATCAGATGTCTTTGAAATTGTTTTCTTTTTACCTGATGCTTTTTTATTCCCCCTGCTTTGCTTGTAACATTAATGGTAATTTCTTCCTCTTCCTCCAGAAATTTCTGACAGTATTCTGAATCCTTCTCCAGTACAAAGCCCGTTTCTTCTACTATATCTTCAAGATGGAAAACCTACATAGATTAAGGCATATAAATGGTGAACTCAAATTCATTTCAGTAAACACTATTTTAAAGAGAATAAGGGGATCTTACCTTTTGAATGTTACCAAATGTTAATTTATAATATTATGAGGAAATTCTTCTTTCTACATTATTTGCGAATAGAAAACTTAGCTGGTAAGAAATGAATTTGTCCCTAGAAGTCTCAGGACAAATTACATCATAGTATGTATTTTTTATTTGTGAAAACTAATTAAGAAAGCAGTCTTTATAAGCTGAACCCAAAGGACAAATATTATGAAAAGAGGCAGAAAAGCAGCTTCAATAACAAGCCTAAATTTGAGAGGTTGGGCGCAAAAGGAGTTCCTTATTGCCAGGCAGCCACCCTCAACCTGGAAATAATGGTTTTGATATGGAAATGTTTTATGTTCTGTACTTCTTGGGTACATCTTTCAGCAGACTCCTTCCTTCCAGGCCATCCACCCTCAATCCAGGCAGCACCAGCCATCTGATTCCCAAGCCATCTCCAAGTCCTCTCCTGACTTGCAGTACTGCAGGACTAGGTATGGCTACTAGGCCTATCTTCTGGGGGAAATTCCCTGGTAGGAATGTAGCTTGTATTGATATACTCATTATAAAGAAAACTTACCTCAACAGGATAGCTTCTTCCTGAAATTCTGAGAATAGGGCAGTGTGTGAAATACGTAGAAAACTTTTCACTGTCTACAGTGGCACTCATTAGAATCAAGTGTAGATCAGAGCGTTTCTGTAAAATTTCCTTCAAGATAATTAGTAAGAAGTCTGACTGGACACTTCTTTCATGAACCTAGTATAAATGGAACAAAAAAATTAATTACATATAAGGTCTATTAAGAGGCCAAAATAATCACTCAAATAAAATTGGTTGGTAAGATTACGTTATCTCCTAAATTTCCCTTAGAAGCAAAGCCAGGGGCAGCCCGGGGGGCTCAGGGGTTTAGCGCCACCTTCAGCCCAGGGCGTGATCCTGGAGACCCAGGACTGAGTCCCACATCAGGCTCCCTGCATGGAGCCTGCTTCTCCCTCGGCCTGTGTCTCTCCCTCTCTGTCTCTCTGTCACTCATGAATAAACAAATAAAATATTAAAAAAAAAAAAAGAAAGAAGCAAAGCCAGGGTGACTCCTAAAGTTCTGCCACTAATCTCAAACTGTACTAACATCATTATCACAGGACAGATGCACTATATAGAAAAAGGGGGGTTGGTTAATAGGGATCTAGCAGGGTCTCAATGAATTGTCTAAGAAAAATGGTTTTTAATGCCCTTCTGGCACACACATTTAGGGAAGAACTGATGTGGTATATAGAACTCCCTATCTTCTGAATGTAACTATCTTCCAACTTTGTATATCCTGACTTATTTCTACCACATTTTTATTCTGTAGGATTTAGGGCAGCATACAAATATTAAGTATATCAAGATAACAAACTAAAACAGGTTTTATCATTCATTTGTTTGTAAGGGAGGCAGTAGTGGGTAAGTGTTCAGGTTCTGGAACCAACTGCTTGGGTTCAACTCTTCCTGGCCACTTACAGTATGAATTTAAGAATGTTAAAAAAAAAAAAAAAAAAAAAAGAATGTTAAATATTTCTGGGTCTATTTCTTATTCTATAAAACAAGAATACCAAATATAAACTTTGCAGAGTGATTTTAACAGTCCAATGACAATGCAAAGCCCTTAGAACAGAGCCCAACAAATAGTAAGTACTTAGTATTGTGCTAGATGCTGGGGCTGTAAAAATGACCAAGACAGTTCTCTCCATTTCAGTTTATAATCCGTATACTGTACAGTATGGTTTTAAATTTACATATGAAGGGTAGTTAATTCAGGAGGTCAGGAAATATACTAGGAGAAATTGCCATCAATGCTAAGAACAGAAGGCTGAGTTTGAAAAAAAGGATGGAGGAGGAACAGGAGGCAAAAGGGCGAGGAAGTGGTCATGTATAAAATCATGTAAAGGGGTGCCTGGGTGGCTCAGTGGTTGAACATCTGCCTTTGGCTCAGGTCGTGATCCCGGGGTCCTGGGATCAAGTTCTGCATTGGGCTCCCTATAGGGAGACTGCTTGTCCCTCTGCCTATGTCTCTGCTTCTGTGTGTCTCTCATGAATAAATAAAATCTTTTTTTTTTAAATAAATAAAATCTTAAAAAATCATGGTAAAGAGAGGAATCACAATACATTTCAGGGACTGGAAAAACAAACATAATACCTTCAGCATGGGACAGGGCAAGAGATAAAGCAGGTGAAGTACTCGGTAAATTGCTGTGTAAAACCCCATGACTTTGCCCTAATGAGCTGGGGCAGTGACAAAAACATTTTAGGGGCACCTGGCTGCCTCAGTCAGAGGAGCATGCAACTTTTGATCTCAAGAGTTTTGAGTTCAAGCCCATATTGGGCATAAAGACTAGAGATTACTTAAAATATTTATTTATTTATTTTTTTAAAAGATTTTATTTATTCATGAGAGACACAGAGAGACAGAGAGAGAGGCAGAGACACAGGCAGAGGGAGAAGCAGGCTCCATTTAGGGAGCCTGACGTGGGACTCGATCCCGGGTCTCCAGGATCACGCCCTGGGCTGCAGGCGGCACTAAACCGCTGCGCCACTGGGGCTGCCCTACTTAAGATCTTTAAAATAAACTTTTAAAGCAGGGGAATTATGTGGTCTGAGATTTTTTGTAAAAAAGATAAGTGGCAGGGTGCCTGGGTGGTCAGTTAGTTAAGTGTCTTTCGGCTCAGGTCGTGATCTTAGGGTCCTGAGATCAGCTCAGAATGGGGGTCTGTGCTCAGTCAGGAGTCTGCTTCTGCCTCTTCCTCTGCCCCTCTCCACTGCTTGTGTACTCTAATAATAAAATCTTTTAAAAAAAGAGAATGGACTATAATGTGGAGAATGCAATGGAGAACAAAACAGAAAGGAAGTTTAATTAGAGGTTTTTGAATACTTAAAAAATAGCCTCTATAAGGGCAATACTAGTTGAATATGGAGAAATATGAATGAATTTAAGAAAAGGAGAATCGACAGGACTAGGTGACTGGATTTATGGGATGTGGGAGAAAGACGGACGAATCCTAGGTATTCTTACTTGGGTGGTTTGACCAGGATCAGTAAATCAGACTGCTAATATTAAACTATGAAGGAATACCTTCCTGAAGTTGGTCTGGCTTTTAAATTAAAGTTTACCCTAAGGCAAGAATATATAATGGGGAAAAGACAGTCTTTTCAATAATAATGTTGGGAACTGGACTAGTTTCTACATCATACACAGAATAAACTCAAAATGGATTAAAGTTCTAAATGTGAGATGATAAAACTCCTAAAAGAAACATAGGCAGTAATCTCATGGACACTGGCCTTAGCAATATTTTTATGGATGATGTCTCTTCAGGTAAGGGAAATAAAAGCAAAAATAAACTACTGGAACTATAACAAAATAAAAAGCTTTCGCACAGTGAAAAAAGCCATCAATAAAACAAAAAGTTGACCTAGTGAATGGGAGAAAATATCTGCAAATCATATATCCAGTAAAGGGTTAATATCCAAAATATATAAAGAACTTACAGTATTCCACACCAAAAAACCAAAATTTAAAAATGGAGGATGTGAATAGACCTTTTTTCAAATAAGACATACAAATGGCCAACAGACACATGAAAAGATGCTCAACATCACTAATCATCAAGGAAATACAAATCAAAATCACAACAAGCTATCACCTCACACCTGTCAGAATGGCTAGAATTAAAAACATAAGAGTTAAAAATCTTAAAAAAAAAAAAAAAAAGGAAAAAAAAAAAGGAAAAAGTTAAATACATTATGGGACATCCAAATTATGTACTATATAGCTATTAAAATTGTGTTTTTGTAGATGAATGATGTGAAAAAAATTTTTTTTTTTAAAGATTTTATTTATTCATGAGAGACACAGAGAGAGAAGCAGAGACACAGAGGGAAAAGCAGGCTCCCTGCTGGGAGCCCAATGTGGGACTTGATCCCAAGACCCAGGATCATGTCCTGAGCTGAAGGCAGATGCGCAACCACTGAGCCACCCAGGTGTCCTAAATGATGTGAATAAAATTTAAAACATACATACAAAATACATATGCATAAAATATGCAAATTAAATGTTAACATTGATCTTTTTTCGAGGTTATGAGATTAAAAATTTTCACTTTCATTTTTGTAACTTTCTATGTTTGTACTATTTTCTAACCAAATGGGGAAAATTATCCAATAATCTATATGTATTCTATTAATTAAAAATCAGTGAGTGAACTTTTACTACTACCTTCTGAACTTGGTGAATTAACAGACTCAAAAAACTTTATATCAGGAAAAAATATTTAAATATTTCTTGAAGAAGGGAAATGCTATATATCTTATTTCTTCTTGATAAAAATAATTTTTTTTAAAGATCTTATTTATTCATGAGACACACACAGAGAGAGAGGCAGAGACATAGGCAGAGGGAGAAGCAGGCTCCTCGCAGAGAGCCTGATGTGGGACTCGATCCCAGGATCATGCCCTGAGCCAAAGGCAGAGATGCTCAACCGCTGAGCCACCTTGACAAACTTATGTACAAAGCTAATCAGTTTACATATGCTAGGCTACTGTGCCATTTAAAATAATTCCCATGGGAAACTTTTCTATTTAAATTTTCAATTTGTGCATTCAAATTTGATTCAGGGAGGGATAAATCCAGAGAGAAAGTGAAGAGTTCTCTCTTTTTTTTAAGAATCAAAATCCTTTAACAACTAAATGTAGTTGAGAATCAGTGTACTGGTTAGACCACAGACTGTAGCCAGATGGCCTCGGTTTGAACTCCCAGTTTCAGAACTAACTGGCTTTGTGAACTTATACAAGGTATTATAACATCTCTGTGCCTCAGTTTGACAACTGTCAAACAGAGGTAAGAATATATACTTCACTGGAGTGCATGAAGGATTAAATAAATTTATATATATAAAACCAGAATAGCATCTAGCATATTGTAAATGTCATATATATATATGTATTTTTTTTTTAAGACTTTATTCATGAGAGACAGAGAGAGAAAGAGAGAGAGGCAGAGACACAGGCAGAGAGAAGCAGGCTCCATGCAGGGAGCCCGATGTGGCACTCGATCCCATCATACCCTGGGCCCAAGGCAGGCACTAAACCACTAAGCCACCCAGGGATCCCTGTCATATGGTATTAAATCAGTTAACATGAGACACATTTGCTAGAGGAAATTAAATAATTATATGTTAAGCGTCTGGTATTTAAGATGAAGAAAATGTTAGCTAGTATTAGAAATAGCATCTTTTTATGTTTTTAATTATTTTATTTACTATTTATTTGACAGAGAGCAATTGAGCGTGTGCACAAGCAGGCAGAGCAGCATGCAGAGGGAGAGAGAGAAGCGAGTCCCTGCTGAACAAAGAACCTGCCACAGGGCTTGATCCCAGGACACTGCATGACCTGAGCTAAAGGCAGATGCTTAACTGACTGAGCCACCCAGATGCCCTGAAATTGCATCTTTTTAATATGAAATTGTTTTGAATTTATCTCAACTTTAGAATATACTCACCTCATCCACAATAACATGAGATACATTAGTTAGGAGACCATCTTCTTGAAGTTTCCTTAGCAAAACCCCTGTTGTACAATACAGTAACCTTGTAGATTCACTAGCTCGAGATTCCATCCGGATCTGATATCCACACAAAGAATTCTAAGGGAGAACACAAGGTTAAGATTAGATTCTCACAAGTGATCTGGGAAACAAGCACTAAGAAATGTAGCACAGGTGCTAATCCTAGGAGCATCTTAAGTAAATCCATCTATTAAGATTTTATTTATTTATTCATGAAAGACAGAGGGAGAGAGAGAGAGAGAGAGAGAGAGAGAGAGAAAGAGAGAGGCAGAGACACAGGCAGAGGGAGAAGCAGGCTCCACGCCGGGAGCTCGATGCAGGACTCAATCACAGAATCCTGGGATCATGCCCTGAGCCAAAGGCAGATGCTCAACCACTGAGCCACCCAGAAGTCCCTGTTTTGCTAATTTTAAACAAGAAATACTTTTGTTCTTTCAAAGTCTTGAGATAAAAGTTGTTCACCCACTTTGGATACCATCCATGTTATCCTATTCTTTTCGTATTTTTTATGGGGGGAGGGGCAAAGGATCAGGGAGAGACACAGAATGTCAAGCCAACTTTCTGCTGAGCACAGAGCCTGATGTGGGGCTCAGTCTCACAACCTCAAGATCATGACCTGAGCTGAAACCAAGAGCTGGACCCTTAACCAATTGAGCCACCCAGGTGCCAACATTATTCTTTCTAATTCAATTACCTTGGAACAAAATATTGAAGTAATCAGAGCAAAAATTTAGAGCAGTTCCTGAAATTTTCTAACAAGATTTCATAAAAGCTGTCACCATTAGTTGGTATTGTATCAGTGTTGCCTGATGGGAATCTTTAAGTTCCTTCTATTCCCACCACATTTAGTTTTCTTTTCAGTCATTCTTTTATTTGCTATGTGTGTACATGTCTATAATCTCCTTAACATGAGTTCCTTATAAGATAGAAACTATCTCTTTTCCTCTTATATTCCATGAGAGAAACCCAGACCATCTATTACATAAAACATTTTTAATAAAGGGGTACCTGTCTTAAAGACAGAGGCAAAAATGTTAAAAGACCAACATCTCCAGAAAGAATGAGGACTTGGAATTCATCGTCATTGGTTCTAAGCAATTTATTATTTCTATATTTTGCAGTCATTCTGATTAAGGTTTGGCTAGTTTTGGGTATGCTTATGTGGCAAAATGCACAAGAGATATTTAAGTATCTTTTCCTTTTTTTTAAAATAAAGGGCTTGAGAACAGTCTAGTTTTTTCTTCTATATTGTTTTTTCCTTCTGTTTACTAAAAAGAATTAATGAAAATCAGGACTACATTCCACAGAAAAGATCTGCAGGACTTTGAGATTTATGATACTACAGTCAAATGTCTATTTGTCTATATTCTTTGTTCTCCTTAGCAGGTAACATATTTGAATATTCAGCTATTAAAGTGGATATATTTTTTTCCTTGATATGAGAATTTTAATGACCAAAATACTAACAACCCTTTTACTATGAAGGAGGGTGACACAACACCCTTTAATGACATCTATCAAAGAAAACAGGAAAAGTGCCTGAGATCAGCTACTTAACAACTAGTAAGTCACAACTCTTATGTGGGACAGGTTCCATTTGGATCCCAAGAGCAAAGGTGACATGAGTAATGTCATCACTCACTCTAGTTGAACAACATCTTACCCTTCCTCCAGGTCCATTTTCACAGCCCAACTCGTCACATACTCTTGTGGCTAAACTCACTGCTGAGATTCTTCGGGGCTGGGTGCAGACAATGTTACACTTACTTGTTCCCCACTCATTTAGAAGCAAATCTTCCAATAGGAAATGAGGTACTTGAGTACTTTTGCCACTCCCTGTTTCACCTGCTACAACCACTACCCGGTGCCTTTTAAGAGTTTCAACAATCGAATTCCTATGTTTGAACACAGGTAACTGTTGCCTTTCCTTTAGAAGTCTCTGGTATTTTGGTGTGCTTTGCAACTTTCTAAACAGGTTTCTAACAGGTTCTAAATCTTCTGCTTTTTCTGATTCCAAGGACAGTGCAGAAAAATCTTCATCAGAAACTAAATTTTCCCAAGATTCCTCAGGATCTTCAGAGTTTTCTCTCTTATTTTCAGAATGCTGTTGCTGCTGTTGCTGCTGCTGTTTCAATTTGTTCAGAAGTTTGGCAATAAAGAGATCACGTGGTTTATTGGTTTCCATTTTATTTAATTCTTCCTTTTTCTTTTCTGCATCACTCCACTCTAGCCAAACATCTCGGTAAGTGGGAGGAAGTAACTGATGTACTGACTATAACAGAAAAAAAGCAGCAGTATGTTATTTTTACTAACTACTGGATACCAAAATTCAATAGGCTAGAACTTAGTCTTCCTTTTAAAATGTAATTTGTCTCTTAAACTAGTAAGTCATTACTCCAATATAAGATGCACATGCTTATTATATGCAAATTTATAAACAGCCTATCATATTCAGGCTTCTAGACTTACCAGCTCTGTGATCTTGGGCAAATAACCTCTCTGTCTCAGTTTCTACATTTGTAAAATGGGGGCTAGTATCTCCTTTATAGATATACTCTGAAGTACACTTTCAGTTAATGCATGAAAAGTACTCATTCCTGGAACACAGGTAACTACTAAATACATTTTTATTATTTACTCCTGCAGTGGTGCTATGTAAATATGAAGATGATCCATAAAGCATTTCTGAGAGAAAGCTCCCTCTGAGATGCAGGTATTTAAGATTATTAGTCAAAGTATTTAAAATGAACTACAGTGGAGTCAATCTGAGTTATTCTAATTCTGTGGTATAAAATTATTTCTACAACAGTTTTCTCAATTAAGCTTAGCTTATGATACCTTTTTAGCAAAATAAGGGAAATAAAGGCATTAAGAACTTTTACTGCCAGAAACTGGAAAAGAACCTTGCTTAGAGTTCCACTTCAACAAGGTCTAAAATTTCCAGTGGTTCCAATTTCCCATGAAAAAAGATACACACGTTTATTGTAAAAAAAAATGTTGACAATTCAACAATCCAAGAAAATAAGAGCTTCCTTTAGTAATACTTTAATTTTTCCTTAACCTGAGAGCTTACAACCAATATAACCTAAACTGAAAACTGCATTTTCAAAGCAGAGAGAAAATGTAACATTAAAGAGAGATAACATTTAGACATTAAACTGTTTAGAAATTCTCCTTACTTCAACCAATCTCGTACTACTTCTCTTAACCTATAAAATAGCATAGCTTGCAAAAGTGAACCACTGAAACGGTTCAGAGCCTCTGCCCTAAGGACAGAAAAACTGAGCTATGTTTAGGGGCGAGAGAAGTCAAAATTATAAATAAGCAGAAATGAGGATTAATCTGAAGAAGCAGTAAGTAAAAACTGGCACCAAGGGCCATAATTAAAAACTACATTCCATATGCCCATCCAGTTTTTTTTTTTTTAAGATTTTATTTATTTATTCATGAGACACACACAGAGAGAGAGAGGCAGAGACACAGGCAGAGGGAGAAGCAGGCTCCATGCAGGGAGCCTGATGCAAAACTCGATCCCGGGACTCCAGGATGATGCCCTGGGCTGAAGGCAGGGTTAAACTGCTGAGCCACCCAGGGATCCCCTGCCCATCCAGTTTTATGTTGGCTACATATAGTCCACAAATGATTTTTGAAACACCTCAGTCTAAAAAGTCTCACCTGCCCTTTCACTAAACGATAAAGAGCTAGAGTTGCTCCCAAGTGCTGAGCTTGCATGCCATCTTCTGTTAAGATTGTAGGGCACACTACCAGTACATCGTCTTCAGACTTGATTACCCTTACCCTGCAAAGAAGCCAAAGAATTTTTAAAATGAAATTAATGAAGTAAAACAAGTCAGAATTCCATTAACATTGAACCTAAGTTTATCTAATTATTTAAATATAATATTTCCACGGAAGACACTGAACCTAGATAATTAATGATCAGCACTATCACCCAGAAATGTGGAATGAGCAAGCTTCCTGAATGTCTACTTAACGCAGAAGAAACAAAGAGATTTTTCTAAGAGTTCATTCACAGTTAGAAAAACATACCTACATTTCCAGTATCTACCTACTGGAACTTTTTCAAAGGAAGGATTTGGACTCTTGGGAAGATTCTTCCTGACCCAATCGATCAGAAATTGTTTAGGAGACTTTCCAGTCCAGCTTCGAGCTGTATAGTCAAAATTTCTTACATCATGAGGTTCTTTCTTTTTCTCTAAAATGACAGACAAAGATTGATGCTTTAAAAATTATCACGCAATAATGTAGAATCTCTTTTGAGTGATGAAAGTCCTCTCATTTTGGGGAAAAGACTTTTAGAAGAGAACAAGTGAAAAAAGGAGAAAAACTTGCTCTTCTACAAGTGGTGTAAAGAAATCCCCTGATTGGATAGAACCACGGAAAATCTGAATTGTTAAACATAAAGTATCCCGAGTAACTTCTTGGGATAGTATGATATGATACTATAGTATGATAGTATCTATGATACTATCCATGTGATGAATTATTTAGGGTACTCTGAACTACCTACCACATAGGAAGGGTAATCTTGGAAAAAAATAAAAATCAGACGTAATTTCTCTGCTTAACAGCTGCCACCACCACAACCACCTTCATTGGCTTCATATTACATCTAAAATAAACTCCAAATTCTCTATGGTCCATCTCTGCCTATCTGCTACCACTCTACCACCATGCTCACTATACTACATCCACAGCTAACTGTGGGAGGGAGGAAAGACAGCTACCTCCCCTACTGCTCTGAGCCTGCCTGGCCTAATACAGTAGCCAACAGCCACAGGACAAACCTGAATTAACTACAATTAAACTTTCAGTTTCTCAGTTGCATTATTCACATTTTAAGCAACCAGTACTCGTATCTAGCTAGTAGCTGCCATATTAGCTAACTCAGATACAGAATATTTGTCAGAGTGTTCTGTTGAATTGTCTGCTCTAGATCTTTTCCACATTATTATTATTTTTAAAGATTTTATTTATTTATTCATGAGAGACACAGAGAGAGAGAGACAGACAGAGATATAGGCAGAGGGATAAGCAGGCTCTATGGATGGAGCCCGATGTGGGACTCGATCCCGGGTCTCCAGGATCACATCCTGGGCTGAAGGTGGCGCTAAACCGCTGAGCCATCCGGACTGCCCTCTTTTCCACCTTAGACTGCCAATGTACCATCTCCCTCCTTAGAAGGCCCTTTTATTTTTATTTTTTACTTTTATTTATTTATTCATGAGAAACAGAGAGAGAGAGGCAGAGACAGGCAGAGGGAGAAGCAGGCTCCACGCAGGGAGCCCGACGTGGGACTCCAGGATCATGCCCTGAGCCGAAGGCAGGAGCTTAACCACTGAGCCACCCAGGTGTCCCTAGAAGGCCCTTCCCATCAACATGTCACTGGACTGACACCTAATCATCTGTTGTATCTCAGAGCAAGTCATTAGCCCCCTTATCTCTATCATTAGAAGTCAGTTGTCTTGCTTTGATAGCACACATCACAATTTATAATTAAATACATATGTATATTTGAAGCTTACCTCCCCTATAAGACCATATGCTTGAAGGGGGCCAGGACTAGGTTAATTTGTTAATAACTGTACACAAAGCAATTGACATTATGAACAAAGATTCAATAAATATTTATGAAACAATGTATAATCAAAAAGATTGAAGGGACTCCTGGATAGCTCAGTGATTGAGCGTCTTTCGCTCAGGGTGTGATCCCAGGACCCTGCATCAGGCTCTCCTAGAGGAGCCTGTTTCTCCCTCTACCTATGTCTCTGCCTCTCTGTGTGTCTCTTGTGAATAAATAAATAAAATCTTATAAAAAAACCTGACAATTTAGTATAGGACTTGACTATATTACAAATAAATATAAACTATATCAATAATTTACTTAGCACAAATAAGTGCAAGATTACACACATGGTGGCACGGCAGGACTCATGGTGGCTTAAAAGAGGTACTTTTTTTTTTTTTTTTTTTAAGATTTTGTTTATTTATTTATGAGAGACACACACAGAGAGAGAGGCAGAGACACAGGCAGAGGGAGAAGCAGGCTCCATGCAGGGAACCTGATGTGGGACTCGATCCTGGGACTCCAGGATCACGCCCCGGACCCAAGGCAGGCGCTAAACCGCTGAGCCACCCAGGGATCCCCAGAAGTGCTGTTTTGGGTTGAGCCTTGAAGCAAGGGAAAGGTCGGCCAAGTAGGGAGTTAAAAGGATGAGCAAAATCACAAAATAACACATGGCTGTAGTACACAGATGGGTGAATATGGCAGAAAGGCAGATTGTGGCAGAATGCAGTCTTCAATACGATGATAAAGGGCTTGGATCAAGGGTTTTTAACAGGGAACTCACATTCAGATGTGTGTTACAGAAAGAATTCTGGCAGGAATTTGGAGGATGGACTGGAAAGAGATGAGGCTGAAGCAAGATACTGTTAAATTATAAAATGCTATAAAAGTTATCATAATTATTATTTTTCCAAGAAAGTATGTGGAAGCCTAACTTTACTGCCAGCTTATACAGTTTGCTAGAATGCAAAGTAACATCATTTCTCAATTTTATTTTCATTGACATTTTATTACTTACACCATGAAACACTTTCCCTTCATTTTACCTTTCTCTTCCTCAGTAGCAGCTACAGATTTTTCAAATAAGTTAAAGTTCAAAGCCTTTTCCTCTTCTGTGGCTACAGGAGGCTTTTTCCTTTCATTCTGTTGATGTGAAATCTTTATGGCTGGATTGAATACTGGATGGTCTTCTAAAGTTTCCATTTCTACCAAGAAAAAAGATCATGCTTTGTTGTATTTGTTTTTTTATGAGTTTACTTTGCAAAGATGTTTTTTAAAAAAGACAGTATTCCTTCTTTTTCCTTGTAACCAGGTACTCAACACTTCCTACTTAAAATTTGTGCTAGAAGTCGGAGGCAATTTATTTTCACATCACACATTTTAAAGAAATTATTTAACAGAAGTAGAAGGTCTGAAAAAACATCCTTATTAGTAACTAATACTCATGGAATTATATCCACCTGTCCTTCTTGAAGGAGGATGGTATTTTATGATATACATCAGACACTGACAAACTACGGCCTGCCAGTCAAATCTAGCCCCACTACCTGTTTCTTAAGCTAAGAATGATTTTTATATTTTTAACCAGTTGAAAAAAAATAAATATATGATGACATGTGAAAATTATATGAAATTTCCATTTCAGAATCCATAAAGTTTTATGAAACCACAGCCATTCACTTATGTATTGTTCATGGCTACTTTTATGCTGTGACAGCAGAGTTCAGTAACTGTGAGAGAGTCTATATGGCCTGTACAATCTACAATATTTATTTGGCTTGTTACAGAAAGTCTCCCAATCCCATGTATAAACTGTTAGACAAACTAAAAAGAGGCAATCTCCATGCTAGGAAAGCAAAAACGAAAAGACATTTACACATCTAAGAATTTGGAAGTGTTTACCTCTTTGAAATTTCCTTATTTTTTCTTGAGCCTCTTTTTGGCCTTGCTTGTTTTTTTCTAGTTTAAAGGTAGCTGCTTGCTCCTTTGCATCCAGAAGTTTTGCTGCAAGATGCAAGTATCTTTCATTCTGTTCCAAATAAGATGATACAGAAATTTAAAAAAGAACAAAATGAGTTAATCAACTGTCAATGTATTACATCAAAACCTATAATCTTTTGGGGTGCATGGGTGGCTCAGTGGTTAAGTGTCTGTCTTCAGCTCAGGTCGTGATCCCAAGGTCCTGGGATCAAGTCCCGCATTGGACACCCCATAGAACCTGCTTCTCCCTCTGCCTATGTCTCTGCCTCTCTCTCTGTGTCTCTCATGAATAAATACAATCTTAAGAAAAAAACAAAACACCTGTGATCTTTTGATCTTATTCTTTGTTTTTTCTTTTTTTTTTTTTTTTAAAGACTTTATCTATTTATTCATGAGAGACACAGAGAGAGACAGAGACACAGGCAGAGGGAGAAGCAGGCTCTCTGTGAGGAGCCCGATACAGGACTCAATCACCGATCCTGAGATCACGCCGAGAGCCAAAGGCAGATGCCAAACGCTGAGCCACCCAGGTATCCCTGATCTCATTCTTTGATCCAGCACATCTACTTATAGAAATTTTTCTCAGAGAAATAATACAAAGGTGCAAATTTGCAGGTACATATAAACAATACTGCAGTACTGCCTGAAGAAGAAAAACTGCAAACCAAGTGTGTACCACATCTACAGAAAAAATTAATTGGCTACTAGAAAAAAAATGAGAGAGTAAAAGAATGAGCGTGATCCATATGGAGAACTTCTGTGACATGTTAAATAAAATTTAAAAACTACAGAATAAAAAGTAAATGTGAGTTCATTTCTGTAAAAGGAAAATATCTTATTTTTATGCATTTTATAAATACATGTTTTTAAAGGACTGTATCGGTAATAAGATAATAATACTCATTTGAAAGTTATCTTCCGATAATCTCTTTCTTGTAGAAGAGTCAGGGACATTAAAAAAAAAAAAAGGCCTCTGGGGAAAAGGGAAGTAGTAAAACTTAAGAATCTGACTCTGCTGAGCAAACACAGTTTTTTTTTTTTTTAATTTTTATTTATTTATGATAGTCACACACAGAGAGAGAGAGAGGCAGAGACACAGGCAGAGGGAGAAGCAGGCTCCATGCACCGGGAGCCCGACATGGGATTCGATCCCGGGTCTCCAGGATCGCGCCCCAGGCCAAAGGCAGGCGACAAACCGCTGCACCACCCAGGGATCCCAAACAGACACAGTTTTAAGTTAAACTCAAATTTCTGCTTTTTTCCTTAGATTGATAAGGGACAGGTGAGATGCATCAATGTATGGGGTGGAGAAGATAAGGGCATAATGCTGCTATGAAACAGAACTATAAAGATGAAGGAACAAGAGATAAACTAAGTCTGCACATGCAGCTGAATTCTGGGACCACTCTATGTAGAACACATACAATACAGTGTTACCAGGTAGAAGGGTTAGCTCTCTTCTCTTCGTCACCCAAATGACACTCATTCTTTCAGCAGTCCTACCTCTGCCACTGATAACACCATTGCTCCACCAGCAAATCTGTTTTTGGTTTTGTTAAGCTTTGTATTAGGTAAATCAACAGTTTCTCTGGATTCTTGCTTTAAAGGTTTCTGTTCTTTTCCAATTCAGAGTCTTATTATTTTACACCTGAGGAAGTGCAACAGCTACCAAAACGGCTTCCCTATCCTTTCCAAATCACCTAGAACGCTATTCAATGTTCCAAACCACCTTTACTAAACACTACTAAATCTGACCTACAATATCAAATTCTCCTTATAATTCACCTGCCCCCATGCTTCGGGGATTCTTCATAAGAGGAAAAATCAAATTCATTTTTTAGGCATCAAAATCTTTTGGTGTCAGCTAAACTCACCTGTTTACTCCTACCTGGCAGTACTCATCTACGTTTTATGCTCTGTATAGACTCATTAACTGTCTAACACCCAAAGGCCCCTTACACAATTCCACTTCTGTACCCTGTTCATACTGTCTCACCCATCTGGACCATCTTCCTTTTCCTGCCCATGTGCACTCCCCATCCACCCTTCAAGTTCCACCCTCGGCTTTGCAGGCTTAAGCAAATGCTCCAATCAGAAGAGACCTTGTTTGAACCTCAACATAGACTTGTACTGTCCTAAATTCTTTTTGTTTGTATTAGCTTAATACAGGCACATAGTTAAAAAAAAGCTTATAGGATATAGAAGAGTCTAAAAAAAGAGGTCTCCCTCCCTTTCTAGCACCCCAGTCCTAATCATTAATAATAGCTTCTTGCAAATCTTCCCAGATCTTTTCTGTGCATACGTAGGAATGCAAATAAATTACACAAGTGGGTTCTGCAACTTCCCTTTTTTCTTTCTAAATCAATTTTACTATGGTATAATTTACATACAATAAAATGCACCCATGTGAGTGTACAAGTAAATGAGTTTGACAAATGTATATATCTGTTTAATCACTATCATAACAAAGATATAAAACATCCTCATCATCCCCAAAAGTTTCCTTTCCTGCCTCTGGATTCAAGCAACCACTGATCTGCCTTTTTTGTCACTACTGAATGATTTTGCATGAATGACTTTTCTAGAATTTAATATAATAATTACACATGTACTCATTTGTGCCTGGCTTCCTTCATTCAAGTATGCTTTAGAGAGTTGCTTGCAGTGTTTGGCTATTAGGAATATAAGGCTGCTATGAAATTTTACATGCAGGTTTTTTTCCCGGACATGTTTTCTTTTTTCTTGAATAAATACGTAGGAATGAAACTGTTAGGTCATTTGTTAAGTGTATGTTTAACTTCATAAGAAAGTGCCAGTTTTCCAAAGTGGATGTACTATTTTACACTCCCAAAATCAATGTCTGAGTGTGCCTGTTGCTCCATGCCCTCCCAATACTTGGTATTACTCAACTCTTTAATCATAGCCATTTTGATGAATATAAAATAGTATCTCATTATAAGTTTTGTTTTCATTTCTCTGACGACTAATGATCTTGAAATTATTTTTACATGTTTACTGGCCATCCATGCATCTGTTTTCATAAAGTGTCTGTTGTCCTTTTAAAACATCTTTATAATTTCTAGACAGAACTCTTCTGTCAGACATAGATATTGTAATATTTTCTTCCTACAATGTTTCCATTTAACCTTACATTTTTAGTTTCTCTTATGATACCTAGGTTTTTTTCTTACCAGTCCACAGATATCCTCTGTAAAGAAATGTGCCTTTTATTATGCAAGGAATTTAGCATACTCCCTCCCTACAAATGATAATCATTTAAAAATATTTGATGATTACCTCTTTAAACACGGGAGGACTATAAGTAACAGCTACTGAGCAGTTATTCTGTGCCATTGCTATTTTGCTATTTATAAGTTTTATTTTGTTTTATCTTCATATCAACTCCTAGAGGTCTTTCTTTCTTTCTTTCTTTTTTTAGGTAGGTATTTCTTTAATTACAAAGGTGAAAACTAAGTCACAGAAAAGTTAAATATGTTGCCTATGACTATCCAGCTAGAAGCCTAATACAAATTTCTAACTCACAGGGTCAAATTTTTCCTCCTCTTCTAAACTTTTAGAATTCTCACTCTTTTCTTCTTCATTCTGCTGTTCAGCATACCGCAAGATCCATTCTTTCATATTTACTTCCAAATTTTTTTCTTCCTTTTTGGGCTGAAAGGAAAAACAAATAACTGAAAAAACCAAAGTTAGAAAAAGGTGTCAAACTATCATTAAGTGTCCTTGTTTTACTATTTTTTTCTTACACTCATAAACAGGAGACAAATAAGCTTCAATAATATTACATACTGTTCTACGAAGGACAAATGAATTCAACATTACTTTAAGAAGCCCAAACCTGCAAAATCCAAAAAATATGTTTATATAAAGAAGCAAAAAAAGAAAAGAATGGTTAAACAGTAGCGTTATGCCTTAAAAACAGTGGTTTTCTGGCAATTATGCTGTCCAGATTTTTGTTTTTGTTTTTAGGCTTTACCGAGGTATAACTGATATATTTAAAAAGTGTACATATTTATTTATTTATTTTGTCTTTTTAAAAAGATTTTTTACTTATTCATGAGAGACACAGAGAGAGAGAGAGAGGCAGAGACACATGCAGAGGGAGAAGCAGGCTCCATGCAGGGAGCCTGACATGGGACTCAATCCCAGGACTCCAGGATCACACAGAGCCTAAGGCAGATGCTCAACCACTAAGCCATCCAGGCGTCCCAAAATTGTACATATTTAATGTGCATATTAATATATCAATTATATACTAGTTTATCGTAACGTATATTTAAGCTTATCATTTTGATGAGTTTGGACATATGCATACACTCGTGATCACTACAATCAAGGCACTAAACTTATCCATCATCTCCAAACCCCTGTTCTTTTGTTCATGTGTGTTGGTGGGAGTGAAGAGTGGTGGCTGTAGTAAAAACACTTAACATGTCATCTATCCTCTGAATATATTTTACAGTGTACAAATTTTTTTTTAAAGATTTTATTTATTTATTCACGAGAGACACAGAGAGAGAGAGGCAGAGACATAGGCAGAGGGAGAAGCAGGCTCCATGCAGGAAGCCCGATGTGGGACTTGATCCCAAGAGCCTGAGTCCAAGGCAGATGCTCAACCACTGAGCCACCCAGGCATCCCTAAAGTGCACAATATTGTATTAACTATAGGCATTATGTTACACAGATCTCTAGAACTTATTCATCTTGTGTAAATGAAACTTTTAACAATTAGACATTTCCCCACTTCCCCCTCTCCTCCCTTCACAGTAAATACCATTCTATTCTCTTCTATGAATTTGACTATTTTGGATACGTCGCATAAGTGAAATCATGTAGTATCTTTCTATGACTGGCTTATTTCACTTAGCATAATGTTCTCCAGGTTTAACCACGTTCACAGAGGTTTTATGATACGCAGATTATTTAAGTGTAATGCCCTAGTGAAGTACACCTTCTAGTAGTCATGCCTTTCTGTAATCCCCTTCCACATGTATTTTGGAATTGGCCACGTGGAAAGAGGAATGCCTGGCTAGCCCCCTAGCTGAGGCACTAGTCCTATGAGTAAAGAAACCATTTTGGATATTCCAGCCTAAGAAGATAACTTATGGAATAGAAGGACTAACCAACTGAGCCCAGTCCAGACTACAGAATCTAAAGAAGTTAATTGCTGGTTTAAGCCACTATATATTTGGGTGTTTTGTTATGCAGCAAAACATTACTAAAATAGTGACAGAGAAGCCTGGCAAACCAATGAATTATTTTCAATAAGCAAAAATCTTTTTTTTTTTTTTCAGTAAGCAAAAATCTTATGGCAACCTAGTATTTCTACTCATGAACTGTTACATGTGCTTCATTCTGATTTCATACAACTTCAAATGTTTAATTTTTAAATTACCTTAATCTTAGTATCTTCTTGTTTTTTGGTTTTAGATTGCAATGGAGGGGAAACAGTGGCTGGTATTTGAGGAGACTGGAATTTTGGCCTACTTTTAGGTTGCTGTTCTTCAAATTCTTGACTGAATCCTTCAGGAAGTGCATCTTAAAAATCAGAATAAAAAACATGCATATGATACATAAAACAAGCATCTGCATTCATTAAACATACACATCAACCTTGCCTAGACAAACAGCACCTTACTTTCTTTCTTCCATCCCTCATCACCTAAGAATAGAAATCCTATGATGAACCTGGCTTTACTGTCAAAGTAGGAATGGGAACACTCATCAGATAGCTAGCCCACCTCTTTTTGGCCATTTATTTCACACTCAATGTGTTAGGCTTCTAAATTTTCATAAAACGATTTGAACCTTTCCCAACTCTTTGGTTGCCTGTCATTGTATATGGCAGGATCCTTACTCAGTCGTTTGCACTCCAGCTTCTTGCCAAAGATTACAACCCTCATTAAATCAAATTTATCCAAAGCCAGGTGGCCCAAATTTCTGAACCCAAACCAGCCAGATAAGTTATAGGCAGGCAAACTTTGAAAATTTGTTGTATTAATTGCCTTGTAAGATGATTACTGACAACTGAAAGTAAGCACAAAATATAATTTCTTCTTGCATGGACTACAACCTCTGAAAATACACTGTAAAGAATGAAAAAGGGTGAGAACATTTGCAAAATAAGTAATTATAACACAATGAAAACATTTTAAAACTTGATACAAATGTCACAAATGCTGAAATTATTTCAAAAGGGTTCTAGAAACTGTTAAGAATTTTATGACGATACTACTTACCATCTGAAAGATTTAAACAGAGCCAATCCAAGGCAGAATGGAGATCACCTCCTTGTAAGAGTGTGTTAGTCATGGCATCTTCAATGTCCTTAGTCTTAAATGAAAAAGCTTGTAAAGCCATGTATAAATCCTATGAAAGCGAAATGGAAAAAGGCATTCTATTTTCTCTTTTATTATTAATTTTATTCTCCCACTCATTTTAAACCAGAAACTCTGATACAAATTTTACTTTAAATCTTTTCCCCCCTTCTAGTTAGAAGAGTTAAATATGCTCACCAAATGGAGAATTTGACAACTATGGATAAATTAAAAAAGGACTTGGAGACATTGCTCATATTCTAACTACCCAAAGGTATTGTTTGCAATGTAGTATGTTTCCTTTCATTCATTTTTCTATGACTTTGTAAAAACAAATTTTACTTAATACTGTAACAAGCATCATCCCAAGTTATTAGAAACTCATCACTTTTAATAGTTACATAATATTCCATTGGGTAGACATATCATAGTCTAATTATACATTTTCCTATTTGTGACCACTTAGGATGTTTTCTCTTTTTATTGTAAGTAGTGCGCTTCAATGAACATGTTCATACATAAAGTAAAGCATCTTAATGTACTTTCTAAAGCATGATCTTTAGAGCTGGGCAGAACTGGATTCCAATTCAGACTCTGCTTACTCTGCTACTTGCTAACAATCTCCGGTTATAGGGTCCTAATCTTTCCACGCCCAAATTTCTTCATTTGAAAAATAAGACAAAGTACCTTCTGGTATTGACTATGTCAGATACGATGTAAGCAAAATTGCCGACTACAGAGTCTAATATAATTTGGGGAATGCAATTGAGTTTTCATATCACCATTTTAATGTGTACACTTGTATCCGGCACAATTCCTTCTCTATTCTTGCTGACAGAAATGATCTACACAAAATCTCAATGGAAATTGAAAAAAGTCATTTTATCTCACCACTTTATGTGTGGAGAGGTCTTAAAAATGCTCCACTAAAAATAAGATACTTAAAAAAAAAGTTTGCAAAATACCTGTAATTTTTTGGCAGTCAGTCTTCCAGAAATCACTCCCTTGTCATTATTTTGCTTTTTATGTTCATTTATCACTCCAATAATTCTTTGCTCTAGTTTGTGATTAATTACTACCTGTTGAAGCCAAAAAGGTCATATCAATTAGAATCTAAATTATTAAGCAATATTTAACAATTAATTAGAAAAAAATACAATTTTCTAGATCTCTACCAATGAATCCAAGAATTTCAGTGAAAATCAGGTAAATAATTATTGTAGTTTAGACTACCATTCATTAGACCATATCTGTACCATATATTTAAGAAAAAATGTGACATGGAAAAAAGCAACATGGCAAGAAAAAAATCCTCTTAAAACCCCTCTTAAACCTGTAGGTCTCAAGATATTGTCCTTGGATTGCTTTCGTAAAGACCAATTCTTAAGTTTGAGCCTAAGCAAGCTGAATCCTTGGGAATGGAGTCCAGAAATCTGTTTAATGTAAACCACCCCAAGCACACAGCTTGAAAAAAAAAAATGGATGCTACACTAAAAAAAAGAACTATGAAGTAAAAGTAAAAACTATATAAATAGTAATAATTAGGTCACACAAATTCTTTTGGCTTCCAGGGTTTGATTCCTGCTTTTCTATTAGCCATTTTGTCTTCCATATTTTTGTTCCGTATGTTCTTTCCATATTTTTAACCTAGAACACATAAACATCTACCAACAAAGATACCTTCTCTTTACATCTTTATTGAATGCCTACTATGAGCTATGCTCAAAAATATAATTCAGGAATTCAGTCTAGCAGAGGAACCTATATAAAAAGATAAACTACAAGCCAGTGCAGCAATTATTTAAAAAGATTCATGAAAATAATATGGAACCAGTAGGAAAATTGCTGAGTTATGAAGGACTTCCTAGAGGTTCCAGAAGAGACAAATGGAGAAGGGGGAAGTAGGTCTTTTAAAGCAGAGAGGCCACTGACAAAAGCCTGGAGTCATAAATCATGCGTGATTTGGAGGAACAATGAGATTTAAAGTAAAATTTGAAGTGGAGAAGAATAACGGAGAGGAAGCTGGAAATGTATACTAAATCAGGTCTGAAAGGATGCATACACTATCCTTAGACATTTGGATCTTATCCAGATCTTCCTTAATTTTTTATGATGTTCAACATATGTGTTATGATTTACTTCTATTTAGTACAGATCAGCAATTAATTTAACTATTACAAAAATTTTAAATACTTCATAATTCTTATGCTTAAGAATAAATCTTTTTTTTCCCCTTTTCAAAGAGAACATTTCTTGAAATGACTCAAAACTCAGTACTCACTTTCAAAATAGATTTATCCAGATTAGCAGGACTGCCAGAATCATTTGCAGAATTAAAACTATAAATTTTCGGACCTGTATGTAACAGACAATAAGTAGTCAAGGCAATTTGGTCATTAATAGCTATTACATTATTTTAATTTTCCTCTAAAAATTGCTAAACATTAAATATTTTATTTCAGCCCTTTTCCCCACTTCACCAAATAATCTACAAAGTAGCAATATGACCTCTAAGTTTTCAAAAACATTTTACCAATTAGCATCCTCTAAGTTAATCAGTTACTTCCAAAGAGCAAAGGCCTGTACATTTTTAAAATGAAATCTATCTTCATATTTTACAATCAGATGCTTTTCTGCCTGGCACTTGGCTGAAGTAAGACCTCTCAAAGGATATTAGAATCCTGGCGGAGAAGATGGTTGGCAGTTCCTATCATCTCCTACTGATAGTGTCCAAGGTTGCTGTATTAGTTCCCTAAGACAAATTACCACAATCTTGGTTGGCCAATTATAGTAGAAATCTCTCTCACAATTCTGGAGGCCAGAACTCCAAAGTCAAGTTGTCATACTCCCTGCAAGCTCTAGACAAGAATCCTTTCTCGCCTCTTCTTGATTCTGGTGATCCCGGGAGTTGCTTGCCTTGTCTGCCTGCCTCCTTTTTTACACATAGCCTTATCTCCTGTGTGTCTGTGTCCCAATATCCCTCTTTTCTCTGATACTAGTCATTGGATAATTTCATATCAAGATCCTTGACTAATTATATCTATAAAGACCTTATTTCCAAATAAGGTCACGTCCTGAGGTTCCAGGTACAAATGAACTTTGGGTGGGGAGGCAACATGACACTACTCAACCCACTACAGATGTTAATTCTATTCCAACCAAAAGAAATGCTATGCATATCACTAGCTCCCTACCAATGAACAACCAAGGAATAAATAGTATTTTCAAACCTTTGGTCTCATGATCCCCTCACTCTCTTAAAAATCAGTGACAAGGACAAACATTATATAGTCTCATTCATTTGGGGAATATAAATAATAGTGAAAGGGAATAAAGGGGAAAGGAGAAAAAATAAGCGGGAAATATCAGAAAGGGAGACAGAACTTGGAAGACTCCTAACTCTGGGAAACGAACTAGGGGTGGTGGAAGGGGAGGAGGGCGGGGGGTGGGGGTGACTGGATGGTGGGCACTTGACGGGATGAGCACTGGGTGTTATTCTGTATGTTGGCAAATTGAACACCAATAAAAAATAAATTTATTATTAGAAAAATAAAAAAAAAAATAAAAAAAAAATCAGTGACAAGGGCAGCCTGCATGGATAGAGTCCCAGGTCAGGCTCCCTGCATGGAGCCTGCTTCTCCCTCTCCTTGTGTCTCTGCCTCTCTCTCTTTCTCTCTCTCTCTCTCTCTGTGTCTCTCATGAATAAATAAAATCCTTAAAAAAAATTTTAAAAATTTCCAAATTGTTTAAAAAAAAAATCAGTGATGATCCCAAAATACTTTTTGTTCACGTGAATTATAACACTGATATAGACCATATTGTAAATAAAAAGGAAAAAAATTTAAATATTCATCAATTCATAAAAATGACAAACCCATGACAAGTTAATATAAACACTTTTTATGAAAAAAAAAAGGCACAGTATGGTTAATTTCCTTATCTTTTAGCATTAAACTTTAATCCTAGTAACCTTGCTCATATCAATAGTCATAAATTAGAGCACATTTTCAATAGTCCTTAGCCATTTCTGTGAGGTCTCATCAAATGCTGTAAACCTGTTCACAAATTTAGCATATTGGGGATCCCTGGGTGGCGCAGCGGTTTGGCGCCTGCCTTTGGCCCAGGGCGCGATCCTGGAGACCCGGGATCGAATCCCACGTCGGGCTTCCGGTGCATGGAGCCTGCTTCTCCCTCTGCCTGTGTCTCTGCCTCTCTCTCTCTCTCACTGTGTGCCTATCATAAATAAATAAAAAATTAAAAAAAATTAAAAAAAAACCAAATTTAGCATATTAATGAGAGTTTACAAGTCCCCAAATCATTAAAGGGATCCAATTATTACCGTTTTGGAAAAGGTACAGGTGTATGAGTTTTTTTAACCAAGACTACACTGAGAAGTTGTTCCAGGTTGATGTGTTATTGATAGAGGTGAAATAGTAAATTCTTTTATTTTTTGTTGTTGTTAGTAAAGACTGAAGTAAGTAAGAAGCTCTGAAGATTGCAGTAAGCTCTCATTTGTTTCCTCCAACCGATCTACCTAAGACATCCAGTCACATCATTTCCTTGAAGTCAGCTTAAACTGTGAACTTCCAGAGGGCAAATAAAAGAAAAGCTGAGTTCCCAGAAAATCAGGAGAATGTACATAAATACTGCTGCACATTGGGGGTCAAAAACAGTCCCTAAAAGTAGGTATGTTTTCATTTTACACAATATGCTGAGGAAATGAAACAATGAGATCTTGCTACAGAGATATTACAAATTAAATCAAGTAAACCAGTAAGGCCCTTTCTATTTCAAATTCTTCTCAATACATATTCAAACAGCAAAATTCGAAGCTTTTTATGAGGTATTACCTACTATGAATATCTATTATTGTCCCTGGAGGAATGCAGAGGCTATTAAAAAGACTGTGCTTACTCAATTCCCTGAAACTGTTCTAATTTTCCATTTGGTGCTTTTTTGCTATCTTTTCCTGTCAGCTGCCAACTTTCAGAATGTCAATCTAACAGCTCCCTACCACCATATTCAAATGTGTCTCTTATGAGTAAATAAATAAAATCTTAAAAACAAAAACAAAAACGTGTTACTTAGGAAAAATTGAAGGCACCAAAAAAACCCAGATATTCAAATTTATAAATTGGTAAGCCTATTTTCAAATGCAATTCTTTTTTTTTTTTTTTCTTTAAGATTTTATTTATTTATTGAGAGACGGGGGGGACAGAGAGAGGCACAGAGACACAGGCAGAGGGAGAAGCAGGCTCCATGCAGAGAGCCTGACGTGGGACTCGATCCCAGGACTCCAGATCAGGCCCTGGGCTGAAGGCGGCACTAAACCGCTGAGCCACCCCTGCCGCCCTCAAATGCAATTCTAAGTCAATGGGCCATGGTATAAAGATGGTTCCCATTCTTTTGCCAAATAACGTGCACATGATTTATGAAAGTTACTTTCCTTGCTGCTTAAAGACCCATGACTTTGGGTCTTCCCATAAACTGTGGTATTCTGTTTCACACAGAGGGAGTTACTGGAAATCTACTGCAAGTAAGGATGTTAGTGTATAGTATCTCCAAGGCAAACATATTATGGATTTCAAATTTATAAATGATATTTCACAGAGCACAATACGTTATTCTCAAAAATAATTACACTAAAGTTGAAGCACAGAAAAAGTGATTTCTTCAAGATGACTCAGCTAATAAAAAACAAGCATCAGCCAAAAATCAATTTCTTGTTGCCCAGTACTTTCATAACATATTCCTTTTATAATACATTGCACTTGATTTTAATGACCCACTATCACTAATACGTTCACTTTGAGTAGCTAGTGCTGGTGACAGGTGGACTGAGGCACTCTGGTTTCTTTCTGAACAAAAGTATACATCTGCAAGGGGATGTGAACCAGCCAAGGGACCTAAACAGGGATAAATAAGACCCAGTCCTTGTCTTCATGGGGTAATTAAATACCTAATTATCCAAATAAGCTCTGAAAGGGAAGTACAGGGTATCCAGAGGATAAACTGCTACAACCTGAGTAGTCAGGTTCTGTGACGAAGTTCATATTGCCATAATCACCTGACTAATATGACCCTTTAAAAATGTAAACTAGCTAAGGTCTCTCCTACATTTAACACCAACACTAGCCCCCTTGTTCTACACATTTCTTCCTGTTTTCTTTTAACATGTCATGCTTGTTCCCATCTTAGGGCCTTTGCCGTTTTCCCCTCGACCTCAAACATTCTGTCTCCAGATCTTCTAATAGCTGGATATTTCAAATCATCTCAGCATAGAAGTTTCCTCAGGGAAGCTTTC
The DNA here is from genome assembly GCF_053574225.1 of Canis aureus. Taxonomy (NCBI): domain Eukaryota; kingdom Metazoa; phylum Chordata; class Mammalia; order Carnivora; family Canidae; genus Canis; species Canis aureus. The sequence continues at coordinate 43,439,842 of NC_135615.1, forward strand.
TCTGTTCTCAGCCAAAACAGACTGCCACCCAATTTATTCTTTACCAAGTCACTGTTTTCTGCCCGTTGTTGTACTTTTTATTTGGATGACCTTGAAAAATATTTATCATGGTTTTTATGAGTTCACTCATGACATTATTCCCCTAGTTTTCTTTACCTCTTAGGATTTCACCTGCTAGGTTTAAGGATTTTCAAACATACAAGCCTTACAGTTGCCAGTCTCCCTCCCAAGCAGTTCATGCGGTATCTCCAGTGCCTAAAATCTTGCCTGGCACACAGCAACAATTCAAAAGTTATTTGATGAACAAATAAAATAAAGAAACAGGAGTGGGAGAATACTGAGAATTGTGCCAAGAGTCATTTCATGGCAGCAGTGATTTTCTACCTCTAGACAACAATTTTGAGAGGGTAATGCTATTACAATTCCTTAAACTTTTGAAAAGATAAGAGATGAAATGGACTAGAACAATTACACTTAAATCAGCAACTACAAGTTCAGAAATCATGTTTTTTTCTCCAAACTAGGCCTATCATATGGTATATATAAACACCCCCCCCCGAAAAAAGAAAAATCATGGCAATCTGTGGATTTATTTTATATATACTCTCTATATATTAACTTAGTTATGAAATATTTCCTACAAATTTAAGATAACCTCATTTTCTCTCTCTTGATTTCTTAGCCTTAAAATTCTTCTGAATTTCTCTCATCCAAAATTTTTTTTGCAAGACTATATGCACAGCACTAGAGCAGATACTAAAGATTATTAATACGTATCCATGAAACAGTCCCTACCTCCTAAAATTCAGTAGGATTTGCCTCACACACAATTGGTAACGACCTAAATGTCAAAAGGAATGATTCAAATAATAATGATAAATGAGCTGGGGATACAGAAGAATTTAAAAAGTAGTTGACATATGTGGGATGAATGTTACATGATTTTGGAAGACACTGTTTAGGACTGATGGGATTCCAGTAAGAGAAAATGGCAAGAATACAGGTGGAAGAAAGTCAATAGTGCATTTGGAACAATGAAAATACCTCAGATTTGCTATAGCTGAATACAGGAATTGGTGAAAAGGCTGGAAAAAGGGCCTTAGATGCTAGGTGAATGGTTTGGACTTTATCACTTTATCAGTGAAGATGCTGTAGAAGAAACTGAGAAGTGCTATAAACAAAGCAGCATTTTTCCAAGATTAATCCAATGCTTGAATGCAGGACAAACTAAAGGAAGAAAAATAAGAGTTGGGGAGACCCATCAGAAGGCTTTGTTGGTACTCCAAGAATTCATGAGTGCCTAGATTAAGGTGTGATCAACACAGAAGAAAAGCAAAAATGGTGTATATGGAAGATGAATAAGTGAAGAATGAATGAAGCTTGGAAACAGATTAGATGTGAGGAAAAAAGGAAGGCATTAAAAGTAACTATTGACATTAGAGAAAGAGGAAATATGGAAGAAAAAAAAAAAAAGAAACAAATTATAGAAGCTAGCCTGGAGAGAAAAGTAGTTTAGTATTAGGTGAGTTAAATTTCAGAGGCTTGGGCAGCCCCGGTGGCGCAGCGGTTTAGCGCTGCCTGCAGCCCAGGGTGTGATCCTGGAGACCCGGGGTTGGGTCCCGCATCGGGCTCCTTGCATGGAGCCTGCTTATCCCTCTGCCTGTGTCTCTGCCTCTCTGTGTTTGTGTGTGTGTTTCTCATGAATAAATAAATAAATAAAATCTTAAAAAAATGTCAGAGGCTTGTCAAAAGGTCCAAGTACATACAAAAAATATAAAAATGGCTGACTTGAGATGAGAACAGTCACCAGGCCTGGACAGATTGAGGAGTCATCCACAGAGGACAAGACAATTAATAATGGAAGTACTCTCTTAGAAGGGCTATCCAGAGAGAACTCTACTAGCACAGATTAACACCTTTGGTGAGGGTCACATTTTGGAGCAAGGAGAATGAGAAGTCAAAACTGAGGGCAGGCCGGGTTTTTGTACCACCTTCAGCCCAGGGCGTGATCCTGGAGACCTGGGATGGAGTCCCACATCCGGCTCCCTGCATGGAGCCTGCTTCTCCCTCTGTCTGTGTCTCTGCCTCTCTCATCAATAAATAAGTAAAATCTTAAGAAAAATGATAACAAATGATTATTAGAGAGTTGAAAGAATTCAGAAAAATGCCAGGAAAAGACAAAGAACACAAAAGAGGCTGACTGAGAGTAAAAGTGACATAGAATAATTGTCCAAGAGAAATTCTATGTAACCATATTATAGGCATTATAACATTGTAGTTAAAATGCTGTAATAAATTGTAGGGCAAAGAATTAGTTATCCACTTTCAAGGTGACAGTTGAAGGAAGGACTTCTTCAGTCTCATCCTCTTCGGCAACGCTTACATTCCATGAGTACCTCAAAGCCCCACCAGAGCTCCTTACTCAAGATCTTGGCATGTGGAGTTCCTTAAGTTGGCCAAGAATACTACGTCCCCCATTCTTTACACCTATTAGTCCTCCTGATCTCACTTTAACTGTCACTTTCTCAAACAGACATTGTATGACTCCTCCTCCTCCCTAGTAAAAATTAGGCTACTTAGTTAAATTCTCTTCTTTAACTTTTCTTTGTGGCACTTTATAAGTATTAAGCCATGTTGGTGTAATTACTTAATGCCTGTGTCCGCCATTAGGCTAGCAAGGTCCATAAAAGATGATGTGTCTATACTGCTCATTCCACCCCTAACACCATAAAAGATACAGAGGTGTTCAATAAATATGTCTTGGACGAATATTTTAGTAAGAACTACAAGCAAACAAGAGGAAGCAGAACAAAACAGGACACCTGTTCATCTTTTGGAATCGGCTGTAATACATGGGGCCTGCTCATCTATAGCTGGAATCAGCAATCTCTGTGTTATCAAACCAAACTGCACAGTAAGCCAAAACAGCATGGTTATGGTAAAGACTGGAGATAATTCCACAATACGTTATACCCATACTCGGTGCGTAAGTACTGAAATTCTTACTGATTTTTCCATAACACATGAAACCACGACAACCTGGCTGAAAATGAAATGAAGAGCACGTTACGAAAACGGGTCTGGCTGCAGAAGGTTAGGAACTGCACACCCTTACGCTCTGCATCAGCCTAAGTAGTTCAGATGATGGCTCAGGAGATTCCTGCTGAAATGGGAGCAAATGCAATTTTTATTCTGTTCTCGGAAGAAGAAAGAGCGGGGGTTAGGTGGGAGTCGCCAGGCTGCACCAGGGGTACGGTCTTAACTCGGGAGGCCCCAACGTATTACACTGATCTAGGACAAGGCCACCAGGTGGGGAACTAGCAGCCCAGGTGTGGGAGAGGGAAATTTTGAGACCTTAAGGTCTACCCAGGTCGCGCTGGCTTCTCCGTCGGAAACAGCGGCAGCCGCTGGGGGTGGAAAGCCCGCGCGCGGCTCTGGGACTGCTCGTACCTTGCTTGACTCTGGGCTCCCGGGTGCCGGCGGCAGCTGCGGGGGGCGGCCTGGCCACAGGCTTCTTGTTTGGGGCCTCCCCGGGAGCACCAGCTTCGGCAGATTTGGCTCTGGAAGCAGACACGGCGGCCCGGACCGCCGCGGCCCCCGGCGCCTTGTGTTTCTTGTTCTTGCCGCCCATGTCGCAGCTGTGGCAGAGTGCCCCCTCGGTGCAGCTCCCGGAACCGCCGCAGCACCGCCTCCCGGAGCGCTCTTCACATTCCCCGGGTCCCACGCCGCCACCCAGCGTCCTCCATCCGGGCTTCTCGGGCCTGGGCGACTGCTGCCCTGCAATTGGTCCGACTCGCCGAAGTCCCGCCCCCTCCCCGCCCTCTAGGTGCCCGCGACGTGCCTGACCTTTTCCCCCACGCTCCCTCTCTGAGTCAGGCCACCGGCTCCCGGGTAGTGGTCGGAAAGGAAAACTCGGAAGAGAAGAAGTCAGGGAAGAATCCCGAGGGGTGGGGTTGTGTGACTAGACTATTTTTGTCTTCTAAGGGCCACAGCCGAGGCCGCCCGCGGCGTCACTGTCGGTGCGCTCGCAGAGCATTGTGGGTAGGAGGGAGATTCGGTCTCTCAGCTCCGAAAGATGGCGGACGCCTTCGGGGATGAACTCTTCAGCGTGTTCGAGGACGACTCGACCACCGCGTCCGGAACTAAAAAAGACAAGGAGAAAGACAAGGGGAAATGGAAGGGGCCGCCGGGATCTGCGGAAAAGGGCGGGTAAGGAAGGTGTCAGGAGGTGTTTGGTTTTTTTCTTTTTTTTCTCTCAGTGCCGAGGGGGAGGACATACGACGTTCTTGTGTAGAGCAGGAGCAAGTGCAGTGTTACCTCGGTGGCATCGGGCAGTGAAGGGGTTTGGGGTAAATGTTGAAGGGAAGGCAGAGTGTTGGCTTGGTGAGTCAGGATTTTGGCCTTCTCCAGTGTCTGCAGGCAGCGTGAGCTCCTGCCACTGCCAATTCCTTGACGCCTAGGTTGCTGACTCTACCCGGGTGCGCGCCGTGGGGTCCGGAGGGGGCGGTGAGGTGCCCCACGATACCTGCCGCAGCCTTTAATAAAGATGAGACTAGGGGCAGCCTGGGTGGCTCAGCGGTTTAGCGCCGCCTTCAGCCCAGGGCGCGATCCTGGAGACCCGGGATCGAGTCCCACGTCGGGCTCCCTGCGTGGAGCCTGCTTCTCCCCCTGCCTGGGTCTCCGCCTCTCGCTCTGTGTCTCTCATGAATAAATAAATAAATAAAATCTTAAAAAAAAAAATGAGACTAATGACCAGTTCAGTAAAGGGTTAAGAAGCTTAGAAAACGTGACTCGGACGACTTGGCCCTGGCAGAATAGCAACAGGAGCAGGGAGAGGAATTTAATCTCCAAGCTTTCGGGGTTTTTTTGCCCATAAATAGAACCTGAGAGTGCCTACTACTAGGATTGTGAGGATGAAGTGAGATAATATATAAAGCACCTAAGGGTGCTTAGCACGTAATTCATTCTCAAAAGCTGGCTGTCGTTGAGTTTACTAAGAAAATTTTTACAACTTGTTAGCTTGTAAACATATGTATAGACTGATTAATAAAGTGTACGGAATTGGTTATAGTAGACTAAGGAAAAGTTAATACTTGAATTAAAATGAGATGGTTCATGGTTATCAACAACATTTAATGTTGACTGGGGGAGATAACAGGAGAGTGATTTAAATTAGATATGATTTTGCTCTCAAGGGATTCTTAGTCTTGGTTAAGAGGTAGAACAGGTACATTTTTTAAAGGTTAGTAGGTGATTTTTTTTTTAAGTTTATTTATTTATTCATGAGAGACCGAGAGAGAGAGAGAGAGAGAGAGAGAGGCAGAGACACAGGCTGAGGGAGAAGCAGGCTCCATGCCGGGAGCCCGACGCGGGACTCAGATCCTAGGACTCCAAGATCGCGCCCTGGGCCAAAGGCAAGTGCCAAACTGCTGAGCCACCCAGGGAGCCCCCAAGTGGGTACTTGTTAAGAAACTTTATATTATGAAAATTGTTAATATATGGCTGGAGTGTGGGAAAGCATAGAGAATAGTTTGAAGAACTGCTTGTACCCGTTAACATCTTTAGCAATATCAAGTCATGGTCAATCTGTTCTTAGACTCACTCTTTTTTTAATGAATCAGATGCTATTCATCATGTTATTTTTGTCTTTTCTGTATTTATTATCTCAAATCCATCTATAAAAAATATTCTTCTATAATCTGTTTACCTTGAAATACAGTTCTTAGAAGAAAGGCAGGAAAATGCTTGATTCTTTATCAGTTTGAAGAGAAATGAGTTGTGCCCTAAGGAACTTCCACTGGTGACTAACATGGGTGTATTAGTGTGTTTAGTTTCTTGATGAATGAATAGATTTTTACGATTTGGTTGTGTTGCACTCCTTTGTGCTTTTTTTTTTTTTTTAATCTTTTTAAGTTATTTGAAGCATCCTAAATCATCAGCACAATCAAGATAACATTTCCAAGGTCCCCCAAAATTCTACATGCCTTTTTGTAATGCATCCCTCTCTACAACCCTGATTCCAGGCAACTCCGGATCTTTCTGACACTGGAGAACAGCTTGCATTTTCTAGAATTCAATTTAAATGGAGTATTACAGTGTATATTCCTTTTTTGCCTGGTTTCTCATACTCAGTGCTTTGGAGATTCACTCACTTGAGGTGTATGTCTACAGTTCCTCTTTGTTGCTGAGTAGTGTTCAGTTTTATGGATATACCATTTATATTTATACCTTCATCTTTTGACGGACGCTTGAATCATTTGCATTGCTGTTTCTGATACTCCTACCGATGAGATTCACTCTTTAAATTGGCTCTTGGGATCCCTGGGTGGCTCAGCGGTTTGGCGCCTGCCTTTGGCCCAGGGCGCGATCCTAGAGTCCCGGGATCGAGTCCCATGTCGGGCTCCCCGCATGGAGCCCGCTTCTCCCTCCTCCTGTGTCTCTGCCTCTCTCTCAATCTCTGTGTCTATCATGAATAAATAAATAAATAAATCTTTAAAATAAATAAATAAATAAATAAATAGGCTCTTATGTACTTTTTCCGAGCTTAGGCTTTGATAGCATATGTACTTTTTGGCAAAAGATTTTCTAGATTCAATAGTATACGTGTATTTTCAGCCTTGAACCTGGAATCTGGTATCTCCAAAGGGTTTCCACTTGCTTCTAGTGGGAAATTTATTTGGTATTTAGAGTGCCCATTGCTTCAGTATTTCATTGCTTTTAGGTCTTTACAGTGGAAAGAACTGGGGAATCATTTTTTTTTTTTTTTAAGATTTTAGTTATTCATGAGAGACACAGAGAGAGGCAGAGATATAGGCAGAGGGAGAAGCAGGCTCCTCATAGGGAGCCTGATGTGGGACCCAATCCCAGAACTGGGATCACGCCCTGAGCCAAAGGCAGGTGCTCAACCTCTAAGCCTCCCTGGTGTCCCGGGGAAACATTGTTTTTTAGAAAGTTCATACTGACATTTACAGTATAATCAGTATTACAGGGTTTTTGGCTTTATTTTTATAATTGTATCCTTTTTTTTTGCTGAAAATCCTCATACATAATGATAATTACGTAAACTTTGTTTTCTCATAGTAGTTAAAAAATAACAATATATAGCTTATATTGTCTTTCAGAATACAATATTGAATAGTTTGTGGTTCTAGTAAGTGGTTCTTTTTATCTTTAGAAAAAATAAATCACACTGACAGTGTAAATACTGTTTAGTAATTCCTTTTCTAAATGTGCTACTACCTTGGTACCTATTAATTTGTTTCCATTTATTTTCCATTTAAAGTAGATTAAAGGATCCCTAAGAAATCAATTTTTAAGAAATTACATAAAACACTATTTTACAGTTCCAAAATCAAAAGTATAAAACCGTACATTCTGCTTTTATCTTTGCTTCTTCTGACCTGTTTCTTCCCTCTCCTTGAGTTTTTTCTTTTCACTTTTTTCTTTCTAAAAATATGTATGTGCATGTCTGTGTTTGTCTTCTCCACTCATTGTTATGCGAAAGATGCCATTTAAAAACTGTTCTTCAGGGCAGGCCTGGGTGCCTCAGTCGTGGCTATTTTGCTATTTTGGCTCAGGTCATGATCTCAGGGTCCTGGGACCCTGGGATGGAGTCCTGCATGGGGCTCCCTGCTCTACGGGAGTCTGCTTCTCTCTCTGCTGCTCACCTCACTTGTGTGTTCCCTCTCTCTTTCAAATAAATAAATAAAATCTTAAAAAAAAAAACGGTTCCTCATTTTTTTCTCACTTAACATGATGAAATAGATATAACTCCATGTTAGTATATAGAGCTCTTTTTTTATAGCTATGTGGTTGTAATTCTTTATGCGGATGTAGTATTTATTCCATCAGTGTTCTTTTAATAGACATTGGATTATTTTCAATTTTTTACTATTACAAATAGCCTTGTACATATCTTGTCTGTTTTTTTAGGTTAAAAATTTTTTTCTTGCCATTTTATCTTTGGGATAGATTCCTATAGGTGAAATTACTAGGTTAAAGGGTAAATATGTGTGATTTTTCTAAATGTTGCCAAATTCTTGTCCACAGGAGATGCACCGTTTTGTGTTTTCAACAGTGTGGCAGGTAGAATGGTGCCTCTCTCCTCTCAACGGTGAGGTCCATGTCTTAATCCTGAAAACAATTACCAGAATTAGAATTTTTTTAAAAAAGATTTTATTTATTTATTCAGGAGAGACAGAGAGAGAGAGAGAGAGAGAGAGAGAGGTAGAGACACAGGCAGAGGGAGTAGCAGGTTCCATGTTAGGGAGCCCAGTGTGAGACTCGATCCTGGGTCTCTGGTATCACCCCTGAGCTGAGGGCAGTCACCCAACCACTGAGCCTCCCAGGTGTCTCCAGAATTAGAAAATTAACAGATAGTACTGTTATTTAATCTACAGACTTGTATTTTGCCAATTGCTTTATTTATTTTTTAAATATTTTATTTATTTATTCATGAGAATACACAGAGAGGAGAGAGAGAGAGGCAGAGACACAGGCAGAGGGAGAAGCAGGCTTCATGCAGGGAGCCTGACATGGGACTCGATCCAGGGTCTTCAGGATCACACACTGGGCTGCATGCGGCACCAAACCGCTGAGCCATCGGGACTGCCCTGACAATTGCTTTAATATCCTATATAAGAAAAGGATTCTATGTAGGATTCCATGATGTGGTTGTCATGTCTAGATAAAACATTTTCATGCAGTTTCAGTAAATCAAAAAACTTATCCTTCAGGTGCCTGGATGGCTCAGTTGGTAAAGTGGGCGACTCTTGATCACGGGGTTGTAAGTTAAAGCCCCACACTGGGTGTAGAGATGACTTTAAAAAAAATTAAATCTTGAGGGGTGGCGCAGCGGTTTGGCGCCTGCCTTTGGCCCAGGGCGCGATCCTGGAGACCCGGGATCGAATCCCACGTTGGGCTCCCGGTGCATGGAGCCTGCTTCTCCCTCCTCCTGTGTCTCTGCCTCTCTCTCATCCCTCTCTGTGTGACTATCATAAATTAAATAAATAAATAAATAATAAATAAATAAATCTTGAAAAAAAATAAACTTATTCTTAGAGGGTAGGCTTATTATCTGTGACACTTTATTTCTGTCCATTTAAGTCAAATGTTTCAAGTGAGCAAGTTCCACATGTGACATATACCAAGTTATAATAAATAATTGGAGAAATATAGATCTAAAAGTCTAACATACAATAATAAAGAATAATATAGCTCTTTCTGAAGGGAAGTGTCTATAAACTTAGGTTTTAAGTTTCTTAGAGTTATGCAAACTAATTTTTTTCTGTTTTACAGTTGTCACCAGCTGTTAGTAAGTTTTCATTGTAATAGATTTTTGATGCTTACCAATTCAAGGGTAGAACAGTTGAATGTTAGAACTAGAGGGATCTTAGGTATCATCCAAATATCTTACTTTACTGAGACTCAAGGATATTGCTTGTCCAAAAAAGATTCACATAAGTAGCAGCAAATATGAGACAAGAGTGAATACCTTTTTGACTAAGTTGGAAGTAATAGGATTTACAAATTTTACATTTTGCTAAGCATCAAAGAAGGAACTTTGTTACAGAAAGATTGTTCAAGCATAGGGATCATTCTATTTGTTACTCTTTAAAAAAAGTAAAGTAAAACATAAAAAGAGATATAAATGCACATGAGTTTTCTTTTCTTTTCTTTTTTAATTCATTTATTTGAGAGCAGGGAGAGCACAAGAGCAGGGGAAAGGGCAGAGGGAGAAGGAGAAGCAGTCTCCCTTCTGAGCAGAAAGCCAAATGAGGGGTTCCATCCCAGGACCCTGGGATCATGACCTGAACCACTTAGGTGCTCCCTAAGATGAATTTTCATAAAATGAACATACAAATGTAACCCTCGTTTGATACAAAAATTAGAATGTTTCAGACATCTTTCTTTCCTCCAGAAAAAGTGACTATCCTGATAACGTACTAGTTTTTTTTTTTTTTCTGTTTGTAAATATAAATGGAGATGGAAACATTCAGAATATATACCTTTATGTCTGAATTTGACTCCGGATTATTCATGAATCTCAAGTTGAGTGCAGAAAGTGATGTAGACTCCAAATGCATTCTATGAAACCAGACATTAAAGAGACTTGGAAAAATATAAAACATGGCTGCTCTTGTCATTAAAAAATATTTTGGACACCTGGGTGGCTCAGTGGTTGAGCGTCTGCCTTCGGCTCAGGTCGTGATCCCAGAGTCATGGGATTGAATCCTGCATCAGGCTACCTGCATGGAGCCTGCTTCTCCCTCTTCCTATGTCTCTGCCTCTCTGTATCTCTCATGAATAAATAAATAAAAAGGATTATCTTTTGAAAACAATCATTCAAGTGTTATGTTAACATTATGCTTTGTTATTGCTATTTTAAAATGAATTAACAAGTAAATATTTTTAAAATTCTCATTTTTAATATCTAATGTGGTAAATACCAATAGGTATAACTACATAAACAAAATTCTTTGAAATCCTCTATCATTTTTAAGACTTGTATAGAATTCAGAGTCCAAAAATTTGAGAGCCACTGATTCAGTATAGTCTCTTTCTCTTTTTTTAAGATTTTATTTTATTTTATTTATTCATGAGAGACACAGAGGGGGGGCGGGGGCAGAGACACAGGCAGAGGGCTCCATGCAGGGAGCCCGACATGGGACTCTATCGGATCCGGAGTCTCCAGGATCACACCCTGGGCTGCAGGTGGCGCTAAACCGCTGTGCCACCGGGGCTGCCCTGATTCAGCATAGTCTCATTTTTATTTTCTTGATAAGGAATTAGTTTGGGCTTATATTCATATTCCTGTTGGCCATTTGGATATCCTCTTTTGTAAAATGCCTGTTCAAGTCTTTTTTTCCACTTCTTTATTTTTAAATTTGTAATCTCCACCTCTTACGTATTATCTAGATATATGGCATATGTCAGTTATGTGGTTCAAATATCCACTTCCACTCTTTGTCTTGCCTTCTTTACTCTCTTAATGTTATCTTTTCATTAGCAGAAATTCTTAGTTTTTATGCACTACAATTTATCAGACTTAAATTTTGGTTAGTAATTTTATGTCCTATTTAGTAAAACATGAAAATAGTTTTTATCATTTTATCTTCTGGAGGCTTTGTCATTTCGCCTTTCACAATTAAATCTAAAATCCACGTGTAATTGATTTTTTTAGTGTAACACTCATGTAGGTCAGATTGAATTTCTCTCTGGGTAACTAGTCCACCAAGTACCATTTATTGTCACTTTTATTTTTTTTCAAAGATTTTATTTATTTATTTAAGAGAGAGAGTGAGTGAAAGAGAAAGCACTAGCAGGGGCAGAGGGAGAAGCAGGCTCCCATGCTGAGCAAGGGAGCAGTGACACAGGACTCAATCTTAGGACCCTGGGATCATGACCTGAGGTGAAGGCAGACACTTAACCATTAAGACTAAGCCACCTAGGTGCTTCTGTTGTCACTACTTTTGACCAATGCATCCAACCACAAAGAAAAAGTTTTCTTTTTGATAGTAATATCATGGCATAAGCCAAAGCATTAAATTTTTATTGAAGGTGCCCATGTAAATCCAATGTTTAACTTTTAATTTATAATTTTTAAAAGTATGATGTTAATAATTGTGTTCATGTAAACTCTAGAATATTTTTAAAGTAAAACTTACAAGAAAATATGAAATGTCGAAGGAGTAGTGTTCAGTTTTTTTAGGATATTCTGGGCTTTAACGAGTTTTGATTTGGAACATCTACTTCTAGGACTTTGTGTTAATGGCATATATTATATACAGGATAATAATTTATAGAATCACTCTCAAAGTAAGAACTGATACTGCAGAATTGATTCTAAATCATTTACTTTCAGGAAACGTTTTGATGGTAAATTGCAGTCTGAGTCGACTAATATTGGAAAAACCAAGAGAGATGCAGATTTTGAGGGCACAGATGAACCCATTTTTGGAAAGAAGCCTAGGGTGGAAGAATCAATAACTGAAGATTTAAGGTAATATTTCCATTATCATAAATGTTAGTTAGTTACTCTTAAATTAGATGGTTGCAGAAAATCTTGAAGATTACTCACATGTGGCTACGTTATAAAGGTATTTGTTGCATTAAATAAATGAAAAATATTTCTTAGTTAAATACATGCAAAAATATAGAATATTTGTATAAGTTTGGGGAAATGGAAGACAATATAGAAAAGGTTTATCTTTTAATATTTTAAAATCCAATTTTGAGAAGGAATTGTGAAGCCTGATTTTTTTTTTTTTTTAAGGTAAAAAAAAAACCCACCACATTTATTTTTAATGTCCCAAGAAGAGGATCACTGAGAGTGGAATAAATAGAAAGAATAAAACTGGCCTAATAGAAAATATAAATGAGAAGGAATATTAAGTGGAATTAGATTTTTACTGTTACATGTTGGAATAGAGTGGCTATGAATCTTAAGACTACTGTCAGTGAAGGAGACCCATGGATATCTATGACTGAAATAACTGGTGTTTCTTTTCATAGAAATTGATGAATCTTAATAGCTTTGCTTTCCTCTTGTATGCCATATTTTGTCTTGGTATTACCATGAAAAATGTACTCTTTCTGTGAATTTTTCAAACCAGTTACCTGTTGTAGCTAGCAAAAGTAGCTACTGTAAATGGTGGTAGATGTGTCACTGAAATATTTCAGATCCACTTTTCCAAAGCTAGTGGAATATATTACAATATAATATTGACAGTTTAAAAAAAATCATCGTTGCTTATTGTAGTAACCCTTGGGTTTTGTCCAAAGTATTATAACTGATTATGGATTTATTTATTTATTTTTTTTTTTAATTTTTATTTATTTATGATAGTCACACAGAGAGAAAGAGAGAGAGGCAGAGACACAGGCAGAGGGAGAAGCAGGCTCCACACACTAGGAGCCCGATGTGGGATTCGATCCCGGGTCTCCAGAATCGCGCCCTGGGCCAAAGGCAGGCGCCAAACCGCTGCGCCACCCAGGGATCCCTGATTATGGATTTAAATAAAAATGAAAAGTAAAATCAGTAAGAAAATGAACCTAGCACAAAAATACATCTACATTTCTTCAGTTTATCCAGTCCTGTCCATTCAGAGTCTAAGCAGGACCTAGATGAGAACTTAGGATTTTGAGGAGAATAGGGAACACTTCTTTAAATTCTAGCATGTCTGTATTAAGCTAGTTTATTTTGTACTCTCTATCGTAATGGTTTTTATAACCAGCTTCTTGTTTTAAAGTAGTGACAGTGCTTTGGAAGAGTACTTAAAAATTTTTTTTTAGTAATTACTGGAACTAAGGTGACATAATTCTTTGAATAATCCACTTGGCATCTGTACTGTATTTGTAAGTGTAGACAGTAACAGATCATTTTGAATTCTCAGCATAAATTTGAGTAATGGGAAAGATTTTTTTAATATTCTTAATAGCCATATTTTTCCAGTTCAGAATATTGATAATTGAATAGTGTCATTTTCCTTAACAGTGCAAACTGGAGGCTTATTATCCAATTATAGAAAAGTAATTTATTTTAATATAACTGTAATAATTTTTTTTTTTAAGTTTGGCAGACTTGATGCCCAGAGTCAAGGTACAGTCCGTTGAAACTGTTGAAGGGTGTACACATGAGGTAAGTGCAAACAGTATATAGGAAGTTAGTGTTATCAGTGGGAGTTTGCTTTGGGCTGTCTAGTATAATTGTTAGCAAGCAATTTAATCTTAGGGGTGTTGGAAACAGTAATAGTTCCTTTGGGGTGTATGTAGTCCAGTGAAAGGAGCTTGGGGCTTTGTGTTCTAAACTGAACTCATCTTGAAATAGCAGTTTATCTAACACAGTCTTAGATGAATTTCTTAACCTTTTTGACATTGGTTTTTTTAATTTTTAAATTTGGGATAATGCGATATACCTCATGGGGTGGTTATGAAGATTATAGAAGAAAATTAGAAAACACAGATGAGGTGTTCAGTACATGTTCATTCCCATACTCAATGACAGCGCCGTTTTACAGGTCATGTCCTTTTTCATGTCTTGTTTTGGTTATTGATATATTGCAATTTCATTATTTGCCATGTGGTGGTACTCTCTGGTAGCTTGTAGTAACACTTTAGGAGTCAGAATTTATAAAGGTAACACTCTTTCTTTATACTAAGCCTTTTGTCTTTACAATATGACCTTATAAGTTATTATAGGTAACTGGTAAGTCTTCTTAAAAGTCTTAATTGAGTAAGCAGAGTAATTCCAAATTAAGAAAAATGGCTTTTGATAGATGTTAGAACCTTGTTTTTAAAATACCTGTTTTTGGGGCACCTGGGTGGCTCAGCGGTTGAGCGTCTGCCTTTGGTTCAGGGCATGATCCTGGAGTCCCGGAATTGAGTACCACATCGGGCTACCTATGGGGAGCCTACTTCTCCCTCTGCCTATGTCTTTGCCTCTCTCTCTGTGTCTCTCATGAATAAATAAATAAAATCTTTAAAAAAGTAAAATAAAATACCTGTTTTTCTGCACTTGTTTTCATAATTTCCTTTATGTTCCTTTAGAATAGCACTTCCTTTGGCATTTGTAATACTCATTTGCTCGTTCATTCAGTACTTATATTAGACCCCTATTCAATTCTCTGGTCTTAAAAAGATTGTAAGGGGGTGGTGCAAAATTTGCTCTTAAGAGGTCAAAAGTTCTATTTGTCCTCCAGAATTACTCTACAACCCCTCCTTCTGTCACTTCTCACTTTTTTAGCAACTAACTTTACCTTTCACTTCATTTAGAGGCTTAAGTCTATCAAGCTGGGGTGTCCTGTCTTTATAACCTCCTTCACCATGCCTCTCTGTACCTGTCACATACACTCAAAGGAAAAAGCAATGCTAAGGAAGCTTGTTCTGCCCGTGTTCTTGGTTGTAACTTAACCTTGCTTTCACAAAGACTTAGATCATTCCATTTTTTCCTTGACTGTTTCTAGAGTCGAATATCTTATCTTCTCTATTTGCCCTTCCCTATCAGCATATGAATATTCAGAAGCTTCTCTTATTCTGGATTGCTTTTCAGCCACTATATTTTTCCCCCCTTCTGTAGTCATTAATGCAGTATATATCTTTTGAGTGCCAGGAACATTGTATTATTCACTGAATATAAAAAGATAAAAGAGATGTGATCCCTTACTTTTCAGAGTTGCTATTGAGTGCTCTGCTAGGAAAATCCAGGCTACACTAACTTGCCATTCATTTTTAAATATACTGCGCTTAGATTTCTTCTCCATTTCTTTCAAACTGCTGTGGCAAAAGTCAGCAATGACTATCTGGTAGGTCTGTTGACTCTTGATCATTTTACTAGTTTTCTATTTCTCTGACTCCTTAGTCTCTCTCTTTTCGTATGTTATTGTTAACCCAGACTTTTCAGTACTGATTCTTGTACGTGTGAAAACACAATCTGTTGTTCTTTTTTCTGTTAAATCTTACAGAAGCTAAAATCTTAATTGCTTCACACTGATGTTCTTTGTTCATGTCATAGAAAGTACCAGGAAAGATGTGAGAGTGTCACTCAACTAATCAGATATAGCCCTATAGGGATTCCTATGGGAATCATACCATCATTTGGGGTCTGGGCTTTGGATTTCCAGATCCAGAAATCTGGTTTTGTCAGTATACCAGGGGTTGTGCTTTCTTGGATAGGACTCATTTTCATCATGTTCATAAGAGATGGAGGTATATAAAAATATGTCATTTCCTTAAATTAAGAATAAGTAGTTGTCTAACTATCAAACTACCTGTGAATCAGAAATTACTTAGAAGTTTCTTGGAATCCTAGTAAAGAGGAATAAACATTATTAAGGGAAAGACTAATGAAAACTGTTATCCCCCAGAAGTATTCATTCATTAGTAAAAAGTACTTGATAAGTTACTCTTTCTTAACGTGTGCAGGATAAAATACCAAAATCTAACTATTGTCTCCCCTTTGTAGGTTGCATTTAGAATGTCGCATTTCTTATAACATTCGTTATACTGGGTATTATTCATTGGTTTTCATAATTTAGTAAGTTTCACTTTTCTTAATTATAATCAGGGTATAATTTATTCCTTTATGAAATACTACCCACATTGATTATATAGGTGATCCTTGAGCAAGGCTATTTTGAACTGCACAGATCCACTTAAAAGTAGGTATTTTTTAATAAACAACAGTATTGGGCAGCCCGGTGGCTCAGCGGTTTAGTGCCACCTCCGCCCAGGGCCTGATCCTGGAGACCCGGAATCGAGTCCCACATCAGGCTCCCTGCATGGAGCCTGCTTCTCCCTCTTCCTGTGTCTCTGCCTCTCCCTCTCTCTCTTTCTTTGTGTGTGTCTCTCATGAATAAATAAATAAAAATAAAAAAATAAACAACAGTATTGTATGTATTTTTCTCTTCCTTAGGATTTTCTTAATTACATTATTTTCTCTAGATTATTTATTATAAGAGTATAGTCTATAGTTATATACTAGTCTACTAGTCTACAGTTACATACATATATAAAATGTGTTAACTGTGTTATCAAGGCTTCTGGTTAACAGTAGGCTACTAATAGTTAAATTTTGAGGGACTCAAAAGTTACACAAGGATTTTTCAACAGCGCGGAGCAGGGTCAGGAGAAGGATTGTTGCCTCAAATCCTATGTTGTTCAAGGGTCATCTGTAATTGAGTTGGAAGTTTACCCACAATCTCTTAGTATTTCTAAGATGGTAATCTCATGTAATATTTATTTATTGAAGTTTTGCTGTTATAAATTATTTCTAAGTTTTGTGTGTACTTTATTTTGACCCTCTGGATTTATATACTACATGATTTAGTTCTTGGAAATTTAGATACATTATGAACTGCTCTCCACGTCTTTTTTTTTTTTTTTTTTTCTCTCCAGATCTTAATCTTCACTGGAGGAAAGTAAATTTTCTGTTTTAGGAAATAAGGAGTATCATTTTATTCTATGTAGTTTTCTTTCATGTAGAAATATCCCTTTTATGTCCATTAAACTTTTTTTTTAAGATTTTTATTTATTCATGAGAGACACACAGAGAGAGAGAGAGAGAGAGAGAGAGGCAGAGACACAGGCAGAGGGAGGAGCAAGCTCCATGCAGGGAGCCTGATGTGGGACTCAATCCTGGGTCTCCAGGATCACGCCCTGGACCGAAGGCGATGCTAAACTGCTGAGCCACCAGGGCTGCCCCAGCTTTTTTTTTTTTTCTTTTAAAGATTTTATTTTTATTTATTTTTGAGAGACACACAGAGAGAGGCAGAGACATAGGCAGAGGGAGAAGCAGGCTCCCTGCAGGGACCCTGATGTGGGACTTGATCCCAGAACCCCAGGATCACGCCCCGAGCCAAAGGCAGATAGATGCTCAACCATTGAGCCACTCAGTGCCCCTCCATACAGCTTTTTTGAGCAATATGTTAGTTATGGAAAATACAAAGATACCAAGGATAGGTCCTAGACCTTAAACACATTTTCTTTGGGGAAATAAACTTAATTGGTATTAATAACGTTACCATTAGATAAATGCAAGTAGGGGTTTTTTGATTATCCTATAGCCTTAGCATTTATCTTATGATTAAAGGCAATTATCTGATTTTACAATATCTAAGACTATCAAACACTATCACTTGTGTTTTTCAAACTATCATTAATTGTGGAGTGTTGAATGTATCAGTTCTCCAAATAGTAAGTTGTTGACTCTGTTTTTTAACATCAGGTTGCACTTCCTGCAGATGAAGATTATTTACCACTTAAACCTCGAGTTGGAAAAGCTGCAAAGGTCTGTACTTTAGGCGGTACAGTTTGTACGGTTTTGTGTCTCTTCTAAAAATCCTAAGCTCTTTGAAATGAGATTTTTATATTTCCAGTGTGTATAAACCAAGAATAAGCCACCTGAAGTCAGATACAGTGAGAACTAAATCAGTAAACATGATTTTAAAAAGGCATCATGTGATGAGATTTTTAAAAATGAAAGTAAAATAAAATAAAATAAAATAAAATAAAAAAATAAAAATGAAAGTAATGATTCTTCACCTTTTTATTTTTTATTTATTTTTTATTTTTTTTTAATTTTTTAATTTATTTATGATAGTCACAGAGAGAGAGAGAGAGGGGCAGAGACACAGGCAGAGGGAGAAGCAGGCTCCATGCACCGAGAGCCCGATGTGGGATTCGATCCCGGGTCTCCAGGATCGCGCCCTGGGCCAAAGGCAGGCGCTAACCCGCTGCGCCACCCAGGGATCCCGATTCTTCACCTTTTTAAAGAATCTAATCAAAATTATCAACCTTTCTCTAGGAACAGAAGCATGAATGAATAAGTTATACATATAGTTTTGGGAGTTTAACATTTAACAAGCTTTTAAGGAACTTAAACTAATGCTTGTATTGAGTGGATTTTGAAGTTCTGATAGAACTCAAATAATAAATACAAGCTTTCCAAGTCATGTTTTCTCTAACTGAAGAAGGCAGAATGATGGAGTAAGCATGAACTCTTTAAAATCTAGTAGATATATTATTCTATCTCTGCTGAGTAAACTTAAGTGGGAACTTTGCTTTTCAGAGCTTCAGAGTTCCCATCTGTGAAATGAAAGAATATTTATTTTAGGGGTTATCGTGAAGATCAATAATAATAATATATGGAAAATGTTGCTTAGTGCCTACCACAAAACATGTTGATAAATGGTCATGTTCCTGTGTTGTAACTAATATAATGTGAATATTGGCAAAGTAAATTGAAAGATTAGACAGTATAATTAACTTCTTCACTGTTTAGTTAAAGGTTTTTTTTTTTTTTTTTTAACTCTTCCTAACTTTCTCTATTGGGTAGCATATTTCTTAAATAGAATCATAAATGCTCCCAGAATGCTTTGGAGGGGTAGCATTCCTTAATTTTAAGTGTGTTCTGAATGGCAAGATATTTTAATGTAGATATTGTTATTGTCTTTTTATAGGAATACCCATTCATTCTTGATGCTTTTCAAAGAGAAGCCATTCAGTGTGTTGATAATAATCAGTCTGTTTTAGTATCTGCACATACATCAGCAGGAAAAACTGTATGCGCTGAGTGAGTAGCTTTATCTATTTAAAGGAAATTTTAAGCCTGTTAATATTTGCTTTATCTATGTAGGTGCTCCTGTGTTGGTTTATAATCTCATATCTGCTTGCTGGATTGACCCATTTGTTATTATGTAATGTTCTTTATCTCTTATAATAGTCTGTTTTGTCTGACAAGAGTACAAAAGTATAGTTAACCCCTGTTTTTGTTTCCATTTGCATGGAATATCCTTTTTCCTTCATTTTCTGTCTGTGTGTGTCCTTACGTCTGGAGTGAGTCTCTTTAGGTAGCATATAGCTGAATTTGTGGTTTTTTTAATCTATTCAGCTACTTTTTTTTTTTTTTTTTTTTAGAATTTACTCTATCTACGTTTAAATAATTATTAATAGATATATACTTGATGCCATTTTATTAGTTTTCTGGATGTCTTGTGCTCCTTTGTTCTTGTTCTCTTTGTGCTTTTTTTTTTCTTTGTGCTTTTTAAATGAAATTTTAAAATAATTTTTTGTTTCTTTCACCCTTTAAAAGTTTAAGTTTTTCTGTTTGATTTCTGTAAGTGAAGACAGTTTTCCTTCTTTCTTTCTACTTTAGAGACTTTTAATGTCTTTGCTTATTGAACTGGTTAGGAAATCCAGTATAATGTTGAATAGAAGTGATGAGAGAACATCTTTGCCTTGTTCCTGAGACTAAGTCTTCCATCAGCATGCTGTTATCTGTAGGTGTTTCATAGATGCCTTTTATCAAGTTGAGGACGTTCCCTTTTATTCCAAGTTTGCGTGTATATGTGTATATGCATATAGGATATTTAGTTATTATATCTTGTCAAATGCTTCTTTTTTCTGTTACTATGATGAATGCATTAATTTTAAAATAATAAACCATCCTGAGATAAACTCTGCAAGGTCATGATAAATACACCTATTAATAAACTGCAGTATTGTGATTTATAAAAAATATATATTTGGTCATTCCAGTGGTTTTATCCATGGTTTCTAAGTCAGGATTCCTAAAACTGTTGGAAATTTCATGTGATAAGAGCAGTAAAGATGTCTTTTATTAAATTAATTATGTGACTTGGAAGAGGGGCTGATACCCAGGAGAACCACTTATATGATTTTCCACCCACCCTCTTCCCTGACCTCCACTGAGGATAGATGGAAAAGGGCTGGAGGTTGAATCAGCCAGTGGCCAATGACTTAGTCATGATTCTGTAGTGAAGCTTCCATAAAAAAACAAAAGAACTCGGGTCATTGGGTTTTCAGGTTGGTAACATGTGCAGGTGTTCCTAGAACAGATGTTCCAGGAGATGGCGCACCTGGATGGGAAGGGCATGGGAGCTCTTCATCTTTTTCCCATGTATTTCTTCATCCAGTTGTTGATTCATATATTCTTTAGTATACTGATAAATGTAAGTAAGTGTGTCCTGAGTTCTGTGAGCTGCTTTAGCCAATTGGTCCATACCAAGGAGGAAGCTGTTGGAACCTTCAATCTGAAACCGATTGGTCAGAAGCACAGGTAACTGGCTTAGGACTTGCTACTGGCATCTGAAGTGGGGGCTGGAAGGCAGTGTTTGTAGAACTGAGCCCTTAGTCTGTAGAATCTGATGCTGTCTCTGGTGAATATCAGAATTTAGTTGAATTCTCAACACCCTACTGGTAAGAATTGCTTGGTGTTATTAGTAGAGGAGTCCCCCATGTGTCATTGGGTTCTAGGAACCTCAAAAAATTCATGTTGGTAAATATATTATTGGATTAGATTTTTCTAAAAATGTGTTAAGAATTTTTGCGTCTTTGTTCATAAAGGATATTGGTCTGTAGTTAATTGTAATATCCTTTCCTAGTTTTGCTATCAGGGTAATGTATTTTTTTAATGGTCAGCCTGTTAGAGGGTGATCAGTCATACTGATCTTAGAGAAAAAGTTTTTGGTTTCATTGATTTTGCTCTGTTTTATTTTCTATTTTATGAGTCAGATTCAGATTTGGGGGACTCATTTGCTCTCCTTTTTCTAGCTTTATGGAGGAAAGATGAAGTAATTGATTTGAGACCTGTCTTTCACTAATATAGGCATTTAGTGGTACAAGTTTTTCTTTAATATTGCTTTAGCTACACCACAGATTTTGTTTGATTTGGTATATTTGGGAAATGCTTTTGGTATGTTTCCAAAATAATTTGATGTTTTGGTATGTTATTTGATCCAGATTTCTGTGTGGCATTATTTTTCTTTTTCCTGGAAAAACTCTTTTACATTTATAGTAGTACAAATCTTCTAATGAAAAATCCTTTCAACTTTTTATGTCTAAAATACCTTTTACTAAAAAAATAAATAATAAAAATAAAATAACTTTTACTTTGTCTTCATTTTTGAAAGCTGTTTGCACTCCATATAGAATTATAATTCTTTTTTTTTTAATCTTTTTTTTAATTTATGATAGTCACACGGAGAGAGAGAGGGAGGGAGAGAGGCAGAGACACAGGCAGAGGGAGAAGCAGGCTCCATGCAGGGAGCCCGACGTGGGATTCGATCCCGGGTCTCCAGAATCGCGCCCTGGGCCAAAGGCAGGCGCTAAACCCCTGCGCCACCCAGGGATCCCCTAGAATTCTAATTCTAAGAGTACCTTTGGACTTGTGTAGTTTATGACCGGAAATCCCCTGTCAACCTTACCTTGTTCCTCTGCAGATAATGTATCTTTTTCTTGGCTACTTTAAGGTTTTATCTTTATCATTGGTTTTAAGCAGTTTGTTTATGATGAGGCTTGGTATAGTTGTTTTCATGTTTCTTAAGCTCTGGGTTTGTTTTTCATTGCTCCCTATGGCTCTTCTTTGAGAACTCTAATTAGGATTATATTAGGCCACTTAAAGTTGTCTCATGATACACTGATATTTTCCATTTTTCTGTGTTTCATTTTGGGCCTTTTCTAACGCAGTGTCTTCCATTACCTTTTGCTTCTACATTGTCTATTATATTATTAATCCCATTCATTGCATTTTCATCTCAGATATTATAGTTTTCCTTACTAGAGAAGTTCAGTTGTGTGTGTGATTTTTATTGTTTTATTTCCAGTATCTCTACTTAGTACTTAACTTCATTTAGCTTTTTTTTTTAAGATTTTATTTATTTATTTGAGAGCATTGCAAGCTGAGAGGGGGCAGTTTGGGTAGAGAGAGGGAGAAGCAGATTTCCCACTAAGCAGGGAGCCCTATGTGGGGCTCAATCCCAGGACCCTCAGATCATGACCTAGCCAAAGGCACACTCTTAGCCTCCTGAGCCATCCCGGCACCCTTTTCCTAGCTTCTTAAACTTATGGAATACTGTTACAAACTGTTTAAATGTCCTTGTTGCTCCTTTTTTCATCTTGTTACTGTTTTCATTTGTTTTGATTGACTTCCCTGCATTTCTCTGCTTCCTTGCATATTGCCTCGATAGAATGTTTGGCTGCTTTTAATTTCATCATTGTCTTGAAGTAATTTGATTATAATGTGGTTTTACATAGTTCTCACTTTTCTTATGCTTGAGTTTATTGGGCTTTCAGATTTGTACGTGTATTATATTTTATATCACATTTGGGATATTTTCAGCTTTTTTTTTTTTTTTCAAGCATTCTCCTTCCTCCTAGTTCCTTGGGGACTTCAACTTCTATCATGCCACTTTAGGTTGTCTCAAAGCCCACTTATACTGTTTTTATTATTTTGGTTTTTTTTTGAGTTTATTCTTTTTCACTTTAGACAGATTTTCTTGACAAGTCTTCAAGTTTATTCATCTTTTTTTTCCTGCAATGTCTAATCTGATTTCATTTTTATCCATTGTATTTCAAATCAGACATTGGATTTTTTATCTTCAAAAGTTTGAGTCTTTTAATGTTTTCCAGTGCTTAATGTTTTGCTGCTGCTGTGAAGGCTTTCTTTTCTTTTCTTTTTTTTTTTTTAAGAGACAGAGACAGAGAGAGGCAGAGACACAGGCAGAGGTAGAAACAGGCTCCCCACAAGGAGCCTGATACGGGACTTGATCCCAGACCTTGGGATCATGCCCTGAGCTGAAGGCAGATGCTCAACTGCTGAGCCACTCAGGTGTCCCCTGTGAAGGTTTTCTATTTGTCTTTGTTATTCAGCAGTTTGACAGTGCTTCTAGGTGAGATTCTTTTTTATTTTTTCCTGCTTTGGTTCATTGTTCTTGTCAGATCTGTAGATTAATATATTTTTAAACAAATTTAGGAAGTTTTCATTGTTATTTTTTGAAATACTTTTATCTCACTTTGGAACTTCCGCTGGGACACTATTTTTTTTCTTTTGTTTCTTTCTTTAAATTTGGTCATTTTTGTTGATTTATCTTCGTATCTAGTGATACTGCATATTTACCAATACTATTCTATCATCTCAAATCTGCTCTTGAGCCCATCTAGTGAATTCTTCATTTTAGTTAATACTTTTCATCTGTAGTGTTTTCATTTATTTATGGTGTAGTTTTGACATCTCTCTTGTAATGGCCTGTTGAATAATTACTTTCTATTTCCTTTCTTAGTACATGACTTCTATTTTCTGGACATGTTTCGGATAGCTGCATTTAAGTCTTTGTCTACTGAGTCCAACATCTGGACCCACTGAGAATTAGTTTCTCATGACTGCTTTTTTCCCCTATGTATGGATCATACTTCCTGTTTCTTTTTGTATCTTCTAAATTTTTGTTCGAAAGTGGACATTTTAGATAATATATTGTAGCATCTCTATATCCTTTTCAGTTTCATATCTATCTCTTAAACTATGTATTTGATAATGTTTGGACAGCTTTTAGTTATTTCAGTGTTTGGAGAGTAAGGTTATATGTTTGTGATGAGTAATATTTTTGTTTCCCCAATTAGATTATGAGCCTGTTTTGGGCCAGAATTATATTTTAAACAAGGACACTCTACCACAGTGCTAACCTTAGTTATCATTTCATAGTCTTTATTTAAATACCTAATAGAATTAAAAAAAAAAAACTACACTATTACATTTTGTTAATAGCTGTGCATGAACTTTTCAAAATTAGAACCCACCATGACTCCCAAGCAAGGAATGATTTGATAATTATTACATGTGGGAAAGAATACATCTGGATGAACTTATTTTTGAAACTCAGAAGAACAAAATTTCATTTTCCAGGGTTTGCTAATTGTATATATGTATGTATAAAGTGACAGGCACAGCCTCTAAACTTTTGGAGACCCATTTCTAGAACTAAAAGTTTTTTACTTCCAAGAAACAGGGTAACCTTTAGTAATCTTTTGGTATTAGTAATTAAGTTACGTTAATTTCAGTAGTCCACAGTTAAATATTCTTGTTTATTTAGACCACTACACTTCATATTTATTATTATAATTATTATTTTAAGAGCTTGTTACTAGTAAGTAGAATAAGATATTAATGTTCTGCAAAGTCCATTAAGATAAGTAACTAGGGGAAGTTGGGACATAATTTATACATTAATAGAATTTTTAAAAAATTATGTAGTTTAAAGAAAAGGTTTTGAATACTTTATTCTTATTTGCTTTCACATTTTTAGGTATGCCATTGCATTAGCCTTAAGGGAAAAACAGCGTGTAATATTTACCAGCCCAATTAAGGCTCTGAGTAACCAGAAATACCGGGAAATGTATGAAGAATTTCAAGATGTTGGTTTGATGACTGGAGATGTTACTATTAATCCTACAGCATCTTGTCTTGTTATGACCACAGAGGTAATTTATATAATGCTTAATCCAGTTTTTCCTTTTTAATTTTATTAATTTATCTATTCAATTAGAACATCTAATGCTTTATCAGTTGATCTATATAGATAAAATGTAATACTTTATTTTTTGAGTAGATTTACTTGAAAAGGAGAAGTTCACCTTTAAAGGATTTAGTAATTATATAAATTTAAGTGTAAATTATTAATTCTGTTATTTGTCACATGACTGTCATTTCTTTTAAGGTTTTATTTATTTATTAATGAGAGACACAGAGAGAGAAGGGGGTGCAGAGACATAGAGGGAGAAGCAGGCTCCATGTAGGGAGCCTGACGTGGGGCTCAGCCCTGGGTCTCCAGGTTCAGGCCCTGGGCTGAAGGTGGCACTAAACCACTGAGCCACCCGGGCCACCCATGACTATCATTGATAGAATTATTTTTCACCTAATATTTTTAAAAGACTTACTGTCGGTGACATTGACGGTTTTGCATACATAGATTCACGAAAGTAGTGGCTTTTCTTTCCATTTGATTTTTTATTTTTGCATCTTAGTGTTGATAAAAATACATCAATAACTTTTTAAAAATGTCCAGTTAAGTTTAGCTTCTTCCCCATGGTGATAGTCAAGTTTCACTTAAAACATATATACTTATAATATCTTAGGTTTTGAGCACAGCTATCTTTATACAGATGTATCTTTTATACATTCTTGAATTATATCCCTGCATTTTACAAGGACATGATACAATAGACAGCATAAATTAACTTCTGGTCTGCCAGGCAAAAGCATTGCTCACTTTTCATTCTGGTACCCAAAGTAAGTTTCCATTCCCAAAGCGTTTTTCCATGTGTGGAAGATGTTCTTTAACTCAAAAATCAGAATACTAGTTGCCAGAGAATATCCATGTTGTGAGATGAAGCAAAAAAAATCAGTAAACAGTATAAGGTACCATACATTAAATAGAAGACCATTTTAAGTTACTTTCATGTCCTAGACAATGTGGGTTTTGTGATAAGTATTATATGTACAATAAAGTGGGTTCATATTTAACATATGTGCAGGTAGTGGTGGTAATTCCATGAACTGTATCTAATTAGTAACTGTTGAGAAGTCACTTATTTTGGTTTTAAGAGAGAAGGAATATTATTTGGTTTATGAAACATATTTAAAATATGTAACCTAAAATTATTTTTTTCCATTAAAAAAGCATTTCCAAAATTCCTCTTTAGGAAGATGAACTTCTGTAATGTTAAAATTTTGCTAAATTGTTTATATTTTTTTTTAGATTTTAAGAAGTATGCTGTACAGAGGTTCTGAAGTTATGCGAGAAGTAGCATGGGTCATATTTGATGAAATTCATTACATGAGAGATTCAGGTATGTTCTGTCATGTTGCTGAAATGTGTGCCATGTGTTTTCCTTAAAGGCTTTAGGAATTTTGAATAAGTAGTTGTTGAATGTTGCTTTTAGTTTTCATGTGGCTAGAGTTGTAGTAAACTAAATTGTGGGAAACATGATATAGTATTTCTGATGGGATCTCATTTAAATGCCACTTCTTAAATAGTAACTGGGTGAAAAAAATGCAAATTCATACAAAACAATTGGAATTAAAAAAAATTTTTTTTAAAGATTTTATTTGGGAGAGAGAGAATGAACAAGCAGGGGAGAGAGGCAGAAGGAGAAGAAGCAGCACGCTCCCTGCTGAGCAGGGAGCCTGACTCAGGGCTTGATCCCAGGATCCAGAGAGCATGACCCGAGTTGAAGGCAGATGCTTAACCAACTGAGCCACCCAGGCGCCCTGAAGCTAGTTTGCTTTTAATAGAGAACTCTCTAAAATCAGTGTTAAAGAAATTTTTAAGATTTTCAGCCTGGAGTTAACTTACTTGGATTTTTATTAGTATTTCAGTTTTTAAAAACTAAGAAATGTGGGTTTATGGTTAAAAAAATAAAATAAAATAGGGATTATGAAATAAAATGAGAGAAAAAATAAATATCCGTTTACTTGAACCATTACACTGCTGTAGGGAAAAGTAAGTATACTTGGAATTTTGAGTGGAACTGGGAGAGCTAATGTTAACATTTAAAAGTTACATATGTACATATTTAAACTCAGCTTTTATTTAAACTAAAGCACTGAGTTAACGTATATTTATAGTGAAAGTAATATAATTTATGAAATCATTTACCTTTTAAACATTTCACCCCTTTCAAATTCATAAAATTAGGGATCCCTGGGTGGCGCAGCGGTTTAGCGCCTGCCTTTGGCCCAGGGCGCGATCCTGGAGACCCAGGATCGAATCCCACGTCGGGCTCCCGGTGCATGGAGCCTGCTTCTCCCTCTGCCTAGGTCTCTGCCTCTCTTTCTCTCTCTCTCTCTCTCTCTCTCTCTCTGTGACTTTCATAAATAAATAAATTTTAAAAATTATAAAAATTATTTAAAAAATTAAAGTTTTTTTTTTTTTTTTTTTAAGATTTTATTTATTTATTCATGAGAGACTGAGAGGCAGAGACCTAGGCAGAGGGAGAAGTAGGCTCCCTGCAGGAAACCTGATGTGGGACTCCATGCCAGGACCCCAGCATCATGCCCTGAGCAAAAGGCAGATGCTCAACCACTGAGCCACCTAGGTTCTGAACAGAGCTGTTCTGGTTTTAAAATCATGAATCCTGTATTTGTTTGTTTTAAGAGGAATCTCTCAACTGATTTTTCTAGGGTTTTTTTTTTTTTTTTTTCATTTAAATAAAAAGTGACATAGTTTTGCTGCTTATCAAATCTTTCATGTCTAGAGATCACGAGGGTTACTTGGGTGAAAGATGCTATATGGTATAGTAATGGTGTATCTTTGAAATTTGTTGCTATAGGGCAGCCCCCGTGGCTTAGCGGCTTAGTGCCGCCTTCAGCCCAGGGCAGGATCCTGGAGACCCAGGATTGAGTCCCACGTCAGGCTCCCTGCATGGAGCCTGCCTCTCCCTCTGCCTGTGTCTCTGCCTCTCTCTCTGTGTCTCTCATGAATAAATAAATAAGCTGTCTCCTTTCTGCCACCATCCTGGTTGCGTGTGGTTGACTGTGATCACCATATCTTCTCACAAGACTTTCAGAATCAAGTGATTCCTGGCCAAGAAACAAAAGCAGAATCGTCCTATTCCCCAGTGGATTTGGATGAAAACTGGTAATAAAATCAGGTACAACTCAAAGAGGAGGCACTGGAGAAGAACCAAGCTGGATCTATGAGGAAGCATCGCAATCATGAAATAGCAAACATAATTGGCACACATATTTAAGCTGCATGGAGATCACATGTTCCTATCCTTTCAAAATGGAAACATCCTTCCTACCTGGCCAATAGACATGTCTTATCAAGGGAATGATTTTCTCTGTTACTATGCCTCTATACCAGTAGGTTGGTTCAGTAATAAATGTGCCTCTATACCAGTAGGTTGGTTCAGTAATAAATGTAAGACTTTTCAGCTGAGCTGCTGTTGTGTCCTGATTTGTGAAGTACTGAATTCCCCCTCCTGTTAGATCTCACGTAGCACTGTCTGATAGAACTTTCTGCAGTGATAGAAATGGCCCCTGACAACGAAGTATTTAAAGTGTGACTAGGGGACACCTGTGTGGTGGCTCTGTCTGCTAAGCGTCTGCCTTTGGCTCAGGTCTTGACGGGGAGTCAGCACGTCTCCCACTCTCTGCTCTTCCCCTTGCTCATGTGCTTTCTCTCAAATAAAATCTTTTAACAATAAGTAAGTAAGTAAGTAAATAAATAAATAAATAGATTTGTTGTTATAACTTTTCTAAAAGGCATTAATTAACTTCTCTTTCTCAAAGTGAGATGGAAATACTATTTCCATTGTCAGGGATTCTTGTTATGCTGTGTGAGAAGGATACCGTGTGGAGCTGTTCTTTGCAGGCTATTATTTCAGAGCACATTGTGTTTTTAGGGGTTTAGTCTACTAACTTTCTACTGGACAAATTCATGGTAAGAACTAAAGTAGTTTTCATTAGGGGGTCTGTGGCTAAAAATATCTTTGTGTAAAGTGGTCTGCATTCTTAATTATTGTGCTTGAGAGAAAATAATATTAGATTACTTGTCAGTAAATTCCAAAGTATGTGTATTTTTTTCAGAGCGTGGTGTTGTATGGGAAGAAACTATTATTCTGCTTCCTGACAATGTCCACTATGTGTTTCTTTCGGCTACTATTCCAAATGCCCGACAGTTTGCTGAATGGATTT
Organism: Canis aureus; assembly: GCF_053574225.1. Lineage (NCBI taxonomy): Eukaryota > Metazoa > Chordata > Mammalia > Carnivora > Canidae > Canis > Canis aureus. Next base: position 43,468,832 of record NC_135615.1, read on the forward strand.
GCCATTTACATAAACAGGTATTTTTTTTTTTTTTTTTGGTGTCTTCAATATTTAAAACATTGTAAGTTGGCTCTACTATCTTTTATACTTTGTTCTTGATGCCACTTAGAATTAAGAAGACATTTTAATGTAAAAGTACTTCTCACATCCGGCAAGCTTATCAAAATCATGTGACTTGGTTTTTACAAGTTTGTATTTCTTTTTTTTTTTTACAAGTTTGTATTTCTAAGTGCTATCTTAAACCCTGTATATCAACATCTCTGTGAGTAGGGGCTTGTGAGCTAACTCTTAAAAGCTCCTAAGTTGATCTGATGATTTGCCAGGTTTGGAAACTACTGCATTTACTCATAGAGTGAGGCCTTGTAGTAGAGAATTTCCTCTAAGATCTAGTACTAGGACGAAGCTGGACGACATCTCCTGAGCATGTGATTTGATTCTTCCTATGTGAACACTGTCAGCCTTTTTACTGACTGTGTTTCCCAATTGTTTTTGTAGTCCAACTTTAGCAGGAGTATAGGACCTTATAACAAGCATTTGTTCATTTGTGCTAAATTTATTCTTGGTTTTATTTTCCTGTCTTTATTTTTCCTTTATACCAGTGTTCTTACAAGTTGTTGTTTATAAGCTCTCTGATGACATTTTTGTAACATCTGTATTGCTTCTGTAGGATAGAAACCTATTGGATCTTCTGGAGGAGCTAGATCAATCTGCTGATTTACTAAACCTTTGAAAACCCTCTGTGGGGCAGAAAAATCCTATTTTACTTCAGGGAGTATTCTGTGTCACCATACTACTGCTGTGTAGGAACAGGCATCATCTATAATTATGGCATCACAGGTCTAGGGTCTGAATCCAAGATCATTATTGAGACTCATATCATATATTTGGCCCTGATTGATAAAATTGAATAGATGGTAGTATAATTCAGTAGACCTAATTGTTCCACATTTTTCTCTTGCCTGGTTTTTTAAATTTTTTAAGTTTTTTTCTTCTTTTGAAATGTTGAATTCAAAAGTTTATTTCCCCAAGGTCTTTTAGGTAAGTTAAATATACTGTATTATTTTGAAGACATAAAAATGTGTTTAATTGTTGATTTTTTGTTGTTTGTTTGTTTTTTTCTTTTACAGCCTTGTCATGTAATTTACACAGATTACCGGCCTACTCCATTGCAGCACTACATTTTTCCAGCAGGGGGAGATGGCCTGCACCTTGTTGTTGATGAAAATGTAAGGGAGTAATTGTGATTCTTCCCTATAATGTCACCCTTGGTTGTTTATACCTATTTTTCCTAAAACTGAAGTAGAATAGTATAAGTCCATTTTTTTCTTAGGTAGTTTATGGTCCAGAACTGTTGGCTTTGTGTGTATTTTTATTTCCAAAATTATATTTAAGACTTGTGTTTCTCTTAGGCATGAATTAAGATTTTTCTTCTTTTCAGTTTTTTTTTTCTTCTTTTTCAGTGTTTTAAAATGTCTGAAGAATAGGGACTTAGGGCATGTTTCAGACATCTTTTGTTTTTCCAGTTTTAATATCTTTGTCACCTTTTATTACCTATTATGTACAACATTTTTCATTCTTTTACTGACCTTTGTAGTAGTTATTACTTTTTTTTTGAGGAAGCTTTGTTTTGAAATATGAAAAAGGCTTGGATTTAAAAAAAAGGGTTTGGATTGTGGTTAAATATTAGCAAGGTTACATAGAAAAGTATCTGATTCCAGGGTGACTTCAGAGAAGATAATTTTAATACTGCGATGCAAGTACTTCGAGATGCAGGTGATTTGGCAAAAGGAGATCAGAAGGGGCGGAAAGGAGGAACAAAAGGTAAAGTGGAACTTTGTTCACTTTTTTCCCTCAGAAAACTGTATAAATAGATAGTATATGATAAAATGGGATAAAAGGTTCATCTCATTTTCATATATGATATTAAGGTATAATTCACATACTATACAGTTTATCCATTAAAATCTACAATTTTATGGTTATTAGTATATTAACAGAATTATGCAACCATCACAATTTTTTTATTGATATATAATTCACATACCATAAAAATTACCATTTTTAAGTGTGTATGTAGTTCAGTGTATTTTAGTATATTCACAAACTTGTGCGGCCACTAATTCCAGAACATACTCATCGAGTCAGAAAGAAGCCCTGTATCCATTACCAGTTATTCTGTATTTCTCCTAAAGTCTTCTCCTGCCCCTCAACCTCACACAATCAGTAATCTGCCTTTCTATGTCTATTTTCCTTTTCTGAGTGTTTCAAATAAATGGAATCATAATTTGTGTGGCTTTTTGCAACTGGCTTATTTCATTTAGCATGTTTTCAAGGGTCATCCACGTTACAGCATGTGTCAATCAATACTCTTAAACCCTTTTACAATGAAATAGCATTCCATTATATGAATATATCACATTTTATTTATCCATTCATCAGTTGTTGAACATTTGGGTTATTTCTCTTTGTTGATTGTTGTGAATAATGCTGGTATAAATATTTGTGTTCTCCAATTTTTATATAAATTTATATTTATAAATTTATAAATTTATAAAACATGCATTTATATATAAGCTTATATAATTGTATGTTTTCTTTTCTCTAGAGTGTATACCTAGCAGTGGTATTGCTAAGTCATGGTATTTTTATGTTTAACCTTTTGAATAACTGCCAGAATATTTTCCCAAAATGGCACCTCCATTTTACACTCCCATCAGAAGGTTATGAAGTTTCCATTTCCTCCACATCCTTGCTAATACTCACTATAATATGTCTCTTTGAATATAGTCAGCCTTGTGGTATGAACTGGTAAATCATATGGTTTTTTTTTTTTTTTTTAAGATTTTATTTATTCATGAGAGACAGAGAGGTGGAGACATAGAAAGAGGGAGAAGCAGGCTCCATGAGAGGAGCCTGATAGGATGTGATCCAGGGCCCCAGGATCATGACCTGAGCCAAAGGTGGACACTCAACCACTGAGCTACCCAGGCGCCCCTATGATTTTGATTTATATTTTTCTCATGGCTAATGATGTGTTGAGTATCTTTTCATGTGCTTGTTGGCCATTTGTATATCTTATTGGAGAACTACTTATTCAGATCTTTTCCCCATTTAAAAATGAAATTGTCATTTTTTTGTTGTTGTTGAGTTGTAAGAATTCTTTATATGCTCTGAATAGTAGACCCTTACCTATTTTTTCCCATTCTGTGGGTAAAGGTCTTTTCACTTGATTGTTGGTATCGAAGTACAAAAGTTTTTAATTTTAGTGAAATACAGTTTATCTGTTTTTTTTCTTTTGTTGTTTGTGCTATCGGTATCATACCTAAGAATGCTTTGCCTAATAACGAATCATGGAAATTTACTCCTATATAGTTTTTAAGCGTTTTATAGTTAGAGATTTTATATTTAGCTCTATAATCCATCCTGAGTTAATTTTTGGGTTGGTATATGTACTGTTTTTGCAGGACCATCAAATGTGTTCAAGATTGTGAAGATGATTATGGAAAGAAATTTTCAGCCTGTAATTATTTTCAGTTTTAGTAAGAAGGATTGTGAAGCCTATGCACTTCAGATGACCAAATTAGATTTTAACACAGGTACTATATAACTTCAGTACGGTCTTAATGTTATATGAAAATGTAAATATATTTTAATATTGTTAATCTGTTGTGATTAATCTATTGTGTATTGCTAGGATATGCAGTTCATGTTAGTCACAGGAGGTACTCATGGTACTCATGCATTTGTAAAAGCTTTAAGACCCTATTTTATTTCCTTCTTTTCCTTTCCTTTGTTTTGTTTTATTGGGAGGTATAAAGGTATTACTCTATGTAAAATCCAAAGATCCCTCCTGAAAAATATTAGTTTATACCCTCTTGTACTTTATTGCTATAAGCTCCTTTGTTACTGTGGTTCTCTGACGACTTAAGGTTAGGTTTCTTGGTCAGATCACTTTCTGTATAGAAAGTACTATGCTTCATTATTCTAGAAATCCAAACGACTCTCTCTCTCTCTCTCTCTCTCTCTCTGTCTCTCATAAATAAATAAAATCTTTAAGGGAAAAAAAAAAAGGGAAGCCTAGGTGGCTCAGCAGTTTAGCGCCACCTTCAGCCCAGGGCCTGATCCTGGAGAACTGGGATTGAGTCCCATGTCAGGTTCCCTGCATGGAGCCTGCTTCCCCCTCTGCCTGTGTCTCTGCCCCTCTCTCTCTCTCTCTCATAAATAAAATCTTAAAAAAAAAAAAAAAAAGAAATCCAAATGAGGATGACCTGTCCTTTACCTAACTGTGGTGTAACCTTTTAAATATAGTAAGATAACTTGTATTAAATTAACCAATTATTCTCACATATTATTTGTAAGTATAACTTACTTAAATTCACAGAGCTAGGTAGTAGCATAGACTATCAAAACATTCAGCATATTGAATACCATCCCACTTATTATTCAGTTTATCCTTTTACATATGTAATCCTATATAATGAGAAGTAAATAATATCCTCAGTCATCCAGAATCAAATGTCAGTTGCATTGCCTCCATTATCAAGGCACAGAATTAAACCCATGTACTTTTAGAGCTACTTTTTACTTATTCATGAGCAAAATAATAACATATCCTACATAAACTCCTAAAGTTAGTAATATTTTATTTTTTAATTGAGCAAATTACTCAGAAATATTTTCTTATAACTATCAGTGCTGCATTTGCTTAATGTTGCAGGGTCATATATTGATTAATTGAACAGATGTTTATTGACTACCTGTTATTTAATAGACACTTTATAAGAAGGCAATATAATGTTTAAAAGCATAGGCTTTGGCATTGCTTCTCTAATAGTTAATAGCAGTTTCCATTATTTGCTCTAAACCTCCCTTTCCTCAATAATGGATAATAATAATACCTGTAATCTGTAATTGTTAGACTTAAATATTAGATATATGGCACTTAGTATAATTTTTGTTATTAATTTTGTAATAGGCTACTTTTATTCATAGATTAATTCTGTTAGATATGTTTTGAAAGGCAATGAATGATAATTTTAATCTACTTTTCCTTTTTTTAAAGATTTTATTTGAGAGCACACATGTGCACATGAGCTAGGGGGAGGGGCAGAGGCAGAGAGAAAAGCAGACTCCCTACTGTGTAGGGAGCCCGATGTAGGACTTGATCCCAGGATGCCAGGATCATGACCTGAGCTAAAGGCAGATGTTTAACTGACTGAGCCACTCAAGTGTCCCTATCTACTTTCCCTTCTGTCTTAAATGCTGACTCTACTTTTATTCTTTATAGACTTCTATTCTGTGCAATCTGTGAGGTTTGGTATCACTTATTTACCTTTGAATTTTTTCTTAGATGAAGAAAAGAAGATGGTTGAAGAAGTATTCAGTAATGCCATTGACTGCTTGTCTGATGAAGATAAAAAACTCCCTCAGGTTTGTATTTAGTGTGACTTAAGTAAAGTGGATGTTAAGTGTGATAGCATATTTTCAGTTTGCATTTTTTAGTTTTGTTGCTACATAGTGTATTGTTTACATACTGCAGTAAATAAGTTGTACACTGGAATGATACTTTGATTTATATTTTATACTTTTTTTTTTTTTTTATTTTACACTTCTGAAAAGATGACAAGACAAAAGATGTGCTGTCTAAGGGAATTCTTCTCTGAAAGCTTGCATGGTCTAGAAATTACTTCTGTTCCTAATAATACAAAGTTATTAGTGCTAGTTTTAAGTCACTAAATTTCTTTTTTTTTTTTTTTTTTTTTGAGAGAGAGAGAGAAAAAACATGAGCAGGGGTTGGGCTGGGGGAGGGGGAGACAGAGAATCCCAAGCAGGCTCCATGCTAAACACAGAGCTGGACGTGGGGCTCCATCTCATGACCCTGAGATCATGACTGAAATTGAGTCGGATGCTCAACTGACTGACCCATCCAGGCTCCCCAAAGTCACTAAATTTTTTAATTCCTAAGGCTACCAAAGAAAACACCTAATGAAAGTCATATGTTTAGTGAGGAATTTGATGTCTACTCTGCTTTTGATCCAGTGGATTTTTCCTTTGCTATTGGAATTGCCTGGGGATTTCTAAAATATACTGATGACTGGGGGCCACTCTCAGAGGTTCTGATTTAATTGGTCTGGTGTGTATTGTTGTAGAAGATTTTTTTGTAATTTTTTTTCCCAGCTGAATTAGTATTTGAGGGCTAAGGCTTGTCTTTATACATCTTTGTTATCGTAGCACAGTTCTAGTAGTAGATATGTGGGACGCCTGAGTGGCTAAGCGGTTGAACATCTGCCTCCAGCTTAGGGCTTGATCCCGGGATCCGGGATCGAGTCCCACATCAGGCTCCTTGCAGGGAGCCTGCTTCTCCCTCTGCCTGTGTCTCTGCGCCTCTCTCTCTGTCTCTCTCTGTCTCTCATGAATAAATAAATAAAAATCTAAAAAAAAAAAAAGTAAATATGTAATGACAATTGCTTAAGTGTTAATGAGGATGACTCTTTCATAATTCATTTGCTTTTAGATGAAGTACGTATTTATGTAAAGTAGGCTATATAGTTATTTATTTTTATTTGGAGGTGACTAGTATTTATTAAGTTTATATTGTGCAGATACAAACTTTGCCCTCATTGCTCTTAGTATTTTGGGAGATGAAGTGATGCTGGAAGATTTGAGGCAGCAATGCATATGAGTTTTATTTAAAGTATATCTTGTATTAAGGAAAGCGAGGGAGAATTATACTGAATTTTGAGTTTAATAATCTATGGGAATATGGGCTTGGTTTTTGCTTTTATTCTGAAAAAGTTATAACATTTCCTTAAACAGCCTTTTTTGATGCCACTTTTCTTAATTTGGTTAGTTTAACATTTTTTATTTCCCTTTTTGTACATCCTTGAGAAATAAACATTATTCCAATCACAGGTTGAACATGTACTTCCTCTTTTGAAGCGAGGGATTGGTATTCACCATGGTGGTCTACTTCCTATTTTGAAAGAAACTATAGAAATTCTATTTTCTGAAGGATTGATAAAGGTAAGATTTTACTTTTATTATGCCTTAGAATTCTGTTGTATGAATAGTTTGAAAACTATTGTTACTGTTATTTTTTTAAGTAGTCTCTACCCCCAACATGGGGGATGAACATAAAACCCTGAGATTAAGAGGTGCATGCTCTGTCAGCTGAGCTAGATATGTGTCTAAACAGTTTGAAAATTGAGAACACTGTTTATAGGCAGCAGTGTGTGTATGTGTGTGGTTTTTGTTTTTGTTTTTGTTTTTTAGATTTTTATTTATTTATTCATGATAGACACAGAGAGAGAGAGAGAGAGAGGCAGAGACACAGGCAGAGGAAGAAGCAGGCTCCATGCCAGGAGCCTGATGCAGGACTCCATCCCTGGACTCCACGATCACGCCCTGGGCCAAAGGCAGGTGCCAAGCCTCTGAGCCACCCAGGGATCCCTGTGTATATGTGTTTTAAATAAGGTCCTGTGGAATGACTTAGATAATGAACTTGATTTTTAAAAGCCGGGGGTGGGGGGGATCACATCAGGCTCCTTGCATGGAGCCTGCTTCTCCCTCTGCCTGTGTCTCTGCACCTCTTTCTCTGTCTCTCATGAATAAATAAATAAAATCTTAAAAAAAAAAAATGAATTGGTCACTGTTTCCACCTACATCCTGATAAAGCCCTGTTGATGTTCCTTCGTTAGATTATTGTTGAGGCTCATTTTAAAGAATCTTTTCTTTAAACTATAAGTGATACTCGGTGGTGGTGAAAGTCAAACAGAGGAATTGTAAATAAATTAAAAAATGAAACACCATCATTCCCCTTTACTTCCCAGGAATATCCACTAGGAAACATACAGATAATACTTGTTTTTAAACAAAAAATTATACTCCCCATGTTATTATCCAGTTTGTCATATGTGTATCTTTTCATTTTTTTAATAGGTGAATAGCATTCTGTTGAGTTGATGCAGTAAGATGTTTTTATCTCCTTCCCTGTTCATGAAAATTTAGATTAAAAGTACTTCAGTAACTTTACTTGTATATAAATACACTCTTTTGTGTGCTTAAGCTACACAGTTTTTTTGTGTGTTCTTATTAGTAAAGTCTTAAAAGTGTACTTAGTCACTGATTCTGTTCTCCCCTCAGAGAGATTCTAAGGGTGACTCCAAAATTGTACCATTAGTCAGAAAGCCAGGAAATGTGACTTTGTGTTTCGAAAAGTAATCTATAGTCTTGTGCTTTGTACATTAGACCAGTAGTAGTATCCTCTTCAAGTTACTACCACTGGAATTTAAGAAAGACTTTTTTTCCTGAATTAGAAATTTTCTGGAACGCAAGGGACATTAGGTATTATTTAGTAATTTTACATATAAAATACTGAAATATTTTTTAGTATTTTATTTTTTTTAATTTATTTTTTATTGGTGTTCAATTTACCAACATACAGAATAACCCCCAGTGCCCGTCACCCATTCACTCCCACCCCCCGCCCTCCTCCCCTTCTACCACCCCTGGTTCGTTTCCCAGAGTTAGCAGTCTTTACGTTCTGTCTCCCTTTCTGATATTTCCCACACATTTCTTCTCCCTTCCCTTATATTCCCTTTCACTATTATTTATATTCCCCACATGAATGAGAACATATAATGTTTGTCCTTCTCCGACTGACTTACTTTTTTTAGTATTTTAATAAGACAACATGCTAAGACTAGCATATTGTCTTATTTTTACAGTCTCATTAATTTTGAAAATTAATTTTTGTTTATACTTGAAAATTATAAAACTAATTTCTCAGCTCTATAAAATACATGTTTAATTATATAATTATTCAATTTTTTAGGCCTTATTTGCCACAGAGACTTTTGCTATGGGAATTAATATGCCAGCTAGAACTGTTTTATTTACAAATGCCCGGAAATTTGATGGGAAAGATTTCAGATGGGTAAGTAAAATAATTAATATATTGGAATAGTTTTTATCTTTACTTGTTTTACCTAAGGTGATTTGGGCTTATGTAATCTTTGAGACTTTCAGTTCTAAATACTGAAGAACTTATACCTGAACCCGTAAACAAGTTTGTCAAGGTTAGACTTCAGATCCTTTGTTTCTATCTGTTAGCCAAAAACAAAAACAAAAAACCCAACATAGAAATGAAATCCCCCTTGGTGAAAGAGTTTCATGATGAGAGATAAGTGTGCAGATGATTTATGAGTGCTTTAAAGCATTTTAAATATATCTGGAATGTTCATTTCTTAAAGATTGAGAGTATAAGGCACCAAATCTATATTGGCTTCAGTTGCAGCTCCCTATTTTATCTTTCAGGTTTAAAATAGAAGTTTTTTTTTTTTTTTCTTCTTCAAAGATTTTATTTATTCATAGAGACAGAGAGAGAGGGGGAGTTAGAGACACAGGCAGAGGGAGAAGCAGGCTCCATGCAGAGAGCCTGACTTGGGACTCGATCCAGGGTCTCCAGGATCACGCCCTGGGCTGTAGGCGGCACTAAACCGCTGCGCCACCGGGACTGCCCTAAAATAGAAGTTTTAACAGGTTCACACATAATATCCTTTCTAAGAAGGAAGGAGAAAAAGTTGGAACAATGGGTAAAACAGTGAATTTGGGTAGAAAGTAAATTCTTAATCCAGAGCCAACCCATTCAGGAAACAGTTACTAAATTAAAACTTCAAAAGTTAAACAAAGCAGGTGTAAGTTGGCAGATGTGCAATAAAATGTTGTGTTATGGATTCTGAGAAGTATATACAGACTAGAGCAAGAGAAAAGAAATCTCTTGTATATAAGGGGTAATGGAAGGCTTCATTAGAGAAGGCAGTCCTAAAACAGAAACAGCAGCACATGGGTATTAACTAGGTAGACCGTGGAGCTTCACAGGGGTGAAAAGCAGATAAATTTCTAGTCTGAGTATCCAGAACAAGCCAAAGACTCAGATAAACTGGCATTGGGAGAAACTTAAGTAGTCAGCTACTGCAGTTAACGTAATCCTTGAAAGTGGTGATTCTTTTCTACTTAGAGAAGTTTCTGCCAGTAATTACTAATCATAGAAATACTGAAAAGTGTTCATGGTAGATCGTAAAGACAAAGCATTTTTTTCTTGGTTTGTTTTATTTTAAAATGTATTAGATGCTATACAAAAGAGAAATAGTAATGATCAGGTGCCATTTCTCTTTAGAAACTTTTACATAGTCTTCAAAAATTTTCTATAACCTGTAACTTTTTAAAATTGAACTTTTAGTAATTTAATTCATGTAGTATATGATTCCTGTTCATAATGCAGCTAACAGTTTCATGTTTATATTTAAAATAATGTAAGTTTAAAATATCTTTATAATCTGTTTAAAATTACTTAATTCTCCAAAGAAAATTGATGCCATAAGAAAATAAGTAAATAAGTCATTTGTGACTTTACATGCTTCTTGGCATCCTAAGGACCCTATGGTAAGACTGCAGAGCATAGTGGGTAATTGAACTTAAGAAAGCAATCTTTTTCTTGATAATTCAGTATCATATTATTAAACCTAAAAATCATAGTGTGCTATACTGTAATGATGCCCTTGGGCGCTGCTGAGATTCTTTTGCATTGCCTTTTTGAAATGTTCTTTTCAAATCTTTCTTAGGATTAGTTTTTTTTTTTGTTTTTCCTGGTGCCTTTGTTGCTCTCAGATACTTTAAAAATAAATGTTTGTTTTATATTAATCTCTTTTTGCAAATTAAGAAATCTATTATGATCAAGTCAGAATTGATATTTAGTAGACTTTGAGTCCTTCTTTGATTTCTTAGACTTTAGTGTTTTCCATCATTTTGGAGCTAAAATTTAGCTCCAAAAGTTGATATTTTTAATCATGTTTCCTTTTGTGGAATATATAACTTGTGCTTTTATATTTTGTGATGAAAATTTGAGAATACTTTTTTCACTAGGTTGTCTCCTAAACTCTGGATTTTGAATTATGTTCACACAGATTTCCTCTGGTGAATACATTCAGATGTCTGGTCGGGCTGGAAGGAGGGGAATGGATGATAGAGGAATTGTAATTCTTATGGTGGATGAAAAGATGAGCCCAACAATTGGAAAACAGCTACTTAAGGTAACCAAGTTAAGATGCTGTGCTCTCACCAGCAATTTAAGAAACATACTTCGGGAGCCACTTTGAAATTAGTTATGTCGATTCAGATACCTTTCTAAGTAGATGAATTAATTTAGTAAACTATCTAGGCTTAAAAGGTAGAAGAGGATAACTGAGCAAAGTGCCGATTATACCCTACTTTCTGTTCTAATAAGTAAAGAGTAACTCATGCAATGGAAGGCTTGTAAAGATCCCCACAGAAGGCAAAAATGTTTTCTTTACCCTCCAAATTTAAGACAGTCTCTATAACTGCCTTCTCTACTGAACAAATTGCTCTTCACCTATCAGAACAGGAAGTAGGGCACATGATATCAGTGTTTTGGGCAGTTACCTTCTCTTAACTTTGCAAGTCTAGATATCTTTTTATTTTTTTTATTTTTATTTTATTTATTAATTTTTAAAAAGATTTTATTTGTTTATGAGAGACAGAGAGAGAGAGAGAGAGAGAGAGAGGCAGAGACATAGGCAGAGGGAGAAGCAGACTCCATGCAGGGATCCTGACGTGGGACTCGATCCGGGACTCCAGGATCACACCCTGGGCTGAAGGCAGGTGCTAAAACCAATGATCCACCCAGGGATCCTATATCCAGATATCTTAATTAAATCTACAATCTACCATTCTAATACTGCCTCTTAGTGGTTCATAATTATCTCCATAAATGAATTCAAGTATTTAAGCTTTATTTTAAATTAGCTTGTTTATTTTATTTAATATTTATCTTTTGGATTATTTTAAGAGTTTTGTTTTGGAGAGCTTCTCAGGGAGGTTTGGCCTGGTTGCTCTTCTTCTCCTTCTCCAAGCATTAAGGAGTTACTAAATTCCTAGAAAAACTCTTAGTAAGATGAGAAACTTAGCAATTAAAACTTTAAAATTAACTGCCACATCATTAACTAAAGCTCCAAAACATGTTAAGTCCTACATAGGTCAGTATCTCTCTGAAACAGACTCTTTTCAATTTCAAAGACTTGTGAACAGCAAGGAGAATTTGAGATATGGTTGTGGGACATCTGGTATACTAAAGCAAAAATAAAAGTGTATGTTTTTTAAAATACATGTTTTATGTGAGTGAAGACAAAGCTTGTCTGTATATATTCATAGTGATCGTATGGTATCTTATTTTCACTTTTAAAGATTAACACTTGGAAACCTATTTTTTAAAAAAGATTTTATTTATTTACTAGATGGCTCAAGTGAGCATGAGTGGGAGGAGGGGCAGAAGGAAAAGCAGACTAAGCAGATTCCTTGCTGAGCAGGGAGCCAGACATGGGGCTTGATCCTAGAACCCTGGGATCATGACCTGAGCCAAAGGCAGAAGGTTAATCAACTGAGCCACCCAGGCACCCTAGAAACCTATTTTTAAGTGTACATGTAACTTTAATTCTTCATATAAAGAAAATAACACAAGATTGAAAATTTGTATTTTTAGTCTTCAAATTGTGCCAGATATAATAAACACTATTTTTCTTTCTTTGTGCTCTGAATAGAAAAAGTTGAATCAGGTTGTCAATAGTAGGAGGTAATATTTTAATAACAGCATCTGGTTTCTTTAGTACAGATTTTTCATTCTATTTACTTATAAAATAATGTTATTGTCTATTGCTACAGGGTCATACAGCATCTCTAGAGCTTTTTTATTTTGTTTGATCAAAACTTTATGACCTTTGATTAGTACCCCATTACACCCCTCCTCATTCTCTGAACATCTGTTCATTGTCTTGATTTTGATTCTTTTGGATAAATAGAGTAGAATTGCCAGACCATATGTAGTTCTTTTTTCTTAAATTTTTATTGAATATTTTTACTGTTTTCCACAGTGGCTATACCGTTTTGCCTTCTGTCAGTGTGCAAGGATTCTAATTTCTCCATCATTTCTTAAATGAACTTTTAAAAACAGCTTTATTGAGATACAATTCATATTGCATACAGTTCACCCATTTTCATGGTTTTTAATGTATTCACAGAGTTTTGCTATCATCTTAACAATAAATTTTGGAACATTTTTATCAGCCCAAAAAGAAACTTTATTGTCATTAATAATCATTCCCTATTTCCCTCCTACCTCTTCCCTTTCCCCTAAGCCCTAGGCAAACCACTAATCTACTCTTTGTCTCTATAGAGTTGCCTGTTCTAGGCATTTCATATAAATTTAGTCAGATATGGGACTCCTGGGTGGCTCAGTGGTTGAGTGTCTGCCTTCAGCTCAGGGCGTGATCCCGGAGTTCTGGGATCAAGTCTCCTATCAGGCTCCCCACTGGAAGCCTGCTTCTACCTCTGCCTATGTCTCTGCCTCTCTCTTTCTCTTTCTGTCTCTCATGAATAAATAAATAAAGTCTTTAAAAATAAATAAATTCAGATAATATGTGATCTTTTGTATCTGGTTTCTTTAGCATAATATTTTCAAGGTTTATCTGTATTTGTAATATGTATCAGGACTTCACTCCTTTTTTTGATGAATATTGCTCTTTTTGGCTATATTACAACCTATTTATCCATCTATCAGTGGATGTATATTTACGTTGATTTGGCTGCTATGATTGTTCTTTACAAGTTTTATGTAAACATGCTTTTATTTCTTTGGGGTATATTACCTGTGAGTAAAATTGCTAGGTCATACATAATTCCATATTTAACCTTTTGAGGACCCACCAGACTGTTTTTCCTCAGCAGCTATACCATTTTATTTTCTCATCAGCAATATAGAAGGGTTCTCATATCCCTGCATTCTAGCTAACACCTATTATCTGTCCTTTTAACTTACAGTGATCATCCTAGTGAGTGTAAAGTGGTACCTTTCACTTTGAATGCTATATAGTTTGAGTTGTCAAAAGGATACAGTATCTGCTTTCTTATGATGCTGCAGTTATATAAACAAATATGTGTGTATCTCCGTTTCTTGATTTCTGGACACATTTATTGAGACTAACTGTTCTACTATTTTTTTTGTCCTCTAGGATTTTTTTTTCAGGTGATTTTATTATCATTAAAGAATTTGTGGGCAACTTATTCAGAAAAATAACAATTAACAGTTAAATGAATATTCAACTTGTCTTGGGCTTTGAAACGATTGCTATTACCATCCCAGTTCTATAAATGAATAAAACATACAGGGGCTAAATAATTTTTCAGATGTCATATTGTTGTTAAATGGCAAATTCTGATTTTAAAGTCAGGCAGTTTGGTGTCAGTGCATGCTTCTAAACACCATGTGCTGTTGCTTCTCAGTATCTCACGCAAATAGATTTTTATTTACTGACTCAAACTGAATTTGGCGTGACAGCACTTTGTTCTTTTGACCTTAATACGATATATAAACTAATAGCCAAAACAACGTAATATATACATCATTAAAACGTCAGGTCTGTTTTCTTTTAAGCAACAGTGAGTGAGATTTGCTCTTAATAGGACTTTAATAGAGCATTTATTTTCTCAAGAACTAAAATGTGTAGATTATTCCACGTTATTGTATGTAAAACTAATTAGTATGCTTTATGTACATTTGTAAAATTTGGATCTGTCACATCTATCATTTATCCTGTTAGGTTAAATAGTCTTACAAAGATAGCAGAATACATGTGTTTATTGCTTGTTGACTAAAGATTATTTTTTTAACATTTCTCATATCTGAGCATGCACACACACTTATATATTTGTGCATGTAAATCATTTAATCGTGCATTTAAAATATTTTAATAATTTCTTTAACAGTTTGGTATGACCTAAATTTCAGTATTTACAAGGGTCCTTAGGTAGTCATTATTGATGAATAGAGTATTATTACAGTAAAATTATATTTTGGGTTGTCTGGCAGCATGTTGATTAAATTGGAAGGGAAATAGAAACCAGAGTAGTTACGATGATAGTTGTAGTGATCTCTCTAAATCAGATTTGATGAAACTTTGAAGTAGGGAGATAGCAGAGGTAAAGAAACAAAAGAACTAATCTAAGATACATAAGAGGAAATAATCTGCAACCATGGATTGATTGAAATTTTTAAAGGGGATAAAGTAGAAGACCTTCGAAATTGGAATTTAAATGTTAATTTCATTAACCATTAATCAAATTATAATTGAACTATCCTGAGTTCACTCCTCGCAGAGTCACAGAAATTACTTCAGGTGGAGTTGCCACACAAAGGATTTTATTCACAACAAATAAGGAGGTCACAGGAAGTAACTTCCCGAGTTGTGATTCCCTGAGCAATGGTGAATGGATTCCCTTTATTTAGTGTTAGGAGGAATATTGAGCCTTGTCATCGTTCTTTCTTAGGTGGGGATTTTAGTATTATAATGAGCTAAGGTAACTGTCAGTCATTCTTTGGTTCATATGTGCAGATGAGAATCTGGGATTGAATTCAAGCTGGTCTGGGTAGTCTTGAGCTCCTCATCAAGGCAGTTGTTACTGCTTGAAGGGTAGTTTCTGTTTCCTCATGGGATGTTTAATGACTTGGGAATCTTTTGCCTCAGTTAAGAGATCAGCTAGAAGGAAGGGCTTAAGGAAGAATGTGGAACAAAGGTCAGTGAGTATAATCACATAAGCAGTAAAGATCAGATTTTGGGGTCTAGCTTGTGACAAAATCCGTAATCTTACTAACAGTCTTTGTAAGAGTGACTGACACTCAGTAATGGGAAAAAGCAAGAGAGATAAATTTCATTTTAGGTAGTGTAACCATATTATTTATCAGCCAAATTCCATTACTGTAGGAGTGGAAGAGGATGCTTTTAATAATTATACCTATACAGCAGATTAACTTGTAGACTATCTTGGGGTCACTTAGATAAAATGTCACAATACCAACTTGAGTTTCAGGTAACTGAGAATTCTGGTAGGTGTATTCTACAGCAATTGAGAATACAGAAGTATGGGATGCCTGGGTGACTCAGCTGTTGAGTGTCTGCCTTCGGCTCAGGGCGTGATCCTGGAGTTCCAGGATGGAGTCCCACATTGGGCTCCCTGTGAGGAGCCTGCATCTCCCTCTGCCTATGTCCTTCTCTTTGTGTCTTTCATGAATAAATAAATAAAATCTTAAAAAAAAAACACACAGAAGCAGAGCTTGCACTTAGAAATAAACATTGGTAATATTGAAGCCCAAAATTTGTGAGAGGAGATAGAAAAAAAATAACAGAAAAGTAAGGGCTGGGATCCCTGAGTGGCTCAACGGGTTTAGCACCTGCCTTCAGCCCAGGGCATGATCCTGGAGATCCAGGATCGAGTCCCACATCAGGCTCCCTGCATGGAGTCTGCTTCTCCCTCTGCCTGTGTCTCTGCCTCTCTAGCTCATTCTGTGTCTCTCATGAATAAATAAATAAACTCTTAAAAAAAAAAATAGAAAAGTAAGGGCCGTGTCTGTTTGCAAAATGGTAAAATAGCTAAAGTTGTCTTTAAATTCCTCTCTCCTCCAAGAATTTGGTTTTTGTATTAACTTCACATCTCCCTTTGGTCCTATTTTTTTTCTTTCTTTTTTTTTTTAAGATTGTATTTATTTATTCATGAGAGACACAGAGAGGCAGAGACGTAGGCCGAGGGAGAAGCAGGCTTCCTGCAGGAAGCCTGATGTGGGACAAGTCCCAGGATCCCGGGATCACAACCTGAGCCAAAGGCGGACTCTCAACCACTGAGCCACCCAGGTGTCCCTTGGCCTTAGTTTCAAGGAAAGTCCATAAACATCAAGGTTTTAGGGACTTATTAACTATGCCCCTAAGGCGAATGGCTCTTAATATTTCAGGAGTTAGGAATATTTTTCATTTAAGGCTGTGGTGAAAACTCTGCTTCTCATAAAATCCTATATGCATACATATAAAATTATGCTATAACGTTGGTTTGTGGACCTCAATTTAAGAGCCCTTGACTACCCTAAAGTATTCATGTGTTTTACTATGCCATTTAGAAATACATAGCATGCTATGTGACATTTCACTTCTAAATATTTCAGTATACATCTCCCCAGAATTTGATTATTCTCCTATTGTACCTGGGGTGTAGAAGTGCAAAAGCACCTGGGTCCAGGGGTCCCAAACAGAGCAGGTTTAGCTACTCACCTCAGGCAATATTTAAAGAGAAACAAGTGGTAGTGAAACAAAAAGGCAGTTTATTTCAGGCAAGCCAGTACCAGGAAGACAGTGGACCAGCATTTCAAAGACTGTCTCCAAAGTGCCGAAAGTACTTCACAAGTTTATATAAGGAAAATGTGGGACAAAGTTCCCTGGGTACATGCGGTGGGTGGGGAGGGGGTGGTTACAGATCAAGTTGTTCATCTTCTTGGGCTTAGTCCTGGGCAGAGTCTTTCTGGCTCAAGGAAGTCCTTGAGGGGGTGGTTTCAGTTTCCACCAGGGGATGCTTTGCTTATAGCGTCTTTTGCCTGAGTTAAGAGATATGCTGGAAAGAAGAACATTAATTGATCAGAAAGTTTGAGGTCAGAGTGGTAATTGAAGTCCTTTCTCACTATGTGTAACTACAAAACCATTTTCATTCTTAAGTATTTACATTTAAAAATATATTTCTGGGGGCACCTGGGTGGGAATGGCTCAGTTGGTTAAGTGTCTGCCTTCTGCTCAGGTCATGATCCCAGAATCCTGGGATTGAGGCCCACGTTTTGAGCCTGCTTCTCCCTCTCTCTGCTCGTACATTCTCTATCTCTGTCTCTTTCTCTCTCTCTCTAAAATCTTGAAAAAAAAAATTTTTTTTTCAAGATTTTATTTATTTATTCGTGAGAGACACAGAGAGGAAGAGGCATTGGCAGAGGGAGAAGCAGGCTCCGTGCAGGGAGTGCGATGTGGGACTCGACCCCAGGTCCCTGGGATCACGCCCTGAGCTGAAGGCAGACGCTCAACCACTGAGCCACCCAGGCGTCCCTAAAAAAATATTTCTGAAGAAACATTGCTGAAAGAAAATTTTAGATCTCAAAGAAGTATTTTTGGTAGAAACTTTTCGTGAGTTAAGGTCACTCTGTGTAGATAAATATTTTATTCTGCCTAGCCCTTAGTCTTGCCCTTCTTTGGTAACAGTCACAGTTAAGAGAAAGAAGAATTATGAAAATGTAGATAAAGAATGGTCTGTAAGTTGGGGAAGAGGAACACTTAACTTTTCATATCACTCCAGACAGCTGAGTTTTAAGGTGCTAATTTTTATTTGGATATCATTCTGAGGTGAATTTAGTACAGTCTGTCAGCACAAGCTAGGTTGTGTACAGTAAAAATCCCTAAATTTAACTTATTTAAAGGTTTATTTCTCTTGTTCAGGGCAGATTTATAAAGAAGGTTCTGCTTATCATTGTTTAGGGATGCAAGATGATGGAGGAACCACACCTTGAACCTTAACAGTCACTATGCCAGAGGGAAAAAGACTGCTTTTCACACCAACAATTAAATACTTGGCCAGAAAGTGACCCATCATTAACAGTTTGTTTGCCCCACCCACCACGGGTGAGAAAGTGTAATCTTATCAAGTGCCTAGAAGGCAGAGAGCTAAACATAGTTGGTAAACAGTATTTTAACTAGTACTATTCGTACTTAGTGGATTTTTTTTTCCCCATTACAATTTCCCAAAGATCAACTATTTATCACTTTGTATTGGTCATTTAAAGGAAAGAACTTAATGCATTTCTATAATATTCCTTAAATGGATTAAATTATTAAGCAGTTTTTTAAGTATCTATGTAAATCATATTTGAAAAATCCCAACATTGACTTTTTTTTTTCCTCTTAGGGCTCAGCTGATCCTCTAAATAGTGCTTTTCATTTGACCTACAACATGGTTTTGAATTTACTACGTGTAGAAGAAATTAATCCTGAGTACATGTTGGAAAAATCCTTTTACCAGTTTCAGCATTATAGAGCAATTCCAGGAGTAGTAGAGAGTAAGTATAAAATTATTCTATCAAAGTCTTCTTAGCTAGTAGAGTAAAGAGCACAATCACTGCCTTATTGGCTGCCTAGGCTATTGTTTATTTTCTGGTTAGCCATATCTTGATTTTTACATAAAGTAAGAACTGTGCTCTGGTCATTACGACCAATGAGAACATTTTAAAATAAAAGTAAGAAAACCCTGTTAGTACACCTTTCTGTAATTGGTTCAAATTAGATATAATTTATTGTTGTAGGCATATTACATGATAGCTCATGTTCATGAATCATGATATAACAAAAAGCCAGATATACTAAAATTTGACCTGTAAGAAGGATGTGTATATTATTAGTCTTGGCCTTGTATTGTTTTCTCATTATAAAAAAATGCCACAGCATAAGTTTATAAATGATTAAGGAAATTTAATGCTTCTGTGGGATTTGAGTTCAGCCTTTTAGAATTTCTAGCTCCTAATATGATGATGCTTCCTAAAGTTCAGAAAGTAAGTGTTTTATGGTAACTCTGTTCAAGTAGAATTGTGTACTGATCCTTATCTTAAAGGATATTTTGGCTGATTATCATATAGAGTGGATTAAAACCTAAAACAGAGGCATAGATTGAAAATACTGGTTTGGGTAGATCTTACAAAAATAATGCATAGTCATTGTCAAGCAGAAAAACAGGGACATTGAATAAAAGATACAGAGGAGAGTTAAAATCATTTGTGACTTTACACAGAGCCAACCTAAGCAGTTCGTAGTTTTCCAACTTTTTTCTTTCTCATAAATTTTTTTTTCTTAACGTGGGATTAAATATATTAATTCTCCCTTTATCCACAGTTACATGTTCTAGGATTCCCAACAGATACCTGAAACCACAGATAGTACTGAACCCTATATATACTATGTTTTTCTGTATACATATATGCATTCCTGTGGTAAAGCTTAATTTATAAAGTAGGCACAATAAGAGATTAACAATAGTAACTAATAGAACAATTTTACCAATATATTATAAAAAAAGTTTTGTGAATATGCTTTCTAAAAATATCTTAACTCTTTACTCACCTTTTTTGTGATGATGTGAGATGGTAAAATACCTACATAATCAGGTGAAGAGAGAAGTAAATGAATCAGTCACTGTGATGTAGCATTAGGCTCCCTTATGTACTGTCTGAAGGAAGGTGATCTCTATTTAGACTGTATTTGAACACAAGTAACTGAAACCACAGGAAAAAAAAACTGTGGATAAGGGGGAGAACTACTGTATGCAGTTTTTATAAAAGTATACTGATGGTACTTATGTTAGCATCTTTTGTTAAATATTTACTTTATGCCTAGCCTTGTGTTAATACTTTATGTTCATTATTGGCTCGATGATTCTGGCTTTTTAAAATTTAATCTCAAATATCCTTTCAAAGTATGATTTTATGATTACATAATATTTCCATTTTATATGTGTGCTGTGATTTATTTAACGATAAAGGTAAATTTGAGATACTTTTCTATCACAAGTATTAGTACACTCAACTCAATTTTTATGTAGCCAAAAGTAAATGAATTATAATAATGTGCCTCAAAGGAAAAAGGCTTAAAACATCCAAGTGTGTTAAAAATTTTTTTCTTTTTCTTTAACCTTACCTGGATAATAGATCATAATTATTTCCTCTTACATTAACTTATCAGGTCTTAAGAGAGGCTGTTTCATTACAAGCTATAGATCTGGAAGGAGCTTTGGCATCATTTTGCAGATTTTTTTCTTAAAGGCCTAGGACTCCCTCCTCCCTGAATCCCCTTCAGATTCTGATTACACCTAATCAGCCATTTAGGGACCAGTCATTTGCAGATAACTGGAAGATTGAACCCCTAGTCCCCAGCTTGCCCCAGTTGCTGTCCACAAGCAGAGCATATGTGGCTTTAGATGATACCATTCCATGTCCTCAACCGGAGACACTGAGATAATTTTCCAAATGTTGACTTACCAGATGCCTATCACTGTAAAAGAATATTTGGCACCAGGCAGTGAACAAAAAGCAGTATCATCTTGAAGAATCACACAGCTTTGGTACATCTCGATTTGGGAGAAGTAGGGCAGGGCCCCTATCTGGAAAGAAATTTGGAAACTCTGGAGGAAAAACTAGTCAAAAAGAAAGGAAATCTTGATGAGCTGCCCAAATTTTGAGAAAAATTTTTATCAAGAACACCTTGATTTAGTTAGGTGCACAGTACAAGAAGTGGAAACATATAGAAGGAATAAGGAAATTTTTTTTTTTTAATTATAGTTAGAGGTCACAACTGCCCAAAGCCAGTTCTGCCTCTTTATGAAGCAAACTCCCCTGCAAACGTAATGGATGTGACCGCAAGACAGAATTTTACTGAACCCACTGTTACTCAAGCTCAGGATTGGCCCATTGCTCTGAGTGAATCGACTGTGGTTGGAATAGCACAGACTGGATATGGGAAAACATTGTCTTATTTGCTGTCTGCTGTCATCCACATCAATCATCAGCCATTCCTAGAGAAAGATAATGGGCCTATTTGCTTGTTGCTGGCACCACCTTGGAACTTGCCCAACAGATACATCAAATAGCTGCTAAATACTATAGAGTATGTTGCTGGAGGTCCACTTGCATCTTTGGTTGTGTTCCCAAGGGACTTACAGATTTGTGATTTGGAGAGAGATGTGGAAACCTGTGTTGCAACACCTGGAAGACTGATTGACTATTTAGAGTATGGGAAAACCAATCTGAGAAGAACTACCTACCTTGTCTATCCTTGATTAAGTAGATAGAATGCTTGATAAGGGCTTCGAACCCCAAATAAGGAAGATTGTGGATCAGAACAGCTTGATCCATGTAAACATTGGTGGATTGGAACTGAGTGCAAACCACGACATTCTTCAGATTCTTCAGATTGTAGATATGTGCCATGGTGTAGAAAAGGATGAAAAACTTACTCCTTGGTGGAAGAGATGGTGAATGAGGAGTAGAATAAAACCATTGTTTTTGTTGAAACCAAAAAAGATATGATGAGCTTACTAAAAAAATAAGGAAAGACGGGTGGCTGACCCATATTTGGATTGCTACAGATACAGCTTCAAGGGCAAGATGTGGAAGATGTGAAATTTGTTATCAGTTATGACTACCCTAACTTCTTGGAGGATTATATTCATTGAATTAGAAGAGCTGTTCACAGTACCAAGACAGGCACAGCATACACTTTTTTTTTTGCATACACTTTTTTTATACCTAATAACATAAACCAAGTGAGCAACCTTATCTCTCTGCTTCATGAAGCTAATCAAGAACGTTTAACCCCAAGTTGCTTCAGTTGGTTGAAGACATCAGAGGTTCAGCTTGTTCCAGGGGTAGAGGAGGGTTGAAGGATGACCATTGGAACAGGTACCCTTTGGGCAGAAGTTTTGGATTTAATGCCTTTTGAGAGAGGGAAAATTATGACAGGTGTTACTCTAGTCTGATTAAGAGAGATTTTGGGGGGAAAACTCAATGGTATTTACTGTGATGCAATTTACACCAATGGTAACTTTGGAAATAATTTTGTCTGCTGGTTTAGAGACCAGTTTTAGGACTGGCTACCCAATAGGCACTTAACAGAATGATTATGATAGCACTCAGCAATATGGAAGTAGTGTCCAAAGATGCGTCAATGTTATGAACCAATGGGCATATGCATATCCTGCTAGTGAGGCTGTGCCTGTGAATGGTTATCCAGTGCCAACAGGTTATTCTAAGACTTTAGACGTAAATGTCTGTTTTTCATAATTGCTCTTTATATTGTATGTTATCAGACAAGATATTTAAGAAACATAGGAAATGCAGAAATGACTGCAGTGTAGCAGTAATTATGGTGCACCACTTCACTATTTATTTATTTATTTAACTACTTCACTATTTAAATTGGATATTTTTCTCCTTTCCTGAAACCATTTTTAGGGGCTTTTTTTGTGTGTGTACCAGAAAATGCAGGCGGTATTTTCACAAAAGTAAATGTACAGTGATTTGAAATATAATAAATGAGGGACGCCTGGGTGGCTCATTGGTTGAGTGTCTGTCTTCAGTTCAGGGCGTGATCCCGGGGTCCTGGGATCGAGTCTCACATCAAGCTTCTCGCGGAGCCCTGCTTCTCCCTCTACCTATGTCTCTGCCTCTCTCTCTGTCTCTCTCATGAATAAATAAATAAAATCTTTAAAAAAAAATACAAGAAATGAAGGCAATACATAGCCTCCAGTAAAAAAGGTGTGAAGACTGAAAAAAATAATAAAAAAATAAAGGCCTAGGGGAAGTTAAGTCAGTATCTGTGGTTATACATTTGTTTGCTGGCAGAATTGAGATTAGAGTCTTGGACTCCTGCTGCTGAGCTAAGCTGTTTTTATTAAGTCATAGATCATCTCTTTTTTAATACGGTGAAAATAGATGAAATAACTTCTCTGACTAAAAAAAGAAAACAGGATGACAAAACATTGATTAAAGAAAACTTGAGCTGGCTAGTTTTAAGACTTACCTGTATTTAAATACTATGAGCACAGCTGTTAAATTTTTTAAATGCACCTTATAAAATTAATGGCAAATGTATAACTTCAGATTATATTTGTTATTGTGAAATTGTGTGATGCCATTTGTCTTGGTGAATACCTACGACCTTAGCAAAGAGAAAGAAATGATTCTTTGTCAAGAAACTTTTGTATTTATTTATTTCAGAGAGCAAGCACAAGCGGTAGGGGCGGAGGGAGAGGAGGAGAGAATCTCAAGTAGACTCAACACAGCGTGGAGCTGGATGCAGGGCTTGATCCCAGTGACCATGAAATCACAACCTGAGCCAAAACCAAGATTTGGACACTGAGTGAGCCACTCAGGTGTCTCAAAGAACTATGTTTTTAAAGAGGCTATCAATCTCTTTCTCTTGCAAAAAACAACAACAAAAACAAAAAAAAAACATTATATATAATAATAGAATTTTTAAAAATAGTATCCACAAGATTTAAGTACATTGTAGATTTGGATATAAATTAAGGTATTTTAATGTTTAATAGTAAAAAGGAAGTTAATTTTACCTCGTAGAAATTTCAGATGCTGTCATTGAAACACATAAGGTTATAAGCCAGCTCAATATATTTTTCTTAAGATTTTATTTATTTATTTGAGATAGCAGGAGAGGAGCAGAGGGAGAAGGACAAGCAGACTCCACATTAAGCACAGAGCCCCCAGCTCGGGGCTCATACCCACCACACTGAAGATCAATCATGATCTGAGCCAAAACCAAGAGTCAGACACTTAACCAACTGAGCCCTCTGGGTGCACCAAGCCAGTTTAATACTTTATTTTGTTTATTTATTTTTAAATTATTTGTTTGTTTGTATGTTTGTTAGAGTGTGTGAGAGCAGGAGCAGAGGGAGTGGGAGAAGCAGGCTCCCTGCCGAGCAGGGAGCCCACTTTGGTGCTGGATCCCAAGAACCGCAGGATCATGACCTCAGCCAACTGCAGACACTTAACCAACTGAGCCACTCAGGCACCCCTATACTTCAAATAAAAAGAATTAAACTTAAAATATTCCTAAGCAGTTAGCACAAGGTCATGCATGAGTAGGGTAATTATACACACATAGGCAGCAGTTAGTCTGGTTTAGTGACTGAATAACCAAGAGAAATAGTATTTATAGTAGTGTACCAACCTTTGGGTTTTTTCCTCTTATCTGTAAAAATAGTGTATTCTAGCAACCAATAGATTACTTTTTAAACTTCACTTTTATTCTTTCATAATTCCATAGAGGGCACTCTTGTTATCTTCATTTTGTGGATAAAGAAACGAAAAAAATACAGATTAAATAGAGGAGTTTAACCAGTTGAATAGAATTGAAAGTCTTGAAGTGGTAAACGCATACATGTGTGGTCAGTTGATTTTCAACACACGCTCTTGGAGCAGTGGAATAGTCATATGTAAAAGAATGAAATTGGACTCTTACCATATACAATAATGAACTGAGATTGAGTGAAAGCCATAAATACAGGAACTGAAGACAAAACTCTTAGAAGAAAACATAGGTATAAATCCCTATAACCTTGGATTTAGCAGTGGTTTCTTAAATAAGACACCAAAAGTACAAGTAACAAAAGAAAATTCATAAATTTGATTTAATCAAAATTGGAAGCTTTTGTACCTAGTAGACACCAACAGGAAATAAAAAGCCCACAGAATGGGAGAAAAAAATTTGTAGAACATATATCTGATATAGGTCTATTTTCCAGAATATATAAAGAACTCTTACAATTCAAAAATAAAAAGACAAATCAAATCATCTGATTTTTAAATGGGCAAAGTATTTGAATAGATTTTTTTTTTCTCCAAAGAAGATAAACTGTTAGCCAGTAAACAATCATATGAAAACATGCTCAACATTAGTTATTAGGGAAGTGCCATTCATAACGACATAGAAATACCACTTCACACTCAATTAGGATAGGTTTTTGGCTTTGTTTTTAATATATTAACAAAATGATATTGTCATTGTGGAAGATAGTTCAGCACTTCCTAGAAAGTTAAATACAGAATTACCATAAGACCCAATAGTTCCACTCCTGGGGATATAATAAAAGAAATATTTGGGGATCCCTGGGTGGCGCAGCGGTTTGGCGCCTGCCTTTGGCCCAGGGCGCGATCCTGGAGACCCGGGATCGAATCCCACGTCGGGCTCCCGGTGCATGGAGCCTGCTTCTCCCTCTGCCTGTGTCTCTGCCTCTCTCTCTCTCTCTCACTGTATGCCTATCATAAATAAATAAATAATTTAAAAAAAAAGAAAGAAATATTTTCAAACAAAAACTTGTGCATGAATATTCATAACAGCACTATTTACAGTTGCTAAAAGGTAGAAATAATCCAAATGACCACCATCTGGTAAACAGATCACTAAAATGGTGTACTTATATAGTGGATTAATATTTAGACATAAAAAGTGAAGTACTGATACATGCTGTACTGTAACATGGATGAACCTTGAAAACATGCTAGTGAAGGAAGCCAAACAAAAGGCCACGTATAGTGTGACTGCACATATATGAAAAATCTAGAATAGATAAATCCATGCAAACAGAAAGTAGGATGTCAGAGGTTGTGGGGAGGAGTGAATGAAGAGTGTGTTTGCTCAATGGATATGGAATTTCCTTTTGGAGCAGTGAAAATACTCTAGAACTAGGTGATGCTAATATTTGCTTATGTTGTAAATGTACTAAATGTATTTACAGTGAGTTTTAAGTTTTGTGTATTTAACCTCATTTGAAATTGTGCTTGTTCACAATGGGATGGAGGCATAATGAAATGAGTGAGGAAGGGAGGTCAGCAGTAGATGCAAGAACTGGAGCAGGAAATGGTATAGATTAGCTAAGAATGGTTAGATTAGCTAAGAACTATTGGGGAAAAGGGCCTGTGTTTTGGCTACTGACTGAGTAGAGAAAGAACTGTGATTGAATTGCTGGTCCTCAGTTTTAGTGATCGCAACTCTGATGGTGGTAGAAGTTGTCATGACAGTAGCAAACTGGATTCTTGCAGAAAGTTAAAGCAATGTATTACTTGAAAGGCCCCAAATAGTTCTGTCTAGTAGACTTTCTGCAGTGGTAGAAATGTTCTATGTCTGTGCCCTTCAAGTACGGAGGTATTTGAAATGGTTCTGGTGCTATTGAGGAACTAAATATTTAATTTTATTTAATTTTCATAAATTTTAATTTAAATAGCCATATATGGCTGGTGTCTCCTGGCACTATATTAGAAAAAAAAGATCTAGCACTCTTCTACCATTACAAAAAGTTTTATAGGACAGTGCTGTGTTGAACAGTGTAGGCCTAGAATTCTTATAGATAACCCCCTCTCCCACATCCTAGGAAAAAAACAACTTACCATAATCACGGCCAATTCAGACTCAATCTGAAGATTCACAGTTAATGAGTTGGAGGAATTTAATGAACCTTAAATGTAGAAAGAAAATGCTCAGAATGACTTGCAGTTATATCTGAAGTTTTTCCATAAAACTTCTAATGTATGCAAGCTGACTTTGTTTCCTATGTTTATAGTAGAAAAACAGATGTATCTTGGTATAATTTACGTAAATTATTTTTAAAATATTTTACATGTATTTACAGAAGTAAAGAACTCAGAAGAACAATATAATAAAATAGTAATACCAAATGAGGAAAGCGTCGTCATCTATTATAAGATTAGACAGCAGCTTGCCAAACTGGGTAAAGAAATTGAAGAATATGTTCACAAACCAAAATACTGCTTACCATTTCTACAACCAGGTCGTTTGGTAAAGGTATGTCATTTTTGGATAAAGATTCTTCTAATTGTTGCTCTACATTAACTATATTGTTTTATACCATTCACATGGTATTGAGTGGGGGTGGGATCCTGTGTGAAGGCCTTTTAATCTCCACTGATTTTTATTTGTATGCAGTTTTAAGTCCTGGATGAATTATAAAATATAAAAGATCTCAGTTTCAGAACAAATACATATTTTATAAATTTGTTTGCCAACTGACATGTTCCTATTGTTGCTGTTTTAGTGGCCTATGAAATTTGATGGTGATTTTTTTCTTGAGGATTAATATGTTTTTCCTTAGGTTTAACAGCAATCTTTCAAAAAATATTTTACCAGGAAAACTTAAAGTTTTATTAGCCCATAATGTGGACATGGAAGTCTAAAATTTCTTTTGAACATAAATGTTTTTATTTACTTCCCTTTTTTTTTTTTTTTAGGTAAAGAATGAAGGAGATGATTTTGGCTGGGGAGTAGTGGTGAATTTCTCAAAAAAGTCAAATGTTAAGGTAAACTCTTGCCCTTAAGGTAGAATCATATAAATTTCTAGTGAAAAGTCTTTTCAGACTCATGAAATTGATCAAAGTAGAAATAGTGTTACATTTAAGAGAAGCTATAATTAATTTTGCCATAATTACGTTTTTGAATAATCTTAAGTTTTGTCTTTAAAGTGCTGTTATTCAGGGGATCCCTGGGTGGCGCAGCGGTTTAGCGCCTGCCTTTGGCCCAGGGCGCGATCCTGGAGACCCGGGATCGAATCCCACGTCGGGCTCCCGGTACATGGAGCCTGCTTCTCCCTCTGCCTATGTCTCTGCCTCTCTCTCTCTCTCTCTCTCTCTCTCTCTCTCTGTGTGTGTGTGTGTGTGTGACTATCATAAATAAATAAAAATTTACAAAAAAAATTTTTTTTTTAAAAATAAAGTGCTGTTATTCAATAAATACATAAATAAAGTGCTGTTATTTTCCGAACAACAGCAAATTTTATTTTCGTGACAGTTTATATGTCTTGTTTGAATTCATCAATACTTTTTAATTTTACTCTTTAAATTGAATATAAGAAAAAATAAGCTTCTGATACAGAAAATTCAAATTTTAATTTAGGTATATAATAGAAAGTTGAAGAAAAGGTGTTAAAAAGAGCTAGTCAGTTTTACTTATTCTAAGGGAAAACAATAATAAAATTGGCTTTGGTCATTATTTATATAAATATTTTGAAAAGATTATTTGTATATAAAATCAAGGAAAATTTTGTTACTTTGTTAGATGACTGCTATCTTGAAATTAAGTTAGCCATCCTGTTATATTTTCTGTGTCTCCCAATATGTGACCTCAGGCAACATTTTTTATCTCCATGTTTATTTTGTCTTCTTTTTAAAGATTTATTTATTAGAGAAAGAGAGCACAAGTAGGGGGAGTGGCAGGGAGAGGGAGAAGCAGGTTCCCCACTGAGCAGGAAGCCCAACATGGGGCTTGATCCCAGGACCCTGGGATAATGAACTGAGCCAAAGGCAGGCACTTAAATGACTAAGCCAGCCAGGCGCCCCTATTTTTCTTTATCTTTAAAAATAAATAGTTTGTAGGGCACGTAAGTTACAGGAACTTGGATCAGTCTATTGGATACCTGACTCTTGATATCAGTTCAGGTCTTGATCTTGGGGTCGTGAGTTCAGGTCCCTTATCGGGTATGAAGTGTCCTTAAAAAAGAAAAAAAAGAATAGTTTGCATAAGATGATATGTGCTTTCTCATAAGGTTGACCATCTCATGCTTTTGCCATCATTAACTTCTCTGCCCCACCTAGGTATAGAGCAAATAGAAATTAAATTTTAGAATTGGAAATCACTCCTGAAATATGTAAATGAATTTAGAAATACGGAAATCATTTTTTTTGGAGAAACAATTAAGTCCATAGGTTTAGGGATGCCTGAGTGACTAATTTGGTTAAGTGTCTTTCCTTCAACTCATGTCCTGGGATCGAACCCCTCATCAGGGCTTCCTGCTTGGTGGAGAGCCTGCTTCCCTCTGCCCCTCCCCTCCTCTTGTGCTCTCTCTCAAAGAAATAAATAAAATCTTAAAAAAAAAAATTCATAGGTTTGTGATGGGTACTTTTGTGAATGATCGGCGATTAATTCCACTGAAGAACTTCTTAAGGATAGTTTGTTATTACCGTTTTGATAAATTACCATCTTCATTAGTAATATTTGTAAGATTTGTTTTTTAAGTATTGTCACACTTGTTGCCTCATTTGATCCCAATTTAATAAGTATTCACTGACCGCAGACACAAAATCTTTGTGCTTACTCATTTGGTGAATAGCAGAAAGCAGATAATGAAAATAAAAGGCAGAATAGTATAAATACTTGAGTATTTTATACTCAAATAAGTATAAATACTTGAGTAAAGATAAAAGTAAAGTGCATTTGGAGCGCATAGGAAGAAATTATGTCTGAGCTATTAGAGATGGCATCTAATTAGGAAGATAATTTAAAATTTTTAAAGGAAACTTGGAGAATGAGTAGCATTCATTTGATGGATATTTACTGCTGGAGAAGCAATGATATGTAGCAGGCCCAGAACATTTCAGGTAGAGTGAAATCTTTTAGAAGTATTGAAGTTAATCACAGAAAATGGTTAAAATACAAATATGAATATATTCGATCTAGATGTAAACATTTGAAAGGTAGGTGTTTGAAGATTGGTTGGTTGGTTTGCTTGGGTTTAGTTTGGTTGTTTGTTTTTTTAATCTGTTTATTTTTGAGGGAGGGATTGATCCGATCAGAAGTTATTGTTTTGACAGTTTTGGAAGATATTGAAAGAGCACAGTACATGCAAGTTTGTTAATTAAGGAGACTCTTATTTTTGGAGTCAGAAGGAAGATGGTAGTAGAATAAGTGTTCAGGTAGAGGAGACTGAGGAACTAAGAATGGACAGTCTTGTGTGAGAAGGTGGAGGGGTAGTTTTAGTGATGATAAGATTTCAAGCTTGGTTATTTGAAAAGTTGGCTGTATTGAGCCAACATTATTAAACTGGATAAAGTCTGCCTCTCTCATGCTGCCTCCCCTCATCCCCCTGCCTTTTAAAAAATACACAGTGAAGTAAAGCTTAGAATTTCAATCTTTGTCAAGGCTGAAATTTGACAAAGATCACATGGGTATTACTCATTTGAGCCATGACTAGAACTCAGATATGACTTACAGGCTTTTTTATATTTTGTATTTCATCACCTTCAGCCATGAGAAAACTATTAAAATGCTTTCCTACCTCTTCTCCCTTCCAAAGACACACATTATCTTCTTTAGTAATTATTACTAGTAACAGGTATGATCTTCCTTGAGAAGAACTTGAAAGGATAGTCTTTATTTAAGCTGATGCCTGTTAAGTTCTGTTTTTCATGTATGATAAAGAATGTGGCCGTAAATACTTAATGTTGTGGTTCCATTCATACTTCTATAACCCATGATGAAAAAGCCTTTCCCAGTTTACGCATTCCATA
Organism: Canis aureus; assembly: GCF_053574225.1. Taxonomy (NCBI): domain Eukaryota; kingdom Metazoa; phylum Chordata; class Mammalia; order Carnivora; family Canidae; genus Canis; species Canis aureus. The sequence continues at coordinate 43,499,613 of NC_135615.1, forward strand.
ACTTGTCTATATCTAAGAGAATATTGCTAGGGCAAAATTTTTCTTACCTGTAATGTACTGAAGTGCTATATATTTCTATCACTGCAGGTTTTACATTTCTTGTGTGTTTCTTTTTTCAAGTCTTATTGAGATAGTATTAACATACTGTACTGTTTACCCAGTGACTTTTAGTAAATTCACTTTCACCACAGTCAATTTTAGAACATTTTCATCCCCTGAAAAGGAAAAAGAAATCTTTGTCATTCCACCCTGTCCTCTCATACCCTCCCTCAGTCCTAAACAGCTATTTATCTACTATCTATATTTTTGCGTATTCTGAAAATTTCATAAAATTGAATCATAATATGGTATTTTGCGACTGGCTTCTTAGCATGTTTTCAGGGTTTAAGCATGTCGTAGTGCATTTCAGCACTTCATTCCTTTTAATGAATAAATAGCATTCCATTGTACAGATACACTACATTTTGTTTATCCATTCATTATTTGATAGGCATTTGGACTGTTTCTTCCTCTGGACTATATGAATAATGCCCCTATGAACCTCCATGGCTGAGTTTTTGTGTGGACATATGTTTTCATTTCTCTTGGGAGTGAAATTGCTGGGTCCCATGGATACTGTATAACCATTTAAAGAACTACCAGGTTTTTTTCTAAAGTGGCTGCACCATGTCACATTCACATTACCAATGTATGACGGTTTTGAATATCTTCACATCCTCACCAACACTTAATTCTGACTTTTTTATTACACTTGGTGTATAGTGGTATCTCATTGTGGTCTTGATTTGTATTTCCCTGGTGACTCATATTACCAAGGATCTTTTTATGTGCTTATTGGCTATTTGTATATTTTTGGAGAAATATCTTCAATTCTTTTGCCCACGTTCAAATTGAGTTGTCATTTTATTACTAAGTTATATGAGTTCTTTATGATATTTGATTTCCAGATATTTATCTCCCATTTTGTGGATTATATTCACTTTTCTTGATAGTATCCTTTGAAGCACAAAAGTTTTTAATTTTGAGGTAATCCAATTAATTTTTTTTTCTTGTTATTCATGATTTTGATGTCATATAAAAAATTAGTGCCAAAAAAAAAATTAGTGCCAACATCAAGGTCATGAAGATTTACCTCTGTGTTTTCTTCTAAGAGTTTTATAGTTTTAGCTATTATATTTAGGCCCCTGATCATTTTCAGTTAATTTTTGTACATGGTATAAGGTAAGGGTCCAGCTTCATTCTTATCCTAGCTCTCGCTATTGGAAAATTCCTTCCTCATTAAATGATCCTGTCATCCTTATCAAAATTCAGAAGATCAGGGATCCCTGAGTGGCGCAGCGGTTTGGCACCTGCCTTTGGCCCAGGGCCCGATCCTGAAGACCCGGGATCGAATCCCACATCGGGCTCCCGGTGCATGGAGCCTGCTTCTCCCTCCACCTGTGTCTCTGCCTCTCTCCCTCTCTCTGTGTGACTATCATAAATAAATAAAAATTTATAAAAAAAAAAATTCAGAAGATCATAGGCACATAGATTTATTTCTATACTCTCAGTTCCATTCCATTGACCTCTGTGTCTATCCCAATGCCAATACCATATGGTCTTCAATTTACCATATTTGTAGTTAAGTTTAAAAAAAATAAAGACTTGTGAGTTCTCCAACTTTGTTCTTATTTTATTTTATTTTATTTTATTTTATTTTATTTTATTTTTTTCATTTATTAATGGGAGACAGAGAGAGAGAGAGAGAGAGGCAGACACACAGGCAGAGGGAAAAGCAGGTTCCATGCAGGGAGTCCGACGTGGGACTCAATCCCGGATCTCCAGGATCACACCCTGGACTGAAGGCGGCGCTAAACTGCTGAGCCACCCAGGCTGCCCTGTTCTTCTTTTTCAAGATTGTTTTGGCTATTCTGGGATCCTTAAAATTTCATATGAATTTAATTAACTGTCAATTTTTACAAAGAAGTCAGCTGGGATTCTGTGAGGGCTTGTGCTGAATCTTTATCAGTTTGGAGAATTTTGCTGTCTTAACATAATTGAGTCTTTCAGTAATGAACAGAGCATGTTTTCCCTCTTATTTACATACTCTTTTTCTTTTTTAAAGATTTATTTATATGAGAGAGAGCGAGAGAGCATAATGAGTTTGGTAGTGTTCCCCTTTTCTGTTTATTGAAGACTTTTTGAAGAAATGGTATTAATTTTTTTTTAATTGGAATAATTTGTCAGTGAGAATATCTGGGACTGGGCTTTTCTTTGAGGGAAGTTTATGATTACTAAGTCAGTTTTATAGGGTCTGTTGAAATTGTTTCTTTGGGTTAGTTTCATTGATTTCCTTTGTTAGAAATTAGTCCATTTCATCTAAGTTACCTAATCTACTTGTATACAGTGGTTCCTGATATAATTTATAATCCTTTTTAATTCTAAAAGATGATTAGTAATGTCTCCACTTTTACTTCTCTCTCTTTTTTTTGGGGAGGGGGGAGCTCGATTTGTGCCAGCATACAGTATAACACCCAGTGCTCATCCCGTCAAGTGCCCCTCTCAGTGCCCGTCACCCAGCACCCCATCCCTCCACCCACCTCCCCTTCCATTACCCCCTTTTTGTTTCCCAGAGTTAGGAATATCTCATGTCACCCTCTCTGATTTTTCCCACTCATTTTTCTCTCCTTTCCCCTATATTCCTTTTACTATTTTTTATATTCCCCATATGAGTAAAACCATATAATGTGTGTCCTTCACTGATTGATTTACTTCACTCAGCATAATACCCTCCAGTTCCATCCCTGTTGAAGCAAATGGTGGGTATTCATCATTTTTAATGGCTGAGTAATATTCCATTGTGTGTGTGTGTGTGTGTGTGTGTGTGTGTGTGTGTGTGTGTATACATCTTCTTTATTCATCCATTTTTTGATGGACACCGAGGCTCCTTCCATGGTTTGGCTATTGTGGACATTGCTGCTATAAACATTGGGATGTAGGTGTCTCGGCTTTTCACTGCATCTGTATCTTTGGGTAAATCCCCAGTAGTGCAATTGTAGGGCAGTTCTATTTTTAACTCTTTGAGGAACCTCCACACAGTTTTCCAGAGCAGCTGAACCAGTTCACATTCCCACCAACAATGCAAGAGAGGGTTCCCCTTTCTCCACATCCTCTCCAACATTTGTTGTTTCCTGTCTTGTTAATTTTTACCATTTTCACTGGAGTGAGGTGGTATCTCATTGTGGTTTTGATTTGTATTTCCCTGATGGCACGTGATGCAGAGCATTTTCTCTTGTGCTTGTTGGCCATGTGTATGTCTTTGGTGAAATTTCTGTTCATGTCTTTTGCTCATTTCATGATTGGATTGTTTGTTTCTTTGCTGTTGAGTGTGGTACTGGCACAAAAACAGACAAGTAGATCAGTGAAACAGAATAGAGAACCCAGAAATGGGCCCTCAACTCTATGGTCAGCTGGCATTCGACAAGCAGGAAAGATTATCCACTGGAAAAAGGACAGTCTCTTCAATAAATGGTGCTGGGAAAATTGGACAGCCACGTGCAGAAGAATGAAATTAGACCATTCTCATACACCATACACAAAGATAAACTCAAAATGGATGAAAGACCTAAATGTGAGACAAGATTCCATCAAAATCCTAGAGAAGAACACAAGCAACACCCTTTTTGAACTTGGCCACAGTGCCTATTTGCAAGATAACATCTATGAAGGCAAGAGAAACAAAAGCAAAAATGAATTATTGGGACTTAAAAAGCTTCTGCACAGCAAAAGAAACAGTTAACAAAACTAAAAGACAGCCTACAGAATGGGAGAAGATAGTTGCAAATGACGTATCAGATAAAGGACTAGTATCCAAGATCTATAAAGAACTTACTAAACTCACTTCTCATTGTAATAATTTGAATCTTTCATTTAGCTAAGTTTGTCAGTTTTGTAGATCTCAAAGAACCAGCTTTTGGTTTCATTGATTTTTTTTTTCCTGTTTTTCAGTTTCATTAATTTCTGTTTCATCTTTATTAATCCTTCTGTCTGCTAGCTTTAGGTTTAGTTTTCTCTTTTGTGTTTGTGTGTATGTGTGTCTTAAGGTAGGAGATCAAGTTATTAATTTGAGATCTTTTAGTTTAATATAGGCATTTATGCCTGTAAATTTCCTTCCAGATATTTTAACTGTATCCCATAAGTGTTAGCATATTTTTCTTCATTTTCATTTATTTCCAAATATTTTCTAATTTCTCTTTTCATTTTTTTCTTTGACCGACTAGTTATTTAGGAGTGTTAATTTACATGTATTTATTGATATCGTTGATTTTTTTGTCTTTCATTGTTCTTTTGTTATCTATAGTCTCATTTCTTTTTTGTTTTTCTACTCTTCCTTTACTGCTTTCTTTTAAGTGCTTATCTCCTAACATAATATTTCAGTTTATTCTAATGATTTCTTTCTCTACTTTTTATGTTTTTTTTCTCTGCATCTCTAGTTTTTGTTATTAGTGTTAGCTAGGGCCTTCCATATTTAATATTTCCATATTAACTTAATGGAATAAGTTTCAGATTTATACTGAATTCCAATGAGATATCAAAAATTACTCTGGTATACATGTGTTCCATTTTCCCTCTTTTTGTGGTATAATCTATAAGTGTTACAGACCCAGCAATATATGTTAAAATTAATACTATGATTTAAAGCTTAGAGAAGGAGAGTAAGTATTTATTTATAGCTATTATTATATTAATCTCATTATTTATTATTTTTGGTTCATTTTATTTGTTCCTGTGGATTCCAGTTATCCTCTGGAGTTTTTGCCTTAGCTCAATACAACTTTACTCCTGATCACCTCCTTTGTGCCACTGTTGGCAAATATACTACATTCCTATATGTTACAGACTTAACAATTCAATATATACATATTACTTTATTTTCAAATCATTTAATAGAAAAAGAAATAATTCTTTATACTATCTTTTTTATTTTTATTTATTTTATTTTATTTTTTTAAATTTTATTTATTTATGATAGTCACACAGAGAGAGAGAGAGAGAGGCAGAGAGGCAGAAGGAGAAGCAGGCTCCATGCACCGGGAGCCCGATGCGGGACTCGATCCCGGGTCTCCAGGATCACGCCCTGGGCCAAAGGCAGGTGCTAAACCGCTGCGCCACCCAGGGATCCCATACTATCTTTTTTAGTTACATAATTACCTTTACCAGTGCTCTGTTTATGCATGTAGATTCAGATTGATGTCAAGTGTCACTTGCTTTCAGCCTTAAGAATTTCTCTTATTTTTAATTTTTTTATTTTATTTTTTTTCTCTTATTTTTTATAAAATGGGTCTACTAGCAACAAATTCTCTGTTTTTGTTTATCTAGGAATATCTGTTTTTGAAAGATAACTTTGTTGGATATATAGAGTCTTGGTTAACAAGTGTTTCTCTGTGAATATGCCAGCCCACTGCCTTCTGGTCTCCCATTGTTTTTGCTGAGAGATTTTTGCTGTTAATCTTAATGTGGTCCCTTGTAAGAGATAAGTCTTTTTATTTTTTCCTCTTGCTGATTTCAAAATTCTCTTCTTCGGTTTGGCTTTCTGCATTTTTACTGTGATGTGTCTCTGTTCATCATTGGATTTCCTGGCTATGTACATTAATGTTAATTTGAGAAGTTAATTTGAGAAGTTTTCAGCCATTATCATCAGGAATCATTATTTTTTCATCTCTCACTCTTCTCCTTGCGCTCACATTATGAGTGTCTTGTACTTATTGGTATGCTGCATTTGTCTGAGGTTCTAGTCATTTGTCTTCTTTCCGACCCCCCACCCCCATTTTATGGATTACATAATTTGTATCAATCTATGTACAAATGTATTACTGCTTTCTTCTGCTACTTCAAATCTTTTGAGCCCCTCGAGTGATTTTTTTCATTTCAGGCATTTATGAATTCAAAAATTTTCAAAAAAAAAAAAAATTTTCTTTTTGGTTGTTTTTATCATATCTATCTCTTTATTGATATTCTTTTTTTGATATGACATTGTTATTGTACCCTCCTTCTTTAATTATGGTTCCTTTAGTTGTTGGAAAATATTTATACTGGTTACATTTAAGTCTCTATTTAATCTAACATTTGGTCACTCTCACAGGCTTTTTCTTCTGTTGCTGTTTTCTGGTATATAGGTCTTGAATCATACTTTTCTGTTCATGTATTATAATTTTTTCTTTGAAACTGGATATTTTAAATAATACATGGTAATATTCTTGGTATTGGTCTTTCTCTCCCTCCCTTCACACAGGTATATTATTTGCTTGTTTATTAGTTTATTGATTAGCTAACTTGAGTAAAGTGTATTCCACCCCGACTCATAACCTTCATTCTGAGTGACACTTTAGGACTTGTGAACTAGGTGAAGCATGGAGGCAGTATCCTCAAATATTTTTTATAAGATTTTACTTATTTATTTTTAGAGAGTGGGTGTATAGGGAGGTGACAGAGAGAGATGTGGGAGCCAAGCAGGCCCCTGCTGAGCAGGGAGTCCCAAGTAGGGCTTGATTCCAGGCCCCTGAGATCATGACCTGAGCTAAAATCAGGAGTTGGATGCTTAAGAAACTGAGCCACCTAGGCTCCTAAAATTACTTTATAATCTTTTTTTTTTTTTTTAAGAATTATTTATTTATTTATGATAGACACAGAGTGAGAGAGAGAGAGGCAGAGTGTGTCACAGGCAGAGGGAGAAGCAGGCTCCATGCCGGGAGCCCGACATGGAACTCGATCCCGGGACTCCAGGATCGCGCCCTGGGCCAAAGGCAGGCGCTAAACCGCTGAGCCACCCAGGGATCCCCCTATAATCTTTTTTTTTTTTTAAAGATTTTATTTATTTATTTGACAGAGTGCGCACACAAGCAAGGGGGTGGGGCAGAGGGAAAGGGAGAAGCAGGCTCCTTGCTGAGCAGAGAGCCTGATGCAGGGCTCGATCCCAGCACCCTGTGATCATGACCTGAGCCAAAGGCAGATGCTTAACCAACTGAGCTACCTAGGTGACCCTATTTTATAATCTTTAAGAAATTTTTTTTTTAAGATTTTATTAATTTATTCACAAGAGACAGAGACACAGGCAGAGGGAGAAGCAGTCTCCATGCAGGGAGCCCGACGTGGGATTCGATCCCAGGTCCCCAGGATCACGCCCTGGGCTGAAGGTGGCACTAAACTGCTGAGCCACCCGGGCTGCCCTTTAAGAAATATTTTTAACAGCAAATTACCACTTAGTGCCATGACAAGAAGTGTTTGACATATGCTCCCATAGTAACACTTAAGATGTCTTTGTAATGTGATTTAGGTAGCTTTACAAAAGAAAGATTACATATATGATATACTTGAGTTCTGATGGTCACTTCTATGATTATTGTAGCTTAAAGAGAAAGAATATTAAATTTAAAAATAAAATCTATAGAATTGGAACTAAATCCTACAAAACAGTTTTAGATGATCTGGATACATTACAGGTTGGTGATAAATCTTAAATTATTTCTGTTTAAATATTCACTTGTCACCTAATACTTTGGAGTTAATTCATTCATCAAACTGTGGAGTGGATCTTACACAAAGCATTTTTTCCCTGCTGGAAAACTAAAGATAATAGTCATTGATTCTCCTTACAAGTCATTTGTCCCCTGGAAGAATTAACAGTTGGGTCATGACTTCTTAGCTCGTTGTTTTATAAAATCATTTTGTATTGATTAAGCTTTACATAACACATAATCTTTGCAGATAAGGTCTAGTTGAAAGTACTGTGCACCTTTGATTTGTGTCTATACCAAAATGAAGAATGTTTAATCAAAGTTTAATCAAAACTTTTTTAAAACCATATTTTGAAAAAATATATAGAAGAAAAATGGGTTTTCTTGAGGAGTAGAGCTTATGCTGTAGAAATTTGAACTCAGATAATTATGATTGTATTTTTGGTTTGTATTTGGAAATGTATTTTACTATTGGTAAGCGGTAGGTAGTTTATTGCAGAAATAGTTTGTAAGCATGGGTTTATTGTCATTTCTTAAAATTTTTCAGTTTTTTTGTTTTAAAGATTTTATTTATTTATTCATGAGAGAGAAGAGAGAGAGGCAGAGACATAGACAGAGGGAGAAGCAGGTTCCATGCAGGAAGCCCGATGCGGGACTCAATCCCAGGACTCTGTGATCAAGCCCTGAGCCAAAGGCAGATGCTCAACTGCTGAACCACCCAGGTGTCCCTAAAAGTTTTTCAGTTTTGAGCAGTAACTGTGCCTGGGGGGTGGGGAAGGGTACCAAGCAGTCAATCTTTGACATGTTCATTCCTCAATAAAAATAACTTTCCTAAAAAAAATAATAAATAAAATAACTTTCCTAACCCATTTTATGCAAAAGGGGATCACTCAAATAATGAATTAAAAAGAAGAGAGGAATTCTTTTTTTCTTCTTTTTTTTTTTTTTGAGAGGAATTCTTTACTAAAGAAAAATGTCTTACTGCTATTTGAAAAATACTGCTGTCAAGCAAATTATCATAAATTACAGATATAGGGCAGCCCCAGTGGCGCAGCCGTTTAGCGCTGCCTGCAGCCCAGGGCGTGATCCTGGAGACCCTGGATCGAGTTCCATGTCGGGCTCTCTGCATGGAGCCTGCTTCTCTCTCTGCCTCTCTCTCTCTCTGTGTGTCTCTATGAATAAATAAATAAAATCTTTTTAAAAAATTACACATATAATTAATTCTTGGATCTTGAAAATCATGTTTTTATTAAAGAATATAAAAGACAAGTCTTTTAATAAACTGTTATAAAACCACATTATAGAAGTGCCAGTGTACTAAGCAATAAACTAATCTACTTTCAGTATAATTTTCTTGTTGTTTAATTAGGATAATTTGAAGATAGAGTTTCTTATTGTAATTCTGGTATAAATATAAACTAATCACTGGAAACTCAGTGGCATTTTATGCCAATTAATGGGTCATACTTATGTTTTTCAAGATTTATTTATTTAGAGAGTGAGTGAGAGCAGGGAAATGGGCAAAGAGGGAGGGCAGCTCATAATATTTAAATTCACAAGTAACAAGTCTACAGCCATAGCACCCTAAACACACACATATTCGATCTCATCTGAATTCATAAGTATCCAGTAATTTCTGTGGTTTCTCATCCAGTGGAGCATGTTGAAGGATGAAGGACATCCTTCATTTCATGAAATAAACATTTATTGTGTAGTATGTGCCATTCATAATGCTAAATGCTGAGAATAGAGTCCCTGTACCTGTGGAATATAAAGTTTGTGGACCAGTTTTTAAAAAATAATGAGCTTCTTTATCTTGTTTTTTCTAGCCTAATTCTGGTGAACTGGATCCTTTATATGTAGTTGAAGTACTTCTGCGCTGCAGCAAAGAAAGTTTGAAAAATTCAGCTACTGAGGCTGCAAAACCAGCTAAACCTGATGAAAAAGGAGAGATGCAGGTTTGTACTTTATTTTTCATATTTAGGTATCAAATATTTTTTTAATTATTTATAATCACTAGATTTCCTGAATGTGATTATAATGAACATACTGTCTTGATTCTAAATTGAAAGTTTTCAAGGTTTTTAAAGGTATGTTAAAGCCATCTAAAATATCAAAATGGCGATTAATGAAATTTAAGCTCTGTTTCTATTACCAAACTGTAGTCAAGTGAATAATGATGAAATGAAAGATAAAGATAACTTAATTTAAAATTTTCATGAAGCTGGGTTCTACCTGGACTGAATGATGTTTTAAATAAACAATTTTACTTCATCTGTGCTGTTCATTACATTTCTATAAAATATTGAAGCAGTATTTTGATAATTAAAAATCCTGAATAAGTTTCCTTTTTTAAAACCATTTAATTTACATGTACTTTAAACAGAATTTTAATTGAAATATATACTTGGTGTATAATATATTAATTTGAGAAGTGCAACATAATGACTCAACGTTTATATATATTAAGAAATGCTCCCCACAGTAAATGTAGTTGCTGTCTGCCGCCATACAAAGTTATTACAATATTGCTGGCTATATTCCCTATGCTATACTTGTCATCCCTGTTACTTACTTATTTCCTAACTAGAAGTCTGTATCTCTTAATCTCCTTCACATGTTTCATCTGTTACCTCATCCACCTCCCCTCAGGGTACCACCAGTTTGTTCTCATATCTATGAGTGTGGTTTTGGCTTTTTGTATGTTCCCTTTGTTTTTTAGATTTCACATATAAGTGAAATCACGAGGTGTTTATTTTTGTCCGATTTATTTCACTTAACATAATAACCACGTTGTTGGACATCCATCCATGTTATTGCACATGACTAGCTTTCATTCTTTCTTATGTCTGAGTAATATTCCTCTCTCTCTTTCTCATCCTTATCCATTCACCTGTTAATGGACAAAATTAAATTGCTTCTGTATCTTGGCTCTTGTATATAAGTCTGCGATAAATATAAGGGTGCATATATCTTTTCAAGTTGGCATATTCATTTTTGGGGGGGGGGGTTTGATACCCTGAAGTGTAATTACTGGATCTTAGGATAATTCTTTTGTTAATTTTTCGAGGAGCTGTCACACTGGTTTCCACAGTGACTTTACCCATTTACGTTCTCACCAACAGTGTATGAGGGTTCCCTTTTCTTCACATCCTTACCAATACTAATCTTTGTGAAACTAGCCATTCTGATCAGGAGTGTGGTGATACCTCATTATGGTTTTGATTTACATTTACCTGATGATTAGTGATACTGAGCATCTTTTCATGTGTGTGTTAGCTATCTGAATATCTTCTTTGGAAGAATATATTTTCAGGTCCTCTGCCTATTTTTTAGTCAGATTTTGTGTGTGTGTGTGTTTAGATTTATGAGTAATTTTTGGGGGGGATATTAACCTCTTACTAGGTATATCATTTGCAGATATCCTTTCCCATTAAGTAAGTTGCCTTTTCATTTTGCGGATGGTTTCCTTTGCTCTACAAAAGTTTTGTAGTTTGATGTAGACCCTGTTGTTTATTTTTGCTTTTGTTGCCCTTACCTGAGGAGTCTGATCCAAAAAAAATATTGCTAAGGCATTACTATCTATGTTTTTTAGAAGTTTGTTTTGTTTTTGTTTTTGTTTTTGTTTTAATAACGTGTGGGGAAGGAGGAAGGGACAGAAGGAGAGAGAGAGAATCTTAAGCCACATGGGGCAACCAAAATGGGGCTCCATCTGTGACCTGAGCTAAAACCAAGAGTCGGATGCTTGACCAACTGAGCCACCCAGACACCACTTCTTTTAGGAGTTTTATGGTTTCAGGTCTTACATTTAGGTCTTTAATCCATTTTGAGTTTATTTTTTTTATGTAAGATAGGAAAATAGTTTAATTCTTTTGCATGTAGCTGTCTAGTTTCCTCAGCACTGTTTATTGCTTAGATGCTCTTTTCCACATTACATTCTTAATACCTCATTTTTCTTCAATCAGTTGACCATATAATGGCGGGATTATTTCTGGACTCTCTCGTTCCATTGATCTGCTTTTGTGCCAGTACCATACTGTTTTGATAGTTAGAACTTTGTAGTATAGTTTGAAATCAAACTGTTTTGAGTTGTAGCTTTTTTCTTCTTTCTCAAGATTGCTTTGGCTATTTGGCTTAAGGATCAAGTTCTGCATCAAGGTCTTTGTGATTTTACACAAGTTTAAGGATTATGTGTTTCGGTTCTTTGAAAAATAATGTTCAGGGGTGCCTGGCTGGCTCAGTTGGTTAAGCATCTGCCTTTGGCTCAGGTCATGATACTCGTCTTGGGATCAAGCCCCCCTGTTGGGCTCCATGCTCAATGGGGAGTCTGCTTCTCCCTCTGTCCCTCCCTCTTGATCATGCTCGCATGTGCTCTCTTGCTCACTCTCTCAAATAAACAAAATCTAAAAAAAAAAAAAGAAAAAAAATGCAGCTCCTATTTTGGTAAGAATTAATATCTGTAGATTGCTTTGAGTGGTATAGACTTTTTAACAGTAAAAGTGACAAGAGTAGTCATGTTTGCCTTCTCTCTAATATTAAATGAAAAGTTTTCAGCTTTTTACCATTAAGAATAATATTAGGGATCCCTGGGTGGCGCAGCGGTTTGGCACCTGCCTTTGGCCCAGGGCGCGGTCCTGGAGACCCGGGATCGAATCCCACGTCGGGCTCCTGGTGCATGGAGCCTGCTTCTCCCTCTCTCTCTCTCTCTCTCTCTCTCTCTCTCTCTCTCTATCATAAATAAATAAATTAAAAAAAAAAAGAATAATATTAACTGCGGTTTTGCTATGTGTATTGTATTTATGTTGATGTATGTTTCCTCTATATCTGTTTTGTTGAGTTATTACCATGAACAGATATATGTATTTTGTTACATGCTTTTTCTTCATCTGTGGAAATATGATTTTTATCCTTTTGTAAATGTGTATTATATTGATTGATTTATGGATATTGAACCATCCAAACATCCCTGGAATAAATCCCACTTGATCATAGTGAATGATACTGTTAATGTATTGTTGAAGTCAGTTTGCTGATATTTTTGTGGATTTCTGCATCTGTGTTCATCACAGACATGACCTTGTATTTCTTTTTTTTTGTAGTATCTTCATGTGGTTTAGGAATTATGACTCTGCTGGTCTCATAGAATGAATTTGAAAGCATTCCTTCCTCTTCAATTTTTTTGAAATAATTTGACAAAGAACAGAGGTTAATTTTTATTTAAATGTTTCATATAATATACCTGTGAAGCCATTTAGTCTTAGACTTTCTTTTGTTTACAGAGTTTTTTGATTATCAGTTCAATTTCAGTATGGTAATTGGTCTGTTCACATATTTTATTTCTTGATTCACTCTTGGAAGATTGTTTCTAGTTTATCTGTCTCATATATTGTCCAATTTGTTGTCATATAATTTTTTGTACTAGGCTGTTATAATTGTTACTTCTTTGGTGTTCATTGTAACTTCTCTCTAGTTTCTGACTTCATTTATTTGAATCCTCTCTCTTTTCTTGATGAGTGTGGCTAAAAGTTTATCAATTTTGTTTATCTTTTCAGAGAACCAGTTCTTAGTTTTACTGCTTTTCTCTATTGTTTTTTAAAAACTCTGTTTCACTTATTTTCACTCTAACCTTTATTTTTTCGTACTAACTTTTGGCCATGTTTATTCTTTTTCTAGTTCCTTTAGTTGTAACTTTAGATTGTTTATTTGGTCTTTTTCTTGTTTCTGGAGATGGGCCTGTATGTATCATACTATAAACCTAACTCTAAAAACGGTTTAGATAGATAGATAGATAGATAGATAGATAGATAGATAGATAGATAGATAAAACTGCTTTAGTTAGTTGTATCCCAAAGATTTTGAGTGATTGTGTTTCCATATGCATTTGTCTCAAGGTTTTTTTTTAAACTTTCTCTTTGATTTCATTGTTAACCCGTTAATTATTCTTGTAACTCGTTGTTTGGTCTCCTTGTATTTGTGTTTTTTCCAGTTTTTCTTTGTAATTGAATTTGAGTTTAATACCACTGTGGTTAGAAAAGATGCTTGATATGATTTCTGTCTTAAATTTATTCAGACTTAAAAATAAATAAATGAATGAGTGAATAATTAATTAATTAATTAACTGAGACTTGTTTTGTGGCCTAACATAGGATCTGTCCTGGAAAATATTCTGTGTGTACTTGAAAATTATGTGTATTCTGTTGTTTTTGAATGAAACATTTTGTATATATCTGTTTAGTCTTCTTAATCTAGTATGTTGTTCAAAGTGACTGTTTCCTGATTGTTTTTCTCTCTGGATGATCTATTGATGTAAATGTTAAAATTCCCTACTATTATTGTATTGCTGTAATAGTAATAGAAAGACACACTTTCTCCTGTTGTGTTTCTTAATATTTGCTTTATGTATGTAAGTGCTTCTCTGTTGGATGGATAGAAATGTATAATTGTTGGGATCCTTGGGTGGCTCAGTCAGTTAAGGGTCTGACTTTTGGTCTCAGCTTAGGTCATGAACTCAGAGCTGTTTGTTTGGGAAACTCTTTATCTTTCCTTCAGTTCTGAATTATGATCTTGCTGGAAATAGTACTCTTGGTGGTTGTTTTTTTTCCTTTCAGCACTTTTAATATATCATGCCACTGCCTTCTACCCTACAAAATTTCTACTGAAAAATAGTTTGATAGGCTTATTGGGTTTCCCTTATATGTTACTAGTTGCTTTTCTCTTGCTACTTTTAAGATTCTCTCTTTTATCTTTAATTATTTTGACATTTTAGTCCCTGTTTATCTTGGTGTGGACTTTCTTGGGGTTATCTCCTTTGTGACTTTCTGTGCTTCCTAAACCCTAATGTCTGTTTCCTCTCCCTAGTTAGAGAAGTTTTCAGCTACTATTTCTTCAAATTTTCACCCACTTTCTTTCTCTCTTGTCTCCTTCTGGGACCAGTATAATGCAAATGTTTGTACACTTAATATTGTCCCAGAAGTTTCATAACTTACTCTCATTTTTAAGGATTCCCCCCGCCCCCGTTCTTCTTAGGTGTTTCCACTACCCTATCCCAGCTCACTGATCCATTCTTCTGCATTCTCTAATCTGATGATAATTTCCTCTAATGTATTTTTCATGTCATTTATTGTATTCTTCATCTCTGATTGGTTCATTTTATATTTTCTATCATTTTGTTGAAGTTCTCATTGATTTTATCCACTCTATTCTTTTTTCTTTTTAACATTTTTTGTTTTTAAGTAATCTCCACACCCAGTGTAAGGCTTGAACCTACAACCCCAAGATCAGGAGTCACATTCTAACCATTTAGCCATCCAGCGCCTCTGAGTTAATCCATTCTACTCTTCAGTCCAGTCAACATCTTTATGACTATTACTTTAGATACTTCTTTATCAGGTAGATTGCATATCTCCATTTTGTTTCGTTCTTTTTCTGATGTTTTGTCTTGTTCTTTCATTTGGAATGTATTTCTCTCATTTTGTTTGACTTTCTTTGTTTCTATACATTAGGTAGGTCAGCTGTGTTTCCTCATGTTAAATGTAGTATCCTTGTATAGAAGATACTTTGTGGGTGCCGTATAGCATAGTACCCCCAGTTGCCAGAACCAGGTGGTTCATGGGTGGATCCCATGTGGCCATGTGTTTACCCTTCTGTTGTAGCTAGGCCCTGACTGCTACAGGAACGCAGGTAGGCAGGACCGGGCCCCAGGCCAGCTCATTCAGATGTCTAGCTATAACAGTTAAAGTCATGCTGGTGGGTGGGGTGCCAGTTCCAGCCACTGCTGCTCACTAGTTGTGTTGGCAGTAATTGTTTTGGGTTGACACAGATCCTAGCGGATGCTGCCTGGTGGATATGGTGTGGCATGAGCCATTTTGGAGAGTCTCCTGCCAGCCCAAGTGGATTAGATGGGGCACGTCCACAGGGGAACACTAGAGCAGGGTGAGCAGTGCTAGCAGGATAAATGGAGAGTGTCAGAACTGGCTTCTACAAACATCAGATCAGGTAGGCTGAGAAGAAAAAGAAAAATGTCACCTGGTAGCACTTTGTTCCTGGAGAAAGTTCTTCTACTTCCAGCCCTTCTGGCACATACTCTAAAATTAGTCAGTAAATCTCCTTCACTTATAACTCATGTGTTTTTCAAACTGCCTCTCTAGGTTCTAGGCTGAATGATACAATACACTGGCACTTTAGGAGTAACTCTAAGTTTCCTTTAGCCCTCCAACTCTCGTGGAGTTAAGTTTCCCTGATTTTCAAAGCCAGATGTAATAAGAACACTTGTCTTACTGATGCACATCCCTATTACCTGGGTGCCTGATGTGGGATTTTGTCCTTCCACTCCTCAGGATGGAACTCTGCCTGAGGTAACATTTCTGTTTGGAGGTTACCCTCCTGAGGGATTTGGTTCCCAACAGTGTCTCTGCCCCTTCTACCCTTCTCAGTATGGCCTTTGGTCTGTATCTTTATTGTGGGAAAGCTTTTTTGCTAGTCTTTGGGTCCTTTTCAGAGTGAGTTGTGCATGCAGTATGTATTTACAGTCTTGATATGTCCGTGGGAAGGTCTGATGTGTCCTCTTACTCTGCCATCTTCTCAAGCTCTTCAATTTACCTATGCTTTCAATTATTTTTAAAGATTTTATTTATATTAAAAAAAAAAAAGATTTTATTTATCTATTCATGAGAGACACAGAGAGGCAGAGACATAGGCAGAGGAGAAGCAGGGTCCATGTAGCAAGCCTGATGCGGGATTTGATCCCGGATCCCAGGATCATGCCCTGAGCGAAAGGCAGACGCTCAGCCACTGAGCCACACATGCATCCCCCTATGCTTTTAATTAAATGCAAAACATTTAGTTTGCTACATGAGATACCTGTATTTTTTTAACACCCCCCCCCCATTTTTAAATAATTAAAATCATTATAGATAAAACCTCACTATAGAAATTGCACATATGTGTTGGCAGGCTGAAATACTGGAATTTTGTTATTTTAAAACATTGTTTTATGTGGTATATTCCCTAGAGTTTTTAGGAAATCTCATTGTGATATGTTTTAGTAATCTTTGATTTATCAAAATTAAAATCTGCCACTGCAGAATCATAGACTGCTGCTTTGGATTAGTTCAGGTGACAGTGAAATTCAGAATTGGCAGTGTTTAAGCAAACCGTTCATTATTAAATGTTTTAAAATAATTAAAGTAAAATTGTTTACTTTTGAATCCCAGCTACTGTTTGGTTTCTATTTCTCCATGATGTTTATTTTGCAATTGACTGCTTAACCATAAATGAAACTGAAATTCTCACAATTTAGCAAATAGTAATTATATTCAAAAGGATCTTTGGAGTTATCGTAACTTAAAATGGCAAATATGTGGCACATGTGCCAACATCTTTTTTGCTCATGGCAGACATTGATGAGAAGTCATGGTATTCTTTCACGGTGAACACTAGATTCTTGCAAGAAAATGATCTAATAACTAATTCATTGGAGTTAGCATTTTAAGGAAAATTTGTTTGTTTGTATCACTTCAGAGCCCAAATTTTATTAAGCCTAGCTGTGCCCATTTTACTTAAGGATAAGAAGAAACTGTATAGTACTTAATGATCATGATTTGTCTCAGTTTCGTAGCCTCTGAAGGGTAGACCTCACTGGATCCTAGACAGACTGTGTCTTCTATGGAATTTTTTTAGTGGAGGTATAATTGATGTATAACATTTTTTATTCAGCTTATTTCAGGGAATTAAAGAGAGATGTGTTAGCATGATATCATCTCTGGTTTCAAGAGGTTTACAGCTTAATGGGGGGGATCATTTTGTGCTGCAGTGGATGAACATTAAAAATTCATCCTCTAACTGGGTTAGTGTGTGTTTGAGTGGGGAGGTCAGTAAAAGTTTTATAAAAGAAGTATTGAGAAATTTACCTGACTTGTAGGAATATTTTCAGACAAGAATTGCATTTCCAGCAATGGAAGCAATGTGCATGAGCATTAAACATACCTTTTTTTGGGATCCCTGGGTGGCTCAGCGGTTTACCGCCTGCCTTTAGTCCAGGACGTGATCCTGGGTCCCAGGATTGGGTCCCACATCAGGCTCCCTGCATGGAGCCTGCTTCTCCCTCTGCCTGTGTCTCTGCCTCTCTCTCTCTCTGTGTCTCTCATGAATAAATAAAATCTTTAAAAACAAAGCATACCTTTTTTTTTGTTTTTTAAAGATTCCTTTATTTGAAGGGGAGAGAGAGAGAAAGAGCATGAGCATGAGTGGGGGGGCTCCAGCATACTCCCCACTAAGCGTGGAGCCCGCTGTAGGCTCCATCTCACAACCCACAAGATCATGACCCAAGCCGAAACCAAGAGTCAGGTGCCCAGCCAACTAAAGCACCCTGAAACATCCTTTCTTAAAAGAACTCCTAAGTTCTGTTATATGTAGTTGAATGATAAAAACCCAACAGTGAAACATAGAGGACTATACCTTAAGAGACTATGTATATAAATTGTTTACTTTTTGCAAATTAATATCTTGAATAGGAATCCTGGACACAGAGAGATCATTCCATAGACAAATTTATAAGGAGATTTCATTTCTCAATTGCAGTTATATAGCCTGGGTTGGTTTGAACCAGACTTCTTTTGAATGAGATATGAGATGGCAGTGGGATTTCCATAGTCATTTCCTTTCCTTTTAACTTGGAAAGTGTGTGATACCAAATTTAGCTTTTTAAATGCTTTTTGGATTGCTGCAAGCTTTTGGTTGATTTCCAGAGTTCTAGAAAGAAAAGTTGATCAAGACACACATTTTTTAGTTTTAAAATTCTAAAATTTAATGAAATACATCAGTTTAAGTAACTTTGCTTGGGTTTGATTAAAATGTAGTTGGTTAAAAAAATATCTTTTCTGGATGAAAAATTCAAAACTCATATTTTAGCTAATGGCCTTGATTTGAAGAAATGACATTGCCTGAAACTTATTTAGACTGTATTTACTTAAACTTGATGATTTCTCCTATTATCTACTCTATCATTTGCTTATCCTAAAAGTAGAAATTGATTTATGGCAAACTTGAAAGATTAAAAAGGTCTATTTCTATTGTTGGTATTCTAACAAGTTTGCATTTACCCACATGATTATTTGTAATTACCCACATGATTATTTGGGTTTATATAAACCAATATTGGGTCATGAGCCTGAATTTTAAGCTATTTTATGAGGTTATTAAGGTTAGAAAGTTTGTGTGAACTACACTATACACATACATGTTTTTAGATTTCTGTGTGTGTAGAGATATATCATTTTATGAAACTATTCAGTCGATTTTTAACCATTTACCTTCTTTGTTTACAAAACCTAAGTCTTAGGAATCTTCCTTTCCTTGTACCTAAGGAAACAATTGTTGGAGGACTTTTGTAATGTCTTTCTTGTCTTAATGTGAGAGTTAACCATTTTTGGATAGTGGATAGTGTTTATTATGAGAAACAACATTAGAAATTGAGCAGTTTCCGTCTTTTTTTTTAAGATGTTATTTATATATTCATGAGAGAGACAGAGAGGCAAAATCACCTCTGCCAAAAATGCGTACTCTGAATCTGATGCTTCCTCATAATGAGACAAACTCAAATTCAGAGACACTCTACAAAATAACTAGCCTATTCAAAAACGTCAGTATCCTGAGAAGCACAGAAAAACTGAGGATCTGTTCCAGATTAAAGTAGAATAAAGAATTATTACATCTAAATTTAATTCATCATCCTAGTTTGGATGCATGGAGTGGTGGGAGAGGAGGGTGGTATAAAAAACATTATCGGGGAAATAGGTGAAATTTTTATATGGATTGTATTAACATTAAATTTCCCTCTTTTAATGGTTGTACTGTGGATGTGGCATGTGTGTGGAAAGAGAATGATAAAGCACATGGCACATGGGGCATATGTAAATAATTGGTGAATCTGAATAAAGGTATATGGAAGCTCTTTGTTTTATTCTTGTAACTTTTCTGTAAATTTGAAATTATAAGAAAATGTCAACCCCATAAAAACAAAAAAGGTGAGGGAGTATCCTGGATTTAAAGAGACCTGACAGCTAAATGTGATAAATGACCCTTGGTTAGATCCTAGATCTGAAAGTGATGGTGGTAGTATCTATAAAGGATATTAGTGGATCATTTGGGGAAATTTGAATGTGAACTGTAAATTAGATGATAATGTATTGTGAAATTTTTATGATATAATATGGCTTTGCAGGAGAATGTACTTGTTCTTGAAGATACATGATGAAGTATTTGCTGATAAGGTGAAGTGACATGTTATCTGCAGATTAATTTCAAATGATTAAAATAAGAGGAAATAGGAAGGCAGAAAGAAAGAAAAAAATACTCCCCACCCGACCAAACCCCAAAATCTTATCTGGAAAGAGAAAAGGCACAGATTGTAAGCTTAACAGTGGAAAGCTCTAATTAAGAAAATAAAATGGACAGTTTGTTGTATTATTTTTTTGGTCATTTTCAAATAGGAAGTTGTAGTTCCCTTTAAACAGTATATATTTTTTTATTCTTCATCTTTTTCACTTATTAACACTTACCAAACCACCTTCTCTCTTTGGTATTTGAGTATGATCTGTACTGTTTTAGTTTTGGTATATACAGATTTGTTGACACTTATATTTGCTTATTACACAAAATAACATTTTCTAAAGGTGTTAAGACACTCTTAAAATATTTTACACGCATTGTTTCATTTAATAAGGTAGGTACAATTTCATCTCCATCTTTAAAATGGGGAGAATGAAGCTTATAAAGATGAGGAGACTTCCTCGAAGTCACGAAACTAGCAGAAGTCTGAATTCAAACCCAAACATTCATGACTCTAGAAACTGCTCCGCTGCTGTACATTCTGTTCAGTAAAGCACTAGGGATCAGGACACCAGGGTGGCTCAGTGGTTGAGTGTCTTGCCTTTGGCTCAGGGCGTGAGCCCAGGATTCTGGGATTGAGTCCCACATCGGGCTCCCTCTGCCTATGTCTCTGCCGTTCTCTCTCTCTCTCTCATGAATAAATAAATAAAATCTTTAAAAAAAAAAAAAAAAACACTAGGGATAGATTTGTTATCAGCAAGCCAATGACATTTGTTTTTTCATAGTGATCACAATAAGGGGAGCCTTGAGAAACCAGTACACAGATGCATTTGGACCTTTGAAAGTATTAACTTCTCAGTATACAGGTGACCTTAAAGGAAGCATACTTAAGGGAAGCAAAATGACATATTTGATGGTGATGGAAGGATATTCTGGTCAGGTGAAAGCACAAAAGTTAGTTTGAAGAAAGTGATTTTTGAGTATTATGTCTAATAGAGTATACTGTTTTCTCTGGTTGAAATACATCTTCCCTTCATTCTGGCCCATCCAGAGCTTACATGGACCTTATACTTGGCCGTCTCAAGCTGAACAGGAGTCTTTCCTCCCTTTGTAGTGCTGTTGTACTGTAACGTGTTCAAAAAGTGCCAGTAATAAGGACCTGAAAATGAGTTCTATATTGAGGGGATAACTTAGTTTTAGGTACCACTTATTTGCTATTTAGAGGTTGAATTAGTTTTTACTTTTGAAATACAGCTTCTGAGAAGAAACAAGCTTCCACAGTAATTATTATCAACTATTATGTGTGTCACAAATTATAAATGCAATTTCATTTTAAGGACTCAAGCTAAATTTAGGAAATGGCAGTGTGTGAAAATGTGTAGCTCTAACTGTGGTGCTCTGTAACTTTTTCTTGGTAGGTTGTTCCAGTGTTGGTGCACCTCCTGTCTGCTATCAGCAGTGTTAGGCTTTACATTCCTAAAGACCTCCGGCCAGTGGATAATAGACAGAGTGTTTTAAAATCAATACAGGTACACATGTTAATTTTATACATTTAAATATAAATTTTATGTAAAAATAAATAGAATTTATAATAAGGCAACTTAAATGCTTGAAAATATATTGCTTTCTTTCAAAAAAATTATAAACACTGCCATCGGTGGCAGTTCTTTTTAATAAAAAATAATAGCAGATCTTAAAAAAAAAAATAGCGGATCTTTGTGAAGATTGTCCACGCCTTGAATATAGCAACAAAGTTAGTTACTAAAGGAGATCTCACAGAGGTAAACATGGCTACTGTTCTGTACAAAATATGTTTTGCTTTATTTGTTGAGTAAAAATAACTAAAATTTTAAAATTTTTGTGTATTAAATCATATGCCAGGACTTTTAACCAATTTTTAGTATGTTAATACATTAATGAAACAGTTTTATTTTCAATAGGAAGAATTATAACATTCTAGAATTTTATTTTTCAGAACGGGGAAGAAAAAGGAATTGTCATTATTTAGTCAACAAACATTTGGATTAATACTTACTATGCTATTTAGAGGTTGAATTAGTTTTTACTTTTGAAATACAGCTTCTGACTCTATACTAGAATTTGAGAAAACAAAGATAAAGGATGCTTTCGTTAGAGTAGGAACAAGCTGTGGTCCATAGGCAGGCTTCCTGCTTTCAAGAATTATCTTGACAATTTTACAGAATTTTTATGTGGATAACCTTTTTTTTTTTTTTTTTTTTTGAATCTGTAACTCACCAAATCATATTTTACCTTTAAGGCCTATTCAAGACCCTGAAAGTCTCCCAGGGGGATATCAGTCTACAATGAGCTGTCCCTTCTCTGAACTCACATGCTCGTTATATTTAACAGTTAAATCATGTAAAAAAAATTTTTTATAGGAATCTGGACCCTTTAAACAATTTAATGTCTTTCAACTCAGTAATGACCCCCTAGAATTAGCCCCAAGGAAATAATAAGAAAATTGAAAACAATTTGCGCTTGGGTTAACACAGGATTATTTATGACAGTAAAATATTACAATGACCTAAATATTAGAATATTACAAATATTGTGCTTATCAGTAAGTTGTGCCACATTCAGAGCTAAATACTAGAATTTTATGAATAAATTTAACACATTCCTGTATCAATAAATCATAGTACAGCAATTAGAAGGAATTTTCAAAAACAAATGCAGTGAAAAAGTGTACTCCAGTTTAAGTTCTTTTTTAAGTGCATATTTGTCTTTCTGCATAAAAGAACATAGAAGGAAGTATTTAGTCTTAATTAATCTTGTCTATAAAATGAAAAAATTAATTTTAAATTTTTTGTTTCAGGAAGTTCAGAAACGTTTTCCTGATGGTGTTCCTTTATTAGATCCTATTGATGATATGGGCATTCAGGATCAAGGACTGAAAAAAGTCATCCAGAAAGTAGAGGCTTTTGAGCATAGAATGTATTCTCATCCACTTCACAATGATCCAAATTTGGAAACTGTGTATACACTTTGTGAAAAAAAAGCACAGGTATGGCAGAAACTTACTTTTATCATAAAATTCTATGTATTTCACTAAATAAATGAATGTGTTTTTTTTATTTTCCTTTCCTTTTGGTTTCATCAGTTAAGACAGGGAAATATCTACCTATCTTTTTTTTTTTTTTTTTTTTTTTAGGAAACCATCATTTCTTATCAGCAAGACAAGATAAAGATCATTTTATTATAATTTTTATAATTTGGTTTTTGACAGGTTTTCTTAATGTAATATAACTCGTGTAGCATAATACTCACCTTTTAAAGCCTGTAATTCAATGATTGTAGCATATTCACAGATAGCTACAACTATACCACTGTCCAATTCCAGACCATTTCCATCACCCCAAAAAGAAACCTCATGCCAATCAGCAATCACTCTATATTTCCCCCATCTTCCAGACCCTGGCAACTACAAATCTACTTTCTGCCACTATGGATTTGCTTATTCTGGTGATTTCATATAAATAAAATCCTAAAATATGTGGCTTATTGTGTTTCCTGTCTCCACTTAGCATAATGTCTTCAAAGTTCATCTATGTTGTAGCATGAGTTAGTACTTTATTCCTTTTTATGGCTGAAAATTATTGCACTGTATGGTTATATACCACATTTTGTTTAATGGTTCAACAATTAATAGACAGTTGGGGTTTTCCCACTTTTTGGCTATTATGAGTAATTCTGCTACCAACATTTAGGTACATGTTTTTGTGTGGATATAATTTCGTTTTTCATGGGTGCAATTGGGTTGATTGCTGGGTCATAGAGTAAATCTGTGTTTAACCTTTTGAGAAGCTGCCAACTTTTTCCAAAGTGGCTATACCACTTTACATTCTTATAGCGATTTATGAAAGTTATTTCTCCATATTCTCACCAAGGCTTGTTATTGTCTGTGTGTTTGATTATAGCCTTCCTAGTGGTATGAAGTCGTAATAGTTTAGCTTTTTAGGGTAATTAACTGTAGTCTCTAACCAGCAAAGCATACTTAGAGCCATTGTGAATAATGAATTTAAGAAAAGCTTTTCGAAATGAACACATGGCTTTACACTATCCTCTTCAACTAGAATCTTTTGTACTATAGAAATGTTACTTCCTCCTTGAAACTTAAAGCTCCTTGCTATTAAGCTTTTTCATCTTTTATCGCATACCACTTTTACCACTTTTGTCTTCCTGTTTCACGAACTATTATTTTAGGCTCCTTAGAATCAGGCATTTCATTTTAGCTTACTTGTATTCTCCCATATCCCAAATGATCTCTTTATAAAATAGATAACTACTATTTATTGAACAAGCTTGTGATTGGAAACTTCTGGCTTAACAGAGTAATATGTTTAGTTCACAGTTTTACAGCAGTCTTTCTAGCTTTCTGTGAAATAATATAACGGGGCCCTGTGCCACATGGCACAATGAATATATAGTGCGCCATGCTCTGGTTTACCAGGAGGGTGCTTCTCAAGATGAGGAAATGGAGACATAAAAAGCTTTAGTAACGACTACAAGGATCCTCACTTGAGATCCTGTCCTGTTCATTTCTCACTGAGACCATACTGTTAGCTCACTCCCTGCTTCCATTTACTGCTTATATTGCCACCAGAGAGTCATCCTGAACAGTTCCACAACATACACAGAAACCTGAGCTTAGATGAATGGTGACTGGAAAGTATCCACAGAGAAGGTGGTGTGAAATCACAGAGAATGGCATTATCTGAGCTTCTCAGACATAACTGAAAAAGGTGTT
Source organism: Canis aureus (assembly GCF_053574225.1). NCBI lineage: Eukaryota > Metazoa > Chordata > Mammalia > Carnivora > Canidae > Canis > Canis aureus. The sequence goes on from NC_135615.1 coordinate 43,524,201, forward strand.
GGTGTTTGGCTAAGGGACTAAACAAACTTGTTATGAAAACTCACTAGTACATGGAAAAAATGCTCTTGTACAGGTGCATTAAATGATAAAAATTGATGTGGACTATGATTGCAGTTTTTTTTTTTTTTTTTGATTGCAGTTTAGCACAAATAAAACATACACCAAAAAGACTAAATGGAAAATCTGGAGTGGTTGTATATGAGCAATGAGATTATATTAGTGTTTTTTCCTTCTTTTTTTTTTCCTCCCTAATTGTCTATAATGTGTTTATAGAACATCTTATAATAATAAGAGAAAATTACAGAGTTAACAATTTGGAGGGAAAAGCAAGTCTTTTTTGGCCAAGTGACTGCAGGATAAATTTCACATCCCTTAGCCGTGCCTAAGAAGGCTTCAAAAATTTGATCCTTCAACTGTCACCAGTTTAAGTGCTCACCTTCTGACCAAGTTTTCCTGCTTCTAGGAATTGAGACTCCACGAAGTGAGGTAGTACAAGCAAGTTCTTGTAGCATTGTCTGAAAAAGCAAATGAATATAAAAATAACCTCAGTCTTATCAATAGGGAATTAGATGTATGACTTATACATATCCATATCATAGAAGACCAAATGGACATTAAAAAAAAAATGGGGGGGATCCCTGGGTGGCGCAGCGGTTTGGCGCCTGCCTTTGGCCCAGGGCGCGATCCTGGAGACCCGGGATCGAATCCCACATCGGGCTCCCGGTGCATGGAGCCTGCTTCTCCCTCTGCCTATGTCTCTGCCTCTCTCTCTCTCTCTCTGTGACTATCATAAGTAAATAAAAAATTAAAAAAAAAAAAAATGGGGATCCCTGGGTGGCGCAGCGGTTTAGCGCCTGCCTTTGGCCCAGGGCGCGATCCTGGAGACCCGGGATCGAATCCCACGTCGGGCTCCCGGTGCATGGAGCCTGCTTCTCCCTCTGCCTGTGTCTCTGCCTCTCTCTCTCTCTCTCTGTGTGACTATCATAAATAAATAAAAATTTAAAAATATATATTTAAAAAAAAAAATGAGGTTGTGGCACCTGAATGGCTCAGTCACTTAAGCATGGGATCAAGACCTGCATTGGGCTCCCTGCTCCTTGGGGAGCCTGCTTCTCCCTCTCCTTCTGCTTGTTTCTTCACCTGCTTGTGCTCTTTCTCTGTCAAATAAATAAAATGAATTTTTTTTAAAAAAACTTTTTTAAATAAAATGTTTAGGAAAAGATCCAAAATACCATCATCTAATAGAAATATAATGTAAGCCACATATGTAATTTTAAATTCTAAAGTAACCACATTTTAAAAAGTGGAAAGAGGGATCCCTGGGTGGCGCAGCGGTTTGGCGCCTGCCTTTGGCCCAGGGCGCGATCCTGGAGACCCGGGATCGAATCCCACATCGGGCTCCCGGTGCATGGAGCCTGCTTCTCCCTCTGCCTGTGTCTCTGCCTCTCTCTCTCTCTCTCTGTGACTATCATAAATAAATAAAAATTAAAAAAAAAAAAAAGTGGAAAGAAATGAAATTAATTTTTTTTAAGATTTTATTTGTTTATTCGTGAGAGAAAGAGAGAGAGGCAGAGACATAGGCAGAGGGAGTAGAAGCAGGCTCCATGCAGGAGCCCGATGCGGGACTCCATCCCAGAACTGCAGGATCATGCCCTGAGCCGAAGGCGGACGCTCAACCACTGAACCACTCAGGTGTCCTGAAATGAAATTAATTTTAATAATATTTTTGTTTAACTCCGTATATCCAAAATACATTTCAATAAAAATTATTGAGGGGAAAAAAGTCTTCAAGATGTGCCCTCTACTACTAACCAGTAAA